>NC_134365.1:187370417-188620417 GCF_035582795.1 Mycteria americana | reverse complement strand
GGCTGCTCTCAATCCATTCATCACCCAGTTTATACTGTTACTGGTGGTTTCCCCATCCCCGGGTTCAATGATTATTACTGTGTGTAGCCCACTGCCACCCCTGACTGAAGATTTGTTGGCTTAGCCATTCATCCCACCACCTTCTGTCTGTGTTAGGGGAAATAACATAGGTTTAGAACAAAACAAAATAACATTACTATGAGTGGGGAGTCTAAGGAACCCCTGCATCCTCAGCCCTTCCTCCTGACTAGGTGGAAGTGGCTCCCCAACAGCATGTTTGTTCCTGGATCCCAGGTGGTGGCCTGTAACTCCATAATACAGGATGTTCAGGGTGTCCACCTCAGGATCTGGGCTCCTCTCCTGAGGACCAAAAGCTTACAGGCATCTCCATCCCTTTCCACTTCTTGTTGTTAATGTCTTCCCAGTGAGGAGGCCTCCTTTTTCCCAAGGCTTAATCCCCAGATGAGGGGAAGCAAGGGGTTTCTGCTGATGAACCATGGATGGGGAGGAGGAGGAACCTAAAGCAGAGATGGCTGCTTCCCCCTTGGTGAAATAGGTAAGAAAGGATGAGGTTCTTCTTCCTCCATGAAGTGTGCTTTTGTAGCCTGCTTTCCAAATGTGTCAAGCAGAAGCCAAAAAAAGTCATTTGTCATGCCTCTTCCTGCCTGTCCGCAGAAAGGCGAGTGGTGTGTGCACCACGGGGCAGAACCTGCTAAGAGGAAACATAGGGAGGATGTGATGTACCACAGAGAGGCCAGGGAGTTTTTGGTGGTTAAGATACACACCTCTGTCATCAGTTCTTAGCAGAAAATGACAGTCAAAAGACCAAAGTACCTATGAGGTAATTTAGAGAAACTAAAAGGTCCTTAAAATAACAGAGGTTTTGTCTCTGTAATAATATTGCACTGAGGAAATCCATTATCTTATTTATGGTTTGTTTTTCAGGGTCAGAGCGGACACGGTACTATATATTGTGAAATACAGGTTGTAATGTTGTAACAGGTTGGGTCACCACAGTGGGTTTGTCATACACTCCTGTACAGTTTATTTTAACTGGGGTGTACTCACCGAGTGTAAGGAATCGGTTGGTACTTTAATGAAAGCCAGGCCAACATCAGCTGGCTTGCAGTGTTTTAATTCCGTAACACAGTCCAAAGGAGGCTTTGCAAAACTGTTCCAAGAAACAAGAACTCAAATTTAAGAGAACGGCAGCTAAAAATGTTAGGGCAGTTAGTGCGTTTCATCTGGCCAGGTGAAGAGCTAACCAATTTTATTGAAAACATCTGCAAGGGATGGGTAGTATCTGCAAGGCTGTTGAAACAAGATTCTCACATCGTATCAACAACTATCAACCAGATATTGCCATTCACAAGCAAAGTGGCATTTTGTAAGCACATCACATCTGCACAACAGGAATAAAGCCAAGAAACAAGTCAGTGTTTATAACACCACACGAAGTATCTTCTGCTTTCTCACTTGCTTTCAGAAATGGAAATACTGACACTGACTGTGCCCTGCATCTCACCTAGCTTTAGATCAGTTCCATGTAGTAGGCAGCACTTGAGCCAGTCTCCTACTACAGTCATCCACCCTATTCTTCTGACCTACTTTACACATCCCTGAGATTAATATCTCCATAGAAGCGCTTCTTCATTGACCATAAAGGGAATCAGTGGTGATGAAGGTGACTGAGATCTGCTAACATGAAATCTACACGGAGAGATGAAGACTCAACTGTAAAAGTTTGATGGCATCGGTTCTTGGCTATCCAGCTTGGGGAAGGTAAAACCAGAGAATGTTCAGATGCGCCAATCCCCTGACTTTCCCAATGGCTTTTAATGGCAGCTTCTGAGGAGTCATTTGGACGTGTGGTCCTAAATGAAGTGATCAGATCTTTTGAAACTGAGCGATTCCTTTCATAAATGTAAAGTTACATGACTAGGCCAGGATCATACCACACATCAAAGGACACAGCACTGTACATACAATCGTACAGGCAAATGGAGAATAGAGCTGGGCATGTAGCGCTATGCTACAGTTGGAGTGAAGGAAGTCCGCCAGGTTAGAACAGGCACTGCAAATTCATTAAGCCCTTGGCAGCCCTTCAATGCTTGTCACCAAATAGCCCTTTTTGCCTGTAAAATGTTGGGGGTTTTAATCAGAAGGCCTTTTTTTGTTGTTGTTATTTGGCACTGCCTTGCTTTAAACATCTATACTGAGAAAAATCTGACTAAAAGAACGTGCTGCAAACAAGCAAAGAGAAACACTATCGAACTGAAATTTCATATGCAGAGTCTTCATGACTATTTATGAGTGAAGGTAATTTTAAAGAATGTCTTAGGGAAAATGTGGATAACTACATTTATTTGCATGTCCAGGGAGAGAGAAAAGGACAAGATAGAAAACCTTCAACGGCTTAAAATTTTGGGGATAAACACTAGTGAAGTCCAAATAAGCTCAAGGGAGGCAAGGTTCAGGCTTGCACTCTTACCTCTCAGCAGTGATTCCTGGCCAAGCTATACTTCCAGTGGAGCTCCCCATTCACAGTACTCCATAGTGAACCTCACTGACTTTCTTAGAGAAGCAATCACCACTTTCTGTCACCTGTGATACAGGTAGAATGGCCACCCATTGAGAACAGACAGGGAGTGGGAGGTGGGAAAAGGTGAGGAACTGAAGCTACAGCTCATTCACAGGACAGCAATAATTCAAGCAGATGCAGATTAATACTGAGCTGCCACTAAAATAGCATTGATTAGTGACCACCTAGCTCACACCAAAAAAAACCCCCAACCTGGTCTCATTTGCCTTGCATACATTGACTTAGTTTATTTATTTGTTTGGGCAAAAGTCACCATTTCCCAGCTTGAAACATCTCAGTGGCTAACTGAAGCCTGGTCTGTCAGCCTCCAGAGGAAGAGGCAGTCAAACAGCACCTGTGGGACATGGACAAGCACAGTAAAAGGAAATTTTCATAGTCAGTGCTGTGATTAAAGGCAAGCCCCGCCATTCCGTAAATAACTCAGGTCAACATGACCCCCAAGGCTCTGGTATGTTGTCAGTGAAAATGCTGGAAAATAGTCCTTCTGGCATGTTACTGAGAAATGATGTAATAGGGTTAAACTCAGATGGCTCCGATAAAAACCCACTCAGGCCACATGCAGTGGCTGAGGGGGGCAAACTCCTGGTGACGGCAAACCATGCTGGTAGATGGGAAGCACACTGGTGAGGAGAGTTGCCAAACTTGTGATACCCACCAGGGATGGGAACAGTTGCAGGGCCGTACAATGTCGCTACTTGGGAGAAGGCAGAGAAAACACAGGGGGGGATGTTTCCTCTCCATCTTGATCTTCCAGTCCAAAAGTTGAGGAAGGAGTGAACCCAAGAGAGTCCATATTTTCAAGAAAAGCATCCATCTCTCATCTTGGCTGTAAAAGCCATGCAGAAACACTACCTTGTTGTCAGATAGGCTTTCCCATCTCCCTGGGCAAACATCCAAGCCTCTTATTGGTAACCAGCCAGCCAGAATGAGAGTGTGACAAAAATAATGCAAGAAAGGGGAGCAGAAAGGTGTGGATAGACCCAACCTACCTATGTTGTGGAATAACAAGGAAGGAGATTTGTATGGTGACACTGGTGGGGAACGATTAGTGACGTTCCTCAAGGTTGCGTATTGCTTGGACCACTGGACTTGTCTTCTGAATGCAGTACTGCTGAATAATAGCAGTAACTATATGGCTACTTACTTCTTAAAAGGCAGACAGCAGGCACTTCCCATTTTACTCATGGGAGAACTGAGGCAGAGTGAACTTAGCGACTCCCTTACATTTGCCCAGTAGAAGGGTCAAAGCTGGGTCTACATGTGTGATCTGCATTAAAAGGGGGCAGAGAGATTGTAGAGGCACAGGTGCTCAAAAATTAAATTAAACAAACCAAAAAACAACCCATGTTGTGTCTAAACACAGCCTTAAGAAATTATGGGTCCAGGATCTGAAGAAAGCGCCCTGCTGAGCATCTGGCCCAGAGGGCTCCGACATTGCTCTCTGACAACTTGGAAATAATGAAAAAAACCTCCTAAATGACTCTTGAAGTATTGCCAGTATTTGTGGTTTAATAGTTGGGCCTAAGTGTATTTAGTTTGTTTTCTTAAAGCCCCAGTCCCTAGAATCAGGTTATTACCTGAGAATTTCACCTACTTTCATTTGAAAGCCCTTGGAATCGCAGGGGGAGCAAAACCATGAGGGACTGGAGGAAGGGGAAAGCATGTAAGTATAAAGGAAGAAAATAAAAGTAGCCCAGAAACAATTATTTTGGAAGCCTTATGATTTTTAAGCAAAAGTCTTGATTTGCTGGAGGTTAAAGCACATGGGGCTATTGCTTGTCACTAATAATTTGACTGGTTCTTCCAGTCCTGAGGATTTTGTGGCCCCCAGCCCTCTGCCAGGTCTCTGAAGATGAAGATGTGCACCTGAGAAACACGTTCTTCCATATTAGCCAAACTTCCTTTAAAATTAATATCCACAGATAATCTAAAAGATGATTTTCATTGATACCAGTTTGGATGCTGTTTACCCAGAACGATTCCATTGCTGACCCGCGGTCTCTTCTTGCACGTCAGCGCGAATTGCTACGAACATACCTCATGGACTGAACGAACTGGCACATGGAGGACACAAAGTTTCCAGATTTCCTGCCACGAGGGACCACGCACTGCTACTGCCTTGGGGTGGCAGGTACATGGCATTTGCTGAATTTCCGCCCTCCCCCGCTGCTTTCTTTCAATCTGAGTCAGTCTGACTGATACTGTGACTAGGCTGGTTTCAAGCAAAGGCGGAGTGGGATGGGGCTAGGGTCGGAATTGAGATACCTAGAAATCGAGCGTGAGATGGCTGGCGTTCGCGCGTGTCAAAGAAACCTTGTGCATCCCACCTTCTGGATGCAGCGTTGCGTTCCGCTGAACCGCCGGTGCCTGCCTACAGCTGTTTTGGCACAGAGGCGTCCTGGCACGGGCAGGTTGTGTCGCAAAATGGGAAGAGTGACTCTGTGTTTAATGGTTATGTAAGCAATCTGTTCTTCCATCCATCTGGTTTACTGATAGCTGCCTCCAGTTGCACTGAAAAGTGCTGACTGAAGATACAGAACTATAAATCCCTGGTTTGCCATTCAAAGCCTCAAGGAAAATAATAACCTAGCACTCTGTCCTGCAGACTTCGTCACTTTATGCTCCAAATGGACATCGATGTCTCAAATGGGCTATCCGTCTTGAGACCTATGTTGTATCGGCAGCTCCCTCTGATACACAAGGGCTAAGAGTGCATGCCTGGCCTTAAAAATACCTACTTGAAAGTTTTCTGAGAAAAGTTAAAAAGTTCTGCCTGGCTGGTGGCTTGGTTTCTTGCTCCGCTAACAACAACTTTGCATTTGCTGTGTTCCTGGAAGCCTATATTTATTAGTCAAAAGGTGCTATTTCTCTTTAGAAAGTTCCCTTTTCTCTCCAGCAACCAATAGCCTTCCACCTTCATGGGAAGCAACCCCAGCCCAGCTCCGTGAGAGCACTGGGCCAGCACTAAATGCTGCATGTTTAATTCAAACCAGTCTGTAAGCACGCTCTGCCACAGCAAATCGGGTTCTTTTCAATTATGTTTCCTAGATGAATTTTCAGGCTGCTGATGGGAGTGGCCATGAGAACCACCACCAGTGTAAGAGAGGGTGCAGGGAGGCCGCGATGGGTCTGGCAGGGAGGACGGCAGTGTGCCAGGAGCAAACACTGACCATGAAACCCCAGCTTTACAGCTTCCCTGGGTTAAACTAGCACACCCCATCTGCATACACCAACTGTGCGAGTCCTTGAGGCTCTCAGATCTCTTCACAGGCGCACACTACCAAAGCCAACAATGATGCTGGCTTTGCCAAGGCTTGTGAACCTATTTGCTCCCTACAGAAGACCAACGCAGGACAAAACAAAGGCCTCCCCATCCATTTGCTTCTCTCAGGGTTCCCACACCACATTGCAATCATCTCTGGTGGCCTCACAGCCTGCTGGGGTGCATGAGGTCCTGATAAAGGAGGTCATGGCCTTTCCTCCAAGTCATGCAATTGTCTTTTCTTCTTTCTGCATCTGTTGCCTTTGATGCCAGCTGCCCCCATAGCCACGTGCAATCAATCTTTTTTTGGGCTGAGAACATCTTTCTCTCTTTTTCTCCCTCTCCTGTGCCCCAGCCAGCCTTTTGCTCCAGCTGCCGCCTGGGAACTGGTCTCACGCGCCCTGGACAGGGGGTACCTCAATCCCCTCCTCCCACCCCACTTCTTGTCCTGGCACTCAGCCTTTTTCTGTGACCCACATCCCTTCAGTTCAGCCATCAGGCCGTGCCCGGTGTGTTGATGGTGTCTATAGGTAAGTGAATGGCCTTTTCTGCATCTCATCCAAGTGCTTTTTAATTCTCTCCTGTGGGACTGAGCACTGGGGAAGATCCCAGTTTCAAAAAAACAATCATTCCTATGCATGATTCATTTCGCCTGTGTCAGAGTTTACTTCTTTCATCTTTGCAGATGGGTAAGTGTGCATTTGCTTCTCAATCTGGCACTGTAGGCTCATCTTTCTCACAATATTTATCAGCAAGCAAATGGGATGGCTGCCTGCAACCAGGAACCACCAATGCTAGTGGCAGAAAAGAGTGAGGATGAGGGTTTTCAATGACGAACCAAGTTTAACTGCTGTTACTGAAACACAATGATAGAAGTGAGGCATATAAACATGCAGTTCCCCCAGAACGACATGGATAATCTGCACGTCAGAACTATGTCTCTTCTTTTCTGTGTCTAAAAGTTTAGACACTTCTACAGGTGTCTAAAATGTCCCTGAATAATTCTTTTCTTACAGACCAAAGTATTTCCATCATAGCGACTGATTAAAATACTCTCTAAAATGTTCTGATGAAGGGAAAACCAAATAGGATATTTCTTCAAAATCCAAATGTTGTGTAAGGGCTGTGACGGGAAACATTTGCTGCCCACAATACTAAAGAAATCTTTCCTCCTGACAATTTCTCTTCATTACTGTAGCCCCAGGTACATCTCTGCTAGTTCTGTCAGCCCAAAGACAAGAGGCATGGCACAATTCACCTCTGCACAGATTAACTCTTCCATCCCACAACAGCACCACTTCTTCCATACTGTCTGTTAGAAACAGTCCCTCGGCCATACCATCCTCCAGTGCCTGGACAGTATGTGCTAACTGGTACAGGTGTTGCTACTAAGAAGACCCCAGGTGATATTTTTAAGCTTTTTCTTTTGATTTCTAAATTGCCAATAGCTAGTGGTGAAAACAAAGCTTGAGAACTAGTATAAAGCTCCACCCAAGAGAGGTGGATCTTTCCCTTTAGGTGGGGTTTGGTTTTTTTTTTTTCATTAAGTAACTGCACATGGGAATCACAGGCAATATACTTTTTAATATTAAAATTACTATTACTATTACGTTCAGTAAGGGTGTGAAACTCAAAGACAAAATTTTTCGGTTCCCAAGCATGCACTGAGGAAGGAGGGTAAATGCATCGAGGCTCAGCTAAGTGCACGAACTCAGTCACGGGCTGTGAATTTGAGGGTTGAAGCTGAGGTTGAAGCAAGGTCTTCCAGTCTTGCTCAGGGAGGCTGGAGCACATCAAAGCTTCCTCACAGCATACAGTGTATTCAGCTGCATAAAGGCTCCAGCTATCCCTGCCAGGGCAGTGCGAGATGAGACAGGGCAATTTATGCTGTGACGTTTGCTCGTAGGAGGGAGAGGTTGGGACGCGGATGCTAGGGATCAGACAGCACGCCTATCATCAGTTTACTTTAGGGGTATGATACACATTTATGAATCTTCCCTTGGATTCCCTGAGTGAAAAAAAAATATATATCTAAAGGCTTCAATATGATTTTCAGCTGCTGTTGCATGTGCTATATAAGATGCCAGTGCGAGGCCTAGAGCTGAGTTGCAGACTATAGTAAAAACATTGGTATTTGGCTACTGTAATTGTTTGCAGCAGTTAAAATCTATGCAGTATTTTGTAGACCCATAATACCCTGGGTCAATTTCTATAAAATGAATCTTGAAAGGAGCTGAATATCATTAAAACCTAGGAAATTAATGGAAAAGCAAGATAATAAGAAATAAGGGAAAACTGTTTTGAAATGCTGTAGCCCAAGTCTCTCCCACACCCACAATCACTACAGCAGCTCCATTGCAGGGACAGGAGAGAAGAACGTCTCCCTTCAGCTTCCTTCAGAGCAAGCAAAAGCACGGGCCAGCTTGACTGTTAACTGCGTGGAAAAGCAAGACATTGTGCTTCCTTTGAGGGGGGGGAAAGAAAGAAAAATATCAGCTGTAGCTCTGCAGTTCTGTTTTAATACCTCTCACCTGGTTGACATCAATGTACCTACCTCTTCCTCTATATACAAAATCTAAAAATACCTCATACCAATGAAAGTATGGGAATGCATCCGCATCAAGACTTCCATGGCCCGCGGCTTCCATTTAACAAGCTAACCTCTTCATCATCTCCCCGTTTAGTGAGTTTAAAGTCCACGCTATATTTAGCCCTGGAATTAGCAGATGCCTGGTTACACCAGAGATTTAATTTGTTGGAGTCAAGATGCGCTAATAAACAACAGACATTCATTCCCCACGGCTCAAGGTAACAGTTTGTTTGTATTTACAGAGCATCCTTATATAGCTTAAACAGCTTGCCTGAGCAGAGAGGAGATGAGCTGCCAGCGACTGCCTGTCCTCCTGACACAGTGCCAGGACCGACTGTGCATCGCGGGGCGGAAAACGTAACAGGAGACACGGGGAGGATGTCATGTACCGCAGACAGGGCACAGGGTTTTTAGTGGTTAAGATGACAACAAATGCGCACCTCTGTCATCAATCCCTAGTAGAAAGCCATATCCATGGAGAAATTTAGAGAAACCAAAAAGGTCCTCAAAAACAACTGAGGTTTTGTTCTTTAAATAATGATAATGTACTGAGGAAGGCCATTATCCTATTTATGGTTTGTTGTTCAGACTCCCAGCCAACAGCGCACCATACTCTGTGAATATATACATTCTAATGATATGACGGGGCAGGACACAGATGTTACGGGTTTGTCACACAGTCCTGCATGGTCTGGCTTAACCAGCGTGTAATCACCAAGCATAAGAAGCATTTGCAGCTTTTAACGATTGCCAGGCCAGCATCTACTCATTGCTATAACTTGATTGCACACAACAACAAGAAAGAGGGAGGAATAAGAAGGAATAGATGGAAGGAAGGGTTTGGGGGACCAGTCCAAGGGACAGAAAAATTTAATTCAAAACAATTCAAGTTGAAACTGCGTAGCAATTTTGTTCTGTTATGTTAAAGCAGAACTACGACTAATTTGATTGACTAAAGGATGAAAGGAGTCTGATCTCAAATACTGTCAAAGACCATCCGCTGCTCTTCTCTAGGGATGGCCAGTCAATAGGAAACCTTAAAGATTAGGATTATGTATCACTTTTCCTCTTCCCAACAGAACCGCTGAGGTGCAGATGGGTTTCTCAATCACTGTTCTCATCCTCCTTTGCTTGTGTGCTTTTGTAGCCAAAGTTTTCCACGATTTTAAAAATGTGGGCATTTTAAATATAGGTGCCTTGCCTCTCATCCCCACCTAACACGTAACATCCTGAGCAATGCTTTTAAAGGTGATAACTATTTGCAGTCCCCCTTGACTTTGACTGCAGATTCCTTTAAATCCTTGGTCTCTAGTCAGTCCTCCAAATATTGGAGGCACTGAAAATTAGAGGCCACTGTTAGTTGAGTTTTTCATGAATAGTTCAGGACTACACAACATGACAGATTAGACAAATACTCAGAAGAGTTTGATTAGAAGACAAAAGGTGAATTGTTGATATAGCACAAGGGGCTGGATTTCCAAAGAGCATCAAGTTTTGCAACGTTTCAATGTTAGATTCCCACCTCTTCTGTACAATTTTGTGTCTTAAGAAGGAAGGCCTGGTGCCTGAACTGGGATCTGAGGTCCAGATGGGCCTTTGTCCTCACTGCACAAATCTAAGCCCCCTTTATAGCAGGTTTGCCCTGGAGACAGCCTCTGAGGGATGTCCGAAAGAGTGCTGGAGAGCAAGCCAACTCTTCAGCACCATGGCTGCTGGGGCTCAGTGCTCAAGCTCACTTCCCACCTCTTTTTTATTTGGCAATGTAGACATACCCTTAGAATCCTTCCACTGTCTGTGGAAATGGACAAGTACATCCAGAAGCCAATTCAAACTTTGGGAAAGTTGCCTTGTCTTCTTTCAGAGATGCCTCTGTCCCTCCATTGGGTATAGTGGGAGCCGAGGCAATTTTTTTTTTCCACAAATATTTGAAGAGCCATCACATATTTGTGAAGATGTTAAAAAGTCAATAACATTTCAAGCACTTTAGAACATATTAGCTTATCTGAAACGTCAACCAGAAAAACATTATTTGTTTCCATTATTATCTGGCTTTAAGTGTTTCTAATCAGAAAAAGAAACATTTTGAGCAAACACATATTGTGAATAGGCAAAATGAACAGTTTTTCAACAATCTATAAGCAGAAATGTCTTTATGCAAACAGCTTCAATAGTACTTACGAACACAGCTGACCAAAAGGAGAAATTTCTGTCTAGTGAGAAAACTGGATATGTCCAAATCTCTTCACACTTCCAAACAGGGGAAGAAGCATGAAAACTGTATTTTAGGGAAGTTACAGCTCAGGCAACCACGTAGGCTATCAGGTCAGATTGTACCTCCATGCTGTGTGACAGCCGCAGATATCTGTGATGCATCTCATAAAGAAGACAAATTGCAGTATGTCATGAGCCCTTGAATGGCAACTGGAAAGCTCTGCCCTTTGAAAACAGTGGGGCTCTAGGACTCAAAGAAGAGTCCTATTAGCATTTCAGAGGACACGGATTAACATTAATACTAAATTAATCAATTTTTTTTTCATTTAGGTTCTATCAAGCAACTTACCAAGCATCCTGGGTCCTCCCAACTTGAGGCAACAAATGTTACGTGTTGATGGAAACATTTCAGAAAAAAAAATTAAACCATTTTCCTGTGGTAAATTTTGATTTTTATGAGAACCACATTTTCCATTTTTAAGATAGAATTTCCAAGCAACTCTTAACTATGGCTAACAAACATATCCATAATCATCAGGAATCGTTGGTTAGCAAACGGAAAGAAATTTCAGGTTCAAAACAAACAATGTGGGTTTGCAACCTTTTGCGGTTTCATCATAGGTATCACGATAACTAGCCTTTTTTCCCCTAACACCCAACAGCATGAATTCATTCACTGTCTCAAAATCTTACAAAGAAAACAAAAATGTGACCCCTGAATGCTCAACCACCAGCAAGCAAATAAAAACAACATAAAACACATTCTTTGTACGTCTCTCAGTTTTGACTGGTTAGGGTCCTGACTCATGAGTGTCGAAAGTCTGGGGTTGCCAAAACTGCTTTTGTTTGTCACTAATAATCACTCATCCCGAGGAACATGTGGTTTACTGTCTCATGCCAGGCCTCCGATGCTAGGGGCTGAGGTTCCTTGGTGAGACAGCCTCTCCGAGCTCCAAGACGTGTTCTTCCGCATTATCGGAATACTTTATTTTTTTTAAGCATCAAATGTAAAATAAATAGGTCTTTCTCTTGACAGACATTATGATGTTGTTGTTGTTTTGTTGTTGTTTTTTTTTTTTTTTAAGATTAACTTCGTTAGCCACAGAAGTTTTGCAATATTTCAAGACCACTGATAACTGAGCAGGATGGAAAAGAACACAAGTACATCCAGTCCACTGTTTGTTTGGTTTTAATTACTTTCTCTGCTATGGCTAGAGACTTCTGGAACTGTCCTCTTGGTGGAAATAAAGTTAAGCAGTTGGGCTTTTCTATCAAAATACTTAGCTGAGTCATAAGGGTGGGGGAAAAATTAATGCAGGATGAGCTGACAGTTGTATCGAGTCATCTGGTAACCAAGGGTACATTCTTCAGAAGTGCCCAGATAAGTTGCATTTTCTAACATGATTTCATTCTCTACCCTCTCCCTGCTAGAGCAGTGCCAAAACTAGTCACTTGGTTTTCTATACTGCCTCTTGCAGGCACATTGAGGCTGTCTATAAATACCACCTGCCCCAGAGAAGGCAATGTAGAGTCCTTCTATGGCAGCCATTCTAGGAAGAAGCTCCCACAAGAAAAGACTCTGGTCCATTTTCTGCTTAACAATATCTCTGCACTAACAAGCAAGTCCACTTCACGCACTGACCACAATCGATGTCCATTCCCTCCTCCCAATTTCTTCCAGGAATATGGTCATCTCAGAAATGGCCCCAAAAATAATGCTACAAGCAGGTCATATAGACAGAAATTTAGTGCAAATACCTTATGGGACTAAGCAGCTGAGCCAAAGGGCCAGATGCCCAGAGCGGGATTCATCTCTAACAACATCAAACAACTACTATATAATCATTCTGATATAAGAAAGAAAATTTTTGCAGTGAGTACAGTCATTCACTGGAACAATCTCCACAGGGACATGGTAGAGTTCCCATCACTGGAGGTTTTCAAGATGCGACTGGACAGGGTGCTAGATAATCTCATTCAGGCTCCCTTTCCCACGAAAGGTTGGACCAGATGATCTTTTGAGGTCTCTTCCAACCTGGGCTATTCTATGATTCTATGATACATATCAACACATTAGCTAGTAATCCAGATTCCTTTATGGTTAAAAGAAATAGAGCCCAATTCGTTTGACCTGTTTTCAAATGTCTACATGAAAATGAGATGAATCATGTCCTAGAAGGAGACTTTTCTGTTTGTTTTTGTTTTCATTGACTACTACAGGGAACTTAACGGCAACTGATTCCAACATAATGCTGCAGTCCTCCAGCAAGGTGAATCACCCCTTACTTGCCCACATTTCTCACAAACAACATTTCAGCTCTGATAGGACTTTGCTTTTGACCATAAAACCTGCAATGTAATAAAAGACTCCTACTTTGAAGTAGGAGTCTTTTATTACATTGCAGGTTTTATGGTCAGGGTCTCAGCTGTGCCCCAAACCTCTGCTGCAATTCCAAATTGGAGAGGGAAGGGTTCCAAAACCCTACTAAATTCACTAGGGAGGCCAGATCCAGTCTGCTCAAGCAATGCCTAAAGGACCTAGACTCATAGAGATCCTTTCAGAAGACAACTGAGATGCCCCTCGCTTTTCACATACTTGCTTCTTGGTAGGAACATTGTTCCCAGAAAGGATATGCCTACTACTAGGTCTGTTTCATCTGAGGGGGGTTTAAACCACCAAGGTCTTGCACTCCAAGAAGTAGTCCTCACTGCTAGACTCTATAGCAAAATTCAACTTTAACCAAGCCTCATCTACTTGCTGCAAAATATCCTATGGATATCACAGAACGAGCAATAGAAATAAGAAGAGCAATCTGACTGTAACCCCATAAACTGGCATCTTCCCTAAAGACAAGGAATGTCTTGGCCTCTCCTCTAGGCCTGCTTATGCAATTTTACACTTTCCATTTAAGCTGCTTTGGAGAAAATGCATAAACAGTTGTAATAGGGCTGCCAAAAGGCAGTCTCTGGCCCACTTCTGAAAATAAGACTTAAATGCTTTGGAAAATGTCTTTCCCTGTCCCTCAGCAAAAAGATCTTGGTCTGACTATCTGGCTGGAGCTCTACTGTTGTCAGCCATACCAAAATGAATGAAGAGGAAACGTTATAAGAAAATAAAAATATCCAGCAGCAGAACAGGTGTTTCAGCCTCTCAGCCCTTCAGAAGTTCACTGCAGAAGTTTTCAGTGGGGATGCCTGTCTGAACTGGACTCATGGCAGAGTCTCAGCCTGTCCATTAATGGTCTCAAACTGCCTTCATACCCAAGGAAAAATGAACCGACAGGGGTAGTCAGCGGTGTGCCTTGGGCTGGGATATGCCTGTTTTCCTCTAATGGGCTAATAATGCCATCTTCAGCATGAAGCAGTGCGTGCTACTATATTGTCAAATACTGATATTTATACACAGGCTGAGGACATAGTCCTGCATGTTTCTAGAAAGTAAAAGTGAAGTGCTGTAAAATTAGCCTCTAGCAGAAGAAACAGATTGTATCTACATAAACACACTGCTTTTAAATTCTGCTAGTAATTTTTCAGTCTCATAAAATAAATCTGATGACATCTCTGTATGTTTTATTTCCTACTCTGAACCTCAAAAAAGCCAATAACCCAGTAAGGAGTCCTAGCTATTTATCTTCCTCTGGATTCTTACCCATTAGTGTACCAAAGTGGCCATTTTCCAAACAGGCATTCATTTTGACAAATGCATTTTACTGACCTCTTTTACAGAGCCCAGACATTGGAGGATATGTAGAAATTTCTGTAGAAAATTACTTCAAGTAGTAAGGACACTGGATGTCTCCATCTCAGCCATCCATAAGTCATCTTGATTTGTCAGACGCACTCACTTTTAAAAAAGCTCGAGATAAGAATAGCCACTGGAATAACAAGCCTTGTCAGCTTCATTCTGATATGCTCTTAGCAACAGTCAATAACAAAGGTGCCATCTTCCCACAGGATTCTTGTACTTCCAAAAATCTTCCTTTATTTACATAATGCCATCAGTCTTAAAAGATTTTCCAATAACTAAGAATGATTTCACAGTTTAAATGATTGCTAATTGGAAATCGGTACCAGATTTTTCAGCATCCTATTTTGGCTTTGAAATACGTAGACTGCAACCATCTGTGATGTCTACACAAACGCATCTCTCCAAGTAACCCAAAAGCTCTGTGCAACTGTGAACTTGAGGACTCTGTTTATCTTCCATCTCTCTCTATCTAAAAAATCCTGCCAAAAGCTGGAACTGGTGACACTGCACACATTCTCTAAAGAGCTAAAACCTGTGGCCTGCCAAGCTTCCAGCTGTAGAGTCTATACCCTAGAGTTAGATATGCAGAACTGTGTTTATACCATGCACGCATCTTAAGCTGGGCTTAAACCTGGGTATTTGCACATTCATAGCAATTCAGGCGTTCAACTAAACATGAGCTTATACTCATAGGCAATTTGAAGAACAAGCAGACAGGCATAAGGGAGACAATGCCAAATTTGATGACATAAATCAGCATGTTCATCTTTGGAAATCCATTTTACTATTGGGTTTTACTAGGCCTGTAGTTTTAACTTAAAACCCCTATCTGGACTTTTATTTGTGATTCCGCAAACTGTGGCATTTTCTTCTTTAGTTGTACACTGGCTGGAGGCGTGCATGTACAAGTTAAAAGATCCATACCTTTCTCCGAAGATTCATTATCGAGCACTCGCCTTACAGCAAAGGTATCTGGTTTCGTTTTTGCGTTACAACTCTGACATGTTATATTGCCTATTTTTTGCTGTCGCTTAGATTTCCCCGGCTCCAACACCTTTGTTGTTCCAGTACTCTCCGCCTTTTCGCTGACCCACATCCCTGCAGTTCGGCAGTCGAGCCATATCAGGTGCGCCACTGGTGCTCGTGGGTAACCTCACCCACCTCTCGGCCGACTGCTCTTCTCACTCTCTTGCAACACTAATCAAATGGGAAAATCCCCTTTGCAGAAACCCACCTCTGTCATCTTTGCAGCTGGGTAAACGTGCATTTTCTTTTAAAACTAGCATTGAAATCACATAATCATAACATTTGTAACAATTTCCTATAAAGTGGAATTGCCGCTCTTACTGTGGTGAGGAGAAAGGTGACAGGGTTTTAAAACAAAGCAAGGATTTAAAAAGTAAACTCAGTTGTGAGCCAGGTTTTACTGTCATTTCTAGAGCAAAGTGATTAAAAGGAGGTGCAGAAGGATGTAAATAACTAAAAATGGGTCAATATTTAGAGGATATATGGTCCCTGAATATTGCTCATGGGACGTTGCTGATGCTCTCTCTGATAGTGTTTTGGTACAAAATATTTTCTTCAAGGTCAAGTAGAATGTTTCTAATACAGGGTGAGAGGCAGGTGGAAGACGTGCAAGATCACTTAAGGCTACTGAAAATAAAGATGCATCTATCTCACAGATACAGTTCACGTGTAAAGATTTGATAGGAAAGGTTTACTTCTTAAGATGTCAAAAAGCACAACTTTACCCAAAAAATCTAGGGTTGTATGTTCACCCTTAATGTAAGAAACACGTACATTTGAAACTCCCTACCTACTAAGAGATTATCATGCCAAAGAAAAAAAATCTGAGTATAGACAATCTTTCTATAGCATTTTAAAGGCTTAATTTTGTGTCATTCTTCTCCTTAAAAGGCTGTTGGAATTGTCAATGATTAGTGCAAAGGTGAAAGCTGAAGCAGAAGAACTGGTATAAAACCATGTACAAACTAGAGAGGTACAGAAAAATGGAGTAATATAAAACAACAATAAAAACTGGACCGGATGTACTCACTCATCACTAGACACGTTACATGATTAATCACTTGTCCTCATTGTAACAACGAAGCCAGGAAATCCACAAAACCTCAGTATGTATGTAATAGTGCATTTCTAGCTAACAAATTACAGCTATCAAGCTACAGAAAGAAGCATGCACTACATTTACTATAATTTAACATACTGGCCTTCCCTGAAAACCTGGCAAAGTTTGCTACCATGCAAGCCCATAGCATCAAAACTATATATTTCAATGAGGGCATTTAGCATTTACATGACATTCAGCCAGAAAGACCAAGATGGCTCAGGGCAATTTGTATAAAGTAGTTCATCGTGAAGGTGCTGATGATGGTCCAGCTAGGCCAACACATCCACCGCTAACCATAAAAACAGAGCAAATGTTATAAACAGGTTGTGGTGGCGTTACCTGGAGCCAAAGCACAAGCGTGGCTGCATTTCATGTCAAACCACTGACCAGCCCTACTGCCGTTTGGAAAGTATGGCTGACATCCGATTGCGGGCCGCCCTGTGAGGTTCACCAAACCACCAGCAGTAGAGTGGTTATGCTGCTTTCTTCAAAACATTTTTGTGGCTTTCTTGAGAACACAGTATTCGTCAGGTGAGTTGCACAGCCGGGATGGTTTTATCTCCTTGTTGCCATTATCTGTGCTTCGGTATCGTTCCAAGGGCCCCCCTGCTGCTCAGCCGTATATACAGTGTATGAAGAAGCATTCTCTGGAGGGGCTGCAGGCATCGGAACAAATTTTAAGGCTAACAAGGAGCATTTTCAGTCTGAACTCCCATACACCAAGCAGGAAATATAGCACTCAGCTATTTATGTAACTCTACTTACAGTATTTTTTATTTCTTTCAAACATAACTTAAATAATACTTCTACCTTTTAAGCTGCAATTTTGTGGCAATCCATAACCAATACTTTCTCAATGGGAGAGGACTGCAATCCTGAAATGGTTACCTTCAGGGCTTCTCAAGAGGTGGTTAATTAGCTGTTGAATTAGCTATGTGTACTTCAATTAATCCATGACCAGCTCCTAACATGCCTGTTAACATCCATCTGCCACACATCACCCTCTGCTACTGACCTGTTTCCCTGGAGCCTCATCAATCAAATTCAGCTTGGCAGGAGATGACGCCTTTACATGGAGAAGAGAGGGCGACCATTCCCGCCCTCCCTGCGCAAAGGGCGGTGTCGGTCAGCTTCACAAAATGAGAAACAAAGAAGCGTAAGACAGGAGACTTACCCAAAAGACCTTCCACAAGCCCCATGTCAGAGCTGTGTAGGGAACTCCCTTATTCCAGCCAAGCACAGTGTTACAGACATCATGCGCCTTATCGCAGCCTTCACTGCTCTGCCTTTTATGCCAATGCAATGCCCTCAGGAAAATGATACAAAGAGGGATAACATCATACGGAATTTCAGATCCTTGCATTTCTTGTGTTATCTTTGGGAACTCCTAGACTTTCTGGCCACGTAGCCATGGGTTTGCTACCACCTTGAAGGTAAGTCATCATCTAGAACAGGGAGAGAGACATTTCATCCTTACGACTCACCGCAGAAAAGGTTTCCAAACCAGAGTCAGGTACTTGCCTTACAATGGGATCAGCTTCCAAATTATGAGGGCTTTTCTATATGCAACCAGTTTGGGACAGTCTCTGAATGATTTCTGGATTTGCCTGAAGAGGCACACAATTTTCAAGCTTTATTAAAGGAAAGAATCTGAAATTGTAAGAGTTGTTTGATTACATTTGAGAGCATAAGAAAAATGCTAACTATTGTGGTATTTGGCAAACACAAGGAGTATTCCTCATTTTCAAAGTCCAAAACTCTTCAGAAGAGCCCAGGATCATTGTTCCACTTTACAGAAGGGGACATAAAAGAGCCCTTGAAGGGCAGTTTGCCTCAGGTCAAAACTTACTGGGGACATAGCAGAGGTAGGTACCAAACCCACGTTCACAGGCAAACTGAAAATAAAGCCCTTCAAGTCCCACGTATCTTGTCTGTCTCTCCTCTGACGCAGTAAGCTAGACTGATTTTTATCAGCCATGTGACTAAGCCTTGTTCAGTGGCAGTTCACTGCGCCCATTTCAACAGTAAGGGAGAGGCTGAGCAGTGGAGGGCTGGCTGTTTGCCTTCTCCTGGCTGCTACGTTCCTGCCCAGACTGACTCTTCCCAAAGGAGATTTCACCTCCTTTGAGGGTATCAGACCATCTTTCAGGGCTGGAGAAGTGTCTGGAGTATAGGACCTGAGGTTGGGAGACCCTTTAGGAGCAGCAGAGAGCAGCATCGAAGCCAAGTCAGAGAAGCAAAAGGCACAGAAATTCCAGGTCCCAGAGTGCCATGTGGGGTCAGTGCAATCTACAACCCCTGCTGAAAGGGGGACTGGACTGGGAAGATGGACTGGTGAAAAAGTCCCCCCCAGCAAGGACACCACAACCAAGAAAGAAAATCTTTGCAACCTTTACTCTTCTCAACGTGTCAAGACTGTAGAAACTGCAAATATAAAAACAGATGCTGAATTTATGACGTGTGTTTGAACATTGGACTTGCAAACAGAAGACAGTTGGTAGGAAACTAATTTATGTTCAAATTAAGTGAGCTGCCAGGGTCAAGACTGTGTTATGACCACAGTTCATTCTCTTTCTTTTTCTCCTTGTTAATTAAATACAATTACATGAGCTTTAGCTTTAGTGCACTTTCAGTCTAATTATTGAAAAAAGGTTCACATTTTAAGAAAGAAAATTAAAAATGAATGATGGTAACAACCAACCTTCGCATTGCTGATGTGTATTCAGATTAATGGTTATTTCCCTAATTAATCTAAACCACTCATCCAGTGTAATTTGGATGACTGCAGCAAGGATGGCTTCTTTATGTAGTTAAATTTTCCCTTAACAGTTGTGGCAAGCTAATACACAGAAAAAAATAAGTCAAATTTTAAACACACAAACTACAAGCTGGGCATATACCATAAGCAGTAGCATTCCAACAGTTTAAGGAGAAGAAAAAAATCTCACAAAATAAACAGAAATTACCATTACTCCTTCTCTGAAACCACATGTATAGGAGCCTCTCAAAAGCACTTTGATCATACTGATGAGGGCCCTCCAGACTCCCTGGGGAATTTCCAACACCTACCTCTTTATTTTCGCACATAGTCACAGGAAAAGAGGTTTTGTTGAAGATGACAGCAGTGCTAGGCTCATCAAGACGTCTCAGGCTTAACCCTTTCATGACTCTGACCACACTGAAGACAGTATCTTCATGTTGTAGTTTGCAGCATTAAATTAGCCCTGAACCTCCTAAGTTAACAGCATGAAAAATGTCTATCATCTCTTGCTGCAGAAATATTAGCTGAACATCTCTCAGTCCTGCAACAGTTAGCTTGGAACCTCTCTTATGCCCAGTGCCTTTTAACTCCAATAGATTTAACTGTGAACTCTAACTCTTCTCTGATACATACTGCATAACATACTGTAAACAGTTCTGTTCGACAGTTCAGTATTGCCATTTCTCTTGACATAATTTCTCTAAACAACTACATTCTGATAAGCTGCTTTCACAGTTTGCTTTCCATAGTCATATTCTAGTTTCCTAAAGAAACATTACGCATCTCCTCTGAATCTACGACTTCCAGCGTGAGGAGATGGTTCTTTGTTGCATTTCTGTCCATACTGCATTAGCATTTTTGTTAGCAGCATGAATAGTATGTCTGATTTTGTGTGGTTAATCAATCCAGCTGCAACATCTGCTCAGAGCACAATATTATGGCGCAGTAATTATGAAAACATGTTCTTCTCTGAAACAGAGACACTGACCATTTGTTATTAAAGGTTACTATCTATCTAAACTGAGACCTGATGTAAGTGGATGAGACAACAGGGATTTTGCCAGCTTTCAAAAGGAATGAGTTTTGCCCTGTCTGTGTCTGGAAACTGCTGTGATGCAGCACACTGAATATACATCTGCATGAATAACCCAGTATGTTAGAGTTACATTATACTTCAGTATCAGCTTAAAAGTTACTTTCAGATCAGCATAAAATCTAAGGGTTTTGCAAGCAGTAAATTGAGTTCCAAACCAAAGCAACCACAGATTACTTTCCTACAGGAGTGAAAAACTCAGCCAAAAGCAAGTTTAGCTCTTCTTCACTGCTTGATGATTTCTGGTAGGCAAGTCTTATTCCATAGCCTCTCAGCTAAGACGACTCCCCTTGCTGGTTTTTAACCACTTCCGACAGCCAAGAATGAGAAGGCCAGAAGTCACATCAGGACAACAGAGTAGGGTCAAGAAAGAAGCAGAAGATGACAGCCATACTACAAGACTGGACAAGGGTCAGAAAAAAAAAGTAGAAACCAGCAACAGCCACAAGGAAAGTGTAGGAGGAGACTTGGAAGTTATACGAGGTGGAGACTGTACAAAATAAGAGATTGGCAATAAGTGGGCTACAGGGGCAGATGGCAGGAAAAAAAAAATACATTATCACACCATTTCTTTTCTCGATATTCATCTTATTCCTGGGCGAAGCACTGGAACTTCAGGAAATCAAGTCAAGTGACTCATACAAGTGTTCTCTTTTGCCCATTCTTAATTAAAAACAAAACCAAACAAAAACCTACACATACACAAAGCTCCTCCACAGTCCTAGAAGCGGCAGCAGCAGCAACTTCTGGAGGAATGAAAGCAAGACAGACTATATATTTTGACTACGTAAAGGCCCCAGTTTCAGTCTTCACAATTCCTGTGGAAAGGTGTTGTGTGGTCATGAACTAGATAGCCAGTACCTTGACCACAGACATGGTCTCATGCTTGTCATGGTTAGTTCCCTTGCCCCAAGCAGTCACACGCTTTGTGGCTTGCCTTAACAGCAGGGGAAGAGACAGCATTTGATTAATATGGTGCTCAATAACCAGTAAGGTTAGTGCTCTGGGTACGTTGCTTCAGCCTTGGCATGAGTCACTTTCTGTAGCCACCTTCCAACCAGAGGCTCGGAGCAGTAACCAGCATGGAATTCAGTCATACCAGAAGCTCAGGCTAGGGAGCGAGAGGAAGGTCCAAGCAACGGTAGCAGGAGATGGAGTAGCACACATGTTGGGCGAAGACTACAGAATAGCTGGAGACTTAACTCTCAATTTAATACACCGAGGTTAAACAAAGTGCATGGATACCGTTCTGTGGTTGAATAAAGCCAGCCAGAACCAGACTGCTGAAAGAAAGAAAAATAAAGTCCAGGCAGGAAGAAAAAAGCTCAGACTAATCTTGCACATGAATATCCTCTTCTTTCCCTTCACAAAAATCTCTTTTTTTTTGTTCCCAAACTCACCACCCGTCTTTTTTTGGCTGTACAATATTTTAAGAATAAGTTAAATGTTTACTCGCTTCAGTTAACATATATTTTCTAAATGATTGAACATGAGGCATTACCCAAATAAACAAACAAAAAAATCTTTAAAATAGATATGGTAATGAAACAAAAGAATGCTCCTTTTGGAAGTAATCTCGTAAATACTACAGAAACCTCCTTTAAACAACCATTGCAAAAATAAAGAATCAAGGAGAGTTGCGCATGCTTACTGGTTTAAAAGTAACTTCAGCAAAAATTTCCTAATTCTTCAAATGAAACCCTGCTGAGATTATTCGATTCACAACATATACATCAAAAAACATTAAGACAGCTATTTGCAAGGGCAGTACTTCTAAATCTTAGAAACTGTATCTGCATAACATCTCATTACTCATTTTGGGGTACTTAACAGCTCAGAATTACTATTTTGGGGTACTTGACAATATGCTGTTCAGTAGATTTCACAAGATACCAAAACACTTGAGGATTTTGAATAGGCCTATGAAACTTCATGTTTCATACAACACTTTAATTAGCAGTGTATTATTGCATTTGTCCAGAAGGCTCTAAAGCTGGCTTTTACACTGATTCGCCAAATACTGTACAATGTGCCAAAGGCCAACCTCAGTCCACACAGCAATATCAAGCCAACCTCCCTAACCTAGCTTCCACGCAAGATGAGATGGAGGTAGACTGGTTATTACATCCACTTGTGTTGAGATGCTAGAGTGGATCTCTTGCCCAGTCTCTCCTCACAGAATCCATGCAACGCTTTACTTCATGTAACCGGAACTATGCGTTTACCTTTCAACCCAAAGACGGTAAAACAGTGTTCTTGCATTCTTCCTGGACACCAATTTAATTCTGTAAGAAGTATGCCATCTACTGATGCACTATTTACTATACCATTCTTCAAGCGCCTTCACACAACCACTGACCAAGACCATTCTTAGCTGTGTTAGCTGAAAAGAAAAATAATATTCCATGAATTTACAAGAAATGACAGCACTCTCAAAGCCAGTGAAATGTGTTTTATTTTAAGCCACTGCTAAAACAAGGACAAATTTAGTGCAACCTGGAGTTCATAATCTGAAAACTGAATATAGTTAAATTACTAAAATGGCAAAACTCGTCACCATTATACAGTACAAGACCTTCATATTCATTGAGTACAGTTACATAAACATCTATAGCTATTCAAACTGCTTTTGGTATACAATTGCATCACTAACTGGGCTGTGAATTACTGTAACGCTGCACAAATAAGCAGCAGTTCCAGCAAATTATAATAAATTTTAGTATTAAATACTATTCAGACATTACAACAGAACAAAGGCCTTCTAAAACTACAACTCCAGCTATACAACAGGAATGTACAAAGATGGTACAAAATAAAGTGACTACAGTGGCTGGGCTCTGTACTTGCCTCTTCAGAGCTCAAGCACAGTAAATGCTCGACAGTAGTGGCTCTTGCTGAAAAGCCATAATTCTTACACTAAAATCATTCCTGAATCTTGTATTTTTCTTTGCAAGTCAACTGCATAAAACTAGGGGTTTTTGCGCTGGTGACAGTGTTTACTACTTACTGTGTTCCCATCTCCAACAATACATGGCTCTTTATAGAAAAGGTCCCAGAAAAAGTTACATTAGAAAATGTAACGTTTAAAATCCGATACCATTTTTGAGAGACCTAATTAGTCTCGGAATGTGGGTTGCTAGGTTTTGGGTTTTGTTTGTTTTTTAAAAAGCTTACACAATCTTTTAAAACTCAAGAACAAAGATACTACACAAATTGCGTTCGAATACATCATCTTAGCTACTTTTTCACATCCTTATTTTGAGACAGCAAATCCTCTTTAATTTTAGCATATGGGTTTGAGTTTTGTTTGGTTTTTATTTTAAGGCTTTATGCATACTTCTGTATTATTTATGCGCCCCATTCTTAATGTTTAAACTTGTTTTAAATATGGCCACTTTTAACTGTTAATTTATAGAGGGACTATTTTCTAAGTGCTTTTTCTACAGTATCTTACAAAACATCCGAACACTTCCATTTTTCAGAACACCGAATGTATTTATGAAGTGTTTGAGATAGGGCGTCTTCTGGAACAATAACACCATTGTATATATTTTCCTCAACTTAAAAATTAAATTACCAAGTCAGGTTTCCCATACAGGAAAAATGCAAGATGAAACAAACTCTACCTTATTATGTTTGTTTATAAAGCAGAGTTGTCTGGTTTAAATGGACCAAAATGTGGCCCTTTATGTTTTAACAGTATTCATTTACACTTCTGTATTTGTGGTCAGGAGTTTTAAATAAACTCAGTAATAGTGTAATTTAAGACTCGCATTAGCAAAGAACAGCTTTCTCACTAATATGGCAGACAGCACCAGTCTGATATTGTCAGAGTAAGGTTTCCCAAAGATTATTAAAATTATTAAATTATAATAATTTTGCCAGGCTAGTTTAATGCTTTCCCAATTTTGATACCCAGGGAGAAAAGTCAAGTCATCCAGAACAAAGTTAAAACAATTTGTGTACAAAATTGGTTTGGTTTTTTGTTTGTTTATAAGTAAAAATGAAGTATTTTATAACACATTTTTCTCATGTAAATTTGGAAATTATGCTGCTTTCCTCAGAGGCTGATAAATAAATTTCTCCCTTAAACACCAATCAATAGTTACATAATGTATTTGATTCAGTCTGAAAACAAGATGCCATTTATAAAAATAATTTTTAGTGCAACTATTGTCTACTTAAGTTTTTGAATAGTTGTAAGCTTTGGGAATCGCACGATCTTCTGCATTTCTCTAGGAAAGTAATTAAAAAGAAAAACCACTTCACCAGCTTTATAAAATCCAACATACTGAATAAATCAATTAAACACTGGCTGTTCCTGTGGTGTTGTTTTGTTGCTTTTTTTCAAATGTACAGCTTTGTACATTTACAATGCCTTCAATATCTTTCTCAACTTGGTTTTGGACATGTACGTGTACTAGTACTACTGTATCCTCATGTCCTGAAATTCCACTTGGTGAGAATGCAAGGGTCCAAAACCCAGAGCAAAATTTAGTCCTGAGGCACTGTTTTTAGTATTTTATTTTCTTGACATTTCAATTTTATAGGTAAATTTGTACAAGTATATTGTTGCTGTGTTAAAGGGAAGATGTTACAGCCAGAGAATGGTTTCAAATTTTTGTCTGAAATTACTTCAAAAGTCAACCTTTAAAAAAAAAAAAGGAAGAAAGGAGTATGGGGGGTGGGGGACAAAAAAAAAAATCCAGACAGCTTTTGTACAACTCTTCAAAAATATTTGTTACTAGCTCCATCTTCCAAATACAGGAATTAAGATAACTCCCCGCCCCCACTTTGGGCTCTAAAGAAAAATGATTCCTGACGCTTAGCATTATATTATCTATAACAAGACAAAAGACCTTGTAATGGTTTTTGGTCTTTTCGTCACATAGCATACATAGATCTTTCAATCAGTGAAATGATATATGAAGGGAGGTAATGAACTATGAACATAACAGAATTTTAAGTTAAAAATTTACATTATAAGTTCATATTGGTGAGATCTCACACACATTTAGATACATATACATATGTATGTGTGTATGCACATGTGTGAACACACATATGTGCATATACAAAAACAGTAAAAATCTTTAACTCTGTGAGAAAGGTGAACTTTGTAAGATCCAAGGCAGAAATCCAGGTGACAAAAGAGGACTAAAACAAACCAGGTCTCTGTAAAAAGACCAGTGGAATGCCTTCCTGAAACACAAAGACATTACTCGAGTTTACCAGTGTGACACCTCATAGTAATTTAGGGGGTAGGGGAAATCAGAGTTGTACACATTCCAATAAAATTCATGAATAGCTTTAGAGACTTTATCTCTCCTTGTTTGGGATCAGAAACTTCCACACCATATCAACAGTATATTTTTCTATGAAAAACCTATTAAGATTCTTTTGTTCATCCAAAATAAGTAAGACTCCATGATTCTCTTGCAATTTATATGACTTTTGAGGTGGCAACCTTGCAATTACCAGCACGTGCCTTTTTCTCTCAAAGGATGCATAAAAAGACAAAACCCAAAAGCATTTTCAAACCACAGGATATGTAAAGGTCCAAATTTCCCTTCAGTCAGAAAGGCAAGTCAGCAGCAGTGGTGAGAAACCTGACTGGATTGCTAAAAAGACTTAATTAAAAGTGCCTTTGGAAGAAAAAAAAAAAAAAAAAAAAATCAGTGAAGGTAGTTAAGAAAAATGAAAAATCAATTTGCAAGAAATTTCCCCTTTATGTTTTAATTAGCTTTCTTTGCTAAATGCTTAAGTGCTCTCTGAGTAACCAAATTCTCTTTATTACTGAAAAGAAAATTCATATATGGAGGCTAATAAATAAAGAATTAGACTAGTCAAAAAGATGGCCAAAATCCTCAGAGGAAGAAGTTTCTATCTGCTACTTTTAAAACATGCATGTCAGAGACTAACATACAAATTCTTCGACACAGAATTAATGTCCTAGAAGTATCTGCAAACAAAAAGCTTCAGTAAGAAATTTAGCAATTTAAACTGGACTGGCAAGCTTCAGGAAACCTTGCTGAAGAAGTACGTATGAAATTATGCTCAGCTACCCACTCTGCCCTTCTACCACAAGTTACCAGCTCTATAGTAGTCAACAAAAGGGAACATGTGTTTGCACTTCAACAATTTCAGAGCAGAGACTCTCACATCTTCACATAAAGTTAAACTTGATAAAGGTGGCTATGAAGCCAGACTGTATTAAGGGGCTGCTTGAGCAGGTCACAGTTTTCTTCCTGGCAATGGTGCGCCCATGGGCATGTAACACCTGGCCAATGTTGGTAATTTTTTCCATTGTCTGGAGCAAGGTATTCCAGAACAGATTTTTGCAGAACATCAGTGCTCTTAGTCCCACTGTGAATATAGCACACATTACAGGTGGGAAAAAGAGCTATCCTGGCACAGCGGGGATCCTGAATATCATGCCTGAGACTGTCTCCTCTGAACTACTATCATAGACAAGGGATTTTTTTCATAAATATTTCCATTGCCTGAACACAGCAGTAAATACAAGTTATGCATGGGTGGACAATACCGATTATGGACTGAATAAACATACCATGTGCACAGTATCACAAAGCACAGCACAGCTATTTTGACTTTCACCTCAAAGTCTTTTAAATGCTGACAATTACTTCAACATTCATTAGTTTAATTTTACTTTACATATCTGTGTTCTTCCTATCTCCTTTCAAAAGAGGAATGAAGCGAAGAGTGTTGCATCTTTGGATTTTTCAGATATTTTCCAGAAGCCAACCAACCAAAGACTTATTTAGAGCTTGCTCTCCATCAGACGTCTTCTCTATCATTTCACAGTATTTCAGCACTGCTTGCAAGAGATCTCCAACTTTCCAATCTCTTTCTCGCAGTCTTCTGGAAAGCTAAAGGGGAGACAGGGGAACACAAAATATTTTGACCCGGACATCCTGATTAACAGTTACGGAAGTTATTCTTGAAACATTAGCTCATGAGAGATCAGTTGTAATGAGTTAATCGTTATTCCCACATCTATAAAAACAAAAACTTCCGCAAGAAGAATCGGGCACTTTTCTTCAGGGCAATTTTCACAAAATTTTCTTCTGGAGGGAGCAACATTTTCAAGTGATGTGGTGCCACAGGTATGAGGGCTGTGGTTCATCAAGACTGCAGAAAACAGGAAATTCTGAACACAAGGTTAAGACATTTGCCACCCCTCCCATGCCAATAACGCGCATATAAAAAGACAAAACTCAGTCTTAATAAAAGGATGTGGATTTTCCTTTCACAACATATAGTGTGGTTTGGGTGGCACAGATGCTACCCTCAATGAAAACAGTGTCTTCAGAGTTGGGAAATTATAACATCTCAGGGAAGAGGAAAAGGTGAGGGTTAAGTTAAACTACTACTTGGGAGCAGAGATCAGTGTAGCTGAAAACATTTTTTTTCGCCCAGGAGTCCAAGCAAAAATCTTCCTTTGCTTATGTGTCAAGCTCAGCTATATATGGAATAAAGCCTGCCCTAAGACAAGGATGAATTTACCAGTTTGCCCAGGAGTAAAAAAATCTTTTAGTTTAAAACAACAACAACAAAAAAACAACAGAAAACCCAAAAAACAACAAAAAAAGGGAACAAAACAAAAAGAACCCACAACACTCACACAAACAAACTTTATACTCTGTAGCTTTCTGGACAACTGCCAATGCTGCATTTAATACAGACAATTTAGACACCCTACTTATTCTTTGGAACTGAAAAATTTTATTGCCTTTTACAGTCCTTACCATGATATTCTATAAATTAAGTTTAAAAAAAAGTCATAAACTATGTTCTGTGAAATACCTTTCACAGCTACAAAATTAAAAATTCATAATGTTTCTTCTATGAGACCTATCAGACTGAAATATGAAATTCTATTCAAAAAAATGAAAAATAAGACAATTTCTCTCTGCTTCTTCACCTAGGTGATGTTCCAACTGCAACAAGGCAGGTGATGGAACTGACAGGAAGACTATGGGCATTAAAACATGTATAAAACAATTAACTTCTTGAGAAAACAATTAGCTTGAACCAGCAAAAAAGATCCCCTCTAATCTTGAGTACAAATATCCTGAACACTGAAACTTTTTTCAGTGAAAAAAAACACATATTTTCTACATAAAAAGGGATTAAAATCCGTAGTTATTTCTGTGAATTATTTGTTGATTTTAAAATAGGGCACAGGAAACAAGAGTTTCATAGTCTACAACAGGCAATTTTGTAAATGGTGTTTGTTGGTTTATAACAGAATGGACGGGTTTTTTATGCCAGAGGAAAGTTTGGCTAATGTCCAAAGATGTATTTAAGCAAATACAGTGTCAAATTTCTCTCCAAAGAAGATACCACCATGGTAAGATGACAGATTTGGCACCTGGCTTCACTAATCTTTCTATTTAAATTTAGAGTTCAAAGTTCAGTCCCACTATTTCTTTAGCCGACTGATCTGTTTCTTACTGTCAGACAAGCAAAATATTGGAGTTTACTCAAAACAGACACCAGGAATCCTAAAACTGCTAGATAAGGTCTGATTTAAAATTGAACATATATGTTTTTTTTAATCCAGGCACTTGCACATCCACGCTGTCAGGCTTCTCAAAAGAGTTAAGAGCTATCTATTCTAATTTACTGGCCTCTTGTTCTAGCTCCTAACAAATGTATTTTGTTTTATACACAGGTATTCAACTTCTTTCTGCCTTGCCGAGCATAACGTGTATCCTTAAGTAAGAGTTCATATCCAGCTGCAGCAAGTAATACCTTGCCTGATATATGCTAGGAGTATTTTTGTCTTTTATACAGCCGTATCACATCAGTGGGTCATTACCCTGCTGTGATTAGCTAACACAAGCCTTTCCTCCCTTCCAGGACTCACCAACTGCTTATAGTGAAAATTACTGTTTCCAACGTGATCTAAAGCCCAGATTCATTCCCGATGTAACTGAGGTAACTTTCCAAAGTACCTATTGAGATGATCAAGACTGGCGAGAGATCAGTATATAGAGGTCAGTTTAGTTTTCTGCTGGGTTGTAGTGCCCTCTGGAGGTGCTTGTCTAGCTTTACTAGTGACAGAACCGAGAATGACTATTGCTAATTTAAGACCCCCAGTTTGAGTCAGAGATCACGAGGATCAGGCTGGGACTAACTGCAAGACTACTTATTTTGTACTACTAAATATCTTATTTTTATTAATACTATCCTGAGAGAACAGTTTATTTTCAAAAGGACCTTAATACAATTACAAGCATCCTTCAGAAAGTCTTCATTCTCTGAATTTATAATCTGAAAATTTTTGAAATATATTTTTAACTTCAGAAACTAATCAAGTGATACTTGTATGCATCCTAATCTTTCCTATACAAGATTATTCAGACAGAGACTGTGCTCTGAAAATTCTGCACTTTCCTTTGAACTCTAAGAAACCATGAGAGGTGCCGAGTCAGACTGACACAACAGGTGAATTTCTGGTGTTTGGCAATTCAGTTTAGATACAAACAGCACAAAATGGACAAGGACACAAGTCTGTACAGAGACGGTGTTATACATTCCAACTGGGAAATAGGATGGAATTAAAAACAGGTAATCCGTCTCTGCCTCCAGGGGGGGAAAAACAGGATTTCAATTCATTTTAACATAACTGCATTTTGAGAACTAAAAATTAATCTATGAAACTAAGTGAATTAACTATTTTAACATTTTCAGGACTGCATGACTACTGGTTGCCTGAAGGTCTTATGTTTTATCTTTAGGTGTCAACTCAGTATCAATTTATGACTGAAGTGTCAAGTAGAAAAATATTACAATTTTTTAGGAGTGCATATGTAACAGACACTGCTATTTTCCAGAGTGCTCTTCTCAGCATATTCTCTTATTAGGGTAGCAAGAGTGGTGTTCAGATACGAAGTCAGCTAATAGTATCTTTCCTATATGTCTTCAGGCATTGGCTAAAATCGTAGCATCACAACTTTGAAATCTACTAAGTCACAGCTAGCAGAAAAATGAGACTCAAGGAAAAATTTAAAAAAGAGGGACCTGCCACCTATTTTTTTATCTCACATGTTATGTTGCAGTGTAAGATAGAGATCGGTCTCTCACGTACACACAGCAAGATTACTATTAACACTTGTGGGTCCTACCACGATTCTGCCTGAGTATTTGCAACACTGCAATCCACATACAACAAGCATGAAATAGATGGATAGATCTTCAGAAGATGGCAAAAATTACTCACAAGGTCAGAATGACTGTAGTCCCTAAACTCAACTCATTCACATCAAGAGAACTTCAGAGAATGGTGGGGCAGGCATGTCAGCACATAAAGAGTGAAGTATTTTCTTCTTCACGTTAAGACACTTATAAACCATAACAGGGAAGGAACATATGAATATAAGGATTAAAGCCAACAGTTTCAAATAAGAACAGAAATGGAGAAAAGCACTCTCAAACTGCCTTCTAGTTTATGAAAGCATGAAGTCCACTCTAAGTGTCAGAACTAATGTACAACAAAACATAGTTCTGAAACAATTCTAAATCAAACATACCAACCTCTAGAAAAGGAGCACAGGGGATATATTTCAACTTGACCAAAAGACTCTTCCCAATTTTCTGGGTTATTTTAAAGAGTGCAAGACTTCCTACTCTCAAGATCAAATACTTATACCACACAGTTACATAGGCAAAAGAAAAACAAAACTAGCATTCTTTTTCTGGGCTAGAAAGGGAGAAGTCACTCTTAAGAAAATTCAGCCCAGGTACAATCTGGACTGACCTCTAGGTACCTTTCACACTCTTAACACAAGTCAGTAACTAAGCACCACAGGTGCACTCGTTCATATAAGTTTGGGAGTCTATTTAGTCATATTGACCTCTACTTCCTGGTCACTCCCCTTTTGTCCTGAAATGATGATGTGAGCTTTGGAAAGCATCAAGTTGAAGACTCAACACTAAATCTCAGAAGTCAGAGCAAGCTTTTCCTCCCTTAATATACTGATAGGCACGTTGTTTTTGCCAGATCTTAATTATTAAAAACATACTAATGGCATCATGTTAATGCTTTTTCACATGTTACCAGGCCACAAAATAAAAATCTTTGATAATTTATCATCCCTATCAACCTCATCATTAGAGACAATGCCTATATATCTGTTAAGTTAGCCTTTCAGTAGCCAGGTAATGTTAAAATAATTCCTTGGTAGAAGATTAAAAAAAATAGGTCAAATGTAGTAAATGCCAGATTATCATGTGCAGTTTGGTGTATAGCCCAAAGGAATAATTTTTATGATTTTATAGAAATAAGTTTCTCTTATATGTTTGTAATGGGAATAGTCAGGTCAGTACACTTACCAAAATTTTGACCCTTCCCTAAGAGACGCTAATTGTAATCATAGAATCACTTAGGTTGGAAAAGACCTTTAAGATCATCGAGTCCAGCTGTTAACCCAGCACTGCCAAGTCCACCACTAAACCATGTCCCTAAGCACCACATCTACACATCTTTTACATACCTCCAGGGATGGTGACTCAACCACTTCCCTGGGCAGCCTGTGCCAATGCTTGACAACCCTTTCCATGAAGACATTTTTCCCAATATCCAATCTAAACCTCCCCTGGCACAACTTGAAACCACTTCCACTGTCCTATGGCTTGTTACTTGGGAGAAGAGACCGACCCCCACCTCTCTACAACCTCCTTTCAGGTAGTTGTAGAGAGCAATATGGTCTCCCCTCAGCCTCCTTTTCTCCAGGCTAAACAACCCCAGTTCCCTCAGCTGCTCCTCATAAGACTTGTGCTCTAGACCCTTCACCAGCTTCGTTGCCCTTCTCTGGACACGCTCCAGCACCTCAATGTCTCTCTTGTAGTGAGGGGCCCAAAACTGAACACAGGACTTGAGGTGCGGCCTCACCAGTGCCGAGTACAGGGGCACGATCACTTCCCTAGTCCTGCTGGCCACGCTATTTCTGATACAAGCCAGGATGCCATCAGCCTTCTTGGCCCCCTGGGCACACTGCTGGCTCATATTCAGCCGGCTATCGAACAACACCCTCAGGTCCTTTTCCACCAGGCAGCTTTCCAGCCACTCTTCCCCAACCCTGTAGCATTACATGGGGTTGTTGTGACCCAAGTACAGGACCTGGCACTTGGCCTTGTTGAACGTCATACAATTGGCCTCAGCCCATCGATCCAGCCTGTCCAGCTCCCTTTGTAGAGCCTTCCTCCCCTCAAGCAGATCAACACTCCCACACAACTTGGTGTCTTCTGCAAACTTAATGAGGGTGCACTCGATCCCTTCATCCAGATCATTGATAAAGATATTAAACAGAACTGGCCCCAGCACAGAGCCCTGGGGAACACCACTTGTGACCGGCTACCAACTGGAGTAAACTCCATTCACCACAGCTCTTTGGGCCCGGCCATCCAGCCAGTTCTTTACCCAGCAAAGAGTACACCCATCCAAGCCATGAGCAGCCAGTTTCTCCAGGAGAATGCTGTGGGAAACCATGTCAAAGGCTTTACTGAAGTCTAGATAGACAACATCCACAGCTTTTCCCTCATCCACTAGGCGCGTCACCTTGTCATAGAAGGAGATCAGGTTACTCAAGCAGGACCTGCCTTTCATAAACCCATGCTGACTGGGCCTGGCCACCTGGTTGTCCCATACATGCCACATGATGGCACTCAAGATGATCTGCTCCATAACCTTCCCTGGCACCGAGGTCAGACTGACAGGGCTGTAGTTCCCTGGATCCTCCTTCCAGCCCTTCTTGTAGATGGGCGTCACATTTGCTAACCTCCAGTCAACTGGGACCTCCCTGGTTAAGCAGGACTGCTGATAAAGGATTGAAAGTGGCTTGGTGAGCACTTCCGCCAGCTCCCTCAGTACCCTTGGGTGGATCCTAAAGCCCAATTCTTTAAACTTCCACTTTCTCTTTGGTCACGTAGTAAATTCAATCTATAAAACCAAAATAAAGGCACCTAAAAATCAAACAGTTTTATTGAGCCCTCTTTCTTAATAGTTTTGGTTGCAGTTGCTTACAGAATAAAAACATACTTAATATTTAATTAAAACCTAAACTTCTTTCTGATAAGAAAATGTGCATTTGCTAGCAAAAAAACCTGAGGCAGAACATCAGAATATTAAGTTAGAAATTAATTTGCATAAGCAAGTTGTCAGAAAGATTCAATTTATAGACAATTAAATACTAAGTAAAAAATGCTTGAAAAAAGCATTTTTCTTGAAAAAAGCATTATTCTATTTTTCACTGAACAAAAATGCTGTAATTGTATTCTCTTTGGAGTAAAACAAGGAAAACAACTTGGAAACAAGTTAACTCAGCTTTGACTGGTACTGTTTTATTTATGGTACATGCACAGGCTAAATAGGCTGTTCCACTTCGACTTCTCAGGATTTAAATAATGATTTTCCTCAACAGCAAATACCTCATTATTATTGAGTAGCAAATAAACTAGTAGCAGCTGGTGTATCACAGCAAATGGAAATCAAGCAAATCCTTCCCCTTCCCCACCACCCACCAAATCCAAGTACTTACAAAGACAAATTCCCTTGTAGCAGCGTCATGAAAGTGAAGACCAGACACCTCTGTTTCAGAAGCTGCCAGCCACTGGAGTGCTGCTCTGAGCTGGGGGTCCACTAGATTTGGTTCCAGATCAATATTCACTATGGCTAAAGTCTTTCGTATTTGCTCCAAACCTAACATTAAAAATAAAATCATCAAATCTATAGATTCTAATTGTTTCAAAAAAGTCTCCATAGTTCACTGTTTAGACTATATTACCTTAAAAACCTCAATTTAGTACACAAAGATAATATGAAAGGAAAAAATCATGCTGGTCTGAAGTGTTTCTGTACTTTCACATAAGGAAGTACTATTTATCCCATTTACAATTGCATGCAAACATAGCTGAGTATTAAAAGACATCTAAGCTTTAATGTATATTCCAAGTGACAAGGAATTTAACACAGCCTTTCATAAACTGAACAGCAATGGCTCTCACATTGTCCATCAGTCATTTCCATTTACAAGTGCTATTTTTTGCTATGCCTTCATCTACTAAATTTTTAAAAAGTGTGTATTTCAGAATTCTTTCCTGTACAGGCAGACAGATCAGACTGCCTCTGAGTTTTTCCAAAATGTAGTGCTGTTTTTACTGAGGCCTATCCAATTTTCCAACACTTCCTTTACAGCATGAGTTCCAAAAATTAACACAGTTTTGAAAGAGCAGTTGCATTAGTAACCCAGAGGAACTACAACATTGTCATCTTCTGTTTCCACTCTGAATTTCTGTATCCAGCTATCACAGTAATCCTTTGTCACACTCTCAGAACCAACTAAGCATATGTGTAGTGCTTTCCAAGTTGTTCTTGAAGTCTCTACTTCCAGACTACTGGACTTAACTCTCTAGAAACAAGGAATAGATTTGCAATAAAAACATATGTTCATGTGCACTCTTCCAATCAAGCTTATGAAAACTGAGGTACATAAGGTATTCATTCCTAACGGGCAGAGTTAAGCAAGACAAACTAGATTCCCTAGGAGGTAAAAGAGAGAAAATTAACTAGTGGAACTATCAACATAAGCGTGCTTTTGGTGGACAGCAGAGTATTTGTCTAGGATTCCTAAAATGTAACATCTTTATAGGAGAAAGAACCAACTATAAAAAAATTGATGACACTTAGTGGATGGAAAGCATCGTGGTAATGTATCACTGCAAAATTTTTATATATTTTTTAGTGTTATAAAACAGATGTACATTTTGTAATAACAAGGCTTTGTTTCAAATTCTTTGGTGAATAAGGCGCAGTCAGCTTAGAAAAAGCCAGACATTTCTAGGTATGACATGAACAAGACTTCCAAATGTACAAGACCAGGTACAAAGGTTTTCTACCTAGAATACTATTTAAATGGTCCTACAATGAAAGTAACAAAAAAAGTCTTTTCAAAACAATAGTGAGATGGTGAAGAAATTAAACCGGAAAAATTTCACTAGAAAATCCTTAATACAGTATAAAGCAGTCTGTTGCACTCCCAGAGACACCTAAACTATGTCAAGAAATAAAATCAAGCACTATTTTAATCGAGCAATTTGAACATCTGAAACGCTAGAACGTTTTAAAGTCGAGACCAAAATAAAGCAATGGTATATTGATAACCTAGATGCAACCTACAGGGCAAAAAATATTTTAATTGTAATTATTTTCTGAGGAAAAGTACTAAATAATTTAGTTTAGTTTTATCTCCTTATAACCTTACAGTCAGATCTGATTAAAAAAAAAAAATAAGAGATGTAGTTCATTTCCATACATTTTTCCAGGAGTCAAAAAAAAAAGAAAAAAATAAAGAAATAACCACACATCTTTCTGCTTACATCAAGAGTATTTGAAGATGTGCAACACGGCTGAATATTCTCTGTAAGTGGGCAGTTTCTTGAAACGCTTATTTCATCTTCAGAATATACCCAACACAAAGAAAAGCTCTGTTACAACTTGCTCTAACATCAGCTCATCTTTCAATCAGCCTCATACACTGTGTATTCAGGCTGTTCTCATCTGAGTTAACAAGCTTTGGCACTTCAATCAGACTGGAACCAGCGCAGAGATCTTCTACGAACCAGAAAGCTGTAACAAGATTCTGGATAGACCCTATTTTATATTTCACTACAAAGAAAGAGATTATAGCAAATGTATTGAATCCAAGTTTTTTCACTGTTTCTCATGACTCCTCTCCCAAGGTTAATATGGCCAGTTTGAATAACTTCTTCAGTATCTCAAACATAGCCATGCAGATGCATTGCCATGGCTCCTTATCAAATATTTTACAAAGAACTGATTCTATGCATATAAATTTACGCTTTCAACAAGCTGATCAGAGTTCCCTACCTTACATTATTAAGTACATGTGTGAGCATCAGAGACTAGCATTTCCCAAAGGCTGTAAATTTCAGTGCATTAAGGGGTGTATGTAGGGTATTAATCTAAGAATATATTCTGACACTTGACTGACATGCATTATGATGAATACAGATGATGGCGTTGTCACCTTGTTTTGCAGACTACAGAAGCAAAGAATTAACAAAAATAATTCATGCTGAGTGCACAGGTCAAAAACAGTAGTATATGCCGAAATTGACATTACCTTCTACAGCATCCTTGGAGTCCTCATCTTTATCTTCTGTTCCATCACTGTATTTTAAAAATAAAACAAAAATATTAGCACAATCCAATACAGGCACAATAAATGTAGTCAATCCTAAGACTGTAATGAAGGTTAAAGGACAGGAAGATCATAAAAGAATTAAGAAGTGATCATAAAAAGAAGCTTTGCTTCTCACACCATTTCATGTTGGAAACAGATTTATCGTGAACTTCACAAGATTTGCTCTTAGGGAAAGAAGGGAGAAGAGAGAAACAAGAGAAGGGTGTTAAAAAGAAGGACTGTAAATATGAAGACATATTTTAAAATAAGAGAACTTATTGATTTTAATTAAGGAGGACAGTTTAGCTTTGCTTCATATGTGAAAAGGTTGAGCCATCTCATGTCACAGATATGAACAGCTATAGGTTATTCAAAGCTGTAAGTCGTAAGTGTTCTACAAAAATCAATTACCAAGCAATTTTGAAAGTTTCCACAAGCGAAAGGAAAAAACAGAAATCCTGTAGGAAGCAAGCTCTAGTTGCATGAAAAAGTAAATCTAAAGACTTGTAAAACTGCAAGCAAGAACATGCACAAAAGGGACCTTTCATTTTGCAAGCAGAACACATTCATCAGTTTAGCACAGCAAAATTTAACCATTCAGTATGGATTAATTAATGAAAAAATCATATTGTGATTAAGTGAGAAGAGTGTGAATAATGTATCAGCATTAAAAAATGCACCATATTTTTCTTTTCCAAAATTATGATTTCATGCATTAATTATGAGGAACCCATCTGGTTTATATTTCTCAACTCAACCAACCTGTCTGATGTTGGAAAGGATAAATTCTCCTCATACATATCCCCTTCTAAACCAAGACTGCTCCAGCTACTGCTGTTACCATTACTGCCAGGAGAAGAAGAGAACACAGCTGAACTAGAAAAGAACAATAGCTCAAACTAGAACCTTCATTTTCCTTAGAGCTGTTTTGTCAAGACATTTAATGCAAGAGCACTGAAACTTCCTAAACAGGTTTGCTGGAACAGAGTACGAACACAATTGTCAGTGCTATTCATAGCAGCAACATGCACAATAATGCAAAACTGGTAAGTTTCGGTACACAGGTAAAAGTATTAATTTGTACTCATTAATTTTCCAGATCAGTGCTAACAGTAATTCTGTCCTCAGGTCTAAGCACATTGCTCATTGTTTATATAAGCTCAACAATTTCAATATGATTACTCATAGGAATATGGATTACAACTATAATATTTGCTTAAGGACTAGCTAAGAGTTCATAAAATTATACATTGTGAAGACAACTGCACAAATAAAATCCTTCCATCTCATTCCAAAAATCCAGTAATGATCTCCAACAGCCAGATGAGAAGGAATTCTTAGAGCAAATTATATTTTTTTTTAAATTATGAATATTGTTATACAAGCTGATCTTTCAAAAATAGGTGGGTTTATAAATCAGTGAAAACAATACTAAAAAGATTACTTCACTCACAGTTCATAAACATACTGCATTTACTCCATGACTACATTCAAGCCAACGTGAACTGAAAAAACTGAGCATGTCCTTACACTGGTACACTTTAGGCATTATAATCAGCAGAGTTTATTAAGCCTGTGCTTATGTACAAGACTGAGCTACTCATATGATTATATCTCTGTTCCCCAACTTCATACCTTCCCCAGAGCACATCTGGAAGCCTTCCAAGAATAGGATTTCAAGATAACCAGCACTCTTTGAGAAAGCTAGACTGTCTACTGTAGATGCTATGACAAGCCATGAAGCAACTCCAGAGGAACCATGAAGCAACTCCAGAGAACTGCTGCAAGGAGATGCTTTCTTCACCTAAGTTTTGTGTGACTGTTAAAGCTCTTCTTTTCCACTCATTCCACTCAAGGCAAATAGTAAAATTTAAAACCACAAATGGTGGAAAGAAACATTGCAAGGAGACAGACATTAATCTCTTTCAAGAGCCCGCCAGTAACAGTATCACCTATCAGTGTCCTTTGCTTTCCAGTATGCCTGCTTGGATCCTAATTTCAAACCAGTAACAGCAGGTTAGCAAGCCTGCTATATGAACACACCCTAACGGGGGCGGGGGGAGTTACAGGTGCTTCATTCAGCACATTGTTGCTTATTTAGACTACATGCGCAAGGAACAATCAAACAGTTCTCTTATTATGCAAAAAAGAAAAAGAAAATTAAATAGCAGAAGCTTCCAAAGAAACCAACTTGATTTGCACAGAAAATGCAAACATGGTCTTAAGAACATTTCTCAAGCTACTGTGTGAGACTATCACAGTATATATGAAGTATTAAATTTGGGTTGAATTACATGTATAGAAAGATTTAACATAGCCTATTGATACCAGTATTTTGCACTCAAACAGCCTCTTTCACTGAAAGTTATAGATGCATAACTAAGTGGAAGTAAAAGCTGCCCCAGTTCTCGGACTAAAGGAAAAAGTATTTGCAACCTAACAGAACGACCTCATGCATACTACTATTCTGATTAGGTAAAAGACTAATATATTTTACAGAGGTCACACTTGGTCTGAAATAATCATATATTTAACAATTATTACAATGCATAGTAATATATGAGACATTTTTGTAACATGACCTTTATTTTGTTGGAAGATGCCAAATTAACAAGCTTGAAAATAAAGTCCTGCAACCACAGAACAAGCAATAAACAGACAAAGGCATTATAATGCTTCTGTAATGCTTCATGCAGCTCTTCAACATGAGCCAGCAGAAGAATTACAAGAAAAGCTTTCAACTTTCATACATATACTGTATACATGGGAACTATAACTCAGATCATCTGCTTTTTGAGATTCTGCATTATGCACATACAGTCAAAGGCAAGAGGCTTCTGCTCTGAATTATAACCTAACCTGGATGCTCTGATTCATCCCCTGGAAAAGCCTATGTCTATGCCTATACATTAACTATAGAGAAAGCTTAAGACTATTTTATTTCTAAAGTTAAGTTGCTAATGTTAGGCACACAAAGCAGATGATACAAGCTCTCCCCTACATAACTAACTTCACCAAGTCCGCTAAAGAACTTTCATTCCTACTTCCATTCAAATGGAACTGTAGGGATCATGCTTTGATAATTCTTTCCAAGTTGTCTTGCTCCCTTGTTTACAGATAGTTTAATCCTCTGTGAAGTACTGAAGTACAATTTTTATATTGATCTGAGATGCAGAGGGCATGTACCGTTTCAGCAGAGCTACTACAAAAAATGCCTTTTTTTCCTGAAGTAAAGCAAGCAAGGTAAATTGACCACTGTAGCTTGTATTGTTGTGTTGCTTTCTGGGGATTGTGATCCTGTGTTCCAAAAAAATTTCAACTACTGTTAATGGAATCTCTAGCTTTATTATTATGAAGATAAATTCCAAGATGTCAGCTAAAGGAGTCTCAAGTACCAGTATCCATTGAATACTGCAAACGGCCTGGAAAATACTGAGGGAAGGGAAAGGTCCTCCCCCACCAAGTAAAACTTGCTTAATGTTCACTACGTCACTTAATTAGATTGTACCAACACTACAAACAAATTGGTCTAATGATACCTAGTACCTCAAAGATGGTGCAAGAAAGACTGCTGACAGCTTCTTAGACGCAAGGAAGCCACTTGCATTAAGAAATAGCTGCCAAGGGAGCAATGTTACTGATAGTACATTTAAATGTTTCAAATTTACATTTAATCAGCACAATATTTTTTAAACAGATGGCCCTGACCAAAAGAAAAAAAAAAAAAAAAAAAGGAAAAAACCCCCCAAACTTTCAACTGTTCTAACTGCGTAATGAATGCCCCCTCTATGACTGCATGGCATTTTACTGTTTAATAAAACAGTTTATGTTAAAAAGAGGAGATAAAAGCAATACATCTTCATCACTGCCATGCAATTTTTTATTTCCTTAGAAGATCCTAACACTGTTCCACAAACGGTGTTATTACTGAATCTTGTTTTGTTACAGAAGGTCTCCCCTGCCCCATATCTTTTTACTCGGGGCAATAACCCTGTCACTTCTACCTGCTAAACCTCAGCAACACAAAATGAACCCATGTGCTGTCACCAATCCACAGTTAGTTTTGTAAAACTAGCTGATCAATTTGCACATGCCAGTCTGTTCTGCCAATGCCTTGCTATCCAAATTATGCCTCCCCTTCTCTGAGTTAAGTGCTAATTTAGGTTATTCTTCCTCTAATGAGCCACAGATTTTCTTGCAAGCTATAGAAATTACTTTCTTTATCATCCCCAAAACAGATTTAAATGAAAACAAACAACAAATACAACATGGGCACTACAGGTTCAGCAATTTTTTTATACTTCTTTTTTCCCCAGCATCAACTAACCTGTATTTTATTGTAACTGCCAATATGCTGAATATTCTTTCTTATACTCTGAATTTCATCATGTAAGTCTAACTCATTTTCACTCATTCAACAGATGATGTTTTATTAAAATAGCTTTAAGGCAACGTATTCTCCTACAAAATTATTCAGTTTTATGAATGATAAGTTATAGTAGAGGTTTGATTAAAATATTTAGTTAAGCAAAACATGAAAAATATTATAGACAGTTAAATGAGCAGTTTCACTTTGGTACCGAATAACCTATTTGTACATTATATGTGAGATATGCTTCCTTATGTTTTATCTCAGTGATGCTGGAAGTACCAACTAAAAAGAAAAAACCTCTCCCCCATTTCTGCTATTCTTCAACAGAAATGCTGAACTTTCTACAATAACGTAAGTGATATATCAATCATAAAAAACTAAGTTTACTCATTCCTCATATATTCCTTATATAGAAGCTCGGGCCACAATTCTCAATATAATTTTCCCTGGCAACAGGCAGAGACATTGCAGATTTTTAAAATTCCATTGTAATCTTTCTTATTTATCAATCAGCCAGGGGAAGTGTAGCGGGAAGCTCTGTGGAAAAAGTTACTACCCTGAACAGGTAAGTTCCAATATTACACACCTGTAAGCTTGTCATTAGTAGTACATAAATATTCCACCAATATTAGTTAGAACAGCTTATAAATGCAAGTCCCAAAAAAGACAAAAATAGCTGTTAAAGCTCCTCGTGCAAATTAAGCTCATATTACTTCTTTTCAAGAACAGATGAATTTACATAAAACACATTCTCAATTATTAAGTTTTAGTATTTCAGAGCACAACTTATAAACAGTACTTTCAAGTTCTATCTTATACACGGTAGTTGTTTTTCAAACACCCACATCTTTTGCTAATACTTAAATATGTAGTTTTACTTGATGTGACTCCCGGACATCAGTGACAATGCATACTCCACATATTTTACAGAGTGTATAGTATGAACATTCGTGGGCAACAACATTTTGTAAGAAAGCACAAACATAATACTAGAGCCATTTTTAATAAAAAAGTCATTGTGTCTTGAAGACGAAATAATCTCTTCTCCCCCAACCCCCAGGAGAAAACCACTTGATGGCAAGTTATTTGATGTCAAGATGACTGTTTAACTATACTAACTTGTTTATAGTTACCTGTCACTGAGGTGAAGAAAACTGCTGCTCTCATCAGGATGTTCATCTTCAAAACTTAGATTGGACCAACTCCCAGTGCTATCATCACCAATACTAAGACTCATCTGCTGGCTAACGATAGATTCAACAGAGTGAAATCCTTCTCTTCCAACAGAGCTAAACAAAAATTTAAGACAAAAACATCACTGCATTTCATGCTGATCTGTGTCAGTCCATTGACAGCAATTTAACACCATTTCAAAGACATCAAATTCCAAGAAAAAAAAAAAGGGGGGGGGGGGATCCATTAACTTGTACCCTATTCTCAACACAAGAAATGGAGCAACCAAATGAATTTGAAATTTCAACAGGCTTAGGTCAGGGATTGCTATTTGGAATTCTTTCACTAGAAGACAAATGGAGCAGCACAAATAATTTGCTCCTTTGGAAGGTTATTTGTGATAGAGCATAGAAGGCATTGTAGCCTTACAGACTGTTATCAAGGTACACTTTACCACCAGAAGACTTACCATTTTTGAACTTGTTCACCATAGGACAGTTTGGCTATCGTCCCCTGCCTGCTTTCAGTACAACCAGCTAGGTGGTCTGCTATTACAGGCAAAGCGCTTAAGTACACGCTGGTGTTTAAAATGTTAGGATTCCATTTTTTAATAAGGTCTCTCTGTAGATAAAGATTTGTCTTCCTGCTTCAAGGAAGTGTAGAAATGCATGACTTGTACAGAATTTTTGCCTCAGGACATAAATTTAAATTTTTTATCCAAAAAACAATCAAGCAGGTATGGTCAATAAAAGATAGTCTTTAGAAGGCACTTCAAAAGATCCAGTTTGATAACTTTGAAGAAGTCTGAACTCCTTATAAAAAAAGTGACAACATGAGAATGTACAGTTATGAACTAAGTTTCAGGGGCAAACTGTGGTTATTTATATACAGACGAAGTGGTAGAAAGTTCAAGAAAAGTGACTATCCTACTACCTCCATAGCAAGCAGCCACAGTAACATTCATTATTTTAAAAGCCAACCTTAATCACAGCACTGGCAACACTTTGCTCAGTGAACACAAATTTGTGCAGACAAATATGTAGCTTGAATTAGAACCCATCCGGGTAATACAAAGGTGATTTTTTTCCCCCATTTTTATACACAGTTATACCATCACTCGTAGCAGTTCTTTTCACCACACAACGCAGCTTCTCAAGAAACATATGCATTACACACCATACATTAGATGACAATGTAAGAAACATTTATAAATTTTGTCATAGTAAACCCCTAATATCAGAGATATAATAATAAACAGTATCTCTTTGAACCCTGCATTTTATTGCTGTCATATTCTAACTAGAATTTTTAAATAATATTTTTAAGAAGTGATTCAGAAACAAAGCGTCATCTTTGATACTGTAGGTATAGAAAAACATTACCACATTACTACTCTTTTTTTACTCACACACCGAGTAAGGACTCAACCCTGTCGTGCAGAGCATCACAATATACATCTTAAGAGCACTCTTATGCTGCTAGTATGTATGTGTTTCATATCAAACCTTGAAAAATTTAGTTCAGTCCCACTGTGGTCTTTAGCCACTGAACATATAAAAATCAATTTTATTATTCATCACGATGTCCCTCTAGAAACCAGGAAAAGAAACCTGTAGATAGCGTGATGAATTCCCACACACAAAAAAGCAGGAAAATAAATATTACTATAAATTGGAAAAACCAACATGGTAAAGATTGCTTTTGGACCTGAAGAAGAGGAGATTTCAAGTCACTCTGATCACTGCACAGTCTGTTTTAAGAAAGAGTTACTGTTTGCTGTGAAATTACTGTGGCACCTATTTCGTATTTAATAGGCCTATAAAGGAAACAGCATATTAGCCTTTGCTAAATACACAAGAATTTGAAAGTCAGTTCCTTGTCTATTGTATTACTATTTTATAAGCTAAAGCATGTTTTAGTAAATTGGTTTTTCTTAAAGTAAGGGATTGTGGGTTTTTTCCCAATAATAAGGACACTATGACAACATAGCCATAATCAAGACAAAGCCTTCATACTATAAAGCAATGGCTAGTCTGGCTAGTACCAGATGTTGGTCCTATTGACAAAAGCAAAAATAAGTTACTTCTATTTTTTAGCACAGAAGAGGAAATACAGGTAGGGAACAAACCTGGATTCTGTTATGGCTCACAGATCAACAAAACCCATAAGGTCTACTATTCTCTACTGTAGGTAAAAATAACAGCATTTCAAGTTGAAATAATAAGTTCCACTTACTAGTTACCTACTGGAACATATGCATGCTGATATATATAGAAACCTTGGTTTCAAGCTCACACAGGTGGAAAAAAAGTCTTTTTTTTTTTTTTTCCTAGTTCTGAATCATTTAAATATCACCCGAGGAATAAAAAGAAAGCATGCAGAACATAAAGTGTATATTAAAAAAAAAAAAATCCTTCTGAGCACATATTTGTTTTAACGATCCTTCTTTTTCTGGTACAGAATGCAACAAACAGGATAAAATTAGTATTACCTTATGTTAACTGCCTGACCAATATTAGTCATAGCTGATGTCATTATTTCAGTAGTAAGGCTCTCAGCAAAACTGACTCCATCTTGTCCAATACCACTGTCAGCTGTCACACTTGCGTAACTCAGTTCTCCTTCTGCTTTCTTTATGGCCGCAGTAGCCCCCTTGTCAGAAAACACTGTCTTCTGTTCTACATCAATGTGAATTTTAGGAATATCAAGCTGAAACACTCTTGATTTTTGACAAGCACCACCTAATCCAGGATGAAGAAAATGCCTCACGGGAATGGAGGATTCTGGCGCAGGTAGATGATGAGATGTACTTTCTGTACAGTACCGATGTTCTTTCATACTGCAGCATCTACACACAGTTCCAGAAAAAGGAGACAGTTTCTCAGTATATGAGAGTCTATCCCCATTTTTTCTGTTTTCAGCCACATGGAGAACAGCCGACTCTAAACTCTTTTCTAGAGTATCATCTGCTACTTTCCTGGCATATTGTTCTATAGCTTGAATAATGCCTTCACTGTAGCCATTTTCATTTAAACTGCCTGTACTATGATACAGTTTATGATCTGGGGAGAAAGGCAGAAATGTCCTAGAAAATCTTGTTTTAATAAGATCCCCTGTGACTTCATCAAATTCAGTCTTTTTATATAGACAGGAATCTGTTAGAGACTTTGGCAAACATGCTCCCGACATTTTCAATTTCTTCCTAACATCACAAGTGATACTGTGAGCAAGGGATTCTGAAAAATGTAACAACTCTGTGCATTCTGTTCTCTGTGTGCCAATACCCCTTTCATACGTTTGGTCTTCACGGTGATGAATGCTGCTTTTCACTTGCTGTACTGCATCTTTATTCACTGCTTTGATCAGCTCCAGCTTACCATTTACCTGTGCATTTTGCCCAGGAAATGTCTTTCTGTTGTATCTCAATTTGTTTTTTCTAGCAGCTTGCTGTAAGCCTGATTTGATAGACCTGTAAGCAAGTCTGCTAGCATACTGATCCATTAGCAGTTCAGCATTACCACCTTCTCTTTTCAAAACTCGAATAATATGATCTGCGTATTCGTCAGTCACACTTTCACAGCTTGGGTATTTGGAAGTCAAACCTGTCATGCCTGAACCTTGTGGTAAAGGAAGTACAGCTGAATCTCTCTCCCCTGGCCACTGGTCCTGCACTGGACCGCACCGTTCTTTTGAACTGTAATCTTTATCACCTTTTCTCAGATAAAGGCAATCCACCTGACAGTTAACCCGCTTCAACCTCAACAGTTTACAATGCCTTGATTTCACTATTTTCTTGGCCTCATTGATGACTTTTCCTGCCATATCACCTGCATAATTCCATAAAGAATTGCACGTCTCTTCTGGGATATTTATAAATGCAGTATATCCGCATCTTCTGTTTTGCATACCTAACTGAACCTGTCTATCAGTTTCTCTTTCGTTTGTTTTACCATCTAAATGGGAAGCAGCCATTTCAGTCGCTATTGAAATTACATGGCTAGCTAAGCTATCTGCATACTGAATTGTTTTTTCTGAACGCTCCTCTTTCTCAACAGGCATTTCAGAATGATCTTCATCTTCACTACTTTCCACTTCTTCAGAAAGCGACCGCATGAGTTTCAGCATAAATTCCTCATTTTCCAAAGAGTCACGTTCAGTTTCAGACAAACCAGCAACGGATGGATTGTATGGTGTAGAAGGTGGTGTTGCAGGTGCAAATTCCTTTGCTAACTCTCCCTTGAGTTTCTTAGATAGTTTTCTTAGGTTTCTTTCAGAACTACCTTGACATGGTACTAAAGGAGTTGGTGGGGGTGTATCAGGCATTACACAGGTATTTCCGTCTTTGAGACGTGATTTATCTTCCATCTGCGAAGCATCTTCACTGCCAAACATCACTGAAGAAAAGCTATTTGCATGCAGAAAACAATCAGCCTGCCTGTAAGTCAAAGGTCCTGATGATGGTTTCTGCATATCATGTTTTTTTGAGGGCTTGTTTAAGCATGGTATTGAGCAGCTTCCTGTGTCAGTAAAGTCCTCAAGAACATGCCTAGCAGAAGTCACAGTGGAACAAGGCGGTGGTGATTTTGAAGAAAACCTGCGTCCTTTTTGTTCCTGCCAACAATCGTTAGGCTCTGAAAAACACTGAACAGAATGAGTTGGAGTAAGAAGACATTTACATGGATTATTCAAAGGCATCTGTTGTTGTTCCACAATTACAGAAACATTATTTTGTTTCTCAGCCTCTTGCTTCTTTATCACACATTGTTCTTTTCTATTGGTATCTGCGTAAGTCTGTGAGCTCATATTACACGCTAAATTCTCACCAGTGTTGCATAACACAGTTTTACTTTCATCCACAGATTGTTTTACGACATACTTGGCCAAGTGATCTGCAAACACATTCTTGGGGAAATCTTCACCAATACATTGCACATAAGGTTTTTTATCTATTATTTTTCTTGTTAAAAAATCTGTATACTCTTCTACTGCTTTTGTTACTCTAGATGAGGTTATGGCTTCATAAGCTTCATTTACTATCATATCTACCATAGTTCCAGAGAAAGTATTAATGCCTTTTGACCCACTTGTTAATTCTGGATTATTGTTCATTCCAGATCTGTTATTTGTTTGTTTGGTATTGTTTTGGTTATGTAAGAGTGATGGAGTATTTTCAGTACTTTGACTGTGATCTGAAATTAGGTATATATTTCTGAAAGAAGCGACTTCCTCCTCTCTCTTTCTGCTTGTGAAAAATGGATGAGTGGTGTCTTTGTATATTTTCATATTGTCATCAGAATTTGGAGCAGTGGAATCTTTTGCTTTATAAGCATCAGAGGAAACCTGATGTTGACAAAGAGCTCTTCCAGCTAAGGGCACAGGTATTGAACTTACAACACCAGAGGTGCAAAACAGAGCTTGCTGTACTGTATATTCCTTCTTGGAATCTTGGATTGGCTTCAGTGCTACCCTATCATTAAAATTAGGAAAAACTGTGGAAGTCCGTGTTGACTCTAACATACTTTCTGCGCTCACATATTTAATGTTGTCCATGGAAACACTAATGGCTGCTTGTGTTGTGAAGGTCACATCAACCTGAGAAAGTTCGATAAAAGCCTCCTGAATGACAGATTCAGACAAATCTCTGGCATAGGATCTTACCACTTTGTCTTCGTAATCAAATGATGAAGGCTGTGCAGCTGTAGGTGTCGATGGATACGAAAACTGGCATACTTCCATGATTCCTTCAAACACGAGTTCTTCGGCAAGGTCTGCCGCAAACCGTGCAACGGTGTTAGTAAATATTTGTTTCTTTACGTGCCGCAGTTCTTTCAAAGCACCAGTTATAGCTTCACTCACCAAAAAGCTTGCTATCCCATTAATGGCACGCTCCTTCAGGGAGATTGCTCTACGTCTTCCAATCTCATAAAAAGCCATTTGAAAGACTGAAGAAGTTAACCTAGCAGCCAAATGACAAAGTGCATTGGTGCATGAAGAAACGCCTTTTTGCAGGTCTTTAAATGCACTGCCAAAACTTTTTTCGACTAATTCAGTTGCAAATTTTTGAATGCTATCTCTAATCATTAATGACTTATGTTTAGATTTTGCTTGTTTATCTGGCTCCTTACCAGTTTTCATTTTGAGATCTGCAGCTTGACCTTTTTTCTCTTTCAAAACAATCCCTTTGTGTTTCGAATAATTTCCTGCACATACTTGTTCTGATGAGGACTCAGAATGAAAAACAGAACCCAGTATTTCAAATGAAACACTATCAGCATACGCTGAATAACTATTATAAATTGCATCATCGTGATTTTGACCTGTCCCATCTCCACTGAGATTAATTCGACATAAACATTCAGAAGAACCACAGCTCCCTAGTGGACTGAAAGCCGATGATCTAATAGGGCTGAACAAGCCTCCGTTCTCTTCCCCTGATGTTTTAACTGGGCGCGGGGAATCCGGGACATCAAAGATGCTGCTATATGGTGATTCTGGTTTACGAGGAGTTGGTTTCTTTACATTGGCTGGGAGAGTGGGACGATCAAACTTGAATTTCTGAGGATTCATTGTAATGCTTCCAGAAGACAATTGTTCATGTGCAGTCCTCCTTTTCTGGGATGGATTTCCTAGGATGGGATCCCTAATAACTTTACAAGAGTTTTCCAAGGCTTGTTCCAGCTCATCGAACTGATCAAAACTATCAAAAAATTCACTTACTTCTGAGTCTGAATCCTCTATACCATCTTTCACTACTGGAATTTTTGGTAGCTGAAGTTTTGCCTTCAAGCTTTTTTGATACCCTTCTTCATCTAAGAAGATGATGGGGCTTGGGCTGGAGCAATCTGACTCAGAGGATTCAGCTGGAGAGGAGGAAAACAACGTTTTACATAAAAAATTAACACCTTGATCAGAAGGATTATATGGCTTATAGAAACTCCTTTGTATCCAAGGATCAGAAATTGAGGTTGTAACTGAATTTTTTACTGAGGACAGTTCTTTAAGTCCCAAAATATCAATCAAAGTAGAAGATCTGGCAGATGACTTTCGACGTGCAGAAGCCACAAGGATCTTTGAGTCAACAGCTTCTAAACATTGAGCAGGGATGGTCTGTGAAGCAGCATCTCGATGGTTTCGAGAAGTAGAGCTGCATGCACCTGGGGGAAAAAAAAAAAAAACCCAACAAGAAAAAAAATATTTTTTCACAGAACTCCAGAAAACTGGGGATAAATTTTGACAGCAATTGCTGGGCCTGTTATTCTTGCCAAATGCTAACTGATCTTTCACGATTAAAGCAATCTTTCATTTTTTTCAAATCCTATTATACTCATCTAATCACTGACAAATTCATGCATTTTTTTAGCACACAAAGTAGAACAAGATTCTACTTGATCTGCATCTGACACTGAGGTTAGAATCTCTGGTTTATGAGTTGATAAACTGTTGTGAAAAGAACAGAAAAAACCCCTAAATTTTCAATTGCATAATACTCCTTTTAAAAACATGACTAATGTAAAAAAATTACTGTTTATTTACATTTACTTTCTCATGAAATCCCAACAGCCTAAATTTCAAATAACGATTTCTACAAGCCAACAGCATGCAGGAACTTACCAGCACTTTGTATCTTTGAAGGCTCATCTTCATCTAAGTGTTCGAAAGCAGTGACAAAATCATCCTCAATTGAAGAAACTGACTGATTAGTGTCATCATCTTCTCCATGGGATGTCTCTGTTTGATGCTTTTGCGATGAGTTTATTTCCACTGCGTATCTTATGCCTGTGGTATACTTGCTCAGCAAGGTAAATATGTAATCAACTTTGATCCTTGGGAATGAAGGAGACAGTCTCATCACACAAAACACTTCAGGAAGCTGATGCTTGAAAAAGAGAGCAACAAGAAAACAAACATAACAACCTTGGAATGATTCCAACTCTCAGGTGTAACAAGGGATTCCTTCAATGCATTTTTATGAACAGTAAACAATTTACAAATATTTTAAAGTTAAGAAAATTAATGGAACAGTTTGTGTAGAGTGATAGTTAAAATCACCTACTTATTTTCATAACTTCTGCATTCTGAATAAAGCATTGCAATAAAACAAACAAAAGGTTGTGTAATGCAACCCTGATAATATGTACTCAATAATCTATTAATTAAAAAATGCATGTTAAAATCTGTAGAGGAAGACAGTATTTCAAAGCATGTTTATGCTGAATAGTACTTCAGTTTATAGGATATTTGTTTCTTCAAGGTATTCTTTACCTTACATGCAACATAATTAAATTTAACATGCATGGTTAGTCAATATGGATTTAAGAAGTTTGCTTTTGAAATTTATAATTTGAAATAATGTTATTAAAAACATATTAATATTGGAAATAAAAATAATGGAAATTATATAATTAATGACAATAGTGGAAATCATATAATTAATGACATTTATAATTGTAAATAATTTTTTAATAAGAAAAGAGCCCACTGAGTTTTACGAACACGTGACATTCTCATAATTTTTAGCACCTCTGTTTCAAGACGAAAAGTATGCCAAGGATGAAAGCTGTATCTGAGCAGAGCAGAGATAGGTAACTTGGCAAGTTTCATCTTCTTTCCAAATTGGCAGTGAAAGGGACTGTAGTCTAGCAGAAGCATGGGATCAGCACCATAATTAAATATTTGTTAAAGATTTTCTGTTAATAACACAGAACTTGAAAGCACCAAGCATATTTTGAGATTTTCTAACATTCATTTTAAAGAAACCACAGAAATATAACAACATGAATACTACTGTGGCTAAGATGGCCCAAAAACACAAGCAAGACAAGGAGTGGTATGACTAAACTCTTTATGAGGCCAAATAAAATGCTTCTGTAACTAAAACATGCAAGAAGATACAAAATGTTTACCTGATGTTTTATGTCATAGGGTTTTGCCAAGGTTTTCTTTACATCTTTTAGAAATATAACCTCGTTTTCTTTTAGTTTGCACAACTGGAGCAATTTCAGAACATCTGGGAGCTCTGCAGAAACAGCTGCCAACTCCTGATTTAAATATACAAACACATGGAGAATACAAAGTGAAAAAAATAACATGTAAATGACAACAGTTTTGATCTCGTATCCCCCCTAAATAGTAACAGCTGCTAAATTTGGTAAAGCTTCTATTTTCTCCCCTATTTCTTGCCCCATCCCCCACTTATTCTCTCAAAGTGTGGTGTAAAGCTCGTGTAAACAAGCTTTAATTCAGTCCACATTCATCTCCAGCTCACTGTTCTATCAAAAGAAAACATTCCACTGTTTCTCAGGGGCCAGAAGAGGCTTAAAAGTCACAACAGAGAATCTTGTAAGCGCTGAAAAGCAGCTACACATCCTACAAGGTACGTAACTACAAAGAGAAGACTGAACTCAGCTAATAATGGTGCTCAATGGATCTCTACATGCTCTTAGTGTGCTTTATTGGAATGGTGTTTTAGCCCACTATTACAAAAACAGGGACAAGGCAATTCCTTAAGCATGATCTTGGATAACTTTTATATTTACCTAATATAGAAAAGGCCTGTGAAAGATTTATGATTTTAAGCAATCTAAACAGTACTGATCCATGTGGTACAAAGCAAGTCTCCATAAACCTATTCAGCCCAATTTTCTCTAAATTTCATCTAACTCTAGACAATCAAATAGTTCTTACCCATACTTGAAAGAATGTCTAGCACCATTATCATTTGATTAATCAGCAACATTGATACAACTTTGAACACAAATGGATTGAGAGTTTCTGTTTTTCATTTTTAAACATCAGAAAACTATTACAGCAATCTCTATCTACCAAGATCTAGACAGCACAGAAATGTGGAGTTGCACTGTAAACATGTATGTTATGGATTATACTGATGTGTAAATTGCACAGGAAGATTAAATCCTTAACTTCTTAAAATGGCATGGCAAAACCCCCCTAGTTTGCTACACTTCCCCTTTTAAAATAACGTTTCCTCATGTAACTCTCCAGAATAATATCTTAAGGCATAACCATAATACTGACTCCTGGTCCCCCACTAGCAGTTCACAGCTAGCAGTCAATTCAGTAAAGTTTTAGCTTTGCAGATGACAACTACACCATATTAATAAGCACAACTCTAAGGAGAAGGTTACAAACTAAAATACCAATACACACAAGTTTTTAACAGAAAAACAAAACAAAACACCCCACCCACCCACCCCCAAAAAACCCACACACAAAACAAATACCCCCCGCCCCCAATTGAAGTAAGCTATTCCAGACCATTCCAATACAAAAGACCGGCCCAGGTAGTATTCTAAATACATATAAAACACTGATGATCATATTAAAATAATTATTTTTCAACCTTTCAATGATATTTAAAACTTAGGTTTTAAAATGCTCAAGGTACACATATTTCATTTCTTGACCACCAAAATTCCTTCATCTAAAAAATTATGTACTACTAAGAAGAAATTGCCTGTGCTGAAGAACATTATTTTCCAATATAGATAGATACATACTGTACCTGCAAATGAGCAGTACCCATCTCTTCAGCAAAACCTATAAATGTAATCTGTAAAATAAATACATGAACATATTGAAGTACAGAAAAGAACTCTTTCGTTTTCTGTAGATACTTAAGAGTTAAAAATTCAGCAAGCTTTACCATATAGCTTCATTCTACTGCCATGAAAACCACACCTTAGGGTAACATAGCTTGCTCAAACAGTAGCATGTAGTCTTACATAATGAATAGTATGGCTATGCTATTTTACTTGTGAAAGGTCAGATCAAACTAAAGAGCATATACAACACTTAAAACCCACTACATAGAAATTTTTCTAATGGCCTATTGACTGGTATACATTGAGCAACACATATACATCTCATCACATCTGTTAAAATAAACATGATTTTGCAAAGATCAGTGCTCATCTGTCCTTGCTTCAAGCTGGACACATATAAAACAGTCTGAAATCTGTCCCTGCTAACTAACTGTGATGCATTTGGATATACTGAAGAGAGCATAATGTCAACACATTATACAATTTACCATGTAAATCGATTAGCCTAAGGCCAAAACACAACAGATTACTTAAGCCACATGTTTGCAATATCCAAGTAGATAAATCCCTGAAGTAAAAGAATTTAAATATTCAACCTCAAAAAAAAGGTCTTGTCAGGCTCAGGAACCTGGGATATGTCAGAAATGTCAGCTTTACCTCAGGTTTTTGTGCTTGTGGACAGGGGAGATATTTTATCACATACTCTCTCTCGCTTCTATCTACACGTGTCTTGTATCATTCAACATGAACACACCAAAGAGAGTCAGTATTTTGTCTTACCTTCACTTTTCAGTGTCAGATCATGATCTATTTTAAATATTTCCACTGATGTTTGGACTTAAGTTTGATATGGCTTGGATTCAATTATTTCACATCACTATGCAATAGACTGAATTTTATGTACTGAAGTCACAGCTCACACTAAATTTGTAGCAGCTAATCCCTGTTACCATAAGGTAGTCAGCTGGTTCTCAAGTTTAAAAACAATAAAGAACACCACTATGTTTATAATTACTTATTATTAACTGGTTCAGCTACTTGCTTGTGCATACATAGAATCTATGAAAGGTACAAATCTAGAAAACAAAATGGCTGAAAAACAATTCTGTTTTGAACTGTATTTGAGTTTTGAATATGTTCTTTTAATGTGTGACAAAAAAAACCCTCCAAACTTTCTTTTAAAATGAAATCATGCTAAAATATTAAAAATGCTGACTTGTTTACTTCAGGGGGTCTCATGCTGGGAAGCTACTGTGCCCCCAGAAAAGATCTTCCTGTTTACATCCACTTATCCTCGCTTCAGTTATGACAAAATTATAAATGAAACAATGCTTCACAGTAGCATTCCAAATAGCTCCAGACAAATTACAGGTCTCCAGCACCATATTCACTGTATTAACTATGAAACAATCCTGTTTGAGCAACATACCCTTCAATGCCTACATCTTTTCTTCAACTCCTAAATCTTTTATCTGCACAGTATATGCAAGACATCTTTCAACTTCTACATCTTTTTATCTGTACACTACCTACAATATGAACTGAATTCCTCCACAGAAGAGACAAAATAGCAAACAATTTAAAGGACTTGGAAAAAAACTAGTTCTCTGAAGAACATTTTGGGAGGCTTTAGGGTTTGATGTTGTCGGGGTTTTTTGGTAGGGTTTGCTGTTTTTAATGGGTGTTTGCTCTTTTGCCTTCTTACGTGCCCTTTCCTCTTCCTCAAGATAATGATTCCAACCCTTTCCTTCCCCCATGGGATAACTCATTCTGCAAGATACGGCAGTATGCACAAGTCATAGCTTCACACAAATGAAGGCCAACCGCTCTATGTGTACACTTGCAGTCCAGCAGATCACTGTCAAAGAGATCACACCACTGCCGAGTCTGCCTATTTTTGCCTCAATGACAAAACTAATTTGGATTTCTTTATTGTGCCCAAACTCTGGTTTTCACTGAAAAATAATCACCTTTTAAGACCTCAAACATGTCTGAAATTAGTAGACCAGTTCAAAAGCTGTTGGGGAGTAGGCCAGGGAGATAGAAAGGCCAACAGTTGGTAACAAAAGCCTTTTCTTTAAGCTAAAAATAGCGTACGAGGCACTGTATTTGAAGGTTATCATAACCCACGGGTACAGAGGAAATGAATTAAGATGGTACAGGAAACCTAAATTCTGGTTTTGGTAAGTCTCAGTAATTATCTTTGCAGTCCTAATAATGTTCTTTTAATGTTATGCTGCATATAGGTGTCTTTCCCTATATTTTTATAAGAAAAAAAAATACCTGTTCTGTGGCAGGATATTGACCCTCTGACATTTCAACCAGAGGGCACTTAATTGCTTGAGCTAATAAGGTAACTAAATATAGTCAGCTATCTTTCTCCATAGGGACCATCATTACAGGCATATAAAACATGTTGCCAGCTATTTGCCAGGTATTTGCTACAAGAAAAAAAAAAGGGGGGGAGGGGGGAGGTAATGTTTGAGGGGTTTTGTAGATTCTAGAGCATGGTCTGTCTGAACAGACAGAGACAAGCTTTTGCCTAGCCCTCCACTGCTTAACTCTTCTTCCTTACCTCTGATCTGTCACTGCTCTTCATCTTTCACAAATTCAGCTTCTTGCCTGTTCCCAAAACGTTTCATACAGCCACAACCTCACCATCCAGACAGTCCCAAAAACCCTGGTGTTACCCAGGCAATCCTAACTCATCTCTGCTGGTCGCACAATCTGCCCCTTCCCTTCCTCCTGCTACTCTTTATCCAATTATCAGTCTTCTCTAACCACTTCCTGAGTCTTTTTTGCTTCTTTCCCCCCCTATCTCGGCTCCTCTGCTTGGTCAGTTCACGTCACCCTCTCCTCTAAGCTCCTTGTCAGGCCTGTCAACTACTACTCAGCAGTCTTGCAAAACATTTAATACGAGATACGTGGTACACATTGCTTCTTATTTTTTCTTTTCCCTTTGGAGAAGCTGCTGTTAGTCTTGTAATTCAAACAGCTCTAGTCATTCCTCCTCACAGCTTGAGATTTACCCAGACAGTCCTGCATTCTGTCCACATCTGCTTCTCTCCTCTCCAGACCTTGTCCAGCTTTTGGCCCATCTGTATTAATGTAAAAGAAGTCCAGATCTGCAATGTTGAGGCTTCAGCTTCTAGTGCTGAGCACAGGGCAAACAAGAGCAATCATTTTAACTTTTATCTTCAGATCTGGGTCAAAATGTTCTGCTACTTTGTCAGGATACCATCCATACAACCCGGATCACAAGAGTGCTCACAAATCCACTACACCCAGTTATACAATTCTTACAAAATCATCTATCTACACGTTTCGGTTTTTTTAGTTTCACAAATCCTACAAAGCAGAGAAATGTCATCTTGAAATGTCACAGCTCTTTTCAAGGCTACAGTGACTGAATTAAAGAATGACAATTGGGGGTACAGATTTTACAGCCAGTAACTTACAGCATTGTTCACATTTACTATCCTGCAACTTCCCATACTGCTATAAACTAAATCATTTTCTATCACAGCCACAAGATAGATATAAGTGGTCAGGTTATGCCAAACCTCAATAGAATTATCTTGTTCTTCCCGATTTAGACATTCATCTGCTGATACATTGCATAACTCTTTTCTGCTGTGTAGCAGTGACTTCATAGAGTGCAGTACACCTTCACCAAAACTCTGAAAAACAATGAAAAAATATAAGACAAAGAAAATGTAGTTTCAGTTTTGGATACAGGGTCCATCCATCTATCCCCTGCCCCCATAAGTTTCCCTACTCTTAAGTACTGTTTCAAATTACTTTGTATATAAATCACCAGGTTTCAAGTTTAAATTTACTTCAGGACATGGAATTGAAATGGGCAAGTTGTTTTCTTGAAGCAAAACTTTTATTCCAAAAGAAGTTGACCATTCTGTATTTAAAAAGAAAAAAAGTAAGAACATGCAAACTTTGAAAAAAGAAACAGATGAATCCAAGAAGAAATCCAAGCCCCATCTATTCCTTGCATCGGAGCCTTTATATGGAACTTTTCCATCAGCTTTTCCTTAAAAAGGATGAAAAGCAAATTTAGCCAAGAAAAGTAATGGAGGTGGCTTCAAAAGTCAGAGGGGAAGAAAACAAATAAACAAACCCCAAGAAAATCCACACACATTCTCCCTCCCCATTCCTTAAAGGATATGAAAGAACTGTAACTTAATCCCGTGTAATTACTTCTTGTAACATTTCTTTTATTTACATTTACGGTGACATGCAAGCACCCGCAGATGGCTAAAAAAGGCTTAAGAATCTAAGAATTTCTCCCAGTGTAACAAAGTGCAGCAGAACAAAAGCATTATCTTCACTCGTATCTGAAGTCAAATAAAACAAGACGACAGAACACCACCACAAACTGGTTCACTCAGCTTGTAAAAAACACAACATCCTCTCACTTTTTTTAGGAAGTTAGCAACCTTTTTTTTTTTCATTTTTTAATTTTAAAATTGTCATCTTCTCTAGCAAGTGGTAAGGTTAAGAAGAAAAATAAGATCATGATGTAGTTATAAATTGTTAATCCAGTTTATTCTCTATATGATTGCCTTGTTAAAAATGAAGTGAGAAATCCAACTTATGACAAGTTATTTCAAATTTGCATAGCTTCTTACACAATATTAGAAGTGCTAGATAGCCAAACTGAGCCAGAGAATGTTTTGTGTTTCTGATACTCCCACAGCAAAAACAATCCGTTTATGGTAAAAAGTGATTTACGTATTACAGTTAAACGTAAAGAAAGATTTTTTTTTTTTCCCCCTGCCGTAGAAAAAAATTGTATCAAGTACTACTGCATGGGTAGCTGAATTATTATAGCATGACCAGTGTCACCATGCTTATGCTTATGGTGATACAAAATTAGGAAAGCATTTCTAGAATGCATAGACAAAAGCAAAATAGAAACTTCACTTCAGGATCCCTGAAATTACCAAATACGTTTCAGAATGTTAGCAAACAAGGCCCAGGCTACCATCCTTACAGCCAAGGCAAAGTGACATTAAAGCAGTAAAACAGTCATTTTTGTGGAAAAGTAACAGCTGAACTATTTCAAAATGCATTTAAGGCAGTTATTGGGTCATACAAAATAAATTAATCAAGTGTTCATCTAATTTCCACTTTCATCTGTTCCTTTGTCCCCACATTTAGTTGCAATTTACCCACGTTTAGTTGAATTGAGTTAGCAAAGGAGTTTTTTTGAGGATATAGTAGATGTAGGTCAGTACACCCCAAAATTTATCTTGAGACTGAAGCCAAGCATCATCATCATTAATAAATTTAATGGGGGAAAAAAAAAAAGTAAATTTGTAGATGAAATCTGATGATAATTCAAAGTAAGCAGGTGTTATCATTTAAGAGGAAGAATAGCATATCATACAGGAAGAACTTGCTCAACATAAGAGTATTTTAAAACGCAACCGTATGAAGTACAATGTTATGTCCTTAGAAACTAAAAGCAAGCTTTAAAATAGAATTGTGAATTCACAAACTGGGAAATAAGAGACCTGAGCTGACTTCTTGATCGTAGTATAGCAATGAATGGTCAATACGATAAGGCACTGAAAATAGCAAACATGACCCTAGTATGCATCCTTTAGTGAAAGAACTGACATCAGAGTCACTGAGAAGGACATCCTGTGTAATTGCACATACAGTATCATCCACATGTAAAAAGAAGATTAACTCACAACAAGCACAGAAAGTAGGACTATGAAGGATAATCACTGGAATGCAGAAGCTTTCATACAAAAGCAGACTAAAACCTTAGTTTACATAGTTTCCAAAAACCAAGGCTAACAGAGGACAGATCACCAACTGTAAAAACATCACGAGGGTGAACATCAGCAAAAGAAAAAAAAACTATTTAAGCTGAAGAATAACGACATCCATGAACAAACAGGTATAAATTTGCTGTGAACAGCTTCAGCCTGGAATTCATAAGATTCTTAGCTATTACAGTAGTGTGGTTCAGAGACTTCAAAACAGCAGTAGGGTTTTTTTTTAATCTCCTCTCATTAACTGTGAGACTATATTTAATAACTTTTTCTTATTCTTATCAAAATTGTGCTTATGACAGCAAAGGACTGCACTCAATTTCAGAGAAATCCTCCCGTCCAACGGACAATGAAAGCAAGTTCTCTCACAATCCCAGTCTAGGAGATACGCAACTACATTAAAAACTGAAAAACAACAAGTTCCCAAGACTATCAGCTCAGTTTAGGTAAGGACAAGAGGTCATCTTCAACAAAAGGATGTCTTTTTTTTTTTTTTATAAATAGTACAACTACTTCCAATATACATCGAGGTATGGGCAAAAACCCCAAGCAATCCATAAAGCTCTACTTGCTAGGCCTGTGTACTCCTTCCTTGCAGAGATTCGAAAATCACATGTCTGGCAAGAAATCCTATTTCAATAGTGAGCACAGATTTCAAACTTACTAAGTCATACTAGGGGAAAAACACAAATATCCTCAAATGTGCACAAAGCAAGACAAACCTGACCAATGAAAATCCTTGTCATGCCTCTAGCTCAAATGAGAGATTCAAAGTTTTGCATTATCCCCTTTGTGGTCAGCACATCAAGAAGACATTGTCTATGGATCCTTCACAGTACACTGGAGGAAATTTTAAATCGGTCTCATTAACTATTTTAAACAACTGCTCTCTAACATTTCAAACTACCCACAAACCTGTAAGATGCCACAATCTGCAGAGAAATCAAGTCCCATGCTGGAGAGTCATGTTTAGTCTGCTCTTAAGTAACAAAACAGCTCTTCCTTATTTCATGTGCTTTAAGATTTAAATGGACTTAGTATTTTGAAGTCATTTTGTAAAAATGGAAATTTAGGCTTTAAATGTGCATACCACAACCATGCACTGACTTTTAAAAGCTACTACTGCAACAATTCCTGTTAAGTATTAAAAAGTATTACGAAGAGGACATGAATCAGACCACAAGCTGTGAATCAACAGAAGATGAAACATAGCGCGATTCTGACCACGCTACTGCCTGGCTCTGTGAGAAAAAAATGACAGTTCCATACTGTAATCTAAGTAGCCACCCCTCAGGGAAACATCAAGAAAAGGCAGCCACAGATGAAAACATTGGAGTCTGGCTGTACGAAAATGTAGAATTCTGCAAGACACCCGAGAAGGGTCGAATTCATGTTCCTAGAACCACACAGTCCAGAATGCTCAATGGCAATTAACGGAGTAGTTCACAGGGCTAATATTTTAGGCAACCATTAGAATCAGTGAGGAATCACTGGTCACTGTCATTATTAGAAAGATGTTTCCGCAACCCAATGGTCTAAAAACCTAGGAGGGGGTTGTTGGTTTGTTTGTTTTCTTTTTTAAATTGAAGAGAAAAAAACAAATAAAGGGCAGACTAAAAAAGTCCTCTAAAATCCAGTTTATGTTCAGGTTAAGAATGCAAAATGACTTGACTGTAGTTAAAGAACTCTATTTGAGGTGGAGATTTCTCATAAACTAATAAAATAAAAGTTTTTATACCATGTGTCTTAAAGTGAAAGAGTATCACCCATTATTACACACTGCTTAGTGTATGGCAGTTCCATATCAGGACCCGCAACAACTGATTACCTCCCTGACAGTCCCATAATACTTACCTTTGCCTTCAGGCAGTTTCTGTAGGACCTCTATCACTGACACTGTTTCCTTAAAACAATGAAATCTGCTTATGGAATAAAATAATGCAATCTTCATGTGACAAAATACTTCCTTGCTCAGTTTCTCCTCTTAAGCGTTGCACACACTTGCAAGTAAAGAATTTATTAGTAACGAGGAAAGACCTAGAAAAATACTCATCTGTATTCAACTACTTTAAGAAATATGATTGGATAAATAAATTTGTTCCTTCGGGATAAACTGCAACTTTCATTTGAGTAAATGCTTATAGAAGTTGCAAGAAAATCTGAGAAAGAGTATTTATGTGCTGCAAGCTAAAGTGACAAAATTTAAAAGAATAAATAAATATCTTACATAAGTGCCAGACATATTTTCTTTTTCACCAAAGCACTGCCTAGAAGTTCATGTAAACACAAGGATAAGCCAGCCAAGAAACCAAGATCTGAAGGTAAAGATATTACAGTAAGCCCTAACAGAGATTTCACAGAAAAGTTTTAAATGAACATTACATATTTATATTTTAATTTATTACATGTAAACTTGAAAAATCTGTGCTCAAAATAAAAGTTATACTCCAATAAACAAGGCAAATTTTAGCAAATACATACATCATGATTTCATATCGCCTTAAAACAAAAGGCAAAGACAAAGGCAAAAGCATGCACCCTTTCCTTAAATTATTGTCTCCCAGTTCAACTACACTAAATATGCCAAAGCATAAAGTGAAGGCAGTTTCTTTGCCTCCTTGAAATATTAGACAACCAAAGTTAAAACATACAAAGAAAAAAAAAAAAGCCCCCACAAAAAAACCCAACCAAACCTACCAGTTCACTTGGTTCATTATTAGACTGTTGCAACAATGATCGAAAAGCTCTGAAATATTTTTTTTTTTTTAAATACAGGTAATTACCTTTTTCACAGATATTCTTGGTTTCATTCGATTGCCCTGAGCCCTGGCGTATGTATCCATGATTTTACCACTCTTAGTATTTGATGAAAGAAGTCAGCTCAAAAATACCTACAAAAAACATTTATACTTGATTATTTTATGTTTCCCCATTTAGTTTGTATACATTTTGAAAATGCAAGCAGAGAAAACAAGAACCAATAAAAAAAATTAAAAAGCATTTTACAACTGAGAAAGATTAAACAGCACACCATCCGTACTGATTGTTGACTCTGAAAAAGTACTGCCTTAACGATTTTTAAAACGATGCACGAAATGTAAAACACATACCTTACAGTTACTTCCCACATTTTTCTTTAACTAGATGTCAAGGCTGCATTGGTGGGCGGGGGGAGAACATTACATTAAATATTGTTTCACTATCACTGACACTCTGGTGAAGTTTATCAGCAGATTCCTGTACCATACAATGCACTGGAACTACCCTTCAACAATCTCAAGAGGAAAATGTACTACTTACCCACCCAACCAACTGGCCTATTTATTCTGTCAACCATAAGTACTACAGACAAACACACGTGACTCCTGTTTAGGCTAACATGTATCCACAATCTTGTTCTCTGGCACAGCTCTGGGCAGTCCTGTCTCTGCTGGCAAAACACAAGGGACCAAAGATGCACTTAGCAGCACTCTTACTTCACCAAAGTAGGTCAGAAGAGTTCCTGCTCGAGTCAGCTACCCTTATTGATCTTAAGTCTAATTCTAACAACAAGAACAAAAAAAAAAATAGAAATGAAATCAAAACACATTTTTCAAGTTCCCCTGTTCAACCAGCAGCAATGAAAAGAAACAGAATAATCTAGTTTGTTTCATTCATCTCTACAACCCCCCAAACAGGCAATAAATAAAGACAGAAAGTATTTATAAATTAATATCTATCTATATATATAAATAAATTAAAATTAATATTTATAAATCTGTATTAATAAAGACAGAAAGCACATGCTGGGCTTTTAAGTTCTATGGAAGTTTTAATACTTCATCTTTTCCCATGGTCACACTATTTAGCCAGGAAAAAGAACTCCTAGACTATCCAAAATAAACCAGGTAAGGAGCAAATGCATGTAAAAATGACTGCAAAATAAAAAAATAAACACCAACACATCAGAGTATAGGTCTCCTTTGCACAACTGACTGGCTTGGTTTTCTCAATCTCATCTCAAGCACATATTTAACCTTTATATGGGAAAGAAATCTTTATATGGGTTTGTTCTTGAGTATATTTAATTAAATAAGATGATGAGTAGTGGCAGCAAGTAATTGCATTCTTCATCTCCCCTCCCAGCACCTATAAAAGTAAAGCCTCCTCAAGAATACAATGGCGAGAGACTACTAGGTAAATCTATTCACATTCCACCTTGATTTCTGCTTTCCTTCATAAAGATGAACTTGCTGGAATCTTAGGAAAAAAGTTACACTTATGTAAATAAACTGCAACATTTTAATCTCTGGAGCACAGCATCTCTCTTAACTGGATGTCTGAAGTCTGGAAAATTAAGACAATGACATGAAGCAGCTAGGTACATGTTAGATTATATATAAATATAATAAATACAAATAAAAAACTCAAATTGTAGCAAACTTCTGTGGATGGAAAATTAAAAGACGCAATGATGCTTCTGTTGAGATTTGTGTGTTTAAAAAAAAAAAAGCCATGAAACAATATCAAGCAAGAAAAAGAAATTCACCTCACTTGTCCCTACTGCTCTATCTTAAATGCCTAATCCACTCTGTTAACGTAATCATATCAGGGAAATACTCTTAGACACATCCTTGTCCTAAGAAGAACCATCTATGGGAAAAGCTGGTTTCTTACATAGGGTCAAGTCAGTTACTTGAGCTCTACATTTTTGGACTGATCGCTCCTTGCAGCAAAAGCCCAGCACAGCAAAATCATGGAGATGATTTTATAACTGTGTTGGGTCCCGCAGTATTTACTCAGGTACAGTAGCCTACAGTTACACCGTCTCCAGGCAGCAGGTTAAGTATTTCCTGTGGCATCAGCTAGTAAACTCTTGGAGACCCAAGCATCAACACAAAGCTGCCTGCAGTGTCACCCACCACATGAAACCAATGGTCTTGTAAATCACAGTACAAAGACTCTGAAAGATCCTGGACAGAAACTGTACTGGTTTATCAACACAACACCATAACCATTTTGTCTTGTCTTCATCCTGCCCTTCAGTACTTGAATTATACAGGCTCCCTCCACCACTTATAGCAACTCAGCTCTCTGTCATCCATTTCAGAGAATCTGCAGGGTCCCACTTGTCCAACAATGCAACTAAACCTGAAAGTGTTCTTTTTAATGTATAAAATTATTATCCATTTTCAAAAGAACAATGGTCCAATAATCTGAGAAGTACCAAAACTTTAAAACAAACTGGAAAGAAAGTGAAAGCACTGACAAACAAAACAGCCTGGAAACATCTCGGTTTTAGTGTAAATAAAACCTACCGTTTAAAATTATTTTTACTTCTGCATATTGTATTTGACTGTTAAATTTAATTTCCTCCTACTGTAAAGTCAAAAAAGGGGGAATAAATGGCAGAAGTATCAGATGTAAGAGGAACAGGACTTTCCTGTTACTGAATAACTATCAGTAGACACCCTAAAAAAGAAAAAAATTAATCATGCGAATAAGTGATAAATACCTACACTAAGTTTAACTGTCTCTACCTTTCCAGCAAGTTGGATCACCTTAAATCCACTCTTCCAGCAATTTCCTGAGGAACACCCTTCTCATCAGACCATGTAATAAGCATTTAGTTAGCTTTTCCAAACTTGTTTGAATATATGTAAGGAGCAAAATTAAATAATCAGCTTAAGGGAATCCAACAGGAATTTTGCCATGGACTTCATCTCTTTGTATAAATTTATCCTATGCCAACATTTATTAAAAGTCAGTGTGCATTGGAAATCATTAGCTGACAGGAAGAAAATTTATCTTTTGTTTGTAAAGTGCAAATGTGCTGAGTAAATCTCTTAAATAGCTATAAGGGCATATGTGTACATGTGCACACCTATGTTAAAGGCATACAAGGACATGAGGAATTTGAACGTACAGGCAATAAATTTGAACTATATGTAATATGTTCTTATTAAATTTCCAATAAAAGATCCTAGACAATGACAACGGTGTATCTATGATTATGTTTCAAAAAATTATTTTTGCTGTAGTACTGTTAAAAAAAAAAAAAAGACATATTCCTTTTAAAGAAAAAGTACTTTTTCTTTTTGTCTTCAACACAATGACCTGAAGCAGCCAAAAGAACTTTGCTAATGATTTGCAAAAGCCGGGTTTAATCAAATACTGAGCTTTGAAAAATTCATTCCAAATATATAATTTAAAAATACCTTAAAAACAACAGTATGCACTCTTTTTATAAATGTAGCAAAACAACTGCTATTGAAAACCAAATTAAACAAGCCTACACTGACAAGCAGGCAGAATAGCTGAATGGATCCTTCTCTATTTCTCATTTCGAATGACTTATCACTTTCACTAATTGGGTTGGCAGTCTTGAAAAAGTCCATTTATAAAATGGTAAGTTGTCTTGACCACAGCCACATCCACAGTAAGAAAAGGGAGAGAGAGGGGGGGTTGAATACATCATTGTTGGTGAGCATTAACGACAGTTATGAAAGGTTGGATCTTCTTTCTCTTGTTTGGTTCTAATTGTTTTATATTGTATTTTTGTCACATGGAAGCTTGACATGAATACCAAGCTTCACCATTTTCAAAAGAAACCTTCATTTTCTCTGCCTAGATCGTTGCTAAAAATCATCACCCTCAACTTCCCCCCAGTCCTGGGTCTGGATTCTCAAATACATCCTGGGAAAAAAAATATTACTCAATGTACCAGAAATATCCATTAGTCTAGATTTTGTGGTTTGTGCAATTAACTTCAAGTTTCTGTACTTTATTCTGTTGTGCATTTCGTACGTAACACAATTAAACCAATTAAGTGGGGGGGGGTATTATTTTCTAAGCAGTAGCATTTTCTCAAGCGATCTTATTTGCCCTTAGAGAAAACTTCACCAGAGAATACCTTGTTTAGGAGGTACTTTTTGGTTTTGTTTTTTGGATTTTTTTTTTAGATTATATCATACCAAATGATTAACAGAAAGAGGGAATAATCTAATCTATTTCATTATTTTCCCACACTGAGTAAGACTTTCCACCACTATACTTCTTCAGCTGCCAACAGATTTTAAAGAATCCCTGAAGGATAAGAAATTATGAGGCATCAACCAAGATAGCATAATTCAATTACCATGCCTCAAAAAAAAAAAAAATCACCTTGCCTGCAGACTAAAAAATTCCCCTGGACAAATGGGACCAACATTATTTAAAAACACTTAATTTCTCAAGAATTAGTTAAATTATTAGCAGTATCTATTACTAAAGGCTAACTGTACAATTCTGGAATAATCTTGCAAATATGAAGCAATATAAGATTCTTCCCAAGTGTTACACGGATAAATTAAGCATATTGTGTTACCATTGATTTTAGTACCACTGTTCTTTCCCAGATACAATAAAACTTCTCTTTTTTTCCTCCCTATCTCACTCTGGTAATATCTCAGGGCTTCCTAAAGAAGGTTATAATACCGGATCTACAGTTCGTAACTCCCCCCACCCCCGGCCTTTGGATATTGGGGGAAATCAGAGAAAGGTACTTCGGTTGTAATAAAGAAAGCCCCTCAAAAGAGCCAAGAAAGTAAACGAGCAATACTCGTTGTTCCTCCTCCCTCCAGGGAGGAAAGGAATTGGGAGGAGGACGTGGGGAAGGAGAGGGAGGAGACACTTTTAAAAAGCGAAATGTTGAGAATGGGGTGAATTTATTTAACCCGTGCGCACCAACCGCAAGCCAACCAATGCAGGAGGTAACGCGAACTTAGCCTCCGTGCATCAACCACAACACCGCAAGCACGAGTCAGTCTCCAGCCGAGACTGCAGACAACCCCAGCCGAGGGGGTCACCGGACCTCCCACCGAGGCGTTCCACCGGCAGGCCTTCGGCGCAGGCCGCCGCGCCTACCAAGGGGCACTCCGGGAGGAAGGAGGGATGCTGTGACCACTGCCCCCCCCCGCGCTCCGCGGGTCTCGGGGCCAAACCCCTCCCGTGCCCCCCCTCCGTGCTGCGGCACAAGGGCGTCCCGCGCGGCGCGGCCCCCGGCCCCCACCGCTCACCAGCGGCCTCCCCGCAGGTGTGTGCGCGCCGCCGCGGAGGACCCGCAGGGCCCGGGAAGAGGTGCGCTGCCCCAGGCCACACAGAGCCCGCTGGGGTGGCGCCAGCAGCGCCTCCTCCAGCGGGGAAGGGCGGCGGAGGATGCTCTGCCCCTCCTCCGCCCCCCGGGAGCGGGCCACCTGTGGGAGCGAGCCCCGCCTGACAGGCCGGCAGGCTGCGCCCCGCCCTCAGCGCTGCCCCCCGCCCCGCGCGGGGACGGAGGCGGCGGGCCCCTCGCCCCCCAGCAGGGCAGCGGGGGACGGCTGGGGGGGAAGAGCGGGCGGCCCGTACCTGACTGCCTCCTCAGGACCCGGCACCCGCAGCCATTTCACCGCCAAAAGCAACGGAGCAAGCGCCCGGCCCCGGCCCCGGCCCCGCTGCCCCCGTCACCGCCGCGGCGCAGCGCAGCGCAGCGCCCCGCAGCCGCCCCGCCCCGCCCCCTCCTGCCCCGCCCCCGGCGCGCGCCTCCGCTCTCGCGACGCTTCCCACCAACCCCACCCCCCTGCCCCACGCAGCCTCGCGCGCCTCCGGAGGCGGGAGGGCGTCACGTGGCGGCTGCCGCCGCGCCCCCATTGGCGGGAATTGGAGGCCGCCCCGGAAGGGGCCCGGGAGGGCGGGGCCGGGGGTGGGTGGTTGCGCGCAGCCCCGGTCGCTGCTCGCACCCGCGGTGGGCGTCGCGTGCGCTGTCCCTGGCCGTTACGGCCGTTACTCCGCCTCGGGGGCGGCTCGTGTGCCATACTCCCCTCAGGGGAGCAAAACCCAGCTTGTGCCTGCCTGGCCGCGGGAGGGACACCCTGCTCGTCCCCGTCAGGTCTGTCCCGCTGGATCTTCCCAGCGCTCTCAGAGCGGGGCGTAGGCTGGGTGGAACTGCTCCCCTCCTGCAGCGCACCCGCCGGGGAACCTTTGCGGCCTGTCCCGCTCGGTCCCATCCACAGCAGCAGTGCGTGTCGGCACAGCCAGCACCAGGATCTGCTCCGCGGCAGATGTGTGGTGTGGCGCAGAGCTTGGCGCTCTTCTCCCTGCCTGGCACGGTAGTTACAGCCTCTGCAAAGCCTTAGGGGAGGTTGTGTGCCTGCGCGGTGGGTCGTTCCTGCCTAGTCAGTCTGGAGCGGAGGACTGCCTTGTGGTTGCTCGTGAAAGCCTCTCATGCTTTCCAGCTGGCTGGCTGGCTCAGCAGGGTAGATGGGTTAGAGGCTAGAGTCTGGTTTTAGTCAGACAAGGCAGAGACAGAAGACTGTCAAGCCCTGTCTGAAACTCCTGTGCCGTTCCTCCCTTCCCACTCCTTTTTAAGCTCAATGCTGCCAGATTCCCCTATGCATCAGGTGTGCTATTTACCCCAGCAAATATGCAACTGACTTTCAAATCCTTGTGAGCTATGATGGAGATGTGTGTTTTAACCATATGTGCTGTTGGGGCCTGAGGTTTCTTTCTATTTGCATGGAAACAGTAGTCTCATGTAGCTTCCCAACATGACTCCATTTCAGCAGCAGCTCCTTCAGACACTAACCTGACAACAACGAGGACACAAATGAGGAAGTGTGTTGAGTGCTATACGATGGATAGACTAACACTGTCGGCTAACGACTCTGTCCTTCCCCAGAATCAGGACAGGTCTTTCTGAGACTTGGCATACAAGAGTGAACTTCAGGAGGAGGAACAACAGAACCAGGCTTCCACTGTGGCTACAGGCGCAGACAAGGCAGCATATGATTGCAACAGCTTCTGGAAGACAGAAAAGAAAGAGCCCCCAAAGCTGAATTCAGCAAGAATCCAAAACTTTGTATACTGGGGGAGGTAGTAGGGAAGAAAAAAAAAAAATCATAAAAAGATGCTAGCCTTGTAGCTTTTTCAGTACTGGGAGATTTCAAAGACTCACCTGCCCACTTCATGGAGAGAAAGGCAGACAAACAGAGAGAGACTACCCTGACTTCTTTAGAAGTTGCATTTTTCTTCTGGGTACCACCTGAGCCCTATAAAAAGGATAGGAGAATTTTTGCTACTGCATCTCCATTACTTTTCCAGATAATTCCTGCTTCTGCCCAGCTTCTGTTTTTACTTAAGCTGTGGCTTTTATTTCTGTTTAGTCCTTGATCACAGGCTGTTTCTGGGTTGTGCAATCATTTTAGACACTTTAGAAGTCAGGGAATGCATGTTCACTTACACATTTTGCTGACTGGTAGATAAATTACATTTTAATTTACCCTAAAAACTAATATGCTGTGCGACAAAGCCCACAAACCATGCACAGACTTGGTAGATAAAAGAAACAAAAGATTACTGGTTCTAAAGTATGTCACAGTGTTAGCTAAGTAGGACAAATAAAAGGTTTCTCGCATTCCCAGGGACTGCAGGTCCCTATGGGATGGGGAGAAAGTAAATGAATAATAGAATCAAATTTAACTCAAGTTAGTCATCATTTCAGTGCCCATTGAGACCAGCCCAGCTTGGAAACACACTGTCATTTGAGTAAAAAAATGTTAACAGTTTTGCACATCTTTGTCTAACCAAAAAAATACCTCTTTTTGACCAACTGCTTCATTCAAAATACTTTTCAGTTTTTGTGATACTAAAAATTCTGTAAGAGGGTTTTGTTGTTTTTCATGTACCAAGACTTACAGTAAGTAAAAAGTTTCCAAAACAAAATAGATCTGGAAGCAATGTAAACATGAGAAAGCATCCTTTAAAAATAAATTCAAGCCTTTTATTCCCTTTGTTTCGTAATTCCCCTTAGACTATTCAGAATAATGAGTTCCTATGGCTCCCTGCCAAAACCTTGAAAAAAATCAAGATTTAACCTCATCAGGAAACTATGAAACATAACCCACAGCACACCATTGTTTGTCAGAAAAGATGTTTTTTTATACAATAATAAAAATGGGGATAGCGTTGAAATAGTGATTTATGGTTTTTTTACAATTGGTTTAAATACTGCCTATGTAAAAGCACAGGGAACTTGGCTGGTCAGCTGACACTTCTTAAAATGTATATTAACTATTTTATACCAGTTTCTGGGCTCTGGTATTTTGTGTCCTGTTCAGTTTTATATTTTTTAGGGCAGGGCCTGGCCTGGGACAGGTCTCCCAGCCAGGGAGCAGGGCAAGCCAGGGACAGCCCCAGCCCGGGGCATCGGGCACCTCCATGGGGACAGGGACAGATCAATGCCAGGCTGGGACATCAGTGCATGTGTGGGGGTCAGGATCAGGCCCGGTGAAGGGAACCAGCATCAGGCAAGCTGGCTGGCTGGAGTCAGGCACCTGTCTGTTTTCTGCCTGCTCTTTCAGTATCAAAAATAGGCATCTTTAGAATCTTTTTGTCAGAAATACGGTCATGTCCCTGGAACTACCGTGAGTCACTGTCTGCACCTGTCTTTTAAGCTTGATATTTTCCGGATCACTGGCTTGGAGCAACTTGTTGGAAGATTATCTCAGACTGATTTGTATGTCATCTCTCTAAGGTATTGAATGCCAGTTCTATAAAATGAGATGAAGAACTAGTCTGTGAGTTTATGGCTGTTTTCCATCCGTTTTCTTACTAGCCCCTTAGATTTTTTTCCTCTGTACATGAAAACTACACAGTCGCATGATTGTGTCAGTGGTTTTCTTTTTTTGTGATACTACCTCTGGAAAATGTCCCTCTATAACTAAAGCTTTAGTAAATTCAGGCAAGACTTTAAATTACATCCAGTAAACCACACTGATGTAATTTATAATAATATGGATTGTCTTCTCAAAGGCAGATAGGTAATTTATAGTCTTTGTATTCCTACCTTTAACAGGAGGCATAGGATACACTTCTTGTCTCAAAACCTGGGTAAGCCTTTCCATTGATCCCATCACAGCAAGCTGCGAATGATCTGCCGTGCTTGATACTAAAATCTAAAGCTCATAATGTCATAATTTCATGAATGGCTTTTAGTGGCTTATCTGTTTATAACATAGCCTTCTGCTCCCCAGCCCAGCTGCCTGCTTCTACGTCTGCACTGCTTCTGGACTATGCCAGCATGAACATTTGTGAAATCAAGCAGTAAATGAGATTGAACTGAGAAGTCTAGAAAACAACCTGCTTTCCTTCCTTTTTGCTGATCCAGTTCACCAACATAATAAATGTGTCAGCGTGGCACTGGGGATAGCACAGAGACAGCCGAGAACAGAAACAGCTTAAATGGGCTTGTTCTGCCACCAAGTGCATACCCATGTGTTGACTTGCTTTGCCATTTAGACCCTGCTCAGCGTCTCCTTGAAAACAGTTTTGACACACCTACCAACTACAAACCTGGAACTCTTCGTTTGAGTGCATAATTTAATTAGTCATCCTGTCATGAATCTTGGCCAGGGTTGGACCACGGCGTTTGTCTCTGACAAGGGTTGGTTTTATGGCATTATGGTATAATGCCATGACATGTTCTGGTTTCTTTTCACTGAATGTTTCATGAATCTGTTGTTTCCAGTGACGTGTTTGAGAAGTCATTTTTATTTGCGTGTTCATGGATATTTTAACTCCTTTTTTTCAACAGTGAAAACCTAATAATCTTTATATATGTAACTATGTTGTGGCTATTACTAGTTTTTCTTTCCCTGGAGTTTGATCTGTAACCTACGTAAGTCATCTTCCAAAACAACATGCATAAAGGGCGTAATCCACAGACTGTATACTGAATTCATCCCTCAGTTGGCCAGTTATGTCCTGCTGGCAAACAAGTTCTCAGAGCCAACTTAATAGGGCTTTTAATGCAAAATGGAAAGCGTCACAAACTAACCTTATCAAAAGATGCATTGTACTGCACAGAGACGCTTTCAGATGCTATGAGATTCTTGTCCAAAGGCTTGGAAGGTTCTCTGGATTCACATCCCTTCTGTGCATTGTGTTTACTTAGAGGATGCGATAATGCCGTCGCTATGTTACACAAGAGCGTACAATAATAACTGGAGCTGGCTGGGAAGCAAAATTTTTATTCTACAGGAAATTCCAGCTTGTCAATATTTTGTTTCATCGAGCGCTGGAACAAAACGGTTGGCTCTGCAGCTTTTCTGGCAAAAATGGAACAATCTATTTCTTTGCCAGCTGACAAGCCTGGGGAGCCAAGAAACCAACTGAGCGGTCGGCAAATTGCCAGGGAGCTAGGTAGCCAGTCAGCTGAGCTACAGTAAGCAGCCAGCTTGGTTGGATTTCTGGCTGGCAGCCACAGCCAGATCACGGCTTAAGCTTCTGTAGAAAGTTTTGATGGAACCAGGACGATCCAGCATTTCCAGTGCCAATTTGTTCAATTAGAAAATGTTCAAACACCCTCTCAATAACTGACTACTGTCAGAAAAGAATGTAACTGTACTGCACTTTGGATTCCTGATGGATTTCTTCAGCTTTTGCCTTGTGATTTATGCACACATGTATTGCTACAATGAGCTGATTAAGTCAATGAATTTTTCCTTAAGGTTCAATGATGATACCCAAGCCCATGAGGGAGTTTTCAGGGTGTCCGTCATTGCTAGTTTTGTGATTATTGTTATTCAGATAACGTTGCATGCCAGCAATACCTAATAGTATCTGCTTGTGTATGCCTGCTAACCAGAAGGTACAGTTACTGTAGACAATACACTATTAGATTAAAATAAACTCTTAATGTCTGCTATCAGGTATCACACTGTCTCATTGTCTTCAGTCCGTATTTGTGGATGATTTTAAGTTAGGATGAACGTGCCGAAAATGCAACAATGAGGCAAATATATCTTCTGAACGAGGTAAAAGATACTGATCTTTACTTATCTTTACATTGGTAATGTTGAGGTCGACACCGATATAGAGAGCCCCCTTCATTGTCAGAACTAGCTGTGCTCAAGTGCTATGTTTGCTGAATGTAACCTTAAATATTATTGCAGAATTCTGGCAGTGTTCTAATTATCTTTCCCTTTTGGTGTTTTTTTTGGAAAAGGTATCGGACAAGTTCATAAAAAAATTACATCTTTGCCTCCCTGCAGTTTACCATTATGGTATCATTGTAAAAGGTGTGAGCTGCTTTTCTCAAATGTCTGTTGTAGGATAAATCTCATAATTTCTTACATCTGCAGATACTGTACACTCTGTACACTTCTCTTATTTGTTTCCAACCAGTTGCTGCACGTACTTCCTCTTTAAAGCCCCGAGATGTCATATACCATCGTTACTTCAGCTGTAGTAACTCCAGGGAGCAATGAATTCCCTTGTAAATGTTTAGTGGTAATTACATTTTCTGCAACGTCATCTATTTAAGTAGTCTCTAATACTCCTGCTGTGAAATCAGAGGAACAGATGCTTTACTGAGCTACACTTCAAATCTTGTTCCTTCCACATGTAAATAAACCTGACTGTTATTTTCTCTCTCAAATTCAACTACTGCGGACATGCCACAGCAGTATTGGTGAATCCCATCCTCTTACCATCTGGATTCCAAATGAATTTTATGGCAGTTGCTTTGCTTTTCATTGACCTTTATATTTTCTGTGCATGGCCCAGTTTATTGCTGTTTTTACAGAGTTTATTCTTGAACTGGAAATTGTTTGCATTGTGAGTCTTTTCCCACAATGAAAATAGTTTAATGTACTGTTCATGGTGTAATTTCTTCTTCATTCTTGGTGGATTTGTTATACAGTTTGCTCTGTGCTGCTGCAACATATCTTAAAATGTGCTCTTCATCTCAGATGCAATAACTTGAGTATATGTTTAAGGTTTAAGCCAGTCTCAATATGTCCATTTCAATTGCTGGTTTTATATTCCACACACAAATAACTGCTGTCGTGTGTCATTTAAGTGTCTCTGATTCTTCATTTCCTTGGTGTTGTCACATACTCAGAGATTATTTCATTTCCTCCCTGATTCAGTATATAAAAGAAAGGCTCTTTAAACATGAGCGCATTTTAATGAAAGTGTTACTGTCTTTTTCATCAAAATATTGAAGGGAAACTACCAAATCCTTATACTGCTTGGTGGCACCTTTTCAGCAATAATAGGAGTATTCATAGCTTCTCCCAAACTTCATTTTCAGTTCTCTCAAAAAAAATAAAAAGAAACAAGGAGTGACAAGGAATCAATCGCCTAAGACAAACTAGGAGTGCCTCACTCCTCCATCCACATGGTTTTATAAAAGCTCACTGTAATACAAAGAATCCTGAAAAGCCTTATATCGGAGAGAGGGAATTATTACCCCGGGGGGCTGCCATTGTGAAAAATGGCCACTGTAACACTCCTTCCCAAGGACCTCTTTGCAAATCACTGTTTGAAGACGGAAAATCTTGGCCGGAATGAGACAAAGAATAGAAATGCCTGAAAGAAATACTGTGCGTTCTTCCCTACCGCCGTAAGATTTCTGAGTAGCTGTTTCTAAGCTACCTTTGCTGAAGGCTATTTCATTTTCCCAATGAAATTTTTCCAGGAAAATTTCTCAGCTCAGAAATGTTACATTTACACGGCCTATTGAGAACAGAATAAGTGAAATTTTTCAACTGTCACCGAAGCCGATCAGAGCAGAAATGTAGCATGTAAACAATGTCTGAAATGTATTTCCAGAATACACCTGGTTTAGCTGAAGTATTGGGAGTGATGATTACCCCGTGTATCACTGATGCATGGAGTACATCATCTGGAGTCTGTTGGGTCAGTAATGGAACAAGCAGGGTAATGATAAGCTACGCTTGAGTCTAAATAGGAATGATTTAAAAAATTTCTGCATCTAGAGATATGTGGATAATGATCACAGTAATGTCCGTAACACTCTGTCATTAAGTCAAGGTGCAGCTTGAAAAAAAGCAAGCCTGGCACTTTCTGGAAGAAGCAGCTCCATGATTTTGCTTTGACCAGTAAGACAGCACACGAATGGAACAGATCGTAGCTTCTAAGAACAAGTCTTCGTATTTCTTTGTTGCAAAAGTGTGACACACAGAAAATACAGTACCTGTTGCAGAGCAATAAAAATGTTCCACAGTGTTATCAATAGTTATAGCTCACTTGATTGTGACAGTAAATTGAGTTTTTCAAGAGTCAAACATAGCTTAAAATTATACATCTTGGTAAGACCATGTATTGCTGGGTTCTTTAGACCATGTACCAATGATGTATTAGTTATTCTTTTAATTAAGAAAAATAATTTTTAAGTTTGTTGAAAGGAAAGTATCTTCTTTGTGGTCACTGATGCTTTAAAGCCATGGAAATATATATATTAAAAAAAAATCCAAAACATTTTTCATTGGTTGAAAGGGGAATAATCCATTGTCTGCTTGCTCAGTTGCAAGAAACTGCATTAGGAATATTTGAAAACATAAAAAAAAGTATATTAAAATAAAATTGTTTGAACTTTAATGATGTGTCATCATTTACAACTGATAAGACACTCTTCTATCTACAAATTAATGGAAAATGAGAATTAATATTTGCTTTCAGATAATTGCCTGGGTCACATGCTGCACAGTAAAGCAGATGTGCTATAGATAAGTCAGAATTTGATCCTGAAAGCTGTGTTGTAAAAGTATTAAATTTTTTTTTTCCTTATCTGCCAAAAAGTTTCCAGAATTACCAGCAGCTTTTCATTTAATCAGCTTTGAATACACGGAAATGTTGAGGCCTGTTCCTGCAAGATGGTTTTCTTGAGAGGTTGCAGTCAAAAGGTTTCTTAAGTGTTTTCCTGCTGCTAAAAGTTAGGTAAGGATTGACCAACTGTGATTTTCTGTTCTTTAGGGGCAGTGAAGATGGGGTACAGGAAAGAAATTAGTGGCTGAAGCTTGTATAATACTCATATTTCTTTATGCTAAAAAGTCCATGGTAGTCATAAGTGTAGAACCATCTGATCCTTTATGAGCTGAAGTTAATAGTATAATAAAGTCACCGAAGGGAAAGTTACAATAATGTACTGATGATGGATTCTTTAGTAATACACCCTCTAAAACACATCATACCAAAGGAGAAAAATGGAAATGGATTTCATTTCCCCTACAAGCCTAACTTTACCATTTTTATATCAGAAAATGAAATTACATTATTGTGATTTAGCTTATTCATTGGCAAAATGATGTTGATTTTTCAGGGCATCGAAAGCATTTTTTTATGGCTGAAAGCTGATTGATATGAATGGTTCGTGTGGGTAAGAAATTTCAGGGTTTCAGAAGAATCACTGGGGAGTTTGCATGCAGCCTTTGTTAGGAAATAGGCTAATGTGTTGTCTTCCAGTCCTAGTCCTCTCAGGCTCTGGCAAGGCAGGTTTGCCCGAAGGCACACTTGCTCCTCCTGCCTCCTTCATCATCCAGGGAGGGGGAACCCTTTGGAGCTTTGCAGCTGTGAATGGCTGGTTTTCCTTATCACAAAAAATAGAGGGTTTTTTTATGAGGCACAGTGTCAGAACACACAAGTCCACTCCTGATAGCTGGTATGCGATGGGGGAAGAGCCTAAACCTGAGAAATGGGAAATGTGCCAGGATCCAGAGTACAGATTATAGCCTCTATTTTTTTTGTTTGTTTGTTTTTAATTCAAGGCATTTATTTTGTCCCCTTCTATTATTTCAGGTGTGCCAGGGGAGGATAATTTTCTATGTAAATGCACTTGAAGAGACTGCAGAAACCTGATATATATTGATGATGTTAAGGCTGAGTTTCTAAGTAAACTTAATTTCAGTTTTATAGATGATGAGTTTTAAGATACGATCTAAAAATTCAAAATTAATATTTATAATTAATGTAAATAATAAATTGCAACTTAGCACAGCTATATTTGAGGGCAGTATATATGTGTATATGAGAGAAAAATACACACTGTGCTAGAGAAAATACCGTATATACATGAAAATAAAGTGTTCCACTGAGGCCTTTAATTTTTAATGTGGGTGTTTTCCAGTTCTGTTCATGAAAGATAATGATGGACACTGCAGGTGAAGGAGGCTTGTCAGAGCTAGGAGCGCTGCTCAAACTGTGGACTGAGGAAGAGCGTACCATATAGAGAGACCATTACGGTCCCTCAGTCTTCAGAAGCATCTGGGAGAAGGCAGTGAATTTAAAGCTACCGTGCATTGCACCCTCCTCCCTCTGTGCTCCAAAGCACTTCATAAATTCTCCCTACACAGTGATCTCTAGAGCAATCCTGAGGTGGTTGTGTACAGCTCTTTGTAAAGTATGCCTTGATTCATTAGAAAGAAAAAAACTAATTTAAAAATCAGTTTTTATTATATAAAGGACTGCTGGTTTTTGGACTATATTCCAAAGGACTGCTGGGTTTTGGACTATACTCGTTATATTAAAAAAAACCAACCCAAAACGTATCTGACATTCATCTGAGTGTGGTCATACACGCCTCTCTTTTCATTCAACATCCTTTTACCATGGATGATACAGAACTAATGTGAGATGATCCTAAGTCAAAAGTAAAGTTCCGCCAACAGGACAGAGCATTGAGGAGCATGATTACAGATTTTTTTTGTCCATCTATGCATGTGCTATTTTTACCAGTGACAAAATAGTCAGTCAGTGTGACATAACAGGTCTCCTTCGAAATACCTGACAAGAAGCTGCACAAAGCACACGTGCAGTAGCATGTAGTACAGTTTGCCACACTGCTCTTGAAGAAGGCAAAGCTTGCTTTAATATTCAGAGTCTTTCTGTAATTTTCTGAGATTATGACTGAAAGAAGCTTGTTTAGACCTCTTCTATTAAATTTCCTGCCACCATAGAAATGTCAGCATTTCAATCCCAGATCCAACAGTCCAGCCCATATTCCATCTCTGACAGTAGATAACAAAAGATGTGCTACATGAAGGTGCCCATTATCCAACGAAGACCAAATATAGAAACCATTTATTTCTAACTTCTGACATCTAATCATTTTCTCAAGTTTTACAGTCTGATACACAGGGTTTCTGCAAATGTTCTTGTTAGTGATACAGATTTGATCCTCTAGCTAGTGTTAAATGTCTTTTTTTTTTTTTAATGAAAGTAAAAGCTCTGCACTTCTTTAAAAGCAGATTAGAATGAGAAATTACTGATTTTTCACTTTAACTGAAAGGCTAAACCCATGCAAAAAAGGAGAATGTTCTCAAATACATTGGCAGCCATGCAGGGCTGAATTTAGCTACGCTATACCATATACAGGACTGAGTAGCTCAGTATTTACAGTTCTTACATACGCACAAAAAGCCCCAAACTCACCTCTCACTTGAGATCACCGAGAGATTTATCCACTTTATCCAATGCAAAATTTGGGCAGGATTGACCATGAGCAGAATTTAGACACAGTATGAGAAGTGCCACAGGATCATTAATGACGGCAGATGGTTGGGTTTTCCCTTTCTGTCTCACTGGGAGGGGGAAGGAAAGCTCCAGCAAAATGTGGGGATAAAGTGTCTTCCCGGGACACTGGTTACATGTCTAATCAGACAGCTACAGAATTAGTAACATCATTCCAAGCTATGCTTTTCGGCTTGCTTTGGAGATGTCACATTGCGGTATGGAAACTACTTAGCTCATGATTTTTTAATAGCACTTGTAAAGGACTGGGGCTTTTTCTTTCCTCTCATAGTGCCTTGGTGTCATTCTGGAGAAGGAGAAGTTGTCAGTGTTTTTACCCAAATTCTATTATTCTCTGGTGAACCTGAGGCTGCAATTTCTGCCAGCTTGCTCGTGGTGAAAGGGAAAGATCATGTTCTCTTTCCCTTTTGTCATTCCCCTTTTCTCCCAGTACCACCTCCTCCTTGGGCCGGTCCTGGTGCTAGATCCTTCTGTCACTTCATTTAGTTCATTAACCTAGCAGAGCCCTACCTTGTTGGTGTGGCCGTTGACTCTTCTTGACCATGTTAGGGAGTTACGCTGGTTGACAGAGAGGTCTGACAAAAAACAGTGCTAGAGCTGAGTAAGTAGCAGAGAGCAAGACAGGGAACAGGCATGTGAAATCACAACCTAAAATAATTTCTGTTCTTTTAAGTTGCACTGTAGCATAGTATGTCTTGAAAAGTAGGTGAGCAGCTCCATGGTTTAAAGGGAGTGCAAATGAGGGAGCAAACCAAGCTGTTTGCAGTAGGTTTCTCACCGTGATGAAGCTCTGCAAGCACTAGGTGGCCTGCTTTTAAAGGAAATGAGAAATCCCATCCATTTCAGAGTGCAAGACAGGATTAAAAGTACAATTTACACAAGTTATGCATCTGTTTTATAAATCATGCTATTCTGTGATGAAATCAGGGAATATCAGTTTTTATTTATTGTGGTGCAGTGAAATCATAGACTATTGTACTCATTTCATAAATATTAGAGGTGATTTATGAGATTGTTTAGACACGAGAGCAAGTCAATAAATGAAAACTACCTGTGTGCAGGCTCTTGCTGTAACTTTGTTTAAACTTATTTCATAGTGATGTAGTTGAATTACTTCATACTTGCTGTGACAGATGCAATTACCACAGCTTAGCTGACATGGTATCCTATGACATGATCATGAGTATGCGCCATTGGAGACGGTATTTTCAACTCAACAGCCACGGCAGCCATTAAGGATTAAATCTGTATACTGAAACAATATCATTTGTGTTTTCAGAAACGCGTTTCCCCATCCTCATACTCCATCCAGTAAAAAAACTTCAACACCTCTGTAAAATGATAATCGTGTGCTTGAAGGAAGAGACACCACCAGTGCTGGTGTTGGATGCCCTCAAAGACACTGAGGGCCAAAGGAGAATGGAAGGTAGGAGATATGGCTGCCCTGCAAAGTGTGGTGTTATCAACAGGCGCTTTGCTCCAGTTTTATTTTTGACGATCAAAAAGGGAGGACAAGAGAAAAAGACGGGATTCAGAAAGAGAAACTGCATTTTAGCTGAGGTATTGAATGTCTTCTGGGAAAGTCCTGCTAGCAATTGTCTCTCTAGAAGAGAATTACTTCTATTCTAGGCTAGTAAAAAGACTCAATGCAAAAAGAAGCATTTCAACTTATTATAAAGGTCTTGAACCACTAAATTAAAAAAAAAATCAGTTAAGAGCAAACCAAGCTTTGGTGAAATAGTAAGGGACTCTTAACAAGAAATTGCAACAGCATTTTCTTGTTACACATCTTACGCTCAATGATGCTTTAGGCGCCAGAATCACCCAGTGCCCAAAACTAAGGTGCAGCAGAATTCTAGCATGACATGGACCCTAAAATTCTCATTCTTCTCTGTTTAATGTGGGAGATGGGAACCTGACGGCAGCAACAAGTGAGTCTGGCAGCCAGAACGGGAACATTAGCAGGTTGGTAAAATGTCATGTAACATCTTTCCAGCACTGCGCTTCCTGCCAGGCAAATCCCTTCTACCAACCCAAAGGTAGCCTGATGGTCTGGCTCCCACAAGTCACAAAGCAAGTAGGTCTACTGAGGGTAGGAGTCCTCTTTAAATTAAGGGAAAATATTTTTTTCTTTCCACTTCCCCAGAGATTAATCTGGATATCAGAAGCATTCAAACTGGGTATTAGATTAACAGATGTAAAAGAACAACAAGGGTTTATGTTGCAGGCTTTTCTCTGGGAAAAAGTCTTTAAAATCCCAGATTGACCAGCCATCTAAGAAAACATAGGACATTGAATCGTGCTTTCAAAATATATACATTTTGAGAGGGTATTTATGTTGAAAAAATAAGCCATGACCTATTATTGATCCTGCTAGGAAATGATATGGGTTAATAATTTAACTTCTATTTAAAAACTAGCACTTCATCAAACCTTAATTGAGCTTAGTCAGCCATTAGCTATGGTTCTTATTGACTGAGAAATAAATGGTGATTGATTGTCCTGACATAATTAATTGCTACTGTATTTTTCAGGAATTTAGGCTCATTTGCCCAGGCTACTCTTTCCACAATGTTCGGAAGATTTAATTAATATTCCTATCAGTATTTTAAATAGGCTCAAGATTCTGGGAATTATATATTAATCGTTTTCACGGCTGAGTGGCTACAGGGAGATGAAATTATATTGAAAATTTTAATACTGAGGACATTTGATTTGTAAAGCACTATGTACCTTCCTAATACAACTTTGGGAAGGTTTTACATTGAAACTGTAAAATTTACACTGTTCCTTTCTTGATGTTGTGGTGGAGCAGGGCTGGCCAGGTATTGTCTACTCCATCTCCCCTGGTTTAGCTAATTCCTTTATAAGCTGTTTAAGAAACATATTTGATTTTTATTGATATATAAACTCATTCAATTATTTTCTTCTGATGAGATAAATAAGATAACAAATGACAGATGTGACTTCAACTGGCATCTGGCAAAATAATTTCAGATTTCAACTGGATTTTACGAGGCAATCGATGCCCTCTGATGCTCTCCCACCTCGTGATCTCAAGTGTCCCACGTGTACCAACACTTCCTTGGGTTTACGGCATGGGGATTACCTGAGAGAAGGGGCTCAAAACGTGGTGGCGTGAAAGGTGGAAGCCCAGAAGAGAGGAAGCGAGAAAGACCAAACGACAGAGCAGAATCACGTAAAGCTCACCTCCTTAGAAAGTCAGTGCTTAAAGAAGAGAAAGCCCACCTCATAACATAGTGTTTTATTCAAGTGCATGGGTTTTAATTTTAGGAAAGGGTTGCCTACACAAGTCCAGGTAAAGGCACCCTCCTCCGAACCGGCACTCTGGCTCAGACGAGGAGTTGACCCCAGAACCCACCTGCTCCTCCCAGTGTCTGTAGAGGCTGGGAAAGGAGAAAGGATGGCCTGAAACCATTACCTAGCAAGCTCTTTGTGCAGGTATTCTGAAGCAACTTGTGACCCTACTATGCTTAAATAAGCGGCTTCCCCCACTCCAAACGATCTGTGTATTGGAAGCAGCTCCATGGCGTCTTCAGACACTCCTCCATTTTCTTCATTTTTATTCATCTGAAAATAGCCCCCTCATGTTTCTGATTGACCGAATGCTTTTAGGCGAAGTTAGCTGGAAAATAAGCCACCAAGCGTAAATCAGAAGCACATACTTTTACACTGCTTGCGGGGACCTGCGTGCAAACTTGCTGACTTGACCCTCAGAGAACTGATGGCTTCAACAGCAGGTCGGAGAAGCTGTGCCCAGGAAGTCTCAGCAAAGCAGCGTTCCCTCAGAGTGAGGGAAGACACGCCGTTCTTTGAATAGTTATGCCATTAGCAGACTATTATTATCAGGGACGGTGCGTTAGGGATTCGGAGGTATTAGATGTGTGATTTTTAATTTATGAACTGATTTGCTCAGAGGATAGCGTGACTGCCAGGAGAATGTCCATCTGCTGTTACACCGATGTCGCTAGGCGGCAGACAGATTTTTTTTTCCCCAGAATGAAATTGAAGAAAGGAAATTGCGCTTGGCAATGTGTAATTGGGAAATGAGGACAGGCACCTCAGAAGGGCTGAAAGCTTTGAGATATGGGAGCGGGAAATAACAGCTAAAGGCCGGAGCGAAGGAATGAGTTCAGAGGGCTCGTCGTGCGGGCACAGCTGTGCGCTGCTGTCAGGGAAAGGAAATGGAAACTAAAGCCCAGGCAGAAGCTCTGCTGCCTCAACGAGGCATCTGCCACGTCCCAGGATGTCCCATTTCATCACCGTGACATCTGTCCATCTCTCCCTCTATAAAAAGAAAGATGCACTTCCGTGTAGATCCCCTCGGCTCTCAGCTAAAAGCGGAGGACTCGGGCAGCTGCTGCTCTCACTCACCGCTTGCGCATTCGGCTGGGACGGAAGCTGTTGCGCCCGCCGCGTGTTTTGTCATGCCTAGAGTACAGGTTCGACCTAGGACATCTTTCTGCCATTAGATGGCTGGGGACAATCAAGGCCATGGTTCTGTTGACAGAGGTTATTTTATTTCCTAAAAGTATGCTTATAAATATGATCAGAACGGCAGTTAGATAAGTAGAAAATAGCCTGTAACCACTCCAGAGGAGATGGTACGAACAGCTAGTTAAATACCCAGCCAGTTTGGGCTAACACCATACTCCCACAACTGCTTCCAGGACAGGGGCAGATTTTAATCTAAACACAAACTTTCAGTGGCCTGGATGGCATAATTTGAAAATCATTTTCTTTCCTTTTTTTTACCATGCCCACTGTTCTAATATTCTAGTATTTGAATATTCTAATATTCTAATGTTAACGTGAAATGAGGGAGCTGCTCGTACTGTCACTGGTTTCGTTTTTGCCCTTGTAGTTTGTCACCCCATCCCAACTAAACCATTTAAATAATTCGCTACTTGATTTTGTGTTTTAGACAAGACATCTACACAGCCTTTTTTGATAAACTGTCCGGGCAAGAACTCCATTACATTTGCTTTTAGGGATTTGCTTCAGGACTTCCAATTTAAACTCTCTCCTGTCTACCACCACATTTTCTTTCAGATTTTAATTAATTTAGTCACAGGAGTTAAAAGCACAATTTCAAAGTCTTTATCATCAGCTATTCAGTGTCACTGGCATGAACGGATTGATGATACACCACAACTACTAAAATATATATTGCCGTATGAAGTTCACCCATTTACCAAACTCTTCTTAAAATTATTAAAAACTTCCCTAAGTGCATCTCCCAAGTTAAGGCCTATAATGCAACCACTTTTTTCACATTCTTTGACTTCTTATTCACACAAATCTAACAGACAGGCAAGACGGACTATGGGAAGCCTACCTTTTGTTAAGTCTTACTGCTTGAAGCAATTCTAGAGACTTCATGGTGTCAATACACCGTCATATCCAGTCTCCCCATATACTGCAGTGCCATCCCCAGTGGTGTCCCCTACTTTACCTCATTAGCTATTTCTCCTAATACAGTCTCTCAGTTATGCCACAGCTTTGATTATTACAAGCAACCATTTCGGTTTAGTTAAAGAAATTGAATACACACGAAACACACCCAGAATTAAAGTACAGGCTTCAATCCCAAGAGATTTGTAAGCACCTGGAATTCATTGTGTGTTAAAACCGCCAGTGCTGACCTTTAAGCATTCTGGGTTATCCATAAAAATGCCTCTCCCACGTACGATCACTTCAGGACAATGGGATCCCAACCACAAGATGATTGCTTTCATCAACCACAAGATTATTGCCTTCATCAACTGACTTAGGTTCTTGTACACTGCATTTTTCCTTCTGCATATGCCATTGATTGTAGTTACTTTCACATCCCATCTTGTGTTAAGTACTAGCCTAGTAGCTCGCTGACCTACAACACGGTAGTTGATGATTGCCTGCAGAATTGCCGTGTCTTCAGGTCCTGGCATGGAGTCAACTCAAATGAGGGTTTATCTGGGTTGGTGTTACAGAGGTTCAGTATATACTACTAAGGAAAAATGTGTTTGTTTTACTGTCACTTAGCTTGGAAAAACGGGCAGTATTGTATATTCTGTTTTAACGACTGTTGTTACTATGGATGCAAATGTAAATCTATTTTTACATTTAATATGCCGTGTGCCAGCAAGATCTAGCAGAAGATCCCTGCAAATGTAAACACCTGCATGCACAGTGACCTACTTACAAGTTACATGGGGGCTTGCACGTAGCCATATAAAGTATTTTTAAAAGCTGTATTCAAAGCCTGTAATTTGAAACAATTTTCGTGCAGTGTGTGGCAGACTGAATAGAAATGATGCTTGATAGTCGTTCATCCAAATTTTATTTAGTTTTAACATACAGAGTTTTCTTTTAAATTACAAAGGCTTACACTGTGCCAAGGACTTGCCATTGTATTGATTTCAATGGGGAATTTTGTTTTGGACTTGATGACATTGGTAGCAGCCCACATATTGAGTGGGTAACATCTAAAATTCAGTGTCATAATGTTCAAGGATTTCCATTGATTTCCAGACAGAGAAAAAATACAAGGACTTAAATACATTGAATGCATTCTGTTTATTCGAGAAGGAAGATCTCATACGAGTGCCCATTATGGAAGGCATCTCTTATCATGTACAATAAAATCAACCATTGCTTTCAGCAGAATACAAAAATACACATCTCAGTGACTTCCATACAATAATAAATATGTAATCATGCATCCAACAATAAAAAGGCACGGAAAACTGGTCACTTAGTAGTCATAAAAATTACTAACTATATTAACAAAGCCACCCAAATTATCTGTACAAGGAAATGTAACAATATATTCCAAAGGTGAAAACACATAAAACATCTTTAAAATAGTATATGCAATAAATACCTCAATTGTTTTTTATATATTAAAAATAAAACTGTGCCATTGTAAACAGTATGTAAACAAACAAAATTCACTGTTCCTTACCATTATTACAAGTAAATAAAGCCGAAAGTTACACCCCTGCTCTGTTAGATATACTTCATTGGCAAGTTTTGTCAGGCAGTTTAAAGTTTTACTCTTTTCTGCAGCAAACAGAGCCCGCTACGTGTGTAATTGTAAGTACTAGAGCAATCGCTAAGCTTCAAGACTGACTACCCAGAAGGTAATAGGTCATCAAATAGTCAGAACTGAAACCAGGAAAAGCAATTTTTGCAGTGTTACGGACAAAAGTCATTTATTTATACTACATATAATAGTGTCAGTAAAACTTAGCTGCTTATATACCACTGCTCTCCTATAGGTCTCGGGGGGGCTGTACAAAGGTGGTAAGCGTCCTTACTCCCACGGGCGGAGAAAGTGAGGCACACAAAGGTTAACTGAGTTGCCCCCAGTCTTGCACCAGCTCCGCGGCAGGAAACTAAAGGCAGAATCCAGACCTCCAGCCACTTCCTCCTCATTTCCTCCCATATCCTCTCCTCGTCCTGGCCTTTCAGACAAATAATGGTGTGTCCTGACCTCCAGTCCTGATTATAATTACAGAAAGATAATGAACATGCAAAAGGAAAGTTGTCTGCTCACTTGGGTGCCCATCTGCTCCCACTAATAACCATGGAGGTTTGCCACTGACCGCAGCGGGAGCACAATAGGAGCTTTTTGCCTCAAAATCTGTAATGGGATCCACATTAGCAGACTAGTGAGCCCAGGCAGAGCCCTGTGTATCCTCCGTGAGCCTACTGTTTGCCTCGACTGTTTATTCTTCTGAGGTCTGTTTCTATAGCCAACAAACTCCTGGAAAGTTCAACCAAGGTGCATACTTCCTTCCTTATTAGCAAGGGGAAAAGGAGGAATCTGAGTATGATCCTTTCTTAAACAAAATTATAGGAAAAGATTCCTGGGAGTGGTGGGCATTTTCACCGATGTCTTCAGGAAGAGCCTCATGGGGGAATACGGCTGGCTTGCTGTTCCTTCAGCTTTTGATAACATTGGCATAACTACCTCATTTTACAAATCCTACTGTATCCCTGGGATGACTATCTATGATGAATAGAAACTTACCTGTTCCAGACACATATATTTCAAAGTGCATGATAACTCTTGTTTGGAAATTATATTTTTAGCCTTAGATGAAGAAATTAAGATGTATCTATTTAGCTGTTTCACAGCCTTATGTCTTTTTACAGGAAGAATACACTTAGAGCATACACAATTAAAAGATACCCTGGACAGGGATTTAGGAAGCGCTGCATTACGGTGTTGTTCCTCCCTGATGCTATTAAAGAACTGATCCTTCTGTCTCTAAACAAGTGATTTCTCTAATGTCAAGCAGTTGACTGATCTGCCTTACCACTTCATCTTTTCATAACTTTATTCATCCGTGAAATGTTAAAAGAATCATTCTAAAGACTGGCTCTGAAGATACCTCCATGTCTTGATGAGAAGTTTAAAGCCATATACTATATAACATTTTTTTTTTGGATAAGGTACTTTTGGGTAAGGTACTTCAAGTGTCTCATTCCAGATCTGCAGAACCAGGTGAGCTGTATGAAATCAGTAGATATACAAAATAGATGGGACTACTTTTTATTCATCAATAAATAATTCTTCGTTTTCACCTGCCACGCTGCATGCCCTCTTTGTGGAAAGAGGTATGAAAGGTGATCTGTTTTTAGAAGATTCTGTATTAAATCTTACAAAAGTCATTTTAGAAGGTATTTTCTTAGACGTATTCAAGGACCAGATCAATGAAAAATTCTGTACATTCTCTGAGGCATGTATTCCCACCTGTGTTGTAGTTTGCAGGTTCTGTAGAAAAATCCAAATAGCAACTGCAGATTTCACATTGGGAAAAAATAAATACATTTCACGCATTTAAAAATTATCACAGTAGGAAAATAGCCAGTAAACAATAGATTCAGAGGGGTTTAATCTTGGCCCCAGTGAGATCAATGGGAGTTTTGCCAAGGATTTCAACAAAGCCAAAATTTCACCCAGAATCGTATACAATTCTTTAGCTGACAACAATCATAAACATCCTGCCACTCCATTGTATAAGTTAAATATTAATAAGCATCTGTAAACATCCTGCAATTCATCTGATATAAAAAATATCATAATAAAAACAATGCAGCATCTCAAGCATTGTATAGTTTTAAGGTTTTTTGGCTCTACACACAAGTTGGCGTCATTATATTGGGCAAAAACAGGGTATGTATATACATATATATGTACAGGTGTGCACACACATACACACTACAGACTAGATACTACATATATACACACATGCACGCGCGAATACTGGCAAGAGAACAACATTCATAGGTATGGCATTTAAAAGTCTACCGATGATCAATCTGATGATGCCTTTTATGTGAGGAGCAATTTCTACCTACCCAAATCCTCTGTAGGCTTATGCATAAATGCTAAAACTGAAATACATGAGCAATCTTCAAGGGGGACTAAAGTGCTCTTTAAAGCTAAGCGTGTGCCTAAGTCCCAACAGATCTATATGTTTGCAAAGGTGATGAATTTTCCTGTAGAGTGAACAGGGCCAAGGGGAAACGAAGGGCAGAAACTATGGAGCACGCAGCAATTTTTACCTAAACCAGTACAAATCATGTGAGACGTTTTCATTTTCTATTGAATATGTTTTTGAATTGAGTGGAAATGGTGTGTTTCAGCTTTTTGCTACAAAATGCTATTCAGAATATATGAGTTATGCAGAAAACTAGATAGGGTCACATCTCTGCAACACCTCCATGTGCACTTTATGCATCCTCTCATGCAAGTAAGTGGATGTTACTACAGAATTAACTAACAGCTGTACTTGACTGGAATACTAGTTTAAGTGACAAGCCCGGCCAATGACAGAAACCACCCATGTTGGGCTGGGATCCTCTCAGGACCTTTAAAATACCTTTAGAGTAAATTTGCTTTTTTTAAACGCCAGAACATACATTACAAATACATTCATGCAATTCCATAGTGCTCGGCATTTAAAGATACCTGCTCTGGACGTACAATTGTGACAGTGAGAAGTTCTGTTAGTACTAACTGACATGTTTGCCGTCACCACGAATTAAGACAGGAAGCTGCTAGTATTAGATATCATTAAATGATTTGTGTGTGATGCCAGCAATGAAGAAGGACCGGATCTCCGGTGCAGATATCAGGCCCTCTTCACCTCTCGGAAGCTCCTCAACGGCTTGTACTCTTTACGTACAAATCCCATCTATTGCACATCTCATCTTCTTGCCCTTTGATGATCCCCTCAACATACAAGCTTCAGCAAACTAAATTACTAGGTAACTGGCAGCTCTAGGGAGGTCCCATGTTTCAGCTCTTTTAGGATTCAAAGGACATGATGTAAGAGAGTGGCTAATGAAAGGAATTATTTCAGGACAGGTTCACAAGTTGTGCTCCTTGAGGGGAAGAATGGTAATTTTTGTCATATATGGATGGCTGCATTTTTCAAAGTGCATGTTTTAAGGAGACAGAAACCCAGGACAGAAAGTACGGACACCACAAGTGACAGATGCCTGTAGAAAATCCTCAGAAATCTGGCTAAGCGGTACAGTCCAAATGCCTATTTCAATATATAGAGATGGCATCTTGTGAGAGGACAGTGCCACTAGAAACCTTCACGGTGAGTATCTGCATGCCTGTGGGCTCGTTGTAAACCTTCACAAACTGTCCAAGTAGAAAACTTTATATTCTTAAAATTCTCATTAAGAGCCCCCAGGCCCTACTTGTCAGCACACGTGCCCTCCCTCCCTGAAAAGCAAGACCAAGCAGCTTCAGACGGCTTTCCTCAACCTTCCCATTCACATAATAATTGACTGTAACTGCAAAGAGAATTAGTCCCAAACGGAGCTAACTTCAACTAACACGGGGAGAAAAACACTGTCATATCTGTTAATAACATTGTCAGGTTATTAATTAAACTAAAAAGTTTTCTATCCAATTAATACTTTAGTTTAATAAAAGTAGGACTTAAAATGCTAATTCACTTTAAATATTCATAGTAGGGATTTGGGGCACTGTGAGGATTTTATTTTTGGCTTTTCACACGGTTTCCATCATGAAAACAAACTACCCAATTTTACTTTTGGTTCATTTCTTCTGGTTTCATCTTTCAGTTCACATGCTCTAGTATAACGTAGCTATACCTGGATCAAACACAACTTCCTAAAATAATGGTTTCCAATGAATTTGGAAAAATTTGGAAAATTATTTTAAACTTTGTACCATATTGCTTTCACCTTCAGTATCTTTTCAATCCTAACACTAATCTTTCAATCATACTACAAATATATTTTTCCAAGTGTTTTTTCCATAGAATAAAATATAGATTAGTCCCTTGCATACTTGTCCTACTAATAACTACCATAATTTCTAGTATTTTCCAAAGTCTTACACAGCTGGTGGAATTAGCCAAAACACTTCTCTTTCCAAGGGCATTCCAGAAGCTAGTGTTAATTGTTAGTGGTATGGCAAGCTAAATACAGCTTTCAGCGGGGACTGCAAGAGTATAGCTCAAGGGATTTTAGTCCACCATGGCTATGCTAGACTTCAGAGCCTGAAGCCCTGGTCAGTCTAGATCTCCTGGAGCATCCTACAGCTTTTTCCTAGCCTGCCCATCCAGCTCTTCTGAACAGAAACGGGGGGAGACGTGCGAGGGTCTCATCTTGCCAAGCAGCTGGGAAGTCATCCAGACACAGGAGCCGGGAAGCAGTGTGAGAACATTAGTAGAGACATGACCTGTGTTAAACATAAATTATGCACCAGCTTCTTCTGCCCTTGCTAACATAAATAACAGGTTATATGAACTCATAATCCCATCAAAGAGCTTATATAAAAAGTGCTTGTGTCAACTGGGAGACAAGGTCTTCAATTATTTAAAATAGATGTTTATAATTCTACCAAGTAAATATATGAATTCTGTGTTGGCTGTTCTGAAGGTGGTAGGTCTTTAACCACTGCAGCTAAATTCATTACAATTTGTCCAGGAATACTCTCAGGTCTGTAATTGCCAGCATTTTGTTAGTTTGCCAAAGCGTTAACAGTGCTAGTATTTTATTTTTTACTGTTGATGAGAGGATGATGTTTTAAGTTTAATTCTACAGGCTGAAAAAAAACCTTTCAAAAACTGTTTTTTCAGTTAAAATATTGAGGGCGATCACTATTAAGCCTACAGAAGTTGCTATGAATTTTGGTATTAGCTCCAACTGTCTGGAGGAATAGTCTCCTGGAAGTCTCCAGATGGCTTCCAACTGGAAGATAATTTCTGAGAAACAGACTGGGCTTCTGTATGGCAGAAACGAGCATTTCAAGTACATAAGCTAACCATTAACAGAGCTATTAAACCTAATGCAACAGTAGTAGAAAAGAACTAGAAAATTTTTTTCTTTTTGTAAAAAAGATCAATTTCCACACTATAGTCTATATATAAATACAGGAATTTATACAACCAGTAAATATCTGCTATTGATAATTACCAAATGATGCTTTATCAATCCTGCTGACACTACCATTCATTTCTGAAGAGGCAGCAGAGATATTTTAAGTCCTGTCCAAACTCCTCAGCTTCCTCAAGTCATCAGAAACTCCTCCTTTTACTTAAGACAGCAATACAGTCATGTACAGTTCCTGCAAACATTAAATCTTCGCAGTTAGATAAGCAGCATCAAACCTGGATGATATGAAAATCATACCACAAAACATACAATCTATGAAAACAGAATCCAAAAAATGGGAGAGCCCATGGAATAAATGTGACACTAGGGACGCTGCAGTTGAGAGGTACTTACGTTATTGGGGTGAAAAAATGAATTTATAATTACTCCTATAATTTTCTGTGGCTCTCACTTACTCGCACGAGTGACAAGATGATTTCCTGGTTGTAAGCTAAATATATTGTTCCAGCTCGGTTATCCTCAACAATATACATCACTTGTGACTTTTACCTTTCACAAAGACTTTTTGCACTGCTAATTATTAGTTACCAGAGCTGTCAAACTTACATGCAAGAACTTAATACTTCGGGGCACAGAGAGAGCAATGGAGAAACAGTAGTAAACAGTAATGCAATCATTAATAGGAAGCATCAAGCAAAATGGAATCACTGTGGAGGTTTTTGTCTTACATGTCCATTGTGGAATTATCTATGTATAATATGTAGTTTTACATCTGGTTTTAAAGTAGGACTATGGAACATCCTCTCATATTTGCTTTATATATTATTTTTCCATTACATGTGAAAAAGGTCTCCTCCCAGTCTTCCCGAAAGGAAGACTAGATGCATTGAAAAACACTAATAATTTTACCCTTGAAATAAGATCTGTTCATTAGCAAGGCATTATGAAATTTTCATTAAGTGAATTAGCATCGCTGAGTTCAATTAGAAAGTCAAAATTGGCAGGTTACCTATTTCTCTACAAAAAGCATAGGAAAATATGAAATGGGCCATTATTAAAAAAATCAATTCCTCTTGTTTGAATTACAGTTATACAACATTACAGTATGAATTTCTTTGGGCAGGGATGGAGAGATGAAGATGATTTATCTTTATTATTTACAGGACCAAGCATGTTTACTCCAGTCCCAAAGTAAGAAATACTGGATCAAAATAGTCTGGGAGGGTTTTTGATCACACACTTTACATTTTGCCGTTCTTCCAAGTTTAAAATATTTTTCTTTGAAAGAAAGAGATGTTCAGGAGAAAAAATAGTGGTTATGGGGAAATACATAAAAATTTATCACAAAGAAAATTTGCAATTGCCATCATATAAAAAATTTCATTTTTGAACAAGTTTTTTCTTTAAAGTATTGTAAAAAAATCCCAACACCTAAAACCACGAGTTTGCCTGATTTCATTCAGTTTCTAAGAAGAAGGCATTAGGCATTATAAAGGCAATACTTGCATGACCCCAATCAGAGGTTGCTACAGCAATTGAATACAGTGAACTGGAAAAATCCTATTCAAAAATGACAAAACAGAAACACGCGCTTCGCAAACTGCTGCCATTTTAAAACATGTATTTCTCCTCTTCCTCTTTCTGAGGCATAGGGCATTTCATCTATATGAATACCAGCAACTGCAAAAAAATGCCAATTGCTTTGTATTCCTTTCAGATTTTAAGGTATGCTGACTGACCACAGAAATTAAGTGTATTCGAGTAGGGGCAAAAAATTCATCCAGCAAACTTTGTATAGTGATTTTTTGTCTTGATGAATCTAGCATGTTGAATTGGGGTCCGCAAGATCTATTGGGATAGCTTGTTTTCTAAAAAACTAACTACTTTTAGGGGATGTGTTTACCTTATTTTTGTTGAAATATTGGGATGTATGCTTTGAAGCACTTTAAACATCAGGATTAAATTATAAAGAATTCAGTTCATTAAAAATGTAGCTATGTATGTCCTTAGTTCTAGGAGCTGGGACTTTTACAGCAGTAAGGAAAAAAACCAATACTTGGAAATTACAATAATCATGAGATAGTAACATTGTGTTCAGAAGTCTTTCTGTAGAAAAGCCACATCACTAAACACAGTTATGTCCCATGACCTTGGCAGAGAAACCCTGTAAAATATTGTGAGCCTCCTTGTCAGGCGCATTTGGATTTGATAGCCAACACGAGTCTAAGGCATAGGGTTGCATAAAATTTGCTCTCCTGGGCATCAAATAAATACAGCATAAATGATGCTTACAAGTTTTTTTCTACTTGCACGTTTAAAAAAACCTTCTGCTTAGGACAATGAAAGTTAAATTCTTTGGTGATCATTTAAAAAAACGAACTATACAAAGACAAGTGATCAGTTGTCCTGTACTGAGGTAATTTGAGGAGTGCCATAAGAACGTTGCATTACAAACACCGCTTGCCCATTTTCCCTGCCTAAAAGCACCTCCCATTTTTTAATATACTCAGCATAGACCTCTACAGCGACCTGAAGAGATCCTGTTCCATAGCCCGTCTTAAAGCATTGCATATAGCAAGGCTGAGAGTTCTAAAGAGAGTGTATTCTACAATCAGGAAAGCAAAGAAAGTTCTTCCATGTATTATGTCCTTGAATCGACCAGGAAGATTAACTACGTAGTCTACCATAACATCGATATATTAGAATGCTGCCACACATTAAAATATAGCATAGCTTACAGAGAAACAAAGAGAAAAGGAAATGCAACTTGCGAAGACTTGACGGATGCCATCTGAACATTATTAAAGGGGTCAATGTCAAGTACATTAAAAAATATATATATAACCTTTCCATTGTTTGCATAACTTCCCGTTGTTTGCATATGCTTTTCATACAACAGCATGAAAATCATGTCACTTGGCAAAGGGATTTTGGTTTGCTTTTTACGGAAAACCTAATGGAACATAGCCTTTTACTTCTGTTTGTTTACCAGAGTAATCAATTATGCCCACAGAGCTCCCAGAGTGGTGCCTGTTGAACCTACGGCAGCAAGAGCACATAGTACTATAATTGGATATAAACGAAGCCTGGTTTGCTTCTTTTGAATTTTTTTTGCAATAAAACAATGAGGGGAATAGATTTTACTTTCCAAGGGACGATTCCCATCTACTTTCCAAGGGACAACTCCCATCATACTCATGAGAAACGGAGGGCAAAACCAGGATGCAGTACTTGATGTTGGCCCCTTTAACAGGGAATGTAAGCTTTGGAAAAAACAAATGAAACCTTACTCTGCTGCCTACCAGGAAAACATAAATAGATATTGAAATACTCTAATCTGTAAGAAATATCAAAGCTACTCGATTAAGTAAAAGTCAAATGTTCCTCGTGTCGCAATGACACGTTGTTAGGAACAGCAAGGAGACGGCGATTCTGTGCAAGTTTTCTGGCAGGTGGTGCAATATAATCTCAGACATTTAAGTAGGTTTTTTTGTAGATATATGCAAATTATTTTTCTACTAGAGTAATATTTTTGTGAAAAATTAACCAGGAAATTCAATTATGAAGCTATGTTTTGTTTAAGTAAACTGTAAGTAACCTTATAAGTTCTGGTCTAACGCAATTTCTAAACAAAGATGGTTTTCATTTTTTAACCTGTTTACACTCATGGATTACTATCTTGCATGTGATTCATCTTTGCATGCATAGTGTAAAACCTTAGAGTTTGTCTTTTAAATTTTTATGATCTACTGATGTAGGAGTGCTGACAAGAAACAAATCGATGCCTTTGTAAAGAAATGCATACAGAGACATTTTTAAATTAATAGTAGATTAGTAATGAGTAAAAGCTTACCCCACAAAAATCAAATCAGCTGCTACATTTTAGAACTCTTCTTATGTATGATAAATAAAATGAATTTTCCTGTAAAAATTTTCATTAATCTTTCCACCTGCTTTTTGAACAATAGAATAAATAAAACCATTAGTGCCTAAAAGTTCAAATATGCTACAGATGTTTAAGATAACTGAATAACTACATTAAAATGCACCATGAGAAAATTCTTTATCATTTTCCATGCAGGAAGCCAATTGATATTTTTGTGAGGTACCAGTCTTTCAAAAATACTCATAAGTTAGTTACCTGATATACCTTCTGTACATGGTATATTTAAAAATCTAACTGTACAGTGTTTCAATCATATATAATGCATATAATCTGCTGAATATGGCACAAATGCTAAGTTTCCACACCCACACATCCTTTGCCGTAGAACACATTTTAGGCATAACACAACACTGAAGAATAGAAAAGTGCCTGAAACTGGGGGGGAAAAAAAAAAAAAGACACTCAAGTAGTAATAAATTAAATCTCATTCAAACCGCTATAAAAGTTGTTCAAGTGTTTAAAGTATCAGATGTGTCATGCAACAGAACAACAGACGATTCAGGCAGGCACACCATGCATTATAGTTTGCATTCATGGTATCACAAGGTAGCTCTCCCCCCGTCTGTGGGGCCGGTGCGTGCTGGGTACCTGCGGCACTGCCAGGCTCACCTGTTGAACCTCCAAAACCTCTCGCTCTCCTGCACAGGAGGTTTTATGAAGCTATGCCTTGGAAGGATAACCAGACAACCTCATGCTGTGCAGTGGTATCTCGCTGCAGTGTAAAGAGAGGCATACTGAGCTGCATGTAAGCAAAGCAATCATTTCTTGATTATATTTTCCAGTCAGTGCAGATCACCATAAACCAATCGATTTACCAAAATGTGCTTATCCAAACTGGCCAAGTTTGCACACCGAGAAAACGTCTTCGCAGAATATATCACCTTTTCCTTTTTTTTTTGGCACAAATCCTTTTGTACTCTTGCAGCAAGCTCTTCACCAGCCAAGAATTCAGAGACACTAGCCTGTACAAACACACCAGTGCTTATTCTTCCATAGAGTAAACTATAAAGACAGCTAAGTGCCTGCAACAGCTTTGCTTCTCCAGCAACTTTCCCTTCTCTCTCTAGGGAGAGCACCAGCATAATTACACTTCAGACACAGGGGTGTTCTTGCCGAGCTCTTTAATTCCCTGGAGAATTCGCTTCATATGACCCACTTTCGTTATCCCCAGGTCCTACAGAAATTTAAAAAAAAAAAAAAAAAAAAAAAAGAAAAAAGAGAAAAAGAAAAATAAGAAAGTTTATTTATGAAAAAGGAAAAAAAAAAACCAACCCATCGATTATGATCTAGCCATGCAACAAATGTCTAGAAATGTGCTCACTGCAATCAACATTAACCGGAAAAGATTCTACGGCACTAGCAAGTGTTGCCTAACAAAAAAATTGCTTAGAGCATACAACGAATCCCTCTCTGTCTTTCAGACAGAAAATCACTTACCTGCAATAATGACAACCCAAGGCACTGCAATATCTGTCAAAAACATCTTTTGCTTGACTTCTAAGTACAAAAACCTTTCACAATTTCTGGCAAAAAAAGAACAATCTCCCCCTCCTCTCTAATACAGCAATCAAATGCTTGGTAGGATGTGATGGATTAGAGCTTCTGTCCAGCAATGTCACTTGATCTGAGGCCCTATGATGTCTGTTTTAATCAACAAACACACACATCCCCAGTTTCTCGAGGGAAAGTAGATGTAACAGCTACAGGCATGTAGGACAACTTCCCTTTAGAGAGCAATAGAAAAGGTAAGCGTTTGTTTTTCATTCCAAAAAGGTTATGTCTCCTAACATGGATCTTCTCGATTAGAGAGCTGGAAGAAAAATTCTCAGAAACACGACAGTCACATCCCAAAGGAAAATGTAAAAAGCACAAGCGTAAATCTCCTTGTAGCCACCACTAAAGCAATCACACCAGCTGAAATATTTCTAATATTGGTTTCTGGGTGACATGAGTGACAACAGACAAGAAATTTTTGCAGCAAACCTCTTCCAGCATTAATAACTGCTTTAGCAGCATCCTTTTTCAATTTTGACTGGTCCCATGGTCAGAGGAGCAGAATGGGATGCCCAGCTGTGCTAATGATCCCCAACTGCGCTAATGAATTTTCAGCTCAGTTTGGAGAAATCTGCCTCCCTTATCTGTAAAACCCAGCTTTGAAAAACTCTTTAAAATCCTTGTGTTGGTGATGTTGAGCAAGTGGCAGATTCAAACACTAGTCATTTGTAGAATAAACCTTATGTAAATAGATTGTGATTAAATAAAAAAAAAAGAAAAGTTTCACTATCTATGTTTCTGGAATAGAAATCCTTTCATTTTAATAGCAAGATTTTCCATTACAGAGACGTTAAAAGGAAGGGAGTGTAATTAAGCAGCTTGAAATAATTATTCTCATACAAGGGAAAAATGAAACCATATATAATATTCTGTACATACTCTACACAAAGACTGTATCTACCTTTCTACAGCCACAGAAATCTCAGAAAATCTGCACTTTATATTACTTAAAAGTGTTAGCATGCAATTAATTTTGCATTTCTCCAAAGGAAGAAAGGGGTGGTAAAATGGGCATGAATTAATTATTTTATTGTAAATGTAGCACAGCACAGATTAAACAGGTGGATTAATTTTCAGAGAGTCAAGATTGAATTCTGGTTATGTTAGAGATGAAAAAAAACCTGGTTGTTTCTTCAGCTGAAAACTGTCAGTACTATAAATGCGTGACCATCCTTTACAGCACTTCGGCACAAAGGTGTCAGCATTAAAGAGTTCCAGGTATGTTCATAAAAGTCCCCAAATCAAATAACCCTATCTGAAAAAAACCCTTCTGATTTTCCACATCACATCAATTTCTATTTTCTTTCTGCTAATGGTCAGCTCACTTATAAAAAAATGTAGTACTAATTTTTAAGTTAAGAGAATTGATGTAGGTAGTAGTTGTTAAACTCATCCCACAATGACACTAATATTTATCATTTTAGATTTGGAGAATATTTTCTTTTTTATCCTAAACTTAATTTTCCAATGAATCAAAAATACACACGACTATTAAAACTACTGAAATAGCCTAGTTGCTATGTGGAGGAAATTCTACATAAGGAAAAACCCATCAGGATACCTTCCAAACCACGAGAAGCCACACATGTGTTAAAGGTTAACAACTTGCAAATTCTTCAGAACAAACATTTTTCACGAGTAGAACGTCTGTTGGATAACCAACATAGTGAGATGCTGCCAGACTTCAAAGATCAGAGGAAAGAATATTATGAAATTCCCAGAAAACGCAGCCACTTTTTCCACCAACCTTTACAAAGTATCGTCAACAATGCCTATGTTTCAGAGGCAAGAGATTTCGGTTTTATTTCTGTTCCAGTTGAAGTTGCTGTAATGTAGATCAGAACAGCAAGTCTCAAGAGCCTCATCACAATTTTTGGGACTCTTTTGATAAATTCTGCCACACTTCAGGGGGAAAAAAAAACAACCAACAAGATAAACTCTGAAATTTTATGCTTGTATAATAGTTTGGTGTGGAGGAAATTAAAATTTATACATTCCTGACAATAGATGCTATCTCATATTCTCAGTTTACTACTGATGCAGAAAAGTTTGCAGAAATTCTCTCATCTCAGACTAAACAGCAGCATACCAGGCATCATTCAAAAAGCAAGATCCCCAAAGATCTCTGCATTTTTGTGCATACATGAGTTTCATCATGATCTACATAAACTGTCCATATTTAATTGATATCTAATTATAAAAATTCATTTTGACTAAAATACGGTTTTGAAGACAAGACTCTAGCCAGAGTTTGAGGAAGAAAATAGTCCCTCTTTTTCCCCAGCTATGGCATTAGAACTACAGGATCGCCTCTCCTTCTGCTCTCCCAACCCACTTTGCCATCTCTAGGCGTGCCGCAGGTAGGGCTCACAAATTCTCAAAAAGAAAAAGAAAGGTTGGGCAAGAAAAAGCTGACAAAAATTCTTGCAACAATTTTCAGGAGTTCTTTGTCTGCATTATATTATGGTGATTGCCTGTCTGCTTAGCCAAGAACCAATTTATTCCAGGTTTGCCCCACAGGTTTTGGCCAAGCATACCACCAATGTAATACTACCAAACAATTTATATAAACACTCCCTAATATTAACATCTTCCAGATGAGAAACCTACCCTACTTGCATTCCCAGTGCCAAGAGCCATCTAGCATGCCCCTAACAAATCTTACAAAACATTTCCCATGCAGATGCGCTACTGCAAAACACAGAGATGAAATGCCACAGTCCTCAGCACAGATGTCAGCTTGACTGGCACTGCTCATCAAGCTGACATGAGGCATGGAAACCCTTTCTCCAAAGAAACCAACATTGCTATGGAGCTCTAAGGAGATATCACCCTACTCCTACCAAATGTGTTGCAGTTCTGATTATTACTAAGTTGTGTGCATAGGAACAAGCTTATCAATGCTAAGATGCCAGTATTTATTTCAGAAAAATGAGAGTCTAGTTTTCAATGACTTTGCTTGTAAAAGAAGGTTAAAAAAAATTACGACAAGCTTTCTACAGTTTCTATAGCACAGTTCACAATTCACTGCCCAGCCTTTCCTCAAGGGAAAGATAATCACATGGGTGTAAAAGATTCCCCTAAATAAAATCAGGCATAGGAGGCTGGAGAAAGGGTATTACTGCAGAGGCTGGGTGGAGAGAGGTATCTGGTTCCTCTTAGAGGTGTTCTCCACTGCCACACACAGAACTAACCGAGACTGGGATCCACAAGCTACGCAGAAATATAATTAGAGGTGTCCAATTCTTCAGTCAACGTATTGATCTATTTCAGTGATGCGTACAAAGGAAGATGGTTTCATCAAATCCTTTTCTGTACTGCTTTTCATCTCTACTTTTGACCACAGAAAGAAAGGTGGGCCCAGAGGATTCAATTAAAATGGGCAACGATTTTTCCTGTTGTCGACATGAGAGGTATAGAGGTAAATCTATTGCCCATGACTTAAGAGCTTGTGAATCAATGGCGAGCCCATTTAGTTTGGCAGGAAGCACAAGCCTTGCACTGGAGGAGAGGCTGTAGACAGATTATAGCTCGCAAGAGCACTGAAGACTCATCTGCACGCCTCGATAGCCAAAGGGAGGAAAAATTAACAGGGCAGCTTGTGACGCGTTCCTCATTTCCTAGGTACCGCATTACACATCTTGACACCAATTCAGGTCACTGGTCAGAAAACTGCAGGCTCCCTGAGCCATCCTTAATTGACTCCCTGCAGAGATCATGCCCCGTAAGTAATGAACAGGACGAGTGCTAAACTCTGCTATTTAAATTCAGCGTTGCTACATAGAGCGCAAGCCATGCTTGGCCAAAAGCCTGGCCTACCTTACGAACAGCACTGCTCTGGAAGCTCTCAGCTCTGCTAATGAGCAGATGGGGCGATTCTAGGGCAAGCCTTCTGCTAGCACAGGATATATACTTGGAAACTTGTGTAGAGCAACTCCTCGTCCAGCTATGCTGAGCAATTTAAAACCTCATATGTGCTTCCAGGCAGCACTAGATAGCAGGGACAGTCTTTCTGTAGGCTCTATCCAAGACAAGCTTTTAGATACTTCAGGGCATAGGCCTTTGTGATGGGGTTTTATTTATGCTGAGTCAGCATGAGTCTTAGCAACAGGGATAACAGGTTGACGATTACCCTGCTGCAGATATTTACTTGGTTGAAGTGCCAGTCTTCTGGGCATGCAGTCAAATTGGTACCTATCAGAAACGAGGCATGGACAGAAGCCATGTCTAGTTTAACGCTGATCTTACCCACCATGATTTATTCTAACAAATTTGACATCTTGATTTTTTTTTAAGATTTCTTAACATTTTAGCAAACCTGTGCATTGTGTCATGCTGAGTTTCCCAGTTAAGTCTTGAATTTGTTCAGTGCCCATTCAGAACAGGGACTTGCAACATCCATCACTGGAACATTGTGGTGGATTGCTTGGACAGTTTTCTATTTCTAAATTTTTGCAGGGAGGGACTGTCCTGAAACTGTCCCTCCATGTCAGGAACTATCCTGAAAGAAAGGAATTTAACTTCCATGGAAAGAAGCTTAGGCGACCAAAAAGAAGCTTAATACCAAAGGCTAAAGTAATACACAACACCCAAACAGATCATCTCAAACGCAGGTATCTTCAGCAGCTGCATTCTACTGCAACAGTCACACAATGCAAGCACTACTTTATAACGTCAGGATTTCATACTACATAAGAAACTTCACAAAAAATGGCGCATTTGTATGAAAGTATTGCCTCTATTTGGAGACTATTGCACTATGGCCAGAGCAATGACTTGCACTCTAAATGTAGATGTTTGCAATTTATACAATATCCTATTTCCTCTCTTATGTGCTAAAAGCAGTTGCAAAACACATTATCAAGAACTCATTACTACTGAGCTCCCGGAAAAAGTAATGTAATGAATCCCCAAAGATATAGCCTCTATTACATATAATGGATGCACTTAAGTTGTTCTTGAAAAGGACCAGCAAGCTCAAATAACAGCCTCAGACGGCTAGGTAGCATTTCTCCCTGCAAAACTTATCAATCTGACCTCAGAGGAAGAAAGTTTTACAATTTTGGAGACGAAAGAAAGTGCTTTTTTTAAAATCTATACAGATAAAATCAGGCACAGGTTAGTCAGGGACGAGAAAACCTATTGCAAAGGTCTATTTTGACACACAAACACCAACGCTATGTAAGTCCAATGCCGCAATTTATTAAGCGGCTTATCTCTCTCACACCTACTATATCCAAAATAGGTACAATAAATCACCTGAAGCAGCTGCTCTTAGCTGCTGACCTTGCAGTAGATATATTCAACATTATTATCACCTTCAACTGATCCATACTGATCCTGTTTAATGGAAACGATGAACTCTTAAAGATAACATTATATTACACTGATGTCAGTAAGATATCAAATGTGCTTTTCCTATGCCTTCTCACATAAACTATAATGCTATCATTCTACATAAAGTGCAAGAAAAGGAAATTTCGGATAACACAGATATTCTTGGTTGCGAGTACAAGTCAGCACTTCAGAAATTCAGGCCAAAGGGCAGCGTGTATTAGTTTATTGCATATTTGCACAGTGTAAGCCAAGCTACAAGCACATAACAAGTGCAGGGAAAGAAGAAAAGTTGGTTGTTGTTTTGTCAAAGAAAATGGTCAATAGCAGAAAAGTAGCACAAAGGAAATACCTTAAGATCTCGCCTTTCCAGATGTAAAAGCTCAGAGCCTCGGATGTCATGGCTGATGAAGATTTCTTTGTACTCTCCCAAACTGAGCAGATCCAGCCAAGCAGCAACTTCATCTGTGCCCCATTTTTGAACTACCAAAGTTAAGAGCAAAACCCCCTTAATTTCTACATGCTCAAATGCATCACAAGCAAAGGTTAGGCCAAAGAGAGTGGAAAACAGAGTAGAATTGCCGTGCTAGCAAAGGGAGAGGTTAGAGGTGTCATTTCCACAAAAACTGACAATTTCCTTTTTACATGCAGGTTACAGGTTAGCAGTTAACATGAGAAAGTATCTAAACAAAGTTGGGGTTCTTTGCTTTGCAGCCATGCTTTCAGCTTTACTCCACTTTCTTCAGTAAAGCCTTTAAAACCTCACGTCCCAACAAATTCACATTAAAACATCTTAGGATCAGTGACGCAAAGTCTAATGTTCTTCTGCTTTATACCGTTAATTTATTAGTAGTCATCCAGGGAGAGGAGAAGCCTTCAAAAAATAATTAACATGTAAAATTAAAATATCAACCATACCTCGAATATAGCAATGGCAGCAAGCAAGTCCAGTTTTAATTAACATTTTCTAGTATTCTTAATTAATGCAACAAGTATTCTTTAAGCTACTGTGTTACATAGGCCATTAATAAGCTCTCTGTAAAACATTGTTCTCTAAGGTTAGTTGCCCACATTAGTCCTAATAAGACCACATTTACTGAAAAAAAATAGTTATGCTACTTATTGCTATAATTTTGCAACTTCATTCAATGCTGATTAGTTACAATGAAGTGAAATCTGAAGTCTAATCTGAAATCTAAAGTCTGATCAACAACTGCAAGATTTTGCAGATTTTGACCAACTGTCCATTAAAAAGACAAAGACGTAGAAAGAGTTTTAGGACCATCTGATCACTGATTAACTCCTGGACATAATCTTAAGGAAGTAAGTTCATGGATAAGAGTGGGAAGAGAGAGGAGAGTGGAGTTTGTTCAACTTCTTCTAATTAAAAAATCAATATTGACTATCATGTTTTTTTGTTTGGTTTGTCTCACTCGCTGAACTTAAAACCCATCTGAAATTTAAGAATAACTGGTTAATTAAACCAGTATGATAAAAGCTATTGCACACCTTCTGAAACTAACCTGAAAAACCTGAATTGGAACTTCACAGGGAAACAACGTGTTTACCTATGACTTGTATCACTATGAGTTAATCAAATGTAACCACCAGCAAAGACACAGGTCCTGTCGCACGATAAAACTATCCAAATATTTTCACAGTAGTTCTTTGGTTCACTTGGAAGTCCTGGGGTTCTACTGAATGCTTTCTAAAGAAAGAAATCTTCATCCTAATGAAGATGCCCGTTAGCTTAGTTGCTTTTCACTTTGACTTTACTCTTAGGTAGAGTGCACCATGTCAGCTCTTACAAAAAAACCCCATAAAATCACATTTTCCCCAAATGCTACTATTTTTCTTGTAATGTCAAAACACATACCAGGCTGAGGGCTGGTCTTATGCTTCTGAACTTTTTCTTTTTTAAACTTTGGCACTATGCGAAACACTGTACTTCTGTTGTTTCTTTTAGCATAATCCAGAGGGGGATCCTGCATGAAAGAAGAGACATAGTTACCTTTAATTAACAGAAAACAACAGTGAAATTACGTGCTTGAGATGGTAATTCATAGTTAATCTCAAAAACTAAGACCAAATTTTACTTCCATAAAGAATAATTTCAGGATTTAACTCTATACTTGTTTCATTTATTAAATAACCATTCAAAACCTTTAAATTCACAAAAGGGAACAAAACACAAAAAAAAGCCCTAAGCTTAGAAGCTTGTTCACAGCACACAGAAATGATCCAGCATCGCTACTGAAATTGCCTCTCCAGATCATGAGAGATTCTACCTTACTCTTCCCTATCAAAAGAAAATTAAGTTCAATTCGAAACGGGAAGTATCGATCAAACTCACCTCATCGTCATTTGGTTGAAAAACATAATAAAGCCATGGTATCTCAGCAAGCTTTCTCAACTCTATTTCCACGCTGTGCAAAGCATCAGACAACAGCTCTTCATGGGGAGCTTCTAACTGCTGTTTATAAACAGGCCAGAAAGTATTTTTAGTTTTGTTAACATTAAACATTTAAATCTAGATACATTGTTACCACACACAAACAGATGACTACTTCCTGGTGAATGTAAACGAACGGTGAAAATGAATAAACTTACCAAATTAAATTTTCCTTCAGACATGTGTCAGACCACCCTGACACTACATTTAGTATGGTCCCAACCACAAAGGGATGACTGAGGCAGCCGAGACTTTTGGTGCAGACCAGCTGACCCAGCTGTCAGTCACTGTCATCATTCACCACACTCTTGAATCTTCATAGAGCAAAAGTTATCTGCTAACACCAATACTAGAACACACTAGAAATGGAAACTACCAGCACAAGGGAGATAAAACCTGACCAGAAGAACAAGAGCCTGGAAAATCTTTGTTGAAAAGTGGTGTAAAAAATTGAATAGATGGTAGTAAGCCTGAGTTATTATTTGCAAATGTGTTCATGTGATAGACCACTCTCTCATGGTCAAGTAAGAGGAAATGGATCTTACCGAAGACGCTCCTTTCCCAAAAGTCTTTCAGTGGTGATAGAATACCTACGCTACCCCTTCTAAATGGGTGAGACGTGGAGCGATAGCCACTGCTGCTGGCTGAGGGTGGCAAGAACGGGGACCAGGCATGGAAGAGGGACACGACTGCAGCCACAGACGGGAGACAAAAAGCCAAAGATATCAGCGAAGGCCAAAGACGAAAAGAAAGTGGTACCAGTGTAAAAACCTTGGGACTTGCTGACCTATGGGAATTTGGCTCTATCAACACTTTGAGAACCCCATGGAGGTACCAGTTTCCCTTAAAACCCCTGTCTGAAAACTATTCTGCAGCTGTTGTGTGAGTTGAACCTGTGAGGAAGAGGTAAGGCAGGCCGCTGATCCCTGCAAAGCTGTTTCGGGCTTATCTGGGGTTGCTGAAACACCATTTTGAGGTAAGAGTTGAATCCTGGAATGAGTTGCTTGGAATCACTGATAAAGCAATCTGAACTTCTATTTCTCTCTTTGAAGTAAAAGTAGTCCCAAAGCAGTGCAGAATATCCTTTTGAAAGGCTCTAATTAAGTTATATCCTAGTGAGTGCATTTTTAAAATGGAGTTGTAAGAGAATCTTTGATCTCTAGTGCTGGACAAAGATTTTGACATTGGGGTTTGGTGATAAATTACAAGCCCCCATTAATTTATCCTACCTAACAAAAACTTATTTCCTTTGCTTCAGTAGTTTGCATATGTTACCACCTTTCAAAGGAGAGACCCTCTTTAGGAAGATATTGCTGTTTAGTGTAGTAATACTGGAAATACAAGCTCCCTCTTGGTATCATGTTCTTTTCTCTTCTAAAGCTCACAGAATTCAGTGCCCGTAAGTAGACTCTGATCTTTCTTTTGCCTTCCCTTTTTCTTCAATTTGAACAGTTCAGTTAATTTGGAGCACAGTGGAAGACCCACTTGTCTTTGAAGAAGTTACAACTTTTCTCTTGTTTTCATTTTTAAAAATTATTTAAGTCATCTATTTTATATAAATGAATGAAGCAAAGAGTTACCTCTTTCTCAACAATCACTTATCTAATTGCTTGATTCTCAAAGGAAAATATTTTGCTTGGGGACAAAAAAACTCTCATCTGATGGTGAGAAAGTGTATGCATTGGTAATATTGCTCCTGAAATAAACCCCCAAAAATAGCGAAATTCTGGTAAAGAAAGAGTCAGCAATTTAGGGTAAATTCTCCTCCTACAACATCTTGGAAAAACTTCTTATTTCCAAGATGGAAATTAACACTATGAATGAAACAATGAAAATAAAGGATTTTTTCAATTCCTTCCCAAAGGAAATTTTTAATATGAAAATACCTGATTTCAGTGAGCTCAGATAATTTAATTTGTTTGAAATTAAGCATTCTGTCATAATTCTCCCTTAATACATAGGAAAATTGTGCTCTGTTCCAGACTGGAAATGCTTTCTAAAAAGCAAAAATGGAAATAGTGCCTTTGGAAAACATCTACACAAAACATAGTATTTTTTATTTTTTCCAAACTGTATTCCAGCCATAACCATCTGGGAGATTCCACAAATCAGCTTCATGGTCCCATCTTATCATTTCACTAAAAATGGTATTTATAGCTAATTCACCATTTGATGTCATCTAGCTAATACTGTTGTATGAACTTTGTTAATCATATCTTACAGGAGGTGGCAGGAATCACAGTCTCCTTGTATAAATATTTACATTTCTTTTGTCTCCTTCAGGAGCCATAACAGAAAGACTCGAGAGCCAGTAAATGGCAACCAAAGAAAAAGCTTACCAAGTAGTATACGCAATGAAGGCATCAATTTACTGCTGTCAGGAGCTTTGATCACAAAAGAGAAGGGTGAGGGAGAATTGAAGAGGCAAAAGAAAAAAAAAATGAAGAGGAAGATATTAAAGAAAGAAGGTCCATCTTTGTCAGAGGAGAAAGATAATTTGGAGAACAGTGTATGATGGCAGCAGCTGATGCATCAAGCAACACCTTACATTTCATCTGTCTCTACTTTAATAGAGTGAGGGGCCAACATACATGTAGCTTCAGCATTTATAAAATACATGGCATTAAGGTTAACCAGGGTGCCTTGTTATTGTGACTGTGAAATACTGTTCTAAACAAGCATGATGTCAAATGAGTGTAATGGACATCTCTGGAAGATTATCTCGGTGTATTCCAAACAGCCTTTTTACTAAAAAATGGGTTTGATGTAGACTCATAAGACATTTGCACAGACCATAATGAGAAGCAGAAGTACAACATATAAAAATCAGAAATGGACAAATGGATCAAATTAAGCTTTGGAGCCTGAACAAGGGACCAGTTCGACAACACAATGAGCTCACAACTGGCTATAGAAAAGGTAATGTTTCAATGGGAGGGTTTCCATAACAACGTTATTTCCAGACTGCCTTGATAAATTACACTAGTCCTAGTACGGCGTCACCAACTTAAACCTTTTCTCCTAATTCCTCTTCCTAAACTATTTTAAAGTTTAAACAAATTTCTTTGTTTTGATTCCCCATTCAATCTGAAATATGGGGGATTAGTAATAGCAATTTGAAAAAAACAGCAGATATTTTTCCCTTTTCTTGGACAAAAACATCTAATGAATAACTTTCCCTTCCAAAAACTCATAAGATAGATCATATGAGCTTGATCTTTGACTGTTTCTAGAACTTAAATGCTTATTAGCCTTTAGACCATATTAACTTTTGGTTACTGTAGAATAGACTCATACCATTTATCACTTGTGTTAAAAAGGTATCTGAACCTGCACCTGTAAGTTGCATACCCTAACTCAGCTGAATGAAAACATTCCTACTTATATCCATTTTTAATTATAACACTTAATTAAACAGTAAGTTAGTAATAAATCTGCTTTTGAATCCAAAGAAAATGTAACTGTTCCTACTGCGTATCTTCTTAATGTAAAACTGGACCAGCATAGAAAACCTGACATCTTTCTTCTCTTCACAATGTCACATATAGAAATATTCTAATTATACATCCAGGTACAACAACTCTTGAGCAGTCTTCATCATTTTAGGCACAGAAACACCAGCCAAAGAAGAAGATGCCAAGTCTTCAAGTACCATCAGAGGTCTACTGAACACTTAACCAGTTAAAGATTATAAAATAAATCCTGACAGGTATTAGAACAAGCGTGAGATTTACTTGCCCAAATTAGATCTGTAGAAGTTGAATGTATGAGTCTGACCAGTGGTCATCCCAGGTTCTCTTTAAACTCTGAAGATGGTCACATAATAGAACTCCAGAAGTTCTCTTAAATGCTAAACCTCCAGAAGATGATTTATCTTTTTCTAACATAGGCCGCCAAGATAGTTGAGTGTGAATCAACCTCAACAGGGATACTTATTTCTCTGCATTGACTATTAGAAAGAAGAGCCCAGGCAATGACCTTTGAGATATCTGAAATGAGGTAAGATGGATGCCAACCTAGGACAAGTATTCATAACTCATTCTGATCCAAACCACAAATGCAGTGTGATATCCTCCAATCGGCCTTACAGAGCGTCTTGCAGCAGGTCATAAATCCTGCGCCGATTTAAAAAATCAGCAACGAACAAATCACAGATAATCTGAATGAGAGAATAAAACTGTGTATTTTGTGTCCTTACCAAAGGAACTCTTCCTACTAGCAGAGATTCAGTTTCATTATGTAGGGCCTTGACATTGACAGCTATCTCCATGGCAGTGTTTCTGGTAAGGCTCTGGGGAATAAGAAGCATAAAAATTATTTGAAGTGATGCAAGTCAGACTGAGAATAAATACTTTGGGCTTACAGCACAGATCTTAAGTGTCTTCTCCTAGGAGAAATACATCAATTTAGGTCTACACTGACAACTTCTTCAGCACTGAGAATAGAAAACAAAAACGTAGTATCTATTTACTGTCTTTTCCCCAATTTCATTTAATATGACCTTACACAATCCTGAAGATCATCAAGTGACCACCCACCTGTGAGATGAATCCATGATTTTTACGGATGACAAAGGCCATCGGAAAAGCTGTGGGCCTCATTTAATAACAACTGTTGATACCAATTGTTTACCGTATCCTTAGCAGAAGTGAGCTGCTAGCCGTACTTTAAGAAGCAAAGGTTAACTAATATATTTACCATACGTAAATTTAGGTTAGATATAGACAGCCTCTACCTAATTAATCTTTTTGGGGTCCAATCCTTGAAAACACCCAGAAGAGCTAGTGTGAAGAGAGAAACCAGGAAACTCATTTCCCCTCACGCCCTTTGCATTCTTTGCATAGCACTTGGATAACAATTAAGCATGAAAATTTTTATGAATGCATCCACAAGTATTGACCTGTATGTAGTAACAGCATTTGTTCAGCCTTTGTCATGCCTCCAGTCTGTGTCTGGGGACATGCCTACACAGTTGCCTGCAAGCAGATGTGAGCTTGCTTTCCCTATTGTTGTTGCTGTTTGCTGACCTGAATTTGTTTTATTCATGCTCAGAGCTACATTAGTACACCACCTCACTTGATTTAATAAACACTGCTGCATCACTTCAGGATGAGCACCCCCGGCTGTGGACCTCCGTTGCAGATGGGGCGAATTCTTGACTGCTTCCAAAAGGCAACAGACATACTCTCACCATGCCCCTAATCCAAACTCCCTATCACCCTTTTGACTGCTCACTCCCCCCTGCAAAAAACACCCAGAACGTCCACATTTTAAGTGTGCTTAATGTCCCTTTCTAACGTCCCACGTTCACAAAAGAGAGTATCAGCTGGGGAGGCACTGATGAATGCAGAAACTGCATCTTCTGCCTTCTCAGATACCATATCGATCTAACATCAGGAGGGGACTCTCCTCTTTAATACTCTTCTGTGAAAAGGCAGTTCTCCTAACTCCCATTCCTGGTATTATTAACAAATTTCGGAATCATTGAGCATGATGTCTCCCAAATTCATCAGCTATGGGGTGTTCCCCTATGCATGTGAAGGGTTGAGACTCCCTGCTGCTATACAGAGCAGCACCTTCAGAATCGGAAGTAACTTCCCCTTTACTTTCACCTTAGAAGAAGTGGCAAAAAAGGGGAGAAGATACAGCATCCATTCATCTGTTAAGCAATTTCATTTCAATCTGAGCACGTGTATGTGTATTTAGAAGTCCTGTTTATCAAAAACTTCAAGAATTATCATCCAACTTGTTTTAATACAGAGACAGGGAGTACAATAGAGCTCCTGTGTCACAAGCTTAAGCTCACAGATATTATAGCTTATTTACTTATACATAAATCTCTGTTCTTCCTTTACCTCAGGAAACCTTGGGTTGGCTTTATTTAATGCATGTGAACATGCATTAACAGCATGAGCAAGCTCCTGCTCCAAGAGGCCATGTATTTTTGCTGCTTCACAGATTCTACAAAAATATAAAAAAAGAGAAAAATATTTCTTACCTCCTTTAAAGAATAATTCTTCAGAGTACACAACATTATCAGATGAGAAAATATACAAAGATATCTTTCACAAAACACTTTTAAAAAATATAGTCCTTTATAACAAAAGTTGAAATACAAGTATCTCTTCAAGCAATACAGCACCTCAGATAAATGATATCCATAACAGAGAAGATTTATTCTGCTATGAAATAGAGACGCATTTATTTGTCTTAGAACACAAATGCTACGCAAAAAAATGTACCAAAAAAGTTGGGGCTATTAATTAAAATAAACTATAGAAGGAAAACCCTAGTACATTAAGACAACTTACTTGAACTTATCTTAAAAACCATTACACCTATTTCACAAGGCATATCCTTCAGATGTGACATTAAAATTGGCTGCAGTCATTTGAGATTATGGGAGGTCCACCTGTAATTACAACCTCAGGACCATCTCTAGAACAGTAAAGTTTTTAAGCTGTCTTGGCTAAACTTGACTTTGGGTAATTTATAACCTAAATTATTCTTCTATGTCTACTTAAGTCACGAGTACAGTATAAAAAGAATATGTAGTTCTTCAATTACTTTCTTATATTATCAGTGCAACTCAACAGGTCCTCCAAGAATCCATTTTGGTGCTTAAGATAATTTGTCATCATGATGAACTGAGTAGCAGCATTATAAAATGTTCTGATTTTAAAAAAAAATGCTTTTCTTAAATCTAGGGTTTTTCTTCTGTGAAAATTGAAGTGCCTTCTTTACTAAAATACTTGCATCTCAGGAAGAAAGTGGTTCTTGAAAATAAGCAAGGCTGTGGGATCAATTTTATACCATCAGCTCACTATCATCTCAACCCATATAAATTCCTGAAGTGTCCAGGGGCACAGAGATGAGGATTTTGAGCATTAGGAATGAAATAGAAAGCTGCAATAACAATGAATGAGTGGATGAATGCAAAAAGGTATGAAGATTTTATCTGGCAATTTGGGCTCCTTGAATGTTGGTTTGTTAACTGTTTACTTGTACAATACTTCAAGAAAACTTTCTGGTTTATTGAAAAGTGCTCATCTTTTTGAAATTGTGAGTAACAAGGCTTTAAGGAGAAATAAGGTCAGGTGGATACATCCACTCTGTTGACTTCTAAAGTTGACTTCTAAGGTTTTTTTTCAATAAATATATTTTTGCTCTTGCATAAAATGAGAAGTTTCAATCAAAAGCCTCTCTGCAAAGAAGCCTTACAGTCTTCCATTTCCACTACTCCTTCAGAAAGTCGGTCTTCACAAGGAAAAAAATACATAAACACACAAAAATAAAATTACAGAAATACATGAGAAAAGCACACATAAACAACCTGAGCCTTAAAAAGAAAATAAATTCAAGAAATAAAATTACTGATAGAGTGGCAACTAAATGTTAATGAAAAAACAGGGAAAATACACACTTCTAAGTCTATGTATGCATTTGCATGAATAATTCAGTCTTGGTGTCTAGGTTGCCAATCCAAACTTCTTAATTTTACTGTACCTGGTAATAAGTTCTTCTGCAGCTTGTGAGCACAGCTGGATCTGTGCAACTTCTTCTTCTGTAGCCAACTCAACAGCCTGCTGAGGGTACAAGGGAGATCGAATGACAGGTTTACAGGAATCATACTTCTGTTTGTCTTCCCAAGACTTCAGGGTGTTTTCAAAGGCCTAATAAAAATGAATTAGACATTCAGTTTACAGCACTTAGAGTATTCTTACTTATTTTAAAATTTAATTTTATATAAATTTTAATTTCTATAATATTTTTATTAAAATTAATTTAACAAATAACTAATTTTAATTTGACATAAATAATACAAGCTCTATAAATAATGACATTAAATTTAATTTTTTTAAAACTTAGTATAGAGAATAAGTCACTTCTGAAAGCTTTCTTTCTCTCTCTCCCTCCTTTATCCTCAATAAGCGTCTTTTAAAACAGTAAGAACACAAAGACAGTGATAATACAACCATGGATAGTAAGATCCAAATCTGAAAGTAATACAAGATTCAAACCTAAAAAATGGTGGAAAAAAGTAACAAATTTACTAAAATAGAGTTCAAATGCCATTAACTGCACCCTAAATTCACCACTCGGTTACTGGACGGAGAACTGAGGGGCAGTTAATGCCTTTCACACCGTAACCCCAGACAAGTGTGAACTCTCCAGTGGCTTTGTGACTAGGTTCTGCCTGTGCCTCTTCTGTCTGAGACTGGGTCATGGGGGAGAGGGAGGGTTAGTAGAGCAGAGAGAGACAGGAGAGAAATCTGCAGAAAGTTATTCTGAAAAATGGACATTATAGAACTGTACTACTTATGCAACTGTGCCAGAACTTCCAGTATGTGGTTGCATATAATACACCTAGAGAAGAAGAAGGAGAAGAAGAAAAAGAAAGAAGGAAAGAAGGAAAGAAGGAAGGAAAGAAGGAAGGAAGGAAAGAAGGAAGGAAGGAAAGAAGGAAGGAAGGAAGGAAAGAAAGAAGGAAGGAAAGAAGGAAAGAAAGAAGGAAAGAAGGAAGGAAGGAAGGAAAGAAGGAAGGAAGGAAGGAAAGAAGGAAAGAAGGAAGGAAAGAAAGAAGGAAGGAGGGAAAGAAGGAAAGAAGGAGGGAAAGAAGGAAAGAAGGAGGGAAAGAAAGAAGGAAGGAAGGAAAGAAAGAAGGAAGGAAAGAAAGGAGAGAAAGGAAGGAAAGAAAGGAAGGAAAGAAAGGAAGGAAAGAAAGGAAGGAAAGAAAGAAGGAAAGAAAGAAGGAAAGAAAGGAAGGAAAGAAAGAAGGAAAGGAAGGAAGGAAAGAAAGAAGAAAGAAAGGAAAGAAAGGAAGAAAGAAAGAAAGAAAGGAAGGAAGAAAGAAAGACAGAAAGAAAGAAAGAAAGAAAGGAAGAAAGAAAGAAAGAAAGAAAGAAAGAAAGAAAGAAAGAAAGAAAGAAAGAAAGAAAGAAAGAAAGAAAGAAAATATAAAATTTTGACCATTCTTCTTCTTACTATATATTAATAGGAATACAGGAATAGGACTAATGAAACTGATAAAAGCTAACAAAGAGCTGTGTCACTTATACAAAAGAACAATTCTCTATCCAGCTTATTATAGAAATTATGCAACTGTAAGTAATCATATAAGTTATATAGATAGTTATAAAACATTTTTATAAGCACTGTTTTGTTCATGTTATAACTGAATCAAATTATTACAGAAACAATGTTAGTAACAGTATCTCGTAACACACTTTCTGCAACATACTCTGTCTCGTGTTAACATCTGAGCTCTGTTTTTATGTATGATCTTAATCACTCCCGGGGGCTGGATCCATGCCTCTCCATCGACTTGCACTGGAACCCCTTCATCACCAAGTATGGTGATCTTTACTGACCGACACTGGAAAAGAACAAACACGTTATTTTACAGAGCAATAAATACTAATGAAACTGACGGGCTACCTGAAATATGTTGATTACTAGGAGCTGTGGCTTCCCTCCAGGTTTGTCTCAAGGATGAAGCACTTCTATACTTCATTCATCATTGAAGACAATTTGTTACCCGTTCAAATTAAAACAATGTCAGCGCTTTATTAAGGTATAGGGTGGTGGCCATCAAGAGTACCGCTACTTGCCAGCATCCCAAGCTGCTGCCAACCATGCTGCGTGCTTTCAAGTAAGAAACAAACCTGAGCTATCCTGTGGTGCTGCAGTTTGATGACTCTTGAAACTGCCATCTGCATGCTGCCAAATACCGCAACAACTTCTAAGATTTTATCATCAAACGATGGAGCCCCAAATATCTGAAAGGAAAAGAAAATATTCCATTTTTGGTGGTGAATCTAGTGCTTAGATTGCATGCTCAATGAAACAGATTCATTTACAGATTCGTTTTCAACATTTAAATGCTCTAACTTATTTACTGTAGAATAACTACACTGTCTCCCAAAAGTCATAGCAGTGAGATACTGTGGACAGTAGGCAAATATTATTTTAAAACAGCAATGCTAATAGCATTTCAAACATCTGAATGACGAGGCATATCCTTATATAGGAAGGATGGCATGTTTCAGCATGCAGACTAAGAAATGTTTTTCAAGGCAAGATGAAAGGGCAATTCAAATCTCTGCTTGGTTAATGTCCTTAATATCTAACAGGTTCTCAAAGTTAAGAGGAATGACAGTGGTTTTCTTCTCAGAAGTGCATATCTTTTTATATTCTGAATTCTCTGGAAACCAACATCCGAGTCCATGCTTGGCTTTGTTAAACACAGCTTTTATACTGAAGAGGATCTTGTTTGTGCTGTACACAATTATCCGCTGTAAATATGAAAACTGCTTCTCTGTGGAACAAATGTCCTGATATCCAGCCAAGATGTTGAATTTCCATGAGCTTACGCAAAGCGCATGAAGTCTCGTGTGTGCCATTGCCATCTGGTGTCCTGCAGGGGAATTCAGCCATGCCACAGGACAAGCCTTAGGCTGGAGTTCAGCTGGGTCTGGCAGGAGATACCATACTAAGGCCACTTGAAGCTTGACCATTTCATCCTGATATGCAATAGGGAGCAACGAGGGAGAAAAACCAGCAGGAGAAATCACTCCAGTAAGAGTTTAACAGGTAGAGAGATCACCTCTCTGAGTGGTGCTCAGACTACCTCAGTTGGCACCATGGGCAGAGGCACCTGCGAGAGGGTTTCCTGGAGGTGAAGAATAAGAGGGTGAAGATCCAGGACTGTGTTACTCAGTGTCTGCAGCAATGGCTCAGGGAGGGAGAGGATGGGGAACAGGGTGAGGGACTTTGGTCCCTACTGCCCACCCCAGTGCAATGAGCGGTGGCTTTGGCCAGGAGGCTGAGGAGGGTTTCTCAGGGAAGGGGCTGCACAGCAGAGTTCCCATAGTTTAGTGCCACATCCAGGTGGCACATCCCTTCAGAGCATCGCAGGATTGCACAGATATGTCTTGAGCAGATGAGTGTCAAAGAACAAAAGTGCAATTTTACTGGATCTAGACTGTTTTGAAGCGAAAGGTTTCTCCATCTGAATTTTTCCAATTTCCATGGAAATTCTTCCATTTTTCACATGGGGATATGAAAGTCTTGAAAAGAGCAAAGCCAGTGATTTTGTTATTCCAAGGTAAAAATATGGAGAGTCCTTGATCCAGCTTTAAGAAGTATAACTGACATCTACAGGGCCAGTTCTGCATGGGTTAAGAAAAAGTAGTTGTAAAATTTCATTTATTTTGTGCTTCAATTTTAGCAAAAGGATGGGCAAACTACAACCCAGTCTGCTGTGTCTTTCCACCAGTAAAACATATCTGTACTGAAAACCAACCATACTTTTTTTTTTTTTTTTTAATAAAGACAAACAAATCTCTACAGATCAACATTCAAGAAACAATTCCCTCCTTTTCTGTTGCAGGTCATGTTTCCAGCCTGTCTTCTGGACACCAAAGCAGCATGCCTAAACTAGCCCCGCTCAAGTCGGTCGGCATGCGGCTGCCCTGCTTGGCTCACTGATAATGTTTCAGGAATATTTGCAGCTGTCAAGGCAACATCTTTTTTGCGTCCAGAGAAGCAGAACCAGCAGCACTTCAGACCACCACCACCACCTCTGATGATCAGTCACCCAAGACTGCGCTAAAGCAGTGAATTGTGCTCCTAACTCTGTCCACAACAAACATGTCACTTTTTGCTGGCACATCTGATCACAAGAAGTCTAAGAATATCAGTAAAACTGCTCCAAGACACACACATTTGCTGTATACCGGTATGGCAGATAGGACAGATCTTCTCTCTCAGTGAGGCAGTCCAGGGACAAAAATAAACTCCTGAACAGGAGCTGAGCAGACGTTAGAGATGCTTTCAAGTTATGAATATGAACATGGAGTATATAAAAACTTTAGATATCCATAGCCAAATATAAACACAACTGCTATCCTCAGACATATACAAAAAATAAGAACAGGACATTGAAACATGTTTAAATATTTTTTGTGACTTTTTATATATGTGTGTGTGTGTATAAGCAAAGGATAATAACTCACAAGAAACCAAAAAGGAAAAAAAAGTCCTGGAATGTCTACATTAAAATCACAAGCTAATTTCCAACTACAGTTTTAGGTGATTCAGACCTCACACGCACTAAATCAGGACACGCAGAATTAGGATATTCTGCTAGTAATTACAATTGTTGCACTGTGCATGAGGTGGATGGCAGCAGTAAGACTGCTCCAAGTTGTAAGACATTTAGGTATCTGTGTAGTGTAACATTTCTTAGGAGATGTGAGGAAGAAGAGAAAAAAGATATCTTAAAATATTTTAGAAGCTCATTGAAAATAATAGCTAAAAACCAGATTACTACCCCCACTACATTATCAGTTACTAAATGCATCAGTCCTCATTTTCTGAATTAACATCCCTTAGTCCAAAGCTGTTTGAAGAACAGGAGGAAAATTCAGGTATAAACCATGAGTGATTATCCTTGTCCACCTTGTTTATTGTTAGAATATAGCAAACAGGAATCTGTGCTTTGAGAAACCTTATTTACCAGAGTCTGTAAAACAATATAGAGAGAAACTATTTGTGTCTCTGTTTATAAAATTAGTCTCTAAAAATACTATCTCACAGAGCCATTTAAAAAAGGAAATAATTAAGCCTTATTATGAACATTTTGCTGGAATGGACACGACAGAAGGCAATAGACAGTGAAAAATCGTGGGATATGTTTTCGTTTAAAAAAATCACATACAAGACAGTACAGTTTAAACTCAAATAGCCTCCCTGAATAAGAGTTGCTATCCAAACTATATGCTACTACTTTTAAAATTAAATGAGAAGAGCAGTTCATGGTATTTATTGCTGGTTTCGCCCAGAAGGTTACTTCTCTTTGATGTTACTCACATCATCTTCTTTGGTTCCACCCCAGAAATTAGTCCCACCAGCATAGCTGGGAATGTTTAGCACAGCTATGCCCTGCAGACTTGGAAGGGGGATGTACTGTCCGTCACACTGTAATGGATAAAAGCTCATTCAGTATATAAATAATGTGATAAAAGTAATCAGCTATTTTTAATACATGAAGATTCAACAGAGCTGGCAGGGGAGGATGGAGTCATTAATAGCTTGACACAAGCCTATTCCATCCATGCTGTGAAGCAGTTCTAATACAAACCTCTTCTTCCCAATCTTAGCAGCAATTTTTGCAGAACTGAGAAAACACTAGTATCTACAGCAGAGGTATTCCATGACTCTTCAAAGAAACATTTTCACAATTTCACATGAATTAAGTCTATTAAGCAGGGGAAAAAAATAATAATAAAAAAATCCAAGAATATTTCTGGCATAGTCACAAACACGTAGTTAAAGTAAGTGTTTTTAGCACTTCTATACTTGCCTTCCTGTAAAAATAACTCACTCTCCTCCCAAAAGTGCAAAGGCAAATCTAGGAATGACCCCACAGTTGTTATCCTGGCCGTGGCTGGGAGATGTTGATTTTGCAGGTAAGAGGTTGCTCCTATGACCAACCATTTATTACCTCTTTCTTACCTCTTTATCCTCCAAACCCCATAAGCAAGTCCAAGTCCTACTCAACACGATCATGGGATGACGTAGGTCAATCTCAGCCTACTTATGGCCAAGAGTAAATTTACAGACTTCAGTGAAGTCACTCTTGACTTACAGCAGTACAACTGCCTGCAGAGGTGAGCCCAATGATCTCAAACCATTCAACTGGCAGTCAAAAGTGCAGTCCTGCAGCAGTGCCACAAGCGTGGATTTGAAGCAAGTTGGAAATATAAGGTCATAAATGCTGGAGTCAGGTGTCACTTTGGGGATCATGAATTTGCAGGTAAGATTGCCTTTAAAGAAGACTGCTAGATTACCACAAGTTACCAGTCCCACAGAAGGATCTTAAAATTATACAAATGAAATAGAAATCCTCAGGAAATAAGGACAAAATCTGTAGCAATTTTATCAGGCGTAGAAAGAGACGCAAAATTATTTCCAGAATGTGCTTAGTGCTCTCTTTTTATGATTTAATCTCAGCAACAAGACAGAATTTAACATTTTAATCAAAATGTGACAGTATCCAAAATATGCTGTGATATTAATAGATGCCACACAGCCATTTGTATTATAGTAGAGGTCTGCCTCCAATTCCTGAAATTGGTATTTTTAATTTTCCAATGCCATGCACCTCATCACATGTTTTAGCATAAGGCTAATATTATGCAAGGCAGTACTAAATATGAAATTTCTACTTGCTGGTTTACTTCCAGAAATATTCAAAAATAATTATGGAAAGGTCAGGTTTGAATGCCTTATTGAATCTTATTTGAATCTTATTCAAAAGATCCTTAAATTAGAATTCTATCTGCAGCATACATAATGTTCTTTCCTGTCATTATATTCACTAACTATTGCATAATTCCTTGATAATTACTCCATCTTTAGATAACAGCAATTTGCCACTACCAGACAAAATCTTCCTTCATCTCAGAGGAGTGAGAAAGAGTTCCAGTAACTTAAAATTATTCTTTCAATTTAACAAGTTATCTTCATATAAATATAATGAACTTCCATATGAAATGGTTAGCGTGAAGTAAAAAGAGAAATTATGTTTGTTCTTGGTCAAAATCCAGCCTACATATTCTTTGGGTGAAAACAACTATAACCATCCCATAGTCCTTTTTTGCATTTGGTAATCATTTATATCTCCTTTAAGTTCCCAGTATCGTGAAGAAGAGTTAGATTTTATGTTAGAACTTAAAAGACAAAAAATAACCATCTTTAGATAATTTCCACTGCATTTGTTGCTGCTGTGATAATGCCTTGCTGCTTTTGTGTGTCTCAAACACCTACTAGAGAAAGTCTCTATAGGCATAGCTGGGCTTCTTGCGATGCACATTCAGAATCTTCCCTCTTCTGTCAGGAATTTTTGACTAAGATCATCTGTGTGCTCTCCCTATATGTGTAATCAAGCTTTCAGATAGTTTAAAATGAAGCTGAAGGATTAAGAGTCCCGATCTCTCTCCTGTTTAGCGTCTGATCATTTCTGTTATTCTCCTTAAAACCCGGTCTCCCCCTTTAATGCAGGGAACATTTAAGAAACATATCCTATCTATACAAGAAAATTTTTGAAAAAAGTAATTACAAGATACATTATACTGGGTATTTTGGGATATTTAAGTACTGACATTTTACTCCAAAAACCACCTGGGGAACCACCTCTTAAATAGCACATTTTTACACACTGTCTTTGAGGTCAGCTTGGGTTGACATACGAATTCTAAAAGGTTTCAAGAGGAAGCCCAAATTCTTCACTACACATTGCGGAAGCAGAAATACTCATTCTGCCCATAAATAAAATTTACCTCAAGTTGAACTTTTTGTTCTAAGTTCTTGTAAGTTCTCTGCAGTAGCTCTTTTGTGCCAAGAACTCCATACCACATCATGTTTTTCGTCCGACTTCTGAAAACAGGTAAAACGAGATTCACATATTGAAATACACACATTATTATGTCTTGTATTTGTAGGATGAGAAAAAGTTAAGATATTCAAATCAAGAGATAAGGAAAAGAAAATAATGGAAACGTCTTGGCTCTGTTACTGACAATTATCTTACCTGCACTTTTCAGGGTGCTCTTCTCGCTTGTTATTAAATTCTAGTGAAATTTTTGCATCTAACCCAATTCCAAAGTAGTTGTTCATGACACATTTTTCTGAATATCCCTCCCTGTTAGAAGAAAAGAGATAATTAGGGGTACATTTGTACAGTACCTGGACACACAGAGCTTTGACCAAGATTGTGGTTGGTCTCAGGACAGATATATCAACCAAGAGACGTCAAGAGATGTTTCCTCTGAATCTCCCTGAGGAAACCCAACGGCAGTTGAAGAGACAGATTGGCTGCTAGCTCCTTTGCAAGTGCAAGTTACTTCCCGTAAGATAAAGAAGAAACTGTAACACTCCCATCCTAGCACTAGCTCCACCATACCCAACGTTAAACAGTGGAATATGAGGAAAGAGCTGCCCTGGGCATGGCTCTGAAACAGCAGCACCACACCGGGCCGAGCACCCAGGCTGCGTTTAGGCACGCCAGTGCTAGACGTTTCGCTGATGCTGCCGGCACAGCAGTGCTTTGTTTTAGAGGAGACGCGGCTCACAACCGAGATGCTATCCATAAGGCTCTGCCAATGGATACTATCCAAAGGCTCTACACCCAGTTCTGGGAAGCAGAGACAGCTTAGGACACAAAATTTCCACCTCAGTGCTTCAGTCCTTAGGGGCACGCTCTTCTTCTTCCTCCACTACCAAGTGCCCAGACCTGCTTCAACATCTTGCTGGTGGCTGAGCTTGTGTTCAGACCAGCGGTTTGGGCAGGAGAACCCAGCTCTGAAGGACTGCTGGCCGCCTCCTCTCAGAGCCAGTGGGCAAGGGGTAAGTGAGCAAACGTCTCCTAAACATCTCCAGCAAACGTCTGCTGCTGCAAGACAATTCTGCACTACTCCTAACTAAAATGGCACAATCCAACCTGTTTTCAGACCTTGAGGTCTCCTGCCAAATGACAGCAAACCAGAATTTCATAATGAAAAAAAAGATTACAAAAAAGAAAATTAAAAAGCTCAAGAAAAGCAAACTAAAGCACAACAGTAAATTTGGAAAAAAAAAAATTTCTTACAGTGAATCTGGATCCGGGTCAATAAATGGCGTAGCACCAAAAGGATCGATGTTTGCTAGCAACATTTTGCTAATAATTGAACTTCCTGCAATAGAAGCAGCTAGACCAGCCCTCAAACCTGATTAAAAAAAAAAACACAGAAAAAAACCCCAAAAAAACAATTTGTATTTGATAAACAGATAAACATATATTGTCATAATATAAGCCACATACTGAGAGACAAAATATTAATTAAATCCGTATAGGGAATGATTGTGTTTCTATCTCAGCTTTTACCTATATTGGTTATCTTTTCAGGTGCCTGGCTCTTTTGAGCAGAAAGACAGCTATGCTGCGGTGCAGTGGCTGACTCCACCATTTAGAAAGAAAAAAAAACAAAGAAAATTCAGGATTTCAGGCCAGCACTCACTGGCTGGCATAGTAACCAAAGGGATGACCTAACATCCAAAAAGACTACTGGAGCTTTTTACTTCGTTTAAGCTTCACCTCCAAACTGTCCAAGATTTTCCTTTGGTCCTTTCCTTTGGAAAAATTCCCAAGGAATACCCTCACCTTTTTTACAGCTGGAAGAGTCATAGTTTAAATTAACTTAATTTGCGGAAAGGTCACAGCCTTGCCATGCCTACCTTGACTAATGTTGAAGTCACTCTGCAAAACACTGTGTAAGGCATGTAAACAAAGAAAAGTACTTTATAAAAGCTTTCACTTAAATTGACCTAAAGAAAAATGTAAGCTCAGTTCCATTATGTTTTAACTATACTAATTAAGTTAATTAAAACAGTGTTTTACTGGTGCCCCCTAGTATTAAATGCATTTGGATAAGAACAGATTTTTTTCAACTGTTTTTCCTGCACAGCAGCTTTGTGTAGTTTCAGTTCCCCATTTCCTGAGAGGTACCTAGAGACACCTCTTATTCAGAGAGGTGAACTTTACCTGGCTCTGTCCCTCAGCTCCTTCATAGCCTTCACTCATTAGGATGAATGATAGAAGGACTTGGGGGTACTGGTGGATGAAAAATTGGACATGAGCCAGCAATGTGGGCTCGCAGCCCAGAAAGCCAACCGTATCCTGGGCTGCATCAAAAGAAGTGTGGCCAGTAGGTCGAGGGAGGTGGTTCTGCCCCTCTACTCCACTCTGGTGAGACCCCACCTGGAGTACTGCGTCCAGCTCTGGGGTCCTCAGCACAGGAAAGACATGGGCCTGTTGGAGCGGGTCCAGAGGAGGGACATGAAAATGATCAGAGGGCTGGAGCACCTCTCCTGTGAAGAAAGGCTGAGAGAGTTGGGGTTGTTCAGCCTGGAGAAGAGAAGGCTGTGGGGAGACCTTATTGTGGCCTTTCAAAATATAGAGGAGGCTTATAAGAAAGACTGAGAGACTTTTCACCAGGGCCTGTAGCAACGGGACAAGGAGCAATGGTTTTAAACTGAAAGAGGGTAGGTTTAGACTGGACATAAGAAAGACAATTGTTATGATGAGGGTGGTGAGACACTGGCACAGGTTGCCCAGAGAAGTTGTGGATGTCCCATAATTAGAAGTGTTCAAGGCCAGGTTGGACTGGTCTTTGAGCAACCCCATCTAGTGAAAGATGTCCATGCACGTGGCAGAGGGTGGGTCTAGATGATCTTTAGAGGTCCCTTCCAACCCAAACCACTCTGTGATTCCATGATTCTAAGATCCTGAATGTCGTTTTTCATACTCCAGAATCAAACGCAACACTTCTGCTACATCTGGTGTTGTGCCAAATGATCATGAATTTTCTACATTATTTTGCATTTCCTACTATATGATACAACACAAGGATGTGTATGTTGGTTCAAACAAATTCAGGGCTCCTGGCATGAAGTAAAAATCATTATTTGACAGCAAGCAGGGGAACAGAAGGCAATATTAAAGTAGTGTAAGGAACAGCAGATTTCAAAATCATAATTACCTGGGCAGATAATCCTAGTGTTAAGCACTGGGAGGTTTTCCTTGCTTGCAGCCAAAGCTGGAGCAGAGAAAGAGCCTGTCTGAGAATGGATACCTCGGCTTGTACGTCGATCTGGAGATCTTGGTGCAGTTTTAACTGTACAGAAGAAGTAAAAGTAAGAACACTAATTAGACCTATTATGACGTTACCAAATACAAAGTTTTTACAGCCCTGAAAATATTTCAAAAGCATTAATTTAATCTGTTACCATTCCATGACAAATGTCCTTCCCCCTCACACCACAGTTTTTTCTTCTAAATACAGGGAAGAAAATTCAGAAACAGATCAACTAACAAGCACAAATTAAAATGAACAAGTGTGCGTGGCATTCAATGTGACGAGTTCCCAACTTATACTTCAAGCTACTAGCAAAAATTGAATTATATCCACCTTGAAATGCAATAGTATTTAATGCTCTAGTAAGCTTCTGATAAACATCTTAATGAAGTAATATTAATTTAAACTTAAATTCAATGTATATTTACTTATAAATATACCTATATTATATAGTTCATTATTATTTTTAAGAATTTTAATATAGATAGCTATTCTAACCCATAGGGCATGGAAATACCTGATCAACAGCCATGCTATTTGCTTCAAGCAGCTAAAATGGACCCCCTGCCTGCTTCAGGTTTCTGAAAAACTCAGACAAAACCCTGACATCTTTATCTACAGCCAACCTGAAAACTTCAAGGGAAGGGAAAGCCATGTTCAGACATTCTTGTCTTCTGCAGTTAGACAGATCATGGGGGACATCAGTTTACCATCATATTTTCTGTTTTGCAAAAAAACCCCAGCAATTCCCAAAATAATTTAAATAACGTATTTGTTAAAATTCTCCAGAAGACGGATCAGTAAAAGCTTGTGGCAGATAGCAAAGTTTGGTAGCTGATCAAATTGTTGGTGGCAAAGGCAGGTAAAGGCTCAGGAAAAAGAAGGAGAAGAAAATCAAGGGGAAAGAGAAGATGTTCACAAAGAGGAACTGGTAGCTCAGTGAGGCCAGTTATCCCTGGGGCTGCCTCTGGAGGTGATGAAGAAGGATAGGCTTTTCAGAGGGCAGACCTCAGGTGCTGTAATTTACTTTCCTGGCAGAACTTGTTTCATGCAGATTGAGAATATGCCACTGCCTGCTTTAGCCTGGGGAAGTTAATCTCTGTGAAATTCAGCCCGGTCAGACGTATCCAGAAATTGGTGCCCCAGGGAAGAAAGTTTGGGTATTACTGAATGCTTTGCTATAGCATTTCCATGTGCATGTAAAAAGCTTTTGTGCGCCTGATGATCATAGATATTCCTTGGCTACCTCTGCTCCAAATTATCTCACACGTTAAAACTACTTCAGCTTAGGACAACTTCAACCTTTACCATCTCAAGAAGCTCAGAACAAAAAAAGGAAATTATTTCAAAGTGATCTGATATATTTCTCTCAAAACCTGAAAACTAATTCAGCAAAAATAGAATGGTTAGGACTAGCACCAAGAAAGCAGAAGAAAAACACCACCAGGAATGTGGTTGGAAGGATAAAATATACCCTTTTTTGTGGCAGGAGGGCGACAGATCAGTTCACGTCAATCATGATAACTCAGCTTGAGAGTAACATGGGTGTACTGTACGAAAACATTAATGGAAAGAAAATGCGGAGTGCGAAAATCTAGAGACAAAGGTAATAACAAGAACCAGGGTTTAGAAATTGTGGTCAAATCAATCCAGGCCAGGATTTCGGCATTCACCTTTTTTTAAGTGATGATAATCTAGCACAGAACACTCAATGAAATGGCAAATTCTTCACCTCTGGTATCCCAGGAATAAGATTACACACCTTTGTATATGACTTGCTTAAGTCAAACAGAAATTATTAGATGCAAGACAGGGGTAAGTGGGTGAAATTTTCTGGACTGTTTTATATGAAAGGTCTGACCAAGTGGACTAATAGCTCCTTCTAACTTTAACATCTGCATAATAGCCTTAGCAATTATCACAAAATGCTATAGTATTGCATGATAACAATACAACACCATGATTTGTATCTGTGCATGACAAAACACTGTAATCTAAAGTTAAAAAATGAAAAGAAATAAAAACTGCAAGTGATATCTAACAAGAGTTATTAAATATTTAGATGAAGGTAATTAACATATGGAAAAATACTGTCTTCATCAAATGACCAGGAAGATCCTTGGAGGGTAAAATATAATATTCAGAACAAAATTAACATTCATTTTTCATAATGCTACTGAAAAATTCACAATGCTATTCACACAGTCTGTTCTCTCTGTATTTGGGTACAAGGCAGTTATATTAAATAGGAAAAGCAACAGAGCAGCTGCTCTTTATTTGACAGATGAGACTCACGGGGATAACTGCAATAAAGATAAACTTTTACTGTTCATGGTCTGATAAAAACAACAGAGCCCTAATGAGTAAAACTGATGTTTCATTGCAGATAATTGAATTCATGTTTCATGCTTTCTCCCTAAACACCTATCTTCCATTGACAGTATTAATATGCACTCTATTTCACATATCAGATGTATGAAGAATAATACAGCTCCCCAATAAAAACAGAAATTGTATCACCAGGAAACAAGAGCTTTATATAAATTTATACATATGGATATACATATGTGTATATTTTTATTTTATTATATATTAATGGCAGTAGGACCAGGTCATCCCTAGAGCCCACATCCTCTATGAACTACTATTGAAACTAGACAACCAACAAGCATTGATTCCTATAACCAAGGTAAAAGGAGGGGGGCCAGTGAAGAGACAATCACTGGACAGTCTGAAATCCATTCTTGCAGAAAAGGAAATGGGAGATTCTGAATCAACAGAGGCCCCAAAAAACTAATGACGTATTTCTAAGGTAGGAGCTACTGACACAGGCACTAGCTTCAGAGCAGAGCCTCAGGAGGACAACACCTCTGGAAGATCTTGGTGTGGGTTAGGGTAACAGAAGTAGATGCAAATCCCAAACAACTTTGCTGACAACTGATTTTGCCACAGGAAGTTGCTCACTAAATCTAGAGGATGGCTTTTGCTGTCCACCAGCTACCACTGTTTCTCCATGACTCGCAGATTATCTCAAGACCTCACCTGCAGTGCATCACTGCCCACTTTGGTAATATGGCAAAGACTGAAATTTCCACCTATAGCAAGAAACGGCTTTCCTAAAATTATTATGCAGCTTGGGACTCTTGAATAACCCTGACACATGAACTACCAGTCAAAACAAAGTGCAGTATTGAAGTTTGTGATGGGAAATGTCCAAACATGAGCTCTGGCTGGAATGGCTTGGTGCCAAAACCAAGCAAGGAAGGAGGTAAGTGAAGGTCCCTTACAGACAAATTTTATTCTCTAAATATCATTTTACATATAGTAACCAAACACTGAATAGCCAAAAGGAAAGCTTAGCAACAAAATGGGCTATTACTTTATGGAAATGCTACCTTCCAAGCAAGTTGTCTTAAACTCAGATCACTCAATATTCTGATTGCTTTGTACAATTATTGATACACATAATACAACTGGGTTCTTTCTGTTGCATTTTAAAACCCAGCATAGGCTACTCACGCATAAATGCTGTCTTCCTTTTTTTGGAGAGTAACCTGCAGAGCCCCACAGTGAGGACAGAATGATGCTCCTACAGCAAAGCAGGAGCACTCAGACAGCAGCAGCTCATAAAGTCCATCTGACCAAGGACAAAGCAGGCAGGGGGCTCTACACCTTGGAAAGCAAGAGCAGCTTGCTATAGTGGCCTGCTATATGGCTTGCTATACAGCAGCCAATAGTTGCAAGGAACTAGCTGGACTAATGACCTGTATTTGGGACAACAATGCAAGAAATTTTTCATGGAAGGAGCTCTGGCTATTGAAGACTTTGGTTCAAATTTCTGCTCTGGATTAGACAAATAGAGGAGGTGACCTTAGTACTGCCACTTCTCAGGAGACTTCCATGCTCCAGTTTCTATTATTCTTTCCTGCTTTATGTTGTTCCACTTCATATAAAAGACTTAAATTTCATTCTCTCTGTTCCAATAACTGTCTCAAGGTAAGTTCCCAGCTGAGACATCAGGGTTTCGTTGTCAATACAATGAATAAATATGTCTGTTTCACACAATTTGAAACCCTTTCAACAGGAATGACTGACAGAAATTCCTATAGCATGACCTAAAATGCCTCCGACTGAGACATGCTCTTGCCACCATTACCCAGGCTCTAGGCCCTGCTCAGGTTCGTGTTGAAAGGTGAGTGTAAACGCTGGATTAAATGTGGGCACTTCTCTCCCCAATAAATACCTTCTCAGTTTTGTAAATCCAAAAGACTGCTCATCTCATCTCCTGCATTTTTCCCCTCAAATTTTACTTATCCAAATCTATTAAAATTTGTGACTAGTTTCCAGTGAAACAACATGCTAGTATTTTTAATTATGGAGCCAACTATGCTCCATAATGCAACTATAAGGTGACTGCGTAATTTTAAATTATTTTATTCCTAATTTACTCACTTGATGGGGACTCAAGTTCCTTTGTATCTTCCTCTTTTTCCTCTTCTTTGGATTCATCCAATTCTTTGTTATATTCTAGCGGGGACTGATTCACTTGTTCTTCACTATGAGCATTCTGCTCATCCACAACTGCTTATTAAAAAAAAGACAGGAAGTTTCAAGATCTTTAAAGAAAATCTGCATAAATGGAAAATTAGCTTCTTTTTTTCTGTAGCTTTAAGATTAAAAATATTAACAAAAGATTTCTATTGCCAATTCAGTGAAAAAGACTCTTGCAATCCTTTGCCCATTGATAAAGATTCACTGGCAGAAATTTTCATTTTGTGGAGGATAATAGTTACGGAAGAAACACGCTTTTATATGTGCACACATGTACATACATACGTATTCATATATGCAGACAGTCATCAACATCCAAACAAGCTGCATTTCTTTCCCTTGCAGATTGTAATAAGCATGTAATTTTATCTACGTAAAAATGTAGAAATCAAGCTTTAATAATGAAAATTTATGCTAGTAAAAAAAAGCCGCATCATTATTCTATCAGTAAGGATCAAAACGTTGCTGATGTGCACCTTTTTCTGCTTGTTCAATGATCTGCCTGACAGCCTTCTTCAAGCTGTTTGCCCGGAGCATTAACTGTTCCCTTGGTTTGAAGAGCTTCTGGGTGGAAGACTTTGAGACACACTCCGCTAATTGCTCTTTACTTTCAGACAAGGATTCTTCACTTGAAAACTCCTCTGCTTCTTCTTCCACAATGGGAGGAGTGATGCCTGGGAGAATGGGAGCAGCCTGGGCTTCTGTGTGAAGAGCCTGGAGCAATAGGTCTAGCTTCTCATTTAACTCGGTGCACTAAGACAAAGTGGAAAAGAATGCATACACACCAAAAAAACAGTGAACATACTAACATTTTCAGGAAATTAAGCGCCAGATTGTAGGGAGGGAGCTAAATTCTCCATGCAGTAGGATTTAAAATTGTCTGTGTCTCAGTGTCTATGTCATCATCTATGTAAAATCCAAACCCAGGTTCAGTATTTCATAATATCAGCTTATGAGTAGGTCTGCATGGGTTTTTGCAAACCCTGTGACACCCAACCAGATCAGAGCAATTATAACAAAAACAACCCCTACACTCAGACTAAAATAACACACTCTGCTAAACTCAGCCTGCCACATAACTAGGGTACAGTTTAGATCTTCTTCAGATGGCCTGCAGCACAGAGAGAACCAGCACAGATTTGCCTATACCATGCATTATAACAAATTATGGGTGTTCAGTACCCCAGTTTGGAGAGATAACTTATGGGGACATGTCCAGCTGTTAGACTGAAAACACATAGTGGTTTTGGGGTTGGTTTTTTTTTTGCAACACAGCTGTACGTTTAAGCAAGTGAGTTGTCACAGAGCAAAGAGGCTCAAGCCAGAACCAAAAACCGTCAAACATCTCTACCCCTGACTGAGCAGTTGCTCTCTAGGTACACTGGAAAAGAGGTGATTTTCTGTGCTTAAGGGAAAGGAAACCAACACTGTTTGGCCCTGGAACAGTAAAAGAGAAAATTCATTTTCTAAAATGCGCACTGAATAGAAACATGAACCAGGAACTGTCATTTAGCAAGTAGATTTCCTGACTGTGGGACTGTTAGTGATTTTGTTTCCTTCTTTTCTTTTCAGCTTATGTAAATTTTGTGCCTCATACCAAATCTTTCTGGGTTTTTTTCAATGCTTTCACAACACAATCTCTACAATTTACAGCTTAAACCATTATTTTTAACACTGTAGTCTCTCTTCCCTTCATTCTCCCAGCATACTCTCTCTTCATTATCCCATTGTTTTCCTGTAGCTAACTTAATCCCTTCCAGAGAAAAGTGAAACTCCTAATGCAGAATATTTCCATTTATCTCTATGGATGTTACCATGTATTTTATCATTTCTGAAGGAAAAAAGTGTAAACAGAGTTTATAGAGATCTTACAGTTTAAAGATAGTTTGGAAATAACTTCTATGCAGTATGAAGAGAAGAATTTTAGTGTCACTGGTTGAAATGGAAGCCAAGCTCGGCATCCTGGAGAGGTTTAAAAATTAAACACCCAGGAGCTATTACACAAAAACACAACTTTAAACCAGAAAATAGTCATTGTCTTACTTTAATGGCCATGGCATCAGCTTCCTCTGCATTTTCCATTGGTTTTTCATAGGTCTTCCCTATTTTGGCAACGAAGTCCTTTACAGTTTCACATAATATTCTTCAGATAAAAATAGGAGAGGGGAGAAATAAAATGAAATGAGTTGGATATGTTTTGAACATTAAATTCTTATGGCAATTGGTTTATGTGCATACTGCTATACACCATTCTTGTTGGAAACTAAACTCTGTGATCATACTTGCAAAGCAGATGATACTCTTTTCCATGGCTTGCCAAATTCAAGCGGTAAGCTTTAAAACAAAAACTCTTCCTCCCTTTTTATTTAAGCCTTTGCACACATTGTATCTAAGTCTCTTATCCAAGAACTGAAATAAACATGACTAATTTTATTAATTCCCTTGTTTGTACACCTTCCATACCAGAGTTGTTAGCAAACTTGCATTCACTTTGTTAACTTCAAACACCATCTTGCAAACTCCCATGCGAAGATGGAGCCTAGAAACTATGGAGAAAATCTACTGACTTTGATGGAGCACTTCTTAGATGAAATATGGCCACACATGTCCCATTGCACTGCTCATGCTTTTGAACCACAGCTGACCCTGAGGCCTATCTATGGGCATAGCTACGGAAACTACAGTGGCTGCAATGAATTTTCATTGTGTAAATCAGAGAAAGACTTGGTTCTTATTACCTACGCTGCAGACAGACAGCAAACTTACTAATGAGGTGTGGATAATTGCTTAGTACTGTTCATTTGGTTGAAATTTATTTGACAGAAACTAAACAGATTTAACAACATATAGACCCAATTGAGAGTTTGGAGTGAATTTTCAACATGTGCTACGTATACTTTAAAAATGAAATTTTATTAACTTGCTTTTAGTAGAAAAAAAAAAGAGATGTAATGACATTCAGATGTATTTTTGAAGACTCTGTGACTGGTCTTTTGCATAGCGCAAAATATAAGATCTTTTTTTCACAGAGAACATATACACACAATACTTCTGTTTTCAGATGATGTCCATGATTTGCCAAGTAATTATCCCTCATTTTTAAGTGTTTCAGTTTGGGGAAAAAAGCCTGTTGTCTGAGACCGATATTTATTGAATTGATATAGACAGAGCTATGACAAAGCTACCTAGCCTGAAGTTCGCCTTCACATTGGTGAAGTTGTTTGTCCTCTTAATGATATGGATATGCATAAAACAAAACAGAAAAAATGTAATGTGAAGTAGATCACATATTTGCATTAGTAACAGTAAGTTTCATATTTAAGCTGCACACTGATTTGGAGTGATTTAAAATCACTTTATATTAATATTATGTGATATATATTTTTTAAATGGTGATGTATTTAGAATTAAGCTATCCATTACAATTGTATCACGTAAAAATTTTGCAGAAAGAACATTCACTCTGAAATATATAAATTGAGATATATTAAGCCAAACAAGACAGGCCAGCCATAAGAAAAACAGGCTCACACAGAAGGTTATTATGGTGATGATGTTACACAGGGGATTTATCCCACACATTGTACATAAAAAGGATCAACTCACTTGGCAGATGATATGACAACTGAGTGCTGATCAGAATTGAGAATTTTTGCAAGATGAGCAGCAACTGAGTCCTCATAAGCAGATATCTGAAAACAGAGAAAAAAAGACTTCAATTTCCACACGTTTCAGCATTTTAACACCTACTAGCGAGTTAAAACACCTCCAAAAATAGCAGGATTTCCATTTCAGATCTAATACAAGGAGAGGCAGCTGGCAATGCAGATTCGACCTGCATACTGTATTTTATGTACTAGATTTTTAATATTCAAAGTAACAGTGCATCTGAGAACTTGATCCACAGCTCTTTTCCTCCTGTAGAGAAAAAAGTAAGTTATTTCTAGGCTAAAACTAGTCCATGAGGCAGAAGAAAATCTACCTTCTTTTTAGATTTATAACAACCTAAATTATTATAATCTAATATCTTTTATTTCTAAAACAAGCAAAGTTTCCCCGCAAACTAAGCTGCTCAACTAAGAATAAATCAAAAGTTTGCAGTTATAATTCTGAATTTTCTTTTTACTCTCAGATGGGATCTTACTCCCCAAATACCCCTACTGACAAAGGCTGCTGAACTGGTATAATGTTATCAAAACCAATCCTTTAGGAGCAAACCATTTAGGGCTTGTCTTTACAAAATGTTTGGGAGAATGAATGTGTGCGCTGTCTGTCTTTTCTTGCACAGAAGAATTATAAATCCTGAAATATTCAGGCAAAGGTTTGGAATGGATCAGATTCACATCTTCATGCACTATATCCTGTCTTAAAATAGGCATGGATCCAGACCTCAGTTTTAAAAGAAAATTCTAACCAAATTCCACATCTAAAGCTAAAAATAAATGCAGTTCTGAAATTTTCTGATGCCTTCCTTTAAGAATATCTTAAAATCCCTTAGTGTGTTTTTGCCCTTGATATGGAGCAGGTAGATATACCACTCTTTTTTATTCCTAAAACCCAGCCTTAGTCGTAGAACTCTGACAGTAAATCAGTTTTCATTTCAAGGGAAAAAACAATGTGTAACCATCTGATCTGTAAGAACGAACTACTGCTGTTCAAACATCAGTATAAGACTTCTGGAACCAAATCAAGTGAAAGAAGTCTCCTGAAACTGGAGAAAGAAAAAAAAAAAAAAGAATTGGATAGGTACTTTTATTTACTTTTCAAACTGCGCTTTAATACATTACCTACTCTAAGGTTAATCAGTCTTTTTCTGAAATATCGTAACTCAATAAACTATGCCAGAAACGTTAAAATAGAGATTCAGCAGGGTACTCAAAAGAAAACGGCTTTCTCCAACTCAGAGTAATGGAGGTAACGATAGCCTACAGAACTCATTTTCCAAAACAGAGGTCTTGTATGAGCAGTTCCTTCCATTTTCAGGAGGGGCTAACCACAATTTCAAAGCCAGAACTAACTAAAACAAAATGTCTATTTTTTCCTTTACAAGATGAAAATTTTAACTGTCTTGCAAAATAAAGGAAGATAAAGCCTTGGTCTGCATTGCTGACCCTGGAAACAGAGCTGTGTGCAAAGCAACCCCGTTAAAATCCCAGCCAGTGCAGCCCCAGCCTTTTTGCATCTCTATATCTAGCAAGCTGTCACAGGTTATAGCCTCCTTGCCAATTAAAACAGCCTGAATTATTAAATTATTCAAGAACCTGCTGATTAATTATTGCTTCTCGAGTACTTTTGAGCTAAAGTTGATATGCATTAACTTTCTTAGGAATATATGATTTTCTCATTTTTAGTCAGACTTTTCATGCCAATTAATTTGATTAAAGCATCTCCCTCTCCCTCAAAATCGAAACCTCATCAGATAGTACAAGCACAAATCTAGTCTGAAAGACAGACTAAGCTTTTCTTTGAGGTCACTTATGATTTCAAGCTCTCTGAAAAAACAAAGAGAAAGTTGGGTGGCAACACCTCATCTAACTCACTTTTAGAAGCTGCAAAAAGCTTCTTTCTTTCAGAATACAACCCTTGCCTTCGAAATACTGTGTGTTTTCAATGCTTATTCCAAACTCAGGATAGTGAACATTTGGCTTTTATATATATATAAAAAATATATTTTCATATATTTATATATATAATTATGGTACACATAGTATTATTATATAACAACATAATACTATATCATTATATATAAAATAAGTATGTTGTTATATAAAAATAATTTTATGTGTTATATATAAAATACAGATTATTATTATATTATATAAGAATAAAATACAATGTTATATTCTTATATATAAATAATATATATTATATATATGATATATAAACTAATATATGAGAGAGATATATATTAAAAATATATTTTTCAGGAAGAATTTTTTCTGACCGTTCTGCTGAAGACTCCTTACCTTCATTCTTTTTTGGCAAATAATACAGAACTGGAAACGCTAATTATTTAGAGATACATACCATGAACAGACATTAACTCAATTAAGTTAGCAGATCACGACACGTTTCTATTTTTCACAGAACTGCTTCAATTATAAATATTGTCATCCCAGTGCTCAAAGTTAAGTATATGAAGCAACAAAACCAAAGGAAAAATTCACCTGGCATTCCTCCGACTCTTCTGCAGTCACTGGAAGAATAGAAGGCTTTGCTGGTAATTTCAGTTCATATGACATTATACTCCACCTAAAAGAAACATAACAGCTTTTAAGTTTCCAGATTATTAGTTTTATTTTTTCTCCAACATATCAACAAAAAGAAAATTCAGTGTCACACCGATTGTAAAAAAACCAACCAAACGAAGCATCTTAATTTTTAATTGTATGCTAACTGAATATGGGTGAAATAATTGAGACTGAAGATAATAATTGGCTTTATTGCTTAGATTTTTTGTTAGTGATTTGATGATGAGCCTTCTTTGTGAGCAAATCATGGGACATTCAATGCAGGCAACAAAGACTTTCTAGCAAAACATTCACAGTATAAAAGAATTCGTGCAAACTAATTGCCCAAGTCAAAGGAAATTATATGTGTTCCCAGCGAAAAAGCTCCAAGGTAACATTAGCTTTTCATCTCAACTAGGGGAGGGAGGCATGAGAACAAAGCAAACAGTGAAGTATCTTTATTGACATATATATATTTTTTCCCCTGGTAAAGGACAGTATTCTACAGCATAGATAGTATGAAACTGCTAATAGCAACATCCTTCAAAGCCTGCTGAAAAGAACAAGTAATCACTGCAGATGGCCTTGGGAGCAAATCTACAGAAATTAGAGCAAAAAATGACACTGAGCTCTTTTCAGTACAAAAGAAGAACAAGCATGATTTAATCTACAAATCTTTCAGAATGCCCAGACCAATGATTATTTCTAAGGATCAGTAACAAGCATTTCTCTATATACTTTGCTGTAAATGATCAAGTAGTCTGCAGAAAAGCTTAAAATAAAAAAGGACTTGTTTCTCTACTTCATAAAAAAAACCCTAAAATAAAATCCTCTTCCATCACATTCAAGTGTTTGTAACTAGAGCAAGAACAGAAACAGCCGTGAGAGAAAGGAACAAAGTAAGAAATACTCCTCTCAAAAACCGTGTTACAACTTCACTGGAAGTTGTATGGAATGGCGTGACCACCACCTTCTCTGATTTTTTTTTAAATTGGGATTGCTCCTTTGCTTTATGGATGGAAACCACACAAAACAAGGAGTGGGAAGATCTCTTGGTTTTGACTGAGAAAATGCCTCCAACAAAAATATTAGTAGTGGATCAAGCCAAAGATCCACTCAGCCCAGCATCTGGTCCACAGCTGATGCCTCAGGAAATTATATGAAGGGTGAAAGCACACGATGAGAGTTCTCCCCACATCCAAGGACAGAGAGCTCAGGTGTCTCCTAAATAAAAATGCTACCTTTAATGGTATTTAATAGTGTGCATGAAGTCCATAAAACTGCCCTAAATGGTTTGGAATTTATACACTTCCTTACTGCTTACAACTTCTTGTAAGTAAGAGGCAGTTACGCAGCTTCATCAGTTATGCAATAAAATGTCTCCTTTGTTCACCTGTGGACAACACGCTTCCTAAGATTCACCAACCACTCTCCCCTCTGACTCTTCAGTTAAAAAAGGACGTTGAAGAGCTGTCCCCATTACTATCTCAGCTTCCCTCATGATTATGATCTGCACTCTAAAAACCAAACCCACTGAACATTAGGCCTCTAGGATGGATTTAGGCCATCAGAAACCCAAACAAATACCATTTGAATCTTATGGTAAATCATGTATATGCACACTTAGGTTTACCTGTCTAACATTTTCGTGCTGGCTCGTTCTAGTTTCTCCAAAATCTGAGGAAGTTGTGTATCGTCATCACAGGATCCTCCCCAACCAAGAACACGAGCAAGGTCATTTCCAGTACCAAGGGGTAACACTCCTAACTGACACTGAAACACAACACAGGAGCAAAGCTACTATTGAAAACTAGAAAGAAAAAGTACAAAACTATTACAAATGCTTGTTATTTCAAGCAACAAATGTTAATTATACAGCTGATGTCTCAAGCTTGTAAATCAAATCGTGTAATCCTGATACAACTTGTCCTGTTTACGCCAGTGAAAATTTTCCTTTAAGAGTAACTATTAAGTTTGGCCCATATCCACATGTATGACAAAGAACCAAGGCAAGGAAAAGTAAGGGTACAAAATTCGGTCTAGTAAGTATAGTCAAGGAAAGTATACACACTTGCCTGTTTGTGCAAGCTGAGCTTATCAATTTCTGACAAGACCCAACCCACGCTTCCATCGCCGCCACACACAAGAATCCTGAAGTTGTCAAACTTCTGAAATAACCGCAAACTGCAGAGAAAACGCAGCCTGTTAGGGCCAGTTACATCCATTAGCGAGAGAGCAGTTATATTCACTAGCAACCGTTACATGAAAATATGGTGCATGGCACCGTCATGGTGGTTCTTCTATTGTTCTGGGGTATGTGGATACCACCAATTACTTAATAAACCTATCTGCATCCCATCTTACTGCTGTATATTCCACTTATACTGACATTTCTGATAAATAACATGCTGAGTTTTACTTCAAAAAAATTCCCTTGATATTGTTTTCAGGATTTTATTAATATTATTTTATTAATTTTATTCGTATTAAAAGAGTATTTCTAAGCTATGAAATTGCAACTGCTGTAGGCTTCCCACTTCAGCCAGAAGGACAAGGCACCACGGGGAATTTTTCACGAGAGAAGGTTAAGACACAACGACAGGATGTGCTCCGCAATACGGGTGGGCTTTTGCCAATGCGTGACTAACCAAATGCAAGGACAGTTGGAGGCAATTATTGCACATAAGGTGATCACAACAATATAAGACAAATAATACTAGTATTTCGTATTAAATCCTTAAAGCCGTATCCTGCTTTCGCTTCCTACGGCTCTTCCTCCTGTTCTCTGATTTTTAACACCTACAGGATACAACACTTGGGCAGTACAGAAAAGGAGGACAAGAGAGACAGAACAAGCAGAAAGGTGAGACACAGAGGAAGGGGAATGAGATATGAAGAAACAGCCAAGAGGTAAAAACAACAGGGATTTAAACTTCAAAAAAAACCCAAAAGAACTGGAAAGTAGAAACTCTTAAAATAATAAAAATAAAGATGTTTATTTTTAATGCATGTTATTTTCCAGAATACGTATCATCTCAGAACTATTTCTAAAAAGCAACACATTAAGATCACAAATTTTTGAAGCATTTATATTTTTTCTAAAGAAAATAATGTCACTTATATATGATAAATAATGTCGCTTGTATATGATAGGCAGATACCTACTCAGAACAAAAGATGCAGATATTTAAGGAAAAAAATGTTGATACCAGAACAATTTCTCCTACTCTGAGAAAAGAGAGAAAACCCCCTAGAAATACACTATGTCAAAGAATGCAACTCTGCTTTTTAGATCAACTAGAAAAAAGAAGACATCAGCACAACCTGATAGAACAACTGATAAGGACCTCTCTTTGGAAACTGGGAAAAATATTTAAAAGCAACCAACCTGACCTACGATTACTGTGCAAAACCAAAGTGAGCCTCCTGAATCATGCTGCTGGTAGGTACAACTAGATGAAGCAAGAGAACTTGCAACAGACAGACATACATATTTTTTTCAGACTGTCCTCTCTCAAAAATTGTCTCTCCAATTGAGATGAACCTTCTTTACTTTTATCCGTCACTATAATTACATGTACAAAATGTTAGCTGAAAGGGACTTTGATTAAATTCAGATTTAAATCAGGGTTATAATAAAAGGAATATTACAACTTGAAGCATTAATATGACATGTCCATAACACAGTACTAACTATAACAATCCACATCTGTATTCCATTATATTTGTATTATTTTCCCACTGTTTGAACTGAATTTTTGTGCATTTGTTTAATCTACATTTTTATCATGCAAGCATAATTCTGCATCTTTCAGAGTACAAAAATCAGTGTTTCTACTTGCTGTAACTGATATTAATAGGCCATTTAACCACAATGCTCCATCTGAGTGGAATTAAGTTAGGCAACAGAAAAATGTGCATGAATTTAATCTTTATGAATGTGCAAAGATGCTTGGGTTGTGGCCACCCCTATGCAGATTTCACCCCTACCCCTCCAACAATCAACCCTTAGATTTTGTAGAATGCCTGATGGTTTTAATTGTGTTCTTGCTCCAAATTTTGAGAGATGCTCATTTTCTTGATCATTTGCATATGTTGCCTAAACCATATTTTGAACGTAGTTTTCAGATGACAAAAGGTTTAGTGTACTCGTCCATCACCCACTGCAGACTCCCCCACTGACATTTGTGTTCAGAATTCAAAAAGATACAGAGTACATTTAGACAATAGTTTTATTCCGTAGCTATTCACAACAAAGTCACAGGACTATCTGAATTACACACATGAAATGGAAGAAAAGCAACTGTGCGTAAAGGCCCTGATTCAGGAAAGCATCTAAACATTTGTAATGGTTTTGAACCTTACCAGTTAACGGAAGTCAAAGCTATCCAAAAAGCCACAAAACACTTGGGCTGATAGGTTTTGGGTTTGAATTTTCAAGTGAGTTTTTCTAAAAAGAAAATGTTATCCTACAATCCCTTCACCCACCAGAATTCATCCTGAAATTCTGTCATCTCTTAGATTTTAATTAGGAAGTCACAGTAGATATTGGTGGTAGAATTATAGCAACGAGGGGACAACACAACACTATACTTTGCACTAAATTCCCTTGTGGAAAGGATTGCTCAAGATTTCCAAGGTCATTACCCTAAGTGAGGTCCTCCATTCATTAAATCGAACACCTGAGCTGGATTTAACGACTGTTTGAATCGACGAAGAAACTTTACTCCCTGATTGTCTCCACTCTTTGAGTTAACAAAAACTAAAAGAGGACTGGCACAGGATGGCGGGCATGTGGCTTTCCAGAAACCTGTGAACATAGTTAGAAAGAATGAAATAAATAAGGCTTTCTAATATGAACAACACAAAAAGAAATTATGGGAAAGAGGAAGAAAGGGATGAAGGACAAAAGGAGTACATTTTATCATGCATAATGTAAATGCTAAACTGAATATTAGCCCTGCAAGGAAAACATAATTGCTCAAGATTTACCAGTTCATTTTTTTCTTTCCAGTATTTTCAGTGCCTAGATTTAGTAAAATCCTGAAGACAATAGCTTTATTGTTTTTCCACAGTGAAAAAGTTTATTAACCTTTTAGTATACTTCTCAAATCTCATCGTCACAGATTATCACATAATTAAATATGTATTTCAGTTACAAGTATTTGATTTTTAATCTTTTTTTTTTTTTTTTAACCTTACTGGGTTGAACTGGATTATCCACGTCTGTATGAGCTTTCTAAGAGTACTCACAGATTTTAACTGTGATTCACAGTACTCCCAGATTTTAACTGTTAACTGTACCCAGTTGCTCCCAGGTGAGACTTTGTATGAGAACTTTTTTCTCAGACTGAAGTTATACTATTAATTATAATAGAATCACTGAACAACAAACCTTCAGCTGTGATCCAAAGCTTATTAAAGTCAATGCAGGTCTTAACTAATTACAGCAGGCTTTCTATAAGGCCCTTAGTAAGTCATACTAATGGACACTGTCGTCACTAACATGACCAGTCCATGGAAGTAGTGGTTTCTCAGCAACACTTCAAAATCAGATATCACAGGTATAGGTTTTGACATTTGTTTCAGGCAATATTAAAATGACTATGTTGTTTTCAATTACTAAAAAATTTACTAAAGCTACAAATAAAAAATTGGCATTAAAGGATGCTAATTTAATTCCACATTATCATAATGTATAATTTAAAATAAGGTTTGATTAATTTATTTAAATGCCAAGAAAAATAACTTAACATATGGAACAATCTTCCTAGCATGAATAATAAACGGCAGCATGACGCTTTGGTCCAAGACACCACATAGCAAGTAAATAGAGTGAATATATACAGCATAAACAATCACTTTTACTAACTTCATACAAAAAACCTAATTAAATTGTGTTAAAGTTGTTGGTCTACATTTGCCATCAACACAAACTATAAAATTAAAGCAGTTAGATTTCATGATACCCCTTATTAAATCCACTCCCTGCCTTTAAGTGCAGTCTCCCAGTGCTGACGCGCCTTTATCCTGAGCCACCAAAGAGCACCTCTGAGTTTTGAACATTTGCTGGGTTTTTATCTGTGTGTTGCAGGATTCTTACACTGCTTATATTTAAAAGAAGTTTAGAGAAGCTATGGAAGCAATTCCTCTCTGTAGCCTGGTAAAGTAGTTGTTGGATCTGAGCTGTTCAGCTAGCTTACCTCTGCATAAAGCAAAGCTATCCAAAATTTGAGAACTCACAGAATGAGTGATGCAGGCCAGGCAGGCATCAGCCCACTTCATCTGAGGACTCTGATCATTCACTTGAAAAGTTTCCAAGGGTCATAAATAAAACGGGAGAAAATTCCTAGTGGAGGAACTTTCAAAAAACAGTTTTTAAATCATGTTGGTTAAATAATCCTCTAAGAAGCTACACAGAAAATTATACTGAATTTGAAGACTGCATTCACCTGCTCAGCAGAAGGTTTTTAGCCCTCTTTAGTCATACAGATCTCACTAGGCACTGCAAGTCCAGAGCTACCACTGCAGACACTACAATACTACGTACCATCAGAGTCTATACTGTTTAGTGCTGTTGGAGGTATGATCGATACCTTACATTGGCCAAGTGGACATTTACGAGGATACAGATCTTTACAGGCAGTGTGAACCTACAAAAAAACCAAAAAAATATTTATTTCCCTACAGGGGAATTTTGGGGTGAAAGTATAACTGATACAGTATCTATATAACAAAAATGGACTAATACGTAACATTTAGGTGTAGAGGGAAGAGAAGCGAGACTGGAAAAAAAACCATGAGTGTTCAACCACAAAGGCTTGTTACTCATTCCACAAAACATAATCTTCAGCTACCCCTATAGCAGATATGAATCGTTCTTTCAAGGGAATCGCTTACCTCCATCCACAAGCAAGGGAGGACCAAGTTCCCAGCAGGCAGGATCTGTGCTGGGGGCAGCAGGCGCACTGTGCGCATGCAAAGCAATACCAGGTGGACATGTCTGGTCCACCTGGCTGTTCTGGAAGACATATCTGCACTAAATCTAGCACACCTACCAAGCCAGACCAACCCGCCAAAGGTGGGTCCCATAAACTAGGTATTGTGGAGGTCTCTTCCATAGTTATTGGAAAAACAGGCACATGCAGAGGGTGCTGCACTTCACCTAAATTTCGGATCACCTCTGGCGATGCCAATCATTTCCCACTGCCTGCACACAAGAGCCTTGGACACCTATATGCTGAAAACTTCAACACAATAAAAAACCGCTGACTTTTCACTTTTATACCCTAGCATATGAAACCCATCTTTTTAGGCAAGTTAAAAAAATTAAGAGAAAACTATATTTTGGGAAAACAGAATACCATGGTAAGAATTTCAATCAGCAATCTACAGAGTGTCCTGAAAAAGAGAACTTCAAGATTTTGCAGTAATAAAAGTATTACTACATAAATATTAATAAATATTAATATTACTAATATTAATATTTATTACAGCAATATTATTACAGCAATATCTACAATAAAAGAGACAAGAAAGTAACATACGATTATCAGGCATATGGAACAGGCATCTGAACCTTCAGTTATCAGTTAGGAGAAGGCAGAGAAAACACATTGGGTGACAACACCTATTACAGAAAAGCTGTATCTGTGGGCGTATTAAAAATTAACTGAAGCAAGTGGGACAGTCATGAGAAATTATGAATGTTAGAGAGACCTGAGTTTGCACAAGCTGCCTGCTCCTACTTAATCCAAAAGCACGGTTATGAAATGACAAAATAAAAATAATGGTGAGCAATAAAGCTGGCAAAATCCTAGACGCTTGGATGTGGCTCATTGCACCTACCATAGCTTTACACCAAAGGCACTTCCAATCTTGCAGGCGTAAAACACTGCCACAAGTCTTGTCGCAGACTGCGCATTTGGCACTGACGGGCAGATTACCCTCTAACCACTGGTGAGGCATAGCTATCTGTGAAGAAGTAGTCATAAAAGTTAAATACTCAGAAATAGAAATTAGAGGCTTTTGTCTCTCAAATATGGGTGGATTTAGACTATTTCCCACAGCTCTACCCTTTCATCAAAGAAGCAGGTATGGCTGGCCAGGATAAGCGACACTGATGCTCTCAAGGCAACAGCTATGAATGTGGACTCTGGTGGTGTTTCACATGCTAGGCAGAAAATGGGAGAGCTGAAGAAGGGAGACACATCTCATTCAACTATTCATGACGCTATGGTAGCAACTAACCACAAAACAACGGGGCAGTTAAATCTAGAGACTCCATAATACAAATAGGTACCCATTCACTTAATGTTGACTACATGACACAAACCAATTAAAATAACTAAAATTCAGAAGAATAGGCGGGACAGCAGAATACCTCTGTGGCTTTATGTACCCCCTCACCACAGCTGGTAAGTCACAGCTCTATAAAGCAGTGCCTAAATGCAGTGCAAAGCTTTACTCAGTGCACTCTCTGTCCCGTTCATACCATGGGCAACTCGGGACGCTCATACGTGTGCAACTTAGTAATAACCTTCTAGGAAGAAGTTTCATGCCAGTGGCACATACATAGTTGTGTTTGGAAAAATAACCCCTCCATCACAATAAAGCTCTGAAAAGCTTTTGTCATTTCTTCTGCTAATTTTAAAATTCCTGTTTTCATCAGTAAAAAACCTCCCACACGTCAGTGAATTCCAAACAGACCTCCTGGGGAACAGCTATTGGTAAGGAGGACACAAAACAGATTGCCGAAACAGCATGGTAACAGTATAAAATACCACCTTTGCTTAAGAGCAGTAGGAACTTCTGGGAGCAATTCTCCAGCTTCAGCGTTTCTCTGTATGTGGCCTTTAAAATCTTGTAACACGGCTGCAATCTAGTGCCCACAGATACTAAACTTGTCTTGTGAGATCGGAATATAACCTTTGTTCTAAATACCACGTTAATCTTTGAAAAGTGTTCAGGAATATAGCCACCTACCATTCACTGGCAATATTTCTATGCTTAGCCTTTTTTTTTTTTTCCCCATAAAGAAGAAACATCTTTGGAAAATATTGTAAATATGAATAGTACTTACACCATCTTCATCTTCAATGATGTCTTTTCCAATTGAGGCTAATGTAGTCCATTTGCAGTTATTTGTTGCTCGGACAGCACATCTTTTATGTGCTTTAAACTTACACACTGGAAGGCACACATAAACATGGATGCTATGTTACTTGCTGCATTTCAGTGATACATATCTTTAAAAAAATTAAACACAGATATTCCATAAAACAGCCAAGGACGTGTCACTTAGTGTGGCACAGATGACACAACCCAGCTAAAGGAAAATTCAGTTCATAATCACTCCAGCTTTAACTCTCTAAACTGGGTTTAACTGCTTAGCTGTAGCCCATGTTAAGTGTGTCCTCAAATCCACGTTGCTCCCCATTTTTTCAGGTGCAATGCAAGGTACTAAGGTACAAATACATCTTTAACTGGTTTTGCCTTTTCTATTCCTCCAGTGACACAACTCAGATACCTGGTTTAAATTTGCAAGAGGTGATGGGAGAGTGTTTCACAGAAGTATTTTGCTTCAGGAGCTCTGTTTCTTTGCTTAAAGGATCCCTTTTGGGCACCATACTATGCCCGTTTTCCCAGAAGCTAAGAAAATGAAGGGTTAGGTGGTAATGTATTTATGCAGGATACTGGTGGTTACAATATTTTCCAAGAGGATACATTAAGTGAGGAAGAGCCTGACTTCTTACTGGATTATTTATTAAAAATCTACTAATTGGAATACTCAGCACAAGTGTGTAGTACAGGCAGATATTTTGACAATCTAATAACTATCTGTATTTTGTTCAACTCAATGAATATGACTAGTTAATGATATCATATTGGATCAAACAGACTGACGCACCCAACTGTGGGTATTTCTGTTACTGGAAGTGCATGACATCATTGTATTTAGAGTGCATTATATAAATTATTTTGGCAAAGACCATTAAAGGTTTATGAGAACTAGCCAGCAGACCAGAATTAGTAGTCTCTCTTCAAACAAATATTTGACAGGAAACTATCAAAAGCTTTGGCCCATTGCTTGTCCACCATTAAAAAACATTAAGCCATGGTACAAAAGGTCCTGTGAATCATAAATTTCTCATTTTAATTCCACTGATCCATTGCCAGATCAATTTAAAAAGTGAATTGAGAATATGTAAGCAACATCTGAGTTTGAGAGCAATCCTCACTGTTCTGGGAGACGTGTGAAAGTATGTGCTTAGCTGAAAGAAAGAGAGGGAAACAGAAAAAGGAGTTTTGTTGCTTTTACAGTAACTCCCCTGGTCATTTCAAAAAGCAGCATTCATAGACCCAAAGTGTGCAAATATCCCATATTCCTCAACTAACAGGGTAGGCTCGCATTTTCAAAACAGCTCAGCATCATACTGTGTGTGTTTGCCAACCTAAGCTGGTTCCAAGTGTCTAAAGAAGTCAGCTCTCACAGAAGCACAGAAATAAAGGCTGCATTTTCCAGTGATGGGCCTTGAGCACTTTGGCCACTTGAATGTTTTGGAGAAGATATGCCACTGAATTCAGCTTCCTACTCAACAATGATATGCATTTGTCTTTGCCACACAGATCAAAATATAACAAATCAGGGATGAGGGGCAACAGGAAATTCCAAATTACGAAGCATAACAAAGTAAGGGAATTTTCAAATCCTATTGAGCTACGATTCAACTAGATCTCAGGACCCTGTACTCAACCTCTGCTCTCTCAAAAAGGCAAGGACAAACTCACACACAGGATCTGAAGAGCTGCAGCAAGCCACACCATGGATGACAAGTGACAGCTCATGTTTCCTTGTGGGTACAGTATATAACTTACCAAATCTCAGATCATACTTTCTGTAGGTCATCCCCCCACAACCCCAATATCATCAAACAACAGTTCATGCTACTCTGAGCATTAAACGTTACCAAAAACAATGACCTTAAGGCACAGATGTAACTTTTGAGCAAAATGCATAGCAGTACAGAAGAGATGGGTATAGAAAGGAAAATTTTAAATCAAATCTCAACCTGAGTTACCGCTACCCCCTAATTTCTTCTGTCTCAGATGACACTGCATCCTGTTCATGAATCAGTCTGATATCTGAAATCTTTTGGAAACATGCAGACATACTGCTAGACATCAATTGCCATTACTTTGCCAATGAAAGTTAAAAGATGAGAAAAGGAAAAATTTAGCCAAACCAAATCTAGAATATTTGTAGAATGTTATTTTAAATTTTAATTTCCTGTGTAAATGTTTCTAGCTGGAATATGAAGCAGGTCTCTCAGAAACCCAACCAAGAGAACCACTTAATTAGCAAACAGTTGTCACAGTGGTACCGACATCTGCTGTCAGACACAGTGATTACATCTAGAGCTATTATTATCTATAATGAAGAAAAGTCAACATTATTGAATGTTATCATAGGATCTCTTGCACTGAAAATATACACCTTTGTTACAGAACACGTCTGTCTCAAAGGCCTTCCATTCTAACCACCCATCAATTAATTCAACTACATTGGCAGGACACTCAATTATTTTCCCCAAAACTTACCACTCTACCACCTATTTTATGATGAGTTTTCTCTTCTGTGTTCTTCAAAGAACTGGCTCAGACTGTTCTCTTCCAACTTCAAAGGGCAAAGCCAAAGTTTTGAAACTGATCTGAAGATCCCTGAGCTGGTATCTATAGTTTAAGTTGTCAAGATGGAAGGATTTGTCTTCAGGTATTCCAAGAAACCTGCTGTTTTGTTTCCAAGAATACTATCACATGATGGATGGACAAGCCGCAGTGAAAATGGAGTGACTCATGTGAAAAGAGCAACCTAACTTCACCCCAATTTGAAGCTTATGTCTGTGTTATAAAGGGTAAAATCCAGCAGTTTCTTGGTAGCTTTTACTATTTTCATTCAAATAAATAACTCTCTAAGTTAATTTAATATTACAAACCGAGTGCTAAAAGAATACTCATACTACAAAGTCAAGTACTACAAAGTTAAGTTACTCACGCAACTTAACTTTGCACTATAGCTTTGCAATATAGCTTCTGTCTGCAGGTGTAAAGTCTTCAGTATGATCATACACTTTTTGAGAATAGGAGCCTCATTCACTGCATGCAGTGCATGGTTCTTGATAAGTATGCAGCTGTGACGTACTCTGGCTCATAATAATTTTCAACAGGTATTTGCCTTATTTACCAAAAGCTAATGAAATACGGCTTTTTAGACACCAATATTAATTTCTTCCTGGCCTTTGAAAATAATTATCATTATTATTATTGTTATTGTTATTATTGTTGTTATTATTATTATTATTATTATTACACTCAGTACTACTACAATTAACTACTACAATCTTTTTTTAAAATATTGTATATCTTCAAAGTATCAGTGACTTCAGAACAGCTTTACCTGATTTTTGCAGTTATAGAAAACTCAGCATTTCTGTGATACAGGTCCCAAATTATAAATAACACACAACTACTGATTTGATCAAAAATCTTATTTAAGTGATTTCCCCAGGATTACAGAGGGGCACAGTGTGATACAAAGTCACAGAACACAGTTTTTTCTTACTCCTTAATTCTTTAACAATGAACATCCTTTCTCTTCCTGACCACTTCATTCACTATTCACTCTCCAGCCTGTGCAGAAAATGTGGCAAAAATCCTGGACACAATGACTACCCAAGTAGTGCATGTACAATACCCTGTGGAGTGGGTAAGAAGAACAGGGTTTGTGGGCAAAAACCCCCAATCATAATGAAAAAAGACCAAGTGCACAAAGTGCATTTGCAGAGGCAATTTAATCCCAGTATTTTCTTATTGCTTGACTTCACGATCCTAAAGTGTTCTTTCAATATTGTTTGTTTGTGCAATTCATCACAGGAGAAAGCATCTCATTTAAAAGTGCCATCTCCAGCTTATTAAGTATATTTGATATTTAACAATCAAGAGTCAGTCATGATAATGAAAACACTACATGAAGAAATACATCTTTGAGAATAATCATAAAGGCAGTGTTCCACTGGAAATGACTTGGATAGAAATGTGGTATTAATACAGAGTGATTGACACTAGAGAGCTTTGAAAGAGTTTCTGCAGATAATGATCTATAGTTCTTTAGGTTTCTTTGCCTAAACATTCCATGTATCCGTGTGTTTACCTGACAACTCCTTAGGCTTAGACTCCTGAGCATACAGCAAGCTAAACTATGAATAAGGGAAACATTTGAGGAGCATAAAGAACAAAAGCCTTACTTGATTCAGCTAGTTTGGAGTAATTTCCAAAGTAAGGCAAAAAAATCATAATTTCTCTGTCCTAGTAAAGACTGTGGATGAATGTTGCAGGTATCAGTCCTTCAGCGCTAGCTAGAGCAACACAACACACAGACAACATTTGAAAAGTAGATTATCTTTTGAGAAGACACAAAAGAAGGAACTAGTGGGAGGAATAGCATTGCATCTCAAAGGAGCGTATGATTAAATTTTTTAAAAGTCAGTTGTTTTTTGAGCAGTAGAAAGAATGAAGCTTGGTTTGATACGAATTTACATCTTCAGTTTATCGATACATATTGATATACATATCGATTCTTTGACTTCTAAAAAGATGCAAGTTCACTTACAGTCTTTTCCCTAGCAAAGGTATTAACATACCTTCTTTTCCTACACTGGCTTCCACAAAACTTACAGGAGTATCTTCAGGGTGGCCTGCAATTAATTTGGTCAACCTTTGCTGAAGGCTACTGGGAGGGAAGGTGCCCTGAAAAAAGAAGGCACCCATCTTATCTCCAAAAGAAAGGAGGCTTCTTGTGTGGTCAGGCTGAAAAAAACCATTGTGTAGCGCTGCTGGAGACTAGCAGGTCTAAGAGAATATTACAGGACTGATCTTCTAAAGTATCGTAAACTGTAAAATATCAGCAATGGGATTTATTTTTATTTTTACCTACACTTAACAGTCAAGAATCAGACCACAAAGAGTACAAATACTCTAAGCTACTTTCAAGATAACTTGGTGTGCCAGTAACCCAAACCACTGAGAGGAGGAAGGGCTTCGGTATCTCTTGAGAAGAAGCCTCTCATGCTTCTCAATACAAGACATTATAGAGTAGCCTGGGATCAATGACCACACAAATAATTGAATTTAGTATAGATATAAATGGATTCCCAGTGTAAGGCAGTGCTGGAGGTTTCAGATGCCAGGCATGAATATTTAAACAGGTTTTTTCAAGATGTAATGAGAAAAAGTAGCACAGAACATATCTGGGGAATCTTAAGACTCCATACTTCCTACATCGTCTCCTCAAACAGTGTATATTGTTAACACAGGGTAAGTCAAAAAAATAGATGGTGAAATGCATTAGAAGTGCACATGGCAGAAGCAAGTCAATATGAACTCAGTCATGTAAGAATTTCAGAGAAAGAAGTAGTATCAAACCAAAATACACTTCTTAGATGAAGAAATTAAGGATGGTTAACACGGGTTTTTACAGGTACACAGAATCGGGGACAAAGTATGAGTATTCCAGTAAAAGAGTCAACTGTCAAATGATTCAGATTAGGTGCATAATTAAAGTTCTCCTTTTATTTTAAAAAATACTTGAAAAAAAAATAAAGAAAACAGATATAAACTAGTAGCTAAGAAGTAAGAGGAGGTAAACCTATTAATAGATAAAAGAGTATCGTAATATCTACATATAAACCAATCCAGGTCATAGACATTTATGAAACTGTGGACCAGTGAAAGCAAATCCAAACTACCTTCACGAGCCATTCGTAAAAATTGCTGAAAGATCAACTGGCATCAGAAATGTGGATAAATGTAGCATTAGTTTGCAATAAGTTATGCAGAAAGGTGACAAAGTCCAAATCTGGGAATTAAGGAAACTTCCCTAATGTAAAGTTAATGCCAAGACCTTGGAAATTAAAACCATACTTAGAAGCAAAATAAGACACTGAAAAACCAGAATATGATGAACTACAATCATTTACATTGATAATCTTGCAAGAATAATTCTTGCTAAACAGCCTTTTAAAATAGCTATAATATTAACTTACGAAAGGATGACTTCTTTATGAAAGGAAAGAAGTCTTTCCTTTCCTTTGCCTGAGCAAATATAACTGTATTTGTACACAGAGGCAATACAACTGCATTTTAGTTAAGCACATGATACTTCCATCTGCCAATATCCGACACTGAAAATACCATAATTGCCTTAAAACTGTCCAAACGACTTATACGCAGTGGAAAACATACACCAGAGAAGCTGGAAGTAACTATGCTACTTCTAATTTCTATGAAACGGGTTCATCCCGTTCCTTGGCAACTGCACCATTAGCTACATTAAAAGCATGGACAATTCAGGATAGTGGGTTAATGTTTCCTTTGTAAGATTTCCTTAATACACATTATTATGCTCAGACCTCAAGTATTATAACTGCATCAATAACAGAAATGCATTTGTAGTTGGGTAACATGCATCCAAAAAATCAACTTTTGAATGGCGTAACTGTGACTCCTTTCTGGACAGTTAGCTATTTTGGTAATTAAATATCTCTACATTTCACATATATCATAAGCTCACATGGATGCTTTCTTTTCTGCCGGATTCTAACACAAGCAGACTTGTTACCACTTTTTCACAGAACTTGCAGCAGAAAATAAATAAGCTGTTTGAGGTTTGTTATAAATATTTGTTTGTAAAATATCATTTCTCCAGATAAGCTTAAAGCTGAAGTCTTAGCCACACCTCCTTTTTCTTTGTGCTGGATTTCATCTGTTGAACCATCAAAACATAAAGGCATCTACACCTCTACCCCCTCACTGCATGAGAGAATTTTTAAAGCAATAAATCTGTCCTTATCTGTCCTGCCTGTACTGCAGGACCAGGCAGCAGCAACAGAGCAAACAAGAATTGGAGGGGAAGAGGTCACAGCGCCGAACAAAGTGTTAAGAATTTTTATAGAGTTGGGGCAGAAACCACCATTATGATTTTTTTCCTGAGGAATGCTGATTCTGCAAACCAGTAAGACTATTTTGTTTCATATTTTTGATGAGCAAATCAAATAAATCCTATCTTTTCTTGCAAACCGTCCAGCCAGCACATTCCAAACTAGTTGCTGCAGCAGAAGGAACCGTTTTATTGAGATGAGTTAGAAAAAGGCACCTGGAGCACAAAGAAGGTGAGGCAGATCATTAGCAGTCCCTCTGCCCAAAAGAAAGTCACTCTAGTGAATAGATTTCTCCCTTCAGGCTTTTTTCTTACTTATATTTTCAGAATCGTTACTCGTCTTGAACTTTCAGCTATCTGTCTACATACACAGCATTATAAACAGGGGGAAGAAAGCGTTTATTTTACCTTCACAAGACAGGCCGTGAGAAGTGACTCCAGAGAGGCTCTCTCTACACACGTTACAGAAGGTAGGTCGAGCATGGGAGCAGGCGTACCAGTTATGCATCCCTGAGAAATGTTCCACATTAAACTGTGCGGTCTAGTAAAGGAGAAGTTAAGACAAATTTGCAAGTACAGAACACAGCTACAGTGACTGAAATTACCTATGGTTCCATATTACAGGGAACGACAATGCAATGTTCACCAAAAGTATTTTCCAAAGGGTATTTAGCCTGCTCTCCCTCCAAACTTCTAAACAAAAGTGTGATAATAAGCTCTCATTTCGCTAGTAAAGGTCTTAACATGAAGCTTCACTCGGACATTAGACACACTTTTCACACTAAGGAGGGTGAATACTCCAGTTCTGTGTCCTGTAGCTTGATCTGTTGGGCTAGAACAGGTTGCACCGAGAGGGATGTCAACTTACCTCATAGTGTTCTCTGGACTGAACGGACTTCAGAGAGCTTATCCAGTCCTCCATTTCTTTTCTGTTCTCAGCACACAATATTAGCCTCCTAAATGGAGTGATTATCTGAAACAGATAACGCATTCTGATTAATCCAGATAGTAAAAATCATGATAGACTACAATATTTAACGTACTCTTTCCTGTGAGATGATGCAAAAGGAAGACACGCCCTAGATCACAAGATATTAAACACTTAAAAATACTTTCTTTAATACACTACCAACAACGAAGGAGTTTGCTTTTCATTTTTCAGTTCGCAAGATTCGAATCAGCCTTCAGTACAGGTCTTTACAATCTATATTGATCATTCCTCCTTCTCAGCTCTTTGTCTGTGCACTGAGATTTAAATACTCAAATGGCAGGCACTGAAACTGCTAAAACAACCGTTCTGGAAATTACTACTGAAACTGCTAAAACAACCGTTCTGGAAATTACTAATTGACTAAGATTGCAATCCTATTTCATAACAGCATTTTAGCAACTGCAAGGTCCATTCCAGTTGCTAGAGACAAAAACGTATCAAAATCAAAAGCCTGGAAGTCTTAAACAACAACAAAAGCTTTCATCATATTTCTCTAGCTTGTATATCGATATTAAATTTACACAAATTTAAACATACATAAATCTTAAACAGAACTTTCTATATAAGACTCAGTATAAGAACACATACAAATCTTTATAAAAAGCCACAGAGAACAAAAGCACACAGCTGAAATCATATCCTACTAGGATGGTTGAATGAATTCCTGGAACAAGTTGATGCTGGGGAGTTTTCAGTGGTCTGGAGTTGATTCTAGAAATCTGAAAATGCTGTATCTAGGAGGTTCAGAGTATAAGCTGTTTTCCCCTCTCCCTCACCAGCAGGAAAATAATTAAAATAACAGGAAGGCACCAGAAACTATCAGCTAACTCCCACTGAAATTATTTTGAGCACTGCACTAAAATAGACAAAGCAGTTACTTACATAGCAAAGAATTTAAAACAAACTAAGTACATGAAATTAAAGGAAAGTTATTTGTTTTGTTGTAGGAAGTCTGAAAAATAAAATTAAATCCTTTATCAGTCTTATGCATAGATCTATTGCATAGTATGTACCACCCACACTTGCAAATTACTTAAGTAAAACGAAGAAAGGACCACCAAAAATGATAGCTCTGAGTACTGTTTTAAATGCTACAAGCTAGATATTGTAACATTTGCACAATATTAGTAAACACTTATCTACAGGTGCATTTACTTACCCAGTCTCTGCCGTAAATAGTCTCTAGCCTTGATTTGTCCTATCCACTTCTTCATTACATTGAGCTGCACTTTAACATATCTCAGAGGCAACGTAACTGAAGTGCAGCAAGCTGCAAGTCACATGGAGGGGAGGCAAAAACCCTGTGGACTTGCTTTTTTTTTTTTTTCCTTTTTTTTTATGTAGTCACTTCACATGGAATGGAATAGTTTCTCTGTTTTCTATTTCCTTCAATCTTGCTTAAGCTTTTTAATAAGGTTTATTAGTAGCTCTCCGCGGCTCTTCCTAAAGAACAGTTAATGCAAAGAGCAATGCTTCTCTCATTAGTTTGGAGCCAAACAGACGCTTTATTACTTCAAAATGTTTTTCTAGGCCAGGTCATCAGATGAAGCCCAGAAAAGCCATTAAATCATAATATAACCCTGGCTCCAACAACAATCAGCATTCTGCTGGAATTTCCAGGTTTCAGTGGACTCAGAAATCTTATTTGGGAAAATACACCCACCAGATCATTGCCTAATATATAGCATGACATTGTAATACGGATTAAGTAAGGACAAGTCCACCCAAAACTCTGCACTTTGCGTCCGTCCTTCCCCCATGCCCATTACTGACGCTAACCTGTAACCAGACGTGAAATGCCATTAAGCAACAACAGCTGCATTTATTGCTGAAGACTCCCGACAAACTTGATCTTTTCAAGTAGGATTTTTTTATATTGCTCATGTCTTTAATACTACTGATCATAGAAACCCCCTGTGCATCCCCCCCACTCTCCCCTCCCAAAATGAAGGCCTTAGTTCAGTTGTTCACACGTAATTATCTCGTGCCGACGGAGATGCCCTTCGGCATCCAAAGCATCGGCACAGGGCAGGTAAATGTGACAGAGCACCACAGCACCCAGAACAGCAGCTATAAATAAGCCAGGTGGGACATCAAAGGCCATTTCAAAAGTACTACACACCCATGTACTGGCAACCAAATCACGTCCCCAAACATTGCTAACTAATGCATGTAAACATACCGGAAATTCCTATATCCCAACTTCTTATTAAATTCAGAGCATAATAAACTTAATAAAGTTCAGAGCATTTCAACAGTCTAAAAGTTAAATTATATACTGACAATCACATGAATGTAGGATCAATGCTTATTAGTGCTATAAAAATGAAGTGGAAAGTTGGAAGACATACATATTTGTAAATACAGCATCTATAACATGATGGTTAAACTACATATTCTCTTTGATTTACGTATTTTTAACAACAAACTTCAAGAAGGTGTATGATAACATGAAAAAAGACAAAACGCATTATATGCAAAAAATATTGACAATGCTTGGAATTTTTCTTAAAAAAAAAAAAAAAAAAAAGAGAGGAACTGAGCAGTCCGTTTAGGTTCTCATCTACTTCAGTCTACAAAATCATGGAGAAGATGTACTCTCGTTATTTATTAGATATTTCACGTAACATAAGAACTCAGGGAACCAAGGAAATGATTAGCAAACAACAAGAAGTGTTTTTTCCTAAATGTAACACATTATTTAGACTTGAAAAGTTTTCCCAAAGGATGTTGAGGAGACCAGAAGTATAAATGTCTAAAAAGGTATTTGACAAATTCATTATGAATAGATGCATCATATACTGTAAAACACAATATCCGAAACCTTAAATTTAGCAAGTCCTCAAAATCCAGGGAGTGAACATTGGGAAGTTACCCAAGAGGAAGAATCACTGTACCTGCTCTGCTGCTTATACTCCTTGCTTGAGTACCTGCTACTGCTATTATACTGCTTTGATTCAGTATGGTTTTATGAGCTTTATGCTAACTCAGTATAGCTGTTCTCGCTTGTCCTAAACTGAGAATGAATTCCTATACCTTCCTATTTGCATTTACATAGAAGGCATGCTTTCTTATGGATGCTTACAGAAAGTCATGATTAACTAACTGAAGTGGGATGTTTAGAGTGCATTCATTAAAGACAGTTGAACCTGTATGCAGACATAATCAAAATTAAAATGGATTTAATTGTCCTTAAAACTATTTTCCAGCCATGTAAATTCGGATTTTACTAGCAATCTTATCTCATTGCACGTAGTCATATTCAAAGTCCTGTATCTTTCCTTCTACTGACCAAAGTCAGTATCTTTTCTTCTGTTACATATTACCTTTTTTTTTAAATTAATGCTCGCTACCCAAAATATTATTATTTATATATCACTCTGAATATGCTAAACTCTCAACAGACAAGAAGAAATTGTATAATACAACGACAAAGGAAGTGTCACAGGAACCACTGGAAGACCATTGAGGTAACATAAGAATAAGAAAACTCTTAAATCTTGGAGGAACTCAGGTGCTAATGGTTCACACGCTGACAAAGCAGGAGACAAATCAAGAAGGATGAAGACAGAAAAAAAGCCTTAAAAATAAATAAATCAAGCAGATTTAATTTAGAAGATTAAGTTACTTTGAAAATTTTTACCGTTGTCAAGTAGCCAAGAAGTAGTCATTGCTGATTTTGGAAGAGAGAGTTATCAAAGCCAGATACTGCAGTATATTGGAAAGTAATGAAATTGAGGTAGTGGGAAAAACCACTTTTAACGCAGTAGGCATAGGGAAAGAGTGAGCATATATAGTCTTAAAAGTTGAAGGCAAACACCGCAAGTCCTAAAACATCACAGGGAACAAAGAATGTCTGGATAGGAAGAAAATTGGCCCATTACTGTGATAATGTTCCTTTCTGTTCAGAAAAATAGGGGGCTTTTTGGGTGGGGAATGAAGGAGAGAACAAGAGGATATTGTTCAGTCTGCCACCACATAGGTCTTGCCATAAATTGGGATTTTCACACATGTTGACACTAGGATGATTTGGCTTCTAAAAATACACGCATACTCATATATATATGTACATACACATCTGGAAGTTACTTCGATGAAAATTACACAGTCGAGTTTTGGGCCACTACTGCAACTTTCCTTTCAGACAGCACCTATTAGGAACAAGCTTAACACCTTGAAAGGAAATAAAATTGCCATTAAATTCAGTGGAAATTTGAAAGCACCTTTCACTTTCAAAGGGGCTAACTTTACCAATAACTTTCTATATGCCTTCAACCCAATTGGTTTAGACTTACGGTCTGTAAAAGAAAATCATGGAGAGTTCAGTTAAAGCCTATTGCCTAATTTTTAACGTATTTTATCATATCAGCAATATACAAGAAAATACAGTTCCCAAAGCTTGGTGGCTACATTTCTGGTTTCCTTTGCCGATTCAGAGAAAAATGCAGACACTACCTTTGCTAATCAAGAAAATAATGGTCTACATCTCAGCAGCAACACAGCAGCTACTATTGTAAAGCACCCTGCTTCCTGCAACGTGATATTTGCATTAAGGCACCTTCTGCGGCTCTAAACTATTATCAGGCATTACACTAATAGCACTTTGTGTGGCCGATCTTGAATTGACTTAGTAATGTAGAAACATCACTTAGAATCCGAAACGGACAGGGAAATGGTTTTCCTGTTCTTTGAACAGGTATTTTTAAAATATCTTTCTGGAACTAATGAAGAGAGGGTGATATAAAGAGAGAGAGCACCCCACCTCTCCTCTTAGAGAGCACCCGATGCCCGGAGCAAGAACGTAACAGATTTAATGCTTTGTAACTTCTCTGTACTCTTAGACGTTGGCGAGTGAGTTCTGGCAAATACCAGGATAACAAGTTATGCCTCCCTTGCTTTCTGTCTGCCCCTCCATTTCCCTGTCCTCATGCAGGTAGGTCCATATGAATGCGATGGATGAATGCACCTCCATCTCAGTGGCGGGAGTAGACTGCTGGGGTCATTGATGCTCCCGTACTTACCAGAAACTCTCTGCAAAAATCACAGTGCTAACAGTTAGGCAGCTTTCTACAGTACTTTAATTTCTTGGATTCAGGATACTAAATAAATTATAACAGTACTGTCACTGTCAAAGGTGTAGTTGGTGCTTTATGGTGAATCGTCACTATTATTTTTCAAGATGAACCGAGCCAGGCAAAAGTATAAATTACAAAGGGAGCGGAGGATTTAAAAGCAAGGCGAGTAATAAATGGCTATTATATTTGCCTGAGCACAATACAGAATTTATAATCAGAACAATTAGCTCTGTCTACTCCACTAAAATGTTGCTTCCCTCTTTTTGCTGGCCTTCTCCTATTTCACTGTTGCCAAGCTCACAAGTAATGAAGTAATGTGTGGTTTTGGCCCCTACGATAAAACCTCTTAGGAGGGGAAAGAAAAGTGTTAGTCCCACACAACATCTCCTGCACCAGGACAAGTGGGCTTAACTAAAAGGCAGGACAAAAGCGGGTACATCACAGAAACAGGTATAAGGTCTACTCTGATTTCACTCTGCAGTAGAATCCAGCCCAGGTAATTTAGGTGGCCTTGCCTTATACCACATCTAGCAAAAATGAAGGAGCATCTCCCAGAATACATCCAGGCACATGAAGGACAAGAAAGTGATTGGGAGTAGTCAGCACGGATTCACCAAGGGGAAGTCATGCTTGACCAACCTGATAACCTATGATGAAATGACTGGCTTGGTGGAGGAAGAGACAAAGGTGGATATCGTCCACCTTGCCTTCCGTAAGGCTTTCAGCACTATCCCTTAAGATCCTCATAGAGAAGCTGATGAAGTATGGGCTGGATGAGCAGACAGTGGGGTAGACTGAAAACTGACTGAATGGCTGGGCCCAGAGGTTGGTGACCAGTGGCACAAAGTCTCGTCGGAGGCCAGTAACTAGCAGTGTACGCCAAAGGTCAATACTGGGTCCAGTCCTGTTCAGCATCTTCATTAGTGATCTTGATGACGGGGCAGAGTCTACCCGCAGCAAGTTTGCAGACGAGACAAAACTGGGAGGAGCGGCTGATACGCCAAAGGGCTGCGGTGCCATCCAGAGGGACCTTGACAGACTGGAGAAACGAGCTGACAGGAACCTCACAAAGTTCAACAAGGAGAAGTCCAAAGTCCTGCACCTGGGGAGGAACAACCCCAGGCATCAGCGTATGCTGGGGACCACCCAGCTGGAAAGCAGCTTGGCAGAAAAGGACCTGGGGGTCCTGTCGTACAACAAATTGAACATGAGCCATCTATGTGACCTCGCAGCCAAGAAGACAAATGGGGTCCTGGGCTACATTAGAAGGAGTGTTGCCAGGAGGTCGAGGGAGGTGATCCCTGCCCCTCTACTCAGCACTGGTGAGGCCACACTTGGAGTGCTGTATCCGGTTTTGGGCTCCTCAGTACACGAGAGACATGGACATACTGGACACAGTCCTGGGAAGGCCCACAAGGATGATGAAGGGACTGGAGTTGACATACGTCAAAAGTCTCCTCATTTGACATATGAGGAGAGGCGGCTCAGGGGGATCTTATTTACTTATGTAAATACCTGAAGGGAGAGCGCAAAGAGGAGGGAGCCAGGCTCTTTGCAGTGGTGCCCAGTGACAAGCTGAGAGGCAGTGGGCACACACTGAAACACAAGAGGCTCTGTGTGAACATCAGGAAACACTTTCTTACTGTGAAGGTGACTGAGCACTGGCATGGGTTGCTCAAGGCAGTTGTGGAGTCTCCATCCTTGGAGATATTGAAAAGCTGTCTGGACATGGTCCTGGGCAGCCTGGTCTAGGTGGCCCTGCTTCAGCAGGGGGGTTGGACCAGATGACCTTCAGAGGTCCCCTCCAACCCCCAAATCACTCTGTGATTCTGTGAAAACAGAATCCAGGTAAATCAAGTAATCAGGTTACGACACGTCCAGCCTTGAACTGTAAAACAGATGCAAAAAGTACCCAGCAAAGGTCACTTTGTCAGAAATCTACAGTTTCCCAAATTTGACCTCATGTATCCAACGTCAACCAACTGCTAACAGAAAAATGTTATTCCTTCAGAAGTATAACTTCATAATGAGACAGTTACAAGAAGCAGGGTAGGAAAGTTTCATGAATTTGGACTGAAGAATTAGAAATTTATCTTAAATCAGTATTTAAATATAGCAAAAACAATAAACTATTCTTGTAAATGTAAACTGGAAACTGCTATATATAGTTCCGAGGCCTGCACATTTCTTTAAAGTCCTTACATAAAGATTTGTTAAGCATGTAACTTCGCACTGCTGTGCCCTTAGCTCCGGCTTCACCAGCTCATCACATGTCTATCAGATAGGATGGCTTCTGTGCTTAAAGGAAAACATTGAGATATATATTTAAAGGCATTAGGTGCAAAGTTATACTAAATAAAACAGCAAGTGACTATTTTTTTTGTCTGTAATAACAGATGCCTGTTTAAACATGACCCAGCTGCTTGAAGCCAGGGATCCTTGTTGACTAGAAGCAGGAAATTTATTCAAAGTTTACACCAATGGCTTTGTTTCTAAAATTATTCGGTATACAGGAACTGCACTGAGGGATACTTTTTAAGGTTTCTCCAGGTATTTTAACCACTTTTAAAGCAAGAAGAGAAAGAAACGTCAGAGAATAGGTAAGTGTAAAAGTGCAGGAAGAATGAAATCTGGCAATCCTCAGTGCTTCTTCTCCAAACACCCCAACTGCTTCACCAGTGCTAAACCATGAGTTCAAACAAGGAAATAAAAGATATTTTTAATGCATTTACTTCTATGCAATTCTTTTTATTGTGTTTCACAAATTAAAGAAACTCTTAGAAAACTAAAGGAAGAAAAAGAGACATCTTCTGTGAGCTGTTTTCAAAAAATTTCTGCTTAAGCTTGAAATCTGTGGAAAATAAGCTCCAGGCAAATGTAACTAGACCCAAAACATACAATATAGCCCAGAACGGTCACATTTTTAAGCATCCCCTTATTTTCCTCTTCTGAAAAGTATTCAGCTTTCTTGTAATAGCTCACTCCCAAGCGACTTATCTATGGATTTTAGCCTCACAGCTGAAATGCTTTATTGCTTTTTCATAATGAAACTTAAAGCTCCATCGTCTCCAGACACTCTAGGGAAAGGGAGATAGCGTATCAAGTCAGAGATAAGGAAGCTTAAAACTTGAAAGTCACACCCAAAGCTACTCAAAGAGCTCTCAGCTTCATTACGTTTTTTTGTCACTGTCAAAGGGCGGGGGAAAATGAGCAAATGCTAAATGGAGGAAAAAAAACCTAAGTGCATCACAAGTGCACACTAATTGCTTTTGTCTATTTTTTTTCCCCCCAGCATATTAATTCGCTATTTCAGTTTTTGTTTTGTTTCTAAGCTGCCTGTATATGGGGGGGGGGGGGGGGGAACTGAGTGGAAAATTGAACAAAATGGAATACAAAGCACTTCCCCTTTCTTTCTGTGGTTTGGATATTGCTTGGGCTGGGAGCATCAAAAAGCCTTCATCACGTAGAGGCTAATCAGCATCTGTATGAAACAGCAGATAGTTCACAACTAGGGAAAAACTAAATCCATCCCAAGAGTTAGCTACCCGTGCAAAGCTGAGTCACGCTGGTGAGGCCAGCACAGGAACTTGAGCTGTTTCCAGCCATATTCTACCTCCCAGAGATAGCAAGAGGCCCCGAGATCTTCACGGATGTGACTGCAGGACCTCTGTCAGCCCTGCGCTAGACCGCAAACAGGGCACGGGGAATGTCTGGATATGCCAGTCCCCCAACTTGAAACGGTGCCACGCACTGACCCTTCTGATAACGCCAAGGGCAAAATTTAAAATGCAATGTCTCCAAGAGTGGGATTCAGCTCACAGAGGAAGGTACTTCAAGTAAAGACATCTGCAAATGTGTCTGAACTCCCACCATCATCGGTATATATTGTTAGCAACGTTAACACTCAACTGGAATGCAAAGAAAATTTCAAAGTGTACCCAAACCCAGGAAATTATTGCATATCTAAAGGATAAATATGATGTAAAGTATGCTGAGAGGAATCCTAAGGATAGCACCACACACAGTACATAGCACTTCACTGATATTTCTTTTGTTTTCCTTCACACAAATAATTTCACAATACTAATGTAAGCTCATTATCCATACCTGGATTATTATTATTATTATTATTATTATTATTATTATTATTATTATGCAATTACATTAAGATGCACCTATAGCAGAGGTTTATGCAGACTAAAGAGTGTTCACACAAGACTGTTCAGTTAAGTAAATTTAATGTGTAAACTATTTGAAATTTGGTTTATGTAAATTCATCAAGAGACAGAAACATGTTTCCAAACACAAAGCCATTCCTTTCGTGTCCCTGTGGTTTATTAAAGGGAGAAATCAAGCAAGAGTGTCTCCCTTCAAGAGAACATCAGCAGAGACTAGATGTAGAAATTTACTCAAAATACATTTTTCACAAAGAAAAAAAATTGCAGATAGCTGTGCTCCAGAGTATTCCTACAGAGCAAACCAGAAAGTTTAATCATCCAGGCTAAGAACAAACCAGTGAAAAAAGTTTGCTTAGCAATAGCTGAAACCAGGGGAAACCACCCCAAGACTGGAACGAGCCAAAGCCTTCAAGGTGGTTGCTGACCCTGTGATCCCAGGAGTCTCCCAACACAGGAGTAGCAAGATGATTTCACCAAGCTATAGAAATAAGAAAGATGATGAAAGAGAAGCAGCAGAAAGCCCAGAGAAGGTCAGTGCAACCTTTAGGTGAGTGGTCCTCGGAAAAAAACAGACTGAGGTAGAATAGTGTCTGAAAGAGGCTTGAGATTATGAGTAAAGAAACCATCTCCTGCTGTCCACTGAGACTGAACTGCAGTAAATTCGACTTTGTAAACACGCGGGACAGCATCAGACAAATACCTCCACTGGCATCCATAAGCCTTTCTGCACTTAAAGCTCAAGACCCTAAACTTTGGGCAAATCAAGAGCTAGTAATAAAACTGAATTGATGCTAGGTTATTTAAATAAGAAAAAAACAGTATTAGGATAATTATTCCCAGCTTTGGGACTATCTCTCTTTGTCCACGATATTCAAAAAGACAGAAGACTGGAGTGCCCAAACCCAAAGATGAAAGGTTTTAAACTCCTTTGGGAAAAGGCTCTTCTCATTTCCTCTTGATGTGGTTTGGGGAAGGTTAAGCAGTTCTCACATTCCCTGAAGTTCTTGTAGTCCCTGAAGAAAAGTCTCAATAACAACTCTGAAAAAATCTGGGTGGCAAGAAGGAAGCAAAATATGTCCAAGTCTAAGAAATTAATTAACACTATCTCTCCAAAATACTGCAGAAGCCTGGCAACGCATTCTGTTTTCCAAGCCCATTGTGAATATTAAAAGTTAATTTTCTAAAATCAAGTAGAAGCAGCTAATCTCAACAATGAGCGGAGAGCTGACTGATGTCAGAAGCAGCAGGGCTGAAATAAACTGCTAAAAAGCAATACGCCTTCAGGCCCGGTTGTAATATTCAACTTGAAATTCTGATGAATCGCAAGAACTGAGTTTCCAGTACAACTGGGCAACCTCCCATTAAAAACAGTGGCTGTACAGGAGGATTGAAAGATGAAAGGAATTGGTTTATGCTTTAAGCTGGTTCCACATAAATTATATGCCAGTAAACTTTACATCCCCAGCCAAGATGTAGGATACACTACATTCAGAAATATGGATAGGAAATAGGGTAATCAGAGTTCTGGAAGAAAACAATATAAATTTTAACCACAGCTGAAGCACAGTTGCTCCACTGGCGTATTTGGCCTCACTAACCTATAAAAAATACCTAACCATCTCAAAATACGGTCGAAGGAAAATCAGCAAATATAAATGTTTAGTTTTTCAAAATCTATCCAAGTTTACAGAATATCAAGGAAATCGCAGACAACTGGATAAAGATTTTTTTGTTTAAAAACATATTAAGCAGAACCCTCTGCTTTCAGGTCAAAGTGAACTGATAAGTCTGACCAAAAAAGTCTTGAAATCAGAGAAAAAAAAAACTTTAACTTTTTGTAACAAAATTACATTCAGGGACTAACTTTAATGAAATGCCATTCGTGTTTTGTTTTTCTCTTTATACAATATGAAAAAAAATACTTTAAAACAAAATTTAATCCCTTTAATTTGAAATTAATTAAGTACTTCTGTTCAAAAAAGTTATAACATCAGGTTGACCCATAATTAATTTTAGTTCAGTCATTGAACTGAAAAGATGAATTATTTTTATGTCCCGATCATCCAATGAGATGAAAAGCTAAGGGACATTAAAAAAGTAAGAAGGAATAATGGGAATTTTTAACATGGGAAAAGATTAATAGATAATAAGCACCTTGTTATTCTCTTACAAAATTTTGTGGTGCAATTCTTAAACTGGGAGAGAAGTGTAAAGTAGTGATACGGGAACACTTACAGACAGCACAACATTTTGATTACTTAGTTCCCCCCCTCGATCACCAAGGCACCTCAGAGCGAGCCAAGCAAGGTACTAAACAGACTGTACAGTGACTTGAAAAAGTTCAGTGTTAAGATTATTTACCTTGGAAAATAGTTAAATCAAAAGGAGGTAATAAAAAATATAAAATAACGAACAGACAGATTATAGGTTTCTGCTGCCTTTGCCTCATAACACTAGGTGAGAATACTTAATTAAAGCCCAGCACATTAAGAGTTCTCCAAGGAAGTATTTTTCCACAGAATAAATAATTAGACTCGATGGTCTATATGGTCTATAGCATCACTAAAACCAAGAAATCAGCAAAAATTTATTATATTAGACATTTTTGCAAGCATACTCAGAATCCTAGTAATCAATGTTATTGGCTGGAATATAAAATTTCATTTGCAGCCAATTTCTAATTACTAAGAATTGCAGTAGGCTTTCCAGGACAGCAGATCTGCCTACTGCAGCTTCCTCCCTCTCAAGGTGACCACTTTCAGAAGACGCATATTCAACAAAAAGTACTTGATTCAGCACCGGATTCAGAAAGCTGAAAGCAGGGGTCTACATTTTAGGTGCCCTGGATGACAAAACTCTTATCGTAGCTAAAGGAGAGTTAGTTAATAATCAGTGGAGTCTATACTGAATTAAGCAATTACAGGAATCTACTTTAAAGAGCTATTAATCTTATCCTAGATACCTAAATTTAGGGGTTTATAAACCCATCATCGAGTCCCACCCTGAAGTTAGGGCAAGCTGAATCCCCGTCCTGAGTATCATCTAGTATGTTAATTCTCATATTCCTGGAGGGCACCTTGCAGAACAACAGTGAAATTATTTCCTCTGTTACTCTCAGATGCAATTAGATAACAGAATTAATCTAGCCAGGATTTTCACTTTTCTGAATATGCATACAGTAAGAAATTGAGTGTCCATGGCTTTGTCTAATTCTTAGATGCACTGGAAGTTGGCTTAACCCAAATCAAATGTCTAAAGCCAGCTATACAAAGTAATGCCTCAAAGCCAGTATTTCTACCCTAAAATTATTATTTTCCATCACATTTATCACAAAACCCCATAACTGAATTAAATGTTTCAAATATCAGTTTGGATGGATTAAATATAGGTGCTGCCACATGATGCCTACGCATTTTACACGAGACTGTAGGATAGATTTCTAATAACCCTGGGCATTTTACACATCCCTGTGGCTCAACAACTGAAAGGCAGCATGGTTAACATCTACAGAATTTTTTCCTTGTCAATGTGCATCAGTTCTTCATCATCAAAAGCAAGGCAGAGGTAGAAACTAAGCCAAAAGCTAACGTGTCAAAATCTCCTTTTAAATCACAATTCATAATCACCTTTGTTGCCCTGAGGAACTTCATTAATTGAATATGCCTGTTCAAGAATCGTTTTAGTATTTCAAAATCACATTCCTTATACCTATTAGAACAAAAGCACGCCACCAATGTTCCACATGCCCATGCTTGCATGCTGGAGAGCACTATTCAGCCTCATTCAGTCTCAAGTCTTGTTTTGAGAACAATAAAGAGATTTTTCTCAATGCACTTGAGCTATCAACAAGCCATCTTCCATCCCTGCAAACCAAAACGCGTAAGGAATTACAGCTCTCAGCAGAATTGGTCACTGCCCCATCCGCTTGCGTGCAGTAAGGATGGGAGACTGATTCATCCCCAAAGTCTCCCCAAAGAGGCAACATGCTGTGCAGCTACACTCCTCAGGTTGTGCCGAGACAACATAAGCCACCCTCTGAGGCAGAAGCAAAGCGCTGTGGAAGAAACGTTCAGCAGAGTACCCAACACCGTTACGAGGACTCAGCACCCACCCACACCAGGGAACTGCAGGCATGGGGTGAGCAAAAGCCCCCGTGGGCTCCTGATGTGGCTGATGGCACATCTCTGACAGGCTGAACTGGCTTCCTGAACCTCTTCTCTCTCTTCCCACAGACTTAGGAGACCGGTACCTAACAAGCAAGCAGGAAGAATCTGGCCTTGAGGGTCTCATATAAAGACTCGGAAGTCAAGGGACACCTTTTCCTCTATTTAATAGCCTCCAGATGAGGATGCTCAAAACTACAAAATGCCTATAATCGATTACAAGGCACCCTCATGCAAGCTTGTGCACTAGGAACTATTTGCTAGAAATGAGTTGGTTGTTCATTGAAAAGTAATAGCATCACCAATAAAGAAAAAACTGAAACAGATGAGCTGGTTTAAGTTTAGCAGCTTCTTATTTTAATTAGCAGATATTTATTTATCTCAACTTTCCCCTTAACCTCAATTTGTTTGTAGTAAGAAAGGAAAAGTAATTCTGGTGAATAAACACTGATATTTAGTTACATAAAATATTTTGCAAGCATGCGCATTACAAATAAACTCAACCTTAAATCTGTGTGTTATGACTAATTTTAGGACTTGAGTTTTATCCAAAAAAAGAGCATGGAAAATCTTGACACGCACACCGCTGTCTCCAAACAGACAAACTAGAAAGGGCAAAAGAAGGCAAACCAGTAGCTCCTACAAGCTTCTACAAGATGGGGGTGGGAGACTGAGGGGAAGGGGGGATTTAAGTGAAGTGACAAAAGGATTTGTAAAAAAAAAAAAAAAAATTCGTTTTAATGTAAATTTTTAAAGGTGTATTTTCCTGGGAAAATGGTCATTTGGTGTATATTCCATCTGTGTAAGTTTGTGTTAAAAATATTCTCTGTTGGGACAAAGAAACAAGAAGAGTACATTAACTAGAGAAAGCTAAAGTTAAGGATCTAATTTTTGCTTTTTTAACAAAGAGAATGCTAACAGAGCACTTGGAACATAAAGAAAATAAATAAGTAATTTTAAGAAAGGCCGGATTATAATTTTTAACATGGAAGGGGAAAAAAGGCAAAAAGAAATGTTTCTTTTTATTTATAAGGAGTATTGCTGGAAAGCTAACCACCTCCCTGCCCCCCCGACTCCAAACCAGTGCAGGCAAGGCCAGAGATGTCTTACTTCACTGAGCTGTGTTGCTGGGAGACTGGGTTAGGCAAACACAAAGAAAGAAGCCAAAAGATTAAGCGAGATGATCACTATTACCATATTTCACAGTCAAATCAGATGACACTTCAATCCAGGAGAGCTATAGATCCAAATAATTTTTCAAAATTAATTTGAAGACCCCTTAGAGAAAACACTGTTTGCCCTAAATTACCCAGGACATGAAAATAAAGCGTCTCCAAAGCTGTTAAAGCTGTAGCCCGAGATTTCTTTTTTCACTAATGTCTTCCCCAGAAGTCTTGATATTAGATACAAAACATGCCTTTGATGAAGAATGAGATACTGAGTGGGCCTAAAGGATTATAAAGGATACCAAAACACCAAACATTGTAAAAAAAAAAAAAAAAAAAAAAAAAAAGGAAAGAAAAAAAAAACCAAACCCCAAACATGCCACTTTTCTTCCCCACACAAAATTACACCAAGATCATAGAATCACAGAATATCTCAAGTTGGAAGGGACCCATAAAGATCATCAAGTCCAACTCCCTGCTCCCCGCAGGACTACCTAAAACTAAACCATATGACTAAGGGCATCGTCCAGATGCTCCTTGAACTCTGACAGGCTCGGTGCCGTGACCACTTCTCTGGGGACCCTGTTTCAGTGACTGACCACCCTCTCAGTGAAGAACCTTTTCTTAATGTCCAACCTGAACTTCCCCTGGCGCAGCTTCATTCCTTTCCCTCGTGTCCTGTCGCTGGTCACCAGAGAGAGGAGATCAGCACCTCCCCCTCCGCTGTTCCCCTTGAGGAAGTTGTAGACTGCGATGATGTCATCCCTCAGCCTTCTCCAAGCTGAACAAGCCAAGTGACCTCAGCTGCTCCTCTTAAGTCTTGCCCTCGAGACCTTTCACCATCTTGGTCGCCCTGCTCTGGACGCACTCTAATAGTTCGATGTCCTTCTTATATTGAGGCACCCAAAACTGCACACAGTACTCAAGGTGGGACCGCACCAGTGCAGTGTAGAGTGAGACAATCACCTCCCTCGACCGGCTAGCTACGCTGTGCTTGATGCACCCTGGGACACGGTTGGCCCTTTTAGCTGCCAGGGCACACGGTTGACTCATATTGAACTTGCCATCAACCCAAACCCCCAGATCTCTTTCTGCGGGGCTGCTCTCCAGCCTCTTGTCCCCCAGTTTGTACATATAACCAGGATTATCCCATCCCAGGTGGAGAATCCGACACTTGCTCTTGTTAAATTTCATACAGTTGGTAATTGCCCAGCTCTCTGGTCTATGAAGATCTCTAGATGAATGTCTTATTTCATGATTCACTGATCAGTAGTAACATTATAGCCAGAGTTTTCTTAATTTTCTTTTTTCCGTAATGGAGGCTACAGTGAAGGAAGTTTGGGTCTTTAGGGGATGCTGAACCTTATATCCCATCTTGAACAATACGTGACAGTCATGACTGCTGGGATCCTCAACTCATCATCTTTGTATGCCCCATTATTCCTCAGCTATCCTGATGCCTGCATGACAGCTTTACTTCCAGCAAGGAGCAAGGCAGAAGCAGAGCTTCTGAGCAACAGGAAGAACCTTTTCAAAAGGCAAGCTGGTACTTCAACACAGCCACCCCCTCATCTGAGACCTTCCATCAAAGTAGTCTTTTTAATTGCATTCTTAGTCAGTAAAGAAACTTAGATTGACATAACACGCTGGACTGTCCAGGCCAATGCGAACGTGTCTTTGAAGTGCTGTGACTATTTCAGCAGCTGCCTGGGAGGTACAACAGCAAGGAAGATCTGATGAAGCTTTCAGGAGGCTTGTGTTGGACTGCCTTGGAGAAGGACAACCAACACTGGTAACATGGACCACCTGTGAAATTAAAATCCTCAGGAAAATGGAAAATCAAGATTTTAATAGAGAATAACGGGATTTGCAGGTTAAGAAAAATGATGCCATTGCAGTCAGAGGGAAAACTCAAGACCTTCAGAAGGACAACTTTACCCACAATCTTCCTCATAGCTAGTTCTTGTTCAAAAAATTTACTTTTCCAGAGGTTAAGAATCAGCGGAGGAATTCTGTCAGACGTTATCACTTAATTCCAACAAAGCAGTTGAACAATAAATGGCAAGACCCGTGTACAAAACACACTTGTGAACTTACAGAAATGGATTTATGAACACTCTTTGTTTCTTATACCAGTATCAGAATCAAGGTACGACTATGAAGACAGCTTTTCCACGTGACTTGGAAACATATAGGGATATGATCGGCAGTGAAAAAAATTAAATACACTTCAATATGATAGAAAACCAAAAATGTTATTATAAGAAATTAAAACAGCAACACAATTACATTTGAATCAATTCAGCCTGTCACCTCAAAGACGAACTACAGCATAAAACCAAGTTGTACTAATAATTACTAACGAAGTACTAATACTGAATCTTGCTAAATTTTTAATGCCTTGTGTCATCATCTTTTGAAGCAACTGTTATCTAACATTCTAATTTCTGCTAAAAAAAAAAATCACAGAAACAGAATTATCAATAGCTGATGTGCTATTGTTCTGATACGTTATACAGTTTCCAAATAAAGGACATTTTATTTCCAGATAGAGGCAAATAAGAAGCAATTCAGAGGATTCTTGATTTTCTTAGTAACTGTCTATCCACAGCTTTCAAGACCAGTATTATAATGGTTCCATACCGTGAAGCTGTTGTTGACATTTTTTGTGCTCGATTCAGCTACGCTGGCATCTGACAGGTCAACTTCATCGAATATTAGAGACTGTGAATGGAAAAGAACATAAAAACATTAAATGTAGTCTGAATCCACTTTCAGGTATGCTTACAGTCTGTGCTTTCATTTCCTTGTGTCCGTTCCAATTGGAAAATAAAGATAGAAAAAAAAAGTGGTGGAAAAATAGAAAACCCTGATGATGTGATAAAACTTCCTATTTGACCCCTAAGCACAGTCCTATCTGCTATCTAAGTGGTACATGAGAGCACAAAAAAGTGGCTCCAAAAAAATATATTGCTTTAAAATCTCTTTTAAATAATTGTTTTTTAAAAAGATGCAGCTTTGGGGTGTCTACTGTGTAGCATAAATGTGGTGTCAGAGGAAAGAGATTCACACTTAATAAAATATAAATTAATTAATCAGTTTTAGGATGGAACTCTAAATTCATGAAGGGGAATCTGTGATATGGTATCCGTATGAGAAAACGGAGCTCAAGGGCCTGAAGAGATCCCTTCCACTCCTTTGTTTGATGTTCCAGCAAGAGAAATATATGTCTTCTTTAAACACCCCAGCCTCTGGGAAACTGTTAATTAGGTTCTGTTAAACTCATGATGGGTTTTGAAGCACAGAAGGGAACACCAACAAAAATGCCTCCCCCTTTTTTTAGCCATACCATATTCTTCCTTTTCCATGCCATGGGAAGGAGAATCAATGTTGGGGGAGTTTCAGTATGTCTGGATTCAACGTTACAGAGTATTTGTACAATTGCCTACTCATTACACTTCCTTCCTCATCTTTATGGCACAGATGACGTTGCCATTCTCAGAGCTCTTATCTGCCATGTTTACTAAGTCTTTATATAAAACTGCTCGTGGTAGCACCATGTGCAGAGCAATGTGACAACAGAGGTACTTCAGTGCTGGGCTCCCTGGAGAGACTGCGTTTTCCTTGATCCATCACAGCCACACAACTGTGCACCATGGAATTATAGTCATATAGTCCTAGAAAGAGAGGTCTCCATGCCTTAGTAATAGTTTTATTGAGAAGACCAGGCTATAGAAGATGATGGAGACCTGAAGCACTTCACCTACCGCTCCCATGAGTCACTGCAGCCCTGTAGGGTAAAGAAAAGTAATGCCCACCACTATGGAACAGCATAATCTGAGCCAGCCCAACAAGCCAAAATGTTCTCAGTCCCGGCCCTGAGGGGGAGGGAGGAAATGCCTTTTGGAAAGAAGACAAGTATTCCCCTCTGCCCACCCCCAATTTTCCCACCAAAAATTCCAATTGATGGGAAACAGCTTTTCCCTTATATATCAGTTTTGGCAGAAAATCTTCCCATCTTGATTTCACATAACCATTTCCATCTCTTTAACATCATTATGGGGATCAGACTAGAAGAGTTTTAATGGAATTCAGTTGGAGGGATAACTTCTGAGCATTATCCAATTTTAACTTCTTTTTTTGAAATGTTAGATTTGACTGCCTGAAAGCCAAACCCCCCAAAACCCCACAACTCCTTACGATAAATTTATTTGTCTGAATAGTCAAAAAGGTTAAAATAACTGTGATAAACTTCATTTAAAAAAAATCAAGAGAAATCACCAGTCTTCCTTAGTTAAAGTTAATTTAACACACTACATCTTATATACAGCAGTTTTTTAATAAAACAATCACTCACAAATCATTAAATTATTATTATTTTTGCACTCATAAATCTAAACAAAATTGAAGTTACAAGTATATGGTGTTAGACAATAATAGCACACAATTACCTTTGAATCCTTAGCATAGTAAAGGGTACGACCTCGAAGTTTGAAATAACGCTTTTTCCACCTCTGAAAAGAACTGGTTTGCTTCAGTAGTAATCCTTCTTTTATACTTGTCTGAAAAATATTAAAATAGAGAAGACAAGGTAAATACATATCTAAAGAGCTACGCATATAGATGAAAGATATGCTTTTTAAAATTTATGTTACATATAACTGTGAATTTAGATTTGTATCATATAACTGTTAATTTAAATATGTATCTATTCATATTAAATTTAGACTAATTCTCCGGGCAACCAGACTTTGCATTGCTATTTTTTGAACAATGACAATGTTGGCAAAATGCTAATTTTACATGTAAACTGAAAAGGCAGTCGAGAGCCATATAATTACTGTGAAGACGAACACAAAATAATTCAATTGTCTGGATAGCTGCAAACCCACAAATATTAAAGTAAGCAACAACTGATGGTGGCACAATTCAGGAAAAAAAAATGCTAAAAACCATCTACACAAGGTCATTTCCAGTTCCAAATTTGATTCTGTTGAGGAGAAAAATAATTTCCACATAGGCACTAATTCAACAAGGTGCTTAAGCGTGTGTCTGATTGAAGCACATGAACTGTGCCTTTAACATAGAGGGAATGATCCAGTATGATGCAAGTCATGCATGACTTCAAGTGCGTTGCTGAACTGAAGCCTTCAGCATGAAATCAGCTTACCATTAGGAATAATTATTATATGGAAAGTGTGAGAACAGTAACAGCTAGGGATATTTTTACTAGGCAAATATTTTTAGTCAAAAAATGATTAGCCGATCCAAACCTTTCCACTGCAGACTGAACCCTGCCTACACAAAGCCCATTTTTTGAAATGAGTAAGACACAAATTAGTGTATTTTAAACATGTATGCTGCTTTCGCCAGCGTGCGTGGGAGTCATCCAACCGATTACAGAAGTTCTCCACTTAATCAGATGAAATGACATGACACAGCACACTAATTGCATGAGCCTCAAAATTAATTTTCTTCAGCATTGAAGCACACACAGGATATGAGAAAAAGCAAGTACATTTGGATTTATATTCCAAAATGGTCTCTAATATTTCCATAATATTTCCAATTTGTAGTGTAATAACGTGATGCAAATCTTACAATACAATTTCTAGACAATGTGATATAAACATCATTTGAAGTTATTCTAGACGTTTTAGAGACTTAACGAAGACGTGACCTAAAGTTCATAAACATCATCTTCTGTTATCAGATGTCAAATTCTCCTTAACTGTAATGCAAGTAATAAAAATACAGAAAAAGCAGAAGGCACTTTAATGTTCCTACCATTTCCTTGAAATGAGAAACATCGCTGTTACATACATACATAGCACCCTTCATTTAGATACTCCTAACATCACAAACTAAGAATATGGTCCAACGATCACAAAGCAATTGAATTAATGCTCTTGAAAAAGCAACCCTCTCAGATGAAACATCGCAGCTGAAAGTTTGGATTTATCTCACTTTACTTCAGATGCCAACAACCTGGACCAACGCATTCAGTCAGCCCTCCTGCTCTAGCTAAGGGGTAGCAATTCCCAGCTTAAAGGGTATGCTCACCACACACCATTTTAAGATTGCTTGCAATTTTCTGACCAGACCCTAAGATAAGCTAGTTTAACATGATATAAATAGATTTAATCAGTTAGTGAATACAAGCACTTATTCAAAGCTGTTTTTTGTAGCTGTGCAGCACTTCTGTCTCATATTGCTCTCTGAGATTTCGCAAGCTCATCACACAGGACTGAAGTGGATAATTTGTGTGTTTATCAAGGGTCGGAAGATGTAAGACCAGAGAAATTCAGTTTCCAGACCAAAGAAACAGTACTCCACATACACGGCAGGCACTGACTTACTGGAAAAATTTCCAACGTGGAAGGAAATCCACATTCCCTAAAATGCACTATGTGTACTAAGAGACACAGAGCATACATTATACTGAATATTTTCAGGAATTTTAAAATCCATTCAAAGAATATAAATCACCCTAAACCTTGAGCTATTACTCACTAAAGAATTAATTAATTCTTTCATATCATTTTTATGCCTACATAAGCCATTTCCCCCATTTCTACTCACCCCTTAGAACACCAGTATCCCTAAAATCAAACCAGTAACTTCAAAATTAAACCTAACTTGCAAATCAGCCATTTAAAATTAACTCCCTAAAGTTGGCAGTAAATAACCATGCAGGCTCTACAGAATATATTTTTGTATCAAAATGATAAAAAAGTACTAGATTGGTAAAGATTTACCCAAGAAATGTAAGCACTACTTGAAGTATACATCTCAAGTTTACATTTTACCACCAATAGATATACCGGGCTGAGGTTTGAGCATCTTAAATAGACAATTCCATGGCTGCAGGCATCAAAATTGAGCATAAAGCTTTGGCCCGATATCCTTAATTAACTTCATTTAGCCTTTGAAATGTGCAGAAAACTTCCAGCTGCCAACGGAGTCATTAGGTAATCTGCTAATAATGCTTTCCTGAATCTACACACCAGTCACAGCACTTACAGTAATTTGAGATTGGAAAGGACCTCTCAGGTTGTTGAATTTGGGTCCACATTATTGCCTACAACCAGGTCATGTAGAGTTTATCAAAAGCATTGATCAGGCTATAGCTACACCTTAAGAAAGCAATCGGTACCTTTTCCTCTCCCAACAGCAATTAAGACAGTGCTCCAAGATCTTGCTGTTCTGAGAAACCTTCTTCTAATTAATCTCAGCTGGACATTAAATCTGAAGCATAAGCAATAATCACTGCCAGTTATATTAACTACCGTAATTAAGGAGAAACAAGAACTGCACATCCCACAATCCCACGCTACTTCTCACTTTTACAGAATCACCTCTCATCTGCTTGCCAAACCTGACTTCCCCATACAGCATCTTGTACCACGTAGTAACACAACATCCCTCCAGAAGTATGAGACTATAATAAGGATAGGATAGGATAGGATCACTATTATAGAATCACTAACAATCTTTACTACTTTAGCCATTAACAATTAGGAAAATGATTCACAATATTACAATCACAACATCACAGTCCTCCACAGTGGTATATTTTCCTGAAGAAATCTAACTATAAAAATCATGGCCACATTTCATAAAATTAAGAAGGTGCACATATGTGTTCAATTATTCAAGAATTTTGAATGCAACTCTACATTGCCATAATCTAAATGACAAAAATAAACGGGATTTGTGGGTATTTTGATCACTAAAAAATGAGAGGCATCTTCTTTTATATCAGCAGATTTTTTCAGTATGTAACACGTGAAAATTCAAAACTAACAGTTTTCATTTCAAAAACAACCAACCACATTGCCTTACTTCTCATTCACTCAGTTTGTAAAGTCCCACATTTGCACAAAAGTCAAATTTTTTACTTTGCTGCTGCTAGAAAGAACCAAAGAAAGGAGAAAATATTCTGAATTTAGAAATTAAAACAGTAAACTGACTATGGATGCGTTATTGGAAACTGCAAACTAAAACACTGAATGATTAAAGATAAAACTGTCCCCTCCACTCCTTTTCAGGTATGTAAGTGGACGTGCTGCTCAAAATGTGTCAGGAGAGTGAAGAAAAGAACATCAGGAAATTTCTGAAAGTGAGTAGAATGAAAATGAGAACAGGAAAGGCCATCAAACAGGGCAGGTCAAATGTAGACAGGAAATCAAGAGGCTGAAGAAGAATTTTAAGATCACCTTGCAACAATGCTCACGCTGAGACTAAAATGTTCCTTAAATACTTTGAAAGATGAAAGACAGCTAGGGCGTTGGCAGGATCATTTTTCAACAGAGGTATGAAAAGGGTACTCAAGGATGAGAAGATCACAGCAAAGCAGCTCATCAAATTCGTGGCATCTGTCTTTACCAATGAAGATGATGAGATGGTATCTCACACCACATGTTCTTTGTAACATCAGAACAGCTACATCAACATGAAGCACATATACAGGAAGTCCTAGACCAGCCAAATCACTAAGTCATGTGGACAAGATGGCATTGACCTGAGAGCCTTGAAGGTCCTGAAAGGACCACTGATACTAACTTCCAATCCTGGTAAGACAGTAGAGTCCATACAAAAGAATAACATTGCTGAGCCCGTACACTTCCAATGGGAAAAAGTCAACAGAGCTTTTGTAAAGGAAAATACTGCCTTGCTACCTGCAGGGAGTTCAGGGCGTGGAGAGGAAAGCATGTCTTTATCTCAAACTGTCTTTATATCAAACCCTTCGAGCCCCACATTGGGCGCCAAAAAGGACTGTCGTGGTTTAACCCCAGCTGGCAACTAAGCACCACGCAGCCGCTCACTCACTCCCCCCCGGTGGGATGGGGGAGAGAATCAGAAGAGCAAAAGTGAGAAAACTCATGGGTTGAGATAAAGACAGTTTAATAAAGAAAGCAAAAGCCGCGCATGCAAGCAAAGCAAAACAAGGAATTCATTCACTCCTTCCCATGGGCAGGCAGGTGTTCAGCCATCTCCAGGAAAGCAGGGCTCCATCACGCGTAACGGTGACTTGGGAAGACAAACGCCATCGCTCCAAATGTGCCCCCTTCCTTCTTCTTCCCCAGCTTTCTATGCTGAGCATGACGCCATATGGTATGGAATAGCCCTTTGGCCAGTTGGGGTCAGCTGTCCCAGCTGTGTCCCCTCCCAGCTTCTTCTGCACCTGGCAGAGCACGGGAAGCTGAAAAGTCCTTGACTAGTGCAGTAGTCCTTGACTACTCTTTACATAGCAGGTAGTGATTTTATGAAGCTTGCTGTCACAAGAGATTGTAGAGGCAGACAGCGTCAGCAAGTACAAAAAAAGGATTAGACAAATTCAAGAACACCACCTCTGTATGTGGTCCCTTTAATCCGCCATGGGGAAGTACCAGGGGAATGGACTGCAGCCAAACTCACATGCTGCTCCTGAACAGCCTTTCCTATTCCACTGTTGAAGATGGATTATTGTCTGACCCAGCAAAAAATTTCACAGGTTGGATTTTTCCCACTATGTTGACAGCACCTCTTTCGATTTAAATCTTATGTTTGTGTTTGCAAGTGGACTTAGGCCCTCATTTACCAAAATAATTAATATTTGGATTGTTGTCAGACCAGGCCATTAAAGAAAAAAAAAAAGAGAGACGATAGTATTTGACATTGTTTAACGCCCTCCTGTGACACTTCCTATTCATATAACTTTGTGAAGTTGAGTATTGAAATAAAACCGACCCTCTTCTTTTTAGTATTGTGGAGAGCTTGGTACATTTTCACTGTCTGCACAGGTGTTGCTTTAAGCAGACAGAGTCTTCATTACGTTACAAGGTAAAGTCTCACAGCTCACATTAACTCAAAGCCCTTTAAAATATTCCATGTGTTCAGTAGATTGAAAATTACTTTTATTATTAAATATGTGATGATCAAACTCTTGATTTTGATTAAAATTATGACCCAGGAATTCCAAGCTTGTGATTTTCTTGACAATCTCTGTACAGCAGCTTCCATTACTGTCACTTATCATGACAGATTTTTCATTAGTTATGTCAAAATAAAAATAGATTTTTATCTACCGAGAATAAAAACTTCATCAGCTGCTTACTGCAAGGTTACATTTTTATTGAAGATTCCTGATCATAGTGAAGGGAGCCTGACATCTGAAAATTAAAACCAAACCAAGAACTATGTTATACCTATGAATTTATACAGCTAAAAATGGTAAAATTAAAATTGTAAATCAATATGATCATGTTGTCTATACAACATTGCTTTAATTTAAGAAGATCTTAATAAAAAGAAGTACCATGAAGAACTGATCACTCAGTGGGACATGTGGAGCTATATCGTGGGGTACCTAAAGCACCATGCTTGCCTCAACTGAGATGCCCCAGACTGCTGCTGCTAACGCATCCTCCGGGTTACATTAGTGACAGAGATTTCACAAAAAGTGGCAAGTTGCATATGCTCAGTCTGTCACTGTTGATGACAGTTATCCCTGTCCCATTAAGGAAAAAACCAGTCAGCTAGCTTTGAGAAAACAGCTTTCCAAAATCTCAGAATGAAAGCCAGCCACACTCCCCCCACTCCCCACCACAACACTAACCTGTGATTAAGCATCATCATTTTTGTGTAATAATAAAGACAGCATGTTCTTCCAAAGTTATTCTTATATTTCATATTTTTGGGGTCCTTTATGTGGATGGACTCTAGCCTGATTCTAAATGAAACTGTAATACAAATAAATGCAATTATACAGCTTATGCAGCGCACTTTTTCCTCAACCTTGTTCTCCCTTCATGTTCCCTTCCAGCCTACGCTGAGGAAACAGATTTTGCATTACTGTTGTTAAAATTAAAAAAAAAAGCTTTCAGCTTCCTCTACTTGGAATATACAGTAGTGTAGTAAAACATGAAGTAAACATGAAATTGCAGAGAAATTGCCATAATAAAAATATCTTGGTAGCAAGGTGAAATTCAATTAGCAGATTGATTTAAAAATAGAGGCTATAGCACATATCAAAAATGAATAGGATATTGGCATATTAGGATGAAACATTACACTGGGAATTAAAAAACAAACAAAAAACCTGTTTTAGACATAAACTTGATACTAGATTGAGAATCGGAGAAGAAACTTTATCTGCAGTTCAAGTTATTTAAACTCCTAACTTCCACCCATGTACAACATGTTGATCTCACTCTGTGTTCTCATTAATCAGGGCATGAAACAGCTGTAATACACTGAAAAAGGATAAAACACTTCATCGGACTGTGCCTTAGTGCCAAAGATTTAAGGGTCTTGGTGTTATTACAAAACTCGGCTATCTTAGTCTTAGAGTAGCATTTTACAGCTACTGTTTGGAGCTTCAAGAGCTGTTCCTTTTAAATTACACAGGCTCTGAGCAGAGAGATTTAAAACAACTAAGTCTAACTGGTTTTGAGACAGAAGAATATAAATGGTACATATCTCAGGAAGAAAAAAAATGGAAAAAATAAAACCCATAAGAAACAGTCAAAGCACTCAGCTGGCAAGATTTTTTTCTTTCCCAGAGTTATTTAGGTCTTGGTCTCAACTAAATAGGAGGAGCACTCAACACCCTTGCCAGCCTGTAAAGTATATGCAGTATAGGTCCAAAATAAACCATTTAGCCACCTCACAGAGCAAAATGCAAAAGAAAAAAATCCCATTACGTTTCCACAGAAAAGAGCAAACTCTTCCTCTAGTTCTATCCAGTGTTAATATGAAATAACAGTTGATCAATTACTTGAGGAAACTACGAAAGCATCATATAACAGAAATATATTAAACACAGCTACAAACTTTTAAGCAATCCTCTCCTGAAAACAAATCATAAGTTAAGCTTGTCATAACAAACCTTCTGGGTTTTACTTCTTGCCGTTTTACTTTTTGCCCCTCGGAGAATGTTTAAACAAATTCCAGTGATGCTGTCAGACTTCCTGGGAGCTACGCTGGGTAGAAAGGAGCCTAGGCAGAGCCACTCACAGCTTGTCACTCTCCAGGGAAAGCTGGGCAACAACTCTTTTCCTTCTTGCAGGCTTTTTCCACACCTCTATCTGACTTTCACCGATCAAGTTAGGAAAGAGAAAAAGCTTTTAGCAGCAGAATTCACACAAGGCCAGGAGGGTTGTGGAACAGAACAGAATAGTTCAGTTGGAAGGGACCTACAACCATCACCTAGTCTAAAACATACACATTGTAAACATACTATTTCAGGAAATCTCAGTATCACGCAAATGTGTTTAAAAAGAGTAAGTTCTTAGAAACTTTATATTTATTCACTTCTTTGAAGGGATGAAAAATGTAAAAATACCACCCCATCCATTCACTCCTTAACCTTTTCTAAATTACCGGTCATTGTCAGAAAGTGATCGGTCATTGCAGTTGGTATCTTACTCACTACTCACGTCTATAGAGACAAATAGACACCAGTTTCACGATGCTGTAGATCTGCAGATTCCTGATATGTTTAGAATTACAAACAGAGAAGTTTATTACCTGAATACCCAAGCATTCCTGAATTTTTACAGTGTTTCCGATTGCTGCAGATACAGAGATTACATGCTTTAATCTAATTCAGTGGCTGCACTCCATTGCAAGTTTATATTGGCCCCAATTTTGTTTTACTGGATGGCACATAAAATCCTGGATACACATTAATCATGTTTTGAATTACATTTTCTAGTATTTTTCCACTAACAGTCTTAACTTAATACTCTACTTCCAGAACAGTTAAATCAATAAAACCTTTAATTCCGTAATAACTCAAAGGCAAGGATCTCTCGCTTACCTATACAACTTTTCAGGCATGGGGAGACAAATAATAATATATTTCCCACTATTGAGAAATTCATCTTTAAGTGAGAAGGCTGAGAATCTAATTTGAGTGACGATGGTAAAATTGTACTAGTGAAATATGCAACAAGGAAAAAAAAGCAAAGTACAGCAACAGGCACTTAGAAGAGCTAATGTATTACAGATAATGAAAAATCCTTTTGATTGTCATCAAAATTATTTAGAGAAAGCAGAAATACAGGATACATACGCCAAAGATTGGAAATCTACTCCAAGTTTGACTGCAGATTTTATGTGTGACCTGAGGCAAATGAGTTACTGTGTGTTCTTTGGTCTCCACGCTGCAAAAAAATACCTCCTTTATTCTCCACAAGCATCTGGTTGTGATTTCTTACCATTGTATTGGGAATCTCACTACAAGTGGCATTTCATTTTAATCAAATTTGTTAATGAATGACTTTTTGAATGACGGGGAATTTCGTAATAAAAGTGAAACTAAAAGAATTCACAATCTCTATTCTTTATGATCAGAATGATAGAAAAAAAATGTCAAAAAGTACAGAACTGTAAACAAAGCTGCAGGGTAAAAAGATGCATTTTGAGACAAGGAATAACACAGAACTTTTTAAATACTTGTACTCCATAACTAATACTGGTACTGCAGGTTCAGGTTACATATATTAACAGTTAAGGAGCATAGTGGTTGCGGAATCATAGAACAATTGAGGTTGGAAGGGACCTTTGGAGATCCATCTAGTCCAGCCCCCCTCACAAAGCAGAGTCAGCTAGAGCAGTCACTGAACGCTATGTCCAATTGAGTTTTGAATATCTCCAAGGATGGAGAGTCCACAACCTCCCTGGGCAACCTGTTCTAGTGTTCGATCACCCTCAAAATAGGAAAAAAAAAAGGGGGGGGGGGTTTCTTGTGTTTAAATGGTATTTCTTGTATTTCGATTTGTGCTCATTGCTTCTTGTCCTGTCACTGGGCACCACTGAGTCTGGCTCTGTTTTCCTTACACTTCTCAGATATTTGCACATATTCAGAAGATCTTCCTAAGCCTTCTCCAGGCTAAACAGTCCCAGCTCTCTCAGCCTCTTCTCATATCAAAGATGCTCCAGTCTCTTAATCCTCTTCTGGCCCTTCGCTGGACTCTCTCCAGTATGTCCCTGTCTCTCTTCTACTGAGCAGCCCTGAACTGGACACAGCACTCCAGGTGTGGCCTCACCAGTGCTGAGTAGAGGGTCACCTCCCTTGACCTGCTGGCAACACTCCTCCTAATGCAGCCCAGCATACTGTTGGCCTTCATTGCCCCATGGTCCTTCACTGCCATGCTGCCAAGCTGCTTTTGAATCAGTCAGCCCCCAGCCTGTACCAGTGCACGGGGTTCTTCCTCCCCAGGTGCAGGACACAGCAATTGCCTTTGCTGAACTTCATGAGGTTTCTGTTGGCCCATTTCTCCGGCCTGTCCCTCTGACTGGCAGCACAGCCATCTGGTGTATCAGCCACTCCTGCTCATTTTGTACTCTCTGTATACTTTCTGCAGGTATATTCTGTATTATTGTCCTGACCATTAATGAAGATTTATACAGCATCATCCCCAGTAACAACCCCTGGAGTACACCAGTAGTGACTGACCTTTAACTGGACTTTGTGCCACTGATCACAACGCTTTAAGCCTGGCAGCTCAGCCAGTTTTCACTCCATCTCATCATCCATTTATCCAGCTTGTACTCCTTCAGTTTGTCTATGAGAATGTTATGAGAGACAGTGTCAAAAGTCTCGCTAAATTCAAGATAACAACATCCACTGCTCTCTCCTCATCCACTGAGGTAGTCACTATCAGGCCGATGGCTTCTTCTACATAAAACCATGCTGACTCCTCCCAGTCACCATCTTGTCTTTCATGTGTCTTTATTTGCTCCATCACCTTCCAAGGGATTGAGGTGAGGCTGACAAGTCTGTACTTCCCCAAATCCTCCTTCTTGCTCTTCCTGAATATACGAGTGACATTTGCTTTCTTCCAGTCCTCAGGAACCTCCCCCAGTTGCTATGACCTTTGAAGGGTAATGGAGAATGGCCTTGCAATGCCATCAAGCAATTCCCTCAGCACTTGCAGATGTAGCCCATCAGGTCCAGTGGACTTGTGTACATGCAGTTTAAGCGTTCCCAAACTTGATCCTCCTCCACCTAAGGTACGTCTTCCTTGCTCCTGATGTTCCCACTGGTCTCAGGGATCTAGGATTGCAGAAAACTGGTCTTACCAGTAAAGACCAACATGAAGAAGGCACTGAGTATCTTGGCCTGCTCCATGTCCTTTACCATCAGGTCGCCTGCCTTCTTCAACAGCAGGCACAAGTTTACCCTAGTCTTCCTTTTTCTGCTGATGTACCTGTAGAAGACCTTCTTGTTGGCCTTCACATCCCTTCCCAGATTCAACTCCAGGTGGGCTTTGGCTTTCCTAACCTCACCCCTGCATGATTGTTTCTCTAAGTTCCTTCTGGGTCACCTGCCGCTGCTTCCACCTTTTGTACGCTTCCTTTTTATGTCTGAGTTTTTTTCAGAAGCGCCTTGTTCACCCGTGCAGTAGACTGCTCTTAAGATTGTAGGACTACCACAAACAGCCAGATTCTGACTCTCTGTCTTTCACTCTACCTTCTGTTTGTTCTAAAAGTGAAATTCCTTGTAGCAAAACCACACCCTTTTTCTAAGTTTGCTTTTCCTATAATTCCTTACAATTATTATTGAGGTACCCCTTGCACAATTTCTCCCAATCAGGATTTTCTTAAACGAAAATCTAGCAGTTCTAGACAATGTCTGGAGTCCAAATTGGCACCAAAAATCCCAGTTCCGGTTACTGTATTTTAATTAATTTGGAGTTATTAAATTTAGTAGGTAAATATTTTATAGCTTGGAGTATTTTGGAGGAAAATAAAAACAGTTTGTGGTGTAGTACTGAGTAAGTGCCAAACAGATCTGAAGTTTACTTTCCAGGCCACTAACAGTCCTCTGTAACCTCTGGTAGGTGGCTTATTCAGTGCACCTCAGTTCTGAACAGGCGGAAAAAGAATACTACTTTCTCACCTCAGAGAGACAGCATGCTGATACATTCGCCTGTTTGTGCAGCTACATATAAACATTACATGTGTACTACTGAACCACTATAAATTTAGGAAACGGATTATTACCACAAGCGTGCTGACAAATTCCCCAAAACAGCAAGTCTAGTAAAGGACAGGCTCTCAGCTCCTTCTAGCAATTCTCATGGTAAAATCCTATTTTCCTTCCCAGTCTTTAGCAACAACCCTGGTGGAAGCAGAATTCTCATATTACAATGAGAGGAGGAAATTCTCTCTTTTGAGACGACCAGACTGAAGAGCAGAAGAATAACATACATCGGACCCTCCCTTCCCCTCTGTTTACTGACGGGAAATAAGAGCCTGTAATTACTTTTGAATTCACATTCCCTTTGTGACCAGGCTCATTCATGTACATGCTATTTTCTCTCATTCAGAAAACACAGTAAAGCTTCTTCTCCCAAAACACACATCTCTGACTGGAATGGGGCAGATCAGTAATTCTCAGAGTTTTATACAGCGTGGCTCATGGTTGTTTATCCATCAAGGAACCTCTTCTTCGGCTCTATATAGGCTCTGGCTCTTACTCCATGTCCAAACCCTTGAGCTGCGGAATACAATGCAATGCCTCACTTCAGTCCATGGGAAAATCAGGGAGTGGATCCTCTTGAAACATATTTCCGGGCACGCGAAGGAGAAGGAGGTAACTGGACACAGTTAGCATGGACTTACCAAAAGTAAATCATACTTGAACGTCGGGGAATCTTTTCTAAGACCCCTGCTTCAGACAACAGCATAGCACCTCCCATTCCACTTGCTGTTCAACAGCTCTTATTGCTAAAATACAACAAATGTAGTAGTCACTCGCTCTTCTTCTTTCAGTGAGTTGAGTAGTTAACTTCACCTTTTTAGTTTTAAACAGCTCGATGGTAATTTTTTCCATTTAAACAATTTAAATTGCTATTAACAAAACAGCCCTAGTATAAAACCAAGTAAAACTAGAAACACGGAAATAATTGTGCTAGAATAAAACTTGACTATAGTTGTCATTGGGGTTTTTTTATTGAGGAAAGTACTTTCCATATAAATAAATTCCCAGTTTTATAAAACATGTCACTTTATGTATCCATTGTGTAAGAGGATTTGGCACCTTGAAGGTAAGAGCATTTATGTGTTTTACAGTGTGCTTGCTTTCAGATTGTGATGCAAAAGCTACTTTCCAGGGGAGCTAAAAAAGGCAAATTCCGTTTCAGCTTCAATAAAACCCCCAAAATATTCTGAAATCTTTGTTTAACAATGTATCCTCCATACCCACTAACAAAATCAGAGACTCATAAAGGACCTAGAAGAGGCATAAAAAGTTCTTTTAGTCCACACTCTCCTCCAAGGTAATACTAGCTGTATACAGATTTGCAGAAACAGGTTATCTATCATCTTATTCAGGTGTCCCATTTTTTCACTTGAATTTTTTTTCTGGCCCATTTGTTGGCAAAAAGGCCGCTACCACCCAGCATCTTCATCAGAAGACAGAAACACATGAGCAGTAGAGGCACTGCATCTCATAAGCCTGCATTCATTGCTTCTGTAGGGTTAATCTTCACATGTCCAGCTCCCAGTCACAGAATCCCTAGACAGAATGACGGGGGGTCTAAAATCTGGCTTTTCACATGCCCTGACTGTCATTACAAAAATACACCATCCTTCTTCCCTTTCTATTTAAATGCGGTCTGCATCTGCCTTTGTTAGCCATCCTTAGCCTATTCCCATAAGACATTTGCCTAAGATGTTCTTAAAGCCTCCAGTTACAGAGATCCTCTACCAATAAAATGGTTTTCCCTTGTGTAAACCTCCCCCGTTGCATTTTAAACTCATAAAGTGCTGTTGTAGGACAATGATACAGATGTAAAACAATAAATGAACTCAAAACTCAAAGGCCGTTCCTAATTCACACTACTTTGTAAGCACAAAACCAGGGAGAACAGCAATCACTTGATAGGACAATTGTTATTGCTCTTCATTTAGCATGCCCCAACCTTCTTTTGTTCAAATCACACTAACGTTTCATCAGGAGAAAATATTATGAACATGCAGTTATTAAATGAGTCATAAGGTTGTTCTGCTTTTTGACCAAACTAATAAATTTACATCTAGAAGTATTTTTAAACAGAACAAAGATGGAGAATTGCAAATGTTTTTTTCCACAGAGGATATAGGTGATGAAAGTCTTATATCCTGCTATGTACTAAGATTAGGCTTAGCATACAGCCCTTGAGGTAGATATGATTGTTGTGTGAAACCTCTCAGTGAAGTACCATCTTCAAGAGCATTTGTGAGCAAGAAGCTCTACTCTCCTCTGGGATGTGGATCGAATGTCCTATTTATTTCACTGGCCTTTCACATAAAAGCATGGAAAATATTTTTTAAAAATAGATGTGGTTAATCGGATTTCCTCTTATGTTTCCTGATCATGTTTCTTTGGTATCTACTCTTTTCTGTTTAAAATAATTTTATTCTCATAATTGCTTACTTGTGTTTAATACAGGTACTATAAACTTTCGAGGTTCATCCAATTTCTAAGCATTAAGTACTTAAGGAACGTCTGCAGTTGCTATCTTTTCCCTGTGATAAAAGCTGAACGACTTTGCCAGATAAACCCTAGAAAATCTTGCCCATGCTGTCTCCTATGCTGTGACAGTCACAGAAGGGAAGATGCAGCCACTGTGCAACGCTTCAGGTTAAGCAGCCAACAATAAGTCTGAGTTGAGACAACACCGTTAGGAGCTTCAATGACGGAGGCACAAGCACACAGGTTTCAGGACCAGTAATTTGGAGCAGAAAGGCAGGGCAGGTGCTCCTTAGCACTAAACCCACCAAAACTTCTGAGCCTAAGCATCCCATTTTCTTTGCACACTTGTGCTGGAGGCTGAGTTACGTTAGAACTTTCTCCACGCGCAGAGAAAGTCATAAAAAACAAGCTAAAGTCATTAAAAATATATTAATCAGATCTAAGCTGTATGATGAAAATTTTAAATCTACAGGATGATCTTCAATCTTCTTTCAAACTAGCGAGGCTTCAAAGAAAAGGTTAGGTAATTATAGTCTTATGCTATCTTATTTCCAAGATTCTAGCATTTGTTATAATAGCATAATAGCATTCTAGCTATAATAGCATTCTAGCTATTTGTTATAATGCTTTTCTTGTTACAAAAACGAAAACTCCTTTAGATGGAATATTTTAAGAAAAAATGATTAGTCCAAAATCTCATTTGCACAAAGATACTGCGAGTTTATTAATTGGTTCCAGACAGTAGTTAGGGGTGCTGACCGCAAGGACGTGGATGAGAGAAAGGTAACGACAAAGTCAAAGCACCCACATCAAGAGTAATTTCTGAGTCACCTGAACTTACCACTCTCACTTCTTCCAACCAGATTCCTGATATGGTCTTATACTAGCAAGAAGTCTGGGAATAAATGTGATTAATACTCCTCTTTTTTTTTCTTCCCCCCTTTTTTTTTTCACACCAACAAGATGCTTCTCAAACAGTTAAACCATCTGTACACTTCATATCTTGCTATGCTAGCCCCGCTGATTCATCTGGGGAAACAGAAGAAAAACTACACTTGCCTATTTATAGGTATGATATGCTGGCTTTATTCATCTGGGCTGAAACTACCATCACTAGCAGTTCTAGAGACACAGCAGTTAACACTGCAAAAAAACAGATGTTTCGTACAATCTAAGACAAGTTTCAAATCAGCAGTGCTGATTTTAAAGGCGTTTATTGATTTATCCCATCAGCTGCAGAGACTGCAAGTGTTTTCCTTTTAACACCACAGCTACTAGCCGATTTTCAGGTTGCCAATTGAAAGGTGATCAACCAGTGAAACTGGTTAACAGCAGCCAGAGATTTCAAGAGAGCATTTGATCAAGGTTCATTGAGCAACAGCCTCTAAGGGTGCTCATTTGCTCTGCAGTTACCCAAACTGATAGAGGTTTATTCATCTAATGACGTCGTAGTTGCTCCTTTCAAACTATCGTTCAAGACGTTGAATAGGTTTTCCATACACAATATGAGCACACAGCAAAAGCGTAAGGTATTTTAATTACAAAAGGGAAAATACTTCTCACCAGACTTTTCTCTCTAAACTACAAATCAGAACTGCTAAACCCTCAGGGACTTTCACTTGCACTTCAATATGTAGCTCCATACCCTCAGAAGGAGCAGAATATATCAAGGTCTAGGTGTACGTTCCCTTCCATTAACCGGCGTGGTAAACGGCCTGTCAACACAATACCATGGGCGCCATCACCAACAACAGCCTTAAACCTCTTTATTCTCCACTGGAAGTCATGGTTTAATTTATATACCTGTTAGTTAATGAAGGTCTTAAACTCACAAGAGAAGCCCGTGGGGGAAAACGCATGGACAGGCGCTGACAAGCTAATAGATGATGAGAACGGCAGGAGGCCTTGAGGTAGGTTGCTTATTGAAGGCTAATGGGCTCCTCCATCTTCCTTGTGCCCACCCCATCTATCTGGAACGCAGCACCGAGCCACAGAAGCCCATTTAATTAATGGGTCCTGCTAGGCATCAGGCCTTTTGCTTTTTATCTCCATTAGAAACTGGTTGGGTTATATTTCTGAATGAGAAGGCTGAAGGTTTCTTCATGTGTTTTCTACTATACCTTAAGGTTGACAGAATGAAAATGCTAATTTTCTATATGTAAAAAAACTGACTGTCCAAGTTTGAGACAAAGATCAGGGATGTCGTAATTTTTCCATTTCCAATACAGAACATCTTTTTTTTATTATTATTTATAATCCTCTATGTATTTCAAGACTCAACTTCAATGGGGTTGGAGGTTAATGAAAACCATAACTAAAAATAAATATTTTGACACATAAAGTACAGTGACCGGAGGGGGGGAAGTGTTTTTCTTGCAGGTTGGTGTTTTGTTTTTTTTTTTAGGAAGTTTTACAGTAGTTTTCCTTTCTCCTGTCTTAATCACCAAAGATGAATGCAGAGCCTGCTGTGCCTTGGAGCATCCTTTTGGTGTCATTTATATTTGGACCAAAAACGGGCTGAATCTGGTCCAGGGCACAAAACAAGGAGTTACTGCTCCAAAGAGCCTGCAGCTTTAAACAATCAAGATACAAAAACGATGCATTAAGACACTCTGAGGAAGGAATACATCAGTTTTTAACTAAGGAGCAACACAATTTATATTACTGTTTGAATACCAAAACGAGATGAAGGCATTTAAATGGAGAGAGAAAAGTGGCGTGATATGCATGAAATGAGAAAGAGGATCCTTAAAGCAGCACCGGCACAAAAAAAGGGCAAGGAAGAAAAAAAGACAGGATTATTAAGTCTAGCATCATTGCCAATGATGGGAAAAGCCACACACAAATCAGCAAGGGTCTCTTGCAGTGTGAGCCTACATCCTCCAATTTACAGTAACCATTCATGTATGCTATAAATAATCAAGAATTATTCGTATGAATAATCATATTCATTATGAATAATCAACAATTGAGAAAAACTACACTTTGGAGTCTCTGCTTAAATTTGTTAACAATATTCGTTGTCATTTGATACATGGTGTCACTGAAATCATCCAATTGAGTTTAGCTGTTTAATTCACCTACCTAGAAACCTTTTCAATGAGCAAATAGGATCAATATTGAAATTCAGAGAGAATGTGCACTAACATTGCTATCAAGAGGGGGAACATCTTTCTGGATAAGCAAGCCCCAGCAGTATTAAACAGGAGAGTGACATAAAGTACATCTCCTCACCTACTGGTAAGCAAAGTAGAATATTCTTGTTCTAAGGATATCTGGAAACTGGTTTTAACCAGTTGTCTGAGGAAGATCAACAAAAAAAGTATAAATACAACCAATTTTAAAATTACACTAACATCTCTCTAGTATGAAAGAGAAATAATCTATGAGTAGAGTTCAACTAGAGTACAATTGGATATGTTAACAGTAAAAACTGGGAAAACATGAAAAAGTGGAAACCACTGTTTATTTCAGAACAGATGTTGGATAATATTAATACAGAAAATTTTTATTTTGTGTCTCTTAAGAATGATTCATGTATTGTTATCTACAAATTAGGAATTGAATAATAAATGATGACCACAGACCGCCTTTTTGTGTTTAGTGAAGATCAAGACAGGTTCTTGAAACTGACAGCAGAAAAAGCCCTCTCCACCACAAACTGCCCTAGCATACCACATGATGCTAAATTTTACATGCAAGATGCAATGGAATTACTCCAGGTCTTGATGGTTGGCAAAGACTGTAATTAATCCTAGAAATTACTTGCTATAATTGCACCAATAGCGAGGATGAAGATAATAAGGAAGCTGTCTATATGAAGGAACCACATATTACCTTTCCACGGGACCCACATATAGGTGAGAATATACAGTCCCAGTAACCAAATGAGTTAGTTTACAATGCAAGACACCAACTTGGTACTCATTGTAAGGAATTCTGATAGAATTTAGGTAGAATTTAGAATTTAGATATGACAGTGATAATTTGGACTTTAAAGGTATATCATTAGTGTACACAAAAATAATTTAATCCTTTATAAATTCTAAAAGATATAATTATGAAGCAATAAATCATTATGAAGCAAAAGTTTCCTGCAATGTTTCAAAAAATACATTGTAATTATTTCTAAAATTTATTACACATTGCAATGACAAGAAATTATTAGGAAACAATAAAAAATATTTTTTTAATTTAATGTGAGCATTTCACACTCTGCATAATTAATACGTGCCTACATACTTCCTGAAAAGAGATAATAAACTCGTTTATAATTAGTAATTCTGCTTTCTGCAATAAATAGACAAGTCATACAAACAAAGAGTATTTCCACACCTTCCTAGAAGTTATCCATTGCTTTGAACCGAGCATTTATTTCATTAATGTCTCTTGCATATTCTTCCGAGTACTCTTGTTCTTTACATCACTCTTTTACATAGCAGGATGTCATGGACACTTCCAATGCATAGACTGGTTTTGGACATAAAAACTACTTTGGAAGTAAATACTGTGCCTAGTATTTTAATACAAAATAGCTGATGCCAATGAAATCTCATGTTAATCTTCTTTATATACATTCCATTTTATGTTTTACAGGTTATTAAAATGATTGTAGATTCTATACCTGAAATTTCCAGGTATTGTTTCTCTAATCAAGCCATAAGCTGTTGGAAAAGCTAGTTCTTATAGCAACTTCCTAAGTACCACTGACTTTGTCACAATATTATGTGAAAAGAACACGTGCTGATTTTTATAATCTCCCAATACTCTACATCTAATGTCTTGAACAAATATTAAGATAAAACACAAACAGGGTGTCCTTCTAAAAATGGTAACTTCCTTTTAAATGCAAATAATCCACAACAGCTTTTATTCCTTTTTATAAAAATTGGATTATAGCTAATGACCACGCGGGGGTAGTAGTGTGATGGCAATGCTCAGGTGCCGAGGCTTGTGCCCAGCAGCACCCAGCAGCGCAAGCAGAGTGGCTGGGGGAAATAAGTGCATTTCTGCAGTGGGTTTTTGATTCTTTATAGCATACATACTTTAACTATAGGATTTACATACACGTGGCCAATTGCAGTATCAAAGTCGGAAATTTGGGAAACTCGGGGAAGAAGTGCTGTAAGTTATCCTTTCTTTCTACAAAGGATTTGTTGTAGAAAAACAGAACAGTCACAAATTAACATTCAGTGAGAAAATATATAAAAGAGTTTTGGCAGTCATTTACTGAAAGCTGACATTTTCAATTACAGAAGAGTAAACATTTTTGCTAAGGCAAGTTGGTAAGTTATCAGTGGTTAGTCACTTCTGGCCTTAAATATAGGTTTGAATTTTCTACACATAAAAGAGGATGCTCGGGCTTCACTCATAAAAAGAAAGGTTAATTCCTATTCTCTTTTTAGTGTAAAATAGGGTCAGTCTTTTTTTCTCTTAGTTACATCAGCCACTATCATAAATGACTCACAAGAGTTGGTCTTGTGAAAGTCACTTGCCTTTTTTAAGATAAGTATATAAATATTTATTAGATTTGTACTGCACGCAAACATAATAGAGGAGAAAAAAGGCAAAAGTGGTTACTTGCTATATAAATAGCTATAAGTACACACAAGATCATACAGTGCAGCTAAGCCTTGTAAGAAATTGCTTGTGCCATATGATTTGTTCTTACTCAGCTATGTCGATTCACAGACCATTTATTATTTTACTGACATATATTCTATTTTTGATATATAATAACATATATTACAAATATATATTATTTTTACACATATAGGGGTCCCAAATACATTTGATAGCATTGTTACACATGGTCAGAGGCTGCCAAGAGAATACAGGCAGGAAAGGAAAGGAGTTTTGAAATTGGCAAGCCAAACTGAGCTACAGGCCACCGATTTGTTCCTCTCCAACCTTTTCTTCCCCAATGCTTTTGCAAGTAATATGTTGCAAAGTCAATGAACTCCAGCCTTCCTACAATCTGTGTGCAGGCAGCATTTGTACTAAAACCAAAAGAAGCGTTGTTAAGGGCTTGCCCACACTTGAAAGTTGATGCAGATTGTGGGAGTGTTTGACACTAAAGCGTAATAGCCGGTCCGTAACCCAATGTGCAGTCACTCTTACCCTCAAGCAAAAGCATCACATTCCTGTTTTGCTTAATCCCCAGCTAAAGAACTTCTTCTTTGCTGTCAGGATGAGTCATTAAATCAACAGCTACGTCTGAAATAATTCTTCAACAGAGCAAATTCAGCTCTGACAACCCAAGAAAAACACAGGAAGAAAAAAAAAGGTCGGAATGGGGCAAGGCATCTCATGGTAAAAACAGATAAAGTCAGGGCGAACAAGTGAGGGCAGCATCATCTTCAGCAGTTACCACTAAAACACGACAAAATTAAAGAGCACGAAACTTATTTGCCACACCAACTCTCTCTGAAGAAGAGGAGGTTGCTTTTAAACAGGAATTTCAACTGCCTGGTTAAATACAATGTCATCTCGCTTTATCTGAATAACGTTACCATTTTATAATAATATAATTAATATTACTACTGTAATACCTAAGGGCTTCATTTGTTAGTTAATACCCTTTTCCCTAAGCCAGATGAAGCTGAGCAGTTTCTGCCGGCACAACTATGTTGGTAACTAAAATGACCATTATCAAAGGGGATTACAAAAGCTATTCTTGTTTTTACTTCGTGTGTTTGCTAAATCTTTTACAAAACAGTTGTTTTAATTGTAAAATATGGTAAAGAGTCAATTCTTCCCCTTTGTAAAGCTCTCCACAGTGCAGCAGAGAAAGACATTGCGAAACAGTAATAAAACAGGACAATGTAACTTAAAAAAAACACACAGAGTGTTTTAAGAACATGACAAGTATTGAAAATTTCTTAGAATTATTTAAAGTACCACTGCCCTTTCATTTGCAACAGTCAAAGCTTGCAGGCAGTAAAAGAAGGTAAGAGAAATAGTGTATTTTTAGCCTGAGCTGCTGATATGTAGAAAACTTAACTGACTTGCGTAAGGTCATGGTGAGTCATCACCAACAGAACAGTGAATCGAAATCCTAATCCCATTCTCAAACTACTGGATTGACTCATTTCCCACATCCAGTTACTTGCTTGTATTTTATGCAATACCCTGCTCAAACAGTGAAGTTGCTTCTGTAAATGGAATTTTTCATGTTACAGCCCACTCTTGTAAATCGATCAAGGAAACATTTCATTACTTTTCCATGAACTTCTGTGATCTCACTTCCCATGTCGTATTGTATATCCTTGCTTAATGCTAGATAAATGAGTCAAGCTGGGCATTCCAGATGACTGATATAAAATAGTTTTAACGCATCTTCTTAGGAATATGTTTCTACAAAAACCCCTGATCACAAAATAAATAAGCTAAAACCTAGATATCATCATATCCGTAAATCAATGCACAATATTCTTCAGTAATCAGCTGCTTTGCTTTAGAGAAAAAAACAACATACCTTAAGATTTTTTTCATACAAAATGACTTGACCATTTCAAAATGCCAAAAGGTAGTAATAAATAATGCCAAAGATCCTAATAAAGTTCGCTCTCCCAATCTCATGAAAGGTCCCCTGCAGAAAAAGCACTTATGAAGAAGTCTGCAAGAAAACCAGCTTAGCCTGGATCTGATCACTGAAAGCTCCAGTGTTATCTGCTGAAAAGAGGGCAGCATCTTACTCTGCCTCCAACTGTTATGGACAACATAGATCAAGAGTCTATGCAAAGACCAAGGGGTTCCCTTCTGCTCTTTATCTAGATCTGTAAACCTGCATGTTTCAAACTTCAATGAGCGGAGTAAGAGCTGTTTGCCTTGTCAACATTAAAAGCTTTGAGGGAGTCAAGAAGAGTATCATAAATGCAGCGAATCCATTACTGTACAGCAGAAGCCATGCAGGTCTCAGGGCTGGGTGAAGGCAATTCCATTTGGTTGGTAGGTACCCAAAGGATGTGCCCAGCCAGGTTAAGGAAGAACCCAAAACTTGACTCTGAAGGGTGCCAGGGAGTCAGATAGCCTTTTCTGGCATTAGCTCAAACACTGGCATTTGCCAGCCATGCTCCAGTTTCAAAGTTCTCTTTCATCTCTTCATTCACGAATGAACCAAAAGGAAGAGACAAAAAACTCAGTTGTTAATATATTAACTGCTACATATAGGAAATAGTTGAATTTCTTATCATTCTGTTGCAATTTCCTCATACCTCCCCAAGGCTGCGGCAGCATAGATTATCAGTCGCATTATGGGAAGTTGGAAAGATGTGAAATTCTGCCCAGAGATAGTCATCACACAAAGATTTCTTAAGCCATATGTTACTTTTCTAGAGCAAAAATCAGATACATGATACACCTGGTTGTGTTAAGCAGTCTGGAGGCTATGAAATGTTCACTGTTTAAAGAACATCCTCGGGAATGTGAGGCCCTCTAAAGTACCTGAAAGACTATACAAACATAATTAATATAGTGTATTATTTATATTTATGTAATGTATTTTAAAATATTTAAAGCAAACCTAGTACGTGAGACTATTCAAACATATAAAAAACAAAGAAGGTAAAGAACACAAAATTTGGAATAGAGAAAAGCAGACAGTGGTTATGGGGCCACTGGACGCCCTTCCTACACATCACCTCTTCACTCCTCTAAAGCTACCAATGTGAAACTTTCTGTTACCACTTGCTCAAGAGCTGAAAAATTAGCTGCTACCCAGGAGCACATGAGGTATTACGGGTTATTCCTTGAAAAAGGCTGTGAACTCATGGGTACTATAGCAGAAAACATTCAAAGTCCAGAAGAAAGAAGAGAAACAGAAGAAAAATCTATTGACAGCTTCCACCAAGGTTTTTAAGACAGCAATCTCAAAACCACTCCATTTTACTTGCATTAGAAAGTGGTAGAGCTGTAATGACACACGTGTGTGTATGACAACAGACTTTCACAGATGCTGTGAACGTCAGACAGATCTATTAGCAAAATGAATTTTTGCCAGCATAAGTTATATCAGTTGTCTGAAGAATTATAAGCTGTACTAGGAAAGAATTTTAACAAACTGTACTAGAAAGCTTTTGTTGGTTTTTGATATAGTTTGTTTAGATTCCTGATGCAAAAATAAGAGTAATCACACTCCGACCCCACAGTCACAATGACACAAATTTCTCTTGGGTTTCACAGATCCCAAACCTCTGTGCAGATGCACAAATGCTGGTTGAACGAATTCCGCAAGAGCACTTGTCTAACCCTAACTCTGAAGGAATCAACTCCAAAAAGGTTTTCCGAACTGTCAAATTTGACAAATTAATGTCAAATCTATGTTAAAGATATTATCAGACTGCATACTCCACTCACTTCATAATTATAAAGCTGGACAGAACGAAGGGTTTCAGTTAGTTTGAGCTAGTATCCAAATTAAAGATCTTTACGTTCCATTTCCAGGAGAACAACTCCAACATCAACTGTCCACAAATCTTTAGGAAACACAATGTATTTAATGTGAGAACATGGAAATAATGAACTCCATAAAATGCTAGCCCAGCCGCCTTCAACCACACAGACAGAAAATACTTCTGAATTAAAGAGTACATTATTTAATATAGTAGTAAAAGCACTCCTCTTGCTTGGAAAATATATACCTGTTTTAAAAAATAAAGTGGCTCAGAGCACAAAATACCCTAGACCAGTAAACCAAGTATTGATGTGATTATGTTATTCATTGGTTGGGCAGGTCTAAAAAAATAATGTATTTCCAATTATTTATCTTGGAGTAAAGAAATGTTGGGGTTTTTTTCAGAAAACCAGTACTGGGATCAAGCTTTCCAGATTCAAAAACCTTCCCCACTGACTCACTAAGTAACCCTGGAAAGCCTTTAACATCCTCCAGCACCTGGGTTTCCCATGATATGAAGTGCGGACAACGCCTCCACCATCAGGGAAGGCGAGGAAGTCGTTATTTAGCCTTTGTACACAATTTGATCTCCACGCGTTTTACAGTGTACCAGGTTATTTTCAATGCATCCTGCAATGGATATAAACCAAATGATCATAACTCATAGAGAAAGCACTACTTCTTGCTTATTAGAAGACCCAGCTTTACAGTCATGACCTCCAGAAGCAGAAGTATAATCCTTATACATTCTCCTTCTATGTTTTTCTAACACAGAACACTACCATATATTTAAAAAGCAATGTTAAGATCCACAGTTTACCAAAATATGTGCATTATCCATTGCTGGTTCAAAATATTTATGATCAAATGTTCTAAAAATGGGACTATTCATCCCACAAGACTGGTATGTTTCACAAAGTCTAATGGAAGACCAGTTTCGTAAGTAGAAAAAGATCTGAAAACATTATGAGAACTGGGGGGGGGGGGGGCGCTTAACTGAAGCATAATAATTTCAGGAGGATGTAAAGGTGTAATACAGTCATCACTGTGTAATTGTAATATCTCACTTGTGCAAAATCTCCATATTCTGGCACATCTAAAGAAACAGGTTTTTGCACAATTTTTCTGCTCTTGTTTCTCAGCTACCCCAATAAAGTAGATCCCTCCACTAGGTAAGGCTAGTTAATAAAAGCCTTCAACCATGTAGAGAACAGGGTTTTTTCCACTGATGTAAGAGTCGTGTCTCTAACTGTGGAATATACAAATCAGTATATTCTATTTATTGCCATCAGAAATTTGCATCTCCATCTATACAACAAAATTAGGGGTGCAACAGCTTCTTTGCTAAGTTGCTTCCTCCAGCTCTGCTTGATCCAGAATGGAGCTAGGTCTACCTTTTGGTGCTGAAGGAAGATATTCTCAGGTTATACATTTTCCCTCTCTGCAAGTAAAAGGAATGCTCATTGCAAGGGAAGGGCAGAGGATGATTCCAAGTACATCCCTTCTTGCAGAGGACTTTGTTTGAAGTTTGCTGAGAGTATTTTTCAGCAAAGACGACAAGAATAAGGAGGAACTACATTTGAAGTAATATCACTTTCTCAAATTGCTACATTACTTGTAACAATAATGTGGAACAGCAGATCCCTAACGCTGCTTATGCGAATTTTATAAAACTATGTGCCTATGGCACTTCAGGAACCTGAAGACAGCTATTATAGGTGCCTATAAATTAAAGTCATATTGCAATGCGAAAGACACTCAATAACCACATTCACTGAGCCCTCTCCCGTTGCCTTAGAAAACAGACAAAAATAGATGCAAGTAGTTCCTCTCCTCATGCAAAAACTAACACAGAACCACTCCCTGCTTTACAAACATTTTTTTTCTGATTAGTTCAGCCAGAGCACACCCAAACTGCAGCCACGCTCTCCCCAGCAGCATGACCTCTCACAACCTTCCTGGTAGGCTTATGCAACCGGGAAACCAAAAGCAATTTTGTGTAACTTGGCTAATTTCAACCCATCAGGCCATTTTAAATTAAAAACAAATAACTGTCCCCAAATTTAGAATCAGCAGGAAAAAGTGATTTGGAAAATGAGTATAAAAGCACATGGAAAATTCTGAAGGCTCTCGCATTTCTTCCTATTTTTAAATCAAATTCACAAAAGTGTTTTACTTCAATTAATTACTCCTTTCCAGTTGTGAAATACAGAATACCAGAATTCAGTAACCTGTTAAAAATGGAAAAGTCTGGATGCTAAGTGTGCACTTCTGTCACAATTTCAAATGAAACTTTCACCCTGCACTTGCATTAATCAGATGCTTTATGCCAAATTATTACTTCAATAAATCTTCAGAAACTGCATTTCATTGGTTTTACTTCAAATTAATAATATCCTTCATCAGAAGACCATTTAAAAATTAATGTTATAATAGCTTCCTAAGGAAATGCAGTCTTTTTGAACACTAACACCCAGACTAAAAGGCTTAAGTGAAATTCTTACGTATACATGAGGTGAACAAAGAGAATAGTTTCCAGTGTCGCTGAACTATGGAAGAAGAGGTTTTTGTATGGATACGTGAGTGTGAGCTCGTGAGCATCAGTGATACACAAAAATCTTCTATGCTGCAAGCATGTCTACATACAGAGAGGCCACATCTCCATCTCCTCCTCCATAGGTGACATCAGGAGACCAGATTTTTTCTGCCACGCCAAAATAATATCTTCTCTATGTGGCACCCATCTTCGTCTGGGATCAGCAGGTTCAAACCGCAGAACAAAAAAGCATAAGTGGGAACTGGGACAAAAATCGCCATCTGTAGACAACTTCATGGGAAGTTTGAGGAACTTCCTGGAAGTTTGAGGAAGTTGTAGACAACCTAATGGGAAGTTTGAGGAACTGCACATCACATACATGCTACTGCTACAGAAAGCAGGGGAATTATGTTTTTAGGGAAGGGATGAAGGGAAAAATCAGAGCCAGAACATTCCTCATTATGTCACAAACATTGATCCCTCTTCCAAAAAGGCAGATGAACAGGAGAGGACAGTGAGTTTTCTCTCAGCCTAAGAGGGGGAGCATGAAAAGAAACAGAGAGGCCATCATCTAATTGATTCTAACTAAGTGATCTTAACACAGCAAGAGATAAGATCTCTGGCAAACAGCTAAATTTTGCTATATTTTGCTAAAAATAGCAGCTCATCTGAAGCACTGGGCAGCTGAAAAATGAAAATGTACTGGTTTTCTAAGTGGAGGTGACTCCAGATACAAGAAACTTGGCTTCACCACAGTCTGGTTTACTTTCTGTCTCCATCTGCCGGTACGTCACATTGCCATGTTAGATAATTCAGTATTTTAAAACTCTGTTAAAATGTCTTTAAAATATAATAGGGTGGTGCAGCTTCCATTAGTGTCAGCAGAATTACAGCTGAAAGTTTATGGGAAAAAAAGACCATTAAAACTTTCACCTCTACAACTCCATTCAACATCGCTTCAAATAGAACAGTCAACGAGGGATGCCTGGAGCTGAAACAAATATACAGTCTCCAAATGGTTCATTTTTATCACATTTAAGTAATGATTTACTTTAAAAAGAGTAATGAACATAATTTCCTTTGGCCTTAAGAAAAGCTTTAACTTTTGCCATCATTTCTAGTCTACTCTTATTTTCTCACATAGCTAAAAATGATTTAAAGAAAATCCTCAAGTTTGTACACCGAATTATCAAATAGCAGAAAAACTGAAACTTTTATACACACATACAAAGTAATTGTTTGAAGAGTGACTATAAAACACCACTGCTCACCGCTTTATTGTTACTTTAGTACTCAAAGGCAAATAGAAATCCCTGGCTAGTCCCCAAATTGCTCTGTACTCCCATTGAAGTGTTGCAAGATAAAACCTATGTCATAAACCTGTTCATAAGCAAGTTCCTGATGATGTTACACTGACCTTAGATTCATTGCATCCGAATTTATTGAGCACCTATTTTTGGCATGACCACATTTATAATAATTATACCAGGTTATGGGAGGGCAATACAGCAGGGGAAAAAGGAAAAAGAAATCAATACACTCAACAGATATACAATAATATATCCAAGGTAGCAACTGGAAGAGATGCCAGCTTGCCATGAGCTTTTGATTGAAGCTGCAACTCCAAAGTTACTAAAAATAATGTTTTCCTTTGGAAAAATTGATTTTCATTTACACGGCAGTCATTGTAGTTTTGCATCAATCCAATTATTTCACTTCAAATTACTGAAAGTCAATATAGAATGATAATTATTTGGAAACAGATAGGAAGCTAGGCAATTTGTGTTTAATATAGTGAAATAATTGTAAATTAAAAATATAATTTATCAAAATTTGCCTTATCTATATTCAGCTTCTTGTCAGAGAGTATGGTTTGGTTCAATAGTCTTCATATGTGAATGGAGTTAAATCCAGTTGGCGGCTGGTCACAAGCGGTGTTCCCCAGGGCTCAGTAGTGGGGCCAGTTCTGTTTCATATCTTTATCAATGATCCGGACGAGGGGATCAAGTGTGTCCTCAGTGAGTTTGCAGATGACACGAAGTTGGGCGGGAGTGTTATCTGATCTCCTTGAGGGTAGGAAGGCTCTACAGAGGGATCTGGACAGGCTGGATCCATGGGCCGAGGTCAATTGTATGAGGTTCAACAAGGCCAAGTGCAAGGTCCTGCACTTGGGCCACAGCAACCCCATGCAACGCTACAGGCTTGGGGAAGAGTGGCTGGAAAGCTGCCGGGCAGAAAAGGACCTGGGGGTGTTGGTCGACATGAGCCAGCAGTGTGCCCAGGTGGCCAAGAAGGCCAACAGCATCCTGACTTGTATCAGAAATAGTGTGGCCAGCAGGACTAGGGAAGTGATCGTCCCCCTGTACTCGGCACTGGTGAGGCCACACCTTGAATCCTGTGTTCAGTTTTGGGCCCCTTGCTACAAGAGAGACATTGAGGTGCTGGAGCGTGTCCAGAGAAGGGCAACGAAGCTGGTGAAGGGTCTGGAGCACAAGTCTTATGAGGAGCGGCTGAGGGAACTGGGGTTGTTTAGCCTGGAGAAAAGGAGGCTGAGGGGAGACCTTATCGCTCTCTACAACTACCTGAAAGGAGGTTGTAGCCAGGTGGGGGTTGGTCTCTTCTCCCAAGTAACAAGCCATAGGACAAGAGGAAATGGCCTCAAGTTGTGCCAGGGGAGGTTTAGATTGGATATTGGGAAAAATGTCTTCATGGAAAGGGTTGTCAACCATTGGCACAGGCTGCCCAGGGAAGTGGTTGAGTCGCCATCCCTGGAGGTACGTAAAAGACGTGTAGATGTGGTGCTTAGGGACATGGTTTAGTGGTGGACTTGGCTTAACAGTTGGACTTGATCACCTTAAAGGTGTCTTCCAACCTATTCTATTCTATGATTCTATATTGAAACAGAACTGCAGAGAGGAAAGGGTTTTTTAAAGGCTCCATCCTTTAGATATAAGAAGAAAAAATCTGGTTAAGATAATTATGCATATTAATTTCTAACCACACAGAGTGACAAAAAAATTAAAAATATTGACTCTGTGATCATGATAGACAAGTGGAGCATCCATTTTTATATTTTAAAATAAAATATCCCATTTTAGTTTCTCTCCAACTACCTGGCAAATGGCTGGTGAAGCCTTTGGAAAGGCTGAAGACAGTTAGTTGAACATATTCTTCTCAAAGCACAGCCCAGGGCCAGAGAGGGAAGGATGTGAAAACCCTGTTTCTTCTGTCACTTAGTGGCATTTTTCAAGAAACTGAGGCAGGAGGCAGTTTTATTTTAAGACCTGGATCAATTGCTCAGTTGGTGAGCTAAGATTTACCAAACCATGAGCCTGCTCATCAGCCAGCATGCAATTTAGCTGCCCACTTTGCCATCCAGACTCAGCTCACTCAAGCAGTGATGCACCCTTCTTTGATCACGAGAAAGCATTTACATTCAGAGAGAAAAATATTGCTTAGTTGCCTCCATCCCCTCCCCAACACCTCTGGAAGGGTGTACACCAAGGCAGGAATGCTGTTGGTGGCCACCTCTGACTAACATCCGAGTTTCTAACCCAAGTCTCAGACGAAAAGAGGCATCTGAAGACTAAATACCCTCCTTGTAAAACAGGGGTTGGAACCCAAAGCCAGGCAAAACTACTTCTTTTATTAAGCAGAAGCCATTTAACTTACATTTTTGCAATGCAATTTTTTTATTTCCATCCCATGTACCCAGGAAAAACACCTGTAAGGAAACCTTGGCTGTATCACATTGATACAGCTTTTGGTAGTCAAATCAGACGAACAGTTGGCAGCCCTCCATCTTCTCACACGGTAATGGGAAACTCTAAAACTGCCTGTTGCTACCCGTGTCTAAATTCAGAGGGCTTTGCTTAGCGTTAGCTGTTTGCTGTGGAAAAGTTAACACAAAAAGAAGTATAATTTTATCAATTCCTACTCAACTAAAACGCGTACCCTTTGGTACCTCTACATTAAAAATGTGTTACGCCAAAGCACCCACAGAAGCTATGTAGGACCAGGTTCTCCAAACCTGACTTCCCCTTTTGCAGATATACCTGAGAACGTATCACATCCACATTTTATCATTTATGTTTGCAATATTACGGATACAAAGAAAAATGGCAGGTTTACTCTTTGTGTTCAAGCATCAGATTTTTGGTGGCTTGGGGGAAAAATGCAAAAATCTCCAAGTAATTTCTAAAGAGATTCTCACAAGTAATAACCTTGGCAAATAAAGCCTTATTCCCAAGTATGCATAATGACTTGGTAAAATTAATTACTTTCCTTTTTAACCAGTTAATCATCTGGTTTTCATTCTGGAGGAAGCCCAGAGTTTCATCTGCCTTTGTGCTGCAACATTAAACCAAGAAAATTGCCAGTGGCAAAATAAACATAATGCTTCATGTAAGGTTTCCAAGATTCTGGTGGGAGCTCTGTACAGAAGTATTTCTGTACTCTGGGTTACGACATTCTGTTATTTAAATATTAATAAAACAGTGATGTAAACCACATTAGAAAAGAAAACAAATCTTTTCAATTAAGTTTATTTTTAGAACAAGTCCTAGGATTCCGAATACAGCAGCGTTTTCTGAACACAGTGTTTTTCCCTTAAGATTTCTCACTGGCAAGACTCCATAATCTACTCGGTTCGGTGGTGGGAGGTGAACTTTTGTAGAGAGAACAGAGGCAGTTTAAAGGGCACCTCAGAACATTTCTAAATGGACAGTCAACACACTCAATAGCTGCTGCAAATGTTTAACACAATAAAAACTGTGATTAGAAGTAAAATTTAGAATTTTTCATGGCATGAAACACTGAGTTACAAGGAGTTTTTTCAAGAGTATTTAGTAAACTCTGAGGGATACAACAAAGAATATTAGCTCGCAGCACAAGAGAAATGGGGGTAAGCAGTGCTATAACAAACCTAATTGATTCACCAGACTGATGCAGTCTGGCCTCGACCAGATTGTATTGTCACATCTCTCAATGGAAAAAAAAAAAAAAATTCAAAAGCTGTTATTTTTAGGGGAAAAAATATTTCTTTAACGTTTCTGGATAATAGCCAGTAGTACAGGGCTATGTCAAGATGATGGAATAACCCAACCTTACATCTCTAAGCATCACGGTCACAGGAAACAGAGGCCAAGGCTAAAATGTGACCCGTTGTGGGAGGATTTAGTTAATCTCAGGCTTTAAGTGGAGCAATTACTTTCAAAAAAAAAAAAAAAAACAAAAAAAAACCCAAAAGACATCGATAGTTAAGTACACGGGTCACACTATATTTGTTTAGTAACCATAAAATATCCACTCACACTCTCCATGTCCCACTTCCATGAGGGGAACGATGTGCATCTCTCGCACACGTTCCCTCGACAGATCAGTCAGAAGTGAGACATGGCTTTGAACTTTGTTACTCAAGAAGAGCAAACACCCCCAAGAAACCACCGCTCCGTTCACAACCGATTGGCAAAGGCTCTACTGTCGATTTCTTAGAAACAGATTTCTTCATTCCTATGAAAACACCTGCTGCTGATGGACAGCTGGCATTTTAACAGAAGTATTAGTACTGCTTAAAGCTTAATACCAAGCTTTTCAACAGAGGACCTGAAAGTGTTTGCTTATACGCATTTACAAATTCATTTAGCACGGGATATGGAGAAGCAGGAACCCCACTGCACAGTTAGGAGAAACAGGGGAGTTCGTGCCTAGCGTAGGGTTAAAGAGGAAGGCTGGCAGGCAGAACAGAAGGCAGCTGCCAAAACCTCCACTTCTCCACTTTACGAAAACCATTCCTCCTCTGCAGCCGTGCCGCTCCCAGCACCCTGTTAACCGAAGGTGCACGGGCAGGCAAGCACGAACAGAACGTGGCTCGTAAAGGGAATCATAAATACTGCACTCACAAAGAATGCGCAGCATGTATAAATACTCCAAAATAAAAACAATCTGTCACTAGCGATATAGAGAGGTTTCCTAGCAGGCAAAATTCTGACACTGCTAAGGGTCAAGCAGGCAAAATGCCAGAGTTAAACTGAAAAAAGGCAAAAGAAAAAAAAAATCTCCCCCCAAATCCCTAAGCACCTCTTAAGTCTATGTAATGCTCATGATTCACATAATCACACTTCTGATTACACTGACGTGCCAAGGTTTCCTTTCTCAAGTGATAAACTGGACAATTTATTGGTCCCAGTTACTGTGCACTGGGAAATCCAAGCATGAAAAACAGGTACATCGGGACCTATTGGAAGAATCCAGTGTTTAATATGGACTTTTTCTTTTTGTGGGTGTACCAATAAAAGCGAAGGTTGAAAAAGGAGTTGAATTTTTGACACAAATGACTTCAATAAAGAAATATACAGAAAACTCTCATATTTAACAGAACAGAGCTTAATATTCAGGTACATCACTGAGGACACTTTTTCCAGGAATTCTAGTTGTCCCATACAGACATATCTGGAAACATTACATCAGTAAACAGCCACAGTATTTAACAAGAATCACAATCCCATTTAGCAAAGATCAAAGATAGGGATAAATGTCAAAAATAATCATAATAAAAGCCAGCTTTTCTTCATCGGAACTATATAGTAGCAGCAGTAGACAGGCTACATACCTTACATGCATATATCTCTCTAAGGGGAAGGAAAATAACAACAGACATGATACTGGACTTCATCATAGGCCTGGAAGATAAGTGAACAACTAACAAACAAGAAAGATGGAGAATTAATACCCTCTCAAAAAAATGCCCAAAGGCAAGAGCAAAGTTCATATAATCATACTGCAGACAGTCCAAGCCTGGAACACACTTTAAGACAAACCACATGTACATATGCTTCCTAAATATGAAAAACTTGAGTAAAAACGCTGACTCTCAGCCATGAACATAACTTCAAGACATCCTTGTAATAATTTTCCATGTAGTAACACCACAGAAAACATAACCTAGAGGACCTGAATCTTACACAAGACTTCAACCTACAAGTGAGTGATAGCCTGAACAAATATGTTATAAATAAAAAGAAAGAAATAGTGCAGAAGGCTGCAGGTCCACTGTACGGGTCTGCACTGCCGCCCATCCCGATGATGTCCAATTGCTCACCACAGCACAAGAGCAATTAATGGGGACAAGCAAAATCAGCGGTTTCATGACAAACTAGGGAACCACGCTGGAAAGCGAAGAGGTTATGTTCCAAAAGTTTTATTTGTTTATCATTCTTTCTAGAATAGCAGGAGCGCAAGAGGTAAAGGAATAGACTTTTGCAGTCATTGAAAGTGTACCTGCTACCTTTGAAAGGACAGTGCCTGCTTGAAGTTCACCCCATCAATCAGCACTGAAGATAAATAAGGAGCACACCCCTACAGAGTTTAAATCCTCTTACCCTAAGAACCATATATTTCTAAAATCTATGTTCATTAAAACACATTGTCCAACACAAGTTTTAGTAAGTGCCTTCCTTCTGCTCTCCTCACCTCCACCAAGCACAGAGAGGGGCATACAGAAGCAAACCTTTCTCAACAGAAACTGTGCCTTTAGGTGAAAAGTACCCAAAAAGTGAAAGCTCTTCTCCCAAGAAAACCAAAACCAAACCCAGAGCATGATCCTGATAGCTGACCCTCCATAGACATTTAAGTTGATGGAGTAAGCAGCTGATTTCTCGTTTGGGACAAAACAATTTCTATGGAGTATTTAAGCTCTAAACCATGACTGCAAAAAACCACCACCTAGTTCTTCAGGCTCCTCAGTTTCGAAATAGTAAAGTACTGGATAGGGGGCTAAAGCTCTGTTTCTACAAGTGTCCTGACTGGGCCCCACTTTGGCAGCAGTGAGCGGTCCGGGTGCTCCCTCACACTGAAACGTGCTTGGGATTCTCATAGCATCCCAGAAGTGTCTGGTCTGGCAGGCGTTGTCAACACAAATGTGCACAAAACCTACACCATACCACCAGGAAAGAGGTTTTCACAAAAGAGCCATCACAATCACTTCTATTGAGGAACATACAGAAGCGTCGATGGTCCAGTACGTCACAGTTTAAAGTGTTGGTCCATGATGCAAGAAACCTGCACTCCATTTTTCAGCTGGAGGGGGCCCAAACCCATATGTTCCTTTTGAAGACAATAACTTCATTAGGAGCTGTTTAGCCATGAAGCAATTGCCTTCAGCAAAGCTGAAGGTGCACCACTTGGCAAAAAATACTTAGCAATGTTCAAAGGGCTTCTGAAAAATCAGCGTGACTCCATGCACCAACAGATACTTCCCCAGAAAGCATCAGACCTAGGTTTTGACCTCTGCTCCGTCGATTGTTCATGCAGTGTATATTATACAGTCACTGGATAAACACAGCTATGTATTTTTTTGCATTGGATGCATCACTTTGCGGATTTAATACTATGATTTTCAGGCCATAACATCATAATTATGTCTTTTGCCACTTAACTCTTGAGGGAAGTGAGCTCGATGTCTAAAACATAACCAGAGCAAACTTTTAAACCAAAATCTGCATCTCTGAAGTTATAAGAAAGCCAGTAATTTCTGCTGGCTTTGTCCTTATTCTCCTTCTATTTCTGCAGAAATATGACCTCGGACTGTATTTTTTTATCCAGAATTGGTGGGGCAGTGCTGTAGTACCTCCAGAAATGCTACTCGGCCTCTATTGAATCCACAAACTTTGACTGAGTCTACAAAAAAAAAAAAGCGCACAGTTTTATTTCCAGAATGAAGTAATAAAAATCTAGTTTTACAGATGTATTTAGACCACAAAAATCTTGTAAATTAGCATCTCAGTTTTACATCTGTACCTTTTTGAGTTCCCTGTCATTATTATCCTTATGCTGTCAACAAGCCAATTACCTTAAATAACCACCAGTACCCCAAAATAACTATTTTTGAATGTGCAATGCTATATTTGACACTCATTCACCAATTAATATTCTGGTTTTAGAATGTCAGTTTACAACATTTCAAGTCTATTTTACTCTCTACAAGTTGCTGAAATTTTGATTTCTTTAAAATGAACTATCACAGAGAAAACCAACCCCCTTCTACCAGGTTAATGCTCTAATGTCGAGGCTGCAGATAATCCCAAATAGATGCTTTCATGAGTAACTGAGTCATTGAGCGCCAAGGCAAGTGAGAGGATTACGTTTGTTTAAGACACAACAAAAGCACATGATATCCTGTGCTATACAGCCGGATACTACTGTCATGAACAGGGAAGCAATTCTGAGAACGGCTACCAAATTACTTTTTTCCCCAGCATGGCCTCCCAACAGGGAGCACAGCTTCTTCCTTCTCTGCATTGATACAGCAGTCCCAAAGGCAGACGCGGCAACCTGTTATGCCTGTTATTCAAGGTCCCCTCCAAGTCAACAGCAAAAATTCCTTTGTTTTCAATGGGAGGAGGATTAGGTTCCCCAAGAACTTGCAGTTCAGCTTCCCTTGGAAGTACCTTTTCACCCCAGGACCTACATGGCTTTTCACAGCACCCTATCTCATCTTCCCCCTCCCTAGTCTCAGCTCAACTGTACAAACAGAAAGATCTCCATGTGTGTTTGTAATTAAATGGGGTGCATACTCCATTTAGATGCAAATTTGGGAGCACTCCAGAACTTTATGCTAACTCAGACACACATGAAGAATTAACCGTCTGTGTTACCCCATCTGTTGCCTACTGTACTTTAGAGCAGCCCAGAACACAGTTTGGCACGTCTCATTTTCTTGCCACCTAAAGTCAGAATGAATTTTTGTTACCAAAAAAAATGCAAGAGGCTAAAATTGTACGTTTTTCTATACTTTGGGATAGGGACTGCTGTTTCAGACAATGTTACAAACGTGTTTTCTTTGGCAACTTACTGGTTTGCAAATCATGTTTGTTAAATTATTTGTAGTCTGCAAGAACTGAATAAAAAGGAAGTTTTATGCATTAGACTGATGAATAAATGTAAAAAGAATTGTATTTTAAAAGAACTATTTTTTTTACTCTTTAAGTAAATGGAGACAATAGACCTACCGCCCTGCATATTTAATAGCAGTTTACATGTGTTAACTCTTGAGAAGTAGTATCTATCTATCTATCTCCTGAAATACATTTTAGTTCCTTCTAAACAGTAAGCAACCAAGACTGAAATGCCAATCATAAATATTTAGTAAACAGAATTACCCATTATGTTACTTCATTAACATTTCTGCCAGAAAGAAGAAAAAAAAAATTAGCATCGAAATACAGTGATACCATTTAGGACCACGGCGTCTTGGCTTTCACTTATATTGTAGACAATAAAATACTGATCAGAATCAGACCTCATCCAAGAGCCCATGAGAACATCAAATATTGATATGCTATGGCGTTTGGTTTTAAATAACAGAAATTTCAAAAACAGCCTGTGCAATCTAGATTAAGGTTTCAAATTTTGCATCAAAAATCTACTGCAAGTGCAAATAAGGGTTCTGTATTTCGCACCTGGTTTTCTTATCTTGTATTTATCATAGTATTTCTAAAAAAAACACCTCTTACAAATGCTCACATGGGCAACTACGTTAGAGTCAGTCTAGAGGCTTCAATGACTCTTTGCTAATATTATCTCACAAAAGAGGAACCTGAAAGATACAGTGGATGGAAATGCAACTTATACCCTGCCCAATCTTATGTCAAAACTGAAAGTAAATTAACAAGTACAGACTTCTTATGGAATATAGACAGTACTGAAAAAATTATGAATTTTACAGGAAACCCAGGGAAAACAGTGTGGCAAAGGCATGACTTGTGAATCAGGGATGGGACTCAGTTCCCACCTGCCACAGACTTCCTGATGAAGGCAAGTTTTCACTTCTCTTTTTTACCTTCATTTCACAGTTGGAAATAGCAAAAATACTTTTTTATTCATAGAAGAGGGAAAAGATAAATTTAGTTATTTTGATGATTCATTCAGATACAATAGCCGTGGGAGTCATTCTAATATCCATAATAAGTTAGACAGGCAGGCATTATTGGCAGAAGTTTCAAATAATCCTTATGCAATATCAAATTATACTGCAGTCTATTGAACAATCAGAAGGGAATCATCTATTCTTTTACAGAGCATTCGTATAAGATTTCCAGGGAAGTGAAAAGACTGTAGGGCATGATGAATTTAACAAAGTTTTAAATAGTACATTGTCCTAGTAAATGTTTTTAATATACATCTTCCTAAATCATTTAAGAAAGTGGTTTTATACTTATATATTTTCTGGAAGCATCTAGAGTCAGTTCAATGCCTGCACAGATGACAACGGCTTCTTAATTTACTTCACTAGCCTACCAATGTGGGAGCATTGCTTACCTTTACGCAAGAGAGAGATTATAATTCTAATCGTGGACTTTCTAGACTAGAATACACAGTTTATTTCTAAATATAAAACCTTTCTCTGTGTATGTTTAAAAAACTTTACACAAAGCAGACAATTTTCATCTGAACTGTTTAGAAGAAGAGCATGATTTTAGCTGCAGGAACCCTAGAATGAATGTTTTGAGACTGTTTACATTAATACCTGCAAAGTTGTTCAAGTCTAATCAGAAATTAAAAGTTATAACAAGGCCAGATACTCTAACCTAGGTAATAGATGGAATGAAGCTCAGGTAGACAGAATCTCAGAATAGAGTTTTAATCCAAAGCAAGGCATCAAGATCAAGTACCTGACTTAAGGATGTTCCTAGTAGTACTGACAGCTTAAATTAAAGCGTTATCTACACTTCAAAAGTACAATCACTCGAGTTAACCTGCAACAAAGTCATTTGAATTTACAATTTTTTTACTATAAAACATCTGACTTACACGTCGTTACATCCATTTTGAAAGTGTATTTTGACACTGAAGTACCTTCGCCGACAACTTCAGCCAAGTAAATGTGTATGTCTTACTGTCCTAAATGGTTGGTTATCTGCCAAGTCCTTCAGTTACTAGTCCTCGTGCTTGTCTGGCTACGTGGACAGCCCAGCTTTTTATCTGAATATCATAAAAGCTAGAGAATTTATGCATCGTATTAGGTCATCATGGATCCAACATTAGCTTGCAATTTAAGTGCAAGCACACAGTCAGTAACTATTTGTGATGCAGAATTCATATGCAATGTTATATCCTTTATTACTGGAGTATCAACATGGCCTCTTGACCACCATGCCATTGGGAAGAATTGTTTGAAAGTCCATCTGTGCTCTGTCCTGCTTTGTTTATAAACCTCCAGATCACTGTGTAGGACCAGAGTACTCAAGTGCAGCTCCATGTCAGCAGTTTTCAACCTTTTTTTTACCTGAAGGCCCCCAAAACAAAGGTACAGACCTCTGAATAGCAGTTTTACACTCTCTGACAATAGGCTTGCCCTTCTCTATGACTTTTGGGAAGCCTGTGCCGCTAGACACAAACTAAAAAATGCTGGGTTTTGAGAAATGCACTCCAACAAGCTAGAAGATAACATTCCAGTTTCCAATATAGCTCTTGGGGCTGCAGTATCTTTGAGACTATTTACTGTAAAAACATCTCACTGCTCAACCAGTGCATTTTCTGGGAAATTCCCCATCAGTGACAACAACAACAATAAAATTCTTGGATCTTATCACCAAGAAAAACAAGACATAAATCCATGAAGGCCATGAATCTGAATGCAAATGCTGGATGATACAACACAATATCAAGGGATGAGACTGTGAGGCAGACCATTCATAAAGTTCACACATCTGGCCAAACATACTTCTTAAGGGTCACAAGACTACGCAGTAGGATCCAGATTCCATTTTTTTATGAAATCAACTCTAAGTCATTATGTCAGACACTCTCCGGGGAGCCAGCATTTCTCTTGTCATATGACAGGTGAGTGCAAGTAGAACCAGTTTCCAACTCTCTTTTTCTTTTCCCTACAGCTGATGGCATTTCCTTAATATCAGGTAAATCATCTATGAAGAATCAAACATGTTCAAAGAATTCTTGGGATCTCCCAGGAAGGAGAGAAACTTTGAAGGGATGGGTTCCCAAAGGAGAGGCAAAAGAACAGATAAGGAGAGACAAATTAAGGAGAGACAAAAGAACAGATGATTCGCACAGACATGATTTTTGGAAGTGGAGGAGCTTGGCTGGATGATAACAAGAAGATCACGTAGTTAATGATTGTCACATACTTTATATGTACTCTTGCAGTCTTCAGTCTTTCAACACTTCTGAGGTACTAGATGTATCCCTTAATGCTCTCCAAAGAAGTCCTCTTCTACAGCTGTGGACAATAAGAGATTCCCTTTCCTCCCTTAATCCATTCCTGCATTGCTTTAATGCTTTTCCCTTTCACAGAAGGCTCTGCCATCATGAGTCTTAACAGGCACTATATTAGTATATTGACTGTGTGTATTGGGTTTGCATGGCAAGGTTTTGGTAGCAGGGGGCTACAGGGGTGGCTTCTGTGAGAAGGTGCTAGAAGCTTCCCCTATGTCCAACAGAGCCAATGCCAGCCGGCTCCAAGACAGACCCGCCACTGGCAAAGGCCGAGACAATCAGTGACGGTGGTAGTGCCTCTGGGATAACACATTTAAGAAGGGGGGGGGGGGGGGGGGGAAGGCGCAACTGCAGCCGAAGAGAGGAGTGAGAATATCTGAGAGAAACAGCTCTGCAGACACCAAGGTCAGTGAAGAAGGAGGGGGAGGAGGTGCTCCAGGCACTGGAGCAGAGATTCCCCTGCAGCCCATGGTGAAGACCACGGTGAGGCAGGCTGTCCCCCTGCAGCCCATGGAGGTCCATGGTGGAGCAGATATCCACCTGCAGCCCATGGAGGACCCCACGCCAGAGCAAGTGGATGCCCAAAGGAGGCTGTGACCCTGTGGGAAGCCCACACTGAAGCAGGCTCCTGGCAGGACCTGTGGACCCGTGGACAGAGGAGCCCACGCTGGAGCAGGTTTGCTGGCAGGACTTGTGACCCCATGGGGGACCCACGCTGGAGCAGTCTGTTCCTGAAGGACTGCACCCTGTGGAAAGGACCCACGCTGGAGCAGTTCGTGAAGAACTGTGTAAATCTCACATAAAGCATTCCAATGTTGCACAATGCACACACCAGCATGGGCAGTGCTGCCAATAAGGCTTCACACGCAAGCAAAGCAAGATGTTTCCTGGCATGTGATCCTCAGAAAGAGTCCCTCCAGCTGCTCAAAACATTCATTAAACAGCTCATTATACTACCCATCTCCCAATATCCACAGGCTTGGATTCCTTGCTCTCAGAAAAGTCTTACCAAAACAGAACAAAAAACAGAAGGCATCCAGGGAAAGGCAGAGATTTTTCCTCTCCTTAGAGCGTGGCCATCAGATATCTCAGTTTGCCTTTCAGTTCTGCAAATGCACATTCTGTTCTAATTCCATAACTACTAAGAAAATAGCTGCAGCACCTTTCTCCCACCCATGTGTCCTCCCAAAAAGGCTACAGAAGCAAAATTTTGTCACTACAAAAGAAATCTAAGCCATTCAGAAATTTCACCTTGAAATTCCTGTCCAGGAAAAGACATGCTGATGGTGCCAATAGAATTGGAAAGCTTAGCCTTAATATCCTACCAGTAAAACTTTCCGTATGGTACTCCAGCTTGTGACCGGGAAAGAAAAGTATCCTTTGATAACAGCGCAGACTTCCTCAATACAGTAGCTCTGAATTTCCATCTACCAACATCAACCTGGTCAGCTATTCATCAGAAGCGCATGGGAAGTAAACTAGACATGCCAAGGTGAAAAGTTTTATGCTCCTTGCCTGCCTCAGAGCACTAATAGGTAGCCTGCTTCTGTATTTCCAAGGCACGTTCAGATTTCTGGGAAAGTGTTTCTTATATCTGTGAAAGTCATCTCATATTTTCAGGACTACCCACTCACTACTAGTAGAAAAACTCCAAAGCAGCATCCGCTGATGAACTGCATGCTTTCTGCCAGTCCCCTGCCGCTCTGGTTCTCATTGCAGAAGTTCAATTAGGACTCACAGCAGCCTGGTTAAAATCAGCACTGAGAAGATTAATGTCTGGCAATTTTTCATCCCTGATGGTTTTTTACCCACTCTAGGTTCTTCCTCTACCAGCCAACATATGCTACATTGATGTCCTGAGCGTATATGGAAATTTTTAAAGGTGAAGTTTCATTTAAAGTGCAGGGTAGCCCCTAATTCGGATCTAGCCAAGGATGTGTACTAGTTCAACACATATCCACTCTGTTCACACCAGTATTTTTTACTAAGATAAAATATACTGAAATGAATCGAATTTAAAATTAATTGAGTGCTGTCACACAGGATTGGCTCAAGTTCAGCTAAATTGTTTTGAAAAGCTGTTTTGCATTAATCTGTACAACTTGTCTGCAAGTCCAGACATTGGGACTTTAGACTTCTGTTATTTCTTTTTCTTTTTTTTTTCTTCCTTTTTTTTTTGTTTAAGCACAAAAGTAAACCAACTTGGGGGTCAGATTTAGTTTTAATGAAGTTGTATTGAAAAAATTATGGTACAAGGGTAATTGTTTTAAATTAAAAGAGGGTAGATTTAAATTGGACATAAGGAAGAAATTTTTTACAATGAGGGCGGTGAGACAGTGGAACAGGTTGCCCAGAGAAGTTGTGGATGCCACATCATTGGAAGTGTTCAAGGTCAGATTGGACAGGGCTTTGAGCAACCTGATCTAGTGGAAGGTGTCCCTGCCCATGGCAGGAGGGTTGGACTAGTTGATCTTTAAAGGTCCCTTCCAACCCAAACCATTCTATGACTCTATGATTCTCCTAAAACCGGTTCAAGACCTGCCCAACTCCTCCATGGGAGGAGTAGCCATGGGAAGTGCAGTTCTGTTATCTACATATATGGAGATTAATAAAGAGATCAGAGTAAGAAGGGGAAATGGGAAGATTAGGCCAAGGAGTCTTTCAGACCTGAGAGCCCATTCTAAAGGTCCCCGAGCAAATGTTTTGTAAGATGTTGCTGTGTCCACTGGTCATTTCAAAGGCTGAGGAAAAAAGGGATGAGCCCAAAGTTGATGTTTCCTCTTAAAAGCCTTGACAAATTTTCTTCAAAATACAGTAGAAAACTGAGCTACTTTTCAACAAAATACATCAAGTCTACAGGATGAAACATTAATACAAGCAACATATAAGAATGTTTACAGCCAGCTGACCAATCTGTAAAGAGAGATATAAAAATCAATCAACTCAAGAAGGAGTGACAAAACTTCTTCCCATACTATATTTTTATGTCGTGGTTTAGCCCCAGCCGGCAACTAAGCACCACGCAGCCGCTCGCTCACTCCCCCTCAGTGGGATGGGGGAGAGAATCAGAAGAGCAAAAGTAAGAAAACTTGAGGGTTGAGATAAAAACAGTTTAATAGGTAAAGCAAAAGCCGCGCACGCAAGCAAAGCAAGGCAAGGAATTAATTCACTACTTCCCATGGGCAGGCAGGTGTTCAGCCATCTCCAGGAAAGCAGGGCTCCATCACGCGTAACGGTTACTTGGGAAGACAAACGCCATCACTCCAAATGTCCCCCCTTCCTTCTTCTTCCCCAGCTTTATATACTGAGCATGATGTCATGTGGTATGGAATAGCCCTTTGGTCAGTTTGGATCAACTCTCCTGGCTGTGTCCCCTCCCAGCTTCTTCTGCACCTGGCAGAGCACGGGAAGCTGAAAAGTCCTTGACTAGTGCAGCAACAACTAAAACATCTCTGTATTATCAACACTGTCTTCAGCACAAATCCAAAACAAGCCCCATACCAGCCACTATAAAGAAAATTATATCTCAGCTGAAACCAGGACATTTTATCAAAACACAAGGCTTATTTGCATTTGGCCTATGAAGTGGTAGACTGCACATCACCACCTTTCTTGTGTACTCCAGACTGTCACATGAAATGTTTCAAGAATTTTGCTGAACACAAAATAGGATGGGGCTATGTGTTGAAGTTTTCACGTTGTAGACCAGGCACAGTCATCCTGGGTCTAAGAAATAGGCATAACCCTCCAGAACAATTCACATAGCACCCAGCTTGATGGGGGTCAGCTCTGTGCTGTGAGCCACCTTCTGGCCACCACTGTCACTATGGGAAGGGCTTTTACGTTGTTCCCGGGATCCTCTCCCATCGCATGAGTAGTTTTGATACAAAGGCACTAGGCACAAGATGCACAAAAAACCCTCAACAGATTCTGGATGCCCAAAGGGAGCCATAAGAGCCATTGATCTCTCAGAAGAACTCAAGCCCCTGTGAAGTGCAGCAAATTGAGTACTGCTCCACAAAGGCAAAAAATAACAATCAAGGAGGAAACATGTATTAGTTATTCATAAAGTCTAGTCCAGAACAATACGTGAAATTAACTGGGGCTTCTTTGCGTATGTCATTTGTCACAACTTTAAAATCTCAGAACGTTGTTAGCATCCACCAGCAGCTCTGATATACAAAACCTTCCTCCCCAAAGCTGCATCTAGGAAGACAGCTGTGACAATGTGTGTGAGGTTTACACTTTACTACCAACAACCCCCACTTGCTACTCAAGATCAGACAACTGAAAAGGTCTATTGAGAGTCTACACACTGACACAATCAAGAAACTCAGGTTAAAGTGTGATAATTTCAGTGTTCAGCACTGTCAAGGTGAAACCGATTAAAAGACCGGCATTCTATATATACACCATGGGCTTGAAGTAATTTACTTCAAACTCAGTTAAGCTACCGGTATCTCCATTTTCAAATATTTGTCTGTCGTTACCCTTTATTCATAAAATTCTGAGGAAAATCTGTTTTAGTTGGTATTTATCCTGGCTAAAAATAAGTGAGCACATACTTCTCAGCTGTTTCAACCTCTAATTAAAACCAGTTCTACAGCCAGACACAGACACTACGCTAAGACGAAACAGCCTCAAGTAACACAATTTTCATTGTTAAAGAACGTGGTTCATAAGCAATTATATCTTGTCAGCTCTAACAGTTAATCTAACCTCTTCAATGACACCCAGTTATTTTCACACTCAACATCCTGCCACGAACCAGTAATTATGGCCCATACTTGCTATCTCCGCTGACACTGATTTCCAGACTACAGAGACGTAGGCAAATGAGCTTATAACCTTAAGATAACCAAAGGACACTAAATAGTTCATTTTTTGCAACATGACATTTATTCCTGAAATTGTTTGACCATTAAACAACAATCATTTCATCGTTTAATCTGATTCTAACCAAGAATCTGCTTCAAATGGAAAGCTTTTCCACTGTATCTTTCTTTTCTATTTGCAAGAAGTCATTAAAACAAAATTAATACATGATGAAAAAACTGCAATGAAGGAAAAAAAAAACCCTGTGGATCTTATTTTGCCCCAGGGAGATGAAGATTTCTCCAGCTGGAGAAGGCGGAGGAGGGAAAGTTAAAGTTGTCAAGCAGTGGTTGCACAAGTACAGACTACAAAATCCTTCTCCCACCTTCCCAAAAATGACTGGCAAAAGACATCAGTTCTCAACGTTTGGTTGCAGTCTGACAGAATTCACGCCAGAACATCAGCAATAACCTTTGAGAAGTCAGGGAGTCAGGGATGTACACCTCAGGGAGACCAAAGACAAAAACATCATCCTTGTCTTTAAAAAAGAGATTAAAGGAAGAGCCAAAGAAATATTTTTCCCTAGGAAAATACCGAAAAATACAATAGGGTAACAAACCTGTGGGTACAGCAAAAGCAACATGTTCTAAAACTTTTTGACAATCCCTCGTGACATTCTCGTCATAAGATATGAAGTTAGTCTTGCGTGGTTGTAAAAGTGGCTGGGAAACTTTACTTGGGGAAAATATAAATGGAAACACGACATTTAAAAAAGTAATATGGGTTATTTACAAACTTCATGAATTTGAAGGTCATAATTGAAAGATGTGCTCTCACAATAGCAAGTATCAGAGGGTATTTGAACAAATTTTTCAATTAAACATTGCAATCTCAATAGTAAGTATAAGCAAAATACACTATCGGGTATACAGTTCTACAGATTCGCCTGAGAACACAAGGTATAAGCTGCGCCTGCAGAGATTGCAAAGGAATTTAAGGATGTTAAGCACTAAAAGAAGGAACTGAAGAGATCACATGTTCCTATTCACCTGCTATGTACAGCTGATTCTTAAGACACAGACACTTACTGTGTTACATCAACAAAATGTGGTACATCATCTGTGATTTAAACTGTGTCCTTTGGTGTCCTCTCCTATTTACAGCTCATATCCCAAGCCACAATACAGCTGATTTTAAAACAAATGATACTTTTGTAGCTACTCAAGTGAGAGGTCGTTAGAACTAGTACTACTTTGCATGTAATGTCTGGTCCCGCAATTTTGCTGGAGTAGGATACATTTTTGAAAAGCTTTGCTTTATGTTATTGGCTAAAAGTTTCATGTATGTATGTCATGTAGATCAAATTTAACACATGTAACTATTATCAACAGAAGTCAGAAGCCTGTACACTGGAACAAGTTAAGCACCACAAGAATTTTGTGTTCTCGTGAAGCAGATCTTCCAGATCTCTTTGGTCAGAAAACCAACTAATTTTCTTTTAAAAGAGCTGAGAAATTTGAATAAAGTCCACCCAATAGGTTACAGTTACTTAAATTTTCCTATGCAGCCTTCTATATAAGAGGGCCAAGTGTTTAAGGAAAGAAGGAAAATGTAGAATATTACGAAACAAAAGGAAGCTCTAGGGCATCACCCTAGTCCAAAACATACTTCATTAATACACTTTTCTTTTTTCTGTGGCTCAGTGATGTTATCAAAAGTTCAATTCCAAAGGACCAGCTCTCTTGGTTACCAAACTGCAAGATTTAAAACTTTTCTATTCCATCTTTTGTTTTCCTTTTCCCTTCCCACATCCACATGCTGTAGTTTGCCAACTGCCCTTCAGTGCCCAAATTTCCATTGAAAGAAAGTTCTAACTCAGCCAAGAAAACCGAAAGAATTTGGAGGCTGCACAGATGGGAAATCATTACATGAAAACTGTTAAAGACATTAATTGCTCTCTCACTTCCTCTTATAATGAGGAACTCTTCCAATGTTCAGTTAAGGTGCCATAGACAAGGGCATATCTAAAGAATCAAATTCTATTTTAAATCAGATTAAAAATCATTTATCCTCTCAATACAATGTAAAAAATAAAATCAAACCAAAAAATCACCAAAGAAATCAAGAGACATAAAGACAATATTCTCCCCCCTCTGCATCTTCAGGCTATTGGACCATTCTTATGATATAATAAGTAACCAAACTCTGAGAGGTTTATAAACAAATTTAGTCTAATCAAACAATAAACGGTCGTTCAGCAGCCAAACAGGTTTGGATATCCACGTACAGCTTGGAGAACTGCCTTGGAGAACAATTCTTCACAGTGCAATGTCCCAAACACAGAGATTTCACTGTAAGAGCAGAAAGTGAAATAAATCAGAGCATGATTTCAAGTCTTTAACATCTTTTCCCTTCCACAGAAATTTTCTTTTCTTTTCTTTTGCTAAGCAAAAGACTTATTTTCTAAGAACAAACTAAATACAGAGAGAAAGAGGATCAACCCTACAATACAGGGCACACTCTGGAAAATCCTAAACTAATGACACCAGTCACATTCTCCAGAAAACTGAGAGTAAGGAGGTTATGGGTTTAAAACTGGAAGCTGCTCGTCCCTATTAGCAGCAGATAGTGCTTTTTCTGATGAGTACTCACCTCAAAACAGGTGATGTCTTCTCAAAATAGACAGGAGATTAAAAGTCTGTTTAAACATTCACCATACTGTGCGTAGTATATTAAGCAGCCTGTATGAGGAATACTTTCATAGATGTACTTTCCTTCATTCCTAAAGCTCTCTAGGAACATAACAACAAAAAAACGCAGGAGTACAAACAGAGAGCTGAGCTATAAATAGAAATTTTTCCTACTAAAATTATTACTAGAATTTCTTGGTAAACAGCTTTAGCTGAAAGAAGCCTGAGAGAAAGTTTGATACAATCCCCTTGCAACCAGCAAAATATCCACTTCCAGCCAGACTTTATACAAAACCAAATAGAGAAGCTACCGCCTGGAATAAGACAGGCCATCAGAGACATCTAATTACACTCCGTAACACTTTGCTATTTACACAAAAAAACAAACAAAATAAAAACCACTCCCATTTTTCATACAGGAAATTAAAAGCCGTAATTATACAATCAGCATTAGCAACACAGACGTTACTATTCAGAGCAAGAGAAGCATTTTACAATCACAGGGGAAAAAAGAGGAACAAAGAAACAAATATTTATACTGGCTCTATCTTTATTTCAGAAGTATGATCACATTACATTCATTGAACACATTGTAAGTGACGAAGTCAAGCACTCAGAAACTAACTAAAACCAGAATAGTTTGGCTGAGCAATCATAATTTAGCTCTGTAAATCACATATATATTTGTACAGACCTGTAATTACAAAATGATACACTATTTCTTCCCACTGGAGCCTCACTCCAGGCAGGTGAGGCAGTCAGCAGGATGTAAGATGTTCAAAGAGCAAAAAAATTGTGTATTTATTTTTATCCTGATCATTTGGGGATGCTACACCACCCAGTCTTTATGTTGGCTTCAGCACTGTTAATTTCCTTTTAATAAGACACTTTTCACCATCATGTCATTCAAGCATCAGTGCATGTTATCTTCTTATCTGCCCTGTGGAATAAGAACATGCCACCTTTCTCCTTTTATGAATAAGGACAGTAAATCACTGATGGAGCTGAGGGCAGAACTTCAGAACTTGTCTCCAGTCACAGATTCGCAGATTGCTCGTTCCTGTAGATCACAGATGGACTTAGCATTTAATGTTCCCACAGACCTCAGGAGAAGTGAGAAGAGTCCAGTTCTGTCATAATAGCATCCAAAAAGGGGATGACTTGCAATTCTAGTGGCCATCCATCCTAAAATTGCTTTAACTAATCCTTGAAAGAGGAAGCAAGGCTTATATACAGCCTCTGTGTATCATTCATCTAATTCACAAGAACAGCCTACCTGTCCTTGTAATCTCTGGCTTCATTCCCTACACGCATAGTGATCTATCAGGTGAGACATGGGACCTACAAACTACAGCCCCAGCACCTTGCCCTGCCCATCTGTTAACCATGTATTATTAAACAAAAAAATCTGCCTCTCTCGCAGTTTCTTCTTCCCAGCGTTACCACTCCCTCCCTCCTTCCCAGCAATGCTTCCCTGTGCACTGCTGACAGCAGTGTGGGACCAGATTTTGATAAGAATATTTGTGCTCAGGCAGTGTTTTGACAAGCTGCCAAAATTCTGCAGACAACAAAAGCAACAAGAGAAAAAGAGTATCTGTTTTCAATCTTTTGTAACTGAGCTAAAAAAACACTCTAGGATTTCAAGCAACAAAGAAAAAGCACTTTTTTTGGCTTTGCAGTTATCTCTGCTGAATTCCAAAGACCTACAGTAATTAACAGACTTAATAGAATGTCCTTTAGAAAAATAATAGAGGTACAAAAATATTTTATAATGAAAAGTGTTAGGCAACCTAGCCTAGAATAAAAGGACATCAACCACAGACTCTTGGTGCCCTTAAAAAAATAATTAAAAGTGCAGTTCATCAGACAGCAGCAGCAGCCAAGGGCTAGATAATGTGCAAATCCCAAATTCACCTCAGTGAAATGATACTTCCACATCTGTGCAACATTGACCTCATTTCTTCCTTTCCCATCCCACACTCCTCCTGCTCTACCAACTATGTGCAATTAAAATAACGTTGCCTGAGGCCGTATCACTTCTTTCATAGGTTCCCCCCCCCAAAGATAAGGCAGGGAAACAAGAGGGAACCAGCTAGGAGCTCAAATTCAGAAGAGAAGAGAGACACAATCTCTGAATCAGTAGCTACCAAAAGCGCAGCCTCTGCCACAGAAAACCATCACAATTTTGATTCTACGTGCTGAACTACAAAGTAAACTGTACAAAGACGTCTCCATGGAGGTTTCTATGGAAAATATCCTACAATGCAGCTTCAAACAGCTGTGGGGAGAAAAAAAAACAGTTAAAGTCCCCAAACTCTGTGTAAGCTACAACACTGAAATCTCCTTGTTCTGGTGCTCAAAATATTAAACCCAGTGAAAAAGCAGCCCTCCTTCTTCAGCAGAACTACATCAAGGAGTGTTTTAAAAGTCTACAAATGTGGACTATACAGGATTATGACTAATTGTTTGAAAGCTGTGTGAATGACTTAGTTTTCAGTGATCCTACCAAATCATAGCCTTGGCATTCATAAAACATCCACACAGAGGCATCTTTCTTCAAAACTTTCATTATTTAAATGTATTCAACAAGTTTGCTTTGGCTCTGAATTGCAGGAGATTCATTGCTCTGAAACATCAATATACCATTAGATTGTCCTAAACCAGCCAGCACCGCATTGCTAATGTCCCAACGGGGAAATTACATCTGTGTTCCTCTGCACATCTAGTCTTCTCTTGGGACGAGGACAAAATGCACATCCTTAGCCTAGAAACTCCTTCTTGAAATTCAAGCACTTTCCCCCCAATGTCCGATTAGCTACTAGAATGAAATTTATTTTGCTAAGTATAGACAGAAGGCGGTCTCCAATACAGCTATGACTTGGTCCATTAACATCTTTGAGAACTGCGATCAAGTTCTCAGCTGTCCCTAAAAAACCAGCTGGGGATGTAATAGGAACTGCAGAACACAGCAGTGACACAGCTGGATGCAGACACAATGTGGCCATGGAGAACCGCTATATAGCTGTTCCCCCTATGGTCACCAGCAGTCCACATGTTAATGGTGGCAAAAAAGGGGACGAGTATGTCCTTTGTCCCCCTCGTAAATCTGCCCCAGCAGTGGTACGGGAAAGAAAAGCTACCCAACACTATGCAAGAGGAAATCACCTCTCATCCTTCAATCAAGCACAGGAATAATTTAGTCAATAGATTATTTGGTCACAAAATGGGCACACACTCCTTCTAGTCTAATACACTCAGGAAAAAACAGGCTGATGTTTAACTGTGCTTTCAGCGTGGGCTTGGTAAACACACTGAAGTGTACAGCTAGATCCTCTTTTGGAAGGATGGGATGAACTCTACTAACAAGATGAAGCTGGAAAATGTTATTTCACCCTCTGTCATCACTTCATTAGGTTTCTCCCTATTGTTGGAGGCTATAAGACTTTTTCCTCTAATGAGTTTCATTTTGTGAGTCATTAGGCTGCTTCCTTTGTAATTCAGAATCCTACCTGTGATTATACCACAAGCTTGACTTCAAGCGACACAGTAAAAATCCTCTGTGAGCAAAGCATCTTTTTTGATACCCTTTCGTTATCCTTGCAAAAGCTGATGCAAGAGGCAGGCAGTACCGTGGGATCCGTCGCAGCCAGTCCCCCTCGCCTGCCTGGGCAGACAGCGGAGAAAAGGTTTTTCTACCATTTGATGCACTTTATCCTGAAGTAGGCATCTAAACCAGGCCAGGCATCCACCTAAAGTTGCCCATTTCTCTCCACTGATTATAAAGTGGAAGTGACAGGCTCAATATTAGGTAAGATGAATATTACCTCTGACTGTCATTTTTCCTGGTCTAGACTCATTTCTGCTTTGCCTTATTTTCCCCACTGTTACTGAAGAGCATAACCTGTACACTTCTAATTTCTCTTTGCTCTTGCCAATTCCCTCCCTGGGTTACAACTCCAGTATCTGTTTTCCACCACCAGAGATTCATTCTTACCAAATGTCAGTTGGATTCTCTGCATGAAAAACACTGTATCTTAGTTTAAAAAAAAAAAAAAAAAAAAAAAAAAACACAACAAAAAAAAACCCAAAACACAAACCAAACACGCCCCCCCTCAAAACAACTAATGAACACAAAGGCTAATTATAAATGTAATATTTGGATTCAGGGGTTTGGTTACAGGTAGACTTTGGGATTTACTTTGATCAAGGCAGATGAAAGCCAATCCTGACAGTGAAAATCCAAGCAAATGACTTGTTTTTGCAGAATCCTGTCTGCATACAAATTGCCAAAGAGCTTGATGATGCACCCAACGCAGGGATTAGAGTCACTGCAAAAGGGTGATAAACAGATAAAGACCTAGGCTTTATCTATTACTACCCACTGTAGGTTTTCATCATTATTTTTCATACTCCTGGGATTTTTGCATGTGTACATTATACATGTGTATCACTATGGTCATTCCTCTTCTGCTTCTAGCCTGCCTAGCTACTTCTTTCCTTTGGACAGGAGTAAGGAATATGCTCCATAGGGAACATCAGGCTCGAACCACTTATTTCTCACATTCTGCTTCTTTAATAAAGTATATTAAGATTAGGACTCAAGCAGCTGAAATAGTCTTTATATCTATTTTAGCAGTCAGGCCTCAGCAGATTGCTAACAACAACTGTAAGGTGCTGTTTCCTCTGAGCTGCTGTTTTCTCGGTTTCAGAAGGGAGGGACTATGTCAATGCACACATTCGATAGTTAATAGCAAAGATAGAGAGAACAAGAAGAGAAGATCATGGTCACCCACAAAAACACGTGTGCAGAACTAGCAGGACTAAATTAGACGGTTCTGAAAAAGGTGGATTTTCTGCTCTTCTATATATGCTTCAGTGCTTAAATCAAATATGTTTGAATTATTTTTATGAAAAAAATTAATTATCATCTATAAAAATCTTAATGTCAATAATTCTGAAGAGCTGGAAACCTCAGATTAACTTGGTCAATGATAAAAAACCCATATTCTCTGATTTCTTGCACTTTTTCTTCATTAGAAATATTACATGGGCCAAGCAAATGAGCTGATGGATTGACTATTTAAAGCAATGTGATTTTAAACTCTTTTCAAAACATAGAGTCATATGTCTAATGAAGTCAAGAATGTCAAATACTACTTCTATGGGGGACACTCAGCCTTTAATCTCATGCTTCAGATCACTGCAGGCAAGTTTATGAAATATGTCAGCCTTCACATACCCTCACAAGCTGGAAATATGGTTGTTCGCTCTAAAGAGAAGGTATCTGGACATTCAGCATACGAGAGCAACGAGAGATGCACGTTAAGAGTCACAGGCCAGTTCATTTGGTAAAAGTTGCATCCAGCAGGATGTTTAAAAATGAAGTGTTTGTTCCTCAAAGTAAATCATTGAAACATTAAAGCAGAGTTTTAAAAATAGTTTTTTCTATCATTCGACAATTTACATTTTTATGTCACTCTGTATTTACAAGCAGCTTCTCTACCCAAACATCAATTTGACATTAAAAAACCACACATATCAAAGGAATGATATGCTACATAATCACTGCACATCAGTGAGTAGAAATTAATTTAAAATATAAGCCTGTTTGAATAGATTATTCTAGCAATTGAAACGTGCACTTTTTCTTAGAAAAAAGTAACATTAATATTAGATGGATGACTTTACTCCAGATGCTACCAGTTGTTAGGTAAAAGTATCTGTTGCTGTACGTATACAAATGTTAATACAGAAGACACAAAACAAATATAGAAGATAACTGAGAAACAGATCATTTATTAAACTGTTGTACCCAAACACAGTTTTCAAACTTCATATAGTTGTTCTAATGCAGTCTAGTGACCAGTTGAAAATTCACATATGAAGATACTTATGGCTAACATTTTTCTGTCTAATTCATTTTCTAATTCACTTGCCTAATTTCACTTTTAACTGAGATGTTAAATATCTACAAATCCTATGAATTAAAAGCTGAGATAGTGGGTTCCAGCACTTCTAGGAAAAATGGGAGCTATTAAAAAAATTTACTTATTATTGAAAATGTTAACCCGAGCTTTCTCCAAGTAACAAATAACTGTACCGCTTATTAACTCATTTCAATCGCAAAGACTAAGGATAACTGGCAATACAGCCCTACATTTAAAAAAATCTCTGAGGCTGGAGACTGAGCAGGAGGGAGATCAACTTACTTTCACTTTAATTAAGATGTACTAGCTACTAAAGGGAGGAAATTTAAAGGGGTTGTTTAATCACTGAAAGTTTCAACTAAATTTCAGCAACACGTTTCAATTTAAGTAAGTAAACTGCAAACCAAATAATTCGAGAACAGACAATTTTAAATTTTATGGTTATTAAAGGTACACCTCTTTTTTACCTAAGACAAGCATGCCTTAATGCAGTCTCAATGCATAAAAACTCCCTAGCAAATTAAACAGAGAATTATAAAACTCCATTAGCTTTTCAGCAGAAATTTAGATTAAACATGGAAATTTAGATGCAAAGGTGCAAAAACAAGGTGAACCGTCTCTGACTAATGCTAGAAGTGTATATACTGCCTTACAGCATTACAAAAACCAAACAAAAACAGGCGCAGATAAAATCAAGTTTTTAAAGCTTTTTTTCTCTAAAAATTATCAAGGTAGATTATGAGCAAAATAAATGAGCAAAATCAAGGTAGATTATGAGCAATATTATTCAGTAGATTATGAGCAAAATAAAATTAAATGAGATGATCAAAAATATAGCACACAAATTATCTTCTCACACCATCCAAAATATATTGCACAACAAATTTAAGTTTAAGTCTGAGCTAGAGATCAGACCATGGTTTGCATGTCTTTTAACTTAGCACACAACCAGTTTTGGAAAGGATTGTGGGCTGGAGATAAAGGCACTGTAGATGGAAAGCTGGCACAATGCAAAACTATGAGGAGTAGTTAGATTGGATCGATTATGGTGGAACATTGCACTAACAACCTGACAAAAATATTACATTAAAGGCTTACAGTTTCTAAAATCATTAAAATTATTTGAGATTCCCTAATCAAGTAGATATATGAAAAGGAGACATCCTTTTATCAGTCTGATTACCCTACTTCACTGACTCCACTGGACCATGTATAGGCATTCATCAGCAGTTTGTTTAAGAAAAGGCATTTGCTCTCGTACTCTCTTTACTGGTTTTAATATTTCATTACAATGAACTGACAGCATCCCAGTTAATACAGCAAGACCATTTAAAGCCACAATTCGGTTTACTCTTTCCTCAGCAGACTCAAAGGAAAAGTTAGCCCTAGGTTCTCATATTAACATATGTAACTAGCTATGCAACCCCCCAAAAAAGATGGAAAATGAGTTATTACTGAGTAGTATCTAAGCAGATACTTATGTACAAAATATATGCATCTACAAGGAAAATTAAGAAACTTAGGGGACAGTCACACGGTTAATAACTCAGTCCTAACCACACCAAAAAAAGCACAAATTAAATTAAATTAAAAGAGAAGATGCTGGAAATGGATAATTAGAAAATCACCATGATCCAGAAGATCCTGCCAGCTTGCAGCTGTAGTGACTGACAGAATATTGACAGAAAGCAGCCAACCCTATCCACCAATTACACATCTGTTTAAAAACTGCAATGAAGACATGGCCTCTCAAACCAACGTTAATGTCCAAACAATCTTCTCTTCTTTGAGATAAAGCAGGGATGCCGCTACATGTTGATTCACCTCAATGGCTTTTGGGGTAAAAAAGAAGAGTAGGGAAAACATGAAACAAAACCAAACACATGCTCCCCTGCCAGGAAAACGTGTCCAAAACCCCTAAAACCCCTAAACCCCCTAAAAATTTCCATGCATGTCTGATATACATCTATAGTGTGCACAGATATACATATACACACACATAGGTGTGTATGTGTCTGTGTACAGTGTGTATATGTATAAAAATAGCTATGTACGTATATATATAAACGATATCTCATAAATATACAAATATATGTAAAACCTATGTCTATTTGTGTATATATTTCTGTATATGCTAATATGCATATATGTATATATATTTATATATGTCCACACACACAATCTCAGCCACGTCTCTTTCTCAAAATTTGCATCCCAAGAATAAGACTAAGTTTGGCTGAAGAGAACCAGATAATAAATAATATATTATTTGTTAATATATAATTAATATAATTTGGACTGTTACCTGTTTCCACAGCAGAACACATTAACCACTTTTATTTCCAGTCCTCTTTTTGGCATTGCTGCTACTGACAAGCCTGGAAATGAGAAGAGCTACTACACTGTGTTCCTGTCTCCAAAGCCCCAAAAGGCACTAATTAATTCATAGGCCATAGCTTAGAAATTTATGAAAGTGAGTATCTGAAACTTAATTGAAGCAAAGGCAAAATTCTTCCTTTTTTAACTTGTAGGAATTACGCACTGGCCTCTCTACATTTCTCAGTTAACCTCGATATTATATTACTTTATTCAACTGTTAAATTTATTTACAGTTGATAAAGCTATCAAACCATATGAGAAAAATGTCAAAACTGAAAGTTCTTACAAAACAAGGAACATCAGCTTTAAGTATTACTTACATTCAAAGAAAATTAAGCTCTCAGATTTCACCCCTATATCACACTCCCCACCTCATCCTTTAAAATCACCCGTTTCTTGAAAACATGGGCTTTTCACGCCACATGCCAGGTGCTGACCCCCTACTTTTCATCCTGAACAGGGAGTAGGTGAAGTAGATGAGCAAAAGAAGAGCATAAATAAACTATTTTTAAAAACGAAAATAAGCAGTGGATTTGGGGAAAGGGTGCAGTAGCGGGTTATCTCCAATTCACTAGACCATCTCATCTGATGCACTTCAGAAGCGTTTCCCACCCCGCGGGGAGATGAGAGGGTTATCACCGCCATTTCACAGATGCGGAGTTTCATCCAGCTGTGTAACGCCCGAAGGGAAGTCGAGCAGAGTCTGAGGGCTTCATCTGAAGCCTACCCCAAGGCTTCCACTAACCACACTGGGACTTTATTTACTGAAGTTGAACCAAAAATTCACAACAGAACTGGCAAAACATAACAATGGACTTGTTCTCATCAACTTAACATCTGGTTTCTGAATTAACATGGAAGGAGTTATAATTATTAAACCAGAGTAATCACAACAAATAGCAAGAGCTCCCTGTCTCCAGAGTGACTGACTCTATTTCCTACAAGTTACTGCTTTTTGCTCGCATCCATTTATCACTTTTTTTTTTTTTTTTTTAACAAATTGTAAACACTCTCAATTCAATCTCAAGAGATCTGTGTTTCTTGTTTTTATCGATCAGCACGGTCAACTGGCTCAGTTCTGTGCGTCAGAATTTCATACACTGTAAAATGCCTCAGTACAATATGAATTTCAGGTACAGTTACCATATACATGGTCCCACGCATACAGTTGTTCTCCTTCTGGATGAAAAAGCAAACATTCCTTGGTAATCTGGTTTGGACAAGTTTTAAATTATAAAAAAAAAATCTCATGAGAAATAAAATATCCCAGTCCTCAAACATCATCTGCTCGATGTGTAACATTCATCCAATCTGCAGCTTTTTCTCAATTACAGAATAAATTTCCCTCAACGTTTTATGTCATGTACAAGCTGAAATTGTTCCCCTGAACAGTAGGTCAATATCCTATAAAAATGGATAAATGAAACCTTCTTCAAAAGTAGTTTTCTGAAAGAATCAGAGATATTAAAACTGTTGGCAAAAATTCTTCCTTTTTTTCTTGTATCTCAAAAACTGTTCTCATTTACACAAGCAGAACTGAACCCAGTGGTGAAGATGGATTATACTATCAAGATTTCCAAAATAAGGAGGTATGCTTATTAAACTGTGAATTAAATTAACAACAGAATTCAAGAAACTGGAATTTACCCCATTGCAAAAATACTACATTATTTTGATGGAAATTTTAACCTCATCCTTGCTCCAGTGATAGAGCAGGATGGCAGTTCAACCAGGTCTTTGTACAAATTTCAGCCCTTGGGTTAAATGAAGCGGAAAGATTGGACTTGCTTCCCCTTCCCACACAATTCATGCTTGACAAATCATTGGTTTTCACTTCCCGGTGCACCGCGGGTCTGTCCCAACTTGTTCGCTTACAACAACCAACACTGGTAGGGCAGATCACGCCTTTCCCTCTTACTCATTCCACCTAGTCTTCTGCCCTTTCAACGAAATATATTTACTTTCTACTAATAGTCTTTTTTCCCCAATCGCATTTCAAAACAGATTGTTTCTTCTCTATCTGACCTTTTTTAATTAGACTTAATAATCCAAGAAAATACTTCTTAGCACGAGTGGGCAGGAAATGCTATATCTAGATGAAAACATTTGCTTGGACAGAAAAAAAAGGGATTAAAACAAAAAAGTGTGTGCAAAAAGCATAAAAAACGGAATTAAAGTATTTGCTCTGATGGTGCAGTTGTACGGGCGTCATGAAATCTCCAATTTATTTCCCAAATTCCAATCACTCAACTGGAGATACTCTGTTTAAATTCGCCACCGGGCTGAGACAGCATGAAAATGATAGATACACAGATGCAGCCAAGAATCCCTAAACGAACATCCCGGGTTTTTTCTCACTTGGTTCTGCTTCCCAATTTTTTCCCAATTATTTCTGAGCCAGATCAAGTTCACCACGCAGGCTGCACGAACCTCTCTCTTCCTTTCCCCATTTCCTTTTTAGTTTTAAACTAACAGACTGACATAGCTCCCCTCCTCTGTTAAAAGGCTGTGTTTATCCCCAGTTTAACATAATTCTTTTTTTTTGTAAAATTAATCTCCAGCACGCTCAACGGAAGTTTTCCACATGTTCTACTTGGATGAGCGTGTATTAGTTAGTGGGTCCTATTTTTAGCTGTTTTGCCTTACTTTACAGTTTATTTCCTTAAATAGCAATCTGGATATCGACATAGAGCTACGCAGATGAAAAATAAAACATATTCCCTGTTTCACATACATTTAGGGCCATGGAATTTTAAGTTTATAAATAGGAATATCTGAACTGAGAAGGAGTGAAACTTAGCATCGTAAGGTTAAACTAAAAATTCAATTATTATGACTTGGCAACTTATACAGATTTTTTTCCATGGGAAATCAATCCACTTAATTTTACATTTTTTTTTAACGATGGAGCTGCAGCAGCTGCTACAGAATTGACTGGTAATTTTAATTATACTGTAAGCTTTATTCTGAAACCCCTTTAAAGTTGAGGCACCTCAACTGAGGTGGACAGGATCTCCCTCTGGAGGCCTTCAGAGGCATCTTCCTCTCTCTCCTGACAAGGTAGGAAACTTCACTTGGTTGCACAACAGGTTGGCTCCTGCACGCAAACTCAGCCTAAAGATGCTCATTCTCTCCTTCCCATTCCGCATCACCCATATACTGACCGGCATTTCACTCCCCTGTCAGCTATGCTGATGCAACCTGAATCAATGAAATGATTGAGGCAAAATAAAAATTTATTTTCTTTTTAAAAGTTATTTGAAGCCCAGATTTTGTGAAAAATCTCATTTTCAGAGCGAACCATAAAACTGCACCAGTGTAACTAAGAGGAGCAAATGGCAACACCAGAAAAAAAAAAAAAAAAAAAGCCATAGAAGGAGACCACCGGGGGAGTCATAAATTTCTTAACAGGGTTTCATCTCTGAATGGTGATACCCATGGTGAATAGAATCAGCACAGCTTCACCGTACTGGTAGTTTGAGTGCGAAACACTGCAATGAAGACACAAAAGAAGAAGAGCTTGCAAAACCTCACTTCAAATCAGAGGAAAGTGCAATTCCTAGTGATTTTGCAAAGCTCTGCCCAAACCAGGGAAAAATTTTGCCAGGGAAAAATTACCAGCTTTCTAAGTATCCTGTTCAGTGAAGTTGAGATGAGGGAAAATCAGAGAGTATTTTCAAACATGGTAGCAAGCCACATAACCCCATTAGTTAACAACACTGGAGTAACTTCTTTTGCAAGGCAGACATATCAAACACAGGACCAGGAGGAGCTGCATCGTATAACGGAGCTTGCCGGTTTTCAGAGCTTTGATACAAGTTTGAATCAACCGAAATCCCCTTCCACAAACAATGCAATGCAATGCATTTACCTGTGCACTTTTTTGATGGGTTCGTTTCAGGTTTTCCCCTTCTTTTCCTTATCTGCATTTTCACTCTACATCCTAGCAAGTTAATCTTCCATAACCACCTAAGCATCCCAGTGACAACTCTTGCACTTAATCTACCTTAATCTTTGAGAAATCGGTGATATCATCTATATGATAATATAGAATAAGAGATGATAATATAAAATAACCCCCTTCTCCTGTGCGGATACTTCTGTGCTGCCAGTAACTTCCAGAACATCCTCACTGACTCCAAATGGGCTTCCCTTTTTTATAGTACTTTTTTAGTACTTAAGTGGGAAATTTACATAGTCAAGACTGAGACTGGAATTTTTTTTTTTTTTTACTTAATTTTATATTTGGTATTTTACAGCTTTTTTACTAGAACCTTTTAATGAAATGAACAATTTAAACAAACAATTTTATCTTAACCAATTTAAGATATTTTTGATGATGGTGATATCCAGAGCACACTTCTGCTTCACAGCAATGCAGACAGTGCAATATGGATTATAATAGAAGCATCAATAAATCAAACCTATTATATTGTTTAATACTATACAATGCTAAAAGTTACCATTTAATAGTCACATCTAAAAGTAACTTAAGTAAAAGAAGAAAGCAGCTGTGTGTTCAACAGGCAAGTGTTATCTTGCTTCTTTGTGCTTTGAAAATAAGGCATTTTAAACTATCTATTTATCTACTAGGACATATCAGGAAGGATTCAGCAACACGGTATAATGCTCTCCTTGATAGGTTCTAAATACCTGGCCCCGCAACGTCAAGTACGTAGTTATTTTAGTAAAGTAAGATTCCAAAGTATCCGTCTTTTGAGTAAAAAGCTGCAGGAGGAAGCTGATGATCTAGCTGTTGCCAAAATGTCTTTTTTTAAAATTGACATTATAATTAAGAAAATTAGCATGAAGGCAGTCACAAACCACTGAGCGTTTCTCTTGTAGTAACTCATTATGTAATGTTTTACACTAAGTGTTCGTAACTAATCATTTTCATCTTCACAGAAATGGGGATTAAAACTAGGGTAATATTTTTGTACCTCCAGCAGCAACACAAAATCGTAAGTTCGATTCCTCCACGGCAATATTCTGGATCTTTGCTATTGTCAGTGCATATGAAAAGTTTGAGAAGAAAACATTATGAGGAAGGGGGGAAGATGGTTTCAGGTACATGACATTTATATACCTCAAATTAAAGAAAATTTAAGAAGACACGAAGAACTAGGTATCCACTGCATAATATTAAAATAAACCAGTTACAGAAAACAGCATATATCACAAAGAGAGAGACAGCGGTAGATTAATAAAAAAGGTATAATAAAAAATTAAAATTAAACAAAAGATAAAGCATGAATAGACACAAGACCAGAAAGAACTGAAAAACACTAAAACTAACGTGATTTCCTCCAATATACCGATGATTATAAAACAAATCTATTTTAGAAGAAATGATGCTCACTGCACAAGTTTACTGAACTTAAATGCAACTGCTGAAATTAGCTCAGTTAAAATCCATCATTCTTAGACACATTTGCCTTTACATAGAAATCTGGTTTTACAGATACACACTTATAGTTCGCAGGCTTAATTTTCTTACAATACTTACTGCTTCACTGATTCTCTAGAATTACATCTTCGACAAAACCCAGAGTCTAGTCTAACATTTATTTCCCAGGATTTTCCTCACAAATCTGCTAAATGCAAGATTTCGAGTATGTACTGTGGCTATTCTGCCTCTCAAGGTTTTTATATGCCACTGCCCTCAGTCAGATTTATTACTCCCCACATAATCTAATATAGAAAGAATTCACCCGATTGGCTAAACGGCACAGCGAAATGTTTCTATATAAAGCAATATTTTCAGCTTCCAGTTTGGGATGTTCCATGAGCACGACACTTTGAAGGAAAAGAAAATTTCCATCTATGAGTAAATAGAAAGCTACACTCCAAATATTTTCAGCTATCTGAGATATTTTTAAACATCTGCGTTTCTTATCAGCATCGGTGCGGTTCAAACTGGAGAGAAACATGAGACTGAACCAGTGCGGAGCTCCAAGGAGGGAGCAGCCTCCTTCTGCTCCTCCTTGCTGCCTACCCAGGGTCAGGTAAGAGACGGGGGCTATGAAGAGAAGAAATGAAACACAAAAAAGAAAGCACTCCTGCTCAGCTCCCAGCACTTTTCATGTTCACACAAAAGCTTTCTTGCAATGGATGACCTCTATGCTATGGGTAATTTAAGGACTGAAATATGAAAGGCACGAGTGATACAGGTGGGAACCCAAAATACAGAAGCGGGGCAGTGCGGGGGAGAGAGGGGGACAGAAAGAAAAAAGGGGGGTGGATGCAATGGCACGGGTGATTGAAGTGCAAAAGCACTGGAGTGAAGGATGGGGGAGAAAAGCATGGAAGAAACATGAAGAAGTGGAAATACCAGCACCTTTACTGAACAAAAGTCCTCTGCCTCCCAAGGTCACCTCAACCGGTTGACACCTGACACTTTGACCCGTCTACACATCCTAAAAACTTATACTAACATATTTATATTTTAAAAAATCATTTTTCCTTGTCTAAAACAGCAGTTGATTAAAGCAATCTTCTAATAAAGAAAAAATCAGCTATTTATATTCCAGCATCGAAGTCCTGCACTTGCCTTTGTTCTCATTAAATGCGCCTCATCTACACATATTATCTATATACTTATCTATAAGAGAAGTGAAACAGCTTAGGTGTTCATTACAAGATGCATTTTCCCTCTTTTGCGAGCATCCTTTTTTAATGCCTATCATACAGTGTGTGTGCACTCCTGCAAAAGTCAGCTGAACTCCTAAGTCTTGTGTAAATTCAATCCATCGATATACTTAGTGAATTAAAATACAATTCTCTTTCCTGTGCTATTTTGATTCATACTTCCCATGAAGATAGTAACAAAATCAATCACGAAACGCTTGACGCTTTGTACTTCTACACAGCAGTCTTAAACTGGTAGAACTGCCCTACCAAAAGTCATTTTCACGTAGTGGAAAAGGGCATGGGAAAGATTAGATCTGTGAGATTTGCCTTGGACAGCAAGTGAAACCATGAGCATTCAGTGAGTTATTTCTGAGTGAATTGTTCTTGCTATCCAAATACACAGCTACCTTGTTCAAGTTCTTATTTAACCTGCCCTTCTAAGGTAATTAATACAGCATTTCACCAGGTGACCTAAATGCTAGGTAGGACTCGGTAACTCCCTCCCTACCGAGGGAGCAGAGCAGATCACCTCTAGGTATCTGGAGAAATTAGGTACATTACAGCAGAAGAGAATGAATGCACTCCAGAATGGCTAATGCACACCCGAAAAATAAATTACTGGGAAGAGGGAGGAGAAGGAATGCAGTAATATCCCACAGAAACCTCTGGCATCGACAGCAAACTACTCCATCAGGCTCCATCTTAGCAAGTCCCATTGCCGACTGATTGTCGTGTGGATAAAGTAAAATCTGACCAGATAACAGAAAGTGATAAAAAAGAAAAGGGACGCCCAAAAGATGAGGGGGAAATGGGATGAATTGTTTTGGAGAGGCACCTTTTTCTTTCCACTGGCTACAGAGGGAGTTTGGGTGACAAGGTAGATGACTAACCTTGGAATCAGTGAAATGAAGTGGCAGGAATCCCACCTTACCTACTCCTTTCACAGGTTATAAAAAAAGTTATTATATTCACAATACAAAAGCTAAATTTCCCTTTATTATCCCCTGTTAGATGTATGCATTGCACAATTTTTATGTAAAACAATTTGGTTCAGCATAGTAGTTTTTAAATTAATTTTTCATATAGCTTTTCCAACAATCTATTTTTGCCTCAAAAAGCACTACGGTTTTATATTCAGACTGATGGTTAAAAGCATTTCAGATGACAGATATAATCTATATTTATTTGCATCATAAAGCAGTTTCTTGAAGGCAAAGCATGATAAAAGGAATATGAATTTTCTAATAAAAGAGGTATTAATATTTGTATTTATGAAATTATAAGTATTTAAAAGTAATTAATTATTCAAAGATTGCTTGAGAAATGTTGCATGGACACAATATGTGGACGATGGGAACCTAAGTGGCAAGAAGAGCTAGCTAGATAATTATATCAATACCAAAAACCAAAGATCCCTTTCCTTCAAAAAAAGCTCCATAGTTTAGACTCTTTTTCCATGTTGTTTGTAACAAAACAGACGAAGATCAGTCCATTATTACCAGACACTGTTCCAGATACATCTGCTGTACCTCAACTCTGAAGTTTATTAGTTCATGACTTTATTAGAGATGCCTAGGAGTAACCAGGTAAATGGAACGTAGTTCATTAGCAGCTCTGAACAGAATACACGCTAATTCAGTGTTGCAACATGCAAAGTGAATGGAATTAGGGAAAGCAATTTTAGATAATACAATATAAAGTATTTAAAATTTAATTAAGTTGCTTCCAGACTCTATCAGACAAAAGACAGACAGACAGAATCAGCTACAGAGTTAATTATCCCTCTTTTAGATCTTTCTAGTGAAATAGCCTGTTCTATTGATAAATTGATTCACCAAACTAATACTGAGGTTTAAAATGAAGAAGTTCATGGAACTGCTGAATTATGGCCACATACAGTTTTTTCTGAGAAAACCTATGGTACTGGCTTTGATAAAATTGTTGGACACAATAGCTACAAAGTGTAAAAAAAAAAAATAAAGGTGGTGCGATCACTAAAAATATGCATCTTATTTCAAGATCATCCATGAAGTTTTGTTGCCATCCAGTCCTTGCAACCATTGACACATTCACTGGGAAAAAATGCTGGACGCTGCCAAGGTATATTGTTTATTGGCATAGAGACCAAGCACTCAAATGAGTAGTTCCATCAGGTATGTATTCAGCATAAACCAAACATCATTCACAACGAAATGATGTAACAAGTGTAAAAGCAAGAAGAAAAAGAAGCTGTGAAAGAGAAGCAAGCGTGGTGCTCCCAATAACGTGGGGATGGGAGGAGATTTCTAGGACACTAACTCCGGGCACAGCAATAAAATACCGATAGCGGAGTCCGCCACTGTTTCTTGAATCGTTATTTTTTTTGTCGCTGTCAAAGGGTGGCTGGCACCCGCTCTCGACAGGTGCAGGAACGCCGTGGCCGATGCCAGTCCAGCCTTGCTGACTCACTGTGGCAGGTGCTGCCCATCAATTCCCGCCCCCCCTGCAAAAAGGGAAGGTGACCGCCTCCAGCCATGCCACCCATAGCCGAGAAACAGAGAGAAACCTTAAGTGCCCGGCGGACACCCAGCCAACATGCTGCATCCACAGGCCGTTCTCCAAGGTCACCTTCTTGAAAACCCACCGACAGTTTCTGTACATCCTTTTCTTCCAGTTAAACACGTGCAATAAGAAAAGGCGTCTGTGGATGCATAACCAGGACTGCAGACATTTCACAAGCCCCACAGTAAAGAACCACTTCAACAACTGAGCTTTCAAAACGGATAGCCAGTTCTTACCCTGGTACAACAAAACATTTAATTCTGCCGCCTTTGTTTGTAAAATCAAAGTTCTCTTAGAGGCAACTATGCTCATGTAACAGAAGTGGTCTTTTTTTAAATGGTTTTCCAATTAATCGGTTTCCAAGGCTTTCCTCATTTCCTGCAAGGATAAATGGGCCATATTCTCTATCATCCCCAAGATTTTGCTCAGAATAAGAACTTCCATTTACTTCATTCACTAAACTCATAAGAAGCTGTTCCCGAGACAGGATTAAAGCTTCGGGGTTTGAATCACTGGGGCAGATCTACTGAGGTCTTTTGCTGGGAGTCTGGGAGCTCAAAACAAAACAGAAACCATCCCGACACCCTTCACAGCACGAAGTCTTTTGATCTTCCTCCCATGGAGCAGTTCAGAAGCTCCACAATGAGGCAAAGATGAGCTCTCTTTATTCCACACCAAAACCCACATACATTTGGCTACCTCTCCCCTTCCCAAGGGCTTCTAGCCTGCCTCCAGCTTCTCTCACAAATCATCAGATAAGCCAGGCTTGTCCATGCCCATGATGGGAAAACAGACAGTCCTTCCATGTAATGGCTTTGTAACAGCCTCTCCAGACATGCTGTTCTCTCTTTTGGAGAATGGTTTCTCTCTAGAAGGGGATCCAGGTGGTCCTTAGGGACTCCTGAGTTTGTCAAGAGCTGCTTCCTCTTGCCTGGGAATGGAAAAGCTTTTGATCTTAGCCTAAACAGTCATAAACTATGATTTGGTGGTGTGACAGAGCCATTAGCCAGCCGTCCTCCACCTTCTTTCTCTTTAGGTGGGCATAGCAAAAGGCATCAAACAACTCTGAACCCTGGAACTAATACTTTATTATAACATATAATATACCTACAAATAGTGAAAATTCAGAACTGCCAAGTGAAACACTTAAAAAGCTTTGCACACAAACCTCCCCCTAACTACCTACAACCTTAGACGCCAAGTCTCTGCTTTGTAGACCAGCAGTTCTCACCACTTTCCTCAACGGAACATGTTCTTCAGAAGCCCCTCTGGGCTTCTAAGAAGTCTCTCCTTCCATCTCCTTCCATCACTTCTATGGCTCCCCTGTTCTCCTGCAAATTCCCAAAAGCTAAAGGTACCAACTTCCCCCTCCCTCCCTCCCTCCCCTCTCCTTGCCAGAGAGGAAGAGGCAGAAAATGGTAAGCAAGCTGTCTTCTACCCTGTTTCCCACACTCCCATTCATCTGAAGAAAAAATAGACAACATTTGTACAGGTAACTATGAATAAATCAATTTAAATACTTCTACCATCTGTCATAGTGATTCTTGTTTCCTAAAGCACAAATGATCTGAAAACCTGGTATGAGGTATAGCTGGCTCTTCTTGGAGATCCAGAAACTACTCGTGAGAACAGAGTAGAGAGTATGCAGAAGAGGTGTTAAGATGGATGTTAAGTCTCCCAAAGCAGTAAGCCTTGTACCTGCATTTTCACAGCAATCAAAGTATCAGCTCCTAAGAAATCACTGCCTTTTGGCAGCCTATATATTAGCAGGATGTGTATATTGGCCTCGTCCTTGAATTCAGATTTCTGTTTAAGAGAAAATAAAGTTACCCGGGCCCTTTGTTTTATTCTCCAACTTCTGCTCTGTTCATGACAAGAGACTGCTTTAAACACCATCAGATTTTCAAGAGCATTCAGCATCAACAATTCCCATTTAGGCATGTAAATAAGTCACTTTGGATTTGCCGGATGCTGAGTGCTCTTGAAGAGCTGCCCCATCTACTACTTCTGTACCACTTCATGTACCACTCACTGGATTTAAAGATGACATTGATAGACAGACAGTGCACTCACTACTCAGGAGTAACTTTGATCATTAGGCACGCAGGGAGAACGGTTCTGTCGTGGCACAAAAATGCATTTCGTAACGATGCACTCTCCCTCGCACCTCTGAACTTAAGTGTTTAAATTGCATACTTTGTACAGATGTCAATACTGAAAATAAAACAAACTTCCCAAGTACCCTCATTTTTCAAACACTTGCACAATTCATCCTAGGTTGTAGCAGGTGACCATGGAGCAGACACTCGCTCTTCTCTCAGTGCGCATGGATACATGTGTTCTAATTTTGCTCGTTTGATACTTTCTTGACACTAAAACACTTGGGAGAGGCTATTATTGAATGGCTGAAAGGAATATGCCATGATTAAACTTGCACAGCTTTTGCTTCCAGGCCTTTCATTAGGAAGGTAAGAATTCATATTCTTCTGAAAACTACAGAGGAGGCATGGACATTCCCAGTTGTTGTCATGGATACAGCTGCCGAGAAAAATGTCATTGTACCCCTGCAGATAAATGCACGTGCCAACTGCTTGGAATACGCAGTGGCAAAACCACTGCAGATGTTAAACATTCTCACATGGCCATCAGGTTCCCCTCGAAATCTGCACTAAATACAAAAAAAAAAAAAAAAAAAAAAAAGAGAAGTTATTTTTAAACATAAAGGTTATGGCGTGAAGGAAGAAAAGGCGAGGCGGTTTAAAAAAAAAATGTTGGCACTTTCATAGTTCATGATGTCATGGAGGAAAAAATATTATGGAACAATAGTATGAGTAAAGGATCAAGTGTCAGCCCAACTTCGAGTTATCTGGATTTTGTCAGTGTGTGTTATAACAGTATTGTTAACTACAATAACTGTATTTCTTAGGTCAATGGACAATTAAAAAAAACAAACAAATAAAAAAAAAGGCAACAAACACACATTGGAAAATTCTGAACTGGGGAAGCTCTGATCCTGATTAGACCATCTCACAGTGTCGGCATTTTCACTTGGACTAGGGCACTTCAAATCTCTTTCCGCTTCAGCTTTACATTAACTATTTACTGGGGAATCAAATCACAAAAAATGAAGAGGCTGAAAACATGAGACTGTTCTTCCTCATACCATTTTCCATATCCACTGATCTAGGTCCTTGAATGAAGTAAGGCAGTTACCAGGATGCTCCTGGAGTTTTGCACACTGGTTAGCAGTATTTCATTGCACCATGCAGGTGGGAAAAAGCAAATAATGTCCCTACAGAGAGCAGGCAAGGTTTTGGATTCTCCTCTCTTGGTAAAGTGGAAGCACACAACTCCCTCTCCCTCCTCATGCAATCCTTCAGGTACCGTGCCCCTAAATAAGAGAGAAGCGAAGGCAGGCTGCTCCAGGGCAATCGCTACCTTGAGCGAGTGAAGCACCAAGGGCTGGTTAGGGTCTGGAAAGGTCAGTTTGATGGTGAGGCACATGAAGACAAAACAAGACAAGACTGGCTCCCTGTGTGCAAAAAGAAACCTTCAGCAGCCTGGAAGAAATCATCCCAAACTGAGGAGCTAATTCACCACTGTGCAAAGCCCGAAGAAACAAGGAAGCAGAACTGAGCACCCTGTTATAAATCTCTCCTCGTAAGTATTTTGGGACAGGCCTAAACAATACAATGCCGTGTTTTGCAGAGATATGTGAGCTATCGCTAAATGAAGCACGCTGGAACTGGAAGCAAGATAGCCGCTTTAGCATGATGTAACACCCCAGCTAATCAGCTCCGTTAGGAACAAAGCCCGAGAGGGCTGCACTGGATCCAGAAGGCAAGCAAGTTCATTTGGGGCTAGCTAGGGCACCTCAGTACAGCACTACTGTCCTCCAGATAGACACCGCCTCGATGTATCAGCTGAAGATGTAAAGCATGACACGATAAAAATAATAGTAATTATCATCCTCATCACAGGAATAGGCGCAGTTTCACTGGAAAAGTAGTTGCGAAGTACATACTGTAAAAAAGAAAGGTGAGAACATACAATTACACCCCAAAATGTTGGGGTTTTTACCAAAGCTGGAAGGGAACTCCTCCATTTGACACACGAGCAGGCAGAGCACGGGTCCTGCCTTAGCACAGATTCCTACACTGCTGCTTTCACAACAGGTCATGATGTTTATCCCAGCCAAAAAAATAGCTGTTGATGGGCGTTCTGCCATATCTGATCATCACTATGGCCCAGCACCCTACCCTGGTGTCCACTGCAACACAAGAGTCCCTTGAAGCTATCCAGTTGTTTTAGATAAGAAAAGCCACAAGAACAGAAAACAACTTTAAACAGCTCACTAATGGCAGCCATCCCCCCTTCCCACCACTGCAACCACCAGACCTCACAGGCATTTGACATAATGGCTAAGTGGTATGCAATTTGACTAAAGAAAAAAATTAAAAGGCATTTTGAACAACTGTTCAATAGATTCTATAGTACCCGTCTCAGTTTAGGAGTCGTAACTTACTCCTGAGGAATTAAAACGTTTTCTGAAGAATCCCCAAGCTCATTTGGGAGGGGAAACAAAAAGGAAGAAAAAGAAAAGAAAAAAAGAATCTGGCTGTTCTAGTTTGACAGATAGGCTTTAAAATACAAGTTCATAATAAGTTCACATAAGTACAGATAATTATGGCATGAGAATACACATTTAAGAACACAGATGCCTTGCAAAATGAAAATTTCGTAATAGTTACAGAAGGGCTTCCAGTACCTGCATCCGCATCCCAGTCCTTTGATCCCACTAGCCTACTATGCCTTCCACGTTTGTGTAGCAGACACTTAGGGAAATAAATGTTTTTAATTTAAAATAAGTTCTTATCCTCAGAAGACATACAAGGCTTAGACCACCATCATTTCACTCCTGAAAGATGGAAAGGGCTAGCTGGATTTTTAAGACAGGCAGTCATGTTTTACTATTTGGACTCCAATAGCAGCAATTAAAAAATATACTCTTAACTGAAATGATATCATGAATTCATGGGTAGGGACCCACCTGAGGAGAGATAAGGAAAACAAAAAATGTAGTGCCTTGGGAGCTACAGATCGCAGAAAAATAATGAACGATTTCATAGGCTGAACGCTGCCCTCCAGGCAACATCCTTCCTTTTAAGATCCACCCACAGAATAAAGTACGTCCCATAAGCATCACTAGTTTCCAGGAGAAAAGCTGTTACAAAGCCATTGTGACAGGCAATACCTGATACAGTGCTAGAGATGGAACACCCACAGGTCACCTTACTGACCAAGCCACTCCACAATATTTCTAGGCACACACGTGCAGCTGCCAGCACAATCTACAAGCACTTAAATCCTGTTTCTTGTTTGCTGTAAACTTCCTCAGCGTCACCTGCTTACTATGAATGCAGAAGATTAGGTGTGCACTAAGCATAGTGCACTAAGCACTAAAATCACACACGCTCTCTCTCCTGCTCCAGAGATACTCCTTATTTCTTTACATCTGGTTCTCTGTCCAGAGCAGGAGCTTACACACAAGTGGATCAAGTACTACGTCCTTCCTTGCTGATGCACTACACACTCTCTCCTCCACTGAGCCTTCATTTAAGCCTCTGTTGACTGTGACGACACATGAAGACACCCTAGAAGGTACAACAGTTCTATTTGTTGGCAACATGATACCCACATCCAGGCAAAAAAAAAAAAAAAAAAAAAGAAAAAAAAAAAAAAAGACTTAGAGGTCACTGAAAGAGACAGTCAAGCTAAGCATTCACTGGGATGTGTAGTTCCAGGTCTCAAAGACATTGCCCAAAAAGCTGTTCCCAAGTTACTTTGCTGTTTGCAAACAATCCTCTACCTCTGCTTTGATCTAGCTTCAGAAGGAAGCTGTCCCACACGTTACACTCCATGTAAACTGTTCTGATGAAACGGCCTGGCTGCCCTCTCCATCCTTCACTCTCTGCCGCGGAAGCTGTTGGGAACACTAAGCATATCCATCCCCATTGTCCAAATCCCGGGACGCTGACATTTCAAATAGTACTCTTCTCTATGCAACTTGTGAAAATAACAAAGAAGATAAAAACCTCCCACCAATGCTCAGGCAGCTGCTTGCCTATATGCAATGAACCTGGCACAGGTTGCCAAGAGACTGCAATGATGAGCAGCATTTATTCTTGAATACTCTCAAATGGGCTTTAACTATATATATAAAATATATATTATAAGCAATAAAACATCAAGACCACATTCTTGCTTCAGTTTAGAATTAGTTTTTATAGCCTATATATAAAAGGAGATCGTTGTAACGGACATGCTATGATGTTCTTAACTGGAACTATATAAACAGTGCTTCTATAACAGGCACTACTCTGAACTTTGTCAGGGAACTGCCTGAACTTCAGGCTTCAGGTCTGGCACTGCTTTTCCTGAATGTTAAACCCGAAAGAAACATCTGTAAAGATGAGAACAGCCAAGCTATACACAATGGTTAAGAATAAATAAATAAACAAATAAAATAATAGTCTGAGAATAAGCAATTTTCAGATAGCATGTATAGAAATTCCCCCTGTAAGCTCCATTTCCTAGGGTAAAAATTAAGTGCAGATTCAGTCAAATATAGGAGGCTCTAAAGAACAGAAAAACTCAGCCTATTATACCACTTAACAAGATACTGCTAGTGATTTTCAACCTTTCCATCTAAAAATGAGGTAATTTTGCAATTAAAACAAAAGCCACCATTAAACCTTAGGTGTCAGAACATTTTTCCTTATTTATACCTATCAGATGAATAATTATTTTATACACTGTGTAGCTACCTAGAGAACAAAAGTTCTATTACGCATTTCTAAGACAGCAGTACTACATCCTTACACATATTCTTAGGCATTCATCACTGACCAAATTTTTCAAGCAAATTTCAGCGCTACCAACCATTTTTCTCTGTGGATACCACATTTTATTTTTGTCATACAGCTTAGTATAAATTTATTTTTGTGTAAGTTACATTACATACCTCCCCAATGAAAGAAAAACACAGAAGTGCTTTTCTGTGAACTGCAAAATTCTGCACACATCAAGAATTAGAGGTTTAGTATTGCTTAACACCTTGGGGAGAAGAGTTGGAATCGGTATTTCTCCATCGCCATATGCTGTGGTAAAATCGATTAGTGGTATTAGCAACAACCGACAAAGTTTAAGTGGTCCAAGGTCAAGCAAAAGGGAAGACCGAGCCTGGGCTCAAACAATGACATACAGTATTTCAGCTAAACTGCATGGTTTGAGAAGTTTTATAATCACTTCCACAACAAGTAATTTACCAGAGCGAAAGCATTAAAAGTATATCCAGGCCACGAAGGGTCAAAAAGCCTACATTTTATCAAGTCCCTGTGCCAAGCCTTTTCTTTGCTGCATTTAGATGGGTCCTATTATATACCATACTCATGACCTCTGAGTCATCTGTCACCACCTGCAAGAGGTGCAGGATCACCTGCAGTGATGTGGGAAGAACGGTGAAGATGGTGCAGCGCTATCCAGACTCTCTCAACTGCATCTTGACCAACTGCGTCTCGGTCAAACCCTAGGTCATCAAACGTGATGCAGAATGACATCAGAAACAAAAGAAAACATGGAAATAATTTAAGTTCTTGCACTTTCCTTCTGTAGGAAAGTTTAGTTTAGTTTAGTTCCCAGCTCCCCTGAGTGCCTTTTAAAATTCTAGCTTTCAAATTTTAACTTAAGCAGCATAGAAACGGTCTTATGGCAAATAAATCACGGCTATAGTAGGAAGACTATTTGAAATAGCAATCAGCCCAGGGAGGTTTCATTTAGAGAGAGGAGAAAGACTTTAGACCTTGATAAGGCATGACATGATTCCATGCCATTGATCTGCAATCACATAGCTTTATCTGCAATGCAAACAAAAAGTTATTTAGAATACTCCTAATTAGGTATAATAAGTGTACACTGGCACATTACTGAATCTATAAATAGACAACAACCACACTATTTCACTCCTGCTCCATGTTATAAGGTATGGGAGGGGGGGAGAAGAAAGATACTTTCCTTTTTTTAAGACCTTTCTTAAAGTTGTACCATTGAAAAGAAGTAATTTTTTTGCTTCCAAAGGTATTTAACCACGCCTTTAAATACCAACAAATCTTCCTCAGCAAACACAGGTTATCCTTGACATTTGTGTAAAAGGAAGAAAGAGAATACTTAATTTGAAATAAATGAGGAACCATATTCTAGCGATCTGCAAGACATTCAGACAGACACGGCTCTGGGCAACCCAATGTTGCTTTGAAAATGTCCCTGCTCTGAGCGTGGGGGTGCGACCAGATGACCTCCCAAAGTCTCTTCCAACCCAGATTACTATTATGATTCTGTAACAACCCCCATAAATATTTTTCTTCTAGAAAAAGTCCCTCTCTATAACCTCTCACACCTACACACGGTAATTTAAACTGTGGATTAGCTATAAATAACCTTGGTGTATATTTCAAAGAAAAGGTATAATCATCCTTAGCATAAAATTCAGCAGAAGCTCATTTGCCTTTTGCCCTGGCTGTGACTTATTATATTCTTTTTTTTTACTCAAATAGAAAAACATAAGATTTCCCAGTCATTTCCAATTCCTCACTGTGAGACAACCTCCCAGGGACACAGGTTTATCATGGGCTCAAAGGGTAATTTGAAATAGGAGCCCTTTGTAAAACTGTTGGCAGCAGATCCCTGGCTGATGAAGGGTGGGGAAGGAATAGAACCTGTGATGTTAACTCCTTTTATCTCCTCCCCAGTGGTGCACACAGTGACCTAGTGAAAAACTGATTTATTTTTTTTTTACCCTAAACAGTGTAAGCAAAAAAAAAATTCAGTATTGTTTGCATGCACACATACGTGCACAGAATCACTGGTCTCTTTATGCAACTAAGATCATCTGAAGTGTACATATAATCAGAACTATGGAAAAATGCAAAGCTTAAAGAAACTAGAATAAAGATTATGTATTCTTTAAAAAATAAGAAAAAAAGCTATTCACTGTAGTTGCATTTACCTGGCAACACCAGGTAACATGAGATAATACACAAAAGCACTGATGGGTTTTTAAGCATACAGCTTGACATTGCCAGCACATTTAATAGCTTGCTTTTGACAAGAGCTCGTCAGAAGTTCTGTAATTATTAGGATCTTCTTTTCCTTTGAAATGCTGAAGAAGCAGCAGAACAGAGTTTTGCGATGCAGCATCAGGTGCATAGATACATATCTGACAACCCTCTGAAGCCCAGAGTATTTTTTTAACTTATTTTATAAAATTACCAAGTAGGGCAAGGGAAAAAGCTTGTCATCTACTAGACAGGATACAAGCACAGACCCTAACTTGTGCAACTGCCTTTGAATTTTTGAAAGCTTATTTGCCAGTGGATTGGGGAAGGTTGGAGACCACTGGCCTAAGCAGTAAAGTATCTCAGGTATACATTTTATCTTGCCTACACATAGTTTTGAGGCACGTTGACCAAAATGTTCTCTCTACAAAATGTTAACTAGTGGACTCAGTACAGGTAAAACTCCTTTATTTGCTTCCTAAAGCTTGCCTGCTTCCAGAAGCAGGCAAGAAGCAGCATACAATCATGTGTATTAGCCCAGCATTCATTCATAACCAAAAAAACCAAGACACAGTCAAAGGAGCTACATGAAGAAGTTTTCTTAAATTCTGTTTTCCCCCTACAAAAGCATTATAATGCAGACTTCCAGGTTATATGCAAAGTTTGCTTAAACAAGTTCACTCACTCAAGGGAAAGAAAATAAAGTTTAACAACATCAGATAGATGGCTCTGAAGGTTATTCCTGTTTATTTTGTCTGTAATGAGAAGCTGTATAAATGATAAAAATATTTTTATTTCCGTAAAAGCTCTGGTTTAATCAGAAACGTTGGCTCTTCATCTCACACCCAAGTAACTCACTCACACTAGTTCCCCATTGCAGACCTGTGTCCTCTCAGCATTCTCCCCAGGCAGAATACACGTATTATAAATATATCAAGTTAATATACAATAGAAAGAATTACTGTTTACACCATGAACACCACTATACTCCTTCAGTGATGGGATCCTTGACTCACTAAACCCCCTTTTACCCTTTGTGCTCTCTCTTTTTTCACTTTAACAGACCTCTGAGACTGAGGCCAATCAATGTTTGTCTATACACTAACTCATGTGAAGCTCCCCGAGATATCAGGCAAAAAATATCAGGCAAAAAATGACAATAATAGCTGAAAAATCAGCAAAAAGGGTGCATTCGTTTTCAAGTCAATAGCTCCCCAGTGAACCATCTGCTCCCAAGATTGATCAGTACCACTGAAGGAGGAGGCAGTGCAGAGTGAAACTATCCCAAAGGAGCAACCTCATATATCTGCACCCTCTCTAAGACTTCACGCCCAGCAAACTTTTTGGTCTTGGGCAGTTCCTCTCTTTATGGGGATTATTAGGAGAAACCTTGCAGAGACACAGGCTGAAAGGAAAAGGGATGTCACCCTTTCTCTGTTCAAATTCCTGAAGAAACCGTGACAGCAGCAGGCAGGAAAGGAGGGAGAGAACAAGAAGCAAGATGTCTCTATGGGAGCATTAAAACAAACACAGAAGTATGTGCCCGTCCTCACGATCAAGGGAGAGAGTGCACAGGGAGGGATGAAGTCTCTGTCCTCCGGGCCGCCAGGGCTGCTGGTTAGCCACGCTGATCTTGTCTGACTTCCTTAGCTGAACCAGAGCAAGCCACCCTTCTCACCAAGAGCTGGGAAGACACCAACCTCTCTCTTGCTTCGGAGCATCACAGCAGCCATAAGGACTACTACCAGCTGTCAGACTGAAGCCAGTCAAACTCAGTTGCTAAATTCAAGCAACCACACAACAGGACATAACTGACCAGAGCAGCAGGACAGCCCTTTAGATCCACTTAAATCTCCGCAGGCATGAAAAACCTCGGCAGATCTTCCCAGCACAAAACTATGCCAGAAGTGCAAAGCGACACTGAGGGCACGGCTGGCTCTCCTCAGCGAGCACATCTAGAAAGACCCTGCCATGGGCTGGACACGCGTCCTCCCGGTGGCTGCCCACAGAGTGGCTCGTGTTGCTTCCCACCTGGCAAATACATAGGGAGACTCACCACCCACAAGCTACTATTCAGCTTCAAAACCCTATTAAGGTTGCTAAGTGACAATAACGTAGCACGATCTCACACCATTTGCAAACCCCAAACGTTTAAAGGCAAGGAAACGAATGGTTCAGACCATCATAAATCTCATGCCGCCCATCTAATAAACAAATAAATCCTCATCAAGTGTAAAACCTTGCCGAATTCATTACAATAACGTTAACTCTCCCAGGAGGATAGCTCAGGTTTTTGTTATCATGCTTTCAGTATCTAAGCGGTGAAACATTCCTAAACAGGAACATTAGTCAAATGAAAAACTTAGCTGGAAAAAAAATGAGTTGTTCTTTCTTTATAATTGTGCAATATATCAGGATAATTCCTACATGGTAAAAGTTTTATAAGTCAACTACGTTCTGACTTCGTGTACAAAATTTTTATGGCCCACATCCAATGAGCACTTAAGCGCTGGCTTAATTTTAAGAAGTAATTAATCATATAAAAGTGTACAGGATGACTGAAGTGTTTCAGTATGTGCTTAAATGTTTTACTAGAATAAATCTCTTATTTCATTTTAAATAGCATCTAATTCAGTGGTCTTATTTTTAGCATATCAATGAAATAATATTTATTCTGGGTCAGCATTAAGCTTGTTTGCTGTGATAAGTGCAATGTTTACATTAAGAAAGAATGAGGTTTCTTTTTATTATCATGTGGAGGACGCAAGTTACAGATGCCCCCAAGCTAGGCTTTTTTTTGCCATTGCTAGCAATTCGAGAGTTGTGGCTTGAACTTAGTATAATAGAGCTACGGTTACTGCATTGTTATTTAGTAGCCTGTTCTTAGGTTTTTAAAAGAAGGTTTTGAAGAACGTAACTTACTGTTTAGAGGCAGGAGGGGAAAGGATAAAACAGTAATGTAAGGCGGCAGCAAATACAAAGGTGAAAGAAAGAGTTACCTCTCTTCATAAAAGACAAAGTCCAGGTACCAAAGTATCAAACTGAAAACAATGAACAAAGCTAGCCACACTGTCAATAACTTTATAACATCACATCAACCTACATTACACGTAACTACAAAGAATCTCAAAAACCTAATGGCCAACCACAACAAAATACTGGTCTTGCGGTTCCTCCGCAGGTGAGCTACTGAACTACCTTCACAAGGTGAAGGTAGTTCACCTTCAGTGAACTTGAAACATTTCAGCAACGTGGTATTGATTCCTTAGCTGAGAACTATACCCAAAAGTCTCTGAACTGTGTCCTAATTATCCCTATCAAAGGAAAACATCCAAAACATCAGAATGACTCCAGAAGCATTCTCTTATACCCAAAACTCCATATTCTGAGCTTCGATGAACCCACGCACAAACACACAACACTTCACATTACCTTCTTGCTGCGCTTAGATTTTGAGGTCTCCAGACTGTGTATGTAGTTCTATAGATCCCTTACCAGAAGCATGGCTGGTCAGAGTTCAAAGAAAATGAGAGCAACATTGTTAAAAAAAAAAAAAAAAAAAAAAAAACAAACACTTAGCCTTTTGGAGCATTCCAGAGCAAGAACATTGGTCTAAGCTGCCTTTTATCACCTTCAGTAAGTCAAGAGGATTCAATACTTCCTTCAGATAAAGGCTTTGCAATAGCCAGACAGACTATTCTTGTGATCACTACTTCAATTACAAAATCAGTATAATTCTATGTATTCTGCTACAGATATCCAAACTAACTTGGCTAGTCCAGCTAGTCATACAGCAGTCATACAGCAGTCATACAGCAGTCATACAGCAGTCTTGCATTTGGATTCTGATGTAACTGCTGGAAACAATTCAAAATGTCAGCAAATTATCTATATAGCCTTACATGGATAAAGACCCAGCTATAGAATAGTCCTTCCTTGAGCTCTGGCATGGCTGTTATGTGTCTTCAGGACTGTGCGCATGAAGTTCACAAGATAAGGCATCTCAGAAAGGGATTCCCAGTTGTCATTTATTCTTGAATTAGTCTCTTCTTGTGCTTCTTAAAACCAGAAATTCTTTCTAAACTAAACAAGAAGCTCAATGTGTTTCACCTGATCTTTTTGGCAGAAAAACATTCCCCAGCTCCTTGAAACAAAACAATCAAAATCTCTTATATTAAAGATGAGAGTGTGATTATCTTGTCTTTTTTCACATTCACAGCTTACCAGCTGGCTGGGGCGGGGGGGAGTATAACTCACGTTATTTTTCAGTACAAAATAGCATTAATCCTTTAAAGACTCGGGGGGGGGGGGGAGGAAGACCAAAAGCTACATTTTCTTCAAAGACCTGCTTGCAAATATCTACTAAAAACATTACAAGCTCGTCCTTTCTGGTACTTAGCTAGCAATGTAAGCTTTGCCAATACATGCATCACTAAAATGTCTTAGCAGATTTCATTTCAGTTTTATGCAAACACGTGTCAGGATTTGGAGTGGTAATGACCACTGTGCCTTAAATAGTGTAACTCTTTCCATTCTAAGCCTGCTCGCTTCTACGTAGCGCATTCAGTCATTTTTACCTTCCCAAAACTATGATGTCTTTAGCTGAAATTTTCTATTAATGGACCTTTTTTTGAAAGCTTATGTAGAGATACAGCAAGTATGAGAAGCAATAAATATTGCGCACCATTACACGCTAAAAACTGGTTTGCCAGGCCTACTCTAGAACCGAATAATATATATGTATATGAAACCTTAAATATATTACTCTGCGCATGAGTACATGTGTCTGCATGTATCAGGAGCATACACTGATGAAGTGATTCTGAATATTTCACTTAAAAATTAGGTTAAAGACCCCAGGATGTGGGGAGGGAATCAAATTTGCCAGAAATTTTACAACAGTTGTGAAAAACAGTGGGTGAAACATTTTACTAAGGATGGATATGCACCGCATGCACCGAACAACTAATTTCATTGTAGAGCAAAAATGATGGAATATATGAATACTGCAGACAGATATCCTGCAGCACCCTTCAATCTTTTCTGTAGGTACTGCCAGGTGCCAAGAACTTGAGGACAATTTCTATGCACTTGGTCACTTTAGTTCTGCCCCATGCTGTGTACACACAACGATAAAGTTTAGTGACACTATACAGGTTACTGCTGTTGCAAAATAAATTGCGAATTACAGTGCATTTTGAAGCTGTGCAGATTCAGACAATCCTAATGCACATACAGGATCCCCAATGGGGTTAAATTTGCTACCGTGGCATTCTCCTGAGAACTTCTGGTACATAAAAATCATGTTTCCTTAACCAGAAAGGAATCAACCACTACTTAGCTGAGCAAATCAGGAACTATCAAAGCTAGAAAAAGCAGATTACATTGCAGAGGATGATGTTCATGAAGTCTAACACCGGTATCAACCGCAGCACTTTACACTTAGGTGAATTAACAAGCTATGGTAATCGGAGAGAAATGTATACCCGAAACAAACAGGAAGCGACTACTGGGACTTGGCACTGTCAAATGTCACCATATGGAAGAGGTTAGAAACTTTTTGAAGGCTCAGTTCCTAAATGGCTGGTGTTATCCACTAAGGCCAATAAAAACACAGTGGGGAATTTAATTAATTTACTTTTATTACTCCATAATGATTTAGGATATCTAAAAAAATATATTAAAACCCCAGATAAGATAATTCTAGTAACAACGCTTGCCATTTAACTAAACAACAATGTATCATCTCCACTCATTATAACACACCGGTGTTTTTGAACATCTCCCACGTTACAGTAATTTCATTATTAACAAAAACCACTGGGGGTGAAGGAGAGGAAGAAACCATTCTCCCGGATACATTACAAGTGTATTTATCTCACTCTATACACGCTATTTTCTTGCATTTCCTGATTTATACTTTCTGCTCCAGAATGTCTGCTTCATCCAAAAATAAACACAGGCCAGATACCCAATCACAGACTTGAGAGCAAAACACGTATCCAGCAGAGCTTTCCCATTAACTGCACATGGACCCATTAAAGTAGGAAGCCAGGTCAGCGATGAAAGTGCTATTCTTTATATCCACTTTTTAGCACAGAGGACTCAACACAAGAGTAGGAACTATAACTGTGCTCATCTGGTGACTCTACTTCCAAGTATCCAGGGTCCATTTCATTCACTAATCTTGCGCTCGCCTCCAAGATGAGCAGAATTTAAAGAGCAAAAGTGTCAACTCTAATTTGAACTTTCCTTTCTCGACAGGTCCCAGCTATAAAGAACTGAAGCAAGACCATCTTTTTAAGGAATGTACTTTGCACTACAGTGATTAACTTTAAAGAAACTACAGCCCAGCTGATGATAGGCAGAGTTTTCAGGCTGCAGCCCCAAAGATCTGAAGTCATCTGTTTCATTTAAGAAAGGCACCGACGCTGCCTGTCTTAACCAGCATCTTTAAAAGTCAAGAAGACAAATTGAATGCAGATGCATGGAGCACTTTCTACAACTTAAATCCCCAATATAACACTGTTTGTACAGCATCATACAAAACTCTACAAAACTCTACATCATACAAAACTCTACTACAAAACTCTGACTACAGTTTTCCAAAGTACTCATAAAAACAAAATGTATATTCCAAAAATGTTTTTTACCAAGACACTTCTCACATACTAAATATTCTGGTCTCTCAGAGGGGGGGAATTGTGGGTAGATACAATGAAGTCAAGAATTGTTTCAACGCTCTCCGTTGGGGATTTCAGCTCAAAACTGCTCAAACTTCACAGGGTACCTGCAACCTGTTTATTTCCTTGCATTTCCTCCAAGCCCCACAGATGCCACAGCTTCCAGGATGAGGTTTAAAGATGCTGGCTTTCATCTCACAGAAGTACTAATTAATTTTGGTCCTGACTCCCCTAAGGGTCACTCTACAACTAAGTATGGGGCTTGAGCAAACAGCTCCTAGGTACAAACAAGGTGTTGGCCCAAAGAATAGTTTAGTCCTTTGCACTGCAACTTGTTCTCTCCTCCTCAGGTTTGCAGACACCAAAATATGTTGATCTTCAAGGTTTCTGTTTGGGGAAGTTAATAATGGCCATATTTTGACAAAGACATGCCTTTAAAGTACTCTAAAAATATGAGGAATACATATGCATAAATTAAAAATACACCCATAATAGAAGCTACATAAACATCTGGCCCTATCACCCATCCATTTCTCATAGCGATTTACTGTAAAAGTAGTGTCACTGAAATCAAGCGAGCAATTTGCAGAGGAAGTTGCTATTCAACATGGTCAAGTGGAGGTAAAACTGGACAACAGATCTCCAAGTAGAACTGTAAGCATATGATTAGCGTATCACAAACAAGCAATGAACTTCAGTGTAATAACATCTGTCAATATAGTATTCTTTTTTTTTTTTCATTTTCCCACTCTGTTTTTCACCCCCTGCCCCCAGCCAAATAATTAATTGGTTTTATTCAGAAAGAAGAGGGCAAAGCTTAAAAACTCCCTTTGAGCACTACAGGTGTTAGAAATCTTTAGACTTTGTGCTAGCAAAAGGGGTTTGCTCTTATACATACATTTGCTAAATCTTATTACACACACGTTAAGAAAAATGCACTCCTGAATGATTCTGTCTGCAAAGTATCACCATATGGTAGCTTTCACAAATGATCAACTGTACCAAAACATCTGAAAATAACATCTTCCTGAAGTAAAATAAAAACAATTACCAGCAGAGACTTTTGGGTATAGTTCTCAGCTAAGGAATCAATACCACGTTGCTGAAATGTTTCAAGGAAGTATATAAGCAACCTCCGGAGAAAAACAGCACAGCTTTAAACGGCCCACAAGCATCAATGATAAATGTAATATACATGTTTTGGGTTCTTTCAAAAGTCTATTCTTAGCTGTAAGACAAACCCAATCCATTTAATTAAAACCTTAGCTTACAAGCACATTCACCGAATAAGTGAAGCTTAACAAATCTAATTTGAATGAAAGGGACTAGCTGGGTAAAAGAGCAGCTCCCTGATGTTCCTTGCTTTAGTGGTTTCATGTAACCACTGATCACCAACTACTACAACAGCAAACATACAACACCCTTAAACTAAATAGGAGTTGTCTGTCTAAATATAGCTACTTTTAAATAATGCATCGTGAGTTATAAAATAAAGTGCTACTGAATTATTTAACACGGGTCTCATCTTTAACAAGGATATATCACTTGTAATTAAATGGAAAGAAAGATGTTTATATTCGGGGTTGCATATTATTGTAAAGTGCAACCAGTAAAGCAACATTTTATGACTCCAATTATGTCAGCAGTCAGTTTTTCCTATATATATCTGATACACAGAAATAGAACTGAGACGCTAACTAAGATAAGCAAAAGCATCACTTGTAGAGCTGCCTTAGAACTTCAGGCGATCCCAGCTTTGCGGTCATTCACAGCCTTCAGATACCGACTGTTACGGGTTGGTGGGATATTCTGTAAGAATTGGCTGGGATCTCATACTCACAAACCTGTTTTAATAACATTCATAATCCACATGCTTTCCTTACACAAGTATCAACTAAGAGAGTAAACTCTCAAATACACTTAACTCCACTACAGCTAATAAAGCATCATGCTCTGTCACCTTTAAAGCATTTTGAAGACCGCCATGCAGAAGTGCTGTTAAAGCTGCAAGTTTGTGTAGGACTATGTTTTCAACACGATGCAATAGTTGTATATTTATTTACTATAGTAACCCTCCAGCCAGACCTAACATCTGCAAACGCAAAATTGTTTAGCAATAAAATGGGATGACATGTCGTATTCAGGAGGTTTCAGGAAAAAATTGCTTTCCACCTCACATAATGGGACAATGCTGCTGTTTAACAACCAATGCTTTCTGTTTAAAGGTGGCTGCCTTTTGGATGTAGTGTGTGAAGCAAAAGCTCAAAGGAAGAACAGCAACGATCCGACAGGACTCCACAAACAGCTCCTTACTAACATTAATGGGTGCTCTGTAAAGGAAACAACACCACATGACCTACTGTGTAGAAATCAAACCCTAAGTGTGATCTGTCTGGGCCTGCATGGAGTCACTTCGCCCCTCAAACCAGACGCTTACAAAAACCCTGCTCTTGCTGTCACTGCACCCACAGGCTCTCCCCAACAGGGTTCTGTGCAGATCCCATCGCTGAATGTGGACCACGCTTCGTAGAAAGTCATGGGATCCTACCACACAGAAGGTAAGTCAGGTCTCATTATTTTCCTACTTTTAAATGCATGCTTGTTGAAGTTCATTTTACAACCAAAAACGTGATGTAAATACACCACCCATCAAAAAGTTAATTCCACCGGGATGACTTCGGCAGCCCGAGCCAGCCGTAAATCTGCATTAACCTGACATTTTGACAGCTGCTTTACGCATCCAGCCCCCCGAGCGAGGCCGTATGGAAGTTTACTCCTGTCCCGCCCGCTGCCTTTCAAAGCGGCAACCGCGTTTCCCTCCTCCGCGGCACTCCCGCTCCCAACGGCAGCCCGAAGTGCCACCGCGGGCTCCCTGCCCGCCGCTGCCCGCCGCTCCGCCGGAGCGCACGGCGGCGGCCCCCGGGGCCGGGGGTGAAGAAGACGGGGCTGGGAGAAGGCAAGTTGGCGAGGAAGGGCTGGCTGCAACAGCCCACCCGCGCCGTGGCGAGGCAGGGCGGGATCCCCGCGGCAGCGGTGCCCGCCGCCGAGGAAGAGGAGCCGGAGGGAGGCAGCCCGCCGCTTCCCCCACACCCAGGACGCCAGGCAGGGCAGGGCGGCTGCCGGGGCAGGCGGCTTCCCCTCCGGCCCCGCGGAGCCCCGCCGCCCCGGGGGGCTCTTCCTGCCAGCCGGGGACAGATGTGGACGCAACAGCTGGCCGGGGAGGAGGGGAGAGGGAAGGAAGGAAGAGGCACGGCTGCCTCCCCCCCCCCGCCGCCGCTCCCGGGGATGCGGGCGGGATGCAGCGGCCGCCCCCGGCTCCGGGCTGGCCCCGCTCTTGGCTGGGGATGGAGAAACTTGCCCCGGCGGCAGCGGGGCTGGCCGGCTCCTGCCCCCCTTACCTTGCTGCGGATCTGGCCCGAGGTGGACACTTTCCGGATGAGTTTCTGGGGGCCCTCGTGCTCCCCTTCGCTGTCCGACGACTCGTCCGCCGGCCCCGCCGCCGCCGGGGGTTGGGGCTGGGGCTGCTGCGGGATCCCGGCGCCGCTCATCCCCGACTCGGCCCCGGCCATCTTCCCGGACTCCTGCCGAGAGAGAGCACACAAGCCCGGCTCAGCCAGGGCAGCCGCTGCCGCTCCCCTCCCCGGGGAGGAGGAGGAGGAGGAGGCGGCGCGGGAGGGTGGGGAAAGAGGCGGCGCGGGGGGGAGGAGACGGAGGCGGCGGCGGCGGGGGGGACGGAGCCGGGCGCTGGCGGAGCGGAGCGCGCCGCCCGGCCGCCATCTTCCGCCGCCCCCTCTGACGGGGAAGGGCGGCGGGCCCGGTCCGGCCCCGGCGGGCGCCGCTGCCCGCTCGCAGGGGGCTGGGGCGCCGCCACCCGCCGGCGGGCGGAGCCGGGCGGACGGGCCCGGCCCCCTGCGCCCCCGCCGCCGGCAGCGGCCGCCGGCTCCAGGGGGCGCCCGGCGGCGGCGGGCGCTGGTGCCGGCCGGGCCGGCTCGGGGCGGCCGCGCCGCAGGTGAGCGCCGGGTTGGCGGGGTGAGTCCCAGGGGCGAAACAGGCGAAGGCCGCCGGCGCCCCCCGCACCTGCCCGGGCGTCCCCGGGCGTCCCCGCGTCCCGCCGCGCCCGCGTGAACAGAGTCCGGCGCGGCTCGGGAGGTGGGACGAGGCAGAGGCGGAGAGCGGCCCTCTGGTATCTGGGCACCTGCCGTTCGCAGCCCTCACTGAGCACCACCGTGCGCTTTATCAAACCAGGTGACCGCCAGCGGGAGGTGGAAAGCCAAGTTTTAAACGCTTCACGCAAGCACGGCGAAACCGTCCGGCCCTGAACGCGGGTGGCCTGCCCACGCGCTGTCCGGTCACGGTTGAGGACTGCGTCGCTCTCCCTTGGGAGCACAGGATGTCTTTTGGGGGCTGGATGGACGGCGTCTCGTGCAATGGGTTCCTTACCCACACCTCCAACCAGTCGATGCCGTGGTATCCTTCAGCGTCAAAGCGTTGGACAATTTTGGCAACTGCGTACATTGCTTTCCAGTTGTTTTCTCCTCTTCGTTTGATTTGCTTATTACTCTATTCATTTTTGTCTTTGTCAAAGAGGAGCTTTTACTTTTGGGGAAAGAAAGGGTCAGTTTTCCCTTTTAATCTCAGATCTGGCAGCTCACACGATCTCGAAATGTCACCACATGTTCTGAATTGTGGGACTTCGAAATTATTGTGGCTTGTATGTAGTCAGTGTTCAAAATAAGCATTTAAATCACAGCAATACTAAATAAAACACACAACTCCTAGCTGCATGGACCAGATTAAACATAAGAAAGCAATCAATACTTGTGGCTTCCATATTCCCACAATTCTATTTATATTTCTAGAAAGGGAACTGACATCTCTTAATACGTGAATATAATGCCGCAGTTATTATAAACACAAAGCAGTTAATGAGAAAGAAAAACAAAGCCATAGCGTACAACCTATCGTACACTGCAGACACCTTGCTGCAAACTTAATTTCATACACTCTGGAGTATCCCATTTCTTCTACTGGGACTTATTTGTAGTAGGTGATGTTAAGTGAAGCCTTGTAGGTTTTGTGTCTTAGTTCTGTGTTACTGCATCAGGTACTCTCCTCCACGTAGGACCGCTTCTATTGAGTTTTATTAAAATGTCAAAAGTTACATTTTAAAAAGTCAAAATGTCTATAAAGATATTTTAAGGGATTTTGATCATATTACCTACATTCCCTATTAGAATAATAATAGTAATAGGGCCTAAATCCGAGCATTAATACCACATCTCAAAATAGATTAAGTTCTCATATAGTCCCTTTTCCTTACAGGCTCATTGTGAAACTAAGGGATGACTCCGTCTTGTCTCTCACCTCACCTGAGAAAGAGTTCTCCTTTTCCAAAAACATGGGACCAAACGTGGGCAAGTGCAAGTATGTACTGCTCTCAGTAAATTAATTTAGGGCACGGCTAGGAAGAAAGTTAGGTTAAGAGCAAAGTTCATGGACACTTGTTCTCTCCACCCTCCTTTCTTCCTCTTCTCTGCCTTAATTTCAGGAATAGCAAATTATGCCAGAACACGTCACTGCAATTCCTTCAGCCTTCTGAAGGTAAATGACAACTGAACATTGCAAGAGGACGACAAGACAGAGTTTGCTAACTAATGCTAACATGTATTACACGTAATTGCGACTGTGATTTGAGGAACACTTAGTGCTAACAAAACGCCAGCAAGACTGACTAACTCCATTTAATTCAACTAAATTAAACAGTGCGAGCTGAACAACACTAGTTACTGTTAGATTTGTTCCCATACTAAAACAGCATTCAAAATATCGGCGCATGTGACTGCCATGTATTTGTATCACAGGACTAGGATCCTGTGCAAAGTTACATGCAAAAACTGTTTACAAGTAGGCATTTCACCCACAGAAAATACCTTTCCAAATTCAGTTGAAAAGGAGAGACGAGACAGCGAGGGGGAAAGGCACACAAAGACAGCTTATTACTCAAGTGTATAATTTGGGATTAGGACATCGGAACTCAGGGAGATCATGAAGTTGACTCTATTGATGACCCCAAATTTGCACCTTTGGGTGTTTGCGGTTTTTTTTAATAACACATCATCTGGTTGCTTGTTCGTTACGTATTTAGACCTCGATCCTAAAACCAGTAGGTGGTTAAAATGTATTTCCAAAAACAGCCTTCTACTGAAGTTTTGGAATAATAAACGCACAGTACCAGTATTTTCCAGAGCAAGACACTAATCTGATTTGTTTTCAAACTGCTTTCACAATTGGTTACACTGCAAGCTAATTTAAAAACTCGTCTTCAGTTTTATACAACATTGGACCATTTAGCAACAGATGTAAATACATTGTTTTGTTATGTATTACATGGAAAAATAGAAACAAGTTAATAATTTGGTTTTTAAATATAACAGCTCCCATGACATCTGATGGCTATTACAGTGCAAGCTCCAGAGGAGCTGGAGATCTCCTTAGGTATCTGTATAGACAGCTCAGATTTCATAGAATCATAGCATCATAGACTCATAGTATAGTTTGGGTTGGAAGGGACCTTTAAAGGTCATCTATGTCTGAGCAGGGACATCTTGCACTAGAGCAGGTTGCTCAGAGCCCCATCCAACCTGACCTTGAATGTTTCCAGGGATGGGGCATCTACCACCTCTCTGGGCAACCTGTGCCAGTGTTTCACCACCCTCATCATAAAAAACTTCTTCCTTACATCTAGTCTAAATCCACCTTCTTTTCATTTAAATCCATTACCCCTTGTCCTACTGCAACAGGCCCTGCTAAAAAGTCTGTCCCCGTCTTTCCTATAGGCCCCCTTTAAGTACTGAAAGGCTGCAATAAGGTCTCCCCGCAGCCTTCTCTTCTCCAGGCTGAACAAGCCCAACTCTCTCAGCCTTTCTTCATAGGAGAGGTGTTCCAGCCCTCTGATCTAGATTTCATCTCAAATACATAAACGCTGGTAAAAGACTTATCTGTAGGTAAAATGGGCAATCAATACAATTCAACTTCTGTTCACCTTCAGAGCTTAACTATCAGCCCTAGTTTCTGTGCTCTTTCTGCACCATGCAGAGGGCATCATGCATCCTCGTGTGGGCTACCCCATTGTCATCTTCCTCTCTCCTGACTGCCCAAACACAAAAATTGGGTTACAAGGAGGGAATGCACCAGCCTTTCACTTTCAAGCGAGTCTTATTCGTCATATCTTGATAAACTTCAGAGTGCTATGAAAACATTTTGAAGTACTAGGAATGTTCTCTTAGGTCACCTAATGTGAAGATTTTAGTAGTGACAACCTAAACCTGCACATGGTAGGAAGCGTCCCACAACTACAGTTCAATGAGAATATGGTTTCGGCAAAGTACATAGTGGAATCTGTAAAATTATAGGCTCTAAAATCCGCAGTCACCTAATGTGTACAGTTCTTCAAAATGGAGAAACCAAGCTTTAAGTGTTGTTGAAAGTACCTAAGTTATTCATTCATGTTGGTGTAGAAAGTTGTTTCTACAAGCGTGTACATTATCCGTGCACAAAGACGGTTTTAAAGATCTCACCGTTTCCACTTGTTCTTCTTTTCAGAGGCATTAACAGATAATCAGGTTCAGTCCAGCCTTTACTCAGGTAAAGCTGCCTAAGATAGCCATGAAACTTCGCCTCACTAAGGCCTGCCAACTTGACTTCCATTCCTTCATCTCACAGCTGAAATTATTCCAGGTGATCAATGTCAGACTCGATATGAGAAATATTGAATAGCACATGGCAGCTCAGTGAATATAGCTATGAATACCGTGGTACAAACAGGACCACTAAAATCCCCTAGACTTCTGAGCAGGCTCTTGAAGAATATGGGGCTATATGCAGCCATTAACAACGCATACGATATTTGCACGCGCTATGTCTTTCATTTAACATACTCAATTTCACGCTTCTTAGTAGTTGCCTTAAATTTCCTAACTGAAGCAAGGGAAGACTGGTGAAAAGTGTAAAGAAAGGTTGGCATTTAAAGGGACATGCTCAACTGATACAAACCAGCTCTGCTGACATCATTTGTGCTACGGCAATTGATATCAGCTGATGATCTGCCCTTTATATTCAAAGAATCCCAAAGTGCTGGGTACATATATGCACTGTGAGAGCGTTTTAACTCAACCACATCCAGTCCCAATAATAGAATATGTGTTGCTAAAATGCATATGCAACGTAGAAAAAAAAATCCAAATACACACGCACTCTAGTTGTGCTGGAGATTATAGTTTATAATGCAGATTAATGCATTATTTGATTCCAGGAACATAAATGATTCCAGCTCTAATACTGATTCCCTTCATAACAAGCCTATTTACCTCTTTTTTTCTAGGTCACTTTGGCATCTGTAAGCTGAAGGGTAATACATTTTTTTCCTCCACCTCAAAAAGTTGTTCCGAGGGGATCTGGATGAATAATGGTATATGTGTAAGGTTAACAATTCATCATGTTTGAAAGATTTCATTGAATCTTTCCTAATTTTGATTGTTAGTGAAAACTATAGTTTTTAACTGGGCTCCCCACACTGAGCAAATTAATTTCAGATCTGCCTGTCTGAACTCCCTCTGCACATCGAGTTAGCGATGTTATTCTTTCTTGGCTTCCTTACCAAAGGGGAAGCCAAAATATAACAAAATGTATGCATACCGCTGTTAAAGAGAGTAACTACATCGCTCGTGGCTGTTTCAGGAGTAGCCGAGGCAATCCTGTAACCTGTAGGTTACAAAAAAGTGTTGTATGCTTCAGAGTGAAAAGGTATAAACCGGCGTAGGTCATCAGAATAAAGAGTCACTTTGCAGATGTGTTAGGACCCATCTGTGCATTTCAAGGGAAAGGTGAAGTCAAGACTCAGGTCTCATATAAAATATGAAAGTCGGGTCTAGAACTTTATAAGACATATATTGTGTATATTTTGAGTACAAAGTCACCGAATCTCTCTTGGAAGGATGCAGGATGAACCTTACATTTTCTGTTACTTTTATTTAGCTCCATCACGGAGGGTCTAATGCAACTCTTACTGGAGTCAGGAAGAGGTTTTCCATTCAAAAGCGAGCTGTGAATTAAGGAAAGGATTTTACAGAAATTTGACATTGCACACAGACAAGTCCAACCCTGACAGGCAAAGGAGAAGTTGTGGCTCCATCTGATGTCCATCACTAATCTCAGAACAGCTATAGGAACAGCACTTCCCAATGACTTCAGACAATTTGCACAGATAATTAACTTGCACAGATTCAAAACCTGCAATAAATAGTTTCCCCTATCCTGCTGCTCTTTTTCTGTGTTTTGAGAGTGAGGGAGAGGTCTGGGCACTTTTTTTTTCCTTTCATCATGCAGTTCTTCATCTAAATCTCCCTTTGCCCCCATTATAATAAAAAGCCTGCTTATGAGCAGATAAAGAAGAACAATGTGGCTTTTGCCACAAAGACTATGTATTTTACCAGCAGGTTTCCAGGTAAAGGATTGAGTGGTTTAGCTGAAATTAGAGTCTTGTAAAGGAAATCAGTGCAGTGGTTAACCTTAAAACTGCATTCACGGATGTACTCTTTAACAAATGCAGCAATGAAATGATAAACATGACCCAAATCCTGGCCCTTACTGGGGGAGGGGGAAATGGAGAAAAAAAAAAAGATGTGCTCCTTGTTTATCTGAGCCCTGCGCAGAGAAGGAAACGGGTTTGGATGCTTCAGCCAGGACTCCGCATTTCCAAGCAGAGGGGCTGCAATCCGTCTGCCTCCCGAGTTTCAGCTGAGTTTCAGATGATGGCAGCCAATTTAAATGTCACTGTTTAATAGGATAACGTATTCGCGGGAATCAGTTTCGCCACTTTCCTCCCACGATGTCTTCATCTCTCCAGGCAAAAATCTCAGGTTTCCCCTGCCTGATCCTTTCGGTGTGAGCTCCATGTTGCCGGAACATGCATACAGCTGTTTTCCCTATCACAGCTGCATCTCCGGCAGCAGCTTCGGGGCTTGAGGACTGCAGAGGGCAGTGAAGGGGGATGTTCAACTTCACAACAAAAATGAGGCTAGTAAAAATGTATCTGGGAGGGCTACGAATCCAAACAGGGAAGGGGGTGAACTTAGTTCACCGTGGGTATCTCCAGGGCTGAGCTGCTGCTTTCCTGGGAGCAAGCACACTGAGCCAGGCAAAGCGTGGCTCTCCCCCGGCTGCTCTTTAAAACTGGGTTTACAAGTAAAACCAGGGCCCTTGGACCAATGCAACGAGTTAGCAAAACATGGCACAGCCATCTAAAGGGGAGCTTGGCAGTGGCATGGGTCCGTGCCTCACGTCGCCTCACCAAGTTCAGGGCCAGAGACAGCCTAGCCTTGACCTCTCAGATAGCCTGAAATCTCCCAAGCAGCTACCCAAAGCCTATTTTTAGCTCTCCCTGCCTGGTGGGGGTGTGTGTGTGTGTGTGTGTTTGCACAATGGAGAAAAGCCCAAGAGCGGGACCAGATGGCCCTGAAGAGGGAAATCTGATTTTATCGCCTGCTGAGGATGCTGGTGACATTATTTCCTTCGGTTGGAAGGAGGCTCTCCGAGTTGCTTAAACAAACCGCAAAGCCACCGCACCGCAGCTTTCCTCCCGGCCAGTTTGGGCGCTCCTCTCCCTTCCTAGCAGCCGAAAGGCACATGCTTTCCCCACACCCCACAAAGCAGGCTGGCAGCGGGGTACCCCAGCGCCGGCCCGCTTTGCCGCCGCGACGGGAGCGATTCCCAGCCTGGCTACAGAAGAAGAAGGGGAAAAAAAGTGTCTCTCTCTGGAAACGGCCTCCCAACGCTGGACACGTTGCTTTTGCTGTGCTAAGAGAAGGCGTTTCATGGTACCAGCATCCAGCCCCCCGGCAAAGTTGGAGGCAAGGCTCTCGGTGCTAATCCCAGGCTTTCCACCCGGGCGGTGAAACTCAGAAAGGGCAATGAACTCCTCGTCCCCCAGAGGGACGAGCCCGCCAGCAAATGGCCGGACACGGCGGGGGCGAAAGGCTCCCACCCCCCCCGCTCCCCGCGGGCAGAGGACGAGAGCCGGCGGCCGGGCTCTGGCGCGGAGCGGGGTCGGAAGAAGGGAAGGGGGGGGAGGGCACCGATAAGGATGACAGCCCGACCCCCCGGCTGAACAATACAGGCAGGAAAAAGGGTAGGAAATGCCTGTGCAACTGCAAGGCACGCATGTACCTACCAGTTCCTCCCAGGCGGGGCTGCGGGCGCTATAGGAAGGGTACCCATGCTCCTCCATCCCCCCGCAGCAGGTCCCCTGCCTCCGCGGGGAGAGCGCCGAGGGGCAGCGGAGCGGGTCACGCCGGGCTGCGCCTCCCTCCCGGCGCTGCCGCTCCTCCGGCGGGCAGCGCTTCCCCAGCGCCGCTCTGCCTCCCCCCACCCCCGGCCCCGCTCCTCCCTTTTTCTCCCCCGGCCCCGTCCAGGCCCCCTCCTCCCTCCCCGCCCGGCTCCTCTCCTTCCCACGGCCACCGGGCTCAGCCCCGGCTCCCGGGGGAGCCGGCCTGCAGCTGCCGCGCCGCTCACATCACCACCGCCGCCCTGTCCGCCGGTGCACGGCGCGGAGCCCGCCCCCGCCGCCGCCCCGGGGCTCCCCGGCCGCCCTGCGCACCCGCCCCCGCTCCCCGCCGCGGGGAGCCCAGCGGATTACGGGCAAATCGCCTTGGGCATAAGCCGGTTTACAGCTTCGGCTGCCGGCGTCGCGGCGGGGCCGGCGGGCGAGGATGCTCCCGCGGCGCGGGGGGGGGGGGGGGAAGCCCCCTGGGTGGGCGGGGGGCCGCCGATGCCCCGCCGGGGTGATGCCTCCTTCCCTCTCCCCCGGCCCGGCCCGGCCCTGCCGGCTCCGTGCGGGGGCGGCGAGCGGGGTCTGCGGCCCCGACGGGCCCGGCCGGGTGTCCCGGGACGGCCGGGGGGAGCGCGGAGCGCGGCCCCTCGCATCGCCCCGCTCCCAGCCCAGCCCTCTCGGGGGGCCGGGCGGCGTCCAGGCCGGCGTCCGGGTGCTGAGGCAGCCCTCTGCCCCCGCACCAAGGTTCTAGGGCGCGGAACCGCCCATTTTAACCCCCTTTGGGCAGCCTCTTTCCCCCCCAGAGGCGCCGGCTGTCCAACACGTACCTTAAGACAAGCAGGAGCTGGGCCACTGTGGCATGGCCACTGTGGAAAAGCCAGCACGGACATGTAGGCCATGGCTGACACGGGGTGCCTTTCGTTTCCAGGGCCACCACGCCTGCCTCACGGAGTAGCAGGATTTCTCCGCCCTCCATCATGCCTTTTATTAATACACAGCGTGTGCACTTCAGTCTCCTCGGTTTACTGGTTACCAGCATACCCTTGAACACCAGCCAACATCTTACAACTCTTCAAGTGGATGTTGGATCTCCTACAAACTCAACGCTTTCGCTCGTTTGTTTCTCCTCGTCGTTGCCGAATAGCGGGGTGCATGAAAGAGTAGGACTAGAGGAGAGAGAGAGAAAATGAAGCGCAGTCACCATCCAAAATAATGGTGTTCTTCACCCCAGTTTTTCTGCATTCCTTTTCGTTCCAGCCTGCCCTTTTGAATTTGCAGCTATCATCCTTGATTACAAAAAGTAATCTCTGGGTCAGCTACTTGATTAGTGCAAACATCAGAGAAGGAGTTGCATTTCACAAGAAAAAAGAAAGGAGTTTGTATTTATAATAGTTTTATTTAAAGATATATTCATTTTCTTTGTGTTCTACAGCTTTTTCATACCAAAAAATGGCACACTGCCACCTGAGCTCTAGCTTTTGCAAAATACATGGGCAATTTACAAAAAGTAGCACTATTGCTGAAAAAAGGTGAAGTCTTATCTATGCATATAACAAAACCCATAGAAAAATCCCACTAAGTTAAGATGGTGTACCCCTAAGCCAGGCCTAAAGAAGTGCCGCAGCGGTATAGCTCATTTGAGGAACCGAAATTGCTGCTATTTCTTCCAGCAGTAGATAAAGGAACTATTTTTGTTGACAATAAGTTTATCAGCGGTCTGTTGATGAACTGCTTTGATGGTAAGAGTGTAACCTCAGAAGGAAGCAAACAAGATGACTTAGAGCATTTTGGGTTTTGGAAGGCAGCTTTCTAAAGCTGATGGTGAGCAACAGTTGTCCAAGGATGTCTGGTCTCCTTCCCTTTGTCCCCTGAGTGTGAGATACTGCTGAGGAATGTCATACTATAAAAGGCTTTTCACTAAGAACGAGTGTCAGAGTAATATTAGTCAGCTCCCCTCCTTTCCTCATGATGATCCTCCGAAGGATCTCGCATGACGGTTGTTTATACCTCTCGACATCTGACCTCTTTAGCCTTGGCCACGCTGGGGCTTTGTGGCGAAAGTGGCCCGCCATTAGATATATGTCATGCTAGCGCCTCGCGTTTCCTTGCTGGCTGAACCACAAAAACTGAAAACTCATATACAGGAACTTTAAGTGACTTAAAGTTACTTCTTCAGCTCAAGCATTATACGTACCCTTTTGCCCTGAAATTCAGAGAGATTCTTGCTCTGTCTTCAGCCCCATTTTCCGTTTCACGTGCCCTGAATCTTATACCTGTGACTATGCAATTCACCTCATTTCATCCCATGGAGTTCAAAGCTTGGTTTCCATAAGTGGAAAGCTGGTATAGGCCCCAGAAGATTACAACAACCTACTTAGGTTGAAGGTACGTTTCAAGGTCTTGTTGGATAAGGAGGACAGACATCAGCTGCTGCACAGATCCTGCTGGGTCTAAATGAAAACCGGGCAATGCAACTTCAGCTCAGCCCTGCCCTTTCGGGCTCCTGAATGCCAAATCTGATTTTTCACTTCTTTCTGTGAAGGAGACAGACTTCGGCCCTTGCTGATGAGCCCTGCCCTGTATGATTTCCCTGCCCGTGAGTCCTGCTCACCCGGTCGAAGAGCACCGTTTCTGCCGAGACCGAGGTCTCTGTGCTGCTTGGCTGAACTGGCTGAAAATCATGGGCAAAGTATTTTGCTGAAAAATGTAATTCTGTCAAAGCCGACACAGAATTTGAGGACAGATGTCAGAATCACAGGATTTTATTTGTTTGTTTGTTTGTTTGTTTCGGGGTGTGCTGCCACATTTACAGAGGGGCAAGGGAACTGAAGTCAGGCCCAAGGCAAGAATAAGCTTCGTTAGCGAGGGGGTAGAGGAGCTGCTTGCTAAACCAAGGAGTGACCAGCTGTCCCCTTGAGAAGATGGGGACGTTGGGTTGGGAGAAGAGCTCACTGGAGGCAGGTCTTCACAACCGTCTTGTGAACAGAAACTGATTCTCCTAGCTGGTCTACCAAACTACATCAAAACATCTCCAACACAGCCTGGGGGTTGGTTTCATTTCATTCTGATATTTTTATCTTGTTCCAAGTTGTGTTGCTTGTTTGGGTTGTTTGTTTTTTTTTTTTTCTTTTCAAGTTTTTCCACTTAGTCTAGACGTTTGGGGTTGAACTTCTTGGTAGTCTGCTCTATCTGCTGTGTTCAAAGATGCCTCATCTCCTTCTGTCTCTTCTGTTCCCTGGCCTTAATGACTCAGTGAAAACTGGATCAACAATGCGAATGTTTTATTATTGACTTTTTTTTACATGAAGTGCATTGAAAATAGTAACACATTTTGGATATATTGGACACACTGAAACATACAAATTTTGATTCCATTGCTGTGTTGAGACATTCACAAGAAAGCCCCCACCTCCATAAGTATTTCCCTTCCCTGGGGGGAGGAAAAGGAACTTTCCTTTTTTGTTCCTAATTTGAGGTAGAAAGACATTAAAGAATGAGATTTTTTACAGTTTCCTGTATTTTTCCACCAGCGTTGCCTTTAGTGTATATCACATAAAGAGTATACACTAATTTTCATCGATTTACGCTAACATGAATCTTCCTTCTTTTCTTGGCACATGGTATGCAAGCCTAATTTCAGTAAATTCTTCAAGGAAATGTTCTTCATTCTCTTCGTTGTAGACATGCCAGTTGGCCTTTTTTTTCTGTCAAATAATTTTGCATAATATTTGAAGGTAGGATTTCATCAACATGGTGGTTGGGTAGTTCCTGCCAGACGGACAGGGAGTAAAAACCCGCAGTAGGTCATTAAAATGATAAATGTATTAAAAGCAGAGCGAAACGCACATACTTCTCAATCTGGTGACCCTGCAGATAGAACTGAAGTAACAGAATGAGTTAAGAAAAACATTTAAAAAATAAAGGTGCATTTTTTCAGAAACATTTATATGCAAAATCCTGATAGCTGCCTTGAAACCCACTATGTTGTGTTTGTGAGAGCAGCCAAGCTATTGTAGAAATTCTGCATTTCTCCCAGTTTACAATGCCTACTGCTTGGGACTGTCTCACACGTGGCACCTGAGAAATGTTTTTAGCCTACAGTTTTCATTCATAGACTTTCTCCACCATGTGCATTCTCTCTTTATTATTATTATTCCCCTCGTTACTCTAATAGCTGCTGCTGCACGTACCTGTGAGAGACAGGATGCTTTTAAACAGTTCCCTGGAGTTTTGGGTTTCACAAGGGGGAAATTTTTTATGCAGCTGGCAGAAATTTGTCTATTTTCTAAACGAAGAGCTTTAGGAAGAAAGAAATCACAGTGATTCTGAAAGCAAGCAAGCTTTGGGAAAAAGTGTTTTACTGGAGCAGCAGCAGAGCTGTGGAGGAACAATCCACCAGCCCCTTCATTGCCCTCCCACCAGTTTTATTTCCCCTTCTCAGTTTTTTCTGCCCCAGCGTCAGCATGTCCTGCTTGTTCTTCTGGCATGGATAACCACCTCAGCGCCTCCTTCTGACTGGCAGTATCGGGGGAACGGGGCTGAAGTGTGTTTTCCCTTATGGACTTCATTCAGAGACAGCTGGGTGGGGTGTGTTTGTCATCCCACCCCTTTGGCCACCCTGACCTGCTGCTGTAGTTACAACAGGTACCCTGAAAGTCAGCAGAAAAATGATGTGAAAGCACAGATGGCTGCAGGTGGCATCTTAAACTGCTGCTAACCTTCACTAATGACCTCTGCCAGTGCTCCTGGCTGAGGGCGAGTACTAATACATTCATTTAAGGATATTGCTGAACCAGATTTAAGGCATTCTAGCTTGCCATGGATGGTTTCATAAAGCTACCTTTGGAAAGAGTCATTCACTCCAATCTCTTGGCCCAAGGCAGCACCAACTGTATCCAAACTATCCTCAACAGGCATTGCCTGTTCAAACCCTGGTGACCAGGGCTTTATATCCTTCCTAGAGGATGTAGTTAGTGAACGACCTAAATCTGCTGTGCTGCAATTTTCATCTCACCCCCATGAATATGGAGAACCCATTCCATGCCTCTTCAGTGATAACTTTTGGTGTGTTTGGAGGCTGTTGTCACAAATTTCTACCCTAAACCAGCCCAATTTCATTCTCATTATTGACCTCGCAGCTTACACTTCCAAAGGTGTTGCCCGGGCCTTACATGCCATGCGGTGCCCATCGGGCACCACGCTCCAGCTGAGGCCTCACCTTAAATAACATCAGCCTGGGTTTGTCCAGGTGTGACGAACATGCTCCTTGGTTGATCATCCTGACCATTAATGAGGATATGGAAACATCCTTCCAGCTTCTATGTGAAGCAGGTCTTCCTCCCGATGGCATGTCATTGGATCTGTGGGCTCCAGGGAATATTTCAGCCAATGTGTGGTTTCCTAGGAAAATGTCACATCAGTGTCAAAAGCTTTAGTAAATCGATGTACATGGCATCTACCCCATCCACAGGCCTGATTTGTTTGACATTATTTGTCCTTGAAAAACCTGTATTTGTTACACCCCTGTCTGTTATCTTTTAGGTACTTACAAACAGTTTATTGCTATTTTGGGGAGAACTGAAGTTTATGTGATGGATCAGTAATTTCTGAGTTCCTCCTTTTTCTCCTTTTTTAAAGTTTCACTTCATAATACAAGAACTGAACCGATTAAACACAGGATGTATCTTCACCTCATTTTTACATATGAAGCAAATACCTCTGATGGAGTTTTGCATTTGTGGTTACAGACTTCGGAAAGCCTGGCACAAATTAAAGTATCTGCTTCTTTGAATTCATTCAGACCTTGCAGATGCAACTTTTTGACAAATATTTATTCTAAAAGAGAAAGAGAAACAAATAGTAAAGCATAAGGGTTACTAACATGATACTTTAAAATCACATACAAATTAATAAACATCTTACTTCTGAAATGCTCAGAACAAAAGTAAACATTTTATTTAAACAATCTCTGAACCACTAAAGTTTTATAACGGCAAAATTGGGGGGGGGGGGGAGGGGGGAGGACCTTTGCCTCCCTCCTGATGCTTAAAAAGGAGAAAACAGGTGGCAAAATTATTTGTATGGAAAATGGAAAGAATTTAGCCCACCCAACAACTTGGCACTGAGATGGAGCCGTTCCTTTTATCTTTTTATGTGTCCTACTAAGCACAATATTTGGGAGCTTTCCAATTACAGCAAATCAATATGTAAAATTCCTATTTTGGTCGGTTTTCTTCTTGCAGTCTATCATGGTATGTGTTCAAATAAAAATTAAACCAGATCTTTTTTCAAAAAAAACCCCCTGCTTAATAGAGGAAAGAGAAAGAGACAGACTTATCCCAGTGGAGTTTTTATTGCTTGCACAAGTGAAAATAAGAAGCGACAAGATGTGTGTGAAGTGGTGGGGGAGTATAAATGCAGCCGTGTGGTCGTCCCGAATAAGTAAGAGGGACTTGTGGCCATGGTCCTGGTCTTCTTTGAAGATGAGCTAGAGAACACTGAGCCAAATATTGTTGTCATAGCAAAAAAAAAATTAGTTTTCACAAGAGTTGGTGGATGTAGTGCTGAGAACCGCAGAGCATTTTTGTGGCCAAGCCAGTGAGGTATATGCTTACTTTTAAGCACGCAGTTTGTCCCATTTATTTCACTTCCAGCACATGCTGAAAGCACATACTCTCAGAGGGGAACCTTGCAAATTGACAGATTTGAGAAGAGAAATATTTGATCTATAGAGAAAGCATGAAAGGAAGGGAGAGAGATGGCTATGAGAAACAGAGCAGAGAATGAAGGATGTGTCTGTTTACTTTTCTAAGATGATACATTTTCTCTGACAGTAGCAAATAAAATAAGTCAGTAACTCCACAAATAGCAATATTAAGTAAAACTGATGCTTTTAGTAATTGAGCCAAGTATAACAAGATTAGATTAATTCTTACTATAATTCCTGTGATTTAAATTCAATTACCTCGGGGACAAATTGCTCCGCAAAGTTTTTCATGCAGTCTATTAACTTACTTAATGTGGAGTTGAAATTCTGGCATTGCTCTAATAGTGTTCCCACATTACCTTCAAGGGATCCCATCAGATGGTTTGCAGAGCTATTTTTACTTTTTAATAAAGAGAGGATGGCACATGACTTACCAGAAAAGAAAATACATTTTTGCTACTTTAACCTTGTTTAAGTTGCATTTCTAATTTAAAGAAAGAGCCTTAATCCATGAAACAGCCATAGTGTATGGGAGAGCTCCAAACTAGCATTGGCTAGATATAGCCAAGCCTAGTTTAGATAAATGAGAAAGTAAATAAAAGGGACATTTCTGTGCATTTTAGATTAATAAAGCTGAAACATACAGGAGTGAATTTTATAAATACTTTTACTGAAGGCTCATGTTAAAAATAATATGTTCTGAAGTTCACCGTCATCTTGTCATTTACCGTGAAAGTCACATGTGAATAATGTTTATCTTTGTTTTTAGGGAAAAATATTTTATTGTCTTACTGAAAATTTGCACAGTTAAAATTTTGATATTATCAGTACTACAATGAGGTGTAATGAACAAGTATGTATTGCTACTAGGGCTTACAGGTGTAAGTAAGTAGTTTCTTAATAGAATTTACCAATCTGCATTACTGCTGCCAAATAAAAGCAAATCCAGGCATGTATATTTCTCCTTGGTATTTTAGGACCCTTCTCCCTCCTCCTTGGTATTTTAGGACCAACCAAATTCTAGGGAACCTTTTTTCCTGCGTGAGATTTGTGGAACTTAGAGGGGGTTTCATGTTTGTGACCTGTGGGTGAAGCTATTCTAGGGAATTTGGTTGATCCTAAAACCTTACTTCACAGGGAGGTGAAGTAAGACCTGTCAGATTTTTCCTACAATAATGGAAATCTCTCGTGGCTGGATGGAAGAAGCAGTGTGCCTGCTGGTGGGTCCTGCCAGCCCTGCGCACAGAGGGCGTGGGATGGTGGGGAAGGCGTTTGGGCTCCCTGTTTGCTGGGAGCGTGGTACAGCTGGGATGCTGCGCGGGGCGGGAGATAGGTCAGTTTGCTTGTGTCGCTGTGAACGGATCCGCTGGGCTGTGAAATACCCGAGGAGCTAATTCTTCCCATGCCAGGAAGGGTGGAGCAAGACGACAGTGACTAGCAAATACATTTCTGACCAGATCAATAGCAAAAGGGGAAATTAAGGACAAAGTTTGGAGATGCTTTTTGCTTTATGTTTTTCTGCACTCATGCAGTGTAGGAACAGGGATATGATTTACAACCAACCTTTTTTCCTGCGTGAGGTTTGTGAAATTTAGAGGGGGTTTCATGTTTGTGACCTGTGGGTGAAGCTATGCTGGGAGGAAGGGTTTGTGGTTTCAATGGAAAAGTACCAACCTGATGAACCTAAAGGAGACTGAGCAGCTCCTAGTCAACCTGATGTATTAGGCACCAGTTTCTAAGATAGAGCGTGTTGGTTTTGGCTGGGATAGAGTTAATTTTCTTCATAGTAGCTAGCATGGGGCTATGTTTGGGATTTGTGCTGGAAACAGTGTTGATAACACAGGGATGTTTTAGTTATTGCTGAGCAGTGCTTACACAGAGTCAAGGCCTTTTCTGCTTCTCACCCCACCCCACCAGCGAGGAGGCTGGGGGTGCACAAGAAGCTGGGAGGGGACACAGCTGGGACAGCTGACCCCAGCTGACCAAAGGGCTATTCCATACCATATGGTGTCATGCTCAGCATAGAAAGCTGGGGAAAGAAGAAGGAAGGGGGCGACACTCGGAGTGATGGCGTTTGTCTTCCCAAGTCACCGTTACGCATAATCACACGTGATTACGCGTGATGAGTTTTCTCACTTTGCTCTTCAGATTCTCTCCCCCATCCCACCAGGGGGGAGTGAGCGAGCGGCTGTGTGGGGCTTAATCAGAGACAGGCAGCCTTTAACTCACAGTGTTTGCAGATGTCATGAAGACCAAGGGGATGGTAAATCATGAAAAGGGCAAATCATTGAAATAAATTACTTGGATTGGCTGGTGAGATGAACATAAGCAAATATATTTCTAAACAGCCAAATGCAAAGCTGTGCACTTAAAAACAAAGTCTGTAGGAAACACTTATCTTTATGAGGGATCCTTTAGGGGATGCCTTGATTTTGAAAAGGTCTTAAGGGTCATGGCGATTAATCAGCTGTGGAAGATCTACAGCCAGAATCAAATGGTAAATTGGATTTATGAATAGAATTGGATCTATGAACAGAAGAATTTCTGGTACTTGTAAGTGAGTGATATTGCCTCTGTGCTTGGTACTGAGGTACACACAGCTGCAGTATGGTATCTGGTGCTGTTGTCCACAGTCCAAGATAGATGATTATTGTTTAGGAAGGGTACAAGAAAGAGCTTGCAAAGCACCTGAAAGACCACAAAACATTCTTTATAGTTAAAGACTCAGGGAGTTTGTTCTGATTAACAAGAGAAGTTGAGAGACGACTTAATCAAAGGTTGGAGGTCCCAAAATAGGAAAGAGGTCAAGGGGGTTCTTCACTCTACATATGAGCTATCAGAAACTCTACCTACTATAAGTTTAAAATTAGGGCTAGAAAAAGGACAGATTTTAAAGCAAGGATAAATTAATCATTGCAATAACATACCAAGGTTTGTCATTCAAAATTTTCAAACAAGAGACTGGGTGTTGTTTTAAAAGAAGTTCTCATTCAAACTCAGTTGACTTGCTCTAAAGAAAACTAAATAATCAACCACCACTATTCTACGCATGTAAAATCTTCTACAGTACATATAGTGTATAATCTCTACTGACTAGATAATCACCAGGGAATCTTCTGAGTTTATAATCATGGAAATGAATGTTGGATGTTGTGTTGTGGATGTTGTCTATCTAGACTTCAGTAAAGCCTTTGACACGGTTTCCCACGGCATTCTCCTGGAGAAACTGGCTGCTCATGGCTTGGACGGGTGTACTCTTCGCTGGGTAAAGAACTGGCTGGACGGCCGGGCCCAAAGAGCTGTGGTGAATGGAGTTTACTCCAGTTGGCAACCGGTCACAAGCGGTGTTCCCCAGGGCTCTGTGTTGGGGCCAGTCCTGTTTAACATCTTTATCAATGATCTGGATGAAGGGATCGAGTGCACCCTCAGTAAGTTTGCAGATGACACCAAGTTGTGTGGGAGTGTTGATCTGCTGGAGGGGAGGAAGGCTCTGCAGAGGGACCTGGACAGGCTGGATCTATGGGCCAAGGTCAATTTTATGGGGTTCAACAAGGCCAAGTGCAAGGTCCTGCACTTGGGCCACAGCAACCCCATGCAACGCTACAGGCTTGGGGAAGAGTGGCTGGAAAGCTGCCTGGCAGAGAAGGACCTGGGGGTGTTGGTTGACAGCCACCTGAATATGAGCCAGCAGTGTGCCCAGGTGGCCAAGAAAGCCAATGGCATCCTGGCTTGTATCAGAAATAGCGTGGCCAGCAGGACTAGGGAAGTGATTGTGCCCCTGTACTCGGCACTGGTGAGGCCGCACCTCGAATCCTGTGTTCAGTTTTGGGCCCCTCACTACAAGAGAGACATTGAGGTGCTGGAGCGTGTCCAGAGAAGGGCAATGAAGCTGGTGAAGGGTCTGGAGCAGAAGTCTTATGAGGAGCAGCTGAGGGAACTGGGGTTGTTTAGCCTGGAGAAAAGGAGGCTGAGGGGAGACCTTATCGCTCTCTACAACTACCTGAAAGGAGGTTGTAGAGAGGTGTGGGTTGGTCTCTTCTCCCAGGTAACAAGTGACAGGACAAGAGGAAATGGCCTCAAGTTGTGCCAGGGGAGGTTTAGACTGGATATTAGGAGAAAGGGTTATCAAGCATTGGAACAGGCTGCCCAGGGAAGTGGTTGAGTCGCCATCCCTTGGAGGTATTTAAAAGACGTTTGGATGAGGTGCTTAGGGACATGGTATAGTGGTGGTCTTGGTAGTGTTAGGTTTACGGTTGGACTTGATGACCTTAAAGGTCTTTTCCAACCTATACGATTCTGTGATTCTGTGAAATATGATATAACTTCTGTAGGTGTCGTGGTTTAGCCCCAGCCGGCAACTAAGCACCACGCAGCCGCTCACTCACTCCCCCTCGGTGGGATGGGGGAGAGAATCAGAAGAGCAAAAGTAAGAAAACTCATGGGTTGAGATAAAAACAGTTTAATAGGGAAAGCAAAAGCCGCGCACGCAAGCAAAGCAAAGCAAGGAATTCATTCACTACTTCCCATGGGCAGGCAGGTGTTCAGCCATCTCCAGGAAAGCAGGGATCCATCATGCGTAACGGTTACTTGGGAAGACAAACGCCATCACTCCAAATGTCCCCCCTTCCTTCTTCTTCCCCAGCTTTATATACTGAGCATGATGTCATGTGGTATGGAATAGCCCTTTGGTCAGTTTGGATCAACTATCCTGGCTGTGTCCCCTCCCAGCTTCTTCTGCACCTGGCAGAGCACGGGAAGCTGAAAAGTCCTTGACTAGTACAGCAACAACTAAAACATCTCTGTATTATCAACACTGTCTTCAGCACAAATCCAAAACATAGCCCCATACCAGCCACTATAAAGAAAATTAACTCTATCTCAACTGAAACCAGGACAGTAGGTTAGAAAAAAATCTATTTTATTAGAGCAAATAGGGGCGTACAAATATCCTTATCCTGCCCCGAAAGCAATACTTTTTGTCATTAGAGGAGGTCTGGGTCACTATGAAAACCAGAGCATTAAGACTCCTACAGCTGAGGCACGTTTTCTGCATCTTCCATCTTATGCTCCTGATGACATCCTAGACGGCAATGATTGAAGCTCTCTATTTATTAGATATGACAGCTTCCACTGATGAGGGTGTTTGTAATTCTAAGCGAAGAGCAGATGCTAAGATGAAATGTCTTTAATTTTCTAACCACAGAGTTGTTGCTTTGGTAGACTACTGAGACAGCGGTTCTGTGATCATTTAATACCAGCTCTATGCGGTTGTACGTCATGTAGCAGTACAAATTTGATCAAAATCAGGCAAGAGCATATGATCCATTTCAGTTGGTTTAGCCAGAGCACACAGCACAGTGTTTACATTCACTTTATAATTTTATGTTGATTTTATGCTGCCTGCAGGAAGACAGCATGAAGTTAGAGTTGCCTAGACAGAGAATACTTGCTCTACATTAAATGTGCTAGGACAAAATTCTCTCTTCAATATATTGTTAACAAATCTGAATCAGTGGAGTGACTCTGTACCAGTATAATGCATTCTTATGATTACAGTGGCTTTGAGATCTGACACTAAGTGCCCCAAACAACACATTCACCGTATTGTCAAACCACAGCTTGAGAGCCAAGCTGAACTGAGAGTTAAAATGGAGACACCGAAGAGTGATCTTATTGTGCCTGCAACCACAAACGGTAGTACTGCCAAGCCCTGGGATACCTTTGAAATTGCCAGTGATTCCTGAAAAGAAAAAAAACAAGCAAACAAAAATCTCCAGCCAAAACAGGAACACTTTCAGGAAAATAGCCGGAGGTAAGGATGGTTTACTTTGAACTTCCCGTTTCAAAGTCAAGTTGTGTCTCTTTAGATGTAGACCATTATTTGGAAGAGGTTAAATTCCCTCACGTTTGACCTACATTGAGTCCTGGGGTTTGGGAGGGTGCAGCGTGAGCTGGGCACACCAGTTAATTTTAAGGATGGTAGTAGTTGTAGTAAATGAATGATCTGCAAGAATGAATAACTTCTTTGTCAACTGGCTGAACAATTTTAGAAACCATAAAGATGAGTTGGTTGGAGGTTGGGTCACAATGATTATATTATTTTTCAAAGCCGGAAGGAGGCATGGTGACAAAGATGCACTTTGAAATTAGCTTGGGAGGCAATATTCCATAAAACCCGGCAATATAGGCATCAGTATGGTCAGTATAGAAATGAATTCTGGTGGACTGATTTTTAAGGACGAATGCTTTGGACAGTCTGGAATTATAATATCAGAATTTACAGTGTAGGTAGCATGAGAAACAAGGACTTCAAGAAGTCTGGACAGACAGTGAGCACAGTCTTTGTGGTAGATATCTGGAATGAGACCACTCATCTTCATGGTGGCAGATGAACTTGCCCCTGTGAAAGCCAGATCAGGTTCTATCTCATTGCCCTCCATTTTGAAAATGAATTTTAAAAACATGTTTCAGGGCATGGAACAGTCCCAGACAGGGGAGTGTCACCTTCTGATCTGCTGAATTTCACACAGCTTTTATTATGTGAATCCAGAAAGGCTCAAGTCTTTATGAAGAGGCGTTAACCTCCACGTAGCTAGAACAGTTGCATGCCAAGTCCTCAAAGCACAAAATTCACAATGTTACTGGGTAGTTGTTGGAGTATCATTTTCAAGACCCCTGAAAGCATCACTGAATAAAAATATGCAATAAGTCTGATGGTCTTTTTCTTCTTTTACTAGGAGGTCCAAGGGCTCCCATTCTCATGTAGTTTCAGAATGCAGAGTCTCTCATACAGTACATAGGATACATCTTGCCTTTTTTTTTTTTTTTTGGCTTATTTTCATCCCACATTGAGAAAATGCATAGCTAAAAATACTTCAGGATGCTTTCCAGGGAATACCACTCATGTGTCCCTCAAGAGACTCTTCTTTAACATTCCTTAACCCACATGGTATTGAATGTTTCCAGTGACAGACTGTGCCTCCATAAATAAGCTGCATAAGTTCCTAATATGAGCTGTGCATTGCATATGGTGGAATAATTGCCTTAAAAGAATGCTGAGGCTACAAAAGGAAGCAGTCATAGAGGTAAGAAATGCCAAAATTAAGGCAGTCTGTGCAAACTCAATATGGTCCTGTTGTGCAAATGCCCAGTCTGAGCCAGTCTCTCATTATGGCCTATTTTTTCCTCCTGATTCATTCCAACCACAGGTACTTGCTATTCCCTGGATGGGAAGCTGCTTGATATTTCTTTATATTCTTCATTTGTAGTAACCCTTCGTAGTGGCTTGACACATCACCTTTTACTTCCCATCCATATGGACTAAAAGTAGAGAAGTCAATCAGCATGAACATGGCTTAGTTGACGAACCGTGTTGACTCTGATCCTCTGCATACCTTCCCTCTCTGGTCTGGCAAAGCTGTGTTCAGGTCTTCATGGGACACGCAAAATAACTCACATGTATTTTAAGGAATTTCCCTGCTGCGTTTCCAAACCACAGCAGGGAAATTCCTTGTTTCCTTTCAAACAACAAGGCCCTGGTATCCCTAACAGTGGAAAGCATTATGCAAGCCAAGCTTAGAGATGCTACCAGCTCTTTTTCCGCCTCACATAGGATCACCCTCCCAACTGTTATAGGAAGAAAAGCTTGATCCATACATCAGCAGTGTCTGCTCATGAGCCATACACCTTTGAAGTACTGGGTGGAGTTATTTTCTTGGGAGAAGTAAAAAATCCTGCTTCCCGATGCACTGAAGCTCTTCAGTGAGTATCCCTCCTTCCATCATCCTTCTTGGTTTCAGAGAACCGTATCCTATAGCATGGGTCCCAGGGAGAAGCAGACTTTCATCCAAATGCCAGGTCTGCATTTTTTCCATGAGCAGGCATCTATCAGTACGAGGCTGCAGAAAAAAAATCCCACCACCCAAACCCCGTGAACGTGGAAGAAAATACAGTCTGTTTGAGAAATCATTGGAAAACCAGACGTCTGAAGGGGTGCGAAGTGTTGCTGCTACTATTAACGATGCAATGATTCCAAGCCTTTGGGATACAGTTAACCCCTTTCGTAACTCATCTAGGTGTATAAATAGAACTTGTAGGATTTGACTTCTTCCTAAAAGCCACACAAATAGCCTATTTTGCATTGGGTTACAACAACAGATTCAGGGACCAATATGACACTGGCATGCAAAACTTTGCAGAACCTCCCTTACCATTAAAACAGGCAACTCCCCCCGCCCCCGCTAGGCTAATAGGGAAAAAAAATAGCACCCATAGCTCTGAGCAGCCCCCAGGCACTCTGCTCCAGTTGTGGAAATCTTTCTGGTTGGCCTCTGGAAGGGTGAAGGAGCCCTTACTGACATCTTCCGGGGGGGTGAAGAAGAGGAGCCCTACCAGGCTTCTCTAAGTCCAGTGCCTTCGAGAGAGGGGAGGCTTCTCGGGGCAGGGAAGGAGAGCTGCCAGCTTTGCCTTGAGCCGGTGTTTTCTACCTAATGTTACTGAATGGGTCTTCAAACAGGGCTGTGCAGAAGCTGTAAGATATTTTTTTTTTACTATTTTCATAAGCTGGTTGTTTACTATGAGATCAAACATGTTGCTTACTTGCATCTTACTATCTCAGGTACGACTCCTTTGAAGTGGACCTGTCTAAAAAGGTTATCCACATGTGTCTGTAGCCTCCACTTTCTTGGGGAGCCTTAGTAATCCGCAGTTAGAGGGATAAGATCAGCTCCCCCTGAGATTATGGGGTAAAAGCATGTAGAGCTTGCCTAGTGCTGATATCAGTTTTACGTGTTAAATTGTTGAAGCTGAGGAAGCTGCAGCTGCCAAAAAAAAGGGAACATTTTAAAATTAAGGCACCACACGGACCCAGGAAAATTCTTGCTTAGCAAATGGAATGAGGACAAACAGCAAAAGAGAGGTACTTCATTACTGATTTTATCAGCTAACTTTCCCTCGAGGGTGCATCAAGGTTCCTTTTTTTTTTTTAATCAACTCTCCTGCTGAGTGTAGAAGGAAGGAGAAATCCAAGACCTCAGTCATCCACTCAAAGCTGGTTCACGCCATAGGTGTGCACGGGAAGATCAGTCCCATCACAGCAATCCCTGTTTTGCCATAAGAAGGCAGACTTTAGCACTTTTCATCTTCTGTACTTGGGCAGAGCGGCATCTCCTTTGATACTTCCTCCTGCTTCCATGTAGCCAGTGGTTTTGAATTCTCCAGGGCAAAGTCTATGCCTGAGCCGGCGAGAGTTATCACAGGGGACTGGGACTACAATGTAAAAGTGGCCAAGGCACGCAGTTGTTCAGCTATATTTATCCCTCCTGAGAAGGGAAGTGGAAGTAATGAGGAGAGGTATATTGGTGGAACTGAGAGGCAGGAAGGAGATGACATTTAAAAGGAGGGAAAATGCAAATGGGAATCTACTGAAGGTTAGTTATAGGGAAGGGAAGATGGGAGCTGAACAGAGGAGGAGCGTATGTATCCAACAGTCATCGCGCTGTCTATACATACGTTACAGTCGGTGTCATACTCTATGTGCCTCTGCATAGCCTTCCCATCAGCAAAGAAGTGAAAAGGGTATATAGGTTTCTTTTTCACATACAGCCTTCTAATTCACTCAGCCATACTGATTCCTTTCCACCTCAAGTAAGCAAGTGGATACAAGAAGACAGAAATAAATGAGAATGTAAGAAAGACAGACTCTTTCACACTCTTGCAATTGTCAAACTAAATGTATCATTTCTGCAGCTCCATGGAAGGCAATGAAGCTGAAATTAGTTCTTCATGCATGGATTATGGTATTGCATAGTGATTTTTAGGCATCCATAAAATGCGGTATAAATAGTTTATGCTCAGTCCTGAGGGTGAGGTGTTTCATTTGTTTACTTCTGTTAGATCGTGGTTATTCTGCAAGCTCAAGGAAATATCTGATTGAAAATTTTAGTACAAATGAGAGAATTATTTTGAAAAAAGGGTGGAAAAGAGCTGCAGAGTGATAAAATGAAAGTTAAAAAGTACCTCCATTTGAAGAAAGCTGGATAAATAGTTTAGAAAAATACAGTAGAGGTGTGTAAGCCCAGAAACTACTGGAAAAACAAGCAAAGTTATTATACCCATTTTTATTTGTTCAAGACAGAAGAAAATTAGAGAGACATGAAAGGCAGCAGAGGCATCATGCCAGACAACTTTCTGATGGATAATGGTCAATCCAATCTTGTTATTTTGTGTTCTTTCTTTGCCTATGCCTAGCATCCATCCATTAGGTTTTGCTGTATGTCACATCCACATCTTGAACACAACCTCAGATGGACTCAATTCTTAGATTTTCTTCCTGAAGGAATAAAAAGTTCATTGAGGTGGAGGAGAATCGGAAGTCAGTAACCTTTAATATAGAACAGACTCCAAATTCAGGTTGTTTCATAAAAAGTAATCAAAAGAAAAAAAATTGCAAAAAATCGGATTAGCAGGATAGAAACATAAACATCGAACGCAATAATAACTGATTTAAATTAAACGCAAGTACATAAGGAGGCAAACCTTTCAGTCACAATCTGTTGCATTAGTGCACAGATACACAGACTAGTGAATTCTGTTGTTTCTGGTTCTTAAGGAATAAATGTCACTTTGTGTCCCCTGACTGCATCTGAAGTCAATAAATCCATCTGCTGCCTTTCACGCATGCAGAATGCATTTTCATCCCCTCCAAGCCATGTTCACTGGCCAGCTTGATATAATTAAATGGCCTGCATTACACATTCAGATCCCTGAATTTAAGCCATTAATTTAAGTATGCATATTGCAGTCTCTCCCATGGGGAGCACAAATAGCAATAGTCCTAAGGTGCATCCCTTGCCATTATAGGTTGTCAAATGTGATGTTAAGATATTTGACAAATAATAAATAAAGATAGTAGCTAATTCCACAAGTGCAGTCTATTTTAATTTCTTTTTGTAAAACTCTCTCTCAGTGTTCTTGGTAGTGCCACTGTAGACTAAGGGGAGTCCGGAGAATAACATATATCTCCTTCCATTAAATGAATATAACACCTTTATTCAATGGCAATATGTTAACTTGTCAAAACTCATCATCTTCACGCTACAAGATAAAACATTCCTTAATGCAACACAGTACTATGTTGTCACCTAGCTCACCTAGAAGGAAAATTCCACATAAACTATTTTGTACCATCTGTTGCTTTGCCTAAGCAAGTTTTCCCTTTAGAAGATAACCCCTGTGAGATGTTAATTAACATCTTGTTTGGAAAAAGTCTGAATAAACCTCTTGCATTGAACCAGTCTTAACATACTAAATTATTTTTTATTCTTCCCTGTATACATATTTCTTTTGACCCAAAGCATATTTTCTCCTTTTTTCAGAGAAGCTTGAATTTCGTTCCAATTTTGGGAGAAATGCAAGCCAACTAGCTGTCAATAAAGATTGTCCCATCTTATTGAAGACTAAAACTAAACAGAATTAGCGGTCTTTGATATTGCTTACACAAATACTATGGTTGCTTTTCATCAGTTCATGTGGACATGATTTCTTTTTTAGCATAACGCCATTGCTAAGGTACCCACACAACTCCACTCCTGACTTGCTGAATCCATAACTTATTTTATATCAGGTTGTTTGGCATAGAAGTAGAATGAAAACCCTTTGGAAGAGAGAATGTTTTTAAGAGAAAAGTGCTTTTCTCAGTCAGAAGAATAAAAGCAATCTAGGTACATTTGTGCTGCATGACTGAAATTTTGTCCCTTTGTTCACATTTTTGGCTAGATCTGACATATCCCACACAAGAAACTGTGGATCTTGAGGGAGAGATGAAGGGAAGAGACTGCAGCCTATTATTCACCTGGATGTTACAAAAATATCTTTCATGTGTCAGGTGGTACGATGTAGGTGGTATAATGTGGCATTATCGTGCATTGCTACTCGTCTATCATCACACTTTTTAAAACTATCCCTGTCATTGGTATGGTGTCTACACACAAAGTGATTGCACTTTTTACTTTGCTGCAAAAACCCCCAGGTTTCAAAATACTAGAAGCAGCTCAGAATATGACTGACTAATCTTTACTAAAATTTATATACCTATATATAAATATACATATAAAATGTGGTTTCCAAGTTTTTATTTTATAGGCATTTATAGAAAGAGAGGTTTCTATTTTATGGTTTATTTTACTAACCAAAAGAATGAGTTCACAAATCTTTGCAGCAAGTATTTAAAGCAAACCCATGCAGTAATATGGAACTGAATTCTGAGGTTTAAATTAGATTGTTAGCAGAATTGACTATTTTACAATCAACCTGGGAAAGTACTAAGCAAAAAGCTCTCATGGCACTTGGCCTTTCCACGACCGATGTAGCAATATGGGCTCTGGTTACTTGGGCAACTGATCAACAGCTTCACCTTGGCTGCAAATGCAATGCTGGGAAGAGATTAAGAAAAGGAAACATGAAGGAGGGAGCTAATTTGAATAGAAAAACAATAATGCCTAGGATCATGAGCAGGCAAGTAGTTTTCGTTGTTCATGTACAAGAAAAAGGACCCGATTCTTACAGTTTGGCAGTATAAAGTTAGGTGGCATTTAAAGAAGAGGTGCCGAGAGAATTTCAGAGCTCTGACCCATCGAGTCTTACCGAAAATGCCAGATTCTAGTTGTGTAGAGGATGAAGAATAAAGGGAACATTTTGTACACGTACATAATAAAACATGCAGATATTATCCTCTTCTGGCAGCAGGGAAACCTTGAACTTGAGAAGGTCTAGGTTGCTTATCCGGGGCACACCTTACTATTGTGAAAATACATAGTATTTATTCTAAAACTACTTGATAGCACTGGACTAAAACCTGTTTTTTCCACCTTATAATAGTGACTGATTCAAAGAGACTGGATACACATACCTTATATATTTAACTTGAATATTATCAAAATTACATAGATTAGGGATACAATTCTATTTCCATTTCTCATTCTATTTTGTCTCCAGTCCACAAAGTCTGGATTTTTTTTTTTTTTTAACTGTTTTTCAGCAGCAAAGTCCATGGGAAACTGCTTCTTACCTTGCACCGTAGAGAGCCTTTCACCAGGAGGGCACAGAGATGTGATCCTAGGAAGAACCAGGTCAGTATGAATCCAAGTCTCCAACACTCTCACACACTTCTGGGGAGACTACGACAGGAAACAAGACAATGGCTAGAAGGAGCGTGGGATGCAGTCTTTAAACCAAAAGCTCATAAAGTAAGTGTGGATATGTCCGCATATTCTATAAGGTATCTATCTGATCTGGTACCTCTTGGCAAAATAACTGAGAATTTAGAACAATCAAAAATTAAGATAATAATCAGTGGTTTAAAAATCCACTACTTGAAAGGTGCCTTAGTAAGGGGATTTGCTCTTATTCTGCAGTATAATATTATCATCAGTAATTCCAAAGCAAACAAACATACTATATTATAACTATTTCCAGGTGATACAAGGTTCGCAGGAATGGCAAATAATGCAGAATACAGGTGCCTGAGCCCTCTCAATCATTTGATAAGCTTACTATGAAAGTTTTAGGGCAGCTATGTACAAAACAATACTTTGAAGAACGAAGCAAAGCATCTGACGTCAAGGAAGCTAGAGACTGAACATATGCTTTCAGCCTGATCCTCTTAGTAAGGGTGGACACAATCTTTACTGTAAAATAGGAAACTGTATTATATCTGACATTGGTGCAACTGTCGCTATAATATAGTGGACAGGCTTGCCACTGGCCTGGACACTGTAAGTGTCCAGTAAAGAGACACAAAAAAACCATTGAAAGGTTACAAAGCTTACAGAACAATCTGAATAAATCGTTCCACCATCTAACTAAGTTAGCCTTAATTTCTGATCATTGGAATTTCTTGCACCTTTCCCTGTTGGAAGAAAGACTCCTCTGTAACTAAATCACTATTCCATGTAACGGGAATTGCAAATTGTGATCAAGTTAAATCAAACTTTTGCTTAGGCAAGCTAAGAAGATTGAGTCCATGTGCTGGGTTTGGCTGGGACAGAGTTAATTTTCTTCACAGTAGCTACTATGGGGCTGTGTTTTGGATTTGTGCTGGAAACAGTGTTGATAACACAGGGACGTTTTAGTTACTGCTGAGCAGTGCTTACACAGAGTCAAGGCCTTTTCTGCTTCTCACCCCACCCCACCAGCGAGGAGGCTGGGGGGGCACAAGAAGCTGGGAGGGGACACAGCTGGGACAGCTGACCCCAACTGACCAAAGGGCTATTCCATACCATATGGCGTCATGCTCAGCATAGAAAGCTGGGGGAAGGAGGAGGAAGGGGGGGACGTTTGGAGTGATGGCGTTTGTCTTCCCAAGTCACCGTTACGCATGATGGAGCCCTGCTTTCCTGGAGATGGCTGAACACCTGCCTGCCCATGGGAAGCAGTGAATGAATTCCTTGTTCTGCTTTGCTTGTGTGCGCAGCTTTTGCTTTACCTGTTAAACTGTCTTTATCTCAACTTTATCTCAACTTAACGAGTTTTCTCACTTTTACCCTTCCGATTCTCTCCCCCATCCCACCAGGGGGGAGTAAGCGAGCGGCTGTGTGGGGCTTAGTTGCCAGCTGGCGTTAAACCACAACAGCCCACTGTTTATTGCAATGCGTATTTTTTAGTCTTTTGATAAGTCTAGGCTCCTACTACGCTCTTAGTTTTTGTGGAAGGTAGAAGCGTTGAGGGACTCTTTTCTGACATTTGTGTTTTGGCTACAGTTAATGCAAAAAGATCTCCTTGTGTCCTGAGTGAGGAGGAAAACTGTGACAAAAAAGGTGGGGCCTGTTGCTGCAAATACTGCTTATGTCTTTCTTTCCACTCTTATTAATCCAATTGTTGTAGTGGATGTGCTTTCAGACAGGTTCAGACATCTGACCTCAGACTAAGGATTATTCTGTGAAGGTTTATGCACAAATTTGACTTCATACACTGCAAGTTCAGAGACAAGATGTTCCTGCTGACTAACACCAAGTAAATGTCGGAGTTCTTTGAGCCCAAACTTCCCATTGTCTCTCTGCAGAAACTAGAATGCAATTGCAAATACTGGTATTAACTTTAAAAACCTTGCAAAATCTCAAAGTGTGCTTTGTCCCTTCTGTGAAGATTAGTCAGGAAGTTTTTCTTGAGTTTTTTTTTGAAACTAAGCACTGAGGGCAAAACTCACTCCTTTGAGGAACCCAAAGCATGGAGTTGACTTCTGCTGATCGCCTGCTCCAAAGCTGAGGAAACTTCAGTGGATGGACACAAAGCACTGTCAGTTGAGAGCTCCTCTGCAGGATCCTCTCTCCTTTATAACTCTGCTTAATTCTATGACTGAAATAAGGACAGCAGGGTCTATTTTTGGTTTCAAATGTAATTTATTATGTAATTGTTGCTTGGTAAACGAGTTTACGTGGGATACAATAATACAGAATTTCAACCTTACTTTAAAATCTGTCTTACAGATCAGTGTCATGTTGCTACTGGTTTAAGATCAGTGCTGTCAAATATTAACAAAATACAGGAAATATGTCCTTCTTTTTCAGGAAATGCTTGTATCATTAAGTCAGTAAAACTGTTTCAGCTTAAGAGAATCAGATTTAAATACTGCTTACAAACATGCCTAACATCTTATAACAGCAATAAATATTACTGGTATATTAAGTGTTTGCTTAAATTCAGAAGCTAGCAGATGAACTAACTCTGTGTTAGTTTTTATCTTCCTGTATATAACATGATATAAGAGCTTGATGAAGCATTTGCTATTAAAACATTTCTGAAAATATTTTCAGGAAATGTACTTTCTGTATGATATACCAATTTTGGGTCTTGTGTAATATTGCACATAATATATGTATCTTCTATATATATTGCAGGTACGTATTCATTGATAGCTGAAGGGAGGAAAACAGAGAAAACTATGCTTCTTTTTTAACAGGGATAAACAACAGTATTTCATTTTCACCAACAGAATTGATGTTATTTGGTTTTGAATCCTAAAACACTTTATTTAAAATTCAATTTTATTTAAATTTAAGTGAAAATATATGTGGCATATATACTGATGAAACTTCTGATCATAACCCTATACCTCAACTTTTCCTCTCTTCTCCTGTCTTGTAACTGGAAACAGGTTATAAGATACAGCTGGATTCCTCACTACAACTCAGCTTTGCGAAAGGGAAGAGGTTAATGGGAATGTCACACTTTTAGTTTCTCTCATTAAGCCCACAAGTTATTTACTCTAACTGCTCTTCTACTTTGTCCTTCTTGCCATGGTCTATAGGATGATTCTGGTCCCACTGTCAGCATTCAGCCCATTTATGCCTAGAAAACTATGGGAAAAAGAAATAAAGAACAATGATGCTGGGTCTGTGGCAGCCAGGGAGCTTTCTTGATGCTCCAGCCACTTTTTGGTGATCACTGCAATCACCTTTATTGCCCCAGCAGGTCTTTTCCAGACCTAACATACAACATTTCATGTATTTTTCTTGCTTTGTAGAACCTCAACAGTAAATTTCCAAACATTATTTCCTGCTTGCATCTGTCCATCGTTTTGCCTCTCTCTCTTCCAGTTTATTTCACATATTCTGACAAGATCCAAGAAAACAACAGATGGCAACTTCATCCAAGTGGGTGTTATCCACGAGGGACTGCAAAACAAGAACTTGTTTTCCAATAACTTCCTGCCTTTCAGGTTAAAAGTTTCAGAACCTACTGCAAATCTCTAATGTGAGTCTCAAAAGCAAGTTAGGATAGAGTGGTTGGCTTAGGTAGGGAAAGATCTGCTGTTGACTTCAGTAAGCTGGGATTGAGGCCTGCCCTCAAACAAAATTTTGAATCTAACCTCTATTGACTACATTTGGATATGGGATTTCTAATGTGCAATGCATGAGTAGCAATGATAATACAGTCCAGCAGGAGAAACAGAGGGAGTATAAAGAAAAGTAGCAGAATGGGAAGTTGGGTGGTTATATAGGAAAAATCTGTTCAAAAACAGTTGGCAGATTAAAAGGCTTGGGAGAAGAGGGAAGGAGGAAAGGAAGAATGAAGGAGAGAAGGAATGAAGGAGGAAAGGGGGACGGGACAAAGGAGGGAAGGAGTAAAGAGAGAAGGAAGGAAGGAGAGAAGGACGGTATAAAACATAGGAGGGCGTATTTAATCATGTAGTGGTTTTGCTGAACTCCTTCTCCGGAGCACAGTTCCAATTCTTCAAAACTTTAGGGCTTCCAGTTGTGCCAAGAAACCCAATGAAAATAAATGCTGTAAAAGAGTTACAAACAATGAGACAGATGTTTATTAGATTTCCTTGGGGAGAAGTGGGACAATATCTGTATCTTGTCCTGACAAGAAAGTAAGGAAAAGTTTTCCTTCCGTTCCTCAACAAAAAATATCCTTTTGATCAGCAAAGAAAGAGGAGTGCAAATACTTTGGGCTACATATGGTGATTAGCTATGAAATGGGGAAGTAAGCACATGAAGCATGAGAAAACTTAGCTCAGGTCACAGATGAAGTTTTAGCTTTTTCTTCTTTTGCTAGGCCTGCTCAGCCTATACCTTAATCAGTACAGCAGGCTACAACTAATACAATTCATAGCTGTTATGAAGAAAGGGGTACCTATTATTGAAAATAGTGTCAGAACACAGAAAAAATACTGAGAATATAAAAGCAAAAGTAGGGGATAATCTTTAATTGTGGGATAAGGGGGACACAACTGAACTAGAATACAGGACATGTCTATTGACACCACTGAAGAGGTTTCAAAAGGCATACAAAAAAGAGCAATTCAAATCAGATAAAGATGTAAGTAGTTAGTTGGCTTTGTCTCACCTGTCTTTGGGTGTCTGAAGTAACCCATTCAGACCTGAGCTAGTGAGGCAAAGTTCCCATTAGAAAGAAACAGATGTTTCAAGAGAACAATTCGTCCAAACACAGATACCTGCCTTAGGTCAAGATGAATTGCCCTTTCAGGGTGTCTATTTTTTGACTCTGACTATAAAGTGGACCTTCTGTTGACTGCTCAAACTTAAATGACTAATTTCTATTTGCTCAGGTTAGAGCAATTCAAGGCAACCCAGTATATAAACTGTCGGCAAATGAAGCATTAAGAACTCTGCTGAGATGAGCAAGACTTTTGTACTGGGTCTGGAAGGACTGTGGTGGGTTGACCCCAGCCAACAGCCAAACACCCACACAGCTGCTCACTTACCCTCCTCTCGCATGACAGGGAATGAGCAAGCATCTGTGTGGGTACTGGTTGTTGGCTGGGGTCAATCCAACACAACTTTATGTGTTGGTCAGTCTTGTACTAAAATCCTTTATTTTGCCTATTTGTCAGGAAGACTTCATATGTTGGTCAATCTTGTTGAATTAAAAGATTGTTAAATAATTATTTACAAACCCCTGGAGCTACAAAAGCAATCTGAAATACTGCTATCATTAAACATATTTTGCACTACACATTCCTTCTGTCAAGAAACAGTAGGAATCTAAATGATGGCTCTTTCACATGGACTTGTTAATAATAAGAAATCTTTCCAGTACCAAGAAATAGCGTTTGTGAAATATAGATGTCATATTTTTAGTGGCAACGTTTTGCCTGAGCTAACACACTTAGCAAGACATTAAAATTAAAATCTAGATTTCCTGATACTGATAAGGAAGTAAGACAAGTCAGAATGCTGAGTAAATTACTCATTTAAAAAAAATAGGGATTACTGTGTTTAATTATACACATTCTTCCTATTTCTTCCACTTCATTTTTGGGTGATTTCAGTGCAATGGTTTCTTCAGTTTGTCTCCCTCTAGTGGATTACCCCTTTTGTGTGTCAGCAGAGTCTAATCTTGAATTTTTCTTTTTTCTTCACTTGTATAGTGTGGCTACAATGTTATTATTATAATTGAATATTCTATACACAGCAATGCCTCTATTCCATCCCTGATGACGACATCTTTCAAGCTTATATTTGTTCCTATTGCCCCAGGTATCAGCTCTCTGGGCTACAATTCATGCAAAGTATTCTCAATCCTTTTCTCACTTTGAAGAAATATAATTATACCATATTGGTTTTCAGTCATTCTTCTGAATCCCAAATCAGTTCAGGGACTGGCTCAGAATGGAGGTCTGTGTAAAGGAGCCTCTTCAGTGGTCTAAATTAGGACCTGGTGAAACAAAGTAAAGCTAGGCACAGTTAAATCATGTCACAAATACGGAATGCCCTTTCTAAGCCTCCAGCAAGTATAACCTTTCAGCGACATATTCTAGTGCTTGATGGATAAAAGATAACATGTCCTACTCTATTTTTCAAAGGATCTCTCTGTAATTTGGGGAAAATAATATACTTAATTATAACAAACATAGAATCTGTCTTGGGCTTATTTGTATTAGCTGTATTATGATCTTAGAGTTTCTGTGGTGGATCAGAGCCCTTCTGTGTTTAACACCTATAAACCACACAACAAGGCTACTTCCTGCCCCAAAAACCTTACGCTACAAAAGGCAGGGCAGCCAAAGAAGTGGACTGAGTAAGCAGAAGGTGGGAATAGAAGGAGGTAATCAGAACTGACAGCGGTTGTTGAATATTATTAGCATTAGCATGGGCTGCCAAATATCTTTGTGACTGCAGTATTTTACAGGCAGAGGAAAGGTTTCAGGTTTACAAATGCGGATCTGAAGAAGGAAAAGCTCATGACCACAGGTACTGCTATGTCCGAAGGGGCACACCTCTTCCAGAGCACAAGTTTTTTCCTGTGAATACATTCAAATTGTACTGTTGATTTTCTTGCCTTTCGTGCTCATTCCAGACGGCACTGCTTTTCAAGTAGGACATTAAATAGATTCTGTTGTAATTAAGCAATTAGCTGCACAATTAAACTTGAAGTTAGATAAATGTTGTGAGCCACACTCCGTAACTGCTTGTGAAGTGACACCTAGGTTGTTTGCTCACTGGACTCCCACCTTCTCTTCTTCAAATCCCTTCTAGTAGTAATGGGGATAATAATTAAGAATGATAACAATAAAACTCCTTGTTAAGTTCCTGCATACCGAGTTACTGAGCCAGCACACTTTTACTTGGGTGCGTTGTCTCGCATAGCAGTGAGCTGATTCATCTTGCACCAACTCAGAGACTGAAGAGAAGAGCTCATACCTATCCCCACTCCCCTTCGTAAGTCTATCTAGGAAGGGATTTCAGGTGTTGATTTAGCATGACAAATAGTGTAAGAGGGCATTAGTACCTTCCTCTAGTTACCTACTGTACTACCTGCTTCCATACCACACAACAGAACGGTGGTTGGGCTGTCAGCCACTCTTTGTGCAATATAAATCAAGGCCAAGCACACACAAGTCTTACAAAAAAAATCCTCCCTCTCATGAACTCATTTATTGTTCTGCATGGACCAATTCTGCTAACGCCTACCCACTTGAATAACTGTACTCATTCTTTGAAATTAAAGTATGACTGACTAGTTGCATGCAAACTAGGTTAAGCCCTTAAATTCTGAGCTTTTGAAGACAAAACTGCATCTGACATGCTTTGCAGTGCTCCTGAACTACTTGAGCATACTATGAAGTAAGAAAATAAAAGTAGAAACTAAGGCAAGGCTTTTAAGATGTCCTTAAATTGACCTTCAGACAAAACCAATGCTGAACACTGAGAAAGGAATTGTGAATGAAGAAGTATAGGGTCCCAAGTGTAAACGAAAGCTCCACAATCCCATTTAAGCATTCTTAGAACATTAATCCATTTAAGATATTAGGACAGCAAAGGACCATTGTTCAGGACAGTAAGTGAAAGTCGAGATGGGCTGGGTTACTCCTTCCAACACAGAGAGATACCATATTTCAATTCTGAAAATATATTCAGAGGAAGTTGAGATCTTTTATTATTTAAGAAGCTCCACTGGGGTCTTTAAAAGTGTTTATTTTAAAAAGCAAAAACCTTACAGCCACTCATAAAACAAAGAAAAAAACCCACCTCCTCATATATGAGCTAAACATGTACTGCATTACTTTAATCTCCTCATAATTACCATTTTCACATTTCTTTCATTTGTCATAAAATTGAATCTTCCCAGACAGACTGTCTGATAAAATTATATAGTTAGCTACAGTACATCAAAGAGAGCAGGTGAAAGTAAGTTGCATATTCACACACGCTGAAATTCTGGTTGACCTAATAAGAAAGAGGTTTTTGTATCTCCTGCCTCTTCTTTTGGAATCTATCCTCATTTAGTGCAGTTAATCTTTCTAATTTTCAATTTGAAGTGTGTCATCTGAACATAATGGGAGAAGCAAAACAAATAGCTGAAACAACAATCACATTGTACAAGGTCTGTCTTTGTCTAGGTTGCAAAAGACAATGCTGCTCTACTGAAAACACTAAGAGAATTCTAATCAAGTCGGAGTTTCCCTGGAGGACCTGTGTTAAATAGTCTTGTCCTGAGAAAGTAAAGATTGTACTTCACTTCAGATATGGACTTTTGAGAGGTGAATATCAAACATTTTCAAGGTCTTGTCTTTTAGAAAGAAAATCCTACCATGGCCTCATGACAGCTGGTTTGGGGTTTTTTATTTCTTAAAGATTTTTTAGGTCATTCTTTAAATACAGATTTAATCAATTTTCAGTTTAAAATTCCCAGAAAAAAAAAATCTCATTCATTCTAATTTATATCAAACACAAGAGATTATATCACTGCAACTCTGTGTGGGATTTGAAATAGCTCTAAATGACCTGGTCTGAGATTTGAAATCTGCACTTTCGCGCATGCATAGCCTGTGAAGGTTTTCATTTGGTGTTCACGCAATGCTAATGGAGTCATGACATGCAGGCCATAATGCCTCTTCCCACAGATGACAGCACAGAAGGCACAATTTTGTGTATTTTATTTACATTGACTTGTGTATTTTATTTACATTGACAAGGTCAAGGGGTCAGGCTGCTGATTATGAACTCTCCTGTTAGACGGACCCAGAACATATGGCAGCAGGGGATTCACTGGCAGCTCCCTTAAGCAAGGATTTAGGATATTAGTGTCTAAATGGAACAGTTGGGTGCTCACCTCAGCCTTCATTCTGGACTAAATCTTTTACTGTGTGTCACCTACAGCTCTACCCCGTGGCCAGCCAGGCAGGTTGATGATTTTTCATGGAAGTAATGCTTACAGAGAGTTCAAAGGTTCAGGAATGAGGCAATAAGTATTTTCATCTTTTGGGATTGTGTAAGCCCCACAAATGGCCTCAGGCCCTACTGAACTAATGTTGCAAGTTCCGCAGCTTGAGTAAAGTTAAGTTTTGTTTGTTAACAGCAAACATGAGCTTGTGAGATTGCCTCACAATTTACTGAAATTTAAATAACCTTTATGATAACATGGAATTAGGCTGCGCTTAACAGGGACAACACTGAGTTATAAGGGGGTAAGATTAATCCTGTCTTCAGGAACGTTGGCATTTTACTGATGTGTCACCAGCATGTGCTGCCAGTGACCCTTTAGAGACTATTCTGTGCAATGCTCTGTAGATAGCAAAATGCAATCCCTCAAGACATAAACGTTAGGAAAAGCCAAAGTGTTTACAACTGAAAAAAAAAGGAAACCTACCATTTCAACTTGAAAACAGATAAAGATTTCAGGTAATCTCTGATCAGATCTTTCGCTTAGCTCTTAATGTAACAGCTCTACTAACATTATGTGGCTGCCTTTGAGTTGTGGGCTGAATCCAGAAAAGCTTTAGGGTATGGGCTCATGGGACTGGGATGGAACTACCACATTTTACCCACATACTACCCATCCACTCTACTAACCAGCTTTGTGTACAGTTGTAGCCCACCTCAGTTATAAAGTAAAACACTAAATACGAACCAGTGAAGTTTATTAAGCAGATATTTTACATCAGTGTTGGGGTGGGTGATGAGCATACAAGAGTTGTTTTAGAGGATCATGACAACCATGAAGGACACAGGGAAGGACAGCAGAAATCCCTGCCAATGAGCATATGTTTGATGCAAGTATTTTGCTTCAAACATATACCACAATCAAATAAGCCACAAATGAGCTGATACACTACATTGGCAATTAATTTGTATCAGAAATAGTATGGCCAGCAGGACTAGGGAAGTGATCGTCCCCCTGTACTCGGCACTGGTGAGGCCACACCTCGAATCCTGTGTTCAGTTTTGGGCCCCTCACTACAAGAAAGACATTGAGGTGCTGGAGCGTGTCCAGAGAAGGGCAACAAAGCTGGTGAAGGGTCTGGAGCACAAGTCTTATGAGGAGCGGCTGAGGGAACTGGGGTTGTTTAGCCTGGAGAAAAGGAGGCTGAGGGGAGACCTTATCGCTCTCTACAACTACCTGAAAGGAGGCTGTAGCGAGGTGGGGGTTGGTCTCTTCTCCCAAGTAACAAGCCATAGGACAAGAGGAGATGGCCTCAAGTTGTGCCAGGAGAGGTTTAGATTGGATATTGGGAACAATTTCTTCATGGAAAGGGTTGTCAAGCATTGGCACAGGCTGCCCAGGGAAGTGGTTGAGTCACCATCCCTGGAGGTATGTAAAAGACGTGTAGATGTGGTGCGTAGGGACATGGTTTAGTGGTGGACTTGGCAGTGCTAGGTTAACAGTTGGACTCGATGACCTTAAAGGTGTTTTCCAACCTAAACGATTCTATGATGCTAAAACACACATTCCTGAGTTCCTCAAATTGAAGTAGTCACTGCCCAGGTGCTGTCCTCTTCAGCAGGAGGGACAGGATCTCGATGCATGGATTTTCTGTCTCTCTCTTCTTGAAGAGGGCATTGTCTTTTCTAGTGTTAATGCTATGCTACATATTCCCTAACTCCATTAGCTCCTGCATACACATTGTTAATGCATGCTAGGCTTCGTCAGGCTATCAATGTTTGTGAAGCCAATGAAATCACAGGTTTTTTATTATCTCACTAATTTTGTATGAAAATTTTCATATCAACAGCAGTTTAATTTCAATAACCTAACAATACCATTTTTGCATTTAATTCCCGAACATTTGACTTCATGCAGTTCTGTAATCAGTAAACTGCTATATTAGTTTACTGGAGCATTTTGTAGTTTTCTAGAGTTAAAAGAAATAACAATTACAGAAATCAAATAGAAACAACCCTCCTGCCCCAGAGTCCCAATAATGCATCAGCAGGACAGCAGAGATCCCCCTACCACTCAGACTAACAGCAGGAGTGAACCAGGTCAGTATATTTTCAGCGGGTTTCACAATTATTTCTGTCAGCAGCAGAACACTGGGGGTTCCAGTGGTGCCCAGGACTTGCAAAACATAGTGGTCATGGTGCTTTCAGCCCCTGTCTTAACCTCATCCTTCATTACTTTAGTTCATGTAGCTTTTTACTCTCAGCCTACATCTATCTAGTGGCTTCGCCCTCCCCACCACTTCCCCTTTGGGTTTCTTGTGCTTAATTCACCATTTTCTAACTGTCCCTTCAGGCTTGGCTCCTCATCCCTCTGCTTCCTCAACCTGGGGAAAGGAAGAGTACTGAAAGCACATCAGAGAGTGTCTTTGTCTGTAGTGCTCCCCGGCCTTGAAGAAGAAATAAGAGGGGGAAGTGTGCTCAACCAATGCAGTCTTATCCTAGGTCATACTTCATACAAACAGAATATGATGAGTTAGCTGTTAAACTATAATACATTTCCCCAGTTTTCAGAAGCTCGTGATTCAGCAAAAAGTTGGGGCCATCAAAAAGCATCTTTTTGAAAAAGGAATTACTCTCTTAGCAGAATTCTAGCTCTGGTTCTAAAGCTCAGGAACAGTGGAGCTCCTAGTTTAAGAACTGTTTTCATGTGGGTAAAATCAGATGCAGATTTATCAGGCAGGATGGAGGCTGTAATCTTCTTTAGTCTCCCCTCAGCTCTCCAATAGCACCAAGGAAGGTAGTAAGCGTTTCCCTCATGTGATGTGGCTGCTCAGTTGTGTAGCCTTCCCAGTCACATAAGGGTTATAGCTGCTCCTGAGTAAAACACTCTTTTTTTCTTTTCTGAAAAGGGCTAAGCTATTTTAGTTCAAGTTTTCAAAAGAAGTCTTCAGCCTGAGGCCGAAATTTAGCATGAGAAATTTCTGCCCAAATTATTAAAGAATGGTGAAATTACAAACTACTGAAAACAGATGGAGTTTGGCATAAGAAATCACAGATGCCATCACTTATGGCCTTTATACTCTCTGAGCATTTATACTGTAACATGTACGAATGTGAATATGCAGTACCACTCAGCAGAGTACTTGTTTTTCTTACCTTCTATGTTCCTTTTTAAAAAAAAAAAAATTATACAGGTTTTATGGCTGCAATAACGATCTTCAAGAAATGTACTTCCAAGTAGCTAGAGGCCGTTAGGTCAACCTTCCAGTGAGCAATCAGATGGCAAAAACCTCCTTACCTCGATGTCATTATTTCTTACAAAAATCAATAATGACTTTATCCTTACTTGCTGTTTTCGTTCAGTGTAACAGTGCAAACTGCATAGAATAACACAGAGACAGAGGGGTCTGAACAGATACTAAGAAAGCTAATGGAGTGGATGTTAATTTCTGGAAAGAAGTTGTTACGCAAACAGAACAAAAACCTTTCAACCCTTAACTAAAAAGGCAGTAATTATGCATTCTTCCAGGGTGGAAAACCTATTATAAACACCATTTGTAGAACAAAATCTAGCTTTGACTCTTGCCTATTTTATAATAGTGCAGAAGGAAGAGGTGGATATTATAATAACCATTAGATGCAAAGAAAGAAATTATGAATGAAAGCCAGTTTAGCAAGAACCAGGAGATAAGACAGTTACATTAGAACCTTAGTATCTTATTGGTGGATCCATTTTTTAAATCAACTTGGATTAAAATAGGGGACAAATTTAGGGTTCAAGTCAACAAAGGAACAGCTGTGCACTTCCATTTTTATTTGATTTATATTGTTCCCAATCGATTCCATACAAGAGAAGCACCTTCTGCTATTACAAAGACTCATTATAGTGAATTAGAGTGCCTCCATGGAAATCAGTACTTACATTTGTTCAAAACTGATACACAGCAGAAGAAAACAAGCCAGGCTCTCTCTACATCCAGTATCTAAAGCAAGCCATCAGTGGCTACAGATAATTTGGGAAAACAACTATACATTTTAAACCAAGGAAACTAATTTTGCCTAACTGAAAAAAGATACAAAAGTAACCTCTTGATGTCAGGAATGAAAATTATTGGTAAGCAAGGCCTGCCTCTATGGCTTGACTTTCTCTGTTAGTATCACCAGATGGAACCCACACCACTAGGGAATTGTACGAATTCTAATAGACTTCCATTTTTTGCCTCTTCACATTTTCTGGACATAGTTTCAAAGGGGTTTAATGTTAGACCTACCCTCCAGACAAAGATTTAACAGTAAATGAAGACTGACTTGCTTCTGTTACTGTAGTTCAGCCAGAACATTTGGGTAAAATTCAGGCCTAGCTGCATTCAATGGGAGATTTCCTACGAACTTCAGATGAAGCCAGGATTTCATCTTAGCTGTCTTCTCTGCTCTTGTGTAGGAGAACTGACTACAACTAGGCAGAGATGATGCATTGTTCTTGATAGTCTGCACCTGTGTCTAATTTAGTCTTGCAGCTAGAGCTACACAGCAAAGTAGTTGACAGCTACTAGAGAGAACAGTCTGGAAACTGTCAAGTCACAGAAATGCTTTCTGAGCTCTCACTCTTTGGAATAAGTTCTTTTCTGTTTAATCAAAGGAAAAGTATTTTTGTTAAGAAACTTTGCGTTCCAAATAAGAATGCTGTTAAGCCAGGGAATGAAAATATGAAATAGCTGTTTGTTACCAGTGCTGTAAATCATCTGTGAAAGCCTTCACAAACACACCAGATGCAGACTGCTAAATCCTTCTACTTCATGACAGCACTGAACCACTGACGGAATCGTGCTTTCCATAAAGAGGAGTGAGCAAGTACCAGATATGTAAAGCGTATATGCATCAGTTATGATTAGCAAGTGAAGCAGATGCCATATTCAAGCAATAATGCAATGTTGTATAGCCAGATAAAATTTCACATGTGGGTATACACATATATATACAAGAAAACCTAGGTTCTATACATTCACATTATTAAATTACACTAAATTTTGAGTGGTGTCATAACTGACAGTATAGCATAAAAACAATGCAACATTCAAGTTGTGCATCTAATTGTTTGTGTGTGTGTGGATACATGTATATATTCAACAAAATTTTCCTCCCCATAATTATGCACAGAGATAACAATGTTTCCATTATAACTTTCCCAGCAATGGTTTGAAAATCAGTAAATATAGTTTTCTGTTGCTGCGAATGGAAAGTTGGAGGCTGAACTCAAGGCTGAATTTAAAGTTTTGGAAAAGTTGACTAATTCAGAATTTTAAGACAATGCTTTAAAAAGCAAAACATTTTATAGATACATGACTCAGAAAGGGCTGAAATCTAAAGCATTTAGCTTGACAGGTGTATATATATACACAGACAGAGGTAAAAGAAGGCTTTGTACATTCACAGTGTGAAATTACTGTGAATCTGTACAAAATTTTGAAATGTCTCATTATTTCCAGCATAGCATAAAATCTATTCAGTATTCAGGTTATGCATTTAACTGCTTGCATATCTGCTGCAATTTATTACTATTTATTATTTTTTCTATAGATATGACACAAGGATCAATGTAATCTTCTAATTTAATATCCCAGATTGGTAAGATATATTCATAAATGATTCCATTGCTGGTTTGCCTCATTGGCCTTCTACTCTGTTCCACCAGACCTTCTTGTTACTTAGCCTATCTTCAGCCTCCGGCATTCGCAATCTTCAGCTTACAAGAAATTAGGGCAATATCCATAAAAGGATGTTTCAATTTAGTTTACCCTGCCTTAGATCCAGAAAGAAGGTTCATAGACCTATATTAGGTACTAAGAATAGAATTTATACCCAACCGACACTCCAGCCAATGGGAAACGCTGTAGATCATGAAATCTCACCTCTCTTAAGTGTTTAAAGCACCTAATACTGAGCTGCAGAAACGCATCTAGAACTAGATCAATATACATAATTCATAATATCTTTTGAGGGCTTACAAGTCTAAGTTGTCTATGCTTAACCGGATGCTTAGCTTACTCTTTTGTGATTGTGCTCTGGTGTAATTGTTCAATGCTGAAAACACGCAGGAAATGGGAGATTTACTGGAGAAAAATTCTCCCAGCCCCATGGACACTGAGATACCTAAAAACTGAAGTACAGGTGATAAAGACAGTGACTTGACTCTGGCTTTTACCTTCTGCTAAGCTCCCTCACCATCTTTTTACTGGTGCTGAGACCCAAGTCCCAACTGAATTTTCCCTGAAACTAAGCTTAGTTGGTTATTGTGAAAGCTTCAGCCCTTCACAAAGTATTCTAAAACTTACTCCCGAGCTTTTACATAGATCCAAGAGCACTAACTTTAGCTGACACAAGCCAGTTTTGAAATCTATTTCAATAACATCATCTTTTACAGAAATCTCACATCTAAGCCATGCATGTGCAAAACGCCACTCCTGAGTAACTTGGTTCAAATTCTTCTTAAAGTATAAAATAACTTCATCCCAAGACACAGGTGAAGGGTGGCACTGGGACAGAAGGGCCCACGAATTCAGCAGGATTTAAGAAATCAGAGGTAGGAAATACCTTTGGTGCACGAATTTACCTCAGCCACCGCTGCCCACGCCTTGCTTTCCAGGGTGTTTTAAACGTTTTCAGCTATGGAATTCAGCCTCTTTCATACAAAAAAATCACGCCGTCCTCGGAGCTGACGCCCCAGCCCTCCTGACTGAACACACCGCGGGTATCAGCCCCCCGGCGGCGGGCGCTGAGGGGGCCCGGGGCGCCGCCCGCCATCGCCTCCCCCTCCAGCCGCGGCGGCCCGCGCTGAGGGGGCCCCGGGCTCCCCTGCCATTGCCTCCCCTTCCGGCCAGGTCCCCCCCAACCCCTCCAGCACAGCGGGGGGCGAAAGGAGTTTCCCCCCGCCTTCCCCAGGCACCCCAGCGGCACAAGCAGGCTCGGCCCGCGGCCGCCACCCCCGCGACCCACGCCGGCCCGTACCCGCCCCGGCCGCCGGTCGGCCCGGCGCTAGTTTCCGGTGGGACTTTGTGCCGCAGCGTTTCCCTTCCCCTCCTTGGCTCGGCTCGGCCCGGCCCGGCCCGGCGGCGGTCTCCCCACGGGCCATGCAGTCGCGGGTGCTGTGCCTGGGCGGCGGGGCCGGGGGCCCCGCTGCGCGCAGGGTCCGCCTGCTCCTGCGGCAGGTGCTGGGCGGCGGCGCGGCCGCGGCGCGGTCCAGTCGCCTGGAAGTCAGGGCGCTGCACGGCTCAGGTAACGACCCCTGCCCTCCGGGGTGGCCCGGCCCGGGCCTCCCTGCAGCCTCCGCCTGGCTTCCCTTGCCCCGGTCAACCCTCAGGCCCTGACACCGGGCCCAGAGGCGTGGGCAGCCCCGCTCTCCCCTCAGACAGGCGGCCCGGAGGAGGCCTGGAGGCAGGTTACCACCTTATGGGCTGCTGGTTTGTCCAGTTTGCGCTACTGTGCCTGTTTCTTCTTATGCTCGTGAGTATTGCATGAGAGGAAGGGACAGAGTTCGGGCACAAGCTTGCAGGGACACTTAGTGTGGCTTTCCATAGCTTCTCTCAAAGCATTTCACCCGCAGCGTGAAGCCGAAGCCTGTACCTGCAAGAACTGCTCTTCTCCATCAAGTGGCTTATTACTGCCTTGCGATGCTTTCTGGTTTTGCATTGCGTGGCTTGGTCCTTCCGCAAAGGCAAAGCCATATCCATGTCAGGGTTTGCCAAGGCTGATGCGTGTTTGAGTGTGCCTGCAGCATATGGTAATGAGATAGGGGGTTAACCTTGAGCTTGCATATGCTAGGAAGGATGACCTGAACTGTCCTGGAATATCCTCTGGTGACCTTTGAGACAGATGACGGGCCTGTGCAGAACAGAAGTGGTGTTTGGAAGCGGTGACATATGCCTGTGGTAGCTGGCACTTTTCTGAATGAATGCCAAAAGCAACAAAGCTACTAAATACAGAACGAGTGATGAGCGGCTGTAAATTACGGAGACAGAATGACAGCAGGTGATTCTGATGGTGGGGTACTCGCTCAAGCTCTTAATTACACCCCTTTAATACCATTTATGTACATTTTTTTAAAAAAATCTCTTTATTAGTTGACCAGTCATTCCTTTAAATACGTGTTTAGTTTCTCAAAGGTTTCTTAAGAAGGAAGCCTTTGAGGAATTGATAACCATAAAATTACTTCAAGAATTTTTGAACAGAAAATATTTTATTTGTGAAAAATATTAAAAAACCCTAGGGTTATTTATCTTAAAACAAATAGGAATAAACCAGAACAAGTTAACAATGTGTGAAACAAGCATCTGAAGAAGGTAGCTCCGCACTTCTTATGCCCTTTGTTGGGATGAGTAACCTTAAGAACAAGAAGAAATTCCTCAGAATGAAATGGTAACAAATGCAGTATTACTGAAAATACTTCGTAATTTCCAGTGTGCTTGGGAATGTACTGAGTGTAACTTAGCAAAATTCATGAATACACTGTATATGTATATGAATAATAGGAGTATTCCCAGTTACAATCAATGATGGTAATAGTTTTGGTAGAAAGATTTAAATCTCAAAGCTCTAGACAATCTTGAGTTTATTAAAGGCAGACTAAGAGATAATATCAGGGATATTTGCCCTCCCAGCACCTGAGACATCTTATTCATTATAGTGCTTCCTGTGCTTCTATGAATTTGGAACCTTGATATTAGGAATACTATTTATTATTTGGTTTTTGTTGTTTTTTTTTTTAAATTGATTTTATTTTAAATATGATTGTATGTCCTCTTTGCAGGCCCTATCGCTCCTTTGGAGTTACTGAAGTTACAAAAAGATGAGATGATGAGATGGTCTGAAATTCTGTGTGCAATACATGTTTTTGCTACTTCTATGCAGCTGCTGTAATTGCGAGTCTTGTTAGCAGAGGTTGCATGTCTCTTCCCTACTGATATTCTGAAAATATTTCTGAAAAGGCTGGAAGCTGTTAACAGTCAAGTAAACAGCAAATTGTTGTCTGCCCAGTAATTTGGATCTGACATCCCTGCCAGATCGTATTTACTGTCTGTGCTGGTACCTTTTAAGTGTAAGGGAGAAGCTGTTGCCTGATTTTTGTCCTGTTATATGTGAAGGAGCCATGCTTAGCTTTTCAGCTCTGTCTTTGTAATGCAAATGTGGCTCGCTGGTGCACTGGGGGCTGTGGAGGAACTGCTAGAGGTATCTAGTGGTAATGCTTAAGAGAAATCTCAAAGTGAAAGACAGAGGCACTCAGTGACTAAAGAGTAATGGGAATATCTAGGAAGGGTTTGGGTTTGCACAACTTATTTAATGAGGGAAACAATTTATAGTAACAAATGTTGTGGAAGGAGGACTATCAGGTTATTTTTTAGTGCAGGTTTCATGTTTCCTTCCAAGTGACTGAAAATAATCAAGTTTTTATAGACTGCAGAGTTATTTGAGATGAATTATTATCTTAAACACAGTATGAGCTGAACAAAGTGAAGTTCGACGTAACTCAGTTCACTGACATTTAATTATTTGCATCTATCTGTATGTAATAGAAAACGTTTGAAAAAATCTGACGGAATACATGATATCAGAGATGCTTTAAGGGGTCGGTGGGAACAAATGGTGAATTTGGTGAAAACTGAAGAGCTGGGAAAATGAAAATCATTGCCAGTCAGATAGTACAAGCAAAGGAAGGTCTCTCGTGTGCTTTACTGCTCAGTGTACATGAAACAATTCACGCTTTGTCACTTGTGTAGACCAAAATATATACTAGCTTCATTCACTGTTTTCTGCAGCTCTGCCTGTCCAGGTTCAACTTCCTATGCTTTCCAAAACCTGGTCAGTTCCAGTTCCTAAGCAAACCCGTGTTTAAAGCCTAAAAGATCTCAGTAATACATACAAGAGTGTCTGCCGAGTATAACACAGTCAGTTGTGAAAACTGTACCAGACTTCAGAATCCTGTAATGTTAATCATCAGTGTACAGGATCTAAGTGATTGTGGTAAAAATGTATAATCTGAAAGAAGACTACGAATGGGACCATGTGTTTAGAAAGGGTTTTGGGTGTTTTTTTTTTTTTTTTCCTGGGTCTATCACTGTTCAAAGACTAAAGAACTGGTTGATGACGGATATAAACGCTTTCCAGCACATTTCCTTTTCCGACTTTGCCTGTGTCATTATCTTGTTGAAGTTCGCCTGTTGACAGCTGGGAGTGGTGTTCTGGCAATATTTTTTTCACTGGCAAAATCGATTTAAGAGACTTCATTCTTTCATCTTTCTCTTAACATTCCTGCTATTGTTCATTGCCTCCGTAGTTGTACGTAGTGGTCTGCATTGTGGTGACCAAAACGATTCCAGTGATTTGGTTTACGGTGAGGCCTTACAAACAGTTGTTGTGTCAGCACAACTGAGAAGGCAGCAAATGGAGACAGGAATTTTCAAAGCCAGTTGTCTTGAAAGTTTGCAGACTTATGCCTGAGTTATTTCAAATTATTCTAACATTTAAGAGAGAAAACGTTGCTGGCAAAAAAATAGTGTCTTTTATTAGACACACTGATACAGCTGGAAGAAAGGGATGAGCTGTCAGGCAGATAAGCTTCTGTACGCTCTTCAGTAGGGTTTCACGGTTGTTCCTATGAGTAGATGTCAGTAAATAGCTTTTGAGTTTTAACTGTTGGCTGTTGTTCAAAATTTAAATTTTCTTGTTTAGCAACTGTTACAGTCCTGATACGTGTTGATGTGTTCTGCAAGTCCTGCCCATTTTAATACATAATCCTGAAGCTGAACCTGCTTGGCAAACTCGGGGACTCAGGATAGTTGCGTAGGAGATGCCATAGTGAATTTTAAAGCTGTTTTGTCTATTTTGGTTATATTTTCAGTAAATGGGAAGTTTTAAAAACAATTCTATTGATTTTCAGTTGTAGTTTCTTTTTAGTTGAAATACATTATTGAAATTATACTAATGCATTTGATACCTAAGCTCAGTTTAGAATAGACTGATAGTCTGGTTTTTCTGCATTGAGCAAACTGTGCTTCAGGAATCTTCATGCAGTTTTAAAACACTATGAGCTAATTTTTCACATAAGTAGCACTGGCCACGGAAGATTTGAAAGGGAACACTGGGGATGTGGTGGGCATCTGTTACCGTATGACTATGAGGAGGTAGTGGATAGCGCTTTCTACAGACAGCTAGCAGAAACCTCCCACTCATGGACCCTCATGCTCATGGGGGATTTCAACCATCCAGACATCTGCTAGGAGGGCAATCTGGCATTGTGTATGTGCTCTTGGTAGTTTCTAGACTGTGTTGGTAAAAATTTTGTAACGCAGATGCCAGAGAGCCTGGTCAGGGGTAAGTCTTCACTTCATCTGCTGCTCACAAGTAGGGAAGAACTGTGGCTGGTTTGGTCATAGATGGCAGCCTGGATCGCAGTGACCATAACTTGATCTGGAGGAAAGCTGGGAAGGTAAGTAGCAGAATTAGGATCCTGGACTTAAGGACTGCAGGCTTTCACTTATTCAGAAGATTGGTAGGTAGAATCCCTTGGATAACAACCATGAAGAAGAAGGGTGCCCAGGAGAGCTTGAAGATTTTTAAAGAAAACTTAATGACAGCTCAGGAATGAACCATTCCACAGTGCAGGAAGATTTGGTATTTCAGCAGGAGGCCTGCTTGGCCAAGCAGGGAACTTCTCAATGAACTAAAACACAAAAAGGGGGCATACGAAAGTGGAAATAAGGACAGACAACAGGAGAGGAATGTAAAAGTGCTGTTTGGTATGTAGGGACAAAATCCCTACCATCTGACAAACTGCAGATCTTTAGTCCAGAAGGACCTCGATAAACTTGAGGACCGGGCCTACAGAAACCTCACAAAGTTTAAGAAGAAGTATGAAGTTCTGCTGCTGGACGTAAGTGTTGCTGTGTGTCACTACAGGCTGGGGAGGCACTGGCTGAGTAGCAGCTTTGCTGAAAAGGCTGTGGGGTTGCAGTGGATGTCTGGTTGAATATGAGCCAACACCTCATAGCAAATTCGGTGAACCACAGACTGGGCTACATTAGGAGTGTGGGCAATGGTAAAGGGAGGGTTCATCTCTAGAAAGCACTGGTGAGGCTCTGCCTGGAATGCTGTGTCCGGTTTTGGGTTCCCTAGTTCTAGGGAGATACTGAGAAACTGATGGAGTCCACTTGAGGGCTACCAAAATTGTCAGGGGCCTAGAGCACCTGATGGTGAGGAGAAGCTGAGGGATCTGGGCTTGTTAGGTTTGCAAGGAGAGGCCTAAGGAAGGAGAAATCTGTTGACAACTTACAATTATAATTACAAAAATGATTAAGTCTAACTCTGCTTAATAGTGGCAGATAGTATATCAAGAGGCAGTCATCACAAATTGGGGCTTGGGAGGCTCAGGCTGGACAATAGGACAAACCTTTTTACTAGGAGAATAGTGCAGCAGAGGAAGAGGTTGGCTTGAAAGGCTGTGGAACATCCATCCTTGAAGGTTTTTGAGACTCAGCCAGCCAGAGCCACAGCTCATCAGATCTCATCTTGGTGGTGAGCTGATGTTGAGCAGGAAATTGGAGAAGATGACCAGTATTTCTAAAGTGTTTCGGTAAATGATGAAATGGGCAGCTTAGCACTTCTTCGACGTGGTAAGCATATTACTCAGATATTCTGAAATTTATATGTCAAATCTATGTGAGATCATAATGGTATTAAACATATTTAAAACTGACTTTTCACATCATAACACTTTCGTAATTGAGCATCATCAGACTCCCTACCTTCAGGGTATGCTATTGGCCCAAACGAAAAATAGCTCTCTGCTAAGAAATAATGGTAAGCTTCCTACATGACTGGATGTCAGATAAGATTCCGCGTTCATATTGTTGATCTTCTACTAATGCAGAAAAATGGAGGAAAAGGTTCACTTCCTGGAGTAAATACCAAGATTTTGTTTTAGTGACACTTTGGACTTTAATCAGTAAAGAGAATCATTAGCCTAAAGTAGGCAATTGAAAAATCACGCATTAGCTTCAAAACTGAAAATTAAAAAAAAAAGGAAGTCTAACAAGAATGTTCAGTAGAAATCGAGTAATATTCCAGTTTTATGTTTGAAGTAATTATTTTGGTTTCTTAGAGGGAAAGACTTTCTTTCTTTTGCTCATAAAAAAAGGGTGACTTAAGTGAAGTGGATTTTTTTTTGCTTAGATTGGAGATGGGTTTTGTTGTGTAAACATCCAACTATTTCAGTCAGCAGCAGCTGTCAGTCTGCAGCGTCCTGCGGCAGCAGCTGAGCTCCACCTCATCTGTATGGGAAGGCAGTGGTGGTCAAGGAGCAAACCTAGTGAGTGCAGAGAGTGGGTGTCTGTCCCTCATACTCATACGTTTGGGAGGCTGCCACTACCAATACAAGATGCAGAATAGGTTACAGTGATACTCAGTGACTCAGTGTGTAATTTTTGCAGCCGTGAAGATGGCCAGTAAGAGCAGGTATGAAATGAGAGAAATAAGTTGTGTAGATAGGGCTGCCTTTTTTTTTTTTTTTTCCCTGAATAATGTATTCTGAAAAGTTGAGGAAAAAGAAGAAACAAATCCTGGAAAGTGCTATTTCTGTTTCTTCAAATTAAGTTGGCTCTTCAAGGATGACAGCTGACACTCTTTTCTGTGTCCTTTTGGAAATGTGCTGGATAAATACCAGTTAAAAGCATCTTTTGGCTTTTTTTCTCCTTTCCTTCACATTAGAATGACATTAAGACCTGGAAATATATATTTGAATATAATACAGATTTTGAACTTTCCTCTAACAGGTGTGATCTTATCACACAGAAATTAATGTTAGCAGAGCTTAGCACCTTCACAGTTTTAATATGCTCTTGCTCTTACTGGCTTTTGAGACCAGATGGATGGTCTGTGTACAAGTGAATGTGTAATATACTAAGATGACTGTTGGAGTGTGTTAATCTCACATAAATTCAGGACTAAAGAGGCCAGAAGGCAATAATTTCAGCCACCTAAACCTGAAGTTTCATTGTAGTGTCTTATAAAAACCCTGATAACATAAAGATTTACACGTGAGATTGGAATGGTTTCTGTTCTGCACTCAAAAACTAAACACACATATAGATCTGTGCAGAGCGTTTTCTTTTGCTGTAGGATTTCTTTATTTTAAAATAGCCATTTCAAATTTATTCATGTCCTTTTTTTTCCTTGATGTGTTATTTCACCAGAAAAAAAATGGTGAGTAGAAGAAATAAAACTTTTTTCTGCTTCTTAAGTTCTTAAATTGTAGTTGAGATGCAATCTATTTATCTCAGATATGACCAGCATTGCTGTAAATAATTTAAACAGCAGTGGCTTTTTCTTCCCAACATATAGGAAAAAATAGTAGGATTAGGGAATAGTCTCTTCTTGGGAGGAGGAGAGGAGAAGAGAGATAGTTGGTGCAATACTAGCTTTTAAATAGAAGACCGGGTCAAAGGTGCCAAGCACACAATAAAGCTGCATCTTCAAGTAGCCTTCTTACTGAGATTATAACAAAAGCATCCACAGTGGGTCAGAACAAAGGTCCATCAAGTCCTGCTAATCCGTATCGGAGAACAGTGAGTAGGAGATGCTGGGGGAGAATAAAAGCACAGGGTGTTCGTGCAGGGGTGCCCTGCCAAAGTGCTCTCCCAGCATCCGGCTGCCTCCTCTGCAGCTCAGGGGCTTGGAGCTGGAGGTGATGCCTTTCTATTCAGTAGCCCTCAGTGGACTGAGCGGAAGAAATAGGCCTGCTCGCCTGAAGAGCCCTTGTCAGTTATTGTAAAAGCAGATGTAGGTATTAATATTGTTTTCTGTCTAAAATGTAGCTCTAAAGAAGAGAGTGTATCAGGTTCAGTGCGTTGCGGTTACTGGCTAGCTGTTTGTGCATGTGCGAATTGCCATTTTGCTGGAGGTGCAATTCACACCTGACTGTTCCAGATGCAGTAGAAAGAGCTTGTTGCATGTATTGAGGCTGTTTTCATATCTTCTTGTTTCAGAGAGTCTCTTCAGGGTGCCATTACTGGGTCACGATCTTTATGTGCTGCCAGTTTCTGACCCATATTGCATGGGCTCTTAAATGACCTGCTTTGTCTGTATGTTGTCGCCCCCCGAATGGGATGTCCCCCTTACCTTTTGGATTTTGGCTTATTTGGCACTTGTTTTGTTTCAGTAGCCATATCTCTTTGTGTACATCGGGCACTGCTTGTATCCCACTGTTTTCCCCAAAGGCTGTGGTACCTAAGATTACCATTTTCTGTGTGGGACAAAAGAAACCAGGGGCACATCTTCACTGCTCGCCTAAGCAAGCCTGATATAGGCTACAAAGTCTCCACCGCAAAACCCTGTGTGTATAGCTTTTGTCCACAATAGTGTGGTAGTAGCTTGTGAGATGGGTTGGAGTATTCATGGGCTATTCCATAATTTGCAGTGGAGTCAAATAATTTGGGTTACATGTTCTCAAATTATGAGTCTTGCTGATTTAACACCACCATTTTACCAAGCAGGCTGTTGTCAGTTCCTTGCCAGCTGGTGAAACATTGGAAAGACCCTGTCCAGGATGACATCTCTGTTCAAAGAGTTTGGAAATGCAGTGGAAATGGAGTAACCAAACATGAGATTTTAAACAAGTACAGAAGAAACATATGAGACAAGAAAATATAGCCCAGGTGGAAGTGTGTGATAAGATTAGTGGGCTAATCCCCCCTGTGCTCATTTAGCTAGGAAAATAGACTCTGCTGTCTTGGTTTATTGTTGCTTAAAGTTCTATTAAACACTGCTACTATTTTTGATTTTTGGACAGATGCAAGCTGGAGGCAACATTTGTCTCCAGGCAGCAACAAAGCTGTTGAAAGCTGAATGCCCTGACTGTATGCTAGGGTTTGTGTGTGCTCAGCTCTCTCCACATCTTGCATATAGTTCAGTCCCAGCCCATTTTTCATGAAAGTTTGTAGGGTCCATTGATGGCTGGAATATTTGTGGAATTTTTGGACATGATTAGGTGTGTTGATCAAGGGTTAGCATGTTATGGACTGACATAAATACTACCAGAAGAGATGCATTTTCCATTTTTCACCTCGACCAAACTCAGTTGGGTTTTCTTTTTTTTTTTAGGGAGTACAGGAAATCAACTAAGGCTTTTCAGTACTGTGCCAATAAAGTAGGTAACTAAAATTGTCTCCTGTAGATGATATCATTCCAATGTATTGAAAAAGTCTGACACCTTGTTGTTTCAGCATCTTGTCCCTACTGTGTTTTGGAAGACTGTGTATGCATGAAAGAGTATTTACAACTTGAGCTGAGGTGATTTAAGCTAGGAGCTAATTAGTCATATACTCTTGTCTCATTGCATGTTGGCTGGGGAATGGTGAGAAAATAAACTGGCACTAATTTCCTAAGGATATATCAGGCAACCTGCTCTTTTTAGAATGTTAAAATTCTTCCTAGCTGAGCTAATGAGAGAGGTGTCAACTTTTGCAGGAAGCAGTGGGCTCCTAGGATGTTTTCATGCCAACTTGGAGGCATTTTGGTCAATCCTTTAGCTGTTCCCCAGTGAGAAAGCGATTGGAGCTGCAGCAGAAGAAAGGGAAAGGGAGATGATGCTTAGACAGTAAAATAGTTTTTCTTACTTTAAAACTTAGAGAAGTGGGCAAAACCCTTGGAGAGCCAAAGCCTAGATTTTACTCCCTGCAGTGGTTGTGTCTGTTGTCCAGTGACTCTTTAAGATATGTAACAGTTCCCAGAATGGGGACCAGGCCCCCAGGCTGTTGCGGGACTTTCTTTTGGAGTGAGTTTGAATGCTTCATGCTGAAGAGCGCACAGTAGTCTTAGGTGCATTTGAACTGCAAATTCAACGAGGGCCAGGAAATAACTAAAGCCCCAGACTGCTGCCTAATTGTTAGCTTAGCCCCAGCTCTGTTTGAGACTATCCCACTTCTTGGCTCCTCCACAGATCTGCCAGAGAAGGGTGCTTAGCTCTAGTAGGGTGGGTGGGAACTGCTTGGTGCTGCTTGTCCTTAGGATCAGGGATGAACCCTTGGCCACCTTTTATTTGGCAGTACTGCTGTTGCCTAAGTCTCCCACTTTCTGGCAAGCCATTGAAGCGCTGTATTGTTGCGTAAAATGCAGGAACAACTACCAGCTTACCGCCTTCTGCCAATATTTTAAGGAAAAAATGGGGGGCTGATTATTTGGACTTCAAGAGCAACATAAAGAACCACATGCAGGCCTGTATATCAGGCTGTGAATCCCAGTCTCAGCATTGTTGTTAAGCCCTTAAATATGGGAGGAAATCAGCTATAATCCTTTCTTTGCCACTTCCTATTTGTTGCTGTAGGTGATTCTCCTCTGACTGCTACAAATCTAGTCCTAAACGTGTAACCTTCCCACGGATTGTGTGAGTCATGTCAGAACCTGGGGATTCTCAGTCCTGTGAGATGAGCAGTAACATCTGGGTATGCTGGAAGAGAACTGCATTTGAGTGCAAAACTAGAGTCACTGCTGACTGAAAGGAGAGCTGCTGTATGTATGGGAGGAGTTTTAGTTGCCTTTGTTAATTGGCACAAGCTTCCTCTTCAGCATCTCCCTCTCTGGTTCCAGCGTTGGTCTTCCGAACTCTCTGAGTCCTTACACAGTGCTGGAGATAGGCAACCGTAGACTGGGTCATCTTGGATGGAGTAGGACAAGGTGCAGATCTACAAAAGGATTTTGAGTTGGATCTTGTTCATGGGCTATGTACTTTCTACATCTCGTTTCTGAGAAAAGCATAAGAAACAGTTCCAAAACTTGGCCTCAATTCATGGAAAGGTAGTGTAATCAGACTGCTGTGGCAAAACTGCACCCCTGTGCAGCAGTCTTACTCCAGTAATCCTTTCCATCATCACGCACGCACTACAGTGCTTGTTGGGCAGTGAAGGTGGTGCTATCTTCAGCAACAGTAATGCAAAAAACATCATTTTACTAGAGTCATCTTAGTTTCATGGTTTTAATATTTGTGAACTCATTTGCATGGCCCAGATGGTTTCTTGAAAAAAATAAACTTTGAGTTTGTTACCAATCTGCAGCTCATTTTCTTGGCTTCACAGGTTTTGGGTGTTGTGCTGTTTTTCTGTGTGACCACCGCTGCCTTGGTGCTTGCCCATTTCCTGTCCACAAACTAGATTTCACTTCTGATTTCCACGAGAAAGTACACAGGGCATGCCCTGCAATTTAATTCAAGCCTGTGGTTGCAGGAAGACAGATAAGACAGGCAGGTCCTAGTAAGAGACCAGTAAATAAAATGGCCAGGTGCTTTAGTTTTGATGAAATCCAAAGCAAGAAATGCTTGAGACTTCTCAAACCTTGGAAAGGTGCCAGGTTCTGCAGTCAAGAGAGTACAGGAAGGGCCCACTGACATGAGTATGTCGTTTTGTACCTCCAACAGATACTGTTTCAGGCTGCTTGAAAACTCAGGAGAATCATCACCCCTACAAGCGTTTCTCACTGCTAGTTCTGCAGACAAACATGCTAAGGTTTTAATTTCAATAAATCAGCGATGGTAGCTGGAATGGGGTTCTACAGTGAGCTTGAATTCCATAGCTCTCAACAAAGTAAGTTATGGTTATAACAACAGCAACAAAAGAAAAAGGTCAAGGAATATTAATTAAATGTACATTGTCCTGCTACCTGATCTATCGAAAAGCAGCAGAGCCTAATTAGTAAACCAATAGTTCTCTAACACATTAGAGACTGTTTTGTGACAGTGAGCCTTACCACAGCAGGCCTATCATTTAAACTTTAATATAAGGACATTAAACACTTAAAAAGTATCCGGGAACTAAAAGACATTTTTTCTCTTTTTTAGGTGATACTGTCACTATTGGAGATGTGTCTTTTAAACTCAAAACACCGAAAAACCCAGAACTTGTTCCACAGAACTATGGTAAGAATCTACATTCCTTTTGAATGAGTTTCAAGGCTTTATTCAAAAAACTTTTACTCGCTCAAGTCACCCCACTGACTTTACTGAAATTATCTAAGAAATATGTTTTAAAAAAGCATGAAATTTGGGGAAGGCTATCTTTGCTGAGTTCTTTACTGTGTCTCTGCTTTAGCTGGTTATAGAGGAATCTCTTAACTTTGAATGTAACTTGTCCCATTGGTCAGTGGGATAGTAAAAGGATCATCTGTGTGTGTTTAAATATTTTGTTCAAAAGGGTTCTCATCCAGACGATCATCCAGTGAATGACCAGCAATCTGGCCTAGTCTGGTAGGCCAGATCATTGTATCTGCCTCTGGATTGTGGGCTGCTTAATTTCCATACCCCAGTAGGCATCACACTCAGACGCTTTTCCACCAGCTGATCTGAGGTACCGAAGATATCCAGTGCCATGTGTCAGCCCTTGCTGTTACAGGGTAGCCCATGAGGAAAGGGTTTCTGTTTTAGACTGTAACAACACTTCCCATACCTCATGAATTCCCTGGGAATGTGGCCAAACAGTTGAGAAATGCTGCTCTGTATTATTACTTTTTATAGCTTCTTAAATGATAGATTTTTGCTTTTCATAATTTATTTTGTATGCCTGTTTTCTCATTTTGATCATGCAGTAGGGACATCAGTTGTCTATGTCAATGACTAATGGGATCCATTTCACTTATTTACATTTCTTGTAGATTGTTTTGCTTTTGGGTTTTCTGTGCTGTACCAAATGTGTTAATTTTAACAGTGCCTCCCTGCCTTCCACTCTTCTACACCATGCCAGTCGCTATTACATGGTTTGGTCAATCTGTACTTTTCAGCAAGATAAATGTTAGCTCTAAGTTGCTATATCAGCATCTCTTTCAGTTCTTTGGACTGGGAAGGTAAGAGAATTATGAAAACATTTGGTAGAATCAAAGAATCAGATTTGTCTAGTTAATGACTATAAGATGGAGAAAGTGGTTGAAAACTAATCTGATAGCAAAAAAGTTATTAAACATGGAACTGTACAGAATGATGGGAGCTTAGCTAAAATCTGATACTACAACTAAAAGTAATGTTTATTACCACATATTAGGTATATTATTAGTTGTTTCTCTTTTTTCTTTTTTCTTTTAATAATCATGACTGAAAGGAGGCTATGTCATGCTTAGGATACTGTTCAGTATTCATGTACTTACAGTAGGATTACTTAAGGTACAAAATTTTGCTTATAAACCTAAATATTGAATTAGTTAAAATTAAGTAAGGTAGAATACTTATGTATTTAATAGCAGAAAATGGATTTCAAATACTTGAGTACAATTTCTTTGTATATTTAAATTTAGGAATTTTTTTTATCCCTTAGTTCTATGGTTATGTTACTATGGAGAACAAAGTTATATTCCTTTAGTGAAATTAAGTAAATTGTATTGGCTTCATGTCAATTATCTCCTCTTTGTGAGGCATTTAGAGAGTATGTGCATTACTTGACACATTTTTTTTCTTGTTTTAAGAGTTCTTTTTGTTTTGCTGTGTGATTGACTGCTGGAGATACAAGATGTTTTGGTGTAAAATAGGTGAATGTAATTGCATATTTATACTAACCTATAAACTGAAATGTTGTATATTTTGAAATTTTATTATAGTAACTAATATTACATTTAAATGACCAAAGTACTTAACCTGATTTCTTTTAAACTAAGACTAGAAATAATTGGGTCATCCACTTAAGTGGGAAATATCCCTGAAAAGGTCTCAGACATTATGTTTGCAGTGGAGTAAGAACTAAGAAGAGGGAATTGAAGCAGTTACAGTTCATTTACTAGTACTGCATATGACACTGTTTTCTAGCTCATAATTTGTGTGGAATAGAATGTTTCTGCTTTTGTTATTCTGCCAGATAAAAGCCCTGTTACAATGCAGTGATGTTGAAAGTGCATATCTATAATTTACAGCAAATTTTAGGGATGTTATAACTTATTCTACACTCAGCATTATTATTCTAGGCTTAAAAATAGCCTTAAAAATCTGAAAAAATTTGTAGCACAATAAGGAATGTAAATGTTTTAAGTATCTACAAGACTTTACATTTTCACTTTGTCACATAATTGATACCAAAATATTTCATTCTTTGTGTTACCAAATTAAACTGATTTTTAACTCCTTTATTGAACTTTGTTACGTTTTGCAGAAATGGATAGGATGGGTACCGCTGGTTACCTTTTGTTTTTATGTCTTTGCTTTTCAGGTTTTATGCTAGGTACCTTGCAAGTTCTGTATGAAGCACTCCATTTTGTATGTTAATATAAAATATTAATTTGTTTTGCTGTTGTTGGCAAATGGCTTTTTCTTGGAAGATGATAATTAAAGGTACATAAAATCTGAATTGTTCTTATTTTGCTTTTTATAAGTGACAAGTAAAAATGAGTCATACACAAAGGAATTTTGTTAATGGGATTTCTGTCATAACTGTGTCTGACACGTTCTAGAAAGAGGGCAGTTATTTTTGCACTGCTTGTTCTTTTATCAGTAAAAATAAAACCTACATTTTAAAAATCTTACCATGCCTGAAAAGCATGATTGTTTCTTTAATTATACTTTGGAGAAACTTTATATGGCTTTCCATGATAGTTTAGATCTAAAATTTAATTGTGAGAGCACACATTAATTTTTTTTTTTATGTTGAGTTCATGTCAGTGCACTGCTTTCGTTAATGGTTTCTGGAAATTTTATGAAAATGACAATGTACCTGATATTTCATGTTTTTATTAATCTTGACAAAACAATTCCTAACATAGTTCTTCCAGGACACTTTGTTCAATGGTGGCGAATCCTCGTTAAGGCAGGAAAAAGGATATTCTCTTACCAACACCACGTTGGCTCTGCTGCTCTCTGAAGGTGCAAGTGCGTTCGGGAGTTTGGTGTAGTCATGCTACATGCCACTGCATTGACTTGTGGAAGATTAATTTCAAACAGTGTGTGGTTTTGTGCCAGGTGTCCTGAGTCTGAGCACCCTCCCCAATGTGTGATCAAACGTGATGTGCATGTACACAAGGGGTTAAGTGATAAATCCTGTTAGTTTTGTTAGTTGAGATATATGGAAGACTAATTATCGTGAGGAATTTTAACAGAAGGTTTGTGCATATAATAATGAAATACAAAAAAAGTAGCACTAAATAGATTTCTGTGCTTGAAAGGGAATTGTTTTAATGTTGAGGAAATTGGGGTTATTCCTCTGTAGTAGGCTCAGTGGTGCCAGCAGTTCTTGTTATTTATTCTTCACCTGAAAGATCGGTATTGCCTTAACAGTAAGATGCCTCTGTGTCCTTCTCCCAGAATAGTATGCACCACATGCTGAAGCAAGGACAAGCATCTGTGTTCAGTTACTGCTCAAAGTAGGTTCAGATTTGTGCTGGAACATGTGTTCATTCTTCTTTCTGTTAACTTTAAATCTGAGTGTCAGAGTGCAACACATTACAGAGACAGGTTATATTGCAGGATGACTGTAATGTTGTGCTAACAAAGACTTTTGTCGTTACATTTCTTCTTTCCTAGCCTAAGGGAAGACGTCTGTTGTCAGAGGTGGTGATTATTTCAGCAGTTTGAGTTTTCATGTAGGCTTGCAACTGATCTGCTACTTGGCTGTTACCACCTAATCCAGCATCTGAAACAGTGGGATTTTTGTCAGGAGAGCTCTGAACGTTTTACACCAGTATCCCTGTTTTGTCTATACTGAGAGTGAGGCACAGGGAGACATGGGGATATGGAAACCTTCAGCGAAGGTCTGGGTGGAGCTCAGGGAATTGTCTGCACTGTTCCTTGTGCCTCACAGCAGGGCCAGCTGAATCCATAAGAAAATAAAACTGATGCAGTCATTTATTTTCTAGACTGAATTCCAATTCCTTTAACTTTTCCATGTCTTCCAGACTTTTCATAATTCTTCTTGCTCTTTTCTAGAATCTCTCAAACTTATCTGTGCTGGACTGAGCTGTTGTGCTCCAAAGCAGACACAATATGTCCCTCCATTGGAGTCTGAGCTACAGATAACTGCTCTGGCTATGTATTTCCCTACGAGTTGTACATCCAGCTAAGAATAGTTTCATTTATTCCATGTTTATATGTCACTAAGAGAAACTTAGTCTTCTGAATCCCATTCAGTGTTCTTTCCAGGAAGGTATTTGGTTTTACATGATTCCTTTATATTCTCTTTTCATTTATGCTCCCATAGAGAAGTATGATTTACCTATGTAGATCTTATACCTTCCTGTGAAGCAATCAACTCGGAGGAATTAATGATAAATTAGTTTACGGTCTCATCCAAGAAGTAAATTCCCCTTTTCTAAGCCCCTGCAAAGACTTGCAACTTGTTTCCTTACCACCACAAGAGCAAAAATTGTTGGAATGAAGACCGTTTCTGTGAAAAATTTATGAGGAAAAATAGTATTCCAGTGAAAACTGTCTGTGATGCAACCACGTTATGAGACTTTGAAAACTCCTTGGGCTCTGTGCATCAGCATAAAATTGGAAGAGCAGCAGTGTTTTACTTGTGAAGTGCTAAATGAAAGCAGCGGAAAGCAGGTGACATCGAGTGCCTTCCTCTGCACCTCGGCCGTGCTGCCTCCTTCACGGTGTGCTGGGCAGCTTGCTCTCTTCCTTCATCATCCCCTGGCCTGAACAAGCTGTGAAATAAGTCTCAGTGAGGTCAGTTTTGAACATTTTAACTTTTTGAAATGTATTTATGTTTTTAGACAAAGACTTCCCTCCTTGTCCCTTCCTTCCTTAACCATATTTTACAGTGGCTACCCCATGCACTGGATGTACTGCAAATTGCTGTGGAAAGCTAAAGGACCCCCTTGGTAATCAGAAGAGAGGGAGATCTTTTTCCCCTCATGATCTTTCACCTCCTCTCATAAAAGGAGCCATTCTCAGACTCTGAACATGCACTGTAGCAAAGGTTCAGGGTATGCAGAGGTCTTTTTTTATTCTGTTGAAAGTTATATACGTTGGTGTCTTCTAAGTGCCTGTTGGTTATTATCATATTGACCAAACTAGAGTCATACAAGGACGTGAGCTCTAATGTATGTTGTACCCCATCCAGAACAGGTTTTCTTGGGAATCAGTTCATTTAACTGTCTGCATCTGAACAGTGGGAAGAGGCAGGTGTCCCCTTCATTTATGGGGTTTCTTCTGTAGGTGAGACACAAGGACTTGCCAGCAGATACTGTCTGCTATCTCCAGTGAATCTTACAGCTTCAGTGAGTGTAGCATGTGCCAAGAATTCAAGTATGAGTGAACTGGAAAATTTCCGAGGCTAGCGTAGCCATTTCAGTCTTGGTTTTATCAAAAGCTGATTTGTGGATCAAACAAGAGCAGCTGCTGCATTTGCTTCAAAATCTATCTCCAACATTTTCTTCTTTTCTTATTTGGGGATTTCTCCATTCAGCTGCAACTGTTCACTTTACAAAATGTTTGCGCATTCTGCTAGGTGTTGTCCTACTTATCACATATTACAAAGCAATAGAATGCAATTTCTTTCGCTGGCCATCCTTGATAGATAGGAATAGCAAATTGTAGCACCGACTACTTTCCTGCGTGTGCCAGATGGTGTCTTTGAGAATACACTGTAGAGGCTTCCCACGCATCATCCTGCAGATTAAGAATATAGGGCCAGCTACTCAACTAGTGCAAATCAGCAGAATGCCACTAAACAGACTGTGCAAATATATAGAAATAATATATATATATATATTTCTATATAACCTAAATATATAGAAATAATATTCAGGATATGGTGTATGTGCATCTGAAGTTGCTTTTGAGAAGCATCCTGTGCTTTGGAAACAATTTATGCAGTAGGGACTGCATGTACAAAAAATTTTTTATTCTTCTGATTTTAGAAGGGCATAACTGGAAAACTGAAGTAGGCTTAATATCCGGAGTGATGTACAGATATTGCTTGTTAGAATAGAAGGAACTGACAAGTGGAAGCTGCTGTCGTGACAGTTCACCTTAGGGAATGCTTGCTTTGATTTTTTGGCATTATTTGTAATGGGCTTCCGTTGAGTGACTTTGCAGATGGTCGGTGTTCTGACTTTGTGATTGAAAACATGTATTATAATTGATCCAGCTGTAATCTGTATGTGAGGAGAATGATGTGAATGGTGAAGCAATGAAACCATTTTCTAGGAAATGTATGAATAAGGAATTGTGTCTTTCATGTCCTTTTCTCAAAAAAAAAAAAAAAAGCAAAGTTAGGAAATTATAGGAGATTTTTAAAAGTTGCATTTTGCATATTAATATTTTGGAGAAAACTTGGACTGCTTAAACACAATGACAAGAACATGAGTGCCTTATATATATTCCTTAAGGTTTGCAGGGGGATCACGTTCCTAAGATTTTAGATTTTTTTGAATGCCGTACACTCATGTTCTCTTTTACGTGACAGTTTGTCTTGCTGCTGAACGTTCTTAAATCCTGCTTCTATTTGTGGTAATGCTTTTAAGTCTGGCCCGAGTTTTTTCTTGAGGCCATCTTAAAAATAAAAAAGATAGCTACACATATTAATGTGAATTACACCACAGGCGTTTGTAGTCATGCTGTGTCAAAGCTGGTTTTGCCATGCTTCTAGTGCATGACTTTTGACATGAAAGAATTCAGTGTTTCAGCAAGATTTCCAAGCCTATTTGTCCACTTTAAGTAAAGTAACTTTTTTTTTTTTAAAACAGCTATTATAAAAATACACTAGGGGCACATTGACATGTTCGTACAACAGGTAGGAGTAATAATGAATGTGCCTCTCAGTGAGGTCTCTGTCTTGCAATTTTAATGGTACCTTTAATATAATACTTTTTATTTGTGTGGTGCTTTTCAAATTACCATAACTATCCAGTAGCAAAGTTTGGACAGAGCAGTTCTTCTGATGTGATGTATTACCCTTTATTTCCCAAAGAATATATGGAATAGGAACTTTCTCAATTTTCTTGAAAATCTCGTAGAAAGGAACATGTTATTCTCTGTGACTAGGTTATTTGCATTTGGCCTGTTGTGTGTGGTACGTGTGATGTGCATTGCTTTTGGAAAACTGTATTGCAGCGAAGAAGAAGAAAATATTCTTACATTCATATTTACCATACCTTGTATGAAAACTCTTCCTGGGCACACTAATGACAGCTGTTTAGAAAACAAAACAAAAAAGCAAATCCGAAGTGTTTATTTACAATTAATCTGATAATCCTAATGCATAGATAACTAACCTATGTGCGTATGTTATTCCTGTTCATATTGGTGGTAAGGATATAGTAGATTTCTCTGGAAGTGGAACAAGATTTCAAACGGTTTTCCTGAGTGCCAGACCAAAACATTCAGTTAAAATTTTTGATAAAGTTTTCCTTAGCCATCTTTATGATTGAAAAATCTTCCTTGAATCTCATACAGTCATTTAATACTGTTTCTGTGATCTTACAAAAATGAATTTTAGCTCTGGTATACAAAGATTCAACAGTGAACTGAAACCCCTCAGAACTGAGGGGCACTATTGCTTGCCATCCTTAACTCTGCCCCACATGTACTGCCTCCCCTGTCTCAGCAAAGCTGATGTAGAACCGAGGCTTGGTTTTTAAAATTTTGGCTTCTAATTGCAACCAATAATCACACTGAAAAAAAGGTAAATACCCAACTATTAAATTGAGGATTTCATCGCCTCTTGCTCCTTTCTTACTGCACTTCAGTGTCCCAGACACCACCCTCAAGGTTCCGGCTTCAAACCCCATCTTCGGTCTTGTCAGATTGTTCTGAAAGCAACCATATACATACATGCATACATAAATCTCCCTCCTGGCTTTCTTGTATTCTCCTCCCCCTCCTGCACTAGTGCCTTTTGCTTGCATCCGAGAAAGGGCCAGGCTTTGCTGGGGGGGTATGTGAAGGAGTATTCTGGGGAGAGAGTGATGTATGGCAGCAGGAATGGTACCCCTCCTTCAGTGTGTTCTTTCTGCATGGTGCTTCCAAGTGCTGCCAACATTTGCATACATGTGGTAAGGTTTTTACTTTAATTGTAATCAGGTTATTGCTTTTTAAAATAATAAGGGGATGGTATTCTTAATAGAAATAAGTGGATCTTTGACTTGGTTTTTGTTATGATTTTGGAAGCTGCGTGGTATTGATGTGATGATATTGCAAGGTTTGCATTTCCTTGCTAATTTAATTCTGTGTTTTATTGGAATGCAATTGTCTTTTAAGAAAATAGCAAATTAAATATATCCCTGAACATTAATTTTAGTCTGATGCAAGCAAAGTATTTTTATTTAAGTTCATGATTCACAGAAGCATTGGGATATAGGCTGGATAAATCTTTTACAAGTTATCAGTAATGTATCTATATTATATTAACTGATGCTGAGAAGTCCACCCAACATTGAGTAATACAAAACAGTCTTTGCATTGATCAGTTTAATGTGAAATGAGAATCTACGACATTTTTTCTTTTTTTTGTTGGGTTTTTTTTTTTGAAGGATGAAGTTGGGCAGAGAAAAAGGCAATGGGTAAGACAGGTATATAAACTTATGTGTAAATTAAATAGTCTAATATAAACTGTGTGTGGAATTCCCTGCTTTTCAGCTATCCAGCTTTAGGACAGCACATCTTAGTGTCTTTGTTCTATTTTTGGAGATAAGAACAAAAAAATGTGTGAATGGCCAGGTATCTAACACTTACCACAGTTAAATAATGTGTTCTTATCTTTGTGTTTCTTTCAAAGTGACAGATTCTTTGGCCCAGTCTGTAGTCCACCATTTAAGATGGATAATGCAGAAAGATCTTCTTGGCCAAGATGTCTTCCTTATTGGTCCTCCCGGGCCTCTCCGGCGATCTATTGCCATGCAGTATCTGGTAAGTATGTTGGTTTAAATTCTTGGAGGCATAGTCATTAATGTCAGTTAATCATTCCTCTACTGGCCAAATTGTAAAAGGTAGTCCTAGAAAATCTTACAGCAAGCTACTTAGGAGGTAAATAAGTTTTTCCATAAATGTACTTTCCAAAGTTCAATTTTTGTTATAGACAACTAGAAAGTACAGACATTTTAATACATGTTTTTCTGCTTAAACTCCAGGGGGAAAAAAAGAGTTGGAAAACTGTGTTACCATATGCTATCACAAATGGAGAAACAGTTTGTTCTAGGCATTATGTATGTTAGAAGATTAAGATATCTGCCTACTGTTACAGACAACAAATCGTTTTTGCTCCGTTATATAAAAAAAGAAAAGAAGGAAAGGATTTGGAAGAGGAGTGTTCTGAGTAACATTTGGGAACAGTTATCATGAGTGATTAGAAAGAGTAGATGTGTGTATGATCCTCTCTTGGAATGTGGGAAGGACTTGCCTACGTCCATCTGCATGAACCATGGCAGCACCATGTGCAAAATTTCACGTTTAAATCATCGGTGCCCTTAAATGATCAGGAAGGGAGGGTTGTCTGCCCCAAAAGGTGATGTGGGTAGGACTTTATCTGCCATGAGCTTTATCTAGAATCTGATTGGGCAGAAGGATCACAAATGGAGGTGTATAAACAATTGTCATAAAGATCAGCCATTTCTTTAAAAATCAAAAGATACTAATTCAAAGACTAGCTCTCAGAGGTAAAGCATTCAGGAGAATGCTGCAAGATTTTGAACTTTGGAAAGAAGAACAAAGATTTCTTAATTCAGCAAACCAGATATGCTACTTGATAGCTTGATGCATCCCTTAAAATAAATGAGAAGAGTCTGGTATAACCTAAAAAGAGGACTTGAGAAACACCTGATATCCAGGCATGGGACATAGAATGTGTCTTCTTATTGGTACCACTGTTTGTATGCACCTGAGCTATATTAGAAAGGCTGCAGCTTACTGTTTCAGTGCCGTGCCAAACAATTACATGAAGGCTGTTCTTTGCATGTGAGCTGATAAATGCTGTGGTCCCTTTAATGAAGCTATGTAAGCTTGGAAAACTTTTACCTGCTCTTGCTGGAAACTACTACTATGTGCTCATACACAGGGCTAATTGTTGAAGAAAACTCTCCTGTGTTTCGCCTTCTGGTTCTTTTTCCTTTAATTATAAGAAAATACAGTTGTATCTACCTGCAGCACAAAGGAATTGGCGGCTTTGTAACCAATAGGCACTGAAAAAGTGGAAAGGAAATAATTTTCATGGGATTTTATATCTTTGTGTGATTTTTTTCATACAACTGTAGTTAAAAGCTGCCTCTTAAGAAGAGAGATCTGTTAAATATATCATACCTTTAATGGAGACGTAAGGGCTAAGAGCATTTCAGCATGAATCTATTTCCTAGCAGAACGTGTGATAACCCAGATATGGAAGTAGCAGGAACATCAGGTATAAATACATGATTTGTTTTTTTTTCTTTAAGATAGAAAATTCTAAGTATATCTCATATTGAATCAAAATAAACAAAACAGTAACCCAAGTGTTCTCATTTTTTAAATAGTCTATAATTTTACAGATGCAGACTGCATCTCATGATGTTAAAGGGAGAGAGGGTAAGAACAATATAGTTCATCAGTGTACTGGCAAAGCATGTGCAGGTAATAATCACAACTGCATCAGTTGTCTTTAATAATCACACTTGCGTCACAAGTGTTGCTGAGCAGGGAGAGTTGAAGCTTTTCAATCTTTTGCAGAAAACTTCTGATTTTTATTCATGATTTGCAGATGCTGATTGCTTTTCGGAGTACAGAAGCAGAAGATTAACTTACAGGATGTTACAGATGTTCAATGGAAAGAATATATAGCTGGTTATTATGTTTTTATAACAGGTTTGGGGAAGATAAAAGTTTATTGAGCAGAGATTAAAACCCTTTTGTTTGAGGCAGAACACCCTGTAAATATTTTAAAAATAAGAGATATTAGATTTTGTTCAGAGTTATTTCAAATCTCTGTGCTGCTGCCTAGAGCTCTTTTGTACAATTATACCACTAGGCCTATTGTTAAAGTTCACTTACTGGGGTTATAGTCTTATTTTTGTAATAACTTCAGAATGTTGTCCACAGGAGCTAACAAAGCGGGAGGTTGAATATATCGCACTATCGAGGGACACCACAGAAACTGACCTCAAACAGCGACGAGAGATCCGAGATGGTAGTGCTTTTTATCTTGATCAGGCAAGTTGCAGTCACACACCACCTAGTTATTGTTTACAAGTCGTTTCCAGGAAGTCACGGTTTATATGATGAAAAATTAGTATGTGGATTACATACTGACATGTTTCTGATGCAGTTAGGAATTCTCTTATAACACTTTTGATCTCATTATTATGGAAAACGTTATCTTTACCCAAATCCAAGATTACTCTGTCTCTTAAGAGTACTACAGGGTTGATTTAGGCAGACTATTCTTGATATGCTTCTGTAACAAGGAGTGAGATCCATTCTGTGCAAGTTAGATGAGCACTTCTCTTGGTGTGTCTCCTCCCTAACACTTGTAGCACATTAGATGTATTCCTGAAGTGAATCTTCTGATCTAGTTTCATTGAAAAAGAGTCTAGTTCATGTATTTTAAGATTGCTCTGTGTTGTGAAACCCAAGCACAGTAAATGGAGACAATTGGGAGATTTGATTTGAAAGCTCACTGCTGATCTGGACTAAAATAATGATTTAAAAACTCCTGGCATCAGTATTGCTCCAACCCATTAGCTGATTTAGTACAACCATAGAGTGACTTAGATTATGTAAGATTTCTCTTTGTACGTTATCAATGGTATGTCTCCCTTTTGATTATGCAGGTAAAATATACACTTCATTTAGAATGTCTGTTTTCCTAGATACCTAAAATCTGTATACAATTTAGGTTTCTAATTAAATAGGGTGGGTCCGTTCCTCTAATGTAGTGTGAATTTAAATGTGTTATCTAAAACACTTTTCAGTTGGTGATGCTGTAGAGGTTAATGATATCACCATCATACGAGTGATTTGTGGGTGGAAAGGGAGACGGCAATAGGAGAGGAAAGGGAACCTAAAAGCTTTATTTTCTATTTTATGGAAACATTTTCCTTTTTTTTTTTTCCTCAAATTTCCAATGATCTCTTTTTCAGCCTCCAAACTTTAAAGAAACCTTTAAATAGATTTTCTTGAAACCACGATAAATGACTTTGAGCGATGGAAGATCCTCAGAATGAAGGATAACAACTAATCTAAATAATTTTTTTTAATTACTTGTAGGACTTCAAATTATCTCATGCTTATCTGGAAATATGAGGATTGCACAATATGAGATAATTGAAAGTACTGTGAAAGCACTGTACTGTGGATTAGGGCTGTAAATGGCTTCTCATTTATGAGAGGATAAGAGCATTTGTGTAGGCTGTGGGGTTAACTCATTAACTCATGTTAGCTCCTTGCCTAACTGCTGTTACGGACAGCCTTATCCTCACACTTGCTACAGGGTAGTCAAGGTAATTTACGCCTGGTGTAAGAGCATTAGTTAACTAACGTTTGTAAGAGCCACTGTATCAGGGACTGTAAGAAGCTCACCAAGATGTGAGATGGTCTGTTAACCCTGTATTTGTCTGAAGACTTTGATCCCAATGTAAGTATGAGGCAGCTTGCTTAACTTTGTCCAAGCTATTTTAAGTGATCTCACTCCAGTAAGAACTCCCTAGGAAGATTAGCTTTCTAAGGTAAAGGTCTAAGATTACCTTTCTTCCTCAGTCTGTTGGAAATTTTCAGTTAAAAAGTTTTTACCAGGATCCAGTACAGCAGTACTTCAGACCAAGACTTTCCTTTAGCAAGATACCAAAGTACTAAAATCAGTCTGAATCTCTGATGTCTTTCCTCAGCTCATGTGTTACTCATCACATATGTAACCAATGTCTGTTTAAGCTCTGAAGGGAAAATAAGAAAATAAATCATTGGTATTTAGATGAGCACTTTTAAAATATTTGAAACATGAAAGATGAATCTCATAGATAGTGATGTTCCAGCTGAAGTTTTCTAACCCTACATTTTAGTTAAAGACACATAAAATATGGTACATGGTTATGTTTAGAACCATCACAGTTCTAATTATAGCTCAATAATAAAAGGGAATAAAGTTTTACAGGTTACACTGGGGTTTGAATTTTAATTAGGTCATTTAATGATTTTGAGGTTTGCAGATAGCTGTACCAATTCAAAACGTTACAGAAGCCAGACACTACTCTCTTTAAACCTCAGACCATGCGCTGTTTCAAGACAGAGAAGGCTATCAATAGGTAGCCGTAACAAAATATTCCCAAAAGAGCTTGGATTGCTCCCATTGCCATAGGTAAGCTAAAGAGAAGGTGAACTCGTAGGAGGGACTGAAGGTACAGGCTATGCTTTTCAGATTTACATACCGTTTCCCTTCCTGTGGAATCCTATGCTTGCTCTTCGTGACACCCCAGAGAACATAGCAAAGCTTGAAAATCTGGTTTCCAGAACATCCACTGTATGAATTCTGTGGGTCAAATAAAACTTAGCTGTTGTTTAAGATAGATGAGGCTCTTTGCATGCAAGTCATAATACAGCAATGTAGTTATCTTACACTTTGAATAATAATATCCTGTAATGAAAGCTGGCATCTTGTTACCAGAAATAACTTTAATATAGTGAATCATCAGGTTTGCAGACCCACAAAGGTTTTCAAAGTTGTCTGTGAGTGATTGTTAAGGTATCATGGTTGTTTATAGCTCTACATTTAATAGTGACAGATTAAATACTGTAAATTGATATCTCAGAGGTTTCAAAACATATGATATATTTTAACATGAAGTTACTGTATTTGAGTTAGGAGATTTGGAGTTAGGAAGCTAGAAGAGATATGTGACGAGGGGGGAAAAAAATGGGGTGGGTATTTACCTCAGAAATAGAGGACCATTAAAATAAAGGTAAATATTGAATTATCAAATTGATTCCCAATTAAAATCATGTAAAATAAAGGACTTGTAATGGGGTAATGGTGGATTATTTGTTTTCATTCAGGTACTGACAGCAGAAAATTCTGGTTTCTTGTCTTTACCTTGGGCCATTAATTTTAGTTTTCAGCTATTAATTCACTGTTAAAAGCCTCAGAAATGTCATTATTGCTGTTATTGAGACAATTAAGTATCCTCTTGGTTTTATTCTGTAATTTATGGCATGGGTTAATTATGTTGTGTATCAGGTAATTAGTTAGAATTACTTTATATTACTTAAATATTTAAATGGCAGCTTCAAATTTTGCTTTTATTGATGGAAGAGCTTGTCTTGCAGAGTGGTTTTCTGTTTCTGTATCTCTTTGTAGTTGAGCCACTGACTTGATTGAACCAGTATGGAGATTCTACTATCAGCCTATTATATTTTCAAAAATTAAGGAATTAGATTTGATATTTTTATGTCCTTTTTTTTTGCCATTTCTGATGCAGTTGTGCTTTTTATTGTGTGTTTACAGCTATAAAAGGCACACCTCTGGTTTAAACGCTTATCACTACAACCTCCCACATTTTTAATTGTTCTATCAGAGGAAATTCTACGTTGTTTTAATGTGGTGGATGCAATTGGGAGAGCAGCTAAGCCATTTTGTTAGTGCTTGAGAGGTGTATTGCTCCAGGATTGTGCCACAAACCATGTTGTCTGGAATGCATGGTTTTGGTTACCCTGCATCTTCCAGCTTTTGCATTCAATGAAACAAGCTCCCCAAACACAGACCACTTTATTAAGTGTAGAGTCTTTTCTCTTCAGGACAATCAAACTAACTGAGGTTGGAATAACTATAAAAGTATTGTATGGTTATGTGCAGAAAAATTACAAATACAATGTCATGTTTTTGAAGATTTGCTGTTGAGGCTGTATCCACTGAGTGGATAAGTATGTATATCACTGTCATCTCTGTATATACAGAGTTAGAGTCAGTTTTGATGTATCTTTGAACTATGCGAGCATACTCATTTTAATAGAATACTTTTGCGTCCCTAACTGCACCAGCATCATAAGTTATACAATGATAAAATGTAAAATTGATTGTCAAGATACCAGAAAAATGATCTGCCATGGCTTGAAAGACTACATGTAGTAATCAATTAAACATCCAGAGTGACAAGAATGACAGCTTAAACTATCCTGTCTGTAAAATGAACGTGACATGAAATCCCCTGGAGTAGCACTACACAGACTTGAGTTTGGTTTCTTTTAATCAAAAAAGATTAGAAAGAGAATTATAAAAGACATGAGATTAACGGAATGAAATTATCATCATATTTGAGAGTGTGCATGGATATATATGTATATATGTTTGTGTATACATATCAAAAAAATTCTTTCTATACCCTAGCAAAGAGATAGGTAAGAATATTTCAGCTTTTAAAACAAATTTAACCAGTGTGTGCAAATTGTGTAATTCTGTGACTTCTTAACTTACTACCTTGGAGGTGACAGTGGATTTTTGATGAGCTGGTAAGTTAGCCACAGCAAAGGCATTGTCAGAAAGTATAACTTAGTTGACTGACTGTCACTGCAATATCTGTCTATCTAATACAGGGAGCTAGATAGCAAAGTCTGTAGAAAGAAGAGGCAAGCAATGAAGAACTCCAGAAGTATGAATGTTACTATTAATTTTCTTGTTCTGTCCAACATTGCACAGAAGGAGGGAAATATTAGGTAGAAGCCAACAGTATTTGGATGAAGTTAATCTTTATTGACGTTGACGTAGTATATCTTGTATCTAAAAAGAAAATGCATGATAAGGACCCCTATATAGTAGCCTCTTAACTTGTAGAAGTGATTTTGTTTTAATCATTTGCAATACTTCTTTTATGTTTCTAAAAGTATCAGCATTTAGCTGGATTTGTTAGGTTAGCAGTTCAGGCTCTGGTATCTTGTTTTGATGTAGAGAGCATCTAGATGAATGTCTGTGATGTAATGTGAGGAATATTAGGACTGTGTATTTATAATTCCTTATAGATTAAAATCAAAGGTGCGGGGTTCTTTTTTCTTATATTTGTGACTGTTAAATACATATTCCACTTTCTTTTCAGCTGGTATTTCCTACAATGCGGGAAGGGGCAATGCTTTGTAACATGTGGGGTCCTAACATTCATAGGCAATGTGGACTTCATGGATGGTGCTCTGAATCAAAGTGATTTACAAGTGATAAGTAACTTAATCATTTTTAGATATCTGTAAAGTACTTAATTTCCTTTTTATTCTGCTACTCATCAGGAAGAAAAATTAAATAACCCATCTCCCTTATTCTTGTCCAGAAGACAAGAGTTTTGTAGAATGAAGATAAAACCTCCTAGGTTTCTTTGTAGGTATTTGCACTGGTAAATCTGTTCAGAAACTCAGATTGCTTGCTCCTGGGCCTGCTTTCCGCTCAGGGTGCACAATGTTTCACATACTTGATGTGAATGTACTGTTGTACTAATATACCTGCTGTAACGCGGCTAAAATGGCCAGACCCTGCCTAGGTGGGGACATAACCTCTTGTAAATACAGTTTGCAGGCACTGTTGCAAAAACAGCTTGACTGTTGTGTTAGGGGAAGGGGTGATGGAAATAGAACAGATCATTTGATGCGTGGTAGTTCAAAAAAGGAAAAAAAATCATGTGGAGGAAGCTGAAATCAATGACTGGGGAAGCTAAAATCAATGACTGTGAAATGAAAGACTGTTCCAGTTCTTGCTACATTAACATATTTATGATCTTATCATATGTCGATTCACTTCCTAGGGTAAACTTTTCTAGCGTAGTTTTCTGATTCAAACCTCCAATAAATTCAGGTTATTTCTTTTTTAGTTGCTTTTCTTTCTTTCTGTGCCATGATGTTGCATCATGAATTAGGTGCTCACCAGTTCACGCCGTTTTTCCTCACCGAAACGTTAACTACTGCGGGCAGCTGGAGTCTCTCTTTGGATACTGACTAGCCTGGCTGACGGTGCTCTGGTATACTGCGATTTCTCTGTAATCTTTTTTTTTTTTTTTTTTTAAATAAAAAAGGAGTGAATAACAGTATTAAATGCAACTTGCCCTGTAATTTTCCTAACCTCACAGGGGAAAATTAGCTATAAAACCCACCCAGAAAACACTTGATTTACTCAGCAGGGAGGTAGGCTGAATAGTGATACAGCCTCCCCCCTCCGTTACAGAGGGAGAAAAAGGCTGAGTTATTTAGTTCTTAAGTTACTTTTTCATTTGACTAAGCACAGTAGTTACTATTATATTGATTTTAATAAAACCTGAACATCACATTTGGAATATATGTAACTCGGTATATTTGTGGCCTAAATTGTAAAATGCAAAACTTTAGTTTATCATCATCTACCAAGTGAAAAATTTTGTAACAAAAAGTAGAACACATATTTTGGATGAATAGTAGGTCTGTTTGTAATCTCATCTTTGAATGGCATTATACATTCAAAACTTTTTTTTATTAAATACGTGTTATTTTAAACAACTAACACAAGATTATACAAATATTTAAGGAAAAAAATAACAGTAAGTTTTTTTATAAAAAATTGTCATCGTTGCTTTGAAACTGGTTGAACATGGCTTTTAATAGCCCTTTATCTTACTACTTAATTTTTGACAATACTTTTATTTTGGAGGAAGTATGTTATTACTTCAGTCCATTAAATAGTCATCTGTTTCAGCGTTGCTCAATAGCTTTCCTGTTTGCTCAACTCATGAGAGAAAACAATAACTAAGGAATTAAGAGGCCTGAAAACTGAACAAATATATTGAAAGATATTTTTTGGTAGAGGCATACCATTAGACATGCTGTTTACTCTACAGATATTTTTAAAATCTAGCAAAGTAGATTCCCCCAAACCTTATAAGCTTCACTGCCCTCAACATCTGTTTGTACATCTATCTTTAGACTGTCTCTAAATTTCTAGATAATTTGCTATTTCCATATAAGTATTATAAAAAACCTTGATGATCTTATTAGTTCTGTTGCATCTTCTTAAAAGAATAACCTGAGGCACTTACAGTAAATTACAAGTCTTGGTCAATGTCCTCTTCCTTCCCCGGTAAAATGAGGAGTAAAAGCTCATAGCGTACTCCATTCTGCATCTCTGTCATTTCTTTTCCTAGTATCTTTTACTTCTTGGTTAGTTTTAGTGACTTAAATTTGAAAAATTTGATTAATTGTACTTAACTTATGGAAAGAAATTTAGAAGATACCAATTTCCTCTGAGTTTTGTGATATTTGGTAGCTTGATAGGTTACAGGGACTCAAATTAATGTCCACCTCCCATCCCTGGAAGACGGGCTGCACCATGGATTTAATAGTTCAAGTTCTGTTAGCCTGCTGCAGCCAGTCAGCATCGTGTTAGCTCAAAACCAGCCAAAGTTTTGTGTTGTCTTTACCAGATGGTCGTTAAGGATCTCTCTTCACCATAAGAGACATCTGGACATGTTGTTGGGATGTTTATGAGATACAGGAGTGAATGGAAAGACTTGGGTGGTTGAGTTTGTGTGGGATATTGTGCGGGTGGTGGGAACAAGATACTAGGTTGGAAGAGACATCTGAAATGTAGGCGGCAGATGTAGGGAAACCTTGCCTCATTAGTTCTTGTGTTCACTGAGCTACTTGTTCTGTTGTTTTCCCACATTGTAGTTTTCGTTGCTGTGCTTGAGTTGTCATTACAGGGATCCAGTTTTCAGGCCAGGAGCAAGTCATCTTCTAAAAACAAACTTATCTTGAGGTAGCTCCTTAAAAAAAGGCACTTATTTACTGGCTACAGTTGAGCAATTTCTAGCAGTGGTTTTTTAACGCAGTTCTGAAATGTAGCCTGTACATCATATTCAGAATGATGCCCAGGTCTGAAAAATTAAAGCCCTTTAGAGTTCCCTGAGAACCTTCCTCACGGATTTCAGGGCAAACAGAGTTTTCTGTTTTACAATATGCATTTTCCTGAGTAAACAGAACTACTGTTTCAGTTCTGGTATTTTAAACTATACTGTTAAAATTTCTTGTGCCTTTACAAACTATTTTGGTTAGCTTTATAAAAATGTCCTCCTTTCTGTAGTGTTTGTGCATTTGAGTATGTGCATTGCGGTGAGCTTTTTTTTCTGTCCTTCTTCCCTTTCTGGCACTGTATAACTTCATCCACGTGGTTACACACCGTGATTTATGTAAAAATTGGGGTTTCAGCTTTCTGCAGTTGTCATATTTTGCACTGCTCAAGTGGAGGAGCTCACCGCAGTTCAACTATGGGAAAGACAATGCAAGTCCGCTTAGGGTTGTTTTGTCCTTAAGGTGTTTTTGCCTTTAAAGATAAAAATATGTTTTTGTAGGTGCAGTGTGAAACCAGGGTAATCAATCTGTGTTGCGTATTTGTTGCATAAAGCCATTACTATGAGAGCGGCACTGCGTGAAGGGTTTCTGCTCCTGGGCTGCAGTAGCTGCAGGTATTCCCTGGAGCAGCTATCCAGGTTACCATCCTTCCAGAGCCCTAGGAGCACGGGCGGGAGGCAGCAGCGTCCGTCCTCCTCTGGTGAGCGAAATAGTCCCATGCTGCAGTTACAATAAATCTGAAAGTAAACATTTAACAAATCCCTCTTGGCCTTTTAACAAGAATTAATACTTTTAATCTCAGGTTTGTCATCAAGATTGCACAATGTAAGCCCCCCCTGTCAGATTGTGTTTTATGTTAAACAGTTAGAACAAACGAGGCTCGTGAGAGAGGGAGGCAGCACAGCTATTTCTGGGTTTTCATTATAGAATTATGAAGATTTGTTTCTTGGAAGCATTTTAAAAAAATGATTTTCAGTGACAGATTGCAAACTTACTTTCCTTCCTCTGATTTTTTTTTATGCATTCTAGTTTCCATACCAGTCCATCAATACACAGATAAAACTGAAATAATGATTCAGAGGATGTCTTGTAGTATGCCTAGCTTATTGAAGAAACTTATTACTCATTACCAACCAGAATGCAGAAATATCATAGTTCAGCTAGAGATACGCAGCTGTTTTGGTCTTAAGTGCAGACTTTATGCTATTTAACACAAGAACTTTAGATGTAGATGAATTGTGCATTTATTTCATTGTATTTTGGATAACAATTTCCAATATTTCAGATATGCTGTGAAGATATATGAGGAGCACAATTTGAAAGAAAGCCAGTCAGAGTAAATTAGCACCCAGGTGGTGGTGGTGTTATTGTTGTTATGGGGTGTCTTTGATTAAGAAGTGAAAAACCATGGTTGTGCATTCAGCCGTTCCCAAAGCTGATTATAAAAGGTACATATAGGTAGGCAAAGACCATCTGTAGCATATCTTTTGAAATATCATTGTACTGAGCAATAGAATTTTGAATAAAAACTTCAAATAGTTTCCAAGCTCCAGAAACTGTGTACTTTTTAGATTTTGATCCTGTAAGCTGATGATCAGCAGGCAACAATGTGTAGTAGGCTGCTTCTCAAGATTGCACTGCTAATGGAGAGCATCTCTTTCTTGAAGTTAATGATTGTTATAGATTTCCTGATATTCGCTGTCTACCCCTACAGCAGGTTGCCTTCATGTTGTACAAGTTCAGGAGAGAGATTTATGTTGATACTGGAAGCCTGTTGTTTCAGCAAGCCTTTGTCCATAGTGTGCATGTCTCAACATGAGTCAACAAGATTCTATGGATACTCAAAATATTTTGAAACCATATGAACAGAATGTGTATTTTCCTCTGGCTAGTAAAACTCCATCATGAAGTCTTCGTAGACTTATAATATGCAGAATCCAACCAACTTGGCAAATAAATTGTTTCTTAAAGCATATTCTGGCTGTATCTCCAAACTGCGTTTAGACAAAATAGCATTTCGTTCATGCCAGGTATTGGACTGGCTGCTGGAGTCTCAGGTTTTCTATTCAAGCAGGTTGGAGCAGATTTTTGACTTGACCAGTGACCTTCCTAGAGAAGAATGTTAGTACAAAATTTGTCCTTTGTACAAATTTTATGGGATGATGAGAGAGGACTTTTATATTGCCTGTTAGTAGAGTATGATGTCCTGAATTAACAAAAAAAAAAAAATCAATTCCCATACTGATTGCTTTTGGAAAGAATTGGTGATTCAGTGGAAGAGGAATAATCTGAGGACTATTACTTGTTTAATGGGATTATTCCAGGTTCCTCTGATACTGATTATGAGGCTAGATATTAAAATGTTATATAGAATGACTTTCAGAGAAGGGAACTTCATCTGGAGATGTGTACCAGGATTTGTGAGGGCCTTTTTTCAGTAATGTTTGCTTGAATTCAGATAGATGCAGGAATTCTTTCCATCTTAATAATGATGTGAAAAGCTTACGTTATGGCTAATTTGCCAGTAGTTAGTTATGCTTCTACACTGTACATAAGAAGCATCTAAATTAGTTAGTCTTATCACTTAGTGTCTTCTTTATCTTCTCAAATGGATCTCTGATTCTGTTGTATCGTTTGTACCATGTAGCAGTTAATTTCTTGTGCTGAACTGTCCTTTTTCTAGTTTATGCTTATGCTTTTGTCGTTTATACATCTGCTTTCATATGTAATTCTTATTTTTGTTCTTGTTATTTTTGCATTCTGGTACCTCTTCATTATTCTTTCTCATATCTTCCTTCTTTCTCTCTGTCCCAGTTTTTGGCATCTATTGTATTCATCAGAGATTTCCATCTAGCATCATATGACAGGTTCTTCTGTAGGAGTTTATAGGAGACATGCTGGGAAGAGATTTCATTTGATCTCCCTTTGCAACTGTGCTTCTGTCTAAAATTGTGTTAAAATGTAATGGGAATGCAAAGGAAGACTCTTCGGTGCCTCTAAATGTTGCCTGTGCCTAAACCTGCCCCATTATTACCTGATTAAACTTCTGCAAATTGGAAGTAGACAAGAATGCATTGAATTTCAGTCTTTTACTGGACAGTAATTGTGAATATTAGATATGAAGTGTAGTTAATTTACCTGAGTGAATGTCATTGACTGCAAGAAACTTGCACAAAATTACCAGCACCAGAGTGTAGTTTTATATTTTGGCTCCACATTATGCACTTAAACAGCTACATATAAACAACTAATAAAGTGAAATACAGAAAAGAAATAACTTTCTATCCCAAAGGCTCCAAAGGATTATCAAGTTAATGGCTACATTTCTATTCTGGTTTAGTAGAAGACCATGTTCAGTCAGGGAATGTAATTCTAAATCTTCTTAATTTTATATTTTTTTTTTAACTTCTGATTATTTATAGCACTATTTTGTTTTTATCATCCATGTTTGGTTTCAATAGAGTTATGTTCTAGTCAGACTAAAGCAACGTACTGAGGATAAATTACACTGGTGCATAAATGGAGCAATCCAGAGGAATACCTGATGTTTTTCTAAATATTTTAATATAATTGTAAACATGTAAAACCACCTTGATTGTACGTTTACTGTATAAATAGCTGTTGATCAATAGATGGTGTTAAAATACCTGAAAACCACAAAATATTATGCAACATCAAAAAGAAAAGGTGCCACATATTAATATATACTGGGTATACACTAAAATGTCTGCAAGGTTTTACATTTTATTCTATTGGTACAAACTACTGGAACTTATTTTTGTCAATCCCTGTAATAGTTAGGAGAGAAAAGTCCAACTCATGAATGTTTAGCACTGTTAAGGCAATCAGCTGTCACTCTTCTTCATCACTACTGATGTGAATCTTACTGATTCTTACAGAAATGAATACTGGTTTGGGAAGCATCTGGGGGTTCTTTTTCAGCAGGATTTCATGAGATATTTAATGTTTATTTCTATTGTAATAATTGTTTTTTTAATTTTGAAAAGTGTGCAGTTCGTGCGGCTACCGAAGGCAGAATCCTCGTGCTGGAAGGTTTGGAGAAGGCTGAGCGGAACGTCCTGCCAGTGTTAAACAATTTGCTGGAGAATAGGGAAATGCAGCTTGAAGATGGTCGTTTTCTCATGTCTGCAGAGCGTTATGACAAACTTCTGCAGGTATGAAAATGCTGTTTGGATTTTCCATTTTTGTTTTCCTTGATAGTGCTGAAATACCATTATGAAGGGGAGAGTATGTGCGAGCCAAATGGGGGAAATCTCAACAAGGTTTTTTTTCTGGGATGTTCTGTGGGATAAAATAGGCAGGGTGAAAACTATGTGAGAAGTCAAACTACTGCTCGCAACAACAAAAAAAATTTTAATCTGTATCTTGTCTGTCCACATGAAAAAGAGTAGTCCATGTTAATCTTGTATGAAGCCTGTATGTTTCTAAAATGTGAAAACCACTATGTGAGAGTAACCAAAATATACTTGTGAAAAGAGATTTAAGTTGAAATTGTTACCATGAAGTTCAGATAATGCTTCAACATTGCAATAGCCTTGTTGCTAAGCTTTTAATATGTTAGGATACCAAAAAAATGAGGTCAAGATGAATGACACTATATTCATCAGTGCTGTCTTGCCTTTAATTTACAAAAGTATATATAAACAGCCAATCTAAATTATAGGAAATGTTAGAGAATTTTGATAGGAAATGGGATTTTAGCGTCTGCTGCTGGTGCTACTTTAGCCATTTTCCTTTTTTTCAGGCTTTGAGTCCTGCTGGTTAAATTTGAGTGGTTACTTTTTGGACTTTTGGGGACCTCAATAAATTTCATCAGACAGTTTCCAGTAGTACTCTGCATCTTACTTTCATGTACTGTAGTTTCCGATCACATACCTGTCAGTCTCCCGTAACAGTCTGACCCCTGCTCGCTCATGTTTCTGTCTGTCATACCTAACTGTGGTTAGGTATATAATTCAGATCCATGTGGCACAGGAGGGAAATTTGTAATAAGCCTTCTGTCATTGATCCTGATTTGGATGAAGTTGCCAGCTATGCTGAAGTACTGTAGTGGATTTCTGAAAATATATAATTATTTCTTATGCCTCTCATCTGTGGTTACAATTCTTTTGATCCATGCCTTTTCCAAAGACATTTTAAGGATATTTAATTAGTAGATGCAGTTTTTCGAAGCAGCGTTATTATATTTTAAAAGTAAGCTTTAAAAATGTAATTGTATTTAAAGACTGAAAATGAGAATTCCAACTTAGACAGGATTTGGTTGCAATTATGCAAAGCATCTTCCTCTTTTCTTTTTTCCTTTTTAATGCTTTTCTAATGATAAAATGTTTCAGAATGAGTGCCTCAGGCACACTGCTAATAGTATATGAATTAAATAAATCTCTTGCTACAATACTAAATCTAATATTGTTGTTTTGTTGTTTGGGGAATATTGTATTATGAAAGCTAATGTTCATTTTCTCTTCTCCTGTGTGAATAATTACTGTACATCTAGGTCTGCAGGAAATGTACTCATGTATGGTTTCATGGAAGACTTAACTGTGATGTGGGAAGACTAGAGAGTGCATTTTTTGTATGCAATGAATCTTTTGCATGACAACAGCTGAAATGCAACATTTAATGTCCTCATGAAGGAGTCTAGTTCTGTAGTATTGCTTATAATAAAGCATAATTTGTAAATGAAACTTTTAAAATGCAGATTTTAGTCTCCTTTACAGTTATAAGAGGGAGAAAAAAGAAGAAAAAAACTTGCTCATGGTAACCCACTTCTAATGTTTTAGAATAAAATAAATTTTGTGGTCTGTTTATTTTCTACTCTTTGTGAAAACAATGTTGTAATGATACCTTTTCAACTTTAACCATCTGTGGGGTCTTTGGTCAAATTGTTGCAGGTCTGAAAGCTGCACCTGATCAAGCATTCTATCTCTGTTCATTTTGGAAAAACTTGTTCTTACCATCCACAAATTGGACTAGTTTAGTGCTTTCTAGCATGAAAGATGAGAACGTTACCACGTTTAGGCTGAAGGACCAGGACTGTTAGTCAATCTGCAGCTTAGTCATCATAAGTTTTTAATGATGTAATATTTTTTTTTCTTCTTGTTGCTTTATTTTAATTAATTTAGGATCATACAAAATCAGAGTTAGATTCATGGAAGATTGTTCGGGTTAGTGAAGATTTTCGAGTGATAGCATTGGGCCTGCCAGTACCTAAATACTCTGGTAACCCTTTGGATCCGCCCCTTCGCTCTCGATTTCAAGCTAGAGACATTTATCATCTGCCCTTTAAGGTAAGTGTCCTAGGAGAAGAGTTGGATTATCTGTACTGAGTAAAAAAAAATCTGTACTGAGTAAAAAATAAAAAAAACCTCTGAAAAAAATCCTTGAGTAATAAACTTATCTTAAAGGGTATTTTTCATACTGGGGCCTAATAAATTCCTGAAAAGCAGGCTTAGAGTTGCCAAGGAATGCTGCAGCAGAAAAATAACTTCCATAAAACATATAACCCTAAAAGAAAGATTTTATAATCTTTCTTTTTTTTTTTTTTAAATAAAATTAATTCTGTGTCAAGAAGCGAGTAGACTCCTCATGTCTAAATTAGAGGGAAGAATAAAAAATGCCTCGTACATCATGAGCTGTGACCCACAGTATGATCCCAAAATTAATTTACTCTATGATTTTATGTTCTATTTTCAGGACCATCTTCAGCTATTATATTCAATTGGATCAAACATTTCCACAGAGAGGTAATTTTTCATAATTAAAAAAACCCAAAAAACTGAATGAATGAAGAAAAGCGATGTCCTTTCAGGATTCCTTGCTATTTTTGTGTTTTCTATCACTGCGTAAGGCCAGAACCGAAGAAGTTTTTTAATGTGTGTGGGTGTATGCTCACACAGCTTTTTGTATGCAGCCTTCATATAATGAATCCTTAATGCTTTAGAAATTTAATCACACCTTACTTATTTGTGCTCAGAAATAGTTTCAGCATCTTATACTGTATTTAACTTTTCAGGCTTTAGTATTTTAAATATAGATACCATGTATAAAAATCTGTAATTCCTTTTTCCTATGCAGAATTTCTCAGCTCCTGTCTTTTGCTACAACTCTCTGCTCTCAAGAATCTTCTACATTGGGACTTCCAGATTTTCCTTTAGACAGCTTATCGGCTGCAGTTCAGATTTTGGTATGTGCATACACATGTGCTGTGAAACTGTATGGGCTTAAAATTTCTCAAAATTAGATCTGGATTATTCGTGTTGTTAGAAGAAGATTAACATGAACATTTAAAAAATAAACCCAAAAAAACTAAGGGTGGTTTGAGGGAGAAAAGCCCCAGTCAGCTATCTCTGGATAAATACTTTAACCAAGTCTACAGCATAATACTGAAGGACAAAGTATGGCATGACACGTGATTTGTGATGTGATTAGATGTCTCTTAGTGCTCAAAATAATGTTTTTTATTCTGTGAAATCATTTTACCTGACTTCAGGGGCATCTACAGTTTACCTGATGACACTGAGGTACAGTCAAGAGAAATAAAAATCACAACCTAAAAATGCTTCTGATTTAATGGTATGCATGTAAATCAGGTTGATTGCATTACAAAGACACGTATTACTCTCCATTGACACCTAAAAGGACCCAGAACAACTATTCAAATATAGGAGTGGGTATAGGAGGCAGTTAAGTTGTATGAGTTGATGCCTATATTAGGTCTTTGGGTTGGCCGGTGGATTTAAATAAACATAGTGACAGAGGGTTACCTGAGGATGCAGGTTGTGCACACTTGAAGATGCAATACTTTCTGACAGCTACAGTCCATAGGGAAATACAGTACCTGTACACTTGCTGAGTTCACAGTGGCAGATCAGGGGGGTCAGGGCTAAAGCTGTGGCAGTCTTTCTGCTTTCCCTGACAGGCTTTTGTCCCTTGGGCTTTATAATTACATGGTAAAAAGTCAAAGTAAAACCAGAAGGTGCCTCCTGAAGGAAGTCAGGGAAGTGAGATCTGTATAAAGAGAGAGGGGGGTTGGTACCCTTTTGCGGGAAGGTATGGTCAACCCAGGAGGGTAAAATACCAGGACAGCTTCTCAAACCCTCTCTCCAAGGTGCAGGTGTCTGTAGAAAGGACTCTCAGGATAATTCTCTGTTGTGTCTTCTGTGCAATCATTTTGCCTGTGGTCCTGCTCAGTGGCAGCTTACTTCTACATATTTTATTGGATTATATATATTAAAACATACCAATTACTTGCGTTAGTGTGGTGCTCAGTCCCCTCAGTTGTGCTGGATGCTTACAGGCATAATTTTTTTCTGAATTAAGTGATACTACCTCAGATGTTAAGAAGTGATTAAAATTCAAGTTCAGAGAAATGAAACGGTATTTGGAGGGTTTTAGGAAAGAAGTACATGTTGGATTTTAAAATAAATTGCACCTTTTTATTCTTTGAGCCCTGTAGTGAAAAATTATTTTTAAATGAATGCCAGATGGCTTTCAGAGTAATGGGAAGAAAATGAGCCCTAAGCTATTATCTAAACTATGGAATGAAGGAAGCGTTTTATTTTACATTAAAGAATGTGAAGTGTTATCACTGTATGACAGTGTCTTTTTTAGGTAGACAGGAACTGTTTCTTTTACAATTAGTTTTAAGCACTTGGTTTTCTAAGCTGACTGTTCTCAGTGATTCTAGCTACAGCATTTTTCCTTCGCATGCTGGGTCACTGCCATCCGCTACTTCTAGCTTGCTTGATTTAACCGTTTAAAAGTGTGGAGGGAATGCATTGTAATGACTAACTGCTTATCTTCTATCATGGATTCACACAGTCCCAGAATGTATGTCTTAGGTTGAAAACTCCTGCCTGCTGAAAGGGAGAGGTTTTTTTATAGGGTGCTGTTCTGAAGAGGTTAATTTCATACACACCATTGTAATTATTATTAATTTGAGATAATGTGGACAAATTATATGTTATGTCTTTATATATCGACAGAGGGCTTTTAAAATGCAATAAAGGGCTCCCTGATCCTTTAAGCAGTACATTTACTACAGTGCCTTAAATGGTTTATTTTTACTGATCTTTTTTTAATATGGAACATTATAAATAGTATTACTGATTATAAGTATGAATTGAATTATGCATTTCATAAAATATGCATCTCCTGATTTCATTTCTAAACAACTCTTCATTCAGTTGGGTGCCTATGTAAATCCAAGTGTATAACTGAAAATCAGTTGATTTATTTGAATTATATTATTTACTTTTAACTTACTTTGATGAAAGCTTAAAAAAAGCAGTGCCAGTCCACTGACTGTTTTTTCACTAGTGTTACACACAAGTGGTCCTTAAAAATTTGCAAGTCTTTTGAAACAAACAATCAAGCATTACTTTAGGGTTTTTGAAACACTTTTTTCCACCATGAAAGGCTTTATGCATATGTTTCTTGAGTATTCATAAATGCACTTCCATTTCTTTCTCTATTACTGCAGCAAAATAATTGAATCTTTGTATAGTTTAGGCAGCAACCGACAAAAGAGTTAATACTTACAGCTAACAAGGAGATAATTAAAAAAAAAAGTTGTTTTCAATTTTGTGTAGAAAGTGCAAGCATACTTAGTAACTCATTTCAAAACAAAACAGTTTTGATCAAACTGTCCAGAAATTTCTAGGAATTGATTTGTTAAGTAGAATCTGTGCAATGTAATAGAATCAAAATTAAATGCTAGAAATTGCTGTGAATGAGTAGATCATTGTTGTAATATAGATTTCTTGTCATATTGATTCTTTTCTAGTAGTACTATGAAACGCAGTTACCTGTGGTGGGATTTGTCTCTGCTAACCTAAAATGTCTTTAGGTATCTGAGCCAGTTGCTGTGGCTTCCATTTATGCACAGGAAAGAAAGTAATTTTTAGGATATAGTTCTTCTAATCGACTTTAGACATTTATATTATAATGAATTGCACCTGAGAAATGCCTGTTTTGACATTTGATCAAATACTGTGTGTAGTGGTCATTTGTATATTGCCCTTACAGTTTTATTTTTAAGTTCAGCGCTATATAGGATTTTCGGGTTAATGGCTGATGATAGAAGGAGCCAATTGCTTTTTTTAATTTGTATTTTTTTCTTTGAATTAGGATTCCTTTCCTATGATGTCAGTCCAGCATGTTATTGACCGGCTTTACCCCTATAATGCTTTTCTTGGAAAGGAAGGCAGGACTGCAGTCAAAGATGCGTTAAAAGTAAGTATTGCACATGGTATTATAATTCAGGGAGCGATGGATTATGACAGTAGTTCTCCTGACTAATGTTACTTCACTACTTCTGTAAAAAAAATAAATCTTAAGTAAACTAAATGGCTACATTATTGCTGATGCTAAAACAGTATTTAAAAAAAAAACCTTCATAAGCTAGTAGATTTCATTATAGTGAAAGGTAAAACCTCTGTGTTCTGTAGAATATTCAGACCTCAGTTCAAGACTATGGAAAACCCCTCATTATATAAGTGGTTAATTAACTTGAAAGCGGCTACATATATTGTTAAGGTAGTCAAATGCTTAAAAAATAGTTCTGGCATTAAGAGGAAGTACTAAAATGACAATAGGGATCACATGCACAAAATAAATTCAGTACAGCATGATTATAGATTATGTTAGTCTCTGGTTTTGGTCTGTCTTAGCCTTTTGTTGCTTGTTGTTGGTCAGATCTGTTTTGTTGTTTTGTCCATGTTTAATAATAGCTTAGAAAGCCTATAATTATGCTGGGTGATTCCATTTATCCTTTTAAAACTTTAGCACAGTGCCGGCTTTCTTTCATTTTCGAGTATGTTGTAGGAATTACGTATGTTGTTGAAAATTAGCATTCACAGCTTTGAGCATCTTACCCAGCTCTTTCAGTCCTGAAAATCAGAAGTTATTGGTATGTGCCTATTTAGAAATAACCAACTTCGTAGCTAGTGAATTTTTGTTTTTCATAAAACCAAGCCTACATGTCAGGGAAGTGTTTGTAGCCCATCCCTCCTGACACCTCCCATATACTGCCTTTTTGTGTTGGAGCTCAGTCCTGTTTAACCAGGCTGGTCTCCTGCTTGTTTTCCCGAGTTTTGGGATGGACAGTCCTTGCGTTTGAAGGAGGTTGTCTTGAATGACCTCCTAGCTTTCATGAACCTTCAAAGCTGCCTCCTGTGGGGTCCTACCTACCACTTCTCTGAATAAGCCAATCTGGCCTGAAATCCAGGACCTGTAGTCTGTTACTTGTCTTCATTGCTCCCCCTGCGGATTTTGAACTCCATTATTTCATGGTTGCTACAGCCAAGGCTGCTGTTGATTGCCACATCCACAGCCAATAGCTCCTTAGTTGTGAATAGCAGGAGGCATCTGTGCACCACCCATGCGTAGCCCGTGCAGCGCCTGTGTTGAGACATTATTCCAGGCAGCCTCAGAAATCTAGACTGGTTGTGTCATGCTGTGTTGTCCTTCCACCACATGTCACGGTGATTGAAGTTGCCTGTAAGAACCATGGTCTGGGTGGAAATAGACTTCTGTCTGTTAGCATAGCAGTAACAGTCACTTCTGTTCTTAATATGCCTTTATTTTAAATCCTTTATGTCATTTTGTTTCCCCTATCAGTTACAGACGGTGAATGTCTTCTATGTTCAGTACCATCAGCTTCCTCCATTTTCCATTTCTTTTATTTAATTTTATGTGTTGTGCATGCTTTTGCTTCCTATGTAAGACAGGTTGATTTGACTAGTAAAATCTTCTTTCTCAATGATTGTCTGCTTTTAAATACCTCCTTATCATTTACACTTTTCTGTGTTAATTTTCCTTTTTTTTTTTAATACTCTTCCTCATCACTACTTATACGAACTTGTACTGTTATGTCAATAACTACATATAATCTTATTTGGAATTTTATTCTATTTGCACACAACAAATCTTGTTAAGCAATGAACCTTAAGAAATACAGAAAATAACTAGTTGTACAGAGGGACTTATGTTTATAATGATATTTTAGTAATAGCAGTGCTAGAGCTGTATTAAATATGGATAAGAAATGGTTTTTTTCCATTCCATAAGAAATGTGAGGGAGAGGAGTCTGGCAGAAGCAAGGTGATTTCTTACTTTACCTTCCTACAGACTTCCAAAGAGTGTTCAGCTAATATTTGGCACTGAATACTTCTCCCTGCGTAACAGAATACAGTTAGGAAGTACTAACCTTAACTGGGACGTATCGAGAGTTGAAAAAATAAGTACTTGAAATGTATTGCATTTGATGCGTTAGTTTGTGTGAATGGAATCACTTCTTAACATCAGCTAACATTTAAAGAAAATAAAACCAAATTCTCCAGGCGCTGTCTTCCCAAACGTTATCTTCAACTTGGGTAAATCTTTTCCTTATGTGCCTCCTTGCTCACTGAGACTAGACCAAGACCTAGGTATTCGTTGTAATTCTTATTCTTGACAATAAATTAATGTGAAATATTGACTTATACCTTCCCTGTGAGTGAAAGTCGTTCGTTAAGGTGTTAGTCTTGGGTGTGTAAAGATGCTTTGAAATGCAAATCTCTAGTTGAGTGGATCTAGCTGGAGTTAAAACCTGTCTTAGGCTTAACTCTGTCTATCAACCAACTTTTTCATTTGATACAAATGTGGGTCCTTGTGTCAAACCAGTTAGCATTGAAAAAAGTGTTTATGGGTTGCACACTAATCAAGCATCAGCAGTGGTCTTGAGAGTTGCTTATTGTACAGAACATTTGTATAAGTGCTACAGTTTGCAGCATTCATTAGTTCATTAGCTTGCAACAGACAGGACAGAAGGACCAAAGTAAACCTGAGAATTATGTGCCTTTGTGTACCCTTATTTGAAGTTTCTGCATTTTGGAAACTGTATCAATTTCTATTCTGATTGTTAAAGAAGATCTTAAAGTTAGAAGACCTTGCAAAGGAAAATATGACTTGGTTGGAATTCTGGCCTTTAAAATTATTCTGTACTTGCATGAAATGTTGTCATGACAAATTATTTTGACTGACAGATGAACATTTGAAATATAATTGCAAAAATTAAGTAAAAATGTATTTAAGCTTTTTCTCTACGATTTTTCTTTAAGATTTAGAAATAGAGAAATCACTGCTTTCAAGGAAAACAGCCTCCAGTTAAACATTCCCAAACAATAAACTTAAGCACATATGATGTCTCCCACAGCACTGAAGTTTTCTTTCCTGTATACTGCTGATAGGCATTTATAAAACTGGTCATCTTCATTTAGGCTGAGTTTGGTGGCTCATAAGAGACTCCAACTGTTCTATACTTATTTCTTCATTGTTCCATAAGCTTTTAGTATTTTACTTCAGATTCATCAGAGATTTTGGGTTTGCTTTTTTAATTCTCACATGCCTTTTGCATGCCTTTTTTCCCCAATGTTGGAAACACCCACTGTTTGGGGTTTTTTTACCTTCTAATCAAGAGAATCTTCCCATCAGATTTTAGAAACAACATATAGATTAGATTTGTCTTAATAAATGAGGAAGTCCCTTTTAGCCTACTATCCAAGTGCTTAACTTTGCTCTAAGATCCTTCTAGAATTTTTGTTCATTGTTTTTCATGCCTTGATTAATTCTGTGCTTACTGTCTTGATCTTATATCAAATAAAAGCTTGTTTGTTCCCTTCGACTCATTTTTGTATTATTTGGACACCCATTTTAATCTTACCTGACCTCCTCCTCGAAAACTGTTTCCCTGCCTTGCAGTAGGGCATCTTCAGACTACATAGGCACTCTCTCGTAGAGGGTGGCCTAATAGTTCAGAAAACTGGAATCTTCTTTCTCGTCTAGACAATTCTATTCACTTCTAAGATATTTCTGTTGCAAATTTTGGTCTAAGGAAGGATTTGTTTCTCTTTTATTCCCCCGAAAGTAATTTATAGTCTTTGAGGTTTTGCATTAATGAATGCTCTTCGTGCCAATACATACCATTGTAGTGGAATCTGTCCTTCAGATTTCATCTATCTATCCCACTTGCAGTTCATATTTTTCGTCTTGTGAAACACTTCAGTCCTCTTGTTCCTTGAAAAATTCTCTTTCCTTCGCTTGCAGAGAATCTTCAAGAAAGATCAGTTGCCTTTGGATGCCTCTTTTGGATAGCTTAGCTGTCTTGTAGGTTCAGCATAGTGGTTATCTGCAAAGACATCTCATTTAAGCTCTCTGTTCCTTTGACCAGCTGGATCACCAGCGTATTCTTTGCAGTTTCCATGCTGCGACATTACTGATCATTAGATACTTCCAAGTGGTCAGAATTCCTCCTCTTCCTTTTTTCTCATTTTTAGAGTTTGCCTTTTCTTAGTGTGTTTCTAGGCATGCAGAATGTGGCCTGATGATTATGGACTGCCAAACCACTTCCCTTCTTTTTGGTGGCTAGTCTTCTCTTTTTTCTTTCCTCTTGAGTTTGAGGCAATGAGGCTGCCCACTTCTGACTCTCCAAGTATCTCCCAAACTTTCTGATACTGAATGTGCTCCATAGTTGTCCTTCCAAGCCACAAATATTTTTTCCTTTGCAGCTATCAACTTGGACTTTGTGTAGAGCAAGTTGCTTCTGGCTCAGGCAGAAGTATGTTTAATGTGTTGTACATCCATTTCATGCCACACTCTGATTCCATATCTAGCTATCATAATTCTAAATGAAGAACTACATCAAAGAGACCTGTCTTACTCTGAAAGCCACAAACAGTTTTGTTTGCTGCTCCTGTCCAGGTATAAGTTTGGTAACGTGTTTAATTACTGCATTATCTAGTTCAGCAGCATCTCTGTGGTTACATGTGATTAATTCAAATTGTACAAATTCAGTTAGATGAATTCAAGTTGTATAAATTCAGTAAGGATCTGCACAGAGATACAGTCCTCTTTCACTGTCCTAATTTAGGGTCTAAAAGGCTGGCTGCAGAACCCTCAACAACATTTTAAGAAAAAAAAGCACACCACCACCACCCCCCCAAAAAAAAAAAAACCCCACCAAAAAAACCCCAAAACCACCTAGAAATTTTAGATTCCCAAAACCTTTGTGTACAAGGTCTGCTTCTGCTGTCTCCAGATCTTCCTTTTTTGATATAGACCCTGCTGGTGCAGATAATCTTGCTTGCTCACAGTTATTTTTTTATTGGTATCTGATTAAGGCATTTTAGCGTACAAGCAGTTTGCTGTTTTGTGTATAAGCAGCTTTGGCCCTATCCAAAATGCCATTAACTTAGTAAGAATATTACAATTTACTAATGAACATAAGAGTGAGAACACCTATAGTTCATTTCACGGAATCATAGTTGGAGCATTTCTTAGAATCAGTTTGAGATACTACTCAGTGGGCATTCCTGTCCTCTGTTGTTTAAATGTTTAACGGTATCTGAAGTAGACTCAGCTGTTACAATAAGAATTTGGTGCAGCCATTTACTAAAGCGCATTTATCTTAAATGCATGTTTAAACATAAAATTTTGGTACGCTCTTGCTCCAGAATGGGAATTTACAAAATTATGAAGAGCCAAAGTATTTGTATGAATGCATCTCAGTTTTCTTTCTAAACTTTAATAGGCAGTGCTGTGAATCCTGGTAGTAATAAAACTACTTGCTTTTTAAGAATTATTTTATATTAGTGACTTCTGTTTAAAAAAAATCTTTTTTTCTAAGAATTCTAAGGAGTTGGATAATACTCCTTTTTCTCTTGTTTACTCAGCTTTCACTCTGTTGAATAAAATGACTCTATGAGTTCAGTAATTTCAGTTAGTGGCTTTTTTGTGCATAAACCCCCCTGATATGACTTCCCCTTCTCCAACAAAATAGACTTTTTACAGGATTTGTTAAATGTTTTTCATGCTTTCTATATACAGCATAAAGTAGAGAGTATAATGCTCAAAAGAGGATTGGGAAGACAAATGTCCTGGTTTTTGTCCTTGATATACCCAGAACATGCTGAAGGCTTAATTTGTACAGGTTGTCCTCAATTTTCATTGTATGATAAGGCTGTAGAGCTAAGTAAACATAATGTTTGATGGTTATTTTTATTGGTAGCCAGATGTTGAAATCTGCAATTGGTTATAATGACCTGCAGAGATAGGTAATCTATTATTACACACGCTAAAGGCTATCATCCATTTCTCTTATTTTTTCAGTCTGTCAGGCTAAGACTTGGCAAAGTCACCATATGACATTTTCGCATCTGTCACTACAGTCAGAATAAGTAGATGGTATACGATCTTTTTGCTTTGTTTTTAAATGTAAAATATACAGGACATTGTGAACATAGGTACGTGAAGTAAAAGTTGAAGTAAATGGATTTAGGATTTCACAAGCAATTAATCTTGGATATGCTTCTGGCCCTGTTTTCAGAATGAACAGTTTTAAAAAACAGAAAGCTGTATTTAATAATTAATTTTCCCCACCACCCTAATTCTACAGCGTTTTGAGCTTCAAGATTCAGAAAGCCACTTGCTTCCCAGAAGGATTACAAAAGTAGAAAGTGTACTTGGAAACAAACCCTTCAAGGCTGATGTAACTATCCAGATTGGTGAAAAAGAAGTGACATTCCAGGTATGAATTTATATATTCATCAAACTATATATGTTTTTAGATATCATTAACTTGTTTTCATCTCATTGAGAATTTGACACTTACACTTGATACTAAAACTCATTTGCACTGAATATTTTTTGGTAGTGTAATACATGATACTTATTACAAAAGTGTTTGTCCAATAGATACTGGAATATTAGGTTATGGATACACAAGATTTTATTTCTAGATAAACTCATACTTGCCTGCATGTAATTCATTTAAGTTTCTTGTGTTAAAAGAAATGCTAAAGAATGGATGAAAGCAAAGCCTCTAAACATCATAATTTTTTATTGGATTAGAATAACAGAGAGTACTTGTGGTGCTCTTGGTGCTGCTTTCCCTTTTTCTTTTAATAAAAACAATAGTCTGTCTACACTTCAAATAAAATCTAATGAGTGCTTGGTAATGTTCCGACACAGGATGTTGGGAAAATGGAACAAAAGTAACCACATCAAATATGATTAGTTTGAGTTTCTTCCAATGAAGTTTATGACCTGCTAGGTGGTGAAATAAGGTCTTATTCAGGAAACAGATGCTGATCTGAGAATTTGAAGTTAATGTTGAATTTGGAGAGTCTATAGAGTCTGTAAAGAAGGTGAATTAGCGGGAGTCAGAGAGATATCATATTAACATTGGTGAGGAATATCCTCATAGAGTTGTACCGTGACAAAGTGAAAAGAGGAACAGCAGGAAATGGGAATTTGTCAGAAAAAGGTGAGTCTGTAGGGACCTGATTCAACTCTTTTTTGAGGGGAAGATTTTTGCTTTTGTTTGTCATGTAGGTGATGCCTTCTGAAAATATGTCTGCAAATGTCTCTTCGGTAACAGGAGGGCATAAGGAGTTGGCAGATGAAACAATTCCCAGGCTAGACCGCGAAGTGGAAACAGAGCAAGTGCCTTAATGTGGGGAACGATTGAAACTCTGCAAAGTTCTGGTCAAAGTAGCTCCTTCAGATGTTCACAGTACAAATTGCTCTTTCTCTTCCATGTTTCTCTGATGGGCAATAAATATTGGTGATTTTTGTATTTTGTCTCTAGCATGAACAGCCTCAAGTTCTTTGCAGACCCCAATGCTGTAATGGAATTGGTTCACATTTTGCGTTTTTCTTTTTCATGAAGAGCGGACAAAGGAGGTGTGAAGGAAATTGTCTATTAGAAATGATATGATTTAACATTTTTTAAGCGAAAAATTTAGGTTTGATGGATGACAATTATCAGCAAACGGTAGTTTTGGAGAGGCGTAACCCGGTCCACACGTAGTTATCGCAGTATAGCTTATTTAGCATTTTGATTTTTTTTCGTTATAGGTTCCAGCTGGGACTGGGCTGTTAAAAAAGCATCCTCGGTCAGAGACTTTCATAAGGACTTCCAGCCATAATCAACTGTTGGCAGAAATGATGCAATCCCATATGGTTAAAGATATGTGTTTAATTGGAGGAAAGGTAAGAATTTAAATTAGTTTTCTCCCTCCTTCCCCATGTTCCTTAGAATGTAATCTGATTCTTAGTTTTTAACTTTTTAGGGCTGTGGCAAAACAGTTATCGCTAAGGAGTTTGCTGATATACTGGGATACAGCATAGAACCTATCATGCTGTACCAGGTAAGTAAACTATCTGCTGATGATCATGCTTTAAATATGATCCAAAATATAATACACAGTCATCGATTATTTGTGTATATTCTCTCTCTCTCTTTCTCAGTGATCTTAAAAGCTGCAGCTATGTTCATATACAGCTACAGCTTTTAATATCACTGATAATCACCGATGTAGGTTAAATAAATTATGAATAGTGAAGATTTCAAAGATAGCTAAGTTTTCTGATTGGTATAGAGCATTTTTTTACTCTCTCTGTTAGAATGCTCATCTAAGATCTCTTTTTATTGCAGGTCTAAACAGAGGGAGTACTATGCAGCAATATAGATAGTACAATTTTATTACATATAAACTAGCCCTGATATTGCTTTCCTTCGATTTTATCGACTTCATTGTGAATGTGAAGGAGAGGTAATCTAAATAAAATATAAGGAGAATCGTTTAACACACAGTAGGTCTTCCTCCTAGCCACAGAGAATTGACAACTCATTCTGTGATTTGGCATGACTGTATCATAAAGAAAACTTTGCCTTTTCTGTCTTCTCCTTTTTGGATTTTTTTTTTTTTTTCCCTTTTTAAAGTATGTTTCCTGCCTTTAGGTCGGAGTGGTGACCACTTGTAATTCATGCATGTTGAATGCCTCCGGAAGACCTTTTGTCTTTCCTTTTTTTTGTTTGTCCATATGCTATTTAATCTTATAATGGAATTCTCTGTTATCAACACTATTTTTTTATTATTATGGAAGACAGTTTCTTTATCGTATTGAAAATACGTAATTGGTTTTATGTTTCTGGGGAATTTTTGTAAAGTTATTTCCCATGTTCCATAGGCTTAATCTTTCTTCTTGTTTGGTTTTTTTTTTTTTTTGGTGCGATTCTTCTGTCAAGATTGCCTAACATCCTCCTATGTGTTTATTTCTTCTGATACCTTGCATGTGGAATTTTAATCAATATTACAGATTTTGTGCCTTTTTTTTTTTTTTTTTTTTTACATTTCTGTTTAGTCTGACGATTATAGTTGTGGTGGGACTGTGTTGCAGTAGAGATTAGAAGATAAGGTTCCATGTTCAAAAATGTTTCATCCTAGAAATACAAAATGAGGGCTGGTGTTTAAATGTAATATATACATATTACATTCAATGAATATTAACTTCATTATTCGTAGATGCTATAACAAACAGACAGTAATCTTCTTCAGCCCTTAGCTTAATTGTTGCTAGTTTATTTATGTTGTGTCTTAGTACAGATGTGGCTTTAAAAATAAATTTGGGGAGAAGAGTGCATTGTCGCTGTTTGTGAGACACACAGACAGTTGACATAGTTGCCTTAGAGTGGCAGTCGTGGGGTAAAATGGCAAGAAGGAAGAAAAGGAAGAACTGGAGACATCTTAAGGGCATCCATGGGCTTTCAAGGTGGTGGCAAGGAGCTTATTGTTGTAGCCGCATTTTGCATGAGTTGGAGGAAGAAATTTACAGTAATTGGAAAAGTAAGGCCAGAGTGAATGTTCTTACTGAGTAAAATGTAAAGTTTGTATTTACAAAGTTTAACATAGAAGTAGTGGTAATGGTTCCGGGAAGGCTGGACATGCAGAATAATAAGGGAATGAAGGTTTTGGAGCTGTCAGTTGTCTCGGAGTACAGTAAACACGGTGCAGTGCGGCTGCTGTATATTTAGGGTTTTTCCCTTTGATTTTATCCTGACAGTGCTTCAGGCTTTCTCACAGCACTAGAGGCTTTTGCAAACCCCAAGCTCTGTCATGCTTAACAGAGATCTCTCATAGCCAGTGGTCACTCAGTATGTGTTTGGAAAGAATTGTCAGTCTTAGATCTTGATACAATCTAACCTCATGACATAAACTGAAAAATTACAAGATTAAAAAGTAGAATTAATTAATTTGCTAGCTTTTCACAGTAGAGATTGCACATGTAATGTTTTCTTCATAACCTTGAGGAATGAAAACACTCTCAAATAAAATACGAAGTCAAGAGTCTCCCATGACCTTGTAAGTCAAAATACACCAAATATCACAGGATTTACAGTTGTACGTGATAATTGGCAATGCTGCAGGGGAATAATAGCATCAGATTTAATGCAATATACTGGTCTCTTTCTTCCATCCCCTTGCTTATTTAAATTTTTCCCAGGCAGCATGGAGACCTCCAAAGGAAGAAATGGCAGTGGCAGCTCATTTGGAAGTGCAATGGCACGTGGGGACACTGACAGAAATGGGTGGTGAGGTCGAAGGATTGAAACAGACAAAAAGTGAGAGAAAATAGAAAAGAGAAATATTACTGATTATGAAAAAAGAAATACCATCCATTTTATGTTTTTCTGCACTGTTGAGAACCTCCCCAGACAGGATCCCACTGCTTTTCCTTCCCCCTATGTGGCTTCAGCTGATAAAGACGCAGACTCTGAAACTGTGTCTGCATAGATGGAGTCAGATAGATTATTTGTGCCCTTACGCTTTAGTGTGGCCAGGTTTGAGCAGATTTGGGTTCCAAAGCTACATAGCCTCATCAATGCAATGTTATGTTCATAGTAATATACCTGGATTCCTAGCAGCGCCTATTACCTTCTGTAGAGTGGTATATTAAGATAGGCATGTAGTTTCTGAGCCAGAACTGAGTGTGTCCAGCTAGCCTGCATACTTCTCTCCGCACTTGTCACTGTAAACATATTTTTAAATCATTCCAGGAAAATAACTTTCGCAACTTGACAAACCTGCTTAAGGACAGGCACACCCTAAACCTTGTTTTGTTGCATGCAATACAGTATTGGGTACTCACCAGCACAATTAGACAATTACTTGGTTAAAAACATGGCCACTGCTTTTCACCATCCTACCTTTAATTAGTATTGCTTCGCTGAATAGGAGCAGAAGACTTCCTTTTTGGAGACACATGAGAAGAGCTGACAATGAAATTAGTTACTCAGTAAACATCTTTCAGAGGGATCTGTAGTTCCTACAGAAATAAAATCTAGGCGAAGGGTTTGAAGTATTTCCCACTGAAGTGAACCTTTCCTTTGGCTTCACCAGGGTTTGATCAAGTTCAAAGGGCAGAGGGTTTTTATAGAGAGGCTTTTTGGTGATATCAAACAGTATTGCTAAGGCAAATAAATGACTGTTTGTGAGCATGTTGTTCACTATGTAGTCAAGTCTATGTAAGATCCACACGTGTGTCTATATGTATAGATATTTCCTATGTACAATGTCTTACATAATCTCAAAAGTTTTTACAGGAGGCAGTGTGTAAAAAAAAAAAAAAAAAAAAAAAAAAAAAAAAAATTGAATGTAGCTGAGCTATACATCTTCTGATAAATTTTAAGAATGCATTTGTTTTTCTTAAAATATGCATAGCAAAATAATAGGATAATTTAATGACAGAACAAATGTTAAATGTATTAATTCATACAGTAATTCAGCAATGACGGCTGAGGAGTTTGATAATGCTGTAAGTTTAGCAGATTTTTCTACTTTGGTTCAAAAAAGTGTCTTTTTAATTTTTGAGAGGGACACCATATTGTCTCTCTCTCTCATAAATCCATTTCTAAAATTAAGAAGGCTTTTATTTGGCCTATGGTTCATTTTTATTTTCCAATAATTTATGCAGGCACAAAAATAAGTAGTGGTGCACTTATCATTGGTCTGAAGCAATAGCGCTGTTTTTCTTCAGGCTCTGTGAAGAAATGAATTCTTAGATTTTTTTCTATATATAATGTTTACTTTTTAATATTTGCTTCATCATTCTTTCATCAGAAGTTGATTTAAGGGCTTGAATAGTGTGAAAAGGCATAGCTCTGTATATTGATTTCACAGAAAAAAACTTCTGAAAGCTTTCATGTTGTGAGATGAGAATCAAATTTACCTAAACCAAGGCTTCCCACATCTTTTGAGCACATAGATCATCTCTTATACTAACAGTTGGTCAGAACAGTTCCTGTCTCATTTGTGATATCTGACATCATTATACGGATTTCTCATTATATGCAGTTCCATGTAGGCAAATTGCTGACAAAGGAAACTCATCCTGATTAGGAAAGGTTTGTTTTTAAGTGCAGTTAAGCAACAGCAAATGAGAAGCAGCAGCCAGCTAGTTCTTTGTGAACTGTAGCTAGGGAACTTTTGGTTTAAATTGTTTAAAATAAAATATTTTCTCTCCCCCTCAAAACTTGGGGGCCGGGGGGAAGCAACATTCAAAGTGATGTTATAACAGTTTTCCAGCAACTTGCTCCTTTTCTTCCCCAGCAAAAACAGTCTTATAAGCACATCACTAGTGTTTGTGTACTGTGATGTTTTTGTTTCTAGGGGGTTTTTTTCTTTTTTTTTTTTTTTTGCATGACCTCATAATTTTTCTTTACAAATGCCTTCCAATTTTTTATTTGAGAAATACTAACAAAATATGAGTCCAAATTGGCAAGAAAAGCAGGAAACATAGATTTTTTTCACCTTATAATTGCCAAGAACATGAGTAGCTGCGAGCCATGAAAAACGTCTAGGTTGGAGGCTTGTATTGCTGTAGCTGCTAAAGGCTGTGGAACAGGAGTTATCCTACTTGTTTTCTCTCCTAAACTTCTTTTTTTTCCTGTATACGAGATGCTTTAGAAAATAAACAACACAATGAAAAACATGTAAGTTACAATGACTGTTACAAATTAAAATAAGCATTTTGTTTCACAAGGCCATTGCTTTGCCCAAAATAAGGGGGGGAAAAAAAATAATTCATATACTTCTATTACCTCCCCTCCAAAGGGAGGGATTTTTAGTGTTAGAGTACTATAACACTATATCTCGTAATGTTATATTTTTAATATCTTAAAAAAATGGTTTAGAGTAAATAAATAGAAACAATAAATCACTAGGCAGGTACTTAGCCATAAAACAAATCCCTTGCAGAAGCTGCGCAGGTGTTAGCGAATGATACTTCTTTTTAATGCATCACTACATTGAATCTCATTCAACCATTTAAATTATGATCTAAACATTTTATATTTCAGAAAATATTTTGTAGCAAAATACATTTCTGAGTTTATCTCCGGAAAATTAATGCATGGTTCTCAAGTTGTTGGAATTACAGATGGACATTCTGTATAGCATACTAGGCTCCCAATCAATTCATACTGTACCTTGTTTCATTCCTCTAGAAGTGAATTGGCAGAGATATGTTAGTTGAATATTCAATTATACAGCATTTACTAGCTACTGAATGCACACTTCTGATGCAAGTCCTAAAAACACTTATTTTTTCTCTGGCTTTGATAAAAACGTTTTGCATTCTGGTTTTAGTCTAATTCATTAATAAAATAGAAAAGAGCAAACGCAGCAGTAAAAAACCAGAAATACAACAATAAAAATATGGTCTGGTTTTGTGGATTTGAATGTGGGACTTTAAATTATACAAATGTGGAAGCACTGAAGGAACCAGACTTTGTCCTGTTATTTTAAGGCTTTTAAGGAAATGTAGAAAGAGGAAATGATTCAGGCCATATGACGTAATGTGTTCTATTTTTATTCCTTAAAGTTCAAAGGGTTTATAGTTGTGAAAAGGACATATGCAGAAGCTACAGCTACAATAGAAAATATTTTTCTCATCTGATTTTAGGTTAAGTTGTGTTCACAGCACAGCCTGAGGAAGGAATTTCATCTTCCAGGTCACAAAATGGCTATTACATCTTTGTTGCTCTAGTGCTTACGTGTTATAATGGGACATCTAAAATATGTGTGCTGGAGGATATGCTAGATTTTGCCTTTGGTTTTGATTTATCCCTTGAGCATTATTTTGTGATATGCTATGTACTTTTGATATTTTGTGTGTTATATCTTCTTTCTTACTCTGTCCTTTATTCTCTGATGCTTCCACTGTATTTTCCTGCTGAGAGGTGGAATGTCATGCTGGTTTATTCCTACAATTAATGATGAAATCTTTGCTCTTTCAGGTGGCTTCTATATGAAATAAATTACTCTTGTTTGTTCCAGGTGTAAATTGCTGCCCCCTTCTGTACACAAAGCTGTGTACAAGTTGTCATATGCTTGCATTATGTTTTAAGGGGGAGGGGGGGGGAAAGGCTTTTGTTCTGGTTTCAAAGAGGTGATATTGGCAAGTCTAGAACTTCCAAAGACTATCTAACATAGTGTGTTTGTAGATTCGTGTGTGTATTTCTAATGCTATTTGGAAAAGTAATTGAAGATTTCCTGCTAATCTTCTTTGGGTATATTCTCAGAAAAAACATGATGCAGTTTTTTAAGGAGGAAGCATGTACTTGAAGAAAATTGAGCATAACTATATTCTTCTGATGAATTGATACTTACAGGATATGACAGCTAGAGATTTGCTACAGCAAAGGTATACTCTTCCTAATGGAGACACTGCTTGGAGACCATCTCCACTTGTTACTGCTGCCCTGGAAGGAAAGCTTGTTATTCTTGATGGCATTCATCGAATTAACCCTGGCACTCTAGCCGTACTTCAAAGGTCAGGACGTGAGCGCGGATAAGTTGGGTGTGCGTGACATGTTTATTGAGTGCGTGCATACTGAGAAATTAAGTTCCTTCTAGTGAATATGACTTTATAACTTCAAGAATACTGTGAAGATCAAGCTGAGCATTGAAGTTTCATAGAATATGTGATGTTCAGTCTTTACATACTTAAAAGCAGAAGCAGTTCTTTCATGTTCTTTGTAAGTCTATAATAATACAGGAAATTTCAGCTCTCTGTAAATAAGGAATGTAGGTCTGAAGTGAAGAATGAGCTAGATTTTACTCTAAACTTAGGAAATCTAAAAATTAGTAATATTTGCACAATGATTTGAAAATTCAAGATGTCAGAAAATGTTTAAAATACTTTGAATGCATTCTGCTTCTAAGTAAAATGTGATCATTACAGTTATATGTAAAAGCATACTTTATATTGATTGCAAAGAACACTTTATAAACATCATTTCATAATTCAGTAAAAAATAAATTAAACTTTGCAGAACAGAAGTAGTAATAGCAAATACCATGTTAATAATAATCTATACTGTCACGTCAGATTTTTCTGCTATTTCATGTGCCTGCATCGTATACTGCCTTTTGCAAACTTAAAGGACATCACCAATTTTAAAAGCAGGTTGTAGCAAAAACATTTTGTCCCTTCTTTTATTATATATATATTTATGCAGAAGGGCAGAAGAGAGAATTATGCTTGCCTGTTTTTTCCCTTTTTAATCAGTTTAGCTTTGCCTTCTGATTTTTCTTCTGACACGTGCATGCTTTATATCTGATCAACTTCTGCATAAAAAAAATAACAGCTGGGTCTGTATGTATGTTAATCATTAAAGCCAACTGAAATATATTGCTTCAAGAAACAAAACAGAAGTATATTACTTGGTACAAGTATAACAAAATGGCTGTTTCATGCCATTTATGCACACTCCACTAGTAAGACAGAATTTTTTATTTTTCATTTTTATTTTCAAACAGACTAATACATGACAGAGAACTAACCCTCTATGACGGCACCAGATTGTTAAGGGAAGATAGATACCAAAACTTAAAAGAAGAATTACAGATCTCTGATGAGAAACTACAAGAAAGGTAAAGTGTCAGCTACAACTATAGAATGCAAACAGCATTTCATCTTGTAAAGACCTTACTCTCTTTTTTTTTTTTTTTAACAAAAACATCATGCAAAATGCTTCTCTATTAAGTTGATACCTTCTCATCACTAAGAGAAACATATTTTAAACGTCAGTTTCCTTATGAGGTTTTTTTCTTTTTGTGGCATGGGAAAATTATATCCTGTTTAGAGTGCTTGAACTAAAAGGAAAACGTTCAATGTCCTTTAATAGAAGGAGTTAGAAATTGAAGAGAAATTATAAGTACATAAAATCAGATATAAAGGTATATAATATTTAATTTTGTAACAGTTTATTAAGAGTGTTGGAAAATAAAGCTAAGTTGAAGTTAAATACAGCATGTTACTTTCTTTTGCCTTATTAGCTAGAAATCTGGTATTTAATCTACAACTAATATGGGGCAGGAAATCCTAAGGATGGGTTGGGACCCATTATGCTTATTCTTTTTGTTTCTTCACTTCCACTTGTCTGCTAGAAACATTCCACAGATAGAAACGTTTTCTAGTCCTCTGAGGCCATACTTGATACATAGTCAAACACTGCTGACCAATTTTAGTTAATGGGAGGGATATTGTTGAGCATCTGTCAAAACAAATGCAATCTAATATTCAGTAATATGTAAGGAGCTAAACATACTGTGATTCTTAAATGGCTCTAACCTCTGAAAAAACAGTTGAAGTTTTATGTCGAATGTCCCTGCTCATATTTACACTGCAGGGTGTGCATGTGCCCAAGCTTTGAAGAGGCCTTATCGGTTATAGTAGGGATGCATTCATGATGTGCCACCCCATTTCTCTCAGTTGTCTCACTGAATACGATTCTTTTTCTTTGACTTCCTTCATAGTCCACCCTTTAGAAAAGCTGTTTTTCTTTTATTACCTGGTTGTTTTGTTATTTCTGGTTCCCTTTTGAGCCAAAATACTGTGGGTTTTTGTTTTGTTTTGTTTTTTTTAAAAACAAAACAAACTTCAATTTAAGTTTTCTGTAGCATTTATTTTGATTTTTTTGTAGGTATGATGTAATCTAAGCCTGCTTGTGGCAAATTGTATCCATGCTGCTGGGGCCATACACCCAGCTAGATGGGCATTTCCTGCATTTGTTTTATTTGAGTGAAGAACTATGTGTCAGGGAAGTGTTTTGTTTATCAGGATTTTAAGCCCAGACTTTGAAAAGAGAAGCAAAAAAGCTCCAAGGATCCGTCTTGGATGGTATCCCAACTTTGCATTGGACTTTGTACTTCAGGATACATCTAGTCATTGTGTGAGTCTCCTCCCTGGTCCGTGTTCATGGTCTTGTCCAAGGTGCTTTCAGGCAGAATGGCAGTGGCTGTGCTGTTTTGCTTGCTGCATGGTGCCATTTAGTTCATGCCAATACGCTCCAAAAACCTAGACAATTCATCACACATTCATGTTCAGTACTGTCCCTCTTCCTGGATCAAATCTCTCTCATAAGAATAGAGCTTTACATCTGGATTCTATGTCACCCTGCTTATTCTAACCATGGCTGTTTTGGCAGTGGACTCCCTTTTAACCTTCATTATCTCTTAGACCATGAAGACCTGTCCAAGCTGTCTTCTTCAATGACCATGCTGCAGACCCATCTTCTTACTGTCCTACCTCTGTACACACTTTCCTTCCCTCCAGTGTCATTGAGTAACCTTTTGGTTCCACTGTTCAGTGCTAACTGTGCATTGCTTTTGACTACTTTGGAGGCTCCAAAAGTCTTTTTTTGGCTTTCCTCAGAAGGCTGTCCCCCTTCTCTTCAGATCGCAGTGTACTGCTTTTACCTAGCCACCTTAATGTTTTGCAACATAGCGTATTGTGAATTGCGAAGCTCTAAATTATCTATTTGACTGACAGTAAGCTTTCACCCTCTAATCCATAAATGAGGGGTGTCTGTTGTCTTAGACAGGAATACATTTCTGATTAGTACCTGATCTTAAAAACAAACAAGCAAACAGAAACCCCACTGTGTAGGCATTTTTGCATCTGGAAGCTCAGTGTGACCGTTTAGCACCATCGTGGATACAGATGAAAATTCTTGGTACGGAATTAGCTGAAGTCCATTGTGCAGAGAATCCTACCTTCTCCCAGGTGAAACGTTCAATCTGGCCCTTGTTCAACTTTCTTCTGTACTGACTTATTCAAAAGAAGCCAGGGTAAAGTAACGCGAACATGTATCCACTTCCTTGGTTTTGGCTATGGGCTTCTTTGGCATCAGTGAACCACTCCTCTGTAGAGAGGGCACTGTTCTCATCAGCCCTTGAGGAACTGAAGGTGTTCCAGGACCTCATCCTGGTTTTGGTCCCTTACATATTCTGAAAACATCGCTACCTTTCACTGGCTCCAGGTTGCAATGTCAATAGTTGCTCTGTGATTCCAGGACTGCATTCCTCCCTGCTACTCATCCTTTTCAGCAGCAGTTATCTGTCACTGCAAGCTTCAGTACCTTCCAGTGTTGCAGAATGGCTGTGCAGAATTAGCCCTTCTCTCCAGACACCTTCTCATCAAATGATATCTAGGGTACTGACAGCTGATTTAATCACAGACTAAGAAAACACGATAGTGCTAACCATCCCTTATTTGTCTGCAAAAGATTGCCTTATTGGAGATGTTGTATAGAATATGTTGTACCTTGAATTTATTAGCAGATTGACTCGGCAAATTCTTACTTCTAAATCGTGATTGGGAGATGCTTTGCATATCAGTGAGAAATGTTGTCTCTTTTGCTGTGTGTCAATGGTGGTGGCTGGTGGCCTTAGCTATATTTCTGATGTTAGAGTAAGATGAAAAGAGAGCTTTACTTATCCTGATTTACTGGATTTGACTAAAGTAATTTCGGTACAGTTGCTCTTTGCCAGGCCTGCAGAATATATGCTGTCATTCCCACTTCTGCTGGGACTGAATCTGGGATATTTGATGAGTGACACGTTAAGACTACGGTTAATTTTCCAATAAGGGAGTTCCGTATGGAAAGTGGTTTCAAGTTTTGTTTGAATCAGGAGATTATTCTGACTTTTCTTTCCTAAATCCCACTCATTCAGCCTCAGTTCTCATTTGTATGTTAGGAATCAATATGGTACATAGAATACATACTAAGTTACAAAAGTAACTTTTTATTTTGTTATTAACCTTTTTATTATCTACCTGATCTCATGTACTAACGTAGTTCTTATGAGAAACAGAGGAAGAAGAAAAAAACATACTGAGAGGCACATCAGTGATTCAGTGGAAGTGCATGACAGTTTTCAATGTCTGAGCAGTCGGGCAGGACCTAAATGAAGTAGCTGAAAATAGCCATAAGCAGAGGAGATGTGAGATCAAGAGAAAAAGGAGTATTTCTGAAGGACTAGAATTTGAAAGAAAGAAGCCAAAAGCTTCATTAGGAAATCATTAGATTAGGAGAGGGCAAGGCCATCTTCAGGATTTCAGAAGAAGTGATAGCTGGAGACCGGAAGGCAACTGTGATAGAGAAGAACTGTTACCTTACTGTCGTATGTCAGAGAAAGTGAGAACACGGAGTACATACTTCTTTCCCACCCCCCCAGTTCAGGTCAGCTTTGCTGTGCATGACTGTTCTTGATTGTAGTGACTGTTTGTAGTATAGTTTGCAGTTTCTGTCTTCTGTGCTACTTCTAATCATTCATAAATACAAAATAACTCACTGTTACTCTCTGTTACCTTAATTTAAGACTCAGTAATGAGGCGGCCAGATGCCATTATAAGTTACATAAATACAAATATGTCTTTCATAATGGAAAAGAACAACTGATAATGCTTTTTAGTAGACTACTTGGACTCAGTACTTTGTGAATGGAATTTTAAAACAGAATTTCCATTTAAATCCATTTTAGAGTAAAGGAGTACTATTATTAACCAATGAGCCAAAACTTCTGTAAACATTTTTTTTTTTTTTTAGTCTGTGTTTGTAAAAGGATTTAACACACCTAAAGATTTTTCCCATTTTTAAGAAGAGAAAAATTTGAGATATTAATGGAGAAGTTTTAGGGGATCCCTTCCTCAGACAAGCAAGATATATTTTGTACTAAGCTTTCATGCTCCTATATGAAAATATTTGATAGTAAACAAAAATATGAATATTTTTTCACAGTTTTAGTGCCTCTAATTGTTAGTGCTTCAATAGTAATAATACGGATATGTGCAGTAGATAGAAAGGAGATTACTGCACAATCCGTAACTTAATTTCCAACCCTGATAAGTCAAGAGGGGTTTTTTTTTTAAATAAAGGGATAGTATTTCAGATCACACTATGGTCTAAAGAAGTCACATGCCTCTGTATATGAATGTAAACAGTATTACAGTAGAGAATGTGAGTGTGCTTGAACCATTGGATGGCAGTGTTATTAGCAGTGCTGGACAAAGAGGAAAGTATTGTTTGGTTTTCAGGTTGTTCTCAAGTTTTGCAGGTTAAAACACTGTTATTATAAATTATATTTTTGGACAACTTCATTTAAAAGTTTTATGACCTGTGTAAGAGCTGATAAAATATATTCTTATTTTAAATTGTGTTAATTATTGTTATTGAGTTATATGTTTGCTATTATTTCATTACATTTCTACATCTGTCATGTCTACTAGCATTTTTCTGAGAAGGGCTTCAGACTTGTGGGTGCAATAGCTCTGTCAGGACTGACAAGTGCAAACAGTACGTTTGCAGTTGTGAGATTTTTGGGATACTCCTTGGCCTGCTGAAAGCCTATAAGCTACAAGGTAACTAGCAGTGAGCACAGAGTACTTTTTCCTGTATTCATTCTTGAGCCAGTTTTGCTGAGGAGTTAAGTTAGCAAACAGTCACAGTAAGATGACATTCACTCATTTGAGGAAACTAACTATTTTTGTTTATGAGTTTGAGGAGAAGAAAAAAGAAAGCTGCCCTTGAGAAACTGACAGATGGTCCTTAAAGATCTTTTACATAGAAGGAAATTATAGCTGCTGATTCCTTATTCATTTAATGATTATATGATTCATTTTCCTGAACAGGTTCAGAGATTAAGAGAAAGAGTGTTCAAGTACTGTGCATATCCAAGATTTCTGCATAGAATTTCTTTTGTAATCATCCATTACTTCACTGAGACAGATGCTGTAAAGGTAGCACACAGCCTTTACAAGATGAGCAGTGAAGTGTTGTTTTGTCTTATGATGCAGTATTTTAACCTGTTTGGGTGGATATCCCCCCCCACAACACATGCACACACACACAGAGGTGATAAGTCCTTGGTGTGGTGAGCAGAAAGGCAGCTATTATAGGAAAATCTAGAAGTAGGTATAGAATAGGATTGTTCAAAAGCTAAAAGAATCACTCATAATGCGTGGGTGGTTTTAATGCCCTGCAGACAGTGGATTATTTTCCATGCGATTAGGTTGAAAGGGAACGCACAGTAGACGAGACAAATATAAAATGTGGCAGGGACTGAATTTAGCAAGCAATAAAAGTTTTTAATTGCTTACTATTGCTAATGTTCTAGCTTTTACTTCATTTTTTGTTGTGGGTTTTTTTTTTTCTAGTTTAGTGACTTTTCAGATAAAGTAATCTGTTAATTTTAGACAGTGGTGAAATTTAAGAAAAACGGCAAGAAAACAACAATAGGTTATTGTGGTCCTAGTATTATAACAATTCCCAACTTATAAAATTTAATAGAAAATGAGATTTATTAAATCATGTTACAGGAAGAGATAACCAAAAATAGTTTGGTTTTGCAAGTTGGTATTAGGAATGCCACTCTACATTTTTGTTTGTTTGTTTTAGGAAAAGCTTCAATTGCTCAGAATCATGAGTCAATAACAAGAAAATCTTTCCCTAAAATCACCCTGAACAGCCTGTGTTCTGATATTCCTTTCGAGGGCAGTGGCAGTAATCCTTGGTTGGAATTAAACACTGATGTCAAAAGAAGGACACGCATATTATTAGCAGAGTGCTCTGCTACCTGTGTTGTCAGTAAACATTTAATAGAGACAAGGAGAGAGAGTCTTTGTATTAATCAACTAACACCAAATCTTCCCACTGTGTTTGAGGCTCATTAATTTAAAAGGTGTCAAGTTTTTAACAAGATACACTTACTTGGCCTTCATCTGCAAAGAACACAAGATGTCAAGGATTTCTTTTTTATAAAATATAGCTCCATGTAGGAGCTCCATATTATATTCCTTTAGAGACTTGATCTGTAATACGATGGAACAACTTTAAAGCTCTTCACTTGCGCTGATGGAAGCTGGGAACTTTCAGAGCATTGCAGGATTGAGTCATTTGTGGCATTTGTTTTAATAATACACGTAGCTTGACATTTTCAACATAGCAAACATCAGTCCAAACAATAGGCTTTTGAAGTAGCCAAATAGTTTTATTCATGTTTACAAACTGGAAACCTACAGCAGTGATGTTGTGATATGTCCAAGTCTAGAGACTACGTCAGTGACTTTTAACTGGTATCACCAAGTTAGCTTGCCCTGACTTTGCATCTCCCCTCCTCCCACTTTTCCCCATGCTCTCCCTGGCTGTCCCCACCATGCCCTTCGAGTTAGGCAGTGACGTGACGAGAAACAAGGGAAAGTTGTCTGCTTCTTGTGTTCTTTTATGGTATTGCAGAGAGACCAGAAGTGGTCCTTCAAATTTGGTGGATTTCTGGAGGAGGGTGGTTTTTCTTCTTAGTGATGGGGGGGTGAGGTGAGTCTGGAAGTATATGTATTTATCCTATCTAGGAAACGTTTTCTTCTATAATAAGGTTGGCTAATGTTCCCTGACCTTCTTTTATGCTTAGTGACAGTGACATTCCCATTGGTTCCTCTTTCATGTGATGTTTTCAGACATCTATTTCTATTTTTATCAATCAGGGAGTAGCTTCTAGGCTTATGACTTTCAGCTGAGAATAACTCATGCCACCCCCTGTGTTTGCTTTGATACAAGAGGCTATTTGCTATAATCACTCTGTTGTATCACAGGTTTATTGTGGTGATGAAGAGATGAGCCAACTATGCAGTAGATTTGTTAATTTATGTTTAATGGTCATAGTCTGTCTTCAGATTTTCTTGCTTGTGCCATTGTTTCCCCCCTCAGTTTAACCGGGAAGAATACTTGCCTCCAAGTGTTCTGATTTCAAATGTAGTATTTTATATGGAAAATGACATGATAACAGGCGTATCTAGCAATATGAGCTGTCTAATTAAATTTCATTTGCTTTTTCCAAATTAATGTCTCCTATTTTAATAAGAGTACTGTGAAATTAATTGTTGAAAACAGGCCCTCCTTGCACAATCTGACTGCCTTTTGTATCTGACTTGTTAACTCTCTATTATTTCTGCTGCTTCTAGAGATCATGCAATTGTGCTGATTGATGAGTACCAATGAATTCTGAGTCCAAAGAGATGATAATATTACATAGATAAGGGAGACAAAAGATGTGAAGAAGGCAAAGATACCAAAACACGAGGCAGTGGTCTTCTACTGCCCTACCACATGCATCTAAAAGTTGTATATTTAAGTTTGTGTTGGTAATCTCCCATTATCTTCAGTGGAATCAAATAGGCAGGTGTCTAAGAGGCTTAGTCACCAAATCCTGTAGTGTGAACTAGGGGAGACTGACTGATGGTAGCAGGTCAGTTCCATAAAGATTTAAAAAATAATAATAAAAGAACCTTTTACAACCATGAACGCTGCATGTGTTGCCACAGGAGGTTGTGGAGGCAGATAGGATGAAGAAGTTCAGAAAGGGATTAGACAAATTTGTGAGTAAACACACATTAAAGCAAATAGAGATCTACCCTCCAATGTCTTTGAAGGTATGATTGTGGGTGCTGGGAGAGTATGAGGGGGACAGACTACTGGTAGTGGCTAGGCTTATGTGCTTTCCCCAGGGAGTATCTCCAGCTGTTGTAATCAGAGACAGAACATGTAGCGAGATGGGTAGATTGACGGACCCAGCAGGGCGTTTCTGAAGTTCTTGTAAGTCTTAATCTGCCGTTGGAGGGACCTGTCTCCCCACGCTGACTCTAAAGTGAGCCAAGGGTGAAGTGACTGGTTTGGTCTTTGAAGTACAACCTCCAGGAATACTATTAAGGTAGGCATATTAATCCCACCCCGACAGTCTAGGTGATTTTCCAAGGGCCACAAAGAGCATCAGTAAGGGGAATGTTCCTAAACTGTTGCTAAATCCAGCTCTTCGTGGTATCTAGGCCAATCTCTACAGTTGTCATCCTTTCTGTCAGCCTAATTGAGTAAAAGAGGTTACTCATTACTGCAGCTCCAGTGGATCCTGTTCTCTCCCTGATTTGCCTGTGAGACATCCTGCTTTAGGTAAAGCACTTGTAAAAGTCCATCAGATGAGTGAGATGTGTCCATTTCAAACATACAACGCAGTAGACTGTAGCTTAGTTGCTGGTATTTGTTCATCTTGAGGAATGCAGGTCCTGTTGCAGATGAGGAAACTTGGGTACCCTTCTGAGCATAAAAAACCCTGTAAATTTATAAAATTGCAAGTCACATTATGCAGTCTTTGTCTTTTTTTTGTAAATAAAGTTGCATTGCAAATGATCTGAATAGGCTGTGATCTGATTCAGTACAATAATTTAATTTTTTTTTCATTTATTGTAAAAATTAAATTTGATATTCACTGCTTAAGCCAGGTAATGCATTTTTAAACTCTTTTTTGCAGGTCTATCTTTCCTATCCATCCTTCTTTCAGAATAGTGGTCTTAGCAGAACCTCCTGTCATTGGAAGTAGTACCCAACAATGGCTGGGTCCAGAGTTTCTGACGCTGTTTCTTTTTCATAATGTTCGATCTTTAAGCAAGAGTGAAGAAACTGAAGTTATTAAAGAAATGGTAAGTACGTTCAATATTTTAGGCACTTACTGACTATTGCTTACTGAACATGATTATTTACTACATAAAAAATATTTGCTACTTCAGTGTAGCATAAATGAGTCTTCATTTTCAAAGCTTATCAAAGTAGCATATCTGCTTGTCTTTTAAGGGTATTGATATAAATTAGCATTCTTATTGTGATATTAAATGATGCTGTAATAGAAAAATGCTCTTTGTCAAAACTGTATTCCTTTTTGGTTGACATAAAGCAACTGCAGCAACTGTATGCTCGTTGCATCTGGGTGTAGCTGTGTATGGAACTTGCATATCTTGCAGTAAGATTAATACTGTTTTTCTTTCGAGCAGATTCCAAATGCACCTAGTGTTGCTGTGGAGCAGTTGTTGTCATTAACACACAAGCTTCGGCAGACAAATGACGCCACGGTGAGCCCTTTTTTTTTCCTTTTTTAAATTTACTTTCTCCTACTGTGACTGTTTGTTTTAACAAAGGCTGGGTGAAGCATGCTAAGCTATAGTGTTATTTCAAAGGCTGCCTGATTGGAAAACGAGCCCCAGAAAATTATTGCTGGCAATTACTGCACCACATGCTGTAAACTTTTTTGATTTATGATGTACATTTTTAGAATCTGCATAAGTAAAGCATTTAGGAAATTGCCTGAATCCCAGAGAAGTCAGGCAGAACAGTACACGTGTTGTCGGTGGGTTTGGATACATGGCTCACAGTGAAACATGCTTGAGGTGGCTTTTGAATAGGTATGGATATAGTCATGCATGTCCAAATATTTTTTTATTACTTTGCTTTAGTCCTTGGAACTTTGATAGCTGAAATTATTGGGGCTTTTTGGGCAATGGGAACTATCTAGCCATTATAGAATGTCAATAGGCAACAGCAAAAATTCAGAAAGGGGAAAGCTCCAGAACTCCTGGCTGTATTACTGCTACAGGCTATTCTATTAAAGCAGTCTTGTCAAGAAAAATAAGTTCTGCTGACGTAGCAACCACAAAATTCTTTTAAAAGAAACAGTCAAATCATGGTGAAAAGAAAAAGAAATTATTGCTATGGCAACTAAAGCACTGGATGTTTTTAATGTAACTAAAATGTAAAACATTTTTAGTGCAACCCAGCAGTTTAACTGGTATACAAATGTAATCCATTCTCTGTAGTTTTCATGATTTTAACATGGGTAATAGTTTTTACAGTATTACTATTTAAGAAGCCGAGAGAGGCTGTTATGCTCTTCTGAGCTTAAAAAAATTTAGTAAAAAGGTTGACTTCTAGGTACACCTTTGGGACAGTGTTGGTGGTGTTAACTATTTAGCTTCCTAGACCTAATGTATAAATGTATTGGTTTTGACATACTTGGAAACATACCATGCTGGAAGAGAGCATTACAAAAATCCTTTCCAAATATGTGGATGTCTATAGCATTGTGAAATATCTAAATGAAGTAGATGATGTTGGATAAGAAGTGAGTCACAGTATGGATCAAGGGAGGATTCTTGTAGATCAGCAGTGACATGAGACATGTTGGGAGTAGCACACCTGTGCGGAGAGCTGAAATGTGTGCCTTAGGTATGTCAGGCTATTTATAGAGTTGCCCAAGTAATTAAGCCTCTGCAGAGATTATCCTGAAATATTAACTGTTGTTTAAAGTGATTTTTGTTAACAATAAAAGAATACCTGTAGACTATTCAGCCTGTGGGCGTTGTCTGCGTCATTGTAATTGTTTGCTTGATTTACAATAGAATCTAGAGACCACAATCAAGATCCTGTTGAATTAGATGCCTCATAGATATATATTACACAGACTGTCACTAGCCCAATTTTGCATTACAGTTGTTCAATATAAAATAAAATAAAAAAAAAAAAAACAGTTAAGAGAAAAGAGGAAATTTTGTTCCCAAAACTTTAACTGCCAGTTGCAAATATTCAGAAGATGTGATACAGCTTTTCCTCTATGGTCCTGTCCTCTGTGCTTATTTATTCCAGTGCAGGATCTGATGCTGTATATTATTTAGACTTTAAAATGCCCTTAGAGATTGGACTTATCAAGGTGGCACAATGTATGAAATAAACTCAGTTCCTATGCCCAGCTGCCGTTCTCCATCAGTGCAGTCCCACAGGTTGTGACTTAGGAGGATCGCTTACCTGCCAAAACTTACTCTACTTGGGAACATTTCAGCTGTTTAAGATACTTTTAGAAAGAGAATATTATCTCCAAAGGCAGCGAGGGTTCTGGCTAGTGAGAAGGGATAACAAGGATACAGCACTCGCCCCTCTCTCTTGCCCATGCTTCACACATGGCTGAGTAGGTCTTGAAATAACACTTGAAATGCCATCATTTATATCACAGTGTCATAATGCTGGGTGGTAAACAACGATGGTTTAGAAAATGCTTCACAATCTTCCATCAATGAAAGCAGGAGGAGCAGGAATAATAACCTTTGCAGTTAGCCCAATCTAATTCATTCTTGCTCATTGCTCAGAGCTATGCGAAAAAGTATTATCCTTTGCTTTCTCAGCCTTTGAGAAAAGTTTTGTGCAATTTCACATAACTGATTTTTTTTTTTTTTTAATATTAATGCCTGTTTGTCAAAACTGCAGTTTTCCAGGGCAAAGAATTGGTGTTAAGACATTTCTCATGCTTAAAAATTATTAAGGGGGGAAAAAAGGCTCTGAAATTCATGAAGTGTTGCTTTTCTCTTCTATTTTTTTCCCATGATGGCAAATTTCAGAATTTTTTTCCAATTGAAACAGCATAATTTATTAAAGATAATTGTAATGCAGTTAGAAATCATTTATATGAACCAAAACAAAACATTTTGAAATTGCCTAATTAAAATATTTCACTTGACCCAGGCAAAGCATGGCGTGACTTATCAGACCACACTCATTGTTGTGTATTTCCTGCTAAAATAAGGAACCTATTTGTATCAGATACCTTCATCCGGTAGATATAATTATAGAATGATTTCTTTCTCAGTCGTTATATCTCTCTTTAAATACATGGTCATTTGTTTTGGGTTTTTGTTTGTTTTTTAAATTTTGCTGTATTTGTTTGAGGTCTGCTTTCCCAGGCGTTGAATCATTTTTGTAACTCTTTGCTGAATCATGTCCAGGTTTTAGCATTTATTTTAACATGTGGACAACAGAAAAGGACGCAGTGTTCCAGTAACGGCCCGCCCAGAAGGCGTGTGCAGAGGTGATACAATCTCCTTACTGCTGCCCAGTGTTGTCTTGTTTATACATCCAAGAATCCTGCCAGACCCTTTTGCCAGAGCATTACATGTGGAGCTCATATTCAGTTTGTGAAGAGCAGATGATTTTTTAGGACATTGATCCTTTTACAGTGGCTAACCTCCTTGTTGATAATATTGTTTAGTGTTTGGTTTTATATAGCGAATAAAATTCAGTTATCAGCACATTTTTCTTCCTGTTGCTTATCAAGTGAAATCATAAGGCTAATCTTTAGATGACATCATGGTTTCCGTGGCAGTGAATTACTGCAACAAATACAGAATTACAAGCTTGCAGATTAAAAAGCACAAGGTAGGAGGCAGAAAGTACCTATGAATTAGAAGAAAAGTTGAAATAATTCCTTTTGGATTACTTTTTCCTCCTGACTTGTTCACTTTAAAACCCTGAGATCCAGTCCCAGAGATCAAATAATTAAACTACCTTGTATTTTTTGACAGGCACAGTCACTGGCTTCATCTTTATCTACTCGACAACTATTGCGAATTTGTCGTCGACTGTCACAACATCCAGATGAAAGCCTGTACTATGCTGTTAATAAAGCCTGCCTTTCCAGGTAAAAGTGCTAGTTTTGGTGGAAGTTCAAGAGCTTCTTGGTCAGTTGCTAACATGCAAGATAGCTTTTAATGCGTTTTAGTAGATGACACAATTGCTGTCTTGCTCCGTAAAGTCTGTCATTTCTTTATAAGTATTTCTGTGGTATTCTCAAACCTAGGATATAAGTAGGAATGACTTTGCACTCTTTTCTTAATCTTTATGAAGGTATTTCATCACGTTACATAAATTAGGTCATCATTATCAGTATTACTTCACTGTCTCAAAACACTCAAAGCAGAGTTATATTAATATCTAATGTGACTACGTGTTTGGTGAAGGCTTGGTTCCGGTTCTAAAAGCTGCATCTAGAAAAGTTATGAACATCTAGGTTTTTTGTTTGGTTGGGGTTTTTGTTGTTTTTTGTTGTTGTTGTTGTTTTTCCTCAAAAGAAAGCAAATTGTAATTATCAAAAGGTTTGGAAAACTGAAAGAGCCTAGGTCTGGACACCTCAGAGCTCCCTCTTTCTCTCAGTTCACTTGGACCCCAGGTTCCAGAGTCAAGAGAAAAGGTATTTCCGAAAAAACATTTTTTCTGTTGTAGCTCTTAATGGCAGTGGAATGAGGACATTACATACTTCAGTCCTAATCCATCCTACATTACAATCCTGTTGCAATACTTGATAACACTGAAGCCTTTTAAAATCAGCACAGAGCCACAAATGTAGTTCATTGCCTATGGAAGAAGCTCAATTTCTCTCCTTAGGGATAGGTGAAATGTTGAAGACCATTTGAATGCTAAAGGAATAGACATTCAGGGTTTGGAGGTCCAAGTAAAGCTTCATACTGATTTTATATTACAGAAAATACTGAAAACTTTTTTAAAAAAATCCTTAAAATACAACCTCTGTATTATTTTTCTTCATTTAGGTTTTTACCAAACCTTGCGAGATCAGCTTTACATAAAACTCTGCAGGATGCTCATATTGAGACAAGTCCAGATGACATGAAGAAAGTAGAGGAAAATGATTACACGTGTAAGTTTCTGCCATCTTTTGTCCTGCTCTTCATGAATGTTACTCAGATGGTTGAGTATATAAAGGTGTATTAATTATCCTCAAAGTTAAATGTAGTTTGCTCCAGTTATATCCCTTCAACTTTGTTCTATCAGAATGCAGTGCTGCTCTCAGTATGTTGATACTTTTGTATTGTCTGCTGTATTCCCTGTTCATGGAATTTTGTTCTCCATCATGTTTAAGTGTTTCCCAGTCTATAAGATCCATGGCCTCAGGTTTTCTTGGACTGCTTGCTTTTTTTTTTTCCCTCCCTCATCACTGATAACTACTCTTCTGTACAGTTACAGCCTTGGCTTGATCTTAAAAAACTATACAGCTGGTGAATGAGCCAACTAGGGAAGACGCTACACTGGACCTGTTGTTTGTGAACAGAGAAGGACTTGTGGGTGATGTGATGGTTGGAGGCTGTCTTGGGCATAGTGATCACAAAATGATAGTGTTTGATTCTTGGAGAAGTAAGGAGGGGTGTCAGCAGAACTGCTACCTTGGACTTCCAGAGGGCAGACTTTGGCCTGTTTAGGAGCCTGGTTGACAGAGTCCCTTGGGAGGCAGTCCTGAAGGGCAAAGGAGTCCAGGAAGGCTGGACATTCTTCAAGAAGGAAATCTTAAAGGTGCAGGAGCAGGCTGTCCCCATATGCCAAAAGATGAGCCGGTGGGGAAGCAGACCGGCCTGGCTGAAGAGAGAGCTTTGGCTGGAACTCAGGAAAAAAAGGCAAGTTTATGACCTTTGGAAGAAAGGGCAGGCAACTCAGGAGGACTACAAGGATGTCGTGAAGTTATGCAGGGAGAACTTAACCTGGCTGCTGCCGTAAAAGACAGTAAAAAACGTTTCTATAAATCCATTAGTGACAAGAGGAGAATCACCATCGTTTATTGGATGTGGGGGTAAACATAGTGACAAAGGATGAGGAAAAGGCTGAGGTGCTTAATGCCTTCTTTGCCTCAGTCTTTAATAGTAAGACCAGTTGTTCTCTGGGTACCCAGCCCCCTGAGCTGGAAGACAGGGATGGGGACCAGAATGAAGCCCTCATAATCCAAGGGGAAATGGTTAGTGACCTGCTACACCACTTAGACACACACAAGTCTATGGGGCTGGATGGGATCCACCCAAGGGTACTGAGGGAGCTGGCGGAAGTGCTCACCAAGCCACTTTCAATCCTTTATCAGCAGTCCTGCTTAACCAGGGAGGTCCCAGTTGACTGGAGGTTAGCAAATGTGACGCCCATCTACCGGAACAGCCAGAAGGAGGATCCAGGGAGCTACAGCCCTGTCAGTGACCTCAGTGCCAGGGAAGGTTATGGAGCAGACCATCTCGAGTGCCATCACACAGCATGTACAGGACAAGCAGGTGATCAGGCCCAGTCAGCATGGGTTTATGAAAGGCAGGTCCTGCTTGAGTAACCTGATCTCCTTCTATGACAAGGTGACCTGCCTAGTGGATGAGGGAAAGGCTGTGGATGTTGTCTGTCTAGACTTCAGTAAAGCCTTTGACACCATTTCCCACAGCATTCTCCTGGAGAAACTGGCTGCTCATGGCTTGGACGGGTGTACTCTTTGCTGGGTAAAGAACTGGCTGGATGGCTGGGCCCAAAGAGCTGTGGTGAATGGAGTTTACTCCAGTTGGCGGCCGGTCACAAGCGGTGTTCCCCAGGGCTCTGTGTTGGGGCCAGTTCTGTTTAACATCTTTATCAATGATCTGGACGAAGGGATTGAGTGCACCCTCAGTAAGTTTGCAGAAGACACCAACTTGTGCGGGAGTGTTGATCTGCTTGAGGGTAGGAAGGCTCTACAGAGGGACCTGGACAGGCTGGATTGATGGGCTGAGGCCAATTGTATGAGGTTCAACAAGGCTAAGTGCAAGGTCCTACACTTGGGTCATAATAACCCCACGTAACACTACAGGCTTGGGGAAGAGTGGCTGGAAAGCTGCCAGGCGGAAAAGGACCTAGAGGTGTTGGCTGATAGGTGGCTGAATATGAGCTGGCAGTGTGCCCAGGTGGCCAAGAAGGCCGACAGCATCCTGGCTTGTATCAGAAATAGTGTGGCCAGCAAGACTAGGGAAGTTATTGTCCCCCTGTAGTTGGCACTGGTGAGGCCACACCTCGAGTCCTGTGTTCAGTTTTGGGCCCCTCACTACAAGAAAGACATTGAGGTGCTGGAGTGTGTCCAGAGAAGGGCAACAAAGCTGGTGAAGGGTCTGGAGCAGAAGTCTTATGAGGAGCGGCTGAGGGAACTGGGGTTGTTTAGCCTGGAGAAAAGGAGGCTGAGGGGAGACCTTATTGCTCTCTTCAACTACCTGAAAGGAGGTTGTAGAGAGGTGGGGGTCGGTCTCTTCTCCCAAGTAGAAAGCCATAGGACAAGAGAAAATGGCCTCAAGTTGCGCCAAAGGAGGTTTAGATTGGATATTTCTTCACGGAAAGGGTTGTCAAGCACTGGAACAGGCTGCCCAGGGAAGTGGTTGAGTCACCATCCCTGAAGGTATGTAAAAGATGTGTAGATGTGGTGCTTAGGGACATGGTTTAGTGGTGGACTTGGCAGTGCTAGGTTAACGGTTGGACTTGATGATCTTAAAGGTCTTTTCCAACCTAAATGATCCTATGATTCTATGGTTAGTATTTCTCTGTTCTGGTTTTTTACCATCACTTCTTTCTCTCCACTGTCAAAATCAACGTTTTTCTCAATTAGACTGTTGTAAAAGTCTTGGGTTATGTTTTGCTTTCATTCTGGCACACTCTTCTTTGTTAGTTTCCCTTCTTTTTATTCTCTTTAAATTGCTGTGGTTGTTACATGTTGCCTTTATGGAGCAGGTCTTTGTTTCTTTACCTCATTGAACTTGCACTCATTTGCAGTAGCCTTCAGTGCTACGCATATATTTCTGCTTCTGACATTTTTCTCACTTATACTTTCTCATTCCTGCATGACCCCTGGTCTTCATGCTAACTGTATATCTTTTCATATCTTCTGTCAGGCAGCACACTTTGAGCAATTTGCCATTTTCTGTTCACTAAACTTTTCCTTTACTCTACTTCACCAGAGTTGTCTCTGCTGTCATTCTTCTGTAGGTTTATTCTCATTTTTGTGATGTATTTGACTTCTGTGTTTTTATTGTTAGATCTTTGCAGTAGTAAACATGTCTTTGGTTTTGATTAATATGGATTCTGTTCTTATAGTTTTATTTATGTTTATGTATATAGAAAAATATTTATGTAAACACAGATATATGAACATATCTATTATATACAGTATAATATATATGTGCAGCCATATGTGTGTGTATACACATACACATATGCAGCCATTCATGTATTATTATATCTGTATTTGCATTTTTCATATATATAAAACCTGCATATATAAAATAATTTGAACTCCTGCCAATTGTGTGATGCTACCTGCTTACCATTCTTTTTTTTATCTGGACACATCCCTTGAATTTTCTTCATGTTTCTCTGTTTCATGCCATAAAGATAGGATGATATAGAATAACAGGTGAACAACTAAAAACGTCTGTCTAGAAATTAGGCTATTTTCAGTTTTACACCATACCAGATAAAGAAATTAGTGGCAAAAAATTATTACTGTTTTTATTGCACAATATTGTTGTTTACACTTAGTTGTTGTTTTCCTAAGGACAGAATTTATGGTTCTTTTGAGCTAAGAATTTTTTCTACTGTACTTTTTCTCTCAAAGCTGTAGTTGAAGGTTATTTCAACAAGTGCAAATTTAGGCAGTTTTCACCAAAATGTTAAATGTGTCCACATTCTGGCATTAACCCATTTGAGCAAAAATGCAATGCTAAAAGGGAGAATCAACAGTGACTCTATACTGTTGTGGTGGGTTGGCCTCGGCTCTGAGCTGGGCACCCACCCACTCGCTCACTCCCTTCTACACCCCACTCCCAGTGGGACAGGGAAAGAGAACAGGGAGAATGAGTGTGAGAAAACTTGTGGGTTGAGGAAATGTAGCCTAATGATATTAGTGATATTCCAGTAATAAAATGAGAGTATGAAATTAAACCAAGGCAGCGGTCACAACTTGTAGTGTTTCTTATGGTACTTTTCCCATAAGATCACCTATTCATCATTTATTGTAGTAGACTTCTTTGCAATTTTAAAGAGAATTCAAATTCATAATAATGCAACCTCTTCTTAACAGATACTCTTTCAAGCATTCTCTTTCTTTGAGATAGAAAGCATTTACTGCAGCCCACAGCCTTGTTAAAATTTGTAAATCGTCCCTTGCAAGTGTTGGGGATTGATTGCATGTCTGCTCAGAGGATGCTGTAAGTAATGCATTTGCTTGTTTCCTGAAAAATGTCTAGGTGAAATAAACAATGGGATGCTGAAGATAGGCTCTGTGACGGTGCCAATTTATAACTCAACTGAGAAAATGAAAGTGCCTGATGTTCTGTTTTATGAAAATGCACAAGTAAGTACGAATCTCTGGCTTCTAAGGTACAACAAGTTTGTTAAACGTGTACTAATGTGCATGCTCATACATATTAAATAATGTACTAACTAAATTTTAAGGTTATATTTCTGAAGTAGTTAATTTAGGATTTGATGCTCATTTCAGATGTGTCTTCACCATCCCTTTGTGAAGAGATTGTAACAATCCTGTTGAACATTCATAAGATATGAAGTAACAGTGACTGAAACTGAATTTTATTTAGAATTGTTTTATCAGATGTTGTGTTGAGTAATTTTTTTTTTTCTCCCCCTTCCTGCTGCTGGACTGATTCACTCTTAGGGCTGGATTATCAGTTCCATCCTGAGACCGTGTTTTACAGGCTTGTTACATGAAGTTGTACCTGCCTTTTATTAGAATTAACACTGCATGTTTGAAAAGCAAGGTGAAGAGTAATTAGTTGGTAGTTAATTAGTTATTAATTAATTAGATTAGCTGAATTAGTCATTAATATTATTAGTGTTAATTAGTTTGTAGTAGTGACAAGTGAGAGTAATTAGTGAACACAAGAAAAGGGAGTCATCAGTGAACAAAATAAAAGGGAAGGGCTTGGTGACTGGTTTTTGTTTCCCCCCACCCTTTTTGTAGAGGTAGGTGTACAGCAGCTTTCTTCTCCATCTCGCATGGAAGCCTCAAAACTGTCAGACAAGGGTATCCTTAGCAAGAGAATTACCCTCTGAGCTACCTTTAGAATATTTTGCCTCTGAAAGGCAACACTGATAGCGTGATCTTGTGAAATATTTTTCTTTTAGGGGCCTGGTGTGGGTTTGCTTACTTTTCCTTTCCTATTCTTTTTTCCTCCCTTGCTTGCAATTTCTCCACAGAAGGACTATGCTACATGGGTATCACCTACTGAAGGTGATGACAGGCTGTGCAAGGGGAACAGATGACGGTCTTCTTCATCTTCCCCACTAACGTTTCATGTGAGATTTTGTTCTGTGTTGCCATTTCGGTGAAGTACTTAATTTGGGTCTGTTGGAAGTGAAATCCTGAGTCTTGCTAGGACTTATATCTGCATTGCTTTTTCCACCTTTTTGCTTATAGCTTCAGAAAACTGTACACAGCCTGTGTTCAGATATTATGCATTGTTTTATTTAGGCAACATCTATTCTGCAGAGAATACATCATCTATGCTGCAGAGAACAAACTGCTGTGTGTCTGTCCCTGGTAGCTATGCACTCTGAATGCTGAAGGAAACAACAACGAAATACCAGTTAGGATAGCTGTTCCCATTTCTAAATGAATTCTACTCTTATTTTCTGTATTGCTAGTTTGTAGTTTGGTCATTCAAGTGCTGTAATGATTGTTTAGCAAAACCTGCTGGAGTGCAATACTTCCTCTCTGTTATCTAAAAACTACAGAAATAAACCGAAACAGAGAAAAAATATATTCTCAGCCCTTTGCAGTGCTGCAAAATGTAATGAAATACGTAGGTTTTGCCTCTGTGTGTTTAGTGTTTGTTGCGTTAAGAGTTACTGTCGTGTAGGAGTCTGAGGAGTGGCTATGGGGGGGGCAACCCTCCCGTTGAGTCACGGGGTTCAGACAGGACCCCCTTGCTTTCTAAACTCCTTCTCAGAGAGGAGTCCAGGTGCGGCTAAGTCCAGTCCTAGTCTCAGACTTGGTCAACGGTTATTTTCTAAGGACTGTATATGCAGCCATTCATCAGAGTAAAGGCAACAGCGTGAATTTAAATGCGCTGCACCCCCAGTCTAGTCGTGTTGCATGGACTATCACGGCCACATTAATAAAGAGTGCTGTTTATTAGAGCAACAGATACACAGATTCTTTGGATTACTGGTGATAAGTTTACTGTCTGCAAAGCATGTGCAAATACCAAGAGTATGAGTGACACTGCCGGCTCTAAACGCGTTAAAGATGATAAAGCAACTCTAGAGAGATTTCTAAGTTTCCCGGGGAGGCACTTGGAATAACCAAGTGTTCGAATCTTACCCAAAGGCGTCCCGATGGGGGGGAAGAGAGGCTCAGCCCGTCCGACTGGTCCCAGAGGTCAGAGTGGTACGCAGTGGTGTCTTCCCTAACATTCTCTTTCTCTTAAGCCATTTTATACTATCTTTCACCTTTCGGGTGGAGCTTGAGTGACTCTAGTCATACATCTTTGTTTAGGATTGGTGTAAAGTTTTCTTGCTTTGCTTTTAAAGGTATAGGCTAGGAAAAATTCAAAGCGCAAGCTCAGTGAGGGGTGGTCGCACCTTGGAGGCGGGTAGCTTTTGGGATGGAGGTGTGTTTTGGTATTATAATGATGTTATAATGAGCAAAGTTCATCAAAGGACAGCATTTTGTCAGAAACATGACAGACTGTTGGCCCAGGATAGCAAATGTGCAGCTTACTGGTCCCACACAATACCTTTGAGTTCCCATTTAATTGCGGAGCCTGGCCGCGGCATCTCCACACCGCTCCACCCTCCGAACAGCACCTTCTTAGAGTCAGCACACCAAGCTCCCCTGGCGTCACCGATGTCTAAGGTTACAGGCCTAGGGAACTTCCATGGAATGGCCTTGCATGTCAGCCGCATTCCACCCGGGAATCTTCTTCAATGCTGTACCTTACCTAAAAGTGTGAATATAAGTTTAATTTCTAAGTCACCTCCAGCAATTATCCCACAGTGTTGAAACATTTCATGTTCCAGTGGAATTTGGCATTGCAGTGGAACGTTGCTGTTGGTCCACAAGTGGCACAGGGATGGAAATAATTTTTAGGTGATATGCCAAATGCCACTTTCAGGCCAGGCTTTGGGGAACCTGGATTGATAAAGTTGACACAATATTGATATGTCTACTTACAAGTCCTTTGTATAAATAATTAATCTGAAATGTCTGCATACATCCTAATACAATGCTAATTTACGTCCGGGGGGGGGGGGGGAAGAAGTATCGATACATAGTATCTCTTGTGGGAAAGCTGTTCTGCAGGGGAACTATAATGTACACTTATTTGTGCAATTTAGGATAAAAAAATAAGTCATCAGAAGGAAGTATTTATGCCTTAGCACTAAAATAAAAAATGTAATCAGTGTGTGTGGTAAAACTGACTTCCTAGAATTTGTGCTGTATCTGGTCAAAGTTATTCTCATCAGTTATAAATTTCCAGTGTATACGCATGCTAGGAAATAGAGTAATTTGCCTTGAAGTCCCCTCCTTAAATTGCATATTGAGTATTCAGTAGTCTTTTGACATGCCTGGTTAGAATTTGGTGGTATTAAGCTGTGTCTACAACAGTTTCTTCACCCACCCCCAGCCTCTGTTCTGGAGAGATTTGGAAACCTAAACCATCTTTCACACAGGTAGAAACTGAGCATTTCTATGCTCAGAAATTATAGGCAAGCTACTGATTTTTTTTTTTAATAAATCAAGTATTAGAGATGAGATTATAATGTGAAAAAATATATATGTTTATCTAAGGCAAGCATTCATTTTCCTAAATAGGTTGTCTGACCTACTTACAGATGACCTATTTTTACTAGATACAGTGGAGAAATATACATGACTTTATTGTGAGTAAAGTAGTCTGCATTGCGACATTATCCTTAAATCCTTTCGATCCTTTTAAACGAATTATTTGTTAGGAGCAAGATACAGTTAAATGATGTACAGTGTGTATTACCTTTTATGATATTGGATATATGTAAAATACACCTTAAGCACTTTGGCTTCAATTGGGCCGTCTAATTTAGAAGTTGTAAGACACATAATAAACACTTCTAGACTTGAGCTTGCAGTTTCCTATCTTTATTTTTGTTGAAAATAAAGTTTGATTAGAGTAGAAAAGTGTATTTGTCATCAAGCTAGACCTGGTGTTTAATCTTTAATAAAATAAATGTGTATAATTTACATATTCATGCCAGCTGCCTTTTATTCCCTCTGTTTGGTTTCTGTAAAGTTCTACCAGGATACATTTTGCTTCCTCCTAGTACAATTGCTGGAAAACTGTCATACACATATTAATGAAAATTCTTACACTCTGGGTGACAAGCATTCAACTAGGCTAAAAGGAAATGCATTAGGAGTGATTACAGAGAATTAAATATTATAGCAGCCTTCCAGTACCTGAAGGGGGCCTACAAGAAAGCTGGAGAGGGACTTTTTACAAGGGCATGTAGTGATAGGACAAGTGATAGGACAAATCTACCCTCTTTAAGCTGAAAGAAGGTAGATTTAGATTAGATATAAGGACGAAATTCTTCACTGTGAGGGTGGTGAGGCACTGGAACAGGTTGCCCAGAGAAGTTGTGGATGCCCCATCCCTGGAAGTGTTCAAGGTCAGGCTGGACAGGGCTTTGAGCAACCTGGTCTAGTTGAAGATGTCCCTGTCCATAGGGTTGGACTAGATGGGGTTGGACTAGATGGGGGTTGGACTAGATGATCTTTAAGGTCCCTTCAAACCCAAACAATTCTATGATTCTATGATATTTAGGGAAATCAGACACCTACAATCAGTTGGAGCAGAGGAAATACATAAGGAGAGTTAGTATTTTTGTTTCATTGTTTTAGTCACTGGATAGATTGCCTCTGCTGCTATTGGCTGAGAGACTCTTGCTATGAAACAAATAGCTGTAAGTATAAAGTTCAAAGAATTTTAGCCCCAAATCCTGAAAGTAAAGTTCCTGTTGTACTACTATCATTAGTGAATACATAACTTGAGAGTATAAAAACAGGGGTGAAAATTGCATTTTTGTTTCTCCTCTAGCACATGATGGTAATGGAAGATATGCTAAAGGACTTTCTGCTGGGAGAACATCTTCTTTTAGTTGGCAATCAGGTGAGTTAAACATCTCTTACAATGCATGGAGAAAACTCATTATTTAATAATGAAATTAAATCTCTGTTTTGCTTCATTGAAATTGCATTCATTTGTACTACTGAGGTATTTGACCAATTTTTTTATTCTTTAGCTACTAGTGTCCATGGGTTTTATGGGCACGTATCTGTGGAAAATGTAAATGCCTTAAATGTGTTTTTACATTACTATCAGAGTAAAAACATTAATAGTTATATGTAACATCAGTACCATTAAAATCTTCAGTTAATGGCTTTGGTTATCCTTCTTGGCTATGTATCAAACCTCTCCTTTGAAGTTTCCAATGGTAGATAATAGGTGTACACATAAGTATTATCTAAATTTTTTTTATTGATAGCAAAATATTAGTTTTCTCTAAAAGAGGTACAGATTTGCTTTATTCTTTGGCTAGTGTCTATGTTGATGGAGACTTTATCGGTGAGATCATGGGGGTTGTTGTGGTCTTTTAGTTGGTTGTTGCTGTTTCGTGACACCTTCTAACAGTTTATAGGCTCCCCAAGATGAAGCATGGCCAGATATTCTCCGGTTGGGTATTTTTGAAAGTCTTTGTTCTTCAGAACTATCTTAAACTATTACTGGAACTGTTAGGTGACTTGAACAGAATTATACACTTTGCCAGTTAGCTCTGAAAAAAAAAGAGAGCTTTTGTTATTAGTGTTATTATTTTGTTTGAACTGTTCAAGAAAGTGATACTTCCCAAGCTACCAGCTCGGTTTTTCCCTCATAAAGTAATATCCCTTTACTTTAGCTTTCCCTTAGCAAGGATACAGTCATTTTCTAGCAGATGTTTCTCTTCATATTTTGCAATAGCCTTTGGAAAAAATCTAACACAAAACACTAGTGGTCTAACCTACATGGCAAGGAATATAAAATGCTAATTGTTATTAATATGCATATATTAAAATTACAGTGTACAGTTGTATACAGTCTCATCTATTTAGACTCCTTGTTAATAGCTTGAATTTACGAAGATGTTGTACTTGGAACCTCTGTAGACTGTTGCTGGGTGATGCCAGCTTCTCTCAAAAGGTTTCATCTATTCATAAATAGAAATTACTCTATTTCGTAAATGAAAGAAGATCTATTTATTCTGTTTCATAAACAGTGCTCTCTGTGCCAGCTTCCAAGTTGGTATCGAAAACGTTATGTAGTGCAGATTGCCCGCAGGACCTGCTGTCAGGGAACAGCAAGAGTGGGCTGCTCCACAGGGGAATGGAGGCAGGGGCAGTGTCCTTAATGACAAGGTTCATAGTCCCACAGCATCCAAGCAAGAAGAGCAGGTCTGGGGACAGCAGCCATGGTCAGCCAAGTGCCTAGTGGCTGTCAGATAGGTCCGTGGTGATGAGGCAGGTCTGAGGTCAAGCTGAGAAGTCAAGTCAACAGGTCCAGGCTGGGATCAGCAAGGTACAGGGCCAGGCACAGTATCGCCGCAGTGTAGGTTGGGAAGGAACCAAGGAAAGGGCCTGGGTGTAAATGCAGCTCCCAAGCCATGGGGGGCAAAGGGGACCCCAGTGAGGCAGCAACACCATGTCAGAGCTGACCTCCAACACAGGCAAGTAAAACTCGGGGCGGGGCGGCAGGAAGAGCTTGCAGAGCCCGGTGGTACACTCAGGGCGCTGACACATGCTTTTTATGTGTTCTACCAATTTGGCAAAAAAATTTTGAAGACTATGCGAGTATGATTTTTAGGGTATAAGGTATTTTCCCAGCAGTGGTATACTCATCTTCAATAATTTAATGTGGGCCACATTTTTTCCAAGCTTATGAAACTCTAATTGAAGACAGTGTTAAAAGATTTAACTGGGTTGAAGTATTGGAACATACTGCTTTGATTCTAGACGTCAGCTCAGCTGTACCATTAAGTTGGAAAATCGATTGATTTGGTGATTTCTCTTTGGCAAATCAGTAATACTTACAGGTTTTGTTTTTTAATTGTTAACATGTTTCTGAGTACTTCCAGATTTACTCTTTACTAATTTGTTCCACTGTTTTTATGTGTGACTAAGAAAAGGCCAACTGGCCTTTTCTTCTTGAAATACTGTTTTTAAGTTTGAGCACTGTATTTGCCATTCAGACGTCTGTTAGGACCATACCAATCATTCTTGATTTCTCAGGGATGATCACTAACCATTTAGAAATTGCTTGGCTAATTCCTTAAATGTATTACTGTGAATTTCTGCTGCACTTGATGAATCCCATTCAAGTACTTTAAAAGCAACCATATTAGATCAATATGCTTTCATGCTATATGTGCAGATACATTCCCATTGAAGATATTAGAGTTTTCATCCTCTTTTTGTAAAGCAAATCATTAAAAAATAGGATTTTTTGCTGTCCAGTTACTTTAACAGTTCAGTCTGTAATAAGAAAGTAGAGTTTTATGATTGCTTGATACATATATCAGTGTGTACCCACATTTTGCATTTGGAAGAAATAGATAATGTGTTTATGTGAGGATACGAAGTGCTGGTTTTGAGTTCCTTTCTGTTGTACTTCTTGTTGGTGAATGAGTGAATCATGGAAATTCAATGTAAATAACTGACAATTCAAATACTCTGAACCTGGGTATTTCAAAATACGTGACTAACATCCCTTTGAATGCTGGTGTCATTTCCTAGATATTTAAATGAGTTGGCATATACCTTAGAATATAATTTGATCCATCAGAATGATGACTGTGTAAGTGAGTATCTCCGTTCAACTGCGACGCAATGTGCAAGGCTTGAGCTCTAGTCTTCCTTTTAGAGACTGGATTTGGTTTTGCTTGGTTGACTGAATGTGGTTTTCCTCTTTTGCCTCTTTTGTTTTCATAACACATGTACACACACAAAATTCTGTTAGCTTAAGACTTCTCTCTTTATTTCAAAGTCTGTAAATGTAGTCTCTTTTGTGTATTCTTTTTAGTTAAGAGCTGCCTGGTGAGAGTCCTTTTACGAAGATTGTTTTCAAGATATGAACTTTGATGATTAGTATTTGCAGTTCAGTAAATTAGAATTAAATGATCTTGGTGGATGTTAGGGACTGGCTTTCTTAATGAAACCGAGGAGAATTTGAAGACAAGTGTTAGATACCGGCAGATATCTTTAGAAGTGTTCAGCTTCTGAAGTAAGCTACTTTATAACCGACTTCATTCATGTGTGCTCCCTGGAGCTTACATGGCCCTGGATTTCACAGTATGAATGTATTACATGAAATACGGCTTCATCTAAATACTTGTTTACACTGGTTGTTGATGTATTTTGGGTGCTAACTGGAATGTGCTTCCATTTCATATATCAGCAAACAGGTTTCCTTGAGTCCTTGGGAAAGGCAGTGGATAGATATGACTTTTCAGCTATGAAATAGCTTCCAATTAAAGGAAATGCCTGTACTTTAAATATGGCTTCTGATACTGCTTCCTGAATGAGCCTGTAGTCTGAGTGTGAATGAGACTATCTATGACCATCTGTAGTTTCTCAAAGCAGCTATAAAGCAGCATCTTCCTTGGCTGAGAGCAAGCAGCTATTTATTAGTCTCAAAGCAACAGGCAAACAGCAGCAAGAGTCCTGTTTAGTAAAGGTTACTTATTCCAAACTTTGCAGTGACTGTTGGTTTAGTCATTACATATAGCTCTTACAGCTGCTACCGAGCTTCAGGAGACAGACTGGAGTATTTCTTCTTGCTACCAAGGAAAATTTTTAGGCTGTGTTTTTGTGAAATTTTTCCTAATGGACATTGTGCAGTTCATGGATTGGCCACTATTTGGTGTCTTTAACTGTCTCCTTGAATTTCCTATCTTTGGCAAATAGGAGAGAAACTATGTTAATAAATAGAATTTGTTTATGTGGGAAAACTTGAAAAATAGCAGTGGCTGAAACACTTTTATTTTGTCTTGCAATATTAAATTTTACATATAACTTTTCCCAAACTGTTGCGTTTGGAAGTTGCATAAAGAGAGGCGTTGTATGTTTTCACCTTTATTGGTCACAGGTGAAGTCTTGGCAAACATGAGCTGTCTTTGAAGATACCAAACAAAATATTGATAGCTATAAGGGATTTGTGGCTTTCTGGAGAGAGAAGGTTCACAACCTTGTCACTTCTGAATTACTTTATAGCCCTGAAGTTCTAAAACACCTAATCACATGTTAAACAAAATTGAAATACTTTATTTGCCATTTTTCTGTTGCCATGATTTATAGTATGAGCTGCTCAGATAGCTGGTCTTGTAAGTTAAAGAGGTTTTGTTGTAGCAATGAATCCTGAACGTTTCTGGTTTTAGGGCACAGTTAGCGTACAGGAAGTATTTAATAACAAGTTGCGTTCATTTTGGCTTTCAGAGTTACTCTGCTTTCATTCACTGTATAAATATGGCATAACTATAAATTTTATAAATTTGAATATAGTACATAAATATCTTTAAGATAGACTTCTACCATGAGTTATCTAAAACAGCACAATTGCAATTTTATGTAGCAGGACAGATGCAGCTTGTATCAGGTCCAGGAGTTCTGCTATGCCTTGAGAACTGCATGTGATCCCTGGCCATGTCTTCATTAATGCTTCACTAGCCCATATCCATTCCATAATGTGTCTTTCAAATAACACATATGTTTTATTTTGATTCAAGTTTCAATACGTACAGCCAATATTCTTAGGTGCATTTTAGTCAGCATGTGACCCTCTGCTTGACTGTACCCTGTCAGCTTTGGCACACAGTGCTTGGCCTTCTACACTTACATCGTCTGTTATATTCTCTGCACCATTTTCAGAGTGTAGAGCATAGCAATAAAAAGTGGCTGAGTGGACGTTACTGTCCATATCGTATAAATGTTACCAAAATTATAAGGAACATTCTCTTTGTCAATCTTCTGAAGAGTGCAGTGTGCATTGGGACAGCCTCAGTGTTCATCAGGACCATTCCCTATTTGTCATCTTTCGTTTGTTCTCTTTCCAGAATTCCTAGTTTCTCTTTTGTCTTGTAGTTTTTATTGGCAACCTTTATGGCTATTTCTAAGTATTTGGTGTTGGCTGGTCTACCGTTGAAAATGAAATACTTGTGTTGTCAGTATCCGTCTTGCTTTATAAAAAAAAGACAACAAATAATATATTTCTTCTCTTCAACAATTATTATTAAGTCTTAATGGATGCTGGAGTTCCACATCTTATCCTATTGCTTACATTCTCTTTTCAACAAGAAACACAATGTTCATAATCAGTAAGAATAATCAGAAATGCCATTCAGTTACTGATTAAATTACTGCTGAATACAGAAAGTGTTTAAATTTTGTCCTCCTTCATTTGATGGTGTGGAAATTCAGATTATACTTCTTGTTAAAAATTGCTCCCCCTCTACTTCCCCAGGTACAAGGAAAGCATTTTGCAAGGTGATACAACAAGCCTGTTCCTGAATAGCTTGCAGTCTAATTAGATGATGTATAGATAAGGGAAAAATCAGAAAGAAATATGAAGTAGAATAAGAACAAAGAATTCTATAAAGATGCTAAATATTGTTGTAAATAATTTGAAAGACGACCATGTCAGTCTCTGGCAGCACTTAGTAAAAATGTTGATGTGAGCCCACAGTAAGCAGATTATCACAAATACATTAAAAGAACTTAGAAATGTAATGGCCTTTTGGCACATTTGGTAATTTATTTCCCTGATACAAGAATGTAATTTCATCCTTTCTGCTGCCTTTCTTTAACTGAGAGATCAACTTAAATGAACTCTTGGGCTCCAACTAGGAATTTATTTTATTCTTGAAGAATTTAGTAGGACAAATGGTTGAGTCTTTCTTAAAGATATTTAAAAGGACATGCTTAGATAGCTCTTTCCTTCTAAGATAATATTTTCTTCTTCTTCTTATCTCATTGTGAAATTGAATTAAGTAGATACTGAGAGTGTAGTAATATCAGTCACCAGAAAACGAAATAGCAAATGCTTGGCATTTTAACTTTTCTAGAAATAAAGGACTTTGTTTTCCTGCTTAACACTTGTATAAAAATGGACAGCTTCCTCTGCAAGGCAAGAATGTACTATCCTAAACCAATTTTTTATTATTATTATGAGCATGAAGAAACTGAGCTCCAAATGAGCTAAATTGGGCCAAATACTATGATATTTTTTGCCTAAGGAATTCTGTGTGACAGTTGTGAAAAACTTGGAAAATATTTCTCTTTTACTTGCTACAGTCATAACAGTATGTGCACATATGAGAATAGGTGTGCTCTTTAAATGTGTCTCTGCTTACATTATTGCTTTTGTGCCTTTACAAGTTATACTGAAGAATCAGAATAAAAAAAGAATCAATGAATTGATTTTCTTTTGGATGCTTCTTCCCACAGTTTCTTTCTATTGTAAATTTTTCATATGTTCCTCTCCACTGAACCACAATTGTCTTACCTCGCTGGAAATGTGAAGGTTGTATTTAGCCTGACAGGGCTCTGGGTTGAAGGTTGTTAAATTCAGAAAAAGGCATAAACTCTACAAGCTTATCTAGCTAGACCTGTAGTCAGAGATGTACCCAAAGCATTCAATTCATTACTTCTATCAGGGGATTAAGTTTATTTGTTCTTATGGTGACACTTTATTATTTTACCATCACCATAATTTTTGCATGCCCCAGATGATAAACTCAAAATAAAATAATGAGATCCTAAACCACAGAGCATTCACTGTTGTGACCGATAAATATATAGATTGCAGCTGGGGCAAGACGTAAATGACCACTGCTTTTGTGCAGTTATTTTCTTTTGTTACTAACATCCAAGCGAGGTAGCAATGATAGGGTCTATTGCAGTGGTCCTCTGGTAGCAATGTCTAGTGTCTGCTGGTGACACACCTTCTGCAATTATTATGCTGCATTATTCACATTTGTTCCAAGCAGGGAGTGATGAGCTTAATAACACCTGGAGTGTTTGAGAGAGTTCTGTATAGGTGCTGCTTGTGGCTCTGGTGAGAACAGTACTTTTTTTTTTTTTTCTTTTTTAAAATCAGAAATACATCCTCTGTTGCAAAAATAGCAGCTTCAATCAAAATGCAAAATTCCTGCAAATGTTTTTGTTGGCAGAAGCAGGCAAGCTGTGGGCATGGAAGGTGGTTCAGTGCCAGACCCAGTGTTAGAAACTGTGCGTTAGCAAAAGTGTTTTCATTTTCTTAATTCTCATTGTTCAGCCGTAAGTTTCGGTGATAATGACGCTATCGATATAACTCTATGAAGTCACAAACTCAGAACTCTGACATGAGGGTTCTGTATACTAAAATTTAATGAAAAGTCAAGACTGTCTTTCATTCCCTAATAATACCATTTTTAAATTAATTATAAAATAAAATTTCCTATGGTGAAAAAGTGATAAACAGCTCTTTTCACCAGTTTCAAAATTTGTTTCATTCTTTTGTAGTGAAACAGGTGCCCTGCCATGCCGGATGGCTGTGTGCTGCCATGGAAAAGGTGTGATTGCAGTGTCTCAGCTGAAGGGCGGCAGTACTGAAGAGCACAACATGGCAACCTCTTTAACTGCTTCAGTGTGACCTGCAAATCATTTAAAAGAAAATAAAAGTGAGGCAGCATGGTTTAGATTTTTTTTTTCCAATAGTGTTTTTTTCTAAGAGGCAAACTATTAATTTCAAAAACTTGGGTCCTCTTCTTTTGGACTATAACTTTATTGACTTTAGTTGGGCTGTGCAGGGGAGAAATTTGTCCCACTACTGTAATAGCTGCATCCTGAATTGCAAAATGCCTCCTGGGACCTGTAACAGCCTTGTTTATATTTGAAACTGCAGTTACAGCTAGAAGATTAAGTCATTTTATCCTTGGTAACAAGTGTTTACAATGTCAGTTAAGAGAATTTTTAACTAAGGGATTATTTTGCCTCCTAATTGCATAATTTCCTTTTTGTTATTCATTAGTGCAGATATTTACTTCCCATTTTTCTATTTCAGTTGTCCCATATGTCTGACGGAATAAAAATTGTCTAATATTTGATTTCTGAAATATTTTTATTCAGTTCAGCTGAAACACCAACACAGATGTTCTTTTCTTTCTAATTAGCGTATGTTTATATTTCCGTTAAATTAAGTAACTGCAGTAGTGCGTATATAAATAACATAGAGCAAGTGTTAATGGCGAACTGGTTTGTCCTCTGAATGTTACCTTAGGCTGCAATAATTGCAAATTACATGAGATTATGTTCTGAATCCAGTCCAAGTTCAACTCAGTCTTTTAGTATGTTCGTATGAAAGGTAGTTCCGATTCTTTCTGCTTAAATAGTTGACTGCTAGCTATGCGGGTATCCAGAAGATCCAGCTTGACCCATGGCACTGGCTGTAGACTCAGGGGAAAGGGGGGTGTCTTTGTTGCCATTTTTGTCATTTCTTGTTTCTGAGGTGCCAGTAACTCATTACAGAGGGTTTTTTTCCAAAATGGGTTAGCATTTTCTGCATTTCTTGTTCACGTGAAGAAGACTACCAGGCATGTTCTTTATCCCATGAAGGTCAGGTGAGCTTGGAATAAACCTACTTTTCTTGGCCTTACATTAATGAATAGTACTTAAGGAAGGAACTCATCCAAGCTCTTTTTTACAGATTTTAATGGTGTTAAAGAGCCTTCTGAATAGCTTTGGTCTCTTCCTTCCTTTCTATTTTATCGTGCCTTTTCAATGGAGTAACTGAGACAAAGAGAAGTGGTAACTTGTCATGAAGTAGGAATGTGGAGGGATGGAATCAAAGAGCTTTGACTTGAACTTTGCTCCAGCTACTGTTGCCAACTGAGGATTTTATGTGGTACACCACAGCCTCTATGAAGGCACATAATGTACTCTCTGAAGCAGTTCAGTCTAGAAGTTGGGCAACATTAAAGTGTTTATAATAGCTAAGATCTGGTGGGAATGCCTTTTGGCTTTTGAATACTGCATGCATCTTTTCAGAAATGTATCACGTTCTGAAATTGAGGTATACTTAAAATGAAATGAAAGGAGGTGTGCAGGGAGTCTGGCGAGATGCACAAATACAAATGAAGAAAGGGCATGATGTGTTCATGGCACAGGTCCCACTGACTTCACTGTGTTTCTTTGGTAACTGGTCTCTCCATTCCTCCACATTGGTTCTCCACCATGCTTATGTCCTCTGAGCATTCTCTCAAAAGTGAGGTGCACTCCTGTTAATACACTTGGTGATAACAGCATGGATAGAAATACACAAAACCAGCTATTTGGTCCTCTTTCTAGTGGAATGGGAGACGGATAAAAAAATCTAGTGGTATTATTTTGTAGTTGGGAACATATTCTTTTCAGGCATAATTTTAAGAATCCATCATAAACATACAAACCACACACGCTTTCCGTTAATGCAAATGAAAGCCAGTTTTTTTAAAATTACAGTAACCATTTTGTTTGATATTAAGCATGTTTTACATTGATTCAATATGTTGATCTATTTCTTCATCTCTGTACTTGCCACAGCTGGCTGGAGTCCCACCCTGCAGAGAAAAGGATATGCAATCCATTTGGGAATGGTACAGAAAACTGTGTGCTGACATCTGCCCAGTGGTCTTTAGCTCTCTTAGGAAAAGTAAAGGAAGCTGCTTGCAGCATGGGTGTTTTGTGCTTGGCTTTAGGACTATTCCTGTTCATTCTCCCATTTATGATTTCAAGTATCTGACTGCAAGTAGTAGGAAACATATGGGAATAAAACTGTCTGTGTGCGCTACTAGAGGATTCTTACCCTGTTTCTGGTTACTTTTGATGTTTCTGATGCAATTCCTGAAGCTGCGTATTTCCCCCCAAGTGGGTATGTTCTTTGAGTTCCTGGAAGAATCTGTTAGCACAGTTTCATTCCCTGTTTCAAAGCAGTGGAGAACTGTGTTTCCAGTGACAATTTTCAGAAATGACTGGTGATAGATATTAAATGTGTTGCAGCTTCTTACTACACCTGTGTGTAAAGCTGTAGATTCTTCTGAAGAATCAGATGGAAGAAGGTTCATGAGAAGGCGTATGGCAGAGCACTAACTTGATTTGGCTTTACTGTGTTGGAGTTGAGTCCGCAGTAGAATCTAGGTAGTTCTATTTTTGTCAGCTCTGCGGTATTTTTTCCTCTGCTCTCGTGGTGAGAACTCTCTTTCCGTGACTTCAACTACTACGCATATGTGCACGATTCTCCATTCTCATAAATGTAGTCAGATGAGAGACTGTGGTCCCATTTTGAGAAGCTTAAACAGTTTGCAGTTCTGCAGCTGGCAGTTACCATCTTTCAGCTAGAACTTAGTCATAAATGTCATCACTTGCGGCTCTGAATGCTCCTATTCTGTTTCAATGCCAAGTGAAACAGATTAGCGGGTCTCAAGTTGGTTTAATCTAATCTCTTTAATCTTTCTGTTGGTTATATTTATCTGCTTTGCTTTACAGTGGTGTGGACTACTAGATGCATTCATGCAGTCAGAGTGAGAATCTCAGCAGAGGGACAGTGTCTTGTCAAACAGCTTTTGTCTGGGTTACAATTGAACTTTTCTTTCTACTAATTCTTTTTCTTTTTCCTTTGCAACCCTTGGCAATCTCACTGTCATTCCGATCCCCTAAGTCTGCAGGATTTATCCCCTTGCAGGAGGGATAAGAACTTCTGCATCTGAACTGTCATCTTGGTCTGCATCTACATTAGTATTTTAGACCTGATCAGGAATGTACTTTGGAAAGGAATCTCCTTACTGCAGTTTAATATGTGTCAAGGGACGTATGACCTGTATTCTCTTAGGATGAGACTAAAGTGAAGGATATTCTCCAGCAGCACACCTAATTCATGCCTTCTGTTAATTCCTTCCATGGGACCAGGCTAGGCTTGGGCTGAAGTACCAGCTCCTGAACCGCTTGCACAGGATACACCAGGGTGTTAGCAACACCTGATGCACCTCATAAAGCCACTGTCATCGTTCTGCACAGCTTGCTAATGCAGACATCCTGCAGTAGGAGAGTTATAGATCAGTTTGATCTCCAGCCCAATTCTGATGCCATCTGGGCCTTTTTTGGTAACTCCAGTGGAATGAGATTAGCAAATATTACCAAGGCAATGCTCTAATTCCAAATGACAGTTACAGGATGTTTCCTATGACCACCAAGAATTACCTTTTCCTATTAAGTGCAAGCCAACTTCCTAGCATTCACAGCCTCGCAATACCTTTGTGAAATAAAAGGGCTGGAAAAAACTGGTGTTAGTTAAAAGGATGCATCGGCATGTGTGACATAACTATAGGGACGCAATCCTATTTCTGGTTATTCCTAGTAAGACACGTAAGTATTTTGCAAATATATATGTGTATATATATGTAAAACAAAATATGTATCATTAAATTGTGTTCGGAATTCTTTGATGTGGATTGAAATTGTATTTGCCTATAAGGGAATATGGAGAGTATTTTAACAGTTTTGGGAAGTTATCTTTTCTTTGTTTATAAGTCTTAAATGGGTACATCTATATTATGTCTTAATATTATATTTATTTACTGCAGGGTGTTGGGAAAAACAAGATTGTTGACAGATTCCTTCACCTTTTAAACAGGCCCAGAGAGTATTTACAGCTGCATAGGTAAGAATGTGTTACATTTCCATACTTTGTGTTTATAATCTGATTTCCCATGTTTTAAAACTCAGGTTTCTGAAGTTTAATTTGATGTTACTGTTTGAACAAAGACACTATTAAGGTAGGTGGCACACAGACCACAGGAATGTGTCCATTTTATAGTCAGAGGCAATAAGCTGACAGGTTGAGGAGGGGGTACAAGAATCTAATGCAATCACATTGCTTAATGTAAGAGGAGGTAGAAGTCAGAGCATACTGATGTTAAACCATGCTCAAGAAGACAGTAATATTTTGCTGTCATTTCTGGAGAGATTTCCCTAAGCATGAGGTACTGTGTGAGGGGAAAAAGTTCAAAGGAATTTGTTTGAATACATCACTCATTAGACAAGAAACATTTTACATAGTAAAGACTTTTTGGTTTTTTCCTTTGGCACTCCTGATAAGCACATATATTTCTTTCTCACCCATAAACATTTGGATTAGAAAATGATTTTTTTTTTCATATGCAAGCTAAAAAATGGACTTCAAGACCAATTGAAACCAATTGAAAAGCTAAAATTATATCAACTTATCTGCCTGCTTTTTATGACATGAACTTTAAATCAATAAATTGAAATAAAGACTGAATATGTCTAGAAGACTCAGTTTCAGTTGAACTGCATCCCTTTTCAGCTTCATTCCTAATCTTTACCTCTCTGTCTTCAACTTCCCAGCTTCATCACCCTGTCTCTTTCCATAATCACTGTTTTTTAAATAGTGCTAATAAAAACGTACATCTTTGATATTTTGCCCTTTAACAACACAGTCTCTGTAACACTTCCTCTCTCACTTTCTTCCCCAGCTTTTTGTCTTCAAATGTCTTGTACTTGTATTCCTGATACTTGGATAGCTCTATCTCACCACTTTTCTATTGCTGTTTTCTTTTATACTACCTCTCCTAGACTTCCATCACTTCTTTGCAAAATACCGCTTTTGTGACCTGCTACTTTCAGCTTTCTGTTAACTTTCCTGCCATCTTCTCTGCTTGGAGTAGCTACCCGCTCCTTTTGGATAAAATACACTATCATTTTTGCAAATCCCAATTATTTCACAGTGTTTCTGCCTTTCTGTGTGTCTCTGAAAAATTTTTCTCCAGTGAGGTGTGGTCAAGCAGAACAGTAAGATAAATTCAGATAGCTCAGGAGAACGTTGTATAAGCACGATGTTTGGGGTGATGATGGGGCTGTAGAATGTATTAGTTACAGCATGCTAGTTGATACATCACTAGGAAAAAAAAATGTGCCTTTTTTGTCTAGTCAAGAGAAACTCCTATAAGCTCTGTAAAGTACTGTTTATGGTTACAGGGTTTTAGAGATAGATTGAAGTAGAAAATGATGAGCAGTCCTATGCAGTTCTACAAAAATAATTCATGAATATAGAAGAATCAGAAATTTCTATTTCCTGGGTGGCGTTTTGAAGTACTTTGTTAAGAACTCAGCTATATAATACCTTGGTAAACTTTATTAGTGCATTTAAACAAGGATTGTGATATTGTTAGTGCACACTTTTGGGTTGCAAAACAAAATAAGATCTAGTTTACAAAAAAAACCCAAACCAGTTCTCTACTAAGCTTGTAGATATTTTGTGGGGAGAAATGCAGTCAGTAGCTTATGGCATAGATGTATTTTGTTAGAAAATACGCTAGAATGTGCACTTCATCTTTGATAGCCTTGGGTGTTTCTGCAGATTTCCTAGCTAGCTACCATCAATACTGTTACGCATGCCAACAGGAAAGTATTTCTAAATATCATACTTTTAATGGTGCTCATGTACCTGAATTACAGATCTTGAGAAACTGAATGTTCAAAGCATGCATTTTAGTTGATTACCTTGTAAGGGAAAGGAATAATATTAATGCTTTCTTCTTGAAAAATGTGGAGGCAATTCAGTGTCAGATGAAGGTGGACATTCTCTGCCCTTTCAGAAATGTGTCTGACAGACAGTACCTCATTAGTCCTTGGAATTTGGGTTGCAGACTCTCTAGTTCCACTTTAACTAGTCTCTCTGGAAACAAGTAGCACTTGTCAGCTTCGTATCCTGAGGCTCTGAGTTTCTAGTGAGGGAGTGAATCTGTCAGAAAATGGCTGATGATGACATCATGAGTTCTTGAATTTGCCCGTGTCGATTGTCACTTCATATAATTTGCTATAAAACAAGTAATATGCGTGTATGTATAATAATGCCAATACAGAATGGGTGTTGCAACTGAATAGTATCTGTTCTGGAGTAGAGAGATATATCCTTAGCTATAAAATATCCTTCTTGGTGGCTATAATTAAGATGTAGCCAGAGAAGAAACTGCTGGAGTGGAAAAAAAATCTAAGAAGAGCTTTAAAATTAATACAATGAAGATCTTTGCTAAAATGTACTGTTATGTAACAAATAAAAGTAGTGAATAAATAATAGACAAAAATAATTAGACTGAATTTCAGAAATATTCTGATTTATGAATCTAATTGCCATTTTTCAAAAACTTTTTTTTAAAATGGTATTTAAGTGCCAAAATCATGAAGATATTCCAGAAATGTTTGCTTTCAATAGCTTGTGAGGTAAATAAGGGGGAAATACGCTGTGATGTAGTATAGTACAGTTTGTTATGCAATGTAATTGATGTAGGTGTCTTTTATAGAAAAATACCTCACCCCTTTTGCCAACAAGCAGGAACATAAAAGAACTAAAAATGCCATTAAATCTGGTTTGGTTTTGGTTGTTGATTGTTTGGTTAGGGTGGGGTTTTTTGCTTGGTGGGTTTTTGTTGGTTTGGTTTTTGGTTGTTGTTTTGGGTTTTGGTTTTTTGTTTTTTTTTATTGTCTTGATGAAACAGTATAAGGAATTCTGCTGATCTAACACTATGTGTGGTCAATGACATTCAAGCAGGGAATATTTACCTTAGAGTCAATGACCTATTACCAGGAGTAATTTTAAAATCTCACGTTTTATGTCTTATACTTCAAGATGATGAGAGGAGATAGAAGACAGAAAAAAGAGAGTGCTTTTCCTTAAACATCCTTTCTAACATCTGTATTTACTTGCTCTACCACTGGTTCACATGAGAAGGGTCAGACTGACCTTAAGGTTTCGATTGCTTATGAAGGTTATAAATCCTTTTTCTTAACCTCTCTTACAGCACCTCATTGAGAAGTTTTATTTTCTTGAAATTGTTAAGTCTCTTAAATCATTTTGGAACCATAAAACTGAAAATCTTAACTGGAAGGAAGCTGGAAGGAAGAGTTTAAGAAAAATGTTTGCTTATAAATTATTCAAAAAGTTGGCTGCTTCCTCTTGCTTACTTCCTAATATGAGGAGTTGATCAGGAGTTGACCAACTCTCTCATCGCATTAATTGTGGCGTTATAGGACTCTTTCCGAAACAGGTAATTTGGGGTAGGCTCTGCACAGCCTCTCTGTAGGACTGCACTTATGAAGCATCTTGCTGCTTTTCTGTGTTAAGGAAGAACTTTCATCTGCCAGGATTTCCCAGTCACTCCTTTCCTGCAAGAGTAAGTTTCGGCACAGAAATCCTAAATTTTGTTTACCCTGCTGGGATGGTTGTTTCCATTTTGTGCACCCAGGACACTGGCTACACGTTACAGAACAAACAACAGCGTTACCTTGCCTAATATTAAACTTTAAGGTTTTACTGCTTTCACCTTGAGCACGCATTCGTCATGCTACTAGGAAGGTGAAAATCTATGAGGCCTGTGCAGTCACAAGCCGATGAGAGATCTGTATAGAAATTAAACACATCCCAGCTGACTTTCTAAGAAACTTTGATGTCCTCCAAATAAATGTAACACAGAGTCAAGTATTTGTGTCGCTCCTAAATGCGTGAACCCTGGAAAGCCTCATCATTTTATGAACCTTGCTGTTACTACTTCTACCATCTCTCATGTGAGTGATGTGGAAAGAAATTGCCAGTGGTTCTACACAAAAATCTGAAGTTAAATTTGGTAGACTAAATTGTGGATCTGTAAAACAAATTTCATTGAATCAGGAAAAAGATTTTCATGGAAACTGATAATACGTTGCTTTAAATAACAAAGTTTCTTGGACCAAGAAGATTCCACAGAAGAAAAAAAAATTTAAAGCTTTAGAGAAGACTCAGGCAAGACCACGTGCCCTATTAAGACTATAAAATCCTTCTTAGCACTGATGAGAGTAGTAGATAAATACAAAAATGTAAGCTCCCAGCTCTCCTGCATGATAATGTCAGAAGAAAGTATCATGAACTTTAGACTGCTGGCTCCTTTGATGTGATCAAAGAAAAAAAGATTAATTTTACTTCTCTTATCATCAAATTAGTAACTAATTGCACACAAAAATGGTTTTGCTGAAGTAAAATGTCCTTTACCTGTCATTGAAACATTTAGGTTTGCATCTGTTTGGAATTAAGTCATACTGTCAAGCTGCTTTTAAATTTTAATGACAATGATTTCTCCTCCTTGAAGTTACTATTTTTGTGTAGACTATATTACAGAACTACAGTATTTGTTTCCAATGCAAGCTTGATTTATGGCTCCTTTTTTTGTTTGTTTGTTTGTTTTTTGATTGTGAAGAGACTTCTAATAGAAAGTTTTCTAAATGCTTAGGTTCTGGCTAGGAAGATGTAAAATTCAGTGACTCACTTTCTATAGTAGTTTCTGCTAGTATAAATGAGATGCTAGGTTTTAGATGCTAAAGGCATTTGGATTAATATATACATCAAGGTTTTGGAGTCATATGGTGTTATATGATCTCAGCTTTAATTAAAATACCCCTCTAGTCTTTAATACATGAGCTTAAAAAAGGGGAAAAAAAGATTTACATGTAATTTATTCTCATCTGAAATCTTAATTTAGGCAACTAAAGAGAACTGGAAAAATACTGTGGAGAACACATAGTGTCAACTCAAGACCTGTGAAAGCTGCCACCTCTGTTCTGCTGGAGTTGGATTGGCTTTAAGTCATGTAGCCAAAAAGAGCAACTGGCAACGGGAAGCCTCTGAAATTATTATCTGCCATCATGAGTTGTGCTCCTAATTGCTCTGATAGCAAACAAAATTCTCTCTGTCTTGGTAGTCCCTTTAAGAAAAATTAATTGTGGAAAGAATGTCTGTGTTCCAAGCAGCACATTTGCTTGGTTCAGGAAGGCACAATTTTCATTTTTCTGTGTCAGTACCTTTTCTTTAAAGTTTGGTGTACATCACACTCCTTGATTTTTGAGATATTCAAAAGCTGGCGGGATGCAGTCCTGGGCACTGTGGCTCTAGGTGGTCCTGCTTGAGCAGGGGGTTGGACCAAATGACCTTCAGAGGCCCCTTCCAACCTCAACCACTCTGTGATTCTGTGATTTACTAACAATTTCTGCAAGGTAGCAGCTGGATGACCCCAGCTGGCTCTTATTCTAGGCATGTTGTAGTAGTATGTCTTGCTAAATCAAAATTGTTCAGTAGGAAAAAAAAAAAAAAAAGAAAAAAAAAGTTAAAAATTAGTTTATCTTATCTTTATAAAATTAGATAATCCAGCAGTGGTTGTTCCATGTGGGCAGTCCATTTGCACTGTCCTTAGCTGATGCCCTAATGTGTCAGTATGGAAGAGTAGTTAAAGTTCAGGGAATTAAGAAACAGCTTCAGACTCACCATTGTTTTCAGAACAAGAAAAATAAGAACATTTTGTGTAATGAGATTAAGTTTGATAACTTCTAGAACATTTATTTGTTGTTATGATATGAGTGTAAATCATGAGCAGTTGTTAAGCAGAAATTTCTCTGAGATGTTTTCTGCCTTCATGCTGTCTCAGCCATAGATCAGCCATAGGAAATGCAAAAATTACAGTCCACCATCTCCTCTGCAGAGTGTCTATCACAGGCATTCATCTACACAATTCAGAATGTTCAGGAATGAAAGGTAATGATCCTTTCCACTGCAATGGGAACTTGGTTACTCTCAGCTAGTGGGAGAACAGGATCCCCCCTGAGCTACTACAGATGTTGTCACTGAGGTCATAATAAGTAAAACTACTCAGCCTCAACTCTGACGTCTTCAGTATGTAGATCTGCAGTTATTTAGTTGTGTGAGAACATTGCCCTCGCTTACAGAAATAGAAGCTTTTGATGAGTAGACTGCAGTGTAATCTACATCAACAATTTATTGATGGCTTATGAATGGATTTTCTGCTGCTCAGAGCCTCAGTGAATCTGCAGAAGATATGAAATGATTAGTTCTGTTCAAGTGTTCTCTTCCTGTGTATCAAGAAAATAATCTTCTAGGAAATTAGTTTATTGTCAAAAAAGAGAATACGAATCTTCATAAAGTCGTATGACAAAAAGAGGGAGTGTTTTCTGGTGTACAAGAGTTGTTCTCTGTAAGGTCAAAAAAGTTAAAACTGCTTATAAATAGTTTGACGCCTTTTCATGAAAATAGAGAATATAGGAAGTTTTCTTCTTTAGCTTTTAAGTAAAAGGGGCTGTGCCCTTAAATTAGACATATTAAATCTTAGTTCTCCATGTGGTATCTTTTCTTACAAGTTGAGAAAACTTGTTTTCCACTTTTCTAGGCATTAACATATATGCTAAAGCAATTTGGCTTTGTTGTAAATTTGATGTTTCACCACTGTCAACAGAATACTAACTGCTATAGAAATTCTATTTGTTATCTGATAATCTTACTATTATTTTAGAAGATATTGCACTACCTTATTCTGTTCTCCTAATGTTACATTTCCTTTCAAAGAATTTACCTGTGTAAATTGTGTATTTACCTGTGTATTGCATCTTCCTGTCAATGTTATTCTGTTCTAGTGACTGATGATTGGAAAGTGTGATACAGGGCTCATTTTAAGAATCTGCTACATTCTGTGTTGTGCCTTTTCTAGTTCCCTAATAAATTACAATAATCTGATGATCTTTTCTTCCAAAAATTAACTGAGTTTACATATGTTATCCTTTTCAAAATAAACATAATTTTGCTGTGATCTTTAACAATCAAATTAATGGAGAGGTTTGGGGTAGAAAAATGAGCTTATGGTGTCCCTACAAGCAATACTTACTAGAAACTGTCCATTAATCTTTAGATGTTAATTTTCTTTCCCTCTTTTTCAGCACACGTAATCAGTATAAAATCTAATTACCTGTTTCCCCTATTGAGATAATTTAAAACTACCCTTTCAGATTTATTGACTTCAGATTTTTTAAATTCTAATTCAAAAAGTTGTTTCAGAAGGAATAACTTCCTTTGCCCAAGACGCAGGTGAACACCTGATACTGTAGAATTACAGTGTACTTGTTCGCAGAATTGCATTTGGTTATCTTCTCTTGAAAGAATGTAGGACCATGTAAAACAATTTAAATGCTGATATAGCTCTGCAGGTCTGTTTTTAAAAATGAACAACCCAGAAAAGCGCTCTCTGTAGTGGGCTGTTGTTGAAGCAAGTGCTCTTAAGCTGCACCGGTTTATTGGCAGAATCCCTTGAACACAGTGAAGATGTGTGTGTATGTTGTATATTTGTATGTTGGCAGCCACAAAAAAAAGGCTAGGTAATTTTTCCTGATGATTTTGAGTCATGAATGTATACGTCTAGAATATTTTCTTTTAACGTTGTACAGTAACCTCATAGTGTGTGCTTTATTCTTTACACAGCTCAGGTTTGGAAATAAATAATAAGATGACATATTTTTGTTATGAAGATTTATGTTGTGAAGCGCTGAATGTATTGGCTAGCATATAATAGGTGTCTTTACGGGTTTTGCTGTTGTCGTTTTTTCCCCTTTTCTTAAATACATTTTCAATCAATACAGAGTTGCAATGCAAAGCTTCCAAGAGTTCATGCAAGCTAATGGTTTCTGTTTCCAATGTTAGCTTTTCATAAGCTGGCTGACTAGCTCTGCTATTGCCAGATTCCAGGTGTTAGAGAGCTACTTCATTTGTCTTTTTGTAGGAATTGAATTCAGCTTGAATATCCTGCTGTGTGGCTGTTGGGGAGAAATAGCTTAGGTTAGAAGATCCCGTTGTTTCATTTTCCTCTAAAGCTGAAATAAGTTTCTCGCTGTTTACTCAGTGAAATGTATTCTTACACACAATAAGGGGAGCTGTAGGGTGTCGTGTTACTTCATTTATGGATTTTACAACTAGGGTGAGTGAATTTCTTATGTTGTTATAACAAATCATGTGAAAACGTTGCATCTCGTTTTGAAAGATGGATCACATATAAGTAATTCTGTAACTTAACTTAAGCATATAACCTGAATTAAACATATAATTCCCTTTGGCCTTTGTTCTGCCACCCGCAGTCATACTGAGTAATGAGGACCTTTACACTCCAAATAATTTCTTGAATTTTAAACAAATATATGTCCTGCTGAGTAGCTATAATGGACTAACAGAAAAAAAAATGGGGATTTAATTATCAGTGTATACAGATAAGTCAAAAAGGCTTTACAGTGTCATTTTAACAGAGAAATGAGACAGCTGGTTGGCTTTTCAGATATTTCAGAATTTCCTAAACATAGCAGTCAGATCATGCAATGCAATGGCTGTATGATAGGTTGGCTAAAGGAATTCATTTGTAAATGTCAAAGTCATGCAGATTCTTTCTTTGTGTTAAGATCACCTACTCTTCATCAGGATAATCCATGAGTGGATTAGCTAACCAATTAACAGCTTCAAATGGCCCTTGGCCTAATTATTTTTCAAATACTCTTAAAATTAGGTCACAGCAGATGGGTATATTCAAGTCAGATTGAAATGTAATTGAGAAGATATATATATATCTATGTACATAGGTATTTAGATAGATATCTCGCATTAATGAAGAACAACAATTATTAGAGCATATATTCTGTGTCTCTGATTTTTCCTTTCAACTACCATAAAGTTCCATTTGGAGAATAAGAGGAAGGCCAAACCTGAACCTGGTTTATCTAAGCTTGTTACCCGGAGCACCAGCCCTTAAAACACAAGGTTGCCTTCCATAGATATTCTCTTACCCTTTCAGCCTCAGTGTAAGTACATACAAAAGCCAGGACAGTATTCTTCAGCACTTGTCAAGATGGAGTGATTCCAGTGAATATGGAATATATACTTAATTTTTCCTCCTGGTTAGTTTCAGCTCCTGTGTCTCACCACAGGATATCCAGAATGCTTGGAGATTTACTTTCTTTCCATCTTTGCCTCCCATCCGGCCCTGTTTCAAGGTCTATCGATAGAACTATTCAGCTCTTCCAGACAACTCCAAATTTTTGTTTGAAAAGAGCCTGAGAGAATGTTTCTCCCATGAATGGAATAAGAAATGCAGAACTCATTGATTGGACTTGTGTAGAGGAGAATTCTATTCTAAACAATAAAATAGCTATCAGGTGCAGTTCCTCTCCTCTCTTTCTGGAGTAATTTTTTTAAATTCGGTTATTTAATAGAATTTGGGTAAATCTTGAAAATTGACAGGGATGGAATGGACTGAACAGTCTCTGTGGTTGATGGAAACTTCTCCTGCTGCATCTCATAGTTCTTCCCCAGAAAGAAGGCATTGCTGTCAAAGAAATAGTAACTGTCACAGAGTAGTATGTTCGAGTAAGTCTATAGACCTCAGAAAAAGCTGCCTTTAGGGTAAATAATGCACCAGTAGCAAAAAATAAATAAAAGGCAGTGATGTGAGCTAATAAACAAAAAAAACATCAAAAGAATTTCCAGAAGTCCTACTATGAATTGAGTGGTACTGTCAGAGGAGTTGCTGAGTTTCAGTAGCAGATCTTTTTTTTTTCTTTCTTTTTTTTTTATGGAGAGCTTGTGAGGATGGCTTGCTTGATAAAAATAAAAATACGTTCTTAGGAAAGACATTAGCAAGCTTTTCATATTTTTCTTTTGCAATCAGAAGACAAATCAGTTTAGTTGAGTAGGATGACAGTATGTCAGACAGCTTTTCTCACTCGCTTCTACATTCCCCCAGTCTTGCTTCTTTGTGTCAGAACTGTTTTCATCTTGGGTGCCAAATGTGATGAAATTAGGAGGTTTTGATATTCATGTCTTTGTTAGAGCCTCGTTAATATTAAGATGCTAATATTAATAAGTGAACGTGAATTACAGTTTTTAGTTCCTTTCCTGTGGGAGTGAAATTCTACAGTCTAATGTTTTGAGTGCCAGACATATTTTACACTTAGGAAAATCTGCATACCGTATTGTTCAGAAATATTTCAGACTTAGCATATTTTTATTATTCTATATTTCAGTGTCTTTACTTTTATACAATTCATTAAAAAGTGGAAAGTGAAGAAGAAAAAAACCCTAGGGAGGCAAATTATTTTTAGCCATTCTTTACTGTGTTTAGGTCATGTTAGGTTTCTGAAGAACAGAAATTAATGACAGCTAATTGCATAGGTTATGATTCTGAAAGGAAAATAACATTTATCTGTACTAACCCTGGCAAAATCATTCTTATATACATGGCTGAATGGTAATAGCCTAAGCAAGTACAGGAGTTTTGTATTTACTTATGTCATCAAGCCAATGGAGTTAATATTTGGCTGTATATTTAGTTCTATAATACATTGCAAATCCCTTGAAATATTTCCTTAAAATATTAGGGCTGGATAACAACAAAGTAGAATAAAGGAGGGAACCACAGATAAAATAAGAAAAATTTGTGGCTTTTCTTCCGTCACTGCCTGTGCCCATCCACACCACCACTAGAGATCTTCCTTTCCTGCCACTCTCTGTTCACTTTATTTTTTTCATGTGTTGGCTGCTAAGTGCACATTTATGATCTGTAAAGTATCCTGTAATGCTTCACCTTTCTTTACCTTATTCTTGTCCTATGCTTGCCTTAGATCCTCCCATTTTCTCCTTTCTATTACTTAAAAGACATCACAGTTCAAGTTTGACAAATCCTTCCTCTTTTCTCTTTGGATTAATTCCTTAAAATATTTTTGCATGAATTATTTCTGACTAATTAGTAATCTGTGACTGCCTTCATACACTCTAGGGTTTGGTTTACACATTGTAAAATTCTTCTACATATGCGACTGTATAGTATTGAACCAGAAATGATAACTGCTGATGGAGGTAGGCTGATAGATACAATCTGAGAATTTATTCCCTAAATAATCTGTGTTCCAGAAGCAATGGTTGTTGGTTTATTGTTATTTTTGCATCCATTATTGATTTCTCTGCCCAATGTAGAAATGGGTAGACAAGCAGGATGGCAATAGAAGCTTTGTTTTTATGTCGATGGTAGGATTTCTAAGAAAATAGATTAGTGCTACTGCTTATTTTGGTGGTTTAAAAATTATGTGTTGCATGTGAATACAATATGAATATTACTGTTTTGGGGAGTGTTGCTGCTTGTGAGAGGCCTCATTTGACCAGGGTTAAATGAAGTGGAGGCGATCCCAGTTTTGTAACCTTTCCCCTCCTGGGTTAAAGTGCAGATGAAGTCGACAAATATTAAAAATCTCTGTTCCCGCCCTATGCTTTATTCCTGTGCATGGGAAACACTGGGATAAATCAATCAGGAGTTTAAAGCTAAACAAGAAATTATTAGGTTTTAGGGACAGAAATCCTGCTGACAGCAGTTTCAAATAAAGGAAATTTGCATGTTATGCTGACAGTTTAAAACTGTAATTGGAAGCTGGCCATTTAATAGTTTGCTGCAAACAGTACTGTGTTTGATTTCCTGTACCCACGGAGCTTATCAGAATATTATTATTTTTTTACAAGGTATTACAAAATTAAAGATAGAACTAAGGTGGATATTTGGAACAGTGAGTCAGCTTAGCTTAAGCAAACAGTTTTGTTATACGCATGGCTGTGAAAGGTAAGAGATTTTTGTTGCATCAGATCTCACATGCAGTGCAAAGGTTACCAACCTAACCTGTCAACCGGCGTGTGGATCTCCAGCAGCGTAAGTGAGGCTCTCCTGATGGGCTATGTCACGTGAATAGTCCCTCATTCTGTTGACGCAGGCTAATCCAAATTTTGAAATACAGGAGGAAAGGGATGGCATAGCCTACTTGCCCTCAGGTTGAATCAGATATCCCGTTAACTATGAAACCGTAGGAGTCACGGGGATCTTCTGTCATCACCCATCTCTGGATTATTCCTTAGCTCATTGATCCCTCTGAACCCCAAGGTAAATGGGGTTGGTTTTATGGATCTTGGCAAAGATTTTGACGAGTATTTCGTAGAGTCAGGAGGGGCTTTCCCTATGGTACGGACATAATTTATATAGGTAAATCCAGTGTGGTGATGTCTGTTGCTGGACCTTTCTGAATTGCAACTGGTTTTTATTTATCTGTACCTTCAATGGTGGTTGAAATAGATGAAAATAGTGAAGATTAAGGAATATTCTCATTAGAGATTTTAATTAACACTATTTTAAATTTGAAGGAAAAAAGTCATTTGAGCAATTCAAACACAAATACAATTTCAAAAAGAAATACTATGTTATTAAAACCTCTGTCCCATCTAAGAGCTTACACTGTCCATGATATAAAATGTAGCAAGTGCTAGTAAAAATTATTCCATCTGGTATGGTTTATATAGAACTAAAAATAGTTGATTTTTAGAATTCCACATGAGTATGTTTAGTCTTTTTTTTTTTCTTGGTGGTATGTGGAGAAGAGCAACTAAAACATTAATGATTTGACTATGATACTGCAAATTCCTGTTTGGTTCTTCTGGAAAGATTCCCCTGTTTGTCACGACAGTTTAAGCGTGCTTAATTAGAAATAGTAGTAACAGTAGTAATGTGCCTACAGGCAAAAGATACAGATTCACTTTTCAGTGTTTTTGTTTCCAGGGATTATGAGAAATTGAGAACTACCGTGAAAGCCATGGCAGAGGCAGGGATACTCAGCTTTGACCACTAAGCTGGCACAGCATTGTTCTCAGTTTTAAGTTCTTCAAGAATTCTAAAAAAAAAAACAAAACCAAAAGATATGTTTTCCTCTTAGAAAAAGAGAGCCTTCAGTTTTTCATTTATTCATTTTGTGTTTTATTGTAACTAAAATTCCTGTGTATTTTTAGTTAATACTGTCTATTTTTCCACATTTCAGGGATACCACTGTACAAAGCCTTACCCTACAACCTTCTGTTAAAGACGGCCTTATTATATATGAAGATTCACCACTGGTCAGTAGTAACATTTGGATTGTTTCTTTGGAAATGTTTTTCATTAAAAACAAGTAGTTAAACATGCTGGCTTTTCAAATTAGAACATTCTTTGTGATTTGTTTACTTTCATGGCATAGTCAGTGCATGTGGTAACATTTCATTAACTTTTACTTTGATCACATTTGTCATGTTTGCTGTGCCAAATGCTGAGTAAGATGATAGTCTTGAGAGCCTGCATGCGCAAAATAAGTATGGAAAATAATTTAGTATTAACCTGACACATTCTAACTGCTAGAGTGGTATTTTCTTCCTTCTCTTTTGTAGCCTCTCACACCTACCTGCTAAGTTGGACTCCAAACAGCTCTTGCAGCCATTCTTTAGTTCTTTCAGCTTCATGTTGACAGTCTAGATGGAAACTGCTTTTGCAGTTCTCTGTCAGCACTCCAGTTCATTCTTGGTCAGGCTCCTCACTTCCCTCCCTGGCGCAGCCCTTTCCATCCCTATCCTGAAGAAACAGAAATGCCCACCTTTCTTGTCTTGCATGCTTCCTCTTCTCTCTGCTACGGCTCGGTCATAGCTTATCCCTGTTCTGAGTCCCTTTCTTGTCTCACTGCCACCGAGACGTCACTACTACTGACTGAGAAATCAGTAATGCAGTTTCTTGCAGTTACTTTTTTGAGGTTGTGATGTTTTGATTCTTTTCCTTCCTAGGTAAAAGCAGTGAAGTTCGGACATATTTTGGTAATTGATGAGGCAGACAAAGCACCAACCAATGTTACCTGTGTCTTAAAAACTTTAGTAGAAAGTGGGGAAATGGTTTTGTCAGATGGAAGGCGAATTGTTGCCAGTAAGTAGCCAGAAAGCGTTTTGATCATTGACAGTAAAATGTAACGTGTTGAGTTACTAAGTAGAGACCCAAAAGAGTCCAAATGGAAAAAGTACTTGCTGCTAAAAGGTTAACAATTAAAGAATTTACAGTAATTTTCTTTACTACTATTGCAATAGCCACAAAGGTTTTCTTAAATTAGAATTCTCGTGAATTTTGCTGAAAAATTAAAACAAAAAAAACCCCCAACAAATTGTAAGTTGACCTCTCTGCTTCTCATTCACCATAAGAAATAGAGATCTAGTAGACCAAATTATGGTCTTGGTTATGCCCATCTGGACAGTTGGGGTATAATTTGATCAGATCTAGAACTGAAGATATGAGTATATCTAATGTTGAATTGTTAAGGGTTTCATCTAATCAAATATTGCGTATGCTTATATTATTTAAATATATCCTGCAAGATGAGAGTATTTTGTAATTTAATGGAATTTAATTCATGTGAAGTGCAGGAACTAAACATTTTTCATTATTTTTCAAAGAAAGACCGTGTTTGAAATGCCCTCTTGATGTTAGTAGACACTGTACTTTGCGTAATGAGTTTCTTTTTAACAATATTGGGAACAATGTTTAAGTATGAGCGGAGCAATCATTCAGTGCTCACATGGCACAACACTTGAGTTTTGCTTGTCATTATAAACTGTAGGTGGGCATTTTTTTAAAATATCGAGCTAGCCAGTCTCAGTTACTACTGAAGTTTTTTAGAGGAGGTAAAAGGATTCCCGAACTCCATATGCCACTGGAAACATGCTGCAAGGGAACAAGTGGGGCCAATCTGACTCATTTTGGAGAAACAAGAATCTTCACATGTGTGAAATCATGTGTCTCTGGCTTCTCACAGATTGTTGTAATAACCAGGATGAATTTCAGTCCTGCGTTCCTAGATCAGATAATGTCAGACCTATATAAAAACACGTTTTATTCACCATTGTCTTCATCATTTTGGTGAAATTAAATATAAACAGGACAGGTAGTCCCCACCGCAAGAACAGTGGATGCATTTTTATCTTTTTAAATGAAACACTTCAGTTAAATTTTCATGAAACAAATTATGAAACTTTAAAATGAAACCTAGAACACTCATAGTTGAATGACATGTTAAGAAGCTATTGAGCCTTTTTTTTGTAACTGTTCTTCAAATTCTAAGAAGAACATAATTAAATTAGAATAATTCTTCTAATCTAATTATATTTGTTTAATTCATTCACAATGCAAAGCTTAAATATCCAATTAATACATTTTATTTATTTTCCAGATCATGCTCGTGTAGAGGGAAGAGAAAATGTAATAGTTATTCATCCTGATTTTAGAATGATAGTTCTAGCAAATAGACCTGGTTTTCCTTTCTTGGGTAATGACTTTTTTGGCACATTAGGTAAGTGATTCATCTTAAATAGTGATCTTTAATAGAATTGATTAATAGAATGACTGTCTTTATTCATTAGATTTCATGTGGAGAAGGGGTCCTTATGCATATTGATACTTTGTTTCACATAAGACACTCAGGGTGAGATTCAGCTTGAAGACTTAACATGTAAATTTACATATCTTAATAAAAGTGCCTGAACTTGCCCTGAAGTGAACAGCTATATGTGGTCATCTGTGTTACAATTGATTTGTTTTATGGGACCTGGACAAGCACAGCAGACAGACAAGGTTACAAGAAATCTTTGTTAATGAGTGTATATTGCATACGAATATAGCAAAAACATGAGCTGTAAGCAGCTCGATACCTGACATCAGTGGTTAACGCAACTGCTCGCTATTTTTTTTCCCCATATCAAGTACGCCACAGGCCAGGTGCTGTCCTCTTCAGTACAAGAGGTGGGAGCTTGATGGATGGTTCTTTTCTCTCCTCTCAGCAGTGGAGGCTACTGTCTTTTTTGGTGTTAGCACTGTGCTACCTGCTTCTTAATCCTCATTAGCCTCTCCATGCCCATGGCCATGTGTGATAGGCCTTATTAAAATATATGTATTTGGCAAGATATTGAATTCATCCTAGTTTCAGGTAGGCTGTCCAAATTTCACATCAAAATTTATTATATCAACAGCAGCCTTGTTTCAGAAAGCTCCTGGTAGGTCCTAAAAATTCTGTGTATCAGCAAAGATTCCCCACAGCTTCATCTCACAGCAAAAGCAAGAATTTACATTGCATAAGGGCAAGTGATGAAGAATTCATTGGCCTGTATAGTCCAGTGTTAGTCTAAGTGGGCCTCTGGCAATGCTTTGGCAGTGTTTCACCAGGGCTACGAACTGAATAGCCCTCCAGACTCCACTGACTGTTTTATCTATGTTAGTTTAACCATTTATGTGCAGGCACCTTAATTTATGTGTTTTTATCTGTTAGCTTTGGCTGTGATGCTTATTCTGCAAGAAATAATAATGTACTCATAAGAGCAGGTGCAAACCCCATTCCGTATTGCATGATAGCTTTTTGTTTTTCAGATGTAGTTCCCAGTGAATGGGGATTCTGTGTCAGAGACTCATTGGCTCTGAATTTCACCCAGCTATGTTGCCCCAAGATGTTTTAGTATAGCCTAGTTCTTTTTCATGACCTAATTTCCCTCCTTGCATGGAGCCTTTAAACAAAATTGATCATTCCAGCATTATTGCTTTTGGCTCACGTGGCAGAGGCTTGGTTGAGGTTTTGGGGTTCTTTGTTGATTTTGTTTTTCAAGCATAGGGGCTCTTCTGCTTTTAATCCAAGTCCTTTTTCAGCAGGATCTGATCATGCTTCTGCAAAGTTTTGTATGACTGTTAAAGGACTCTTTATTAATAAACTCAATTTTATAGATTATATGACTGGGACCAATATAATGCAAATATATGGGAAGAATATCTTGCCAGTTTTCCTACCGTACTTCAAGACAGGCAGAGAGAAAAGATAGATGCAGTATTTCCTCTTGACCTCTCAACTGGGTGTGCATTAGGGCATTCCTGCATATCAAGATTTCCCTGCATCCTGTGGTGTTTTGAAGGTGTTCACAAATTGATCCCATTCAACCTGTTACTCTTTCTTTAAACCTTTTTTCTTTTTTTTTTTTTCTGTATTCATTTGACTTGTGTTTCTTCTTGAAGTTAATTTCTCCCCTGTGATCACCTTCATTAAGATGACAGGAGAGAGCTCCATGTTCCTGGGAATCTTGATGTTCTTCATAGCAAGTTTGTCCTTCACATTTTTCAATGTAGTTTTTGTCTTGTTTTGTTTTAACAAGCAGGTATTCTGCATCCTCTTGAGTCATTGCTTTTCCATTTAAGGTGCTGTATGAAACTTAAAGGGGCTGTTGTGATGCTACCTCTTTAAATTACTTAACTGTATGCTTTTTTGCTTTTAGGGGACATTTTTAGTTGCCATGCTGTTGATAATCCCAAACCACATTCTGAACTGGCTATGCTTAGACAATATGGTCCTGATGTTCCAGAGCCGATTCTTCAGAAACTGGTGGCTGCTTTTGGAGAACTGAGGAGCTTAGCTGACCAAGGAATTATTAACTATCCCTATTCAACTAGAGAAGTTGTGAATATTGTAAAACATTTACAGGTACAGTACATTAGATTTCATTGAAAACTTGAGTTCATCACTACTAATTTTTAATGCTTGAAGGTTTTAGAAAAAGATGCAATTATTGTTCATGCATTTTTATTTCATTTTTTATGAAAAGTTTTGCATTTTGAAGGAATCATCATATTCAGATGTTCAGATAGTCTGAGGGTAAGGAGCGCAGATGTACACAGGCAGATATTTTTTCTGTGTGTTTATTTATAGATATAGAAAATACCTGAGAGTCTGTTTTTCTACTATGTGAGAAAATATCACATTCGTACTGTGAATACAGTATGCAACGTTTATACTAGCCTACATTATAAAAGTTCCGTATTCGGCATACAATACTTCCAGAATAATGCAACTTTATGCTGCTTTAGAAATTTTGGTTTTAATAATTTCCTGGGGGAAAACAACCCTGCAGCGTAACAGTTAATACATCACAGATGGAATTTTTCTAAGGAAAATGTTAGATGGGTAACAACTTAGCAAACAGGTACTTGGGAACCGTGATTGCTTCCTACACGCATTTTAACTGCAAAATAGTGAATTCTGACTTAATGATGATTATTTTTTAAAGGTTACAGTAGAGTCTGACTTCTGTGTTTATAAATTGAAGAATACTTTTTGTCTGAAGTATTTGAAATATAAAGTGTCTTAATACTCTTTGAAATAACAATGCTTTTATTTTTTTCTGTTTATAATCATAAAGTAGGCAATTTATTAATTTATAGACTATTTCTTGAATTATTGAATCCTAGATTGAAAAAAGATTAATGGAAATATTAATGCAATTTTTACAATTAGGATATAGTTTCTCATAAAATCTTTGGCCTACTGTTCCTGTGTTTAACACTGCATAGTATAACAGGGTTGCATGATGATTTTGTGTTTGTGCTCATGAACATATTCACATATATTCACCCATATACACAGACATTTAGATCCTGCGGCTTAGAATTACTACTTTTAAAAAGTAGTTCATCTAGATTCAGTTCATCTAGATTTGTGGGGAGGATAGATTTTTGTGCTCCACAGTCTCTAGGGTGCAACAAAGTCTTGAGACAAAGTAAATCGGTGCTACTATGATATCAATAATGTAAAGAAAAAAGAATTATATCTTTGTAACTTTGTACTAAGGGTTAACAAAATTCAGACCTAAAACCTGAGGAATCCATCCAAATAAACATGTAAGCAGAGTATTTTATTAGGATACAAAACCAGTTGATAGGTATTCCCTTACCAAACTAACAGGAACATGTACCATGTTGATAGTATCACTGATGTCTTTAAACACACAGTTGCATTTGAAATGAAAGTGGAAGAATTACAAACTTGAGGAACAGTTGCTGTGCTGCTGAAAATCTGGTGGTTTAGGGTTTGTGTTAAATGAACTCCTTCCCATCTTCATACTCTGGCTGTTCCTACCTTCCATCCTAACCTCCTTCCTTCATCTTCTGTCTCCAAGTAATCTGAAGTTTGCGCTGTCTTCTGTCACCAACTGGTGCGGAAACATACGGACTTAATTCTTTTTTGTTTTTCTTTGAGTGTGAGCAGCATCTAATTGAAGATTGGAAGAGCTGCATTGCTAATTGTCTTAACGGCACTTACTCTCTGCTTCCGTCTCCTTCACTTAACCAGATTAGTATGGTCACTTCAGCCTGGGCACTGGGCACAGATCAGCGGGGAAGTTTCCTGTCTGCTAAGTTTTCACCTCTTTCAAAGTCAAGTGTAAATATCCAAATAAATCTCCAACATACAGCTTTGATTTCTTCTGTAACATTTGTTTTCAAGATCCTAGTCTCTTTGAAAGGATGCAACATTTTGTTTACTGTAACTTGTTTTTCAATCTGAATAAAGTCTGGGAGTAGCCAAATGTAAACAATGAATATAAACATAATGGTTATTCCAAAGTAAGAAGCTTTTAGGGCTTCAGGTAGAGAAGAAAGAGGAAGGAGGGAAATGAGTCAATAAAATTGCTGGTCCTTAGGAAGGAAGGAGGGAAGTTAGTCATGTTGTTAAACAATTTCCCTTACAGCAGTTCCACAGACCCACTCTCTTTGTACTATTGTGTTGATTTCTTTCACATAATTTTGGAATTTTTTACTTCTGCAAAAAAGAGTTGGTTGTTTTGGAGAAAAAATTGCTTCTCTGCAATCTAACGTACAAGTTTTCACGAGACCTTTTGTATGTTGTTTCGCAGAGTTCAGGTTCACCCGATGTCTCTGGTAGATGCTAATCAGGCAAGCCACGTTAGTCCAGATAAAATGGAAATAGGTTTTCTCCTAACTCTATTTAGTTTGGAAAAGCTGAGATTTTTCTGATAGGCCTTCTTTCTTGTTTGTATATGAGATTGCTTTTTAATAGTAGGTACTAGTATAACAATTTTCAAGCAGCAAATGTCTAAGGTACCTTCTGGCCCTGAAGTCTACTAGTCATCGGGCTTTTAGGCCTGTTCAGTAAGCTTTTGTGCTAAGACAGTACTTTTTCTCTGTTCAGCCTATTCTTGAAAGGAAACTAAGCTTACCAAATCACAGTTTGTATCCCTTTCTCTCCTTGCGGCCCTACTCACATGAATAACCACCTTTTACCCTTTTGGCCAACCGCAGTGAATCTCAGTTACCAGTTTTCAAAGTTAATTAGGTTTCTGCTGGTTTAATCAAAATCAGCGGCTATCTGACAGAGAGGAACAGACTGAAATTAGTATCCCTGTGAATGAAAAGGCAGGGGGAGAATTCAAGTGTTTTGCTTGGCAGTAGATGATACCACTAAAGACATGAGCACCGGTTAATCAATCAGTATGCACGTTGCTCAGGATGAGCCGTAGACATGGGGCTTCTTGCCTTGCTGACAGGACAACTGAGGAGACCCAGAGAGCGCTGGCAGCATTCGGTGAAAAGGCATGGGGGATAGAGGGGGAAGCCGAGGGCACGGAGGAGTGAGCAGGCAGGGAGAGATCTGTTAGTGTCGTGGGGGCAGGGTGGGCCTTTGGGATGGTGCCGGCAGGACGGGAAGTGAGCAGGCATCTGAAGGCACTGGAATATGTAGGGAAGTGAGTGGTAGTGAGGACATGAGGTAGAAGTCTAAAACAAAAATCTGGTCTCATTCCAGACTGGATACCAGATAATTTGTCACTTTCTTTTCAGGGTAGTGGTAGAAGTACAGTGGACCTCAATGTGTATATCATATTTTAATTAAGATTCTGTATTTGTACTGGGAAACTACTATTTTGCTGATAGCTTTTAAGCAGACTATAGCAATACATGTACTCATGGAAAGTTAGATCCATAAAAATACGGATTTTTCACCAAGCCGAATTCTGTCACAACTCTGTATCAAATAAAGCTATATATACATATATATAAAAATATATAAAATTGTTAAAAGCAAAACCTATGTTACTTACTATTTTAAGGAATAGCCAAGAATCTAAGCTGTGAAAATACTCCAAGGTACACATAGAGGTGTTACTTGTAAAGGGAAGAATCAATGAATGAGAACTGGACAGAGTGATGAGAGATCAATATTTTCTCCAGTAAACTGGTTTTAAAAATCAATAGAAACCAAATTATTTTTTTTAAATGTTCAACTCAAACATTCAACCTTTTTTTTTCTTTTTTTCCTTCTTCAAGTGAACTGTCATTGCCTTTCTTCAGTAAGCAGTTGTCCAGGCAGTTATTAAAAAGCGGTTGGATTTGTTCTGATTGAAACAAGAGAGTTGTGATTTTTTTAATAACTGAAGTAGAGGACCTTTTGACAAGTGGCTTGTGTTCAGAACAGGTTTTATTGACAGCAGCCATCAGTTGTACCTAAGGAAATACATTTTTTTATTATGTCATGTCCTACTGATCAAGAGGCATGGAACTATTGAGGCAATTCATTGAGGAGGAGGGTATCGATATCAGAACTTACACAATGATTCAGAAAACCGTGGACACACTTGGATACTACTAGTGAAAACCAGATAATATTTGAAGCACTTGACCAAGGTTTCTGCAGTATCTCGTGCAGGGCAGGGAAAAGAGTAGGTCATGAGTGAACAAGATAGCTTGGTGCCAGTTTGTTGGTTGTGCTTCACAGTGAGAAGGGAAGAACACAGAAAATGCAGTGTTCATCATCATAAGTGTTCTAAAATAATTACTTAAGGAAAGGTTTTGGTTATATAAAGTATCCACTTTTTTTTTCCCCCCAATATGATGTCTACTTTGACTCTAAGGTGCAATGTACGTTACAGAAGTTAGTACTTTCACTACTGAACATTGTCACAAACTTTTTGCATTTATGTTACATGTGAAATGTTTATACAGCCTTTAGTTAGAATAGCTGTTGGGAGAAATTTTATTTTTAGTAGCCTGTTTCATTTGGTAAGGAGTGGACATTGTAACCAGGGTGGCACAGGCTGTAGGACAACTGTATATTATCCCATAATAACTTGTATTTTGCTGATCTGTAATATGCAGAACTTCTAATAGGTTCCTCACGGACACATTTAAAAAGCAGGACATAGTTTAGTATGCTTTTATACCAACACTAGTACTGAAATATTCTGTAGCATGTACACCACAGATTAAAAAAAGGTTTGTACAAGCCTATTTCTAGCAGTGGTATTCATTCTACCACAGTAACTAGGTAATTTTAGTATTATTTGTGTCACGGATATTTTATTTCAGAGATTAGATATTTATTAAGTTGGGAAAATATTAAACTCCTGACTAAGGCTGATGTTTGATGAAGAGTACAGGACAAAACGTTTATGAAAATTTTATGTTTTCTTCTGGTTTAGTTTTTATTTTAGGACTCAGATATCTTTATTTTTAATTCTTTTATACATTTCTCTGACACTTCTGTTAAGTATGGGTTTGAAGTTATTTGTACCAGCCTTGCTCACTAATGGAGGAAAAAAACAGATAAGACTTCAACTCTCTAAAATACTTCTTCACATGTTTATCTTCATCACTGTGAATGTGTCATTCTGAGACAGGGAGATCCATGTCCTGGTCTCAAAGATCTAATATTTGAACGTAAGGCATATGAAGAAAAAGTGAGAAGTTTAAAATAAAAAGATTCTCATTCCTGTCTCTTGCCAAAAAAGGTAAAATAAAGCAGTTAGGTGGTAAAAACCTAGGATATATAGTAATTTGGTGATTTTTTTTTAATTATTTTTATTTACTCTATTTACATCTTACAAGAGTAAGATGATTTTTTTCAGATGTTTTATTAAAGAGTATCTGTGAAAAGGCTCAGTGACTTAGATGTGTTAATATATTCAACTTAAACAGCTGTTTTTATTAATGGCAAATAAAATCTAAATTTTGCACAATACGTGTTCTGTTTAAATTACCTGAATGTACCTCTAAAAAATAAGCTTACTGGAGACTGAAATTATGACTACATACATTAAGGTCCATGCTTACTGGAATCTACCTTAATTTAAATGGGCACAGGTACATGTTTGCTATTGGAGTTTCAGGGCAAATCAAAAGACAGTGGACGTTACTGACTAAGCACTTGGAACCAGTTTGCAGAAAGGCTAAGCCAGCTTTTGACACCTATAGTGTCTTCTGCAGGTACTAAAAAAAAACATCTTCACTTCAGCTTATTCCTACTACATGAGTTTAATTGACTGCTCAGTCAAGGCTTTTAAGTCTTCTAGGTCTTAGTGGGAAATAAGAGGCAGAAAAATGTGTTTTCTTCTTGCAGAAAAGCACTAATTAAAAGGTGTGGGAAGATGTGAGGGTCTGAAACCTGAAGAGCATACTGGCCTTAAAGCATCAGTCCAGTTCAATAGCAAAAGTTTTCTTTGTTGGAAATAACTAATGCGAGTTTGATAAACTGTTTTTTCTTTATGTACACAGTACACTTCAGGTAGTAACTTTCACTAAGAAAACAAATAGTTGTGCATCTTAAGTGAATTTCTGTTTCTACTAAAATCCATCATGACCTAAAGTAATTTTTAGTAAGTAAGCAGTGTATCTTCTGCTTTTCTATATTCAACGTTAAGAATCAGAATTGTTAAATGAATTGTATAGTTCAATGTATGTATTTGTGTCAGATCTGCATGGTTAGCAGACAGCAGTTCCAAATTTAAAAAATACATTATTATATTTTCCAATGATTACACCATCTTGTTATGTGTATAATGAAAATAATTCTTTAAAACATGAATGATGTTGAGTATTTAAATAATTGTCTCCTTGTGTGTTTAATTCAAGTTTAGTGTCAGTAACTTCATTCTGACTTGAAGCAATGTACCTTCTTCATTCTGGAAACTAAAAAAAAGATGACTTGAGCACTTGTCTAAGTTGAACAAAGTTACGGTTATAACTATTCATTTTAGAAGTATTTACTTATATGCTGTAACTTAACAGATATTCAGTAAAAGAAATTTGGGGGTCTTTGTTTCTTCACAGAAATTTCCAACTGAAGGACTGGCAAACGTTGTTCGGAATGTATTTGACTTTGACTCCTACAACAACGAAATGCGTGAAATTTTAATCAGCACTTTGCACAAATATGGGATACCTATTGGAGCAAAACCGACCAATGTACAGCTGGCCAAGGAGTAAGAATAACATAAGATATATATTAAGAAGACAGGTCTCTCATATTCACTTTTTTATAGTGTGTTATCTTGCTGCTAACTGATTTAAAAACAACCTGGAATACTTGAAGTCAGTCCTCTGGTTCAAAGTTATATTCCTCCAAGTTACAATATAAATTACTTTAAGATAGAGTATTTGCTTATTACTAATATTTAATCTTTAATGTCCATGTACATATTGATAGTTTGTATGGCAAGCACATATATATTAATAAAGGGAAATACTTGTTTCTTCTCCTGTGTTTTTAATTGAATTGCAACATATTTCTGTCCTGTTATTTATCACCTAAATCGGTAGCCAAAAAAAAAGTTGTCTTCAGTAGTAGTGGGATTTTGTCTTTGATAATCACAGAAGGCTCTACAAAAATACTTCTGCAGAATAGGGCAATGCAGGTGACCTCTAAGAACCATTTGTGTGCGTGTCTGAATATTACTATTATTCTTTAATTATTTTAACAGTTGGCGTATTATACCGTATACTTTTTCATAGGCTAGAATAAAAACACCTTTTTTTTTAAGTCTAAACTAAATTGTGAAAGAGATTTAACTCATTCTTCTACAATTCACAGATAACAGGCTTAAGTAGATCATATTGAAAAGCAATTAGAAAACTTACTTACTCTGGCTTGAACTCTAATACAGAATTTATTTATGGAGAAACAAATATTTCCCTTTCATGAAGAAAGCCTTATGGATATATGGAAAATTGAGTTTTCCATGGGACATGGTACTTTTATATTTGCTACAGGACTGATTCTTATGACATGATGTCTTCATATTAGGTGTCCATGTGTAGGTTTCTCCTGCTGGAGCACCACTGTTGTTATATCTAGCATCCTACATATAACTATTAAAAGAAGATTGGCAGTGTAATGACTGTGGTGTACCTCTTAATTTTGATGACAGAAGATTTACATGCCTAGGGAGCCAATGCTTGAGCAACTGCGGTGCCTGTCAAATTGACAGTACACACATGAAACTCTTGCCATAGTTTCTTTACTAAAAATCACTTGGTAATTTCTCTTTTAAAGAATTATGATGTTTGTCATAGTTTTTGAGAAATTTGCACTTTATATAATTTTTAGAAGTATTAGATGTGGGTTTATGTGGGTGGATTGGAGAGGACTCTTTAGTAATGAGACAATCAGAGGTTTAGGAAACGTAAGAGAAAGACTGCTGTAAATGGGAACTGTTCAGTCTAGAAGTGAGAAGATAGAAGAAAGATCTGATTATTTTGAATTAGGGATAATCACCTGATCATTTTGAATCCATCACTGAGGTTTTAATAGGACAGGTTACACCAAGGATGACGGACTTACAAGACCCCCACAAGTTGCTCATCAAAAACTTGACATGACTGACAGCTATGGGTGCATACTCTGCACTGAAGGCCAAGAGAAGAAGAAACTACAGCAGTTCACACACAGTTGATAAAAGCAACTTTTTCATAGATCTCACCATGCCAGATTGGGACTAGGCTGACCACTTGGCTCTGATGATCCAGCAATCTTGGTCTCAGTATCTCACTTGCATCCACCACAGCTGGCATTTCAGATTATCCTGCTGGTCCATTCCAAGACAGCCTTGCTATTGGTCATGAGATTTAACCCTATGGAGCTTGTAAGCCCCAGGTAGATCACCTTGAATTACAGACACAGCTTTTAGGAATGGTTTAGGCATAGCTGATTCTGCCTTGGGGTAAAAGAACATCTAGATAATCTCTCCAAATCTGTTCCAGCCCATATTGCAAGCTCATGTGATGGACACATTGAGGTAATAGTGTATGGTGTATGGACCACTGCAGAAAAAGTTCTTCCTGAAGCTGCTACATGTTTATAACTAGAGTACTGACCTCCTCTGTGTTGTTTTCTGGGAATTTGAGAGTAGGACAATGGTGCTAATCTAGTCCATCCCACTTTCTTCAGAAAAGATGCAAGTTAATCTAATACCTTCTTACTGGATTTTTGTCATGATTCATGCCTGAAAACCTTCAGAGATGGAGTTCTGTAACCTCCCAAAGCAAGCCAGTCTTGTTCCTAAATATCTTTACCATTAGAAAGTCCTCTCTAGACTAAACAGTTCACTCAATCTTCCCCCTTTTTTAAGGCCTCTGGTTGCTTTTATTTTTCTTTTATGCTCTCCCTCTCCACTTTATTCATGTCCATCTTTAAGCATTGTGTGTAAAACTGGGCAGGTTAGTTTCTGCTAGAGCTGAGTAGAGTAGTATGAGAATATAGAATAGAGATGTATTTCATGCAGCAGTCCCTTTTAAAAAACCTAGTAAGTTTGCATTTCTTGCAATGTTTAACTCGTGTCTAGTTTTCTAAACATGAACCTCCAGAGCCTTTCTGCAGAACCCTGCATAGCGCTTACCCCATCTTCACTGTATGTAATCAACTTCCTTCATGCTTGCACTTTTCTTAACTGCATTGTATTTTTTCAGATTAGTTCTCTTGTCAAGAACACTTTCAATTTTAAGCTTGTTTGCCTACCTTATAGAACCATAGAATAGTTTCGGTTGGAAGGGACCTTTAAAGGTCATCTAGTCCAACCGCCCTGCAATGAGGAGGGAATCTTCAACTAGATCATACTCTCTCAAGAGCTGGCAGTCTGAAGGTTAACTAGGTGTGATTTCTACAGTGTTGTAGTGACAACAGCATACCCCCACAGAGGTTCGCTTCTGTGTTCCAGTCTTAATTTGCAAGATTTTCAAGACTTACTAGCTACCATAATAAATTGCTCGGCGGTTCTATTAAGTAATGTGAAAACTAGGATAATAGTCCAAACCTATTCTGCCTGAGGATGTTAGCCATACCTGCAGCAAAATCGTTGCTATTGATAAGAATACAAATCCTGTGCAATTAAGAAGTTTTGCGATACAGAAGCATTTCCAGGAGATTCTAGGACAGGAAAATCATTATACTTGAAAGGCTGACTCCTTTATACAGGTACTCTCTGGCATATCTTGGATCAAACAATTTGTGAATCTTTATTTTATTTTAATAGGTTTTGGAGAAGTCTGTCTGTCGCCTATTACTTAATCTAAAAGAAAACTTGAATAAATCAGAATTATTTAAATTGCTGCTGAAACATAACTGCTGTAAATATAGGAACAAAAACACAAGAGACACAAGCAACACACTACAGTACAGTGTCTCAATAGAAGGAACTTTGAGGGTTGTATCCAGCTGAAATTACAGAGGAAATTAAACAGAGGGTACCAGTGAACCTTACGGGAATTTTAGTTTAGGCCCTGGAATTAATATACCTAATCTTGGAAGGAAAGATTAGGTGGTGTCTAATGACCATTTTAGAAAAGAATTCTTGCAGTAATTATTTTCTCAAGAGAGAAATTAATTTGTAGATGCTAATTCTTTTATTTCCAAAATTGGTATCTCATATTAGAGCTGTAAAGTAATGCTTTACTTGGGCTTTTTATTTCCTTCAGGTTTTGGGGCTTTTTTTCCCAAATAGGATGGTCATTCTTCAAGGCACTGACATGTTCAGTATTGTCAGCTTATGACATCATGACATTGTCTGTATCTCCTGGTATCACCTGTTCAATAGTTTATAATTTTTATCAGTATTGTGTGTAAAGCAGATGGCTTGTCTATGATGTTTTGCCAAGACATAGTGGGTAAAATGGATTACTCACTCTACTAACTCATTGTCTTTCTTTATGTACAATTACACTTTGTTTTTCCCATTGACATCTGTTATGTCACATTTTTCTGAACTCATGTTAATCTGCCATTTTGTTGCACAGTTCAGACCATTTGCAATTCCTAGGTAAAACAGTTCTGGCATTTATCTAATTCTGGCATTTATCCTTGATGAAATTGCCATTCCATATTTTTCCTCCTGTCACTACCCACTTCCAGGTGCTTGCTATAACTTGAATATTTGTTTTATATGAACTGAATTTGTTATATGTAATACAATGTAAATATGTAAATTTTAACAGCTTTAATTTTCTCTTGAGACTGTTTTTTTTTGTTTTCCCAGGTAATCTGTAGTTAATTGTTGGGCCTGTCTCATACCATATGTGTCTCTTGTCCATCCTGTGCATTGCAGGGGAAGCAGAGGGAGGGACCTGCACTTGACTGTCAGGGAACGGGTGGCCTAACATAAGACTGTTCTGTATGTCTACTGCTTATATTTTTAATTAAAAGGTGTTTAAATAAAGTACAGAGATCTGGAATCTGGTTGGTAAGGAATTTTCCTGGTTTCAAAGTCTATCTTACTTAAGTCCAAAGAAGTTAGGTAGGATAGAAGTCTCTTCAGCTAGATGGAGCACAGGCTGTTACTGAAGTCCTTGAATAACACATTCTGTGCCAGCACTGAGCTGGTTTACAAGCCTATGTAGCCTACGTATTAAGCAGCTTTGTTGCCTGTCATAGCTCGTGTCTGCAGCTGTACTAGTACAGCTGTAGAGAATTTGCGTTCAGTGGAACTTTAGTCTTCAAGATTTGTAGCCATTTCCCGGTATGTTCTCAGAAAGCTAAATGAATAACTTTATAAAGCAGGTTCTATTGACTTTTTGAACATAGTTGTTTGGTGGTTGGTTTGTTTGTTTGTTTTTTAATTAGCCGAAAATGAATTTTATTTTCTAAAATCAAAAAGATACAAATGAAAACAAATTGTGGTAGAAGAAATTGTAGGTGTCACTTTGAAAAGTTTTCCAGCAGCAGAAGCCACTAGAGAATTATGTTTTGACAGATTGTCTCCCCTTAGACCACTGTGCATGAAGAAAATCAGGCTAAATAGTAATTTTTTGTAGAATTGTCCCATGAACTCTAGGTCCTGTGCAATCACCTTTTCTAAACAAAGTACCTGCTTATATAACCACTTCATGGACAGTAGTAATCTTGTAGAAAACCAGTAAAATTAAGAGTAAATAAACATTAAAAAATATTTCTAAATTTTCCCTAAGCAACAGGCTTTGACAGATCCATAATCAAAGAACTGATCAGGAATAATTCCTTAGAACTTGCTTTTAAGTCTTGGCTTTCTTACAAGATTACTGCAGTCTGCCGTGTAGTTTTTCTGTTCTAGAAACCCTTTCCAGCTTTTGGATGCACGAATACACTCCAGCTGCAGAGAGCAGTGGAGTTTCGGTACCACTCTTACCCAACCACTGCACTTTTTACACCCATCAGATCTCTTTGCTTCGCAGATTTTTGCTAATGGTGGCATTTCCATAGTATTCTGTCTGCCTTTTATGTAAACGGTATTTGGTTAATTAATTTGAAATACAGCAGTGCGGCCGGAGTGCCTTGTGAAGCTTTTTACCAGTACTGTCACTTCAAGTTATTTTCAAAACTTGCTTGTTACTTCTAAGTCCTGGGAAAATGAAATCTCCCGCCTTCACTGTGTATCATATATATTCATTAGAGGAAAACTTGTGAAGATGTATACACGTTTACAGTGTGGGCATGTTGTTCCAGTCTTTCTTGTTCCAGTCCTTCTGCATCCTCACTGTCTCCTGAAAATTGTTCAGGAGGCAGACTGGTTATAAGACCTTTAATGCCACCAGCTTCTTCAGTACTCTTCGTCTTTCTTAGACCAGATTTATAAGAGAGAGCAGTGAGGTGGAGTAAAACAGAATTATCAGGCCCTGGAAGAATAAGATCCCTATTACTCTTGACAAATAACTTTGTATTATGAATTCTGCTTTCTCTTTTATTCCTAAATTCTGATTTACCTTTCCCTCCTCTTTGCTGTTCATGATGGCTTTGTCTGCTGCCCCAGAGAAACTAAGTCATTCAGAAACAGGAAAGAGAACAAAACCTCAAGAATCTAGGATAAAGGAGAAATCAGTTTTCCTGAGGGAAGAGAAGAACTATTAGCAAAGCAAATCTCCAGAAAGCTGAAACAGAGTGGAAATGTTTTGTTTCTTTGGGAATGCAATCTGTAATTCTGTTGCTATATAAAGCAGGGTGTTTGGTTAGAGCTGGTTATTAACATATGTTTTGTTTTAAAATTTAATAAGTATTCATGATTAGTAGTGAACCCGTTGATTTCTAGGATGTTGTCCATGGGAGTAATGTGTAAGGAATTAAAACTGAAGTCCAAATCCTTGTGGAAGTTGATGTTCCATTGAGCTAACGGGAAACAATTATTGCTGATTATAGGCATATCAGAAATTATGCTACTCGGAGTCACCACAGCAAAAAAATAATCTCCAGTTTCTTTTTGCACACAAGACAGTTTTGGCTCAAGACATAACCAACGTTGTGCCAACAAATCATTTTGAAACCCAAATGGAAGCCTGAAGTAAAATTCCAGTTCATGGATAAACTGACATTCAGCGTGACTTGACTGTTTGCCCATTTTCTGACTGCATGAATAAATTTATCTAAGAGTTATGTATATGCTGAAATAGTGCATCCTGAATGTTTTTTCCTGATGGTGTTGAATGTTGTAATCTACAATATATTGTACTTGCTTTTTTTTTTTTTTGAGTCTGGCTTAATTTCTTTTCTTAATTGGGGAAAAATCTGGTTAGACTAGCTAGGTGTAAAGAATGGAAAAATGCAAACTGAAGTGGGGAAGAATGCAAAATAAATCACTCTTCAAACATTCGTGTCTATTGATACTCTTAACTAGGCAACAAACAGGCAATGAAGACTCTGCTGGTTCTTTGACTAAGAGAGGGAATTGATGAGATGCACTTTCCTCATTACATGCCCCAATGGCATATTGCTGGCAGCTGGATATTTATCTATAAGCACCAACAATCTATAGCATCCAAACCATTTTCTGTTTGCAAAAAATATCTTTGGCTATCTGACTGCCTTGCCAGAAGGTCCAAACACAGAATGGGGATGGAGGTTGAGTTACTGTCCGCCTGTGAGTACTGGCTTCTCCAGGTTGCTTGAGATTTGATGCCAGTATACCAGTAAGAAATGTTAATGCGGCTTCCCTGCATGACTTGCAAAGTTTAGAGGATATTAGTATTCATTCCCTGAATTTTCCTTTAAGTTCTCAGTGGAAAAAAAAGTAAAATTAAAATTCCCCAAGACTGATATATAGTCCAACTGAGGTTTTTTGATTTGGGATCCCTTTTTATTCTGAAAAGAATATCAAGAAGAAATGAAACAAACCTCTAATATCTAGAGGGGCCAGGCTGGTTGTGTGGAGAGGGGAAATAATTGTAACAGTAGGAACGAGCATCATCAGACAGGACAGAAGAGACCATGCTCAGACTTTTAACAAACAGTCTAAGAGAACTTCCTTAAAATAGGCTTTGGAGATATTTATAGAAACTGGGAGAAGGAATGTCTTCTGTTCTCTTGCCAAGTTCTGTAGCTGTACAATAATGTGCAACAGCATGTAACACAGAACACAGTTTTGATAGGAGGTCTTTTTAGGAGCAACTGATCCCAAATAAAAGAAACCAAAAGTGATGAGTTCATTAGCTTGAAGGTATTCATGCAAATTAATGGTGTTAAACTGCTTTCAGTGGTTGCAAATCACTTCAGAGGAAAGAAATAAAAATTGTGTTGTCCCTATTTTGCTGTCAAGCTACTTTGTCATACACCAGCATTTTCTTTTGCTATATAAATGAGTTTTGCTGTGGCCCATATATTTTTTCTCTAAATAAAAGGTACAGAAATTAAGAAATTAGACCAAGGCAAGCAACTGAGGCTTTGGAAGATGTCCCAGTCCTTTCTGTAGGCTGTACTGGCCAGAAGGCAACGGGATACTCTCATGTCTGTATTCCTTTGCCTTTTTTCATGTCAGTAGCAAAATATATGGAAATAATTCATTGAACTTTTATTACATGGTTAACTTGCTACAGTGTTTACTGTGCTTATTCTGCTGGTTTTTTAGATGAGTGTGCCACTGAGAGGAGTTCCTTTAAGTGGTACTGTCACACCCTGCCTGATCTGAATAAAGCAAAGCAAGAGACAGCTTGGATATATTTTATTACATATCTAAAATAATTCAGACTGGAAAAGTTTTCTTTTTGAGGCCATATTAAGTGAATTGCTTCTTCTTTTATGATGCTGCTTAGGTTGTGACTGTATTAGTATTCCAGAAGGCTAAAATTTTTGTGATTTAAAATGTAAAAGAAATGAAATATTTTAGCAAGGAAGCATTTTCTACAAGAGAATCTTCAGATATGTCTCATTGGAAGAATGCAGTTCTTTAAATGATTTATTCCGTATCAGTTGCTGGTTAATGAATGTAAAAATTTATCTGTTCCTACATTGTTTGACAGACTGCCGTTACCAGATCATAAATTTATGGGCTACTGGAAAGTCGATCAGCCAGGGAATGCACAACAGAAACTGCTGTGTCCAACAGAAACTCAAAAAATAGATGTAAAGGTTTGTCTTTTCATTTTTTTTTTAAATTCATATAATACTGTTTTTATGTATTGGGATGCAAAGAATCTAAAATGTGATTGATTTCTTCAGGAAAAAGAATATATACAAAGCGTGGTCCTTGTTACCTGTTCGTGGGTGTTTTATACTGACTAGAAAAATGAACGGTTTTGTATAGCTGACCGTCACAATGTGAGATGTGCTTTAAAATCAGTAAGTTTGGTCAGAAGTTCTTGAAAAGATGTTTTTATGAGGATATTGAAAATACAACATTTGAAGGAACTTTGTAGCTGTTTAGTATGTTTGGAGGTGGCCAGTTTCAGGCCCCAAATCTCAATTTTTGGATAAGATCAGAGACTGAAAAGAAAGCTCTTTTCTGTTTCTGTTTTGCATGCAGCTGAATTCTTATGGGTCTTTGGCACTGCCAAGTTTGAATCTGAACCTTGGGTACAATTTGACCTGCAGCCAAAGCTTCTAAGTCCTTTTCAGCTTTGAGTTCTTGGCTTAACTTCAGTAATTATTGCTCCAGCGAATAAGGAAAAAAACCTGAACTGCTAATGTGATGTAGGGGTGAGACTTAAACTTTATATAATAAGAAATTGCCATTGAACTTCTTTAAAACAAAAGTATTCTGATTTTTTCCTTGTATGGACTGTGTTCTATCAGTACATAATACCTCTTTCATGCCACTGAGCTGTAATAGTTTCACACCAATAACGGACTAAAGAGGAAAGGCATGATGGTTTCTATACTGCATAGAAAATGGCAGTATGGACATTCAGAGAGCTTGCAGAAAAGCATTTCCTCTTCCCTCTTATTTATTTAGTAATTGGTCTGTTTCAATTGTTAAATAGTATTAACAGTCTTGAAGAAGACTTCTAGATTTCCATAAAGAATGGTGAGTGAAATATTTTAGCAAGCCCTTATTGTTATCATTTGTTTTAGGGCCCTGTGTACTTAAATATCCAAGGATTTCCACTGGAACGACATGAAGCCAGGTCCCTCAGTTTTACAGAAGAACTCGCTTTTTGGACACTGCCTTTGGGTGAAGTTAACTTAGTTTGCGATGTCACGGTAACAAAAGGTGCAGTAAGAGAAGCTAGTAATTTTTGTAATGATCCTCAATATTATAAATACATGAAATATCCTAGAGATGAGGAAGAGCTAGGCTGTTGTCTTCATAAGTGCTCGATGATAGCCAGTGGCAGAATATAAAAGGGCAATATGAGGGATTCTAAGTAATAATACTTCAGTGCGTTTACGATAGTGCGTATTTCTAGCTATGTTTGCAATGGAGTATAGGAATAATACTAAGAATTGAAATATGGGAATGGAGGATATGGCATATAGGAATGGAGTATAGGAACAATAATTTATTTTTTGCACTTTTTTTTTTAACAGTAGATGAGATACAAAAATGATCAGCCACTGAAATGGAAGTATAATTTCACTGAGACATTGTGGTCTTTGTAAGGATATGCATCCTTCTCAAACTAAGGGAAGGATAGGTAATTAAAGTTGAACACAGCCACAAAATTGCAAGTCTATCTAGTTTTTATGTTCAACACTGTATTGCTTCAGAAAAACAATTCTTTGACTTTTCCTCTCTCTCTCTCGGTCAAGTCATTTTTAACACAAATCTTGTAACTTGCAGAGTGCTGTGCTCTTTTTTCCCCTGTGCTTATACCGATTAAAATTCTTTCTCACTGCATCAACCCTGCCTTAGTTACCTATACTACTTGTGTCCCAAAGTGAATTTCATCATTGGGAATATTCATAAATGTTTTTAGGGTTCATCATTAAACATGTCTAAACTTTATTGTCTATTATAAACAGACACTAATGATCAGTACTGGAATGCTGTCTTTTGAGCTTGTAGCCATAGTTTCAAATACATTAAAAAACTTTTATGACAGCGAAACAGAAATTACATGGCTTTGGATTGATTTTAAGAATTGTCTGAAGTCAGTCAGGAAGGTGCTATATGTGAAAAGTTCTATATGAAGTTTGCATTCATCCCATGTTTAATTATTAAATATATTAATTGAAAGGGACAATGAGATAGAGAAAGAGGGATAACCAAATTTAGAAACAAACAAAAACATCTGGAGAGATTTTGTGTATACCAGCAGCTGGCAGGCACTGCAGTCATATCTGCACAAATGTGCCTTGGACTACTTGTTTAAAGAGTTAATAGTGTTGGGGCAAGATTCTGCCTGTTAATGTTTAGTTAGTATCAAGACACTATTTCTCTCTTTATCTTCCTGTGCCAACGGTGGTAATTTTGCTGTACATTTTGCTATACCATCTGCTGAGTTTATGACATGCGTATTTCCAGAAGAGCAATGCGCCATGTCAGTAGCCTTTCATTAATTTTATTTTCTTATTCCAGAAGAGGAAGCCGAAAATGTTCTTTACGTTACTACGTGCAATCCTGTTTCCTTGTACTTCATGAACATTTCTAGTAAGAGTGGATACTTTGTGGATCTTTATGACCTCTTCCCAAGAACAGTTGGAAATGTCTGGCAACCTTTTGTGACTGTGGCACTGCTGGGAAATCCTCTCAAAGGTCAAGTGGTTCTACATGAAGAAGAGGTAAAAAAAATTAAAATACAGCTAAATGTTTAGTGATGAGCAAAGTAGTATCATAGGGGTAGGATTGCTGAGGAGTCTAGCTTTATAGATTGAAATAGTCTGGACAAGCCTACCCGCTTCTGAATGTTCTCTTTTTCACTATACTTGAAGCTTGGGAGTTGCCTTCAGCTTTAATTTTTATGTGGAGATTTTCCTCTTGCACTTTTTAGCTGGACAATGTCCTTTTGCATTCTTGAAGCTGAGTACTACCTGCTTATCTTATTTCTCTTACTGATAGAGGGACATTGGCCTTCATGGGAGAAAGGGAGATAGTGAGTGGAGTTCAGGAGTCTCAGTCAAGCAGCATATGTTTGCAAAGTAGGCTGTTTTATGCTGTGAACTTAAGTTCTGCTCTGATCTTGTCCCCTTTCTAATTTTCAAATAGCATGTGAAAGAGACATTTTCTGAGTCACAAAGTAAAACGTTGCTTGTATTTGCTTCGTGCCACTATTTTTGATTTGTTTTGTGAATCCTGGTATTTCTCATTCTGTAACATCTGAAGTACCGAGGCTAGAAAGAAGACTATGTAAGCCTTGACATCTAGTGTATCAGCAATGCAAATTTAGAACCACTGATGACTTCAGTGCTGGTTTGTCTCAAATCCTTTTTTTAAAGTCAAGTATTGCATACTTTCCACATACTTTCCACTTTCCATTACTATCAGTGAACTGATTGGAACATTTCCAATTCAAAACTTCTTTGCCCAGGAGTGGGAAGAGACAACAGTTGATACAGTGCTGCTGCTGTTCGTTTTTTAATATTAATAATAGTTTATTATGTTGCCTACCAGTCATAGTGGTTTGACATGGGCATTTAATCTGGTCATTATTGCTGGTTGGTTTTTCCTTCTCCTTTTGTTATTCTGAATTTCTTCTGCCCATTTTGCAGTAGGTGAAAGACTCTGATCTAGAAGAAAGTTTCCTACATTGAGTTGTATTATTAAGTAGTTTTCAGTTATTTCATAACTAGTGTCTCTGCAATACCGTTGTTCCAGGAATGTTTGTCAAGTGTTGACGCCACTTTCTGGTCTCAAACACTACAGTTAAGCTTAATGCCTTACGAGAAACGCAGTTCTTCCACCTTTAGTAGAAGTGCCTATGCCTTCTTTAGCTTTGCCTTGGACACTTTCCAATGCTAACTGGAAAAAATATGATTCTGAAGTTACCTGCTTGTGGTTATTGCCTGTGCAGTTGTCTTGAACAGCTATAGAAGTACCATTTGGGCTATTCTGAGAGGCACATAACACATTTGTCTGGTTCTAAACAATCCTTGGCCTTTTTTGGCGAAGTCAACGCAGGAAACTGTAAAACAGATGGCAGTCTATCTCATGTCTAAGAATGTTTAGAATGTCTCACGCTTTTTAGTATAAAGCCCAGGAATATTCTTTGCTTTCTAAGTCTCTGAAATTCCTACTGTGAAAATAATTGTCATGCTAGTTTTGTTTTTAACCAAATCGCAGTAGCATTTGGTGTCCGCAGTGAAGTTTTTATCAAAGGTTCATCTGTGAAGCTTTAGGTAGTTAACTCTGTGACTGGTTTTGCCTCTCCTCATGGAGTATATTTTTCAGTGACAGTATGAATTAAACTCTTAAATAAAGTTTGTTCTGTGGAGCGACTATGGTAAGCTCAGTGTCCCTTTCCAGATTACTTCAGTTGAGCTGCAGCTCATGTTTTTCTCTGGCAAAGCTTAAATATTGCCAGTTTCAGTCTTGCCTTTCTTAGCAAGTGCTACAGGTGAACAAATCCTGTCTGAAAATAAGCCTGTTTTACACTGCTGGAAAATAATACAGAATTACAATATTCTGAATGCTTTGCATTATTTTAGGACTTTTTACATAGTGTTAACATTAAGATAGACCTTACTCATTGAGTGTGAAAATATGTTTCATTAAACTACACACTTGGTTGCAAAAAGTCATTGTATACTTAGGACACCATTCAAAAGTAATTTTAGACTTCTTGAGGAACTTAAGTACGCATCTTGTACAGAAAAAAAATGATTAAAAAAGATTCTCTTGTGTATTGCATGCTCGTATTCATGGACTACATCAGTAATTTATTTGGGATTGGTTTTTAAATGAGGCACCAAAGCATAGGTCAGATGAATGCTGCTGTTGTAGCCTTCACAGCCACTGCTATCCTTCCTTACATTAGGACTTGTGTGTGAGGATCTCTGCATTTCTAGTTCCCACTGAATCAAAAGAGGGATTCTCAAGTAGCTTAATTTTTCCACATAGAGCTTAGGTTTTATTCCCAACTTTTTCTGCAGTGGAGCCATGGAAAAATCATGTGCTTTCTTTGTGCACCTGTGAAATGAGGTGGATATTGCTGTATATTAAATTAAATCCATTATTATTGATGTTAGCAGGTAAGCATATAATCTAAGCTAATCATCCAAGTACCTTCTGTATCTGTTGGGAGGATAAAGGTGATCTGCAAGAGCAATTCATCCTAGCTAAGGTAGAGCATGGTGAATTGCCCTCTGGAGGTGACTCTTTCCACTGGCTACAGAAGGAGCCTTGACATGTAGTCAAGATGCCTATCTTCATCTATACTAAGGTCACTGGCAGCCGTAAGCTCAGAATTTGCAGCATTCACATGTTAAGACAAGTAGATTAGTGGCACATCTGTATTTTGGACAAGGCTCCAAGGGTTAGCTACTTGTGCTAAGGGTGCATCAAACAGATCTTCAAGAAAAACAAGTAATGTCAATGATGTATGTGATGCTTTAGAGGTTTGTCTACATGTTCTTGCAAAAAGACCAAGAAGTATTAACAGTATTTGTAGAAATAAGAAGTTGCATTTATTAAATTAAAAAGTCCACTTGACAACTGATATTTCATAAATAATACAATCCATTAATTAGACAACACCAAAAGCTAAAGATTTTTCCCAATTTTTTCTTTTAATAAACATCTTTGGAGATTAATGTTTCTGAGTAAGTTATAAAAAAAGAAAGAATTTAAAGGGATGATAACCTTATTGGAAAGGATGAGAAGATGATATTGTGGCTCTTCAAATAAGCCTGTGTGATTTATTTCCCAGATGACATCCATCTGGATTCAATAGAGCCCTCCAGTGAAATAAAATGAAAAATCACCATTGTTTCCTGTCCTTTTAAATAAAATTTTACTAAAACTAGACTTGTCAGGGATTTAACTTAATAGCACAAATCAGAGATTTATCTGCTTTATTAAGCCACCTTTACATCTTCTTGGAAGAAAGAGTAGATGATTCTGTTCTTGTGGTGGCCATTGGTCTCAGGGAGCATAGCCAGTTTGGACTCTTATCTTTTTGTTCAGACTAAGCTGATAGACTTTGAAAAGACTCTTCGGAAATCTCAAGTCATTGCCTCGTAAGATGGGAATTGCATTCATCTTTTCAAAGCAGCAGTGCCTCTGCCCTGTCCTCCCCACGAGTACTTCAGGGCGTACTCCTATTTCCTATAAAGCTTCGTGCCCACCTGTTTCACTGCTCTTTTTCTTTCTGCACCTATTGCTTTTACCGCTCAGGAGAGCAAATACAGACTGAAAAGAACTTTGATAACTTTATGGGATTATTGTATATGGGATTATAGGAGGAAAATGCATATGGAGAATTGATTTGCATAGAAATTAACTGCACACGTCCATTTTTTCTTACAAGCACTTTGCTCTGTTGAAAGGCTACAACTGGACGGACAGAGTAACCTACAGTCTACCTCAGGGAGCACAACAAGCTTTGCCCAGGCAGTGTCCTGCCAGCATCCCTTAACTCTGCTTTTATCTTCCTCGGTCAGGAAGTGGGGTAGGGAGGGAGGGAAGTGCTTTTCCCTGTCCCGCGTGCTGCTGGAGCTCTTTGTCAAAGCTCTCAGATAGCCAGGGAGTGAGGGAGTCTGTGGCACAGAAGCTGACACAGAGATCCGCCTCACTCACTACAGGGAGAAGATGGCGAACATCCTTTAAAAGAAGACTTTTTTAACAGTTTGTGATCTAGCCTGAAACACAAGTGGGGACCTGCGTATGGAAGTACCTGCAACATACTAGTAGTAACATCTGAAACCTCTAGTCCCTATAATATTCTGATTTATGTTTTCAGGAGGAAAGGTGTATTTTCTTCAAAAACTAGTTGACGTTATTAAATTCTCTTCTTTTTTGGATATTGTATAAGACTTTCCTTTTCTATAAGCACATCTTATAGAAAAGGAAAGATGTGCTTATATAGAAAGTGTGCACCTTCTATAGAAAAGGTTAAGATTTCCTTTTCTATAAGCACAAAGCTTATAAGTTTATATCGCTACTTGCTGTTTTCAGTTCACTGAAATCTCTAGTACAATCAAGTCTCCCAAATAATCTGAAAGACACCACTTGCATTAATTAGAACACCAGTAATCTACTTGCATACATTTCCCTACCTCTGAAGGCATGGAGATTTGAGCCCCAAACCATAAATCCTTGCACAGACTTTTTTCACTTGAACCTAATGAACAATATGGTATGTCTGTATCTGTACCTGATATTTACAGCATCAGGATTGTTATCTGTATATCCCTCAAGGGGTCCTTGAGTGGCACTAATAGAAGAGGTGCTTGCGGGACAGGAGGCAAGGAGAGGTACAGAGGGGTTACCCTGCCAAGCTAAGAATCAGCCTCATCCAAAGCTGACAGCTAAGAAGAGTCTGTGTTTGCGAGCTTGCTTGCTCGGGACCTGAGCATCAAAGGCAGAGGGGAACGAAACTGAGTGAGGACGGGGAGAAGAATACAAGAGGGTTAAACTGAATTATTTGTACTGTCCCACTCTGAGATTGGAGTGTATTCCTTCCCCTAGCTCTCCTCTCTCTCTGCGAGACCATAAGGAACAACTTCCCATACCAGCAAAGTGAAATCACAGCCCTGCTTGGTTGAAGGACTTTTAAGAGGAAAATGCTGGCTAAAATAAAAACAGCAGTAAGGAAAGGGAAACTTTGCAGTAACTAAAAATAAAGGCACACCACTTCACAAGATTGGTTATTGCATCTGTCCAGAGTTTGGAATTCCAGACATCGGGGTCGAGAGGTCACCCAAAGGTTACTTTTCTCCCAGTCAAGAACAAACACAGCGGAATTGCACACCAGCGTCTCTTCCCAGCCCACTTGAAGAGTTGCCAAAGCTGCTCTTGGATGTGTTCACAAGTGACGCAAAAATCTATTCTTAAACACAGACAGAATATACATCAGTCACTTAGCACAGAAGGAAACCATTAACATCAAAAGGGGTGGAGTAGAGAGGCTTTTTATATTACCAACTGCTCTCATAAATTTAATGCTAAGTGGAAGAATGTAATTGATTTGTATGTGTTCTTTATCTCATGTGGAAGGCTAATGCATTGCTTTGGTACAGCAGTGCTGTTGCAGAATTGTATAAATAAAATATGGCAGAAAACCAAAATCCAAAGCAAATGACCTATTTTTTTTCCTGAACCACATTTCCATAATTTTGGTTTGTAATACATAAGCAAACTTCTTTTTTTAGAAGTATTGAACTCTAGCTAAAATTCCCAAATGCTCCAAATAACATGGTAATATTTTAAATGCTTTACCATATTTAGCTTCAAATGACTGTCATTATTAAATAAAGTTAATTTTCCCAAATAATCCTAGTGAAAGTATGAAGCGTACCCAAAAAGAACAAAACTGCTGTGACTCAGATTGTTTGTATTTGTTTTATTTAGGAGAATTTGTGGGAATTTATGTTTTACTCCCTTAACGTCTCTTGTGCGTTATTGCAGATGTTGTACGTAGACAGTTTACTTTTAATAAGTCTTTGCAGAACCTAATGTCCTTGCAGAACCTAACGTTTCCTTGAATGGCAAACAAAAAATTCAACCCAAGGCATAATTAACTTGTTCTTTTGTACCTTTTAAATTTCATTTGATGCGGTTAAGGTTGGCCCTGAATGATTGTTCTCTTGAATTCTTAGTTAAACACATTAGGAGCACCTATAGTATTTTGTAAAATGTTTAAAACGCCCCTGTCATTTGACAACATGTGTGGACCCTGGGGCATTGAGTGACAAACTGAGAAATCTAAAGAAGTTCAAAATTTAGCATACCATGTTTTCACATGTGATACGTGGAGGACAGTTGCACCTCTCTGTTCAGTATCCTGTCTGCTTCTGATCTCCATCCTCTTGAGTCATTCTGCTGTCCTCCAACAGTTGTCTTACGTCGGACACAGTAAGCTGTCTGAGCGTGCAGGTCACCGAAGGATTGTCACGCACTGGGGTGTTTAATAGGCTCCACGGTATCAGAAGTATGAACTTGGAGAGAAAGTACTAAGCCATTTCTTCTCTCACCGTTTTTTCACCTTCAGTGTAAGTTAAGTAATGGGAACTCAGAGGAATGCTAAGAAAACATAAAACCTGAAATGAAATATTTTAGTGACTTGACAGAATAAAACTGGTATGTCTCTCACCTGAAGCTGACTACAGCTTGGACATGTAAGCCATACTAGTCTAGTTCCTAGAGCTTATGCAGAAGTGAATGAGATGTATAGATAAAACATTATGGAAAAACTGGAATAACATTCCAGCCCTTTTTGCATATACTTAACCTCTGCAATTAAATTTCTCCATGAGCTTTGAAATGAACCAAGAAGATTCAGCGTATGTTTTTCAACAAAATCTAGATCATCTTTTCAAAATGTCCTAAGTTGCTAGAGTTGCAAAAGTGCTTCAGATAGATTTGTTGTGGTCTCTTAAATGGGCTTGAGATGTACATGGATCTGCTTTTCATTTACAGAGCAATGTTGTGTTGCTGCTGGATACAAACAATGGTGCCCTTCGCCGGCTTGTGCTCTTACCAGATGCTCAAGAGTCTCCTAAGAGAACATCTTGGTGGAGCAGCAAAGAAGAGATGGTGAGGAATAGCACCTGCCTCTATTATACTAAGTTTTTTTTTTTTAATCAAAGCTCAATATTAGAAAAACTGTCCCAGAATCAGTTATCTTTCTGGTTTTATGGCCCAAGCACTTAATTGTTTACTCTTATGTATGTTTAAATGCCTCACACATAAAATAGCATTGTTATGGAATAGTGATATAAAAAATATAAATAAGTTGTATTGTCTGAGGATATGTATCTTTAAAATATCCCTCTTTGGAGCTAAAACTGGGAATAATGGAACATTTTGTTACAAGGGATTATGTCCGAAATAATGAACTCAATTATGATGCAATTATATGACTTGGGACAAGGCAGGCTAGATAGCATTTTGAGAGCTAATTAATGCCGTGGATTATTCTAAATAAAGGAAAAATGTAGTACACTTTCAGGGGAGTCAGGGAAACTCACTGGGACGACTTTAACAAACACTAATTGCTGTATGATGTATTTTTATACAGTGCAACTACAAAATGTGCCGAGAGTTTTCACACAAAAACTGGCTGGTGTTCTACAAAGAAGCAGGGTGAGAGTAAATTATATCCTTATATTATATTGATTTGTAACAGATCTCCTTGTGTACATCCCTATCTGATTATTCTTTTCTTGGCTTCCAATTTTACAGAAACCGCCTTATTGTACTGGATGTATTAGAGGGTCTAACTCATACCATCTCGCTTCCGATCAATCTGAAATCTGTTTTCCTGGCAGCTGAAGACCGGTGGCTCTTGGTGGAAAATGAAACAAATCAGTTAGTTAAGCCTAGTTTTCTTGATGGCATTCTTTCTTGTTTCTGTCTTGTTTATGTTCAGGAGTTTCACTCCTGTCTCAGAGTTGTTTTTTTCAGTTTGTGAGACTGGCTAGACTTAAACAGTTGGTGTTTAAGATGCAGATTTGCTCTGGTGGAAGTGCAGGTAGGCTTTTAGAGTAGGAAATGAACAGGATATGCCTGCCTGAATTCATGCCTCTGAAAATCTAGACCAGCTTTGATTGTATGCATGTTAATACTGTTTTTACTGAGGTGGTATTGATCTTTAGAAATGAAAATGTTGGTGGACCTAGCTTTGGAAATAGAGCCACGTCATCCGGAGTTAGTGCCTGCTTGCTTTACTTTCATGGTCATGTGAAAGAAATATTACTCTGCTGTCTTATTTTTATAAATGCACAGCAAATAAAAGTGTGTAAATAGTTACCAGAAGACAAATCTGCCACTTGCTGGCTTACCCTTTGCTATCTCACAGATGTTTGTTAAATTATATTTAGTTTTAGCAAAAGGTGTTGATAACCTTGTTTATATAAATGTAGAATGTTTTTGCTATTTCAGAAGATAAAAGTCCTTGTTTACAGTTACAAGCTTAATCAGGAATTATTATAAATGTGTATCCTTTACAGGAAATTTCTTTTAACCAAGCGTGCCCATATGGAATCTGAAGACAGTGAGGTTTGCCAGCTGTATGCATTGAGTGAAGAGCCAGCTGACATGGGATTTGGCCTAACAACGGGTATTGAATGCAAGCTTGGCTTGTTCTTTTTTTTTTAAATCATTTCTGTGTTTGCAGCTGCACAAACAAGGCTCTTTTACTTTAAAGGTCTGGGTAACCTTCTCTCTGATTCTGTTTTTGTCCTCCCTTTATCATGTTTGGTTAATAATAACTTTTCACAAAGCACGGCAAATTCCATGCTCAAACTTCAGGTTGTTTGAATAAAGCATCTTTGTTTCATTGTAGCATTTAAGACCCTCAGTCATGGACTTTCAGGAAATGTACAAACATATGGAATGGAAAAGGGAAAAGGACAAGTAGGCGGGAGTTAGAACACAGGAGTAGAAGGGACCAAATATGTTGATGAGTCCAGTCTGTACGCTGTTGCAGGTCTGTTACACGCTCAGATGAGCTAGAAGACATTTCCCAACACTTATAAAAATACAAAAGACCTACTGTTAAAACAGAACAGAACTCACAGTTTCTAAAGTTCTGCAGATAGTGTGCAGGAGGCCATTGAGGCCATCACACCTGTGTTAACAGATAGGGGGAATTTGTTCAGTAAGATTCCCTGATGGTGCTAGGCATTGAAACACGTCTTAGCTACAGAAGAAGGCAGAAATATCCAGTGGTCATCATTCTGCCTGGTAAGGTCTGCCTATCTTCAGATCTGATGACATTTTCAACCCTGAGCATTTGATCACGGTGCACAAAATCTTTAGTCTACCTGGTTTAATAACACTGGAAGTACATGTGCATCCCACCTAACAGTTTATAGGCTTTGGCCTATCTCTAGTGTGTCTCAGAGGCGCAGAGGAAAAAATAGAGAAACCACTTTATATCTGTTAAAGAGGGAAAAAGCTTCATCCTTGTGGCTAAGTATGAAGAATGAGATTAACACAGTGTAAACATGATACAAGCAAATGTTATTGACAAATAACAAATACAGCTTATTTTACACAAACAGCAACAAATTGGATACCAAAGACACTAACCACAGCTTAAATATTAGGATCCTTTTTATCTCTTGTACAGTTTACTCTATCAACTTACCAAGCTCCATCAGAGCACAGTAGTTTCCTTCCTCTTACTACCTTATTTAGAAACCACTATAGAGTATCATTCCTCAGATGGGTAGAAACATTATTATAATTTCCAGTCTCAAAGTATTTGTGGACAGTTTATTGCTGCATGCTTTTTGTGCTATTTTTATCCTTTGTTATCTTATTTCTTCCCTTCCAATCTAAAAAGTTATCGTATCCCCTCTCCACTTTTTTCCAAATCATCCAGCAAACCCCGAATGTAACATCTTCAGCCTGTTCTCATTCTTTGAGGCAGAACCTGTGGCAGGACAACTAAGAAAAGGTAGACCAGTGTGGGTTTGCCACTGACCCAAACCAGTAGCCCATTCATCCTTTGAGGGAGGAAAGATTTTCTCCCGCTGCCAGGTAAACAAGATAGTCTGCCCACTGAAGTGGAAACAGTATATGCTGCAGAACTAAAGACAGTGGGTTCTGACTGTGTTGATAATTTGAGACAAGGTAAAGGGCTGTTACAGTTGCACAGAATAAGATTTAGTTTTCCTTAGCTTAAAGAAAAAGAAAACTAGACCATTATTTACCAGAAATGTGTTACAAATAACATTATTTAAATCGCAAAGACAGCAAGACAGCTACCAAGAAATGTCACATTGACACTTACCTGTGCAAACTTACATTTTGCCTTTTTGTGCATTTGCATTATAACAATATTCAATGAGATCACATGCTGTTCTATTCCATAGGCTTCCTGCCTCATTTGCACAGTAGAGGGCAAAATTAAGTGGTATAAGCAACTACAAAGCTAGTATTTTCTGATTTTAAGTACTTAACTTTACAAAAATAACATTATTTCCTGACTTCTTTGCTGTGTTATAGTATAGCATAATCAAATCTTCCACTTTTTAGTAATTTTATGCTCAAAGTAATAGCAATGATCAGTGCTCAGCACTCTTACAGTTAATATTGTTTCCTATTGCACATCTGGATTTAATGACTTTCATTTTGTTTAATTTCCCTGTTTAGCGTCAGAACTGTGTGTGCCGCATGCAGTTTCAAGTGACCAGCTATCTTCAGAAAACCTCAGTGCAGCTGTGGGACAAAAGATCAGCTCCCCCAACAGGATTTTCTCAGATGAACATAATTATGCTACTATTGTTATTGGTTTCCCAGACCTCTTGGTAAATACTCAACATTATTATATAATGAAGTAATATGATCTCATTTATTCTGTAACCAATTAAGTACCTGTTTACCAAATGATATGGAAAAAGAAGGGAATGACAGTAAATGACAAATTCATGTAGTGTACACCATTTGGAAGGGTAGCCTAATCTAGAGGGATTTCAGTGGAGTTTGAAATAAGAGGAAATTGGACAACATAATGTCTAGCACAGACAAAATTCATTGTAGGTAAGTTCTGAACAGTGCTGGCTAGAGGAATATTTTCTAGATCATGTGTTCTTATAGATTTTTAATTAAATACAACCACTGAGAAAAAGGATATCAATATCATTTTGGACTGTTCAGTGTGAACTTTTTGTCCAGTGTGCAGCAGCTAGCAAGATGCTAGATTTCAGGAAAAGAAAAAAGATACAGAATATGGTAATAAAACTACACAGCTCCCCCAATATTTAAAATGCAGTTAAGTGTAAATACTGCATGTAATTGTGCTCACTCCTGTGACAAAATTAGAAAAGGACCAGAATGGAAAGTGAAACTTAACAGTGTAATGACTAAGGCTGTTGCAAGGAGTGGAGGTAAACACAGGGAAAATAAAAGCAGTATGTTTAATTCTTTGGATTTATTTATATTTACTACCTAGTGACACATAAAAAGGGTGGTGCTTATGGGATAAATAATTTTATGTCATGTTTGCTTAATAAATTGGAGAAAATTAGAAAATTTAACTGTTAACATACATGAATTTTGGGACAGCCAAATGATTGAAGAAAATACTCTGAAATCCAAAATGATTCAAAAATATGTTTTTGTCAGTAAGACTTTCCCTGTCTTTGCAATTAGCTTTTGAGTTTTACTTGATTTGGATTTATATTACCAGATTGATTATACTAGCTTTTCCTATTATTTATAATAGATGTGAGTTTATTGCTGGAAAAGGGAGGTAGTCTGGAGGAGGAAGTACTAAAGATGCTACACAGTTCAATATCAACACTAAAGATGCTACACAGTTCAATATCAACACTGGTGATGAAGCATTTTGCTCTCCCTGATTTAGACTGAGGCCCTGTCTTTCCTTGTACATGGTTTTAAATGTCCATGTGAAAATCAAAGAGGGAGTGCTAAAGGTGAATGTGAGGGTGGTGGGACAAAACTTCAGATTCAATGTTTAGTGTTTAGTGGGTGTTCAGTATGATAAGGTATCTAAGCTCTTATTCGTAATAGCAATGCTCAGCTGACCAAATGTAGAGGCCTTCTTCAAGATGAGATGATTTATTGTCTAGGCTCTACTGACTATAGTAGGAGATGAAGCACCTGGCTCACGTGTGGACACCTACGTTTATGTCTCTGAACCTGGAGCCAAATCCCAGCCTTAATGCCTAGCTTTGAATTCATTACTGAAATATCTGTTTGCATATATCTACATTAGTGGAAACTTAGATTATGGTAACAGTTTGTTACATAGTTTGATTCTAGATTAGGTTATTTCAATGCTTTCTGGTCCTGGTTCAACATGAAAAAAATGTTGATTCAACTTCAGATCTTCAAAGAGTCTCAATTCCTAAAACTTGTGTAGGTGATCTGTTGTTTTTCACTCCTATAGGAGTTTTTAATGACAAAATGATCCAGGTCTTTTCTTTGTCATGTGGTGACATGAGAGGTGTAACCACAGTAGCTACATTTGATTTGAAATTAGATAAGAAGTGGAACTTATCAGGAAACGTTTGTTCTTAGGCTCAATAACAGTAACGTTTTGTTCAGTAGACTTCTCTCTTGCAGTCTCCTAGTGAAGTGTATAGCTGGAAAAGAAACTCCTCTCTGAGTCGCAAACGTGCTTCTCCTTCTGATCCATTTTATTATGGAGCCCGGAGGAAAACAGCAGCTGCAAAACAAACCAATTGTGTAACTTTATTGGCTTCTAATCAAATAGCCAGAATTTTAGCACCTGGAGATGTGCCTTTGAAAGACATTTACCCAAAAGGTAAGAGGTTCATATACTTGTGCTGCAACAACTGTACACACTTGTTTTTGTTTTGTAAACTGCAATAACTCATGAATTTTTCCAAAATGTTTTTAAAGAATCACAAAGCAAGCATTTGAGGAGGAATGAGAGTGGTTGCACTAATTTTTAAAATTAATTTGCATCTTATTAACACGCGGAATTATACTTCTGAGGAATTAAAAGGCTACCTACACTGTGAATATCCCAGTAGATGGGATCTCCCTCTGTCCGCACTGGGAACCAGCTACAGGAATATGATCGTTCTGGTTCAGCAGTCAGCCTTCACCAGTATTTCCAAGCTCTGCTCAGTGCCACACAGACAAGCAATGATAAGACAAACCTGTTGTCTGTCTAGCTCAGTATTCTGTCTCCAGTAGGGCAAATAGGAGAGGTTATTTCGGGAATGCATGTGAGCCTGGCCACGTCTGTGTCTTTCCCTTCATACTTTCTCAACATTTGCAGTTGTTTTGCTAGGGATGTTGCAGGGGACATCTCTGCCTCAGCCTTGAAATCTCCTTTTATGGACCTGTTGTCCACAAGTTCGTCTGGTCCCTCTTTGGAGTTGCGTGTCTCCACAGCAAGCTCACAAGTTCGCTACTCTCTGTATCAACTGATCTCCTACCGGGTTTATCAAGTGCCCCTCATTCTGGCATTGCAGGGGTGGGTGAATAACAGTTCTGCATTCACCTTAACCATCACCTTCATGACTGTAAACTTCAGTCACATCTGCCTTCTCGCCAAACTGTAGAGACAGAGGCTTTTTAGTTCTTCTCTTGTCCAAGAGAACGTTGCACGAGCAACGTTCACATACAGCAAAACTGTCCTCCACTTGTACACTAATAAAGCAGATATAGACTACAGACCTTCAGACTTTTTTGTGCTGCCGTGCCAAGCTTTCTGTTATCGTTGTATCTTTAGCTTCTTCAGCCAATAACTAAAACTATACCAATTAGTGCTAAATAAAAGCATTTCTGAGTTTTGCATTAATTACTTCTAGAAATCTCCAAGAAAAGGTCACTATCAAAAGAGAAAACCCCCAAAATATTTCTGTGTGGTAGAATGGCAGGTTTTTTGAATTCATCAGCACAAGAAGCTATTCCTGATTTGTTCTGTATGAGAACTCTCTGTCCCAGAATAAATGCTTTATTCAAAATTAACTCCCTTTTACAAAATAAATTATCTAATATGTCTGCCTTTGTTTAACGTGGATTAACTTCCCTGTGTAGAAAAATCCTTTTATTTATTACTAAAAGGATAAAATTGACTAAAGAAGCAAAGTCAAGGATATAAACAGGGTAGAAAACAGAAGTTACCTACATTTGTAAAGAAAAGGTTAGCTTTTAAAAAGGATTAAACTTAATAAAACATAGTTAGAGTTAGCGTGGCAATCTTGGAACTAATTATACCACTTCAGGCTGTAATCTTCTCATACTTTGTAAACTGCTGAAGGGTCACACTGGGTCATTTTTTTAGGCCTTCATGGTAAAAAAAAAAATCTGACTTTGAAGTGGATGGTATAAAAATTCAGAACGTAAATATCCTGAGCTTTGATTAAAATTAGTTTATTAATTTGGGAGTGAGGGAGGGATACAGTGTTTCCAAATGATACCTAAAATTGAGATCTTGACAGTTATTTCTATGTCTTTTAAGTTGCTGTGGTATATAACACTTTATCATGCTAGATTAATATAATTAAAAACCACAGGACATTCTTCATGAATCCTGCATACCAGTGACCTGAGCAAATTATCCGTCTGAGAATTGGCTTCTGTCTGACCAAGCAATTTAATTTATATCTGTTGTTATAGCTGAACAAGATACTAACTTTTTTTTTCCTCAACTATGGTGAAATATATTCATGAATAGTGATTGATAGCTTTAAATTTATAGAAAATTTTATGAGGTATAGTTTGTACAGTGCTTTATGGCCATTTAAGTTGAAAGATTTAAGGCCTTCTTCAAGATCATTATCATTGATTTTTCTGTTCTAAATGACATTTTAATTTATGAATTACCAAAACTGGTCTTAACTGAATCATGTTTAATATGACCTTACTGATACAATTGAATTGGACCTGAGCAAGACTCTAGGTTTTCTATTCCATAGCCTTTTTTCAGGACTTCAGACATTTCCATTTATCATTTAATGGTCAGTTTTTCTAATGGAGGAGGAGGATCTATGAGTGGCGTCCTACAGAGACTTGTGCTACTCAGCATGGTCATGAAAAAAATGGAAAAATGAATGAACAGTGAGGTGACAGTGTTTGCTGACGATACTGGTTGTTATTCATGGTAGAAAGGATTTACCGTGAAGGATTACAGAAGGACTACAATGCTGACTGCAATAGAAATGGCAGATTAAATTCAGTATAGATAAATATAATGTACATGAAGGAAGGAAGGAAGAGTCCTAATTCTACATCTAAAATGATGGGGCTGATCAGTACACCTCAGGAGCATGATTTTGGTGTTATGATAGGTAGTTTCATTAAAATGTCAGTTCAAAGCTCAGTAGCAGTCAAAAAAAGCAAATCAAATGTTAAGAATTACTAGGGAAAAAACAGAGAACGTCTTTGTGGTGTTGTGTAAATCCATGTGTCCTTAACACTGTGTAGTTTTGGTCCTCCATTTCAAGGTGGGAGAAGGCTGAACTGGGATAAGTTCAGAAAAGGGCAACAAGGATGAGCAAGATTACATCGGCCAAATCTCCTGCATGTGGAGACAAGATCAGGAAAGGGGCATATGGTGGAGTTCTACAAGAACATGTATAGCATGGAGATGTGGAAAAAGCAACAATTTTACACTCGGTACCAGAGTTAGGGGGCAGCTACTGAAGCTAGTAGGAACGTCATCAAAACAAACAAAAAGAGGTGGTTCTTCACAGGGCAGGGAGCCAACCTGTGAAACTGCTTTCTGAAGGATGTTGCAAAGGCTGAAACATGGATCCAAAGGAAAACTGGTCAGACTCATGGGAAGTCATTAAATACGTAGACATAAAAGCATCGACACCATGTTCACCGTAAGAAGCCCCTAGATTGGAACTGGTTGGTGACTGGAGGAAAATACCATGTGTGCTTGTCTGTTCTTACACTTTTCAAGCACCTAACTACTCTTGGAGACAGGATACTAGATTAGAGGGACCTAGTATTGCCATTGTTATGGCATGAATCTGAAATCTTTCTAAGTGAAAAACGGAAGACAGAAGAAGAGAGCCATGCATTCATGTACTCACTTCAAAGGTGAGATTATATGGTACTAGTCCTTACTGTGCCCATTTGAGATCCAGTATTTGCAGCCCTCTCTGCTGGGCTGTTGTTTCTTCTGGAGTTTGCCTCTCAGTCTCACTAATTGACAGAATATTTAATTGAATGCACATTTAACTGCTACCAGTAGCTGCGTAACAGTCTTGGTCCCTTGGAGATTCAGAGTTGCTTATTCCTGATTATGCTGCATAATTCATGGGGACCTTTGGATGTTTGATGATTTGTCTGTGCTGTTGTTTCTGCATTGGAAACCTGTAGTTACTTACCTATGAAAGTTGTATAAAACTTTGTTCTTAAGTCTTTGTATCCTTTCCTGGGAAATGGTATAGTGAAGCAAAGGCATCCTGTTACGTAAAATCGAGTATGTGGCAGTCCCTTGAAGTTCTTGCAGTAATGTCTTATGTTGCCTTTGAGAAGTTGTTTTATATTTTTGCTTCAGTTTGCATATCAGGCTTTCTTTCTCATCCTCTTGGACAAATGGTCAATTCTGGCACATAGCCTTCCATTTCTATTAATAATTCAAAGTACTCAGCCAAACTCTAGCATACTCCAATATGTATTACTGAAACTGTTCCAGGAACAAAAAGCAAAGAAATAATTTCCTTTATGTTTTGTTGGAACTGTAAACCAGGATAATAGTTATGTTTGAAAAGAAACTATAACAAGTAATAATTTCCCCAAAGACTGCCAAATAGATGTATGGCCACAAAATATAAACTCAGACAAGAGATCACGGAAGAATCCAGCAAGTAAGTATTAATGTTTATTCTAAAAACAAGGCTATAGAAATGAGGGCTACTTGAGAGCAAATATTTACTTGGATTATCAGCACTTTCTATATATGAATATAAAATAACACTCTATTACTGAGTGCATATCTCTATTAGTGTGACAGTAACCGGAACAACATGTAGTGTAACAGTCACAGTTACAGGAATAACCTCAACACATCATGTGGCCCTATTTATATAGGGACAGGATGACACATGTTTAGACTCTTCTTAACTGATGTTTGTCAAAAAATTGGCCTGTTAGAATCATAGAATCATAGAATTGTTTAGGTTGGAAAACACCTGTAAGGTCATCAAGTCCAACCGTTAACCTAGCACTGCCAAGTCCACCACTAAACCATGTTCTTAAGCACCACATCTACACATCTTTTAAATACCTCTAGGGATGGTGACTCAACCACTTGCCTGGGCAGCCTGTGCCAATGCTTGACAACCCTCTCCATGAAGAAATTTTTCCCAATATCCAGTCTAAACCTCCCCTGGCACAACTTGAGGCCATTTCCTCTTGTCCTATCACTTGTTACCTGGGAGAAGAGACCGACCCCCACCTGGCTACAACCTCCTTTCAGGTAGTTGTAGAGAGCGATAAGGTCTCCCCTCAGCCTCCTTTTCTCCAGGCTAAACAACCCCAGTTCCCTCAGCCGCTCCTCATAAGACTTCTGCTCCAGACCCTTCACCAGCTTCGTTGCCCTTCTCTGGACACACTCCAGCACCTCAATGTCTCTCTTGTAGTGAGGGGCCCAAAACCGAACACAGGATTCAAGGTGTGGCCTCACCAGTGCCGAGTACAGGGGGACGATCACTTCCTTACTCCTGCTGGCCACACTATTTCTGATACAAGCCAGGATGCCATTGGCCTTCTTGGCCACCTGGGCACAATGCTGGCTCATATTCAGCCGGCTATTGACCAACACCTCCAGGTTCTTTTCCGCCAGGCAGCTTTCCAGACAGCTTCTTCCCCAAGCCTGTAGCGTTGCATGGGATTGTTGTGACCCAAGTGCAGGACCTTGCACTTGGCCTTGTTGAACCTCATACAATTGGCCTCAGCCCATCAATCCAGCCTGTCCAGGTCCCTCTGCAGAGCCTTCCTACCCTCAAGCAGATCAACACTCCTGCCCATCTTGGTGTCATCTGCAAACTTACTGAGGGTGCACTTGATCCCTTCGTCCAGATCATTGATAAAGTTATGAAACAGAACTGGCCCCACTACTGAGCCGTGGGGAACACCACTTGTGACTGGCCACCAACTGGATTTAATTGCAATGCTTTGCTCTCCTTGTATAAGAAAAGGTTTTCCTAGTATCCAGCTTTTTTTGCTGTAAACAAAACTGAATATTTCATGTCACCTTGACTCAGTCAGGATAATATTGCTCTCTTTATAATGATCTTTTCGATATTATGGGACGTGTTTTTTAAAAATAAGTCTCTTTTTAGGAAAAAAAAAAAGTTAATTCCTTACATTTGTCCTTATAGCCAATCTGTTCTAACCTCTTTGTCACCCCCAGAACTATCTCATGTGTCTATGTTTTCCTTGAAGTCTGATGTCTAGATCTGCGCATAGCTATTCTTCTCCATCAGGCTTCGGCAAAAGAGGAACAAACTGCACTTGTTTAGGTCTGATGTTCATGTTTCATCGTAAGATTCTTGACTGCAGTTCTGGGGCCTGGCCAGTTGTTCCTGTGTTGCATTTAAACGTTTGATTACCTTTTCTTCAGCTTCCTACTCTGCAATCCTTTGTCTTTTTATAATTTAATTTGGTTGATTTGTGTTCTCTCTCCAATTTATTAACTTAATTTGTAATTCTTATCCCACAGTTCTGCCTTTTCCAGTTCAGTATCAGCTCTATGTTCTAGATCTTCATCAGAATTTTTAATGTGTATCTTATTCCGAAAGGGAGAGCACATTTTAAAACAGTAACAAAATCTAGGCAAAACAACAAGTCCTCTGTGGCCCACAAACCTGCATTTTCCCAGACTTTTTTTTCCTATTTTCAATGTGTTTAATAGTTCCATTTTTAGGAAGATGAGTAAAGTCAACAGATGTGGTACTGTAGATATGCATACTATAGAAATGTAGATGCAGTAGACATGCATGAAGTGCTGCTGTGGGTTATTCTTTATACTCATCTGAATGTTAGGTCCCCTTACAGTGCTGATCTTATTGGGCTTTCCTGAGTGTGCTGTAGGCAAGCATCAACACTTCTGCAGGTAACATCAGGCTCTCCTTCATTTCAGGGAGGTGAAAGATATGTGGTTTCAGAAGGAAATCTAGACTTGCTTTCATCTTGTGACAATGATATTTTGTACCAATACTATGCAGTGTAATTCAGTCTTCTGGTTTCTTTTCTGAAAAACTTCAGTTCCTTAATTTATTCCAGGCAGGTGAAAGCCAGCTCCGAACTGGAAGCCACTTCTGATCCCAGGCAGAGTGTACTCATATATTGGCAAAAACCAGTGTAGGCACACACACACACACACACACACCTTATTTCTGAGGGAGGGACCATAGTATTAGCTGTATTCATTAAACTGTCTATAAACAAAATATTAAATGCCTGATAGTCTAGGGCTATTTACTGTGACGTTATAAAATCTTTGCATACTGAGAATCTACCTGCAAAAAGAGTGGTTCAATTTAAGGCAATAACATTTAGGTTAATATTATTGAGAAATTTTCAAGTGGGAATCATAAGCACGATGTTTTGAAATGTTCCTCAATATGCTTTTAAAGTCAGATATACAGCTGACATTATCTTCAGTGGCAGATAAAAGCAGTGAGTTAGGGATTGCATTAATGCCTGATTAGTGCTTTTGTGAGTAGGGCTACGTTTGTGTGTAATTTTGACATTTGCTATACAAATGCATTGTTCTTTTATAATTGTGCCTGTCTGGTAGCTCACTATCAGAATAGTAAAACAATTCTGTATTTGCAAGTTACACTCCTGTGTTGAATGTGAAAGCTTATCATTTTCTGTCAGGTACTGTATAGTGAAATGTTTAAATTTAATCTACTAAATGCAAATGCAGTAACCAACTAATCATGCAGCAGGAAAATAACATGTTTGTGTATTTTCAGATGTCACTCCTCCACAAGCTGCCGGATACTTGGAAGTAACAGATCTTAACTCAAAGAAAGTCAAATACATTGCTATTCCTAGGTAACGGATTTTATTGATTAGAGCAGCCTCTGTCTTACAGGAAGAGCAAAGAGAATTTAGTGTGTATTATTACTTCAGCATAAGCAAATATTTATTCTGATATAGAAAGTAAGAATAATTCATACTTAGCGTGTCAAATTCTAGAACTGTTGTAGCATATTTTTGTCAACATTTTTTATCTGTTTACTGGGTGATACTGATGAAAATGTAGCAATTAATTAGTAAATATGAAAGGTAGCTTTATCTTCTCATTGTCATTCCCTTTGCTCTTTCCCCTTCTTCACCCACTTTATCCTCTGCTGTCTTTCATTTTGTTTTGCTGTCTTTATTTTCTTTTCCTTTTTCTCTGTCTTCAGGGTCTAACAAAGAGAGGCAGAATGATCCAGTGCTAGGTGTTAGGAAACCAGGAATAATCAAGTTCTGGTCCAATATAAAGTTCACCTTGAAAATAACTTGAGCTTCTCTATGTTTTGGTTCTCCCTTTGGAAAATATACATTCTCCTCACAAGTATCTTGTATGATACATTAAAATAGCCAGACTATGTGGCTTCTATATGGTTTTAACATCTATCTCTCACCATTGTAGAGCATATTTGCAAATATTTTATGATATAAACATATATCATTTTCCACTGCAATAATAATAAAGGTTTTTGTTTTAAATAGCAGTCTCTCAACTTTGCATGTTTAAATAGCACATGTATGAAACCCACACATCAGGAATTTTATACTTTTTTTTTAATTCTATCCATTTGATGTTGGTTTTGACAATATTAATTGATTCTCATTTAAATTAATTCTGCTTCATTAATAATCTGTGGAATTTTTGAATTAATAGAGAATTCATTTTGGACTGTTCACCATTTCGTAATTGAACTGTTGGCCTACATCTTACACAGTCATTCAAAAATGTAAAGCATTAACATAGAAATAGTAGTGAATGACACTTTATTTTACACTAGGATTTTATAAGAAATTACAAAAATTACAAAGCCAAACTTCAGCATCAGGACCCTTAACCTAGTATGAGGATTTAAGCTATTTATGGCAAATCCAAGCGGAAGTCCAGATTTAAAAATGTACTCCATTAAGAACTGATAAATAAAGTCACTTTTCATATATATGAATATTTCTATGCTAAAATCTAACAACCTTTCCTCCTTCTGGCATAGCTAGCCTGGTCAAATGCTAAGATAACTCTTCTTCAGTTGAATTAGTACATGGCAATTTCAGTCTTAGGTAGAAGCGTATGTGTTACTGCTTCTTTTATCTTCAAAGATTATTAATTGCAGTATTAGTGCAGGTTGCCAAGTCATTATGCATGTCATTTACAGTACTGAAAAAATACAAAGAATCTTTCCTACTTCATCTAAATTTCCCTTCATATTATGTAGCTATTAGACCCTCTGTTTCAGCAGTGAATTTTTGTCTGCAAGTTGACTGTTAAAACAGTGCTAAGATTCTCTGTTCATAAAGCTGTGCCATCTTTAAATGAGTGTTTAAATCTTCATTTTTTATTGAAGCGCTAGAGAAAGGTGTTACTTTAAGTTGATAAAAAGGTATTTTCCTCAGTGCCCAGGTCATGTTCTCTCCTGTTTCTTTTGTAGCTTTGTATTTTTCTGTAACACCGTTTTAAATTTTTCATATTCTTTATAGTTTTTTGTAAGGACTGATTTTCTTCAGATAGCTGAGATATAGCAGTGGGTTAGGCAACACATTCCCTTTCAGCCTGGTCTTTTATACTGCTTTTTATACTGACAAGTATCTTTTGATCATATCCACTTTCAGTAGGTGGAATGTTTCAGATAAAATAGTGGATCTGCAGGGATTAGTTATAGTCTCTCATGGAATGAGGATGTAATTTCATTTAATTGCCACCTTAACTACAGAAATACTCATCCTCTTTTTAATTGCATCTTCAAAAAAATCACATTAATTCTTGTTTTTCAGATCCCAGTCTCTCTCTCCTTATACATCTTGGCTCTCTAAGATCTCAGATGCCGATGCCCTGTTGGCACCACTGGGCAAAGTAGGTTTGGTTAGCGTGGACATGGGAGGCGGTGTGAGGCTTTGGGAGACCGGGCTGGACAGCCTCCAGCGGTCGCTGCAGGACTGGAGGAACATGATTGGGCAAGATGATGGTCGTCCTGTGCAGGTAGGAGCTCACAAAGCTGATGATGCAAATGAATTTGCAGCTGGGAGAGGGGTCGAGGGAGAGCTGTGCTGAAAAACACTGTGAAGTAGAAACACGCCTGCGAGAAAAGTTGGATAGACATCTTCACTGAAAAAAAAGACACAATAGCTTCATGAGAAGGCTTATTTGTGACCCCTGTAATTATGGTTACCGACAGTCTCTTTGTCTTGCAGTGTTTGTATTTTTGCCAAATTGCAGTACATTTAAATGCAAATTAATTCTTTATCTCCTGCTGATTTTTAACTGCAACTTTCCAAATCTAGAATAATGGAATTAATTTTTAAGGAAAGCATATATTTTTCCGGAGTTCAAATACTTGGAAAAAAATGATTGTGTTTGTACTTTAGAAAAGAAACCTGAAACCTAGGTGGAAGATGCCTTCAGTTCACAGTAGTGCCTTTGGCTAATTTTGAAAATTCTTTGAAAAAGCTCTCTTGAAAAAGCTGAGCAGAGTTACAAGGGTCTCCATACAGCCATGTTCTCATGTGGAATGTTTACGTAGGTGTTGGAAACATACAGCATATACATGTATGCTGTGTGTGCATGTATATATGTATACACAAGTGTTAGTGGCCTGGCTAATATGTATGATCACCATTGCAACACAGAGGGAAAATTCAGGACTGTTCAATTGCATCTTTAATTTCTGTTAGTGACTGGAGGAGGTATCACCTCACTTTGAAGAACTAAAGTGTGCTTTAGGAGGACTCCTCCACTTTTGACTAGGAAGATCCAGTCTCTGTCTACCATTGCAATTATTTCTATTTCATGAATTTCTGTAACCCCTTTCACAGTATATCAGAATGGGAAAATCGAAATAAGTCTTTTCTAAATTAGATCTCTCTATATTTTTGTTTACAAGGTATCCAGGTGTCTCAAATGGGAATGAGATTTATTAGGCCAAAACCAGCTCTTCTTTCACTTTCTTTTCCCCCTCTGAGCTCCCATTCTACAAGATGTTCTGCAGTTACAGAAACTTGTGCAAGAACTGATGTGTTCTTGTTACTGGACCTCAGCAAATGCCTTTCATAAAAGTCATGACAAAAGGAAACTGTTACCCAGTAGCACGTTTGTGTGGGTTTACCCACACTTGTTGCTTTACCAGTGCCATATTTGTTACCAACATAGTAACACTAGCACCATCTTATGGTCAGATATATTCGGTTTACACCAGCCCAATTTCATCTCCTGATACAAGTTGACTAGTAATAATTAAAAGAGCCAGGAGGAACAGTTAGGGGTTTATTTGTTTTAATAGGGATTTTTTCCTTCTTTTTTTATCTTTTTTGATAACTTGTAATTCTATTCAACAGTATTACTGTACTGTCAATCATAGTCAACTAAATGTTAGAGAATACTGGCTTGGAAAGTACACATCATCAGAAAATTTTAGGTCATTTAACTAGTAATGTCAAGCAACCATTTTATAAAAAGGCTAAGAAGTTTTCCCACAGTCACAAAGCAATTTTCAAGATCTATTGTAGAATTTCTCTCTCCTGACAGTCTGTCTCTCTAATTAGTGGGCACATTACAGGGTAAAATCTTCTTAGAGTATCTTTCTTCTTTCTGTCTGTCAACACAGGGTATATAGCTCAAGTCAGTGGTTTGTCAGAACTCAAAATGGCATACTGTTTGATTTGAGCTAAAGGGCTGAAACAAAGCCTCCTATGTGATCTTCAGACTTACATGACTATCACTAACTTCTTTCTCTACTTTACACACTTTGCTTTATATGGAAAGATAATGAGACCTAAGAAACTTTGTTTACAAAGGCATTACAGAGCAATAAGCAATAAATTAAAAAATTTCTTTTATTTTATGTGCACCTCCAATAAGATAATATGTATGTAGTTGCTGTGTAAACTCTGTACTTTGCTATTTGGAGATACATATCACTAGAATTCATTCACCACCCACCCTCAATGTCCCCTTCACTAAAAGCTGCCATTGATGCATCCCACAAAGCTACGACAGGCTTAGCAAAGCCTATTAGCCCTTCATGGTGGTGTTCTTAGACCAACATGAGACCTGTCTAGGTCTTTGGGAACCACTGTTCTGCAAAAACACACAGAATCTCTCTGAAGCTTCCTGACTTTTCAGAGAAAAAAAGAATTAGAGGACTTTCAATATAAATACAGATTCAAAGAACTGGAAACAAATCTTCAACCAGGTTTCAGCTGAAACTATTGGTACTATCTTCTAGGGCTGCATTTGGGCTTTCACAAACACATTAGATCTCAGAAACAGGCTGGATGTAAATAAGCAATGAAATAGAGGAAAACAAACAGCTGTTCCACTTATAATCAGTAATTAGGCTCCCTTGATATAATGTCATGGCAGTCTTCAAAATAGTCAACATTTGTTTTGTATTGTTGATACACTCAGCAGAGCTCAAACTACTGAAGTCTTGAGGCTACAAAAATAGTTTCTGGAAATATGGTTTATGTTTACATAAGTTTGCATTTATATGGGCAGGTCAGAAATTTTCATCATTTATTGACGTTTTAAACTCAAAATATCAGTACATTATTCTGAAATTATTAAATCGGAGTGCCTACAATACAATATCTAAACAAAATACTGGATTTTCTAAAGCTATGAACTCAACTGGAAATCCAAAAATTGTAGGGCTTTTTCACTGTTCAGTGTTTCTGAAAACAAGGTCACTTCATTGTCAAATAACTGAAAAGAATTTGAAAGACAATTTATTTTTTAAATCTTGCCCTAAAAGTTGCATGGCAATAGGCAGACATTGATAAGTTTGTGTTACTTTTTGCATCGAAGGTTTATTGATAGAAATTAAGTAGGAAAAAAACCACTGATTACATTCTGATATAGTTGGGCTCTTGTTTTTCTTTAAGCATTGTATACTATTATGTCTCACTTAGGTAGAGTACAATGCTTGCATAGAAATAATTAAAAGGTAAATCAGTAGAGGTATTTCAATAGATGGTAAAGCATCGTGTCCTTTAGGCACCTGAAATCTCCTCAACAAAATCTTTTTTCATTTATATGTGATTATCAGCAAAACCATTTATTTCTGTATTCATTACACTTAATGTTCTTTTACTGTAAACTGTTGCCCAAAACGTTTTATGCTATGTAAAGATTATACTCAGAATGTCATTGTTTTCAAAAGTCCCAGGACATACCCAAACCTGACATACCCAAAAATGTACTTGATCAATACTACAAAAGAGTTGGCTTGTAATTAATGATAATATATATCTGAACCTCGAAATTGAATCACAACATTTTTGGCAGTGCTTGTATAGTCTTGATCTAGACAATATCACCATGCAAAATGACATCCCGAAGCTGAGGGTAGTCTCTTGTTATTTCAGTACCAAGATTGTCCAAACAAGTGATCCGATTGATCAAAAAAACCCACATTGTTGTAATCTGAGATTTATTGGGGGTTTATTTTGGCAGGTTTTTTTGGTATCTGTGTTGTTTGATGTATGTGTGGCACCAGCAGTAGATGGATCATCTCTCACATGTATGAGATGAGTTTTTGAAATCGCAGTGCTGTGTGTTTGTGGCTATATATAAAGGCCTAATGAGTTAAGTAGTTGCAATTCTTTTAATTTCCTATGGACTCTTCTCTCTCATTTTCTATTGGCAGTATAGCAAGCCTTCTTCATAAACGTTCAGGTACCTAGTTGGAAATGAAATCATATTTTCGTCAAGAGACTTCCTTCTATTTTTCCATCTTTCTGCTGTAATCCTGAAACAATGTCACATCTGCTGGAAGATCCCAGATCTTAAAGCTCAAGGCCTGCCCATTCTACAGTACGCTGCTTCTTCAAGGATGGTTATTGCTTACATCTCTTTGGCCTAGGACAGGTGCCCACTCTACACAGGTGTTCTGTATACTGTGTGTTTTTCTCAGAAACTTAAAAATCTGAAATGTTTGGCTCAGGCTGTATCTGCTGTAAGAGCTCAGGTGGGTTTCTTAAATTATCCAGATTTGGTCGATACAATGTCAAGATCACATACTGTAGGACTGAACTGAGGAAAGATACAAGAAATACAAATAGAGTGGGTACCAGCCTTGCTAATACCAGCTGTTTAAAAGTAGATAAAGTACTTAGCATTGATAGCTCAGCTACCAGAATTTTCTTCTGCTTCAGGTGGTAAAATTACACCTATACTCACCCATGAGCAAGTGCATGCACTGTGTAGAACCTGAATAATAAAACACCTCCATCATCCCAGCTATTTAGTCTCAAGACTGATGGGCGACACTCTGAAAAGTCATGTACTTCTTTGTAGATGAGTCAGTCCAAAGGATTGTGTAAAAGAGACACTGACACCTGCTCAGAACAGGTTTCTACCCACTGGGTCAACAGCTCAAAACATTTCAACAGCCCATGTCATTGAAGACCCTTCACATAGTGTCTATCAGTAACAGGTTTCCTGTTGAGGGCAGACCTTTATTTGGACAATTCCTTAATATGAAACCAGGCCCTTCCAGAGACAAGAAACAGCCTGGAAATGCTTTTTTTCCCCACTTTGCTTTTGTGACTTGACCTGATCTGTCTGTTTTCTAGCAAAAAGCTAACTGAACAGGTCAGTCGCGTTAGGGTTCACAGCATCACAAAACTGAGATGTGGAATGAATCTAGAAAAATGCATGAATGAGAAAAAAATCTGTGTTTCCTTCTCACCAGTGGTTTGAACAACAAATGCACTAGGGACAGTTCTGCAGTAGTGTGTAGAAATTCATGCAGTACTGGCCCAGATTCATTCCGTTAAAAGAGGTCCTAGAGGTGGACAACTCAGCGTGACTTGGGATATATTTTGGATGTGTTTTGGGCCTTGGCACTAAAAGGAGACATGAATGAAATGTATGTAAGAATAGGGAAGGCTTTAGATTAAGGTTTTGGGAGATTTTATTCAAGATCATCTGCCCTGGGGAACTGACTGAGAGAATAGTTTTCTGTCAAAAATGAATGCTTTTATCTTAAATTGCAGTGCCTTTTCCCAGTAGCGCTAGAGGCATGTTCTTTTGGTTTCTGCTGTGACTAGTTAACATTTTACTGATAGAGTGTTTCCACAAAGCATGAATCATTGTAACTAGCTAAATGGAGAAGTGAAAAAAACTTACTTCATCCATCCGTGACTGTTTCCCTTTAGACACTCCTAAACATTTAAATATGTAATTATTGCAACATCTGGAGCCAGTAAGCATTATCATTGCTTTCCAGAGGAGGGAACTGAGGCATAAGGAAGGCAGGTCACTTGTTCAAGTGCACGCTGTATGACTACAATGCAGTGTCAGAGGTGGGATAAATGCAGTACACACCCATAAGGATATATAAATATACTTGGTACCTGTGTTGCCCAGCTGAGTAGCTTGAATGCCCTTGAATGCTGCAATCAGTACGAACATACCTTAAATTGAGAAAAAAATTGCATATAAATGCAGTGCAGCCACCTAAGAAAACAAATGTCAACTCTAGATAGCTCGAGGTTGAAACATGTTTAGCTGAGATGAGTATAGACATATTCAGCAAAACTCAAGAAATGCAATAAATAGTTATTTTTCTCAGATTTAAATGGCTGTCTTCACAGTCTTATAGCAGCCCTCAAAAATGAGGACACATAAGTTATTCTATGTCCTGTGAACAGCTAGAAGACATAAACGTATGGTTCATGTCAGTAATGTAAAAGAGCAATGTATAGGTGTTTGTTACCGATAGCTAAAAAAATTAAGGTTTTTTTTGTGTGTGTCTTAACTGATCAAATCACCCATGGGCTTTTTGCTAAAAAGAGCATTTTCATGAGTTCAGCAGCACTCAGTAGTAGTTCCCAACATTCAGACTTTCTTCTGCAATCCATCAGTTAACCTTTAGCTCTGATGAGGGCAAAGGCAAACACTAAGTAGCTATTATGGAATGCCAGGTCCATCATTAGAAATATATTTACAATGTGTTCCTATCCTGCCTAGACTTCAGGTAAAGCCTGTGTTGAACTGGAGTCAAAGCTGAGTACATTTTTAAAGTAATCATAAGGCCAAAAATGTCAGGTTTGTTGTTGAAGTTAGAAGAAACGCTATCATGTTAAATTAGGTGGGGAGTATACATACGTAGTTGTGTGCATATATATATATTCACACACTTATATATTTACATACACAAATTGATACACACACACAAAATTTCATTTTTTTGCCCAGATGTCATACCTGGACGTTGACTCTCTTGAATTAGAATTACCTCAGGAGATCGTCATAACTTTGCAGATACCCAGTCCCTCAGGGACTGTATTTCATAATGAACAGGAATTGGAAGGAAGAGATTAGAGGAGGAGATTGTAGAGCAATTTAGGAAAAAGATCTCCGGATCCCTGTGTTACACATATACTTACCCATGAGGAATGCAGCAATACTTCTCCCTCCTTTTGCCAGGTCCTTGTTTGTAGTCAGCTGGTTAAAAGATGTGTTGGCAGAAGTCCTATCCCTTGTCTGGCTTTTGCACCCAAGGGGTTATTTTAGCTGGTGGATGCCTGATATAGCTAGAATATAGCTGAGGCACCTACCTGGACTCAGAAAATGAGAAACTTTCTGTGCATGTATTCACAGCTTCCTTTTTCCCACATGGATTTTGATCTCTTAGACACAGTTGGACTGGCCTCCAATTGCAACAGTGAGAGGTTCAGGCAATCATCATGAAATAGGTGGAGATCATCAGGAATGCAGGATGATAGAGTATACAAACTATTGTCTAGTAAAATCTACAGAAGAATATTTTAAAAACGGAAAAAAAAAAAAAAGAAGTGTCACGGTTGTTAACAATCTTTGCAATTTGAATTCTCCATTGTATGGCCAGAACAAGGGCAAGGGGAGGGTGGCTGATATGTAGTAGTGCTTTTAGTCCTGAATTAATTATAGTTGATTTTTTGGAAGGACTCTTAGATTTGTTTCTTTCGTTCCCTCATAGTGCTATTACAGAACAAAAGAAATGTTGTGTAGCTGCCTTTGAGTTTTCGTAATATGATGTAGGTGCTTTCCTTAGAGGATTTTGGAAATCACCCGTATAGTCGTTGAGGAAATAAAACATTAATAACAAAAAGATCCAGAGAGTCTTGCAAACACTTTTATTTATATGAAATGAATGGCTATGTTTTCCTTTTAAGCAGTCATGCCTTGGTTTATTAATGGCTAAACCCTTCAAAAACATGCTTCAAGTTCAACTAACTCACGGGAGTTCGTTGATCAAACTGTCTTATTAAACTCTTAGCTTGTTTAGAGAGGTCTCCTTTTCTTTCTTACAGTTTTTCACCGAGACCTATGCTCACTAAACACCACACAGCCTTCCATGGGCCTTGGTGGAGTATCAGGAGATAAACATTTACCTCCCAGAGAAGGATACACATGGTCAACTATACCCTTTACCTTGCTTCTTTTAGAGACTGTATTAGATCAAAAAAAAAGCAGCAGGTATACTGTACTTAATGAATAAAGCTTAGTTTTTAAAGGGAAAAGCAGTTCAGTTTTCATTGCTTTGAACAATATTTGCAGGTTCTTGCACACAAGCAGCTCAGGCAGGTTGCTGTAGCTCTGCTTGGAAATATTGAAGAGTAACAGCAAAGAGAAGGAGTAGGGTCCAGCTCCAGACCTGTAGGCATTTCAGTGTCTACTTCTGAGCTAAGCGCGCGAGCTGGCATTGTAACCAGGAGAGCCTGAAGAGCTCACCTTGAAGGAGACCCTGTATGGCTCTTCAGACACCTCTGCCCGAGGTGGCACCTCAGACACCTGGCTCACCTGGGAGATCCCTACCTTTAGCTGTCTGCAGTCTGGATCCAAATCCCATCCTCAATGTGCAAGGCATTGTTTATGGATTTAAGGAAATGAATTCTTAGAAATGGAAGGGGGTTTCCTTTATGCCTTTTTCTGTTCTTTGGGCTGAGACCAGAAAATCTGTAGTGGTTTGATTCTCTGCTGTCTTTGGGTGATGATCATCTTGCTCCCTTCCTTGAATAGTCTCAGTTATTCTATTTGTATTCCACTCAACTAATCACACACAACTCTACAATGAATTACTCACCCTTTAAGTGAATTAATATTTTTGTTTTTATTGAACGCATTCTTTTTTTCTTTTGATTTTTCTGAAGCTGCAGTTTGTCCTTGAAAGTTTAGGGTAGTGCAAGTTCATCTGATGAAATTTATTTTTTAGGTTGGGTGTTTATCTGAAGAATAATTGGTTCAGGAGTTTCAGTGATCCCATCTTGTTTACTGCTCAGGATCTATTTTAATCTATACTGACGATTTAAATTTTTTTTTTCTTTTTTAAAAGTGACATTTTACTTGTCATGGCTTAGCCCCAGCCGGCAACTAAGCACCACGCAGCCGCTCACTCACTCCCCCTCAATGGGATGGGGGAGAGAATCAGAAGAGCAAAAGTAAGAAAACTCATGGGTTGAGATAAAAACAGTTTAATAGGGAAAGCAAAAGCCGCGCACGCAAGCAAAGCAAAGCAAGGAATTCATTCACTGCTTCCCATGGGCAGGCAGGTGTTCAGCCATCTCCAGGAAAGCAGGGCTCCATCATGCGTAACGGTTACTTGGGAAGACAAACGCCATCACTCCAAATGTCCCCCCTTCCTTCTTCTTCCCCAGCTTTATATACTGAGCATGACGTCATGTGGTATGGAATAGCCCTTTGGTCAGTTTGGATCAGCTATCCTGGCCGTGTCCCCTCCCAGCTTCTTCTGCACCTGGCAGAGCACGGGAAGCTGAAAAGTCCTTGACTAGTGCAGCAACAACTAAAACATCTCTGTATTATCAACACTGTCTTCAGCACAAATCCAAAACATAGCCCCATACCAGCCACTATAAAGAAAATTAACTCTATCTCAGCTGAAACCAGGACATTACTTTATAACATTTTAACAAAAATCCAGCCTTTTCCTGATGTTAAGACTGAACTGAGCAAAGCTGCAGTTCTTGATTCGAGATAAAAGCATGACCTTTAGCAAGAGTGGCTAGTCCTTCTCCCCACCACCACTCCCGGTTCTGTATTTTCTACTTTAGACCAAGTAGTTTTTCTGACCACATGAGGGCATCGGTGAGCTAATAACAGTGATTTTGCTCATCTCTTAAATACTGTCGGTGCAAACCCCATAAATTATGAAAAATATATGCAGTGGAGAGTTTTTGTAAGTTTGGAATAACCATATGGTGGCATTCTGCAGTCCTGCACAGGATCCTGAAAAACTTGAAATACTGCAGATTACAGATTTATCTAGTCAATAAGTGGATTACAAGGTATGGTTTGATAGTGTTTGTAGTTCTGAGATCCATGAGCCCCAAAGACACAGTTTAGGTCTGTGACATTTTCCTGGATCTGCGTGATCCATTTTAGCAAGGTGAGGAGTAGCAGACGTTTACCGCCTCTTAAAGCAAGGCATCTGAGTATGGGGAAGCATAAGACTAGAAAGCCACAAACCCACAGAGCTCAGTAAGTTCATATCTCTAAAAGTCTCCACTGGGTACAGCAACTCAGATAAAGATCGTCGGGTCTCTGTCAGATACTTTTTCTCATATAAATGTCCTCAGCTGAAATGAGGCCCTTGTTGGAAGCACTATACAAACATGTCTAAAATACATTCCCTTTCCTAAAGATACTCCAGTCTAACTAGAGCAGACAGACAAAGAGCTGGAGTGGCAATAACCTTAACTTTCTGTTAGAGCAGGCTGATCCAGCACAAAGTTCCTCTTTCTTCCTCTGACCTTCCTGTGGAAGCCCACAGTTCTCGTGGGAGAAAATAGAATAACCTCAACACGCCATCTTTCAGGTCGCAAAAAGTCTGCGGCAGTGCACATTGCTGACGTAAAGTCTGGAGCTCCTAACACCGGTGAAATCCTGCTGTCCCAGCAAGACAAATGCATACTAATAATTCTGCCCATATGAAAGTTGTTCCCTGACAACAAATGTAGTGAAAATTTAAATCGTCTAATCTGTTACAGTAGTGCTAAGTATAGGAGGCTTTCCTTTAGAAATCAAAACAACATAGCTGATCTTTAATAACTTACGTCTCTGCTTCTTAAAGACAGATTTGACAAGGTCCTAGGTCTATAGAAAATAAGGCTTTTCTGCTTCCACATGTAATTTCTTTTCAACTTTCTTTTGACCGTGCAATGTCCCTGTGGTTTTCTGTCCAGACTATTCCATATTGTCATAATGTGTTCACCTGTTCCATCTCTCTGGCTGTTCGTTATTCAGGGCACTCCAGAAGAAACCAAATTCATTGTTTTCTGAGTTCATTGGTGTTAGGAAGTGTGTAGTAGTCATGATAAATAACCAAGCTAGACATTGTCTGTCTGCTCTGATAATATTTTGTAGTGGATTAGCATACTAAAAAGATGATGACCTCACATCTTTTAGTTGAAAAGAATTGACTAGGCAATTTTTAATAATGACAGAGGAAAATGGAATTTACACAGGTGTTAACATAGCAGAGGATCTGCTAGATGAAAGCAAACGTACAATATTCTCTCATTACTTCGTTTAGTTTATCCAGCTTTGAAGCCACGGAGTGCGTATTCATAGACAAAAGCATCTAATGCATCTACTGCTGCAGAGTTTCTGAGTTGGTTCTTAGAGTGACAGCATTTAGTTCAAAAGAAGACCCATGGTCTTTCAAAAGAAGCAATGACTGCATTTTATATAGCGGTTTGGGTTTTTGAGCTGGTGGATAAAAACTTCATTTGCAAGCCAGATACCCCTTTTTATGTGTTTCACTCCAAATCTCCACCTCTTTCCCCACCCAGGTTCATTTTTCTAAAATTCCACTAAAGCTATGATGCTTTGAACAGTTTTGCTATTTGAGACAGAAGTTTAATGCCTGTATGAATTTTAAAAGCTACTTTTAGAGAGAAATGTTCACAGGACTCAGATAATACATGAAGCTTCATTAGTTCATTTTGAATTCTTGCAAAGTTTTACAGACAAGATAGAATTGAAATGAAGCCAAATGAATGAAGAAAACCTATTAAATGTTTTACACTGCAGTGCACCTAATGTTTTTTCATTTCAGGATACAATTGAAGAAATAGAATGTATTTCATATATTATTATTATTGTCTCGTCTAATACTGAATATTCCTTTCTGTGGAAAAATGACTTGTGGGCTCAATTTTGTGCTGTTGAGGTGAATAGAAATTGTGCTATTAATTTTTAGTACATGGAAAAAAGCTGTACATGATATGGTACAAGTAAAAGTAATAGAATCCATTAGATTTTTTGCCTATTTTTGCCTTTCTCTCACTAGTTTGTGTAAGTAGATTATACAATGTTTTCTTTCTGTCTTCGGTAGAATCAATTTTACAATAGAATGTAAAACCACCATGGAACAGGCAGATTAGCCTTTGATTTGCCTGATGTGGGACTTTTATATACTCTTTGAGAATAAAATGCAAATATTCATGCTGCTGATAAAGAATGTGTTGGAGAAAAGGATGTTCTTGTGACCTGTTAAATACTGAGGTTTGGGGGGGGGGGGAGGGCAGATAAAAGAAAACAATTACTTTGTTTCAGGAAAAGATCAATCTTTTGCACATCTGCTGAAATACATTCTGCATTCTGTGGAATGCATTTCCTAATCCTTTGTGCCACTGTGGGATGGATTATTTAATGCCTTTTTCACCTGGACAGTGGTTGTGTTTTGTTACAGCCCAAGTCAATCTTCTTTCATAATAATGTATGGTTGTGATAAAAGATTTTTTCACTGATTTTGATGAAGAAGTTAACATCTTCCAAATCACCTGTAGGACAAAAGTCTAAGATGTTTTCACTTCTTTTCCTGCAGTGATCTTCTGATACATGCCCAATCTTTGTCCACAGTGCTAATGAAGAAAGCAAGCTATTTAAGAAAACATCAATATTTTAACTTTATGGTATTTGTAGTGGTTTTATATTCATGTAATTCATATTTTGCAATGATCATTTAATGCATTGTATGGAAAGTAACACGTATTCTTCATTGACTGTAAACTGCCCTGTTTAATATATTGTATATTAATGAAAAGGCAAAATAGCAGATTAATTCTTTCCCTCCGTGTCCCAGGTATGTTAGGATAGGAGCGGATATCTTCGAATTTGCATCTTAGCAGGGTTCTTTCCTTTATGATAAAAAGAGTAAATGAAGAATGGGATCTTGCCAGCCTAGATCCTGCCTACATCTGCCTACTTTCCAGGACTGTCTAACCATGCAACTAATTAATCTATTGCATACTTCCTTAATTTACATTAAACTAAGCCGCTAAATCACGTGAATTGTATTTTACCTCAAATCTTAGTGCACAAATTCTTTTTCCTGTTTTCTTCTGATCAACAGTAAGAAACACCCAACAATGCAGTATTATGACTAATACTAGAATAAGTGCTTGTGAAAATAGTTATTGTTTGGGCACCTTAGCTTTTTCTTTTTAAAAATCATCCTACGGAAATACTCTCTACAGCTGTAAATACTGCAGCTGTAAATACTGCAGCTGTGACCCTGTTTGCTTGTATTTTGTAAAATGATGGTTTGACCATTCATATGTTTATTAAGTTGTGACACATGAAATCATGCTGATTTCAGTTTCAGTAAATGTGTTGTGTGCGGAATGATCCACTGAATGCTTAAAAGGGCTTAGTAGAGACGTTGGTTACTTGTTGGTCACTGCATACCACAAGGAGGAATTCCATTTATTTCTGTTATGAAGATGTAAAATCCTATAAGGAATGGCCAGCTCTGTTTAAACATACCCGAAAGGATAAGAAAAATTTGATTTGGGGAGGTTTGGGGAATGGAAATATAGTGCATTTTTTAAAGTACAAATTGCATCCCTTTACACCTGCACGGTGTTAGCCTGGAATTAGAGTATGTTTTCCGGTCTCTTCCCCCTTTTTAGGTTGTATCCGGAGTATTAAAACAAGCATTGCGTTTTGTGTAAGAGGTCTAGATATGAGTTAGTCCTGGCAGGGCCGGATGTATTAAAACTAAGAGGTGAAAGGTCTGTTCCCCTGTACATGAGGCAGCTCGCCCCCTTGGAAACCAGAGTTTCTTTGCCAGTCCTCAGGCAGAAACTTGCTTTTGTTGCTGCCAGCACCGCAAAGGAGCTTTTCTGGCAAGCACTCCTGAATGGGAGGCACTGACACATCCTGCACCCTTCAGGAATTTTAATGAAGTTAACCGAATCAGAACACAAAAGTAAGCTGCTGTATTAAAAGACCATCTACTCTCTAGCCAGCTTGCTGTGTTGAACAGAAGCCTGTCGTGTACAGGGTAGGATGACAGGAATATCTACGACTGAAAAAACCATCTACATCAGGGACGCATCCTGGACTGCATCAAGGAAAAAGTCCTTCGCTTTTTACTGGAAGCCATCGCTCATTTATTACTTTTCTATTCAAAGCTAGAAATATTTTCAGCCTCGGCTGACTTCTGCTTACAAAGTCTAAAAGATATTTCCTAACCTGTAACTGCGAGTTCTTTTTCTGCCACTGGTTAAGTCTAAGTACATGTTCTGCCCCTTGTTTTAGAGAGTCAGCTTTTTACAAGACTGTAATGGAGGTATGGGCATCTAAGACAGTGAGAGCCGCTCGTTAGATCTCCTGCATGAAACTCCCAGGAACAGAGAGAGAATTTCAAGTGGGAAGATACAGGAGGAGATGAGATTCCCCCTCTCTTTCTGTGTGTCCGCAATAAAGATAACTCCTGGAATTTTAGTCTTTAGTTTATTGTAACAGACTTGAACAACGAGGAGCTGATGTATGGGCTTAAAATGCGTGGGTGAACAGGTGGCAGTGTTGAAGGCCGTGCATACTCTGAAACGTGAATGATGGAATAATAGAAATACTGACATTTCAGTTGATTTTGCTAACTGTCTTTTACTCATTAAATTGGATACTATTATAAAAATGTTAATAGTAGAGATATTAATATATATTCAGTCTAGATGTACTTTGAATAGTTCCTTAAAAGCATCTTATAAAAAGTCAGCCAATTTAATGATTTTATTGCCATCAGACATATCAATGTAACATGCTGGAGACTGGCTATCGTTTCTTTTATTATATTTATTTGCTTGGCACAAGCTAATTGGGAGCAACCAGCACTTGTTAAGACACAGAAATGCACAGTTGTGCTACTTGGAACTGCCTTTGAGGTGGTGAAGCTTCTTTTTAAAGACCTTGTTTTCTTCCCAGTGTCATTGCAATGTATGATTAAGATTACTGGGTGCTAAAATATTGTTAAGCTCACTTGTACAAAATCAGCTGAAGCTAAATTTGATAATGCTTTCGGCCAGTTTCACTCATAGAGGCAGAGAGATTTGTTTGCAATGTAGTAGAAGAAAATGAAATCTCAGCTCAAAAGGGAAGTACTGTAGTTGTGAAAACAGCTCATATACTAGAATGAAATGCCGATATAAGTGTGGGACATAAATCATTTTAATAATAGAGTACAGCAGCCCTCTCCATAATTCACGCATTTTTGTTAATGGGTTATTGCAAGCTCCTTTCTTCCCATAGTTGTGACAGTGTCTCGTAGAGGCAATGTACGTTGTATCTGGGTCAGCTGGGTGATCCTCAACAAATTCAGCTCCTGTCTTTTACTGAGGGATGATAAAAGTATCAAAATGTGATGTATGCCAGTGCTTCCTTACTCTCCAGGGTTTAATTTTATTAAATTAGATTATTTCACATCAGAACTCAATAGAATTCAATCCTGCATTCACTTAAGTGGCATGAATGTGGTTCTAGATCCCCTTCCATACATAGTTAAGATTTGGTTACTACACAATATAAAGTTCCCTTACCACAGTTTGCCTGACCAGCTGAAGTCTAGACAAAACTACCAGCCTTTGACTCATCTTCAGAGTGGCCCCTATTACAGACTGGTATGCATTTAATAGTTGTTTGGCATAAATATGACACAGATGTGAAACACCTGGTTTCATTGTGTTGTTGAGTGCATTAAATCATGTAACTGGCTTCTCTGAGCCTCTTTATCTTCTTCATGTTACTGTATGAAGGATGGTAAGATCACTTAGTTTCCAAACTGAATTAGTTTACCTTGTTCAGCTGGCTCTTAGAATCCCAGTGTTGTCAGAAAAAAAAATGAAGTGTAGCCATGTAGAACTGTTTTGGCATCCATTCATGTATCTCAAGGAACTGATAGAGAGCAAGTTGTTCAGATACGATGTATCTCTCACTGAATGTAAAATGAGAGTTCAGTTCTATTCCTGTCTGGCTGCCCTTGCTGTCGGGAACAGAAAATTAAGTCAGAGCATTAACAAGTCTTGGTATTTGCTGTTGTTTCTTCATTTCCTTTTTTTTCAAGCACTTCCTTCATACCATTGCCTCTTCAGAAAAGCACATTCCTTTAGCATCTTTCTGACCTGCAGTCTTCATGTTCTTCTTACATAAAATTTTTGTTTGTTTGCTTCATTGACTTTGGAAGACCTACAGAGTCTCCATCCACAAAGTCCTTTCGAATACATCCATTAACCGTTGGTGTAAGTGCCTGAGAATACAATACAGGCAAAGAAAAGAAGAGAACAAAAAGATTGTAAACCGGGGACTAAGATCATTGATGATTACTGAGAATCTGGACTTTATAGAGAATAAAATAAGAATCACGTGTATCCCAGGAGAGGACAGCAGTTGTGCTTCTTGTGTGGTGAGAACTTTGAAGAAGAACCTGCCCAAACAGGCAGTGGAAAAGTGCTTTTATGCTCTGATCATGAATCACCAATATGTATAAACAAGTTTAGATAATGCACAACTGACACGTGTGCCGTGAGTGTTTTGGAAATTGTGGTTATTTTGGAAATCAAAAGGAAGTCTCAGAAGGAAAATTTCACAGTTTTTCCAGCTATTCTGCTCTGACCCATACCTCATAGCTGAAACTCAAGGCTACTAGACTGAATTCATCTGTTGTTTTACAAAGCTGCGATATGCACACCAGACAGCATGGAATCTTCACAATAATGCAGTAATGAATAGCGCCTTTCAGTGCATGTATAGCTAGAAAGAGCACAGACTTCTCTCAAAAAGAGACGCTTAGTCAAAACTCTCACTGAAAGAAACAAAGTTGATAGAAGTCTTGCAATAGATTCAAACGGAAAGTATTCAGGAGGGGACAGATCAACTTTTGAGCAAGGAAATTTTTTATGTATTTGGAAAATATCCATCACAACAGTAGGATAAATCTCAGTAGGTTTAGAAATTCCAGTTGGACAAGCTTGGAAAAGTTACTGTGGATTTCTTAGATTTGTTTGAGCTTTTTCTCTACTTTCAGTACTTGGTTTTTTTGTCTTCCTTCTCACTCCAGACAAACTAGATTTTTCCCACTGACTGTCCTTCAGTTTGCCAGGTTCATAACACATCCAGTTTTGGATCCTCCCCCTTAAATCTACCTTTCCAACAGTTTCTAACATCAGGAATTCCTCCAGCCCTCAGAGAGGTGACTTATCTATGGCTCTTCCATCTCTTTATATCTGTCATGCTGAAGAATGTATCGTTGTCCAAAAGTTTTTCTCTTCATGTTTTTTCCTCATCCTTCCTCTGATTCCCATCCAGACTCAGTGATTTACTGTTTACTTCTTTCTAAAATATATCTTCAGTTCTAATTTAGATATTTGCTAGTCTAACTTTTACTTTATAGAGGCGCCTTCAGAGCAGAGAGAAGTTGTTAGTTGTAAAATCACCTTGAAACACTTCCATGGAGACAGGGATGGGGAGGAGAAAAGCCTGATAAGTCACTAATGGAATTATCTAAGAGCTCAAAAAAAACCAGGAAAGTACATCCAGAAGATTTTCTTCAAAGGGCTCTACAGTGTGCTAATTTAACACAGTTTCTAAGTGTATGGTAAATTTAAAAAACAGTTACTCCAGCAAACCAGTGCTAATAAAAATTGGTTGTTAAAGTATTCAGATGTAGCAAAATTTTACTACCTTCTGTGTGCATAGATGTTACTTAAAAAAACAAGTAAATGAATGAAACTGCTGCAATTCACTGGCATGAAATGTACACATCTGCTAGTGGTGTTCCAACAGTATCCTTAAGTTTTCAATTATTTTACCCAGTAACCTATTAACTATATATAAAACAGTTAGTAAGGAGGTCACATTCTTAAGCTATTGTACCACTTGTCTCTTTTTCTCTCTCATGCAATTTCTTTCAAAGTTTTAATAGAAATCAAATGTTGGATGTTCTGCTGTCCTTTCAAGAACAAAAAGTCACAAATCATTATAAAATAAAAGATTTTCTATTAACCATGTGCTGTTTCAAAGTTACTAATACCTGCTTTAATCAGATCACACTACTGTAAAATAGGTGTATATTAGAAACTTGTCTAGTGCATCTGTACTAGAAATATTATTTGTGAACAGCTTATCATATGTGAGAAACACATGTGAGCAACAAAGCTCTTTTGCCTACAGAACTTTTAACTCAAAATTTAAGCAATAGTTGTATTTCAAAATATTTAGTGAATTTTTTCAATGGAAAAACTTGACAAAAATAGAATATCGTATTTGGGTTATGGTTATGTTTGCCTCCTAGAGCTTCCTTTTGCAGAGTTTTGAGTATTTTTCTGTGAAGAACCCAGAAGGCTGAACATGTAAAAAATTTCCATCATTTTCTTGTTTCTCTTTACAGAATAATATTTTGTTTTGATTCCTGAGGCTGACACTACCATTTTGGTTTTATGATTTTATTTTAAACTAAGTTCAATGATTTTTGTTGACCTGTGTTTCTGATAGTTTTGAAATCTCCCAGTTATGCAAAAAAGAACTGTTTATTTTGGAGGAAATATCTTAAACCAAAAAAGTATATAACCCTAAGGGTAACATGCTGTTGTGGTTAAGTGTCTTTCTTCCTATACAAATGTTAAATTAATGTAATTTATCAGATTAGATCTTGATTTTACACTAATGACATGGTTCACAGAGGATGTATTGTACCTCTTTGAATTAATATAAATTCTATAAAGAGAAAGAAAATGATGTTTTGAATAGCTGCCAAGACACTGTTTTTAGAGCGCATGTTTCAGTTCAAAAACATGTATGGAATTCACGTCAGCATGAAGTTGAGCCTGCAAGACGGTGAATTCAAGGATTAAACTGCTCTACAGTCCCAGTGAAAACCCTGATAATGCCAGTGAACTTCTGAGAAGGCAATAAATTGTAGTTATTGGGGCACATAAATTCATCAGAGAATTAAATGTATTATGGTAGATGAGAAGAAAGTTAATTTGTAGAGGTTAAAGACATCAATTTTACATCTCTGTCATTAAGTTTCGTAAAGAAAAAAATTAAGTGGGATTAAATTATAGAAGATTAGTAACTGAAGGGCAGTTTACACATGAATCATTGATTCACTACATGACTCAGAGTTCGTAATGGGAAGGAGTATTTTTACCTTCAGTCACCCACTTACATCCAGCCCCAGCCTAAAGTGACTCAGCCCTGACCATCTGACAGCTGTTGGGTGTTCAGCTGTGCAGATGGGGAAAGTGCAGTCAGTAGACAGGGGTAGAAAACCCACCACTGTAGGCTTTTGTGGTCATGGCGAGGAAGTTAAGGATTACGTGAGCCCGTCATTTGAACTAGCCATATACTGATGAATCTCAGAGAAGAGCGTGTCATTTCTTTAGTCCCTGTTCGTGAAAGGAAGATCAATCTGCCCATCAATAAAGAATGCGGAGCTGTCGTTGGGCGTGCGTGAAATTTGTAAATGGACGTACAGCCAGGTGTTGCCAATACTACGAGAAACGTTCAAGGTGCAGATGATCCTGTCTACAGGGGGATTTTGAGTTATGTTGGCGATTATCAGTAAGCGCTTTTCTAGTGTGGATAAGATCTGAATGCAAAGAGTGGTTCGGATGCGGCAGTAGTCTTAGATCTGGTGTGGGTCTGACGTGCCACTCAGGAGCCCCGTTTTACTCTGCTTTACCCTGTTGCCCTCATCAGGTGGGATGTTGCATTTAATGAATTAATGCTGGTCCTACAGCTCTTCAGCAGACCTAGTATTCTATTATTAGGTTGTTAGAGCGGTTTTCCTTGCTATAAGAGAGATTTACAGCTCTATTTTTTTTTTACAGATAACCATTCAGAGGGACAGTGGTTTGGATGTCAGTTCCCCCAAACATGGAAAAGTGGATCCAGACAACATGCCGCATGTTGGTGGAAATACTTGGGCTGGTGGAACAGGTTTTTCATTCTTTTTTTTAAAATGCATCATTGAAGGATGTCTAAGGGAGATGCTGTGCCAGTCAAAAATGAATTTATACAAGGCCACCCTCTGCTTAGAGCTATTTTACTCAGTACAGGGTTGCTTTATTGCCAGTGAAAAGAAGTATGTTTGCAGTGTCTAACTTAAACTGTATATAGCAGATCTCTACTTCAATTACATTTTGTTGTTTCTTTTCATTGGCTATATAGAGAACCAGAAGTTTGCAGCCATAGAAACTAGGCTGAGTCATTTGCCATTCTCTTAGATGTCTCTGTAGCCGCAGCAATTTAGGTAGTGTAGGCAAGAGGCACACAGAATAGGCAAAATGCCTCCTAATTCTAAAAGAGCATGATAATGATCACTAGATAACGTGGTTTGGGAACAGCGTAAACAAACAAATCCTAGGGAGAAGACAGAGTCTGAATGAATGGCTTTGAGGACATGTACAAGACTTATATGACCTATAGTCCCCTTTGTACAAGGTGGAAACCATTATGAATCCGGACTCAAGGGACTATAAACACAGGTATTCCATTGGAGTTCTTAACGTGATAGCTGTTTGGTTTGGAAAATAATTGGCAATAAATACTTCTACTGGGGATTGTTAGCAAATTTTTTGGAGCGTCTGTAGATATGACAACAGAAGCTTTAAAGAAAATGCATTCTTATTTATTATTGAATGCATATTTTTAATTATTTTTTATCTCAATCATGTTAGGTGGGAGAGACACTGCTGGGTTAGGTGGCAAAGGTGGGCCATATCGACTGGATGCTGGCCACAGGGTTTACCAAATATCTCAAGCTGAAAAGGATGCTGTTCCTGAGGAGGTTAAGAGAGCTGCTCGAGAGATGGGTGAAAAGGCCTTTAAACAGAGGTAATGTGAAAGTCTTTATTTTCCCTTCCATTTCCCAGAAGAATTTGAAAAAGATGGCTAAAAAGAATTTTCTTTCTTAACTGTATTTATCAACTACTTTACCCTGATCATTGTCATTTAACAGCACTTACCAGCATGTGTTTAACTGTTCTGGACAAAATGTATAGAATGTTTTATTGAATTAAGCCACACTGTTAAAATGACTGTGTGATTTGGTAGAGTAAAACATAACTAGGTGAATAAGGAGACTGATGTGAATATTTACCTTTTTTTAAAAGGGATCTACCGTATGAAAATTTCTTTGAATTATGATGAATCCAGATTGTATGTTGTTAGGAATTCATCAGCTAACAAATGTCTTTCAAAATGGACCATTACAAGCAAATTGCTTCCGTTGGAAAGACCTGTAGCCAAATGGTGAGATGATTTGAACTATTAGAGCTCAGCAGAGACTTCTACACAAACCACAGATCTTCCCAGCATTAGTGTAATGCATGGTTACTAATCAGCTATTACCCAGACTATGCACAGAGATTCAGATTTTTCCACCGACTGAACTCTCAAGTCAAACTCTAGTACTTTGCATAAAAAAATCAAAGTGTATTGACAGTCATACCAAGTGAGTTTTATGTTTCAGCCCAGGACATATTGCAATGTGAGTATCTGTCTGAAAGTAGAGAGTAGTAGACACAGATTAAAATTTTCTTGCTGTTAACAAAGTGGTTCCCAACAGGGGGCAAATCTGGGTGCTGTGAGGAGCAGGTGAGATTGCCATTGGCTTCAACTGATGTATAAATAATTAGGCTGTTAAGCATAGAGCACACACTGTACATGAATCACTGTATTTAAAAACAGCAATTTATCTATTGCATTCAGGTCAATTTTATTTTTTTAATCATGTTTTTATTACTAAATTACCTGGAGCATTTAGTATTCTTGTTAGAGCATTAGTGATTAATAAAGACAGGGAAAATGTATAGTTTATGTCAGTGTTTCAAAGGAAAAGACCCTGAAAGGCAAAATACCTTTTAATAGTGATTTCATTCACACAAGCAACATACAGAAATTTAAATTAAAAATAGTCACTTAAGGTTTTGTTTTCAGGGGGAAGGCAGAGCTTGTTTTGTCTTTTTTCCTGGTGCTTTATGGGGGCTTAGGTGGGCAGGACTACTTTTAACACTTTTGACATCCCCATTCTTCAAAATTGCTTATCAGTTGCTTCATAATAGAAACCAGTGATATGTATGGTCTTGGATACTGTACATCTCTTTGTGCATATGCACATATACACACATGGCATGCTTTGATGAGTTTCTACCTTCCTGTATGGGTGATTTACAAAATTTGTGCTAGGGGAAATTCCTGAATACTGCTACATGTTGTGGAAACAGTGCAGCCGCATCCTGTAAAATCAGAGTATCTGTACATGAGATAACAATTCGTGTCCTGCTAAAACCAGAGAGCTGGCATGTAGCAGCTGTAAATGAACCCTATTCTGAAGCCACATTTGGCTTGATTATTCTGTACCTCTTGGATAGTTGTGGGAACTAACAGATAAAAGTTAAGAATAGGGAGGCTGGAGTCCTCAGGCCGAAGAAAAAAAATAAGAGGGACTGCAGATTTCACTGCTTGGTTTATACATTGTTATCTAGAAGGGAGAATTTTAATACGAAAGCTATTGATTGCTTTCCTGGCTAGATAGTACTTCTAGTGGAAAACATTTTAAATCACCCTATTTCACTAGAATGAAGTTAGCAACTGCTCTTGAATAGGTGCAGTATTTTTCATGGTATTTTTCTGAACTAGCTTTCACTGTGGATTGATGTAGAGTCTAACAAAATAAAACTGCACATGAAGTTTTTTTTGTTTGAAACAAAATGTTTTCTTCATTGATGTGAAGATACTGAACTCTGTCGGCAGGATCCATGAAATAAAGTGTACAGCACTGAAAGTTACCTTTTCCTGCCTCTAATGAATAATAGTTGGCTATGACCATGTCTATGCAAAATTCAAAATAGAAAAAGACATAGTCATACTAAAGACAACAAAGATTTCATGTTTGATATTAATATTATCATTAAAGGGCTAGTCTAAACAGCAATTCTCATGTATACTGTATGTTCCGGGCAAGTAACTTGTGATGGTATTAAAAAACTTGTCATTCAAAATATAACTAGCCTATACATACTTTACTATCCATTTATAGTTCATTTAAAAATCAGTATTTTCAGAACAGTGTGAGTGAGGTTATGCTGTTACAAAAGGCTTGTTTGAAATGAGCTGTGCGTTTGAAATAAGCCAGTGTGTTTTAGCTCAGGACTGAACCCAGCCACGTGCTGGATGGTAGGGTGGGCATATACACAATTGCTGCCTCGCTACATGATGCTGGGTCATGGAATATATCAAATGGTGCACACTCCCAGCATATCCACTTGTCCCCTAGCTCATTCTTCACCGTTAGACCTTTGTAATTACATTGCAGTTTTGAGTTTCACCAGCTTAAGAGTATCTGCTTAGCTACGATGTTGAGAAGAATGATACAGAACTTTAAGTGGGCACATCTTAACTTATAGAAAAAGCATATATCTGTTTTTATAGTGCAGGTGTTGCACTCTCTGTTAGGCCTCTGGACAGAACAGTGTTCAGTGACATGACTCATTTTTTGTGGGGGAGCACATTTCTGTTAATGTTCATTTAAAACTTCTTTGTTTCAAGGTTTCATCATTTTATGAAGCACAAAGATAGGTATTTGAGACAGAGTTACTAGTTGTAGGTCTTCAAGGACAGATTTTATAGTGTGTCTTTACTTAACCTTTGTGTTAAAGCATGGATCGTGATATGTTTAGAATACTCCGACGGTGAAGTAATGAATAGACAGTCATGATCCTTTTATGTACAGATAGCAACACCTGAGCCAATAAAACCTTTAGAATTTGATCACAGTTTTCAGAACATCTGATTTACTTCCCAAACATTAAAGCAGATTAGGAGAGAGACAAAGGATTAGTAACTTTAATAAGTTTTAATGTGATGCAATCCCTGTAGACATTGGTGATCACCTGCCTTGTCAAAAATTCACAAAAGCGGCTGCCACTTCTTTGATTTCTCTCTTGTGTGTGGTTATTACAGTCTGAATTTCCCCATTATCAAGTAAATAAACTTGTAATTTACATACATAGATGGATGATATGCTAGTTTCCTAAACTGTTCTTAGCTCCCTGTTCTTTGCTTTAGATTGAAAGAGATTCAGATGAGTGAATATGATGCATCAACTTACGAAAGGTTCTCTGGAGCAGTCCGACGTCAAGTTCAGTCACTCCGCATCATCTTAGACAATCTGCAGGTAATCTTAGATTCACTGGTAAAGGAACATGATGAGCTCATTACATTAGGCCCCAAATATTATCCTGCTAATATCCTGTTACCATCTGACTATTGTATCTTTGAGGGCTAAAAGCAGGTTCAGGTTATAATCATGGTAAGGAAAAACAGTCTCATATTACTATTTCAAGGCAGCTTTAAAGTGGATCCCAGTGCTCATCTCTACAAGTTACAGTATTCCCATACCACAGCTTACAGAGATTACTTATTCAGGAGCACAATTTTGCGAAAGAAAATGCTATACGTTATTAAAAGAGTATGTGGTGGTGTGTAGCTCACAGCCTTTGTCTTTACTTCCTGTCCAAAAGACTTTTTTAGCTTAGAAGTGCAAATGCTATAGCTGATAAAAGAAACACTCACTCCAGGTCATAGCTTTACTGTATATGCAGCTGAAAACATGAATTTTTCTCAGGTTTGTTTTTAACTTTTGCTAATAAAAATAGGTGTAGCCCAAATCTAAGTGGAAGCTGACTAAAACCACCAGTTTGCCTTTCTTCTAGCAATTGGTCCTGTGGGTTGTTCTAGATTTTAGTAATACTAGTGTTTATATATGGGGTAAATAAAATAAAAAGTGCATTGTTTCTAGGAGGAATCTGCTAATCTTCAGTGACAATTAAAGGAAAATTAATTTTACTCCCTCTAAGACATCTCCGATTAAAAATATTTCTGTTGAAGGCTACCAACCACTGGTATACATATACCTTAGTCTGTTAGTTAGTCACTGTGCTGTGTCTAATCGGTCTCCTTACTTCAGCAATAAAACTGAAACATAGAAAGAAATTACTTGGTATGATCGACAGACTCCCTCTGGGTCAAAAAATCCAATCCCCTGGTACTGCAAGTAAGAAAGGTAACATTTTTCTTTGCCTTACTTATATCTTTAAGCCATTGTGACTACAACAACACTACTATAATCACATATATACACAGAGAACCATTAGCTGGTTTTATTATGAATGTGTCAATTCAGAGAGCTCCTCATATAATGAACATTTAAGATGGTCACGATTAGGTGATTCATGCACCTAATATGTGTGTTCAGGCCATAGGCTTTTGGCTTGTAAAGGCAGGTTTCAATTGAAAAATTTTAGGTATAAATCTCAGTTTTTCCTACGTCATTTATATCTAACTGCTTTTTTTACCACGTTTCTAGTAGACATGCCGCTGGAAGCACACTCTAGGTGTGAAGTGAATAAGTGAATCTTCAGTTTAAAGTCTTTTTTTAGTCTGCCTTATCTATTAGTTAGAGCCAAAATTCTTACATTCAGGGATCACGTTAATCATAATCAAAATATAACATATTTTAACATAAGGAGATGTATCCTGTTGTTTTGTTAAAAAGGTCCTTTTAATATCAAGGCAAAGTCTTATAAGCCTCCGTATTTTATGAGACTTTGCTAACTTCCTGCCAAAATCTATAACAGCTAACCACAGAGCTAGCAAATGTACTTTATGATGAAAAAAACGAACTCACTGAATTTTGAAAAGCTAGGTCATTGAATAAGAGCAATATTGAAAGCAAATTTTTAACTTTATAAAATTTTATACAGATTTTGGTAGGTTTTTTTATTAGAAGATGCATTAGGAAAATGAAGATAAATGATAACAGGAGTTACTTAGTTGCAGAATGCTTTCTGTTAATTGGGTTAATTCTGCTGAGTCCAAGCACGTTTCATGTTATCTTTTTGAGAAAAAAATTATTTGAATTCTTCAGCATGGTACATCATTCAACCCTGATGAAGGACTATGCCTCTGTCTCCCCGTTTTTCTGGATAGTCCTATGTATGCCGTGGCTTCTCCGCTAAAACTGTTTTCTTTCTGTTATCAATCAGACATTCCTCACTTCTCAAATAAGAAGTCAATGGCACTGTCAGTTGCAGTAAACTTTGCAGCTCAGATACCTGTGTGTTTTTAACTTTGTGAAAATCCCAAATTACCTTCTCAGTAGAGAACGCTTTTGGCTTTTTAAAAATGTTTGAGTTTGCTTTGTTTCAAACTCACTGTGTTCACATAATGGAAATATATTGTCCATGTTTATTTAACCTGGATTTTCTTTTCAACATATGCCTTTTTATTGTAAGGCTTGTGAGTTTTTTGAAAATATGTTCCTTTGATTAGGTTTTACATCCCAAGAATCAAAAGGCTGGGATTCAGGTCCAGTTGTTGATGGCTCACAAAAATGAGTAGCAGCAGAAAGAGATGTTTGGAATAAGCTGATACTTGAAAGTGATACATAAATATGGTCTGAGAATGTAATTTCATTGTTCATTTTACTTTGCATAACTCACTGATCTCTGTCAGCTCTTTGAACAACATTAACAAAACATTATGAGTTGTCGTTTATCTTCTGTAGAAGTAGCAAAGCCAGAAGTCCAGGAAATTTGGTCAATGATGAGCTTTCTCCTCTCTCCTAATGCTGGCTGATTCAAAAGCTTATGGTCAGTCAGTCAGTCACTCAGAAAGGCCTTCTTGGATTTTAGATGACTTGCCTTCCAGAAAGTACTTCTCTTTTTATTGATTATTACAGAGGGAATCTGCAGCAACTGTCCCTGTAGCTTCTGAGCATCATTTGGGCACCTACATTTAAACTGGGCAAACCTGAGCCGGTCACCAATTTAGACCATGTGGGAACTGTCTGCTCATAGCAGCAAGAATAAAATAGCGGCAGTCCTATAATAAACATGGCTCAGGGAGCTGACGATGCAAAAACCCTGTGCCCCATCAGTAGTGGTTTTCCGATTTCAGCAGCTAAGGGAACATATGCATAATGTTTTCCCAGAAACAAATGCAGACCACAACTGGCAGTGTTTAATACCATCTTATACCGTTACGAGTTACATATTTAGATGTGATCACTTCACATACACAACTTTTTCTGTGATATTTACAGACATCACAGTTACATTTTGTAATTTTTTTTGTAAATATGCCTTTGGTATCTGTCAGTGAAAAGAGTTACTGCAGTGGTGTATTGTGATCAGCCATTGCCATGCTGATAAGATACAATATCTAGCACATTTTTCTAATTTCAAAAGCAACACAATGAATATATATACAGTATTTTTTCATCAATATGGTCACATTATATTGCAATAGTAATGGGTTGTATGCACTTTCTAGTAAAATATCAAAGCAAGCTATATATGTAATAGTTCTATTTTTCTCTTAAAATTGTAAATGGTTTTAAACTTACGTTGCTTTCAAGCTTATGAAAATTATATATTGAAAATGCTTTGAAGCTTTTTGGTAAAATCTATGTGCATTATATAACACATGTGCTTAAGGGGATTTTTTTCAGCTTTTATGAAAGGAAATAAATTCTTAGGAATTCTGCATGGGAGAGGCAGATGCTAAGTAGTCTAAATAATTTTAGCATTATTTTGGAAAGAGGTTAGGTCAGATTTTGTCGGCATTCTTTCCTATTTTAGGAGAGAATGTCAACTCTCTGTTCCTCCAATAAAATTTCAGTTCAAATACTGGCTTTTGTTCAGTTCAAATACTGACACAACCTAACTAAAAAACCTGTTTGTCACAACTATGTTAATTCTACACTGTAAAAGTAATTAATCAAAACATTTTGCTTGTGGTTTTGAATTATTTCTGCCCACTTATTTTCATAGGTAAGTAGTCCATTAGTCTTGAGTAACTATAGGCTACAGACAGTAGTCCAGAACTCCTTCTTCCATACACACCAAAAAGAAAAACTCATAAATTTTGACCAAAGCAAAAGCAAAGCTCCTCTGAGGCTTAGGAAGCCATCATCTGACTGCTCAGACTGTACAAAATTATAAAGATTTGTCCTCTCAAATCCCAGGCCTGCAGTTTACTGGGGATTTGTAATGTAACACTTCCTGCTCGTCACAGAGCAACTGATTTTCATTCCTGAGAACCAATATTTAAGGCAGTTTGTGACCTGCTGGCTATTTGATTTTCCTCCAGCTGCTGACCAGCAATTTGCTGAGAGTGCAAATGCATTATACATATATAAATTTAAAATCTTCTTTCCTTGCTGGGCTTACTACTAGAATGAACAACTTCAACCTGAAGATTTAAGCAGAAATGAAATAAACCATGAAACCCATGTATGCAGACTTTGCTGTCTTTAGATGGATCTTATGTATTATGAACCATGATGAAGCTATCCATTGAAAACATTCTTAAATGTGTTGTTTATAATATTGAAACACTTGAGTCTTCAATCTGAAGTGCTTGCTTCTATGTACAGGAGTGCCGTGAATATTTGAGTTCCTGGATTGTAATGTGTGTTCATCAAGTCAGGCTGTAGGTAACCAGTGTTCTTTGAAAGAAAATAAAAGAAACATTCAGTGTCTCAGTCTCTTGAGTATCACAATTTTCAAGGCTTTTATTTTAAAATATAAATATAGTTATAATATAAATAATAGATATATTTATAAAATGTAAATAATGACTATTACTTTAAAAGAAACTGCTTACCATTACCTAAGGTAAATACTACTTAGTTTTACCTTTAAGTCACCCAATGTTTTTTTCTTGTGCTGCTTGGATGGCGAACACATAACAAATGGTCAGTTATGCATGTCCTTCTGGTTGTATGTGTTTCTGCACAAGCTACACAGATTTCCAGCACATCTGCAAGAAAAAAGGTTAGCGTTTCCGCAGTCCGCAGTTAAACTCCCATATATGAAATGACTTAAGACAAAATTAGAGAGGGAACGTGTTCTTTGTCAGTGTTAATTTTTCTTTCAGAGAAAAAGAGCAGGACAGCTACGAAAATGAATACGGATTTCTTTGACTTTTGCCAAAACTATCACATCATTACAAAGAAAATTCATTCATATGTCATGTTCAGTGTGTCTTAAATTGCTTAATCACATCACTGAGTGAATTAAGGTTTCTTTTCTGTTGTAGGCCAAGGGTAAGGAAAGACAATGGCTGAGACACCAAGCTGTTGGAGAGCTGGATGATGCCAAAATCATTGATGGGCTGACAGGAGAAAAAGCCATATATAAACGACGGGGAGAACTTGAGCCACAAGTAAGTATCCGGCACGTAGCAGGGAAAGGTAGGGAAGTGCTTAACCAGTTTGCTGTTTTCATAGTGGCTGTACAAATATAAGTGGAGTTTCAGTGAGTTATAGGGATGAGAAACTCAGAAGAATCTTGGGAAGTCCCTGAGACAGACAATCACAAGATAGAAGATTTGATTCACTTCTTATAGTCATAACATGTATTTGCTATTTGCCACTCTCAGAGAGAGGATGCTGACCTAGGCAGTCCTTTGTTTTGAACCAGTGCAACAGGTTTTATGTTCTTATTTTATATTTTATTGAGCTGAAGGCAATTAGCACAAAACATTTTGTTTGTTTGTCTAAGAAAAAGGAAAGTATTTTCTCATTAAATTTAATTTAATTTTCGATAATAAATACCCTGATACCCTGGGAAGTTTAAAAAAAAAAAAGGTGTTTTACAAATGTCTTCTCCTTATTACATGGTATGCAAAGAATTTCAACTTCCACAGATATTTGGATTTACAAGAATAAAAGTTATAATGGGAAAAAAGTGCGAGGAAAAGCCATTAAGATTCGATAAAGTTGTCTGTCCTATGACTCAATTCAGCCATTCCTTAGAAGACATTATCGTTAGGCCTGTGTGAGTCAGCAATAGAGAAACCACTTGAATCAGACCAGCAAAACCTGGCCAAAACTGGTGGTGCTAGTCCATAATATAATATTTAACAGTAATACTTAATGGCAGATTGCAATTTTTAACTACACGAAGAATTTCTTTTAAATAGCTGAGTACAGCATCTTTTTGCACGTCAGCTACCCACATCTGATGAATCCCTGATATTATTTTTTTATGCTACTTGGTCCTGATGTCTGTTGCTTTGAACAGTTTATGGAACTTGGCACTGCCTGTATGAAAGATCAATAAGGGAAAAGTGATTAGATCTTAATTTCTCTTTTTTTTTTCAAAATGTATTTACTCAATGTATCAGTTTTAAGGTTTTGTAAAAATAATTCAATTAGGAAAAAAAAGGACACCTTTAAGTTTTGAACAAAAACCAAAATAAATGTAGGATTTAATGGGCCCTCTCTCTCCCTTTGTTTTTGGGAGGACAGGGATGCCACAGTCCATTAAGAGAGTAATTAAAAGAATAAAGCACACAAATTCTTGCAACCCTTTACAGGTAAAAGAAGCATTTTAGTTATTTGTTTTTAATGTGACTCATTTTTTGCCAGATCATCTTTAATAGCCTTGTACTTGAATCCAGACTCATCTCATTGCACACTAAATAAAACACCTCCCTTGAATGGACTGTGCCAAAAATTGTTAAAACAGATGGGGATTGTTTTCAGGAAAAAATAATGGTTTCAGCATCAGAATGAAGAAGAAACTAGTAGTTAATTAGAACAAGATTTCAAACATTTTTGGAATGTTATTAACCTCAGCAGACAAGTTTTTACAGTCTTATATGGGTCCCTGTTAGTACCATAAGCCAAGCAAAAGCATTTCCATTATGAGCCTTGGCAGGAAGAGCAAATTTGAGAGTCTCTTTACTGAAATAAAATATTAAGAATCAAAACTGAGACAGAAAAAGTATTTTCCTGACAAGCATGTGTGGAATTTTTTGACGTATTTTATTTCCAGTCATTGAAGGTGAGGGGAAAGAATGAATTGAGGTATCTGTTAAGTAACTGGTTTGAAACAGTTAGAAAAAAGGTTAAAATGTTTTTGGTCTTTTTTAAAAAATAATCAGTGTTTGCTGGATAAAAGTTTCTTGCTTCGCAGAGTGCGTTGGGTTCTCTTTTGGAAATGTTTTATCCTTGCTGATGTTTAGCTTTCCCACTGAGATGGGGCTTTTTTCTGCTGTGTTTCCCTGTCAGCCTGGGAGCCCCCAGCAGAAACCTAAACGCTTGCGCCTAGTGGTGGATGTTTCTGGTAGCATGTACCGCTTTAACGGGGTGGATGGACGACTGGAACGCTCCATGGAGGCTGTCTGCATGGTCATGGAAGCTTTTGAGAATTATGAGCACAAATTCAAGGTAATTACAGCTGGTCTAGGAGCTCTGTGGTTATTGCACAGGCTGTGTGGAGCAGTGGAAAAAGTGTTTCAGCAGTCAGTCTAGCCAAAGAACATTATTCATTCCCGCAAGGAAATAAAGACATTAATCTGTTTCTAGCAACCTGAAAAATAATACTAGTGAATGGATAAGAAACATTACACGCTTCAGCAGGGGAGAATTCAATCTAAGACTTTTAAGACTTCGATTTAGTGAAATATGCTGCCTTTTTCTGTATTTATCTGTTTATTTGTTTCTTTGAGCAGAAATGCTTAAGCCTGCGGAACACAAGTAAATAAGAGCTTCAGGACATGCAAAGATGCCCAGCCTTTCCATCTGCCCAGAGTACAGACAGTAGTACTTTGTCATGGGAAAAGACCAAACTCCTTTGTCCATTACTTGTGTTCTCTTCCAGTTACCTGGAAGGAAGCAAGAAAATAATTTCTTATACTGAAAGATATTATGTTCCAAATGTTATTTAATGGTAGCCTGCAAAGGAAATGTAAATAAATTTTATACTCTTTTTTGTCTCAGTAAGCCTAAACAAGGTCTAGGGTATGTTTCTTTAACCTTAAAAGAAACAGGAATAGTCAGTCTCAAGTTAATACTTGACAAACTCAATGTTTAATGGAAGAATAAAGGTGTCCAATGCCTTTACTGAAGAGCATCTCAAACAGAAGACTTAAAATACATCTGAGCAAAATGTAAAATCTCCTAAACAAAATTCATAGAAAACAGTCCAGATCAATTTAGCCAGGTCTGCTTCACATTGTTCCTCCGGCAGCATAATCCTATAATTCTGTTCTTCCGTAGAACCTCCTGTACAGAAACAGGCCATGTGGAGGCATGTACTTCTAGAATGTCTTCTAAAGTACAGTCATGCAGACTTCCATTTGTCAGGGAAGAGGCTATAAAAGGAGACAGGCATTATGTTTTTAGCCTACTTTCCTAAGGAGACGAGGAGTGTGCTACCATACTCTCTGGCAGTCATGCTTTCTCCCCTTTAAACATGCTTAAACAGAGTATGTTGCCCAATTTCAAACAGATTTGAAACAGTGGTTTTGTTCCCAAAGACACTAAATTCCTGCAAATGTCATGAAGATAGGCCAGATAGAGAGTTTGTTTGTATTCCTGTTCGAGAAAAATGCTGTGACGATAAGCTTAGACCTTAGCCCGGAGAAGCCATGTGGGAACTCAACTGCAATTAAGAAAATCATGGAAAATAAGGAGTTTATTGGTTCAACTGCTCATGCGTCTCCTGCTCACCCTTAATAGAAAGCTGATGACAGATATTAACAGGGCAGTGTAATTCCACAACACAATTTGTGTAGCTTGGTAAATCGGGCATATCTGAGCACCACGCATAGTAGTACAGCCAAATGCAGGATCATTCACAAAGGAAGATGAAATAGAAGTAGTGGACACAATAATAAATATGATATATTGGGGTATAGTCAACATGGCTTTTGTAAAGGGAAGTAATGCATTCTGAAGAGTCTATATGTATGTGACAGGCAAGGTTGGTTGATAGAGTCTCCATAGCCAAAAGCATTTGACAAAGTCCCTCACCAGAGGCTTACTAAGAAATGATACTACTTTGAGGATAAAAAGGAAAGCCTTCAGAAGGATGAACTACTACTTAAAATATAGAAAACAGACTAAGTGGTCATTTTTTAGAGTGAAGAAGTGCAGGAAGGTCAGTGGTGGAACTGTATTGGGATTTGTGCCAGAGCCCATGTTGATATATTGTTCTATATATTCATAAGTAATCTATAAAAGGGGATGGATAGTGAGGTGACAAAAGTTGCTGGTTGTATGAAGTTATTTGGGAAACAAAAAGGGAAATCCAGTTGCAAGAAGTTGGAGAAGGACCTGGCCATAAATGGTGACTGGGAAATAAAATGGCAGATGGTGCTCAGTGCTATTAAATGTAAAGTGCTGCAGATGGAAGAAAACAATTCTGATTTTAAATACACAGTGAGGAAGTCTCAGCTATCTATTAGTGCTCATTCTCAGCTATATAGCGTTCAACAAAGAAATCTTGTAATTATGTTGTATGGTTCTTTGAACACTCAGTGCCCACCAGCTGTCAAAAAAGCTAATTGAATGTTAGAAACTATTAGCAAAAGAACAGAGAATAAAGCAGAAAGCATCAGAATGCCTCTGTAAACATCCATATCATCCAAGCATTCACATCAGCAGTAATGTGTGCAACTTTGGTCCCCTATCTCACAAAAGTTCTTGTAGAGCTGAAAAAGAAGAAAGGGTGAGAAAGATTACAAAGGTTATGGAAGTGTCCCCATACAAGAAATGGCTAAGTAGGCAGGAACTTCTCAGTTTGGAGGAGATAAAAATCAAGGAGTTGATAAAATCTTCAGTAAAATGGAAACAGTGACCAGGGGACAGTTGTTCATTCTGTTCTACTACAGCCATTCTGCTCTTGTTATGAACAATTAATTATTTTACATTTACACAACAGAGGACAGTGGCTTAGAAGGTGATGACACTGAAAAAAAGATGTAGTGCAGTGGTAGATAATCAGCTGTCCTTATTTCCGTTGCAGCTCTATAGCTGAGAACCCATATGTGACCCTCAGGTACATGGTAAAGGAATAATATGTAGAAGTACAGACAGACAGCCCACTCCGCAGAATTCGTAAGATCGTTAAGAACTGTCTTCAGTTCCGGGATTTTAAAATCTGTTTCATTGCCTTTCAAACCCCTCTGTGTCTATTACAGATTATTATATTTTGCTTGGCAATAGTTGCTATTGGCCAGTGTTTTGCTCCGCACATAGATGAAACCCTGTATTTGGCCATGCAAATAGCTCAAAGTGCAGTTAGTTGTAACAGTAAATGTGCCTCTCTAACAACCACTTGCCATATATAAAAACACTTACACCAAAAACGTGCAGTTATTAGATATGAAAATTGCCACTCTTTGATGATAGTAAGACCAGAGCAGTAATGCTATCCTTACAGTCTCTGAGTCAAGAGAGCTGTAAGGCCAATTTTATACTTAAAATAAAAGTGGTGAGGAAGATGCTGGAAATTTTAGTGACGTACCAAGGAAAAAAAGTTGTCTTCAGCTTCTACATCTGTTCAACTTCAATTGCCTCTAGGGTAACTATCCTCCATTTAAGGGCTCCTTCCACTGGATAGAGAACTTTGGGGGGCCAGTAACAGCCCGTTGATTCAAGGCTGGCCAGATCCAGTGTGAACTCTGTCAACTTCAGAGCTGCTTTTGCCAAAGGGAAGAAAAGTATTTTTCTTCCTCCACATCTCTCTGAGATGCCTCATTGGGATTTGATTCACTCTAAGCATAATATCTACAAGAGTAGACCAGAGATGACTAGGACAGCAGACAAGATGTGTGGCCTTATGTTTCACTGGCCACTGAAGTCATCCCCCAAAATGAGCACAAACAGAGGCATTTAACAGCTAGTCATGTTGGAACCATATTCTTAACATGATCCAGTGATTAGGCTAAAGTATCTCTTTTTAGCCTACATTTCACAGGCTTCTCATACGAGAAATCTCCCATGCATGTGCTATTTGACTCTTTGAGTCATTCCTTTGATAAAAATCAATAGCATTTCTGAAATCTCCAGCTCAAAAATACAGATTTGTGTGTGTGTGTGTGTGTGTATGATCTGGTGTGGCAGTTGCTACACCTGCATGAAAGCGATCAGTAACCAGAACATGTGCCAGTTCCTGAGTTTCTAATGAGTGTAATTAGGTCTTCAGAGAGTAAGAGAGCCAGTGATTGTTTAAAAATATCAGTGACTCTGGTCTGTAAAACACTGACACTTTGCAAGATGCTGCTGATTTTTCTCAGGACAAAGCTGAAGTTTGGGTATGTCTGCAAAAATAGCATACATTTCTCATGTCTGAAAGAGGATGCGAAAAAAGAGAAAAGAACACACAACTGTGTTGTGTGCAATGAGAAATCTGCGATTTACCACTTTTTTCTTTCTCTTCCTTATCCTCTTCTTGCCTTCCAAGAGTGGTTTTATAAAAATAGACTTTTTTGGCCTTTAGATATGCCTGCTGTTATCTGTTCCTGTTGTAGCCCCATCTGCAAGGGTCACAACAACATGCGCTGCAAATTTGAGGGGTTTCTTGTACAACTTGTGTGGAACCTGGGGGACCATCAGGCTTGTTGAGCAAAGCAAAGGGGATTTACATAGTAAAGTTCCCTTCTGCTGTCTGAGTGCAGTGCAAACTTTGGAAACCAATTCTTGGTTCAAGATCACTTTTCAGCTGGTGCTTGGTTTAGTTCTCTGCTAAATAAGGTTGTGAATCAATCAGATGGGCTTTTCCTTGGTTGTCTTATCCTACCAGCTGAACTTTCCCCATGTGTGGTACCCCTTCGTATCACTGATGATGTTGATTGTCTGATTGGTCTTTACAGCACTGAATGAAGGTGCAGAATACTTTCTCCCTGCCTTCTTATACAGAAGAGCTAAGTATTGGGTGTGTGACTGTACCAAGCAGGTAACGAAGTTATCCTTCATAAAACGTCAGACAAGTGCCAGCAGGTATTTGTCAGCTGTTTATGCTTGCGTAGGACAACCTGCCTGCTTCCATTTCCCAGAAGTGCAGGCAGTGAATCATTCCTTGTCAAGGGGGAAATGGGAGGCTCATCCCACAGTCGGGAAATGCATTTAAATTAACAGCCATGTTTCAAAGCCCTCCTCCAATGTCATCTCATCCATGCTTCCTCTGAAGTGCTTTATTAAAGAAAAGAGTGGGAGTAACTGAGATAATATAAGCCACATTCTCAGTCTCATCCTAATAATGGAAATTAAATACGTTCCTACAAATGCCCCTTGGCCCCTTTAAATGTGTGGATGCATCAGTGCATCACCTATATATGTAAGTTATGAGAAGCAAGTTATTTTGCAGGATTAAAGTTCTTATATCTTTTGTACATCTCATTTTAGGTGCCAGTTATTTGAAAATGTACAGAACGGCAGTTTGTTCTAGCCGAGGTAGTATTACATCTGTCATGCAAACCATATGGTTTTATATCATCCCTAATTACTGTCATTTGCACACATGATGGCAGATTTAGGAGGCATGTCCAGTAAATTATCCAACAGCAATTTTAAGAAGCCTTTAAAGTATTGTGAGTGGTTCAATAAATGGCATGTTATGTAACTGGTAGGAAAAGCCTGAATTGTTATTTATAGCAATAGTAAAGGGATATTGCAGATTTTATATGCCCATTTCAGCATTCCCCATTTGTAGAATATACTATGGAGGCAGCACTGTTAATTCAGGAAAAAAAGAAATGTTCTGCATGCTTGGCAGAATAGTTTCTTTTAATAATAAACAAAACAAAAGGTTTGAAATAAATTCAGAAAAAAATAGTGTTCAGTGTTGTCCAAAGAAGAGATGAATTTATAAAGATCGAGCCCTCCAGCAGAGGCCTGTCCAATTCGCACTGCCTTTACATTCAGCATGCGTCTTCTTTCAGCTTTTTAAATGCCTTCAGAAATTAAACCTTTTGGCATGGCAGCTGCAGAAGACAAAGTCTTCCATTTTACCCATTTTAGGCAGCAGCAACCATCCATTCAGTGCAAAATGTGACAGCGGAATAGGGATTGTTTTAACCTGTAAGGAAAGAAACCAACAAAATGATGCTATTTCGAGAGACATGTTTACATATTGCGTACTCACAGCTCTGAATAGGCTATTGGAAAACGAGCCGCTGTCTACCACAATAATAAATTAATTCAATGAAGCTTGCACTGTGGCAAACAAGTATTTTGCTGCTGGATTTGTCCTGAGAGCCTATGTTTGCAATCTATTTTGCAAAACAAAACAAAAGTCAGGTCCAAGTAAGATCGTATCACAGGCTCTTCTCTCACTTTTAACTCCATCCACATAAATTCTCCTAGGGAATTTATGAGAAAAATGCATTGGGTCCCTGCTTCTCAGAGGCCCTTTTTCTGTGCTGCTCTTTAGCTCCAGCACTCGTGCAAAGGAAGGAAACTGATTTTGACAAAGCGTGCATGTGTCTGCACGTGTGGGGGTTCCCAGCTGGCCAGGGCTGTGGAGCTGTCTGCACCTTTTCTTTAAAATGAGTGCACCAAGATCACATCAAATCACTCAGGGTTCATTTTACTAGAACACAAATTAGAAGGAGGTAATAATTTACTGAAAGAAAACCTGGATGAGAGATTTAAATCCTCCTTCTTTGCCCTTGCAGAGTGGGGTTCTTCGCTCCCGTTTTACTGTCCCAAACTCTGTTTTGCTAAGCTGCGGTAGACTCCATACATTCCCGTGGGGAAGCATCTCCCTTCTGTCACCTCCAAAGCTTGGCTGTGAGCCTGCTCCCATCCCTCCCTCCCAGGGAGGGTCTCCAGGCTGCAGTCTTATGCTGACTTAAGTCAATCCAAGTCAGTGCTGCTACGTCCCTGTCCCCACCTTTGCCGGGGCACAAGTACTCATCTGACCTCGCAGTTTGGAGAGCTAAACTGCCCAAAAGAAGCCTCATGGTCATTAGCTTTTGGCCGCTCCTGGTCCTTGACTTGACTTCCAGGTGATCAGAGGACCATAAGGACCAGCACGTGAGGGCTGGTGACCACAGCGCTTCTCCTCCGCAGCGCAGGTGCTCAGGCACAGCGGGATCTCCCCCTGCTTTTGGTGAGGCCCCACTTGACCCAGGATGCAGCAGCCAGGACAAAGCAAACAGGCACTTCTTCCCTACCGCCTCGCCACACTTTTTTAATCACAAATAGCATAGTAAACTGTCGGCAAAGAAACAAGGAAGCAGATAACATCTTTTAAATATAAGTACGTGTACTCCGGCGCATGCATGAGCACACACGGAGAATAATACAGCGAGCCAAGGAGGGAGCAGACAGGACATGATGTTCTCAGGTAAATGGCTTTACATGCCTGCGATAGTTTGCTCAGATCATTTCAGTCTCACCTTGCCCATACCGGGGTTGTATGTTCCCACCTTGTGCAAGAATGTGGAGGGGACCCAACCGTAGGGTCAACCTCTGGTGTTTCATCTAGGAGCTACAGCAGTTCCCTTTATACAGACTGTCACACTGAGTTTACACCCAGCCTTTCTGAGCTGAAAGGTTGGTCCGTTATTAGTGTGTGCCAAGAACCAAAATGATATTCCCAAATAGCAAAGTTTGGCCTGTTCCCATGAACTCAATATGGCAGAGCTGATACCAGGACAGCTGGTGGGAGAGGTCCATGAAATGCTGGGACGGAGCTCGTTATGAAAGAATCAGGCTTCTTTGTACACAGGAGGATGACAGCATTTTGCTTTACATAATTAGGTGGTTGATTTAAAAGTCATACAGAATACAAAACTGCTCAGCAAAGGATGTGCAGGGTTTCGTAATTAAGAGCCTACCCTGAAGATCTGTGGACATTTCTGACATTACATAAGAACCACATTAGCACTGTATATTTTCCGCTCCATTAAACCACTGCTTTATTTAGTTCCTCTGATTCGAATAATCTCTAGTTTTTAAAGCAATACACATGCACGCTCTCTTTGTGTGTGGTTCACGTTCTGGATTTATTCCTGTATTAATTCAGAAGTATGTTGAATGTAACCTCAATGTTATTCTTAAAATTTGTGTATTTTCATTTGCCATGTTGTTTCTCCAGGAAAGGTAATGGTTTGGGGAAGACAGAAGCCCCAGATAAATATTCATCAGGAAAGAGAGAGTCTGAAGCATTATTGGGGATAAGAAATAGGTTTTGAAGAGAAAGCATGTGTCAAACTGGAAGCTTTACGTGAGGCTGGGGAGCAAACACAAGAAATGGAAGAGCTGAGGAGAACAGGAATGGGAAAAGCCAACAGAACAGAATGAAATGGAAGTACGTGGGGACTAGGTTATGTAAAGATTTCCTAGGGGAAGGAAGTCTGGGTCATGTGAGGCTGTCATAAAATGGTCTGACCCTGGGTGAAATAATGTGGCACGTTTGCTGTTTTGCAGAGGGAGGTGTCACCTTTAAAAATGTTCCAGCTGCTATAGCTTGCTTTTACTCTTGATATATTTTTAAGCAAATTAGTGGTATGGAAACAATTAAAAAGAGCTTTGTCGATAAAGAATGCCATTTCCCCAGTCTCCGGAACCCGACTTACACCAAGTAAAGTAGTTTTCAATAGGAAAGAAAATTCAGAAAGTCTTAGAGGATGAGACCTGCCTTTCAGCAAATGATTATGTGGGAATTACGGCTGGTGAACCCAGCAGGGACCTGTAGGCAGTACTTGAATAAAAGGTAACAGAAAGGCAAAATATTGCACAGGGCTCCCTGTCAACTAAAGACAGGTCTGTGCCAGCTAGTCAGGAGAAAACACAGGCGTGTTCGTGTTGAGGAATTGCCAGCTCAGGTCTCTCCAGGCTCAGGATCCATGCACTGTGCTCTATTATTTGGTGTAGACAGCTCTTAAATCCACTTTTGTCCTGCTCATGAATTTCCCCTGGGGTGACTGCCATGTCCACAACACAAAGGGCAGGTCAGGACCTTGCCATAACTCAGCTTGTCTTGGTTTTCATCTATCGACAATAAAAATCTCACATAAAACAAAGGTCTTCCCAATACTACATTATTTGTTCAACAAGATATTTGAACTATTACAGCTCTACATGTCATGTTTTTGCAGCATCTTTCACAGGAGAATGATGTGGCGACCATCTCCTTTGAAAACGTACAGAGACTCTTGGAATTCACTTCTCTACACACTTTCAGCAATGACTTTGATCTGTTATGCACAAAAATAAGGAGTACTGATTTTCAAAAAAGAAGGCTTGTAATACTTTTTTTTTCAGAGCAGAATGAGGTCACAAAAAAGATCCCTCAAACATGGGAGCTACTCAAACAATGCACTTCTTGTTTGTCAGACTCAAGAGGACGAAAATTGCTACTTTAAGAAAATAAGTGGACAATGTAAGAGGGCAAGGTCTTGATCTTATGCATCACCGCTCCGCAAGTGGTGGGATGATGTGAAAAACAGACCATGGAAATAAGTAACTGTTCTTTAATGTCATTATTTAGCAATTTTTTCCCATGTTTTCATGTTGGTGAGAAATTGCAAGTAGTTCCCTTAAGCAGCTCATAAACAGAAGCAGGGAACAGTATTTGGATTTTCTTGTTGAAAGCAAATTGCCTTTGATCTGTCTCGTGTCATTGTGACCCAAGGGCCCTTCGTGACTAACAGCTGACTGATGAAGTTTCTTTCTTGCAGTATGACATTGTTGGACATTCAGGAGATGGCTTCGACATCACCTTGGTTGGGAGTGACAAAGTACCCAAGAATAATAAGCAAAGATTAGAGATTCTTAAGGTAAATCCTACTGATAAGTGATGATGGATAACTAAGGATTTTATGCCTGCAAAGATAAAATTGTAGGTAGGTCACAGGATGCAAAACATAAGGAGAGTGAAATAAAAGAAAGACAAGAAAGCGAAATCTGTGTATTTGCATAAAGCTGAAACGGGACCTTTCAGAGACTTGGCAGAAAAGAAATTGTGCCAAAATAGTAGAAGCTAGATTTGCCTTATTCTGGACTGCTGTGTCATAAATGTGTCATTTTGACTGCCTGTCAAAGGATATAGAAAGTTCCAAACATTATACAGTGATATAGATAGCTCTACCTAGATAATGTGGTAGTTATTATTAGTAGGTAATTATTAGTGTGTAAGTGACTAATTTAAACGGTAGAGGGATACCAGGTCATTGATTTAGCCTAGTACCCTCAAAAAGTGATGTGTCACAGTAGCAGTGGGAAAACGTGTCAATATTAGACTCAAAATGTGTTAAATCACAATTGCAAAGTGAGTGCATTCATCAAGACTTTACTGCAATAGGATGCAGAAAAATTGCGTATATTGTAGGATTTACCTAGTTGGCAGCTTGATAGGTTAGAACTGTGTATTTGAGCTTCCTTCAAAAAGTATTTTTAAAAGATCAGCAGTTACTTGGGTTAGAAGGACTGGATTTTCTAATACCTGCGATTCCTTGCCTTCTTCATAGGAAACAGCTTCATCAATGCAAACAGTGTATTTATTTCATAAAAGCTCAAACAAACCATTTCAGCATTTTAAAACCTTACTGCCAATGTCAGGATTCAAATATTTGGTAACAACTCTAGTGCTATTAGGGTTTGGAAGTCTAGTGCAGATTATAAACAGGTAGGAGTCGGTCACAGTATTAGGAAACTAAGCCCTGTTTTCTTCCTTAAATAGATAGGAATGTAGCTACTCAAACTGCAGCTAATCGACGTATTTTACCTTCCTTAAGGTCCAGTCTAATTCTGTCCATGCGTGGATTTTGCTTGTTTGACACACTGTGTTTTTAAGAAGTGATGCCTGTCTTAAAATACAACGCATTATGTACAAAAAGCTGCATCTTCTGTAGTGTCTGGAGCACTGTCCACCTTTCTGAAGCATCCCCTAATATAGCATAACTGAATATTTGCTCCCACCTGTGCCAGCTGAAATGAATGTTTATTCACAAAGTCACCTTACGTATTTCCACTTGGTTATGCTGTGCACACAGATCATGCATGCCCATGCTCAGTTCTGCATGAGTGGAGACCACACCTTGGAAGGGACAGAGCATGCCATTCGTGAAATCGCCAAGGAAGAGGCTGACGAGTATTTTGTTATCGTCTTGAGTGATGCAAATCTCGAGCGATACGGTATTCAGCCATCAAGGTTTGCCCAGGTCTTGACCACCAATGCTCAAGTCAATGCTTTTGCAGTATTTATAGGATCCTTAGGAGACCAGGCAGATAGGTAAGTATATTTGTTTTATCCCTAATATAACCTTCTTTGTTTCCATTCATCATAAATCTAAACTATGCTTTTATTGCAGTGAAGTTAGGCACAGTTGCCCATGCTGTGTTACACACTAAGGTTTTGATCATAGAATCATAAAATCGTAGAATGGTTTGGGTTGGAAGGGACCTTTAAAGATCATGTAGTCCAAACCTCTGCCATGGGCAGGGACATCTTTCACTAAATCAGGTTGCTCAAAGCCCCATCCAGCTGCCCTTGAACACTTCCAGTGATGGGACATCCACAACTTCTCTCGGCAACCTGTTCCAGTTTGTCTCACCACCCTCATCATAAAAAATTTCTTCCTTATGTCCAATGGAAACCTACCCTCTCTCAGTTTAAAACCATTGCCCCTTGTCCTGTCACTACAGGCCCTGGGAAAAAGTCTCTCTCTGTCCTTCTTATGAGCCCCCTTTATATATTGAAAGGCCACGATAAGGTCTCCCCGGAGCCTTCTCTTCTCTAGGCTGAACAGCCCCTTCCCTGAACAACAGCCTTTCTTCATAGGAGAGCTGTTCCAGCCCTCTGACCATTTTCATGGCCTTCCTCTGGACCTGCTCTAACATGTCCATGTCTGTCTTGTGCTGGAGACCCCAGAGCTGGGTGCAGTACTTCAGATGAGGTCTCACCAGAGTGGAGCAGAAGGGGAGAATCACCTCCTGCGACCTGCTGGCTACACTTCTTTTTATGCATCCCAGGATTGATGGGTTTTCTGGGCTGCGAGTGCACATTGCCGGCTCATGTCCAAGTTTTCATCCATCATTCTCGTTTTTTTTATGTACTGTCAAGAAGCAGTAGCTTTGCCTTGTATCAGGAAGGAGACTGGTTCATGGGTCCTTGCAGTTATGGCCGGCTAGTTCAGAGCATTCTGAGCATCCAAAGGGAGCACCTGAAGCCATCCTCCCACTGGAGGATGTGCACTATCCCCATATGTAATATCACTACGTAGTCATGACGGAGACATGGTGCCTTTGCCGTTGCCCAGTATGGGGTTTCAATGCATGTGGGCCTAAGAAAAGAGATTAAAGCAAGAGAAGCTGGAGTTTAACGGTCTTTAAAACTGCCAAAAATTTGACTCAGATACTACCCTTGTGTTAGAGACCTAAATTCTTTGGAGAGTCTGAGCCAATATGCCTATTTTTAGCGCTACTACATAATTTCACTTTAAATTGTTTGGGCACAGGGAAAAATAAGGAAATTCTGTCCCAGGTGATGGTCCATATCCACCAAGGATATACCTATATCAGCAAAGGATATAGGATATCTACTTGGCGGTATCTAAAGGATATCTATTTGGTGGATACCTATATCCACCAAGGATATACCTATATCAAGGATATACCTATACCAGCAAAAAGCTGGTATAGCCACAAACATCAACAGTGCCGTTTCTGCTTCTGCCGTTTCTGCTTCTAGTCTTCAACTAGAGCAGAATGAGAGAAGGCCCAAGGGAACTGGCCCTCGGTACGTAGTTTTTATCAGAAAAGGGTTGAAAGATGCAGCTGCACAGCCAGGTTTAGTCATGTCTGCAGGTCTGTACATCAGAGCTGCGTTATGCATGAAGAAAGAATCCATTCTGAAGGATTGTAATTACAGAAGGTCCTTTTACTTCTGCTAGGAATTAAAAAAAAAGCATTGACCATATCCTGCTGTGTAAGAGGAGATCTTATAATTGCCTAGTTCACTGGGTATGGAAAACACACACAATGCTGTCGCTGAAATGCATTTCTATGTACGTGGAAGTGCAGAATTAGACAAAGCCTTCCTGTAACTGCTGTGGGGGAAGGAGAAGGGAATTCTCTGTGGCAGCTTTTTTAAAGCTCACTTTAAAAGTGAGACTTAACTCAGCATTGGAGAAATGGGATGGAGCATAAACTCCTTTAAAAAGCAGTGAAAAAATAAATTCCAAGCTTACTGACTGGACATGAGGGAGATGGGGTTTGTAATGTGCATCTTGTTTAGCTTTTTTAAGGGGGGCTAAGCTGTGAATAAAAATGTGTCAGGTTAATATTGGCAGAAAAATGTCTTTCCATCTAAGCTGCTGCAATCTCGAAGAGGAAATACAAAGAGCACATTTAGAATCACTGGCGGTGTTGAACTGAAAGAGCTGTGGGTTCATGGTAATCTATTTAGAGTAAGTAAATATCGTCATTTCCAGAGTAAATCTCTAGCTGCCCTCAGAAAATCCGTTGTGGTAATACCTGATGGGGTCACTGGTACCTTGATCAAAATGGACTTTTTGCGTGTCAGAAAGAGGACGTGAATAGAAATCTCTAGATACAGTTTTGATTGTCTTGCTGAAAGGACCTCTGTGACTTAGATGCTCTCAGTGTTTCCTCCCACTGCTGCTTTCCCAAGCCTTTAATTGCGCGGCGACAGTGACGTGAATGGCATGGATTGGCAAGGTATTCAAAAGGAAAAACATCCTTTCTTAAGGAACCCAGGCTTGCGGTAGGGAAGATAATTTGAAATGGTAATTGTGACTTGTTCCTCGTTCTGCTCCCTAGGCTGCAGAGGACGCTACCAGCAGGTCGGTCTTTTATTGCCATGGATACCAAAGAGATCCCCCAGATTTTGCAGCAGATCTTCACATCTACCATGTTGTCAAGTGCCTAAGCATCACTGATGTCACGGTGCGTGAATTCACAGAAGAAATCCACTCCCGCTGGAGATACGAACCCTAAGGCTGAGGATAAACACAGTTACTAATAAAATACATACTGTTCTCTAATCAGCAAACCGACCCAAATTTGCACGACAGCCGGGCTGTAACGTTTCACCCAAAATCTCTCAACCGACTTAGCGCGTTCAAAGAATTGCAGTGGGGCGGAGGTAAATTGCAGGATGGCAACGGAGCGAATATTTTTCCGGAGGGACAAATAAATAAAGGACAGTTTGGGATCATTCCTCTGCCTGCTGTGTTGCCAGCGCTAGGGTATCATCTCACCCTGCTCTATTAAACACGGTTCGCTGGGATTTGATAATATTATGCAAGGCAGAGCCAGGCAAGCTTTTTCAGTGTTTTGTATGCATATGTTTGAATGGGTAGTTAACTCCATCTCTGATTTAAACAGGACTGCTCTTGTCTGGCAGGAAACCCTTCCTTCCTCTTCTGTTGCTTTCTTGTCCTGACGGGCATCGGGGCTTCACCGCTGGATGCTGGGAACAATGGAGCGGTTTGGAAACACTGCCCGTCGCGTGTAAGCGTTCATTATCTGATCAGGCACGGTGCTCAGAGTTGTCAGGTCTAGAGAAAGTGGCTGTTAAGAAGCAAAACAAAACAAAAATAGATTCTTTCGGTTCTGCCTGTGAAAAGTAAGGGGAAAGGGTCAAAACAGTCTTAAGGACCCAACAGCGTTTCCAAGGAGGGGTCTACTGCCACGTCTCCTTTGCATGACCGATGATGCTGTCCCGCTGTGCTCTTGCCCAGAATCCCTAGGATGGCCTCAGTACCCAGAGGTGCCTTTTCGGTTGGGAGACAAAAAAGTTACTAACGCTTTGCTAGAGCTCCTTCATGATCTGTTTTGCTTGGGTCTTTTGGAGATTAAACTGGAGGAGAGATCTAGGCGTGAGAAAAATAAGTTCTTTTTTATAAAGGAAGAGGAAAAAAATCTATTTTTATTTTAGCAAGATATCTGCGTTGGGGTATATTTAATATCCAGGATAGTTATAAAGACTTATTTTATAATTCAATCGGCGGGTGTTTGGCTTGTCCCATGAGGCAATAATCCCTCTTTATCTACTAGAGAATAGATATCTTGTAGTGCATCAGGAGCACAGGAATACTTGAAGAATTGAATGTATGATTTAACTAAGCAGGAGGGTGCACATCTTTGCTGATACTCTGCTGGTATTAATTGGAGGGTACCTGAATAGAAAAAAAGTCAAGGGAGAGTATTTATAAAAATCTGAAGGAGGAATTGCAATACTTCCCTCCTAATATTTCTCTTAATCTCATAGTTGCTCAAACTGCACTGTGAGCAGTATATTTGGAGGGGAGGAGGCAAATTAATTTGATCTTGTTAAATACAACTATTGGTGTTTTAAAGGGTCCAGTTTCTAGTGGTCATTCTCCACTCCATCAGTCCTGCAGCAAAAATCTTTACCAGGGCATCAAAGATGCCCCATGTTTAGGATGTGTTTCGAAGCCTGGCCAGCTTCAAAATTCTTTGTGGCAAGAGAGGACGGAAGGCGTTTTTCAAAGGCTTGTTCGTATTGTTATGATAACTGTATATGTGAAAACAAAGAGGTTGAAGATGCAATTCCTGTTTGGAGAGAAGGGAATTGGGAGGAGAAGGTTGAGAAGGTTATCCCTGGCTGGGACAAATGCATGGACACGCACGTAAACACAGACGCAACTACTAAGGGGAAGTAAGCTTCAAAATATAAATATCTTGGTCCTGTAAACATACGATGAGATACTAAATGCAATAAAGAATTGGCATATTAATAAGACTGTTAGTAAATATGTTTTTACATGGAAATTCCTTCAGCCCCTCTGCTTTTATTGCCAGCAGTCCTTCAAAAAAGAAGCATTTTATTACAACTGATTAGCAAATGTACTGTACACTTTCTAGATTACATGAGTGGATGAACTCTCACCTCAGATTTACATGCCGGATAATACTGTTATCTTTATCATTAAAAAATAGTGTTACTTAAGGGAAACTCTAAGGTAAACCCAATTTTAAACCTCTTTTTTTTTTTTATCCCTGTAAATTGTATTTCATGTCATGCTATTTAAAGTTACCTTTCTGCAGTGTTTGGTTTTATTCTTTGTTTCAGGAGATGTCTGTTGTGTTTCAGTTCACGTTTCATGGCCCCACAGGATATGGCCACGGCTGGGGCCAGGCTGGCCAGGAGGGTGGCTGGGAGAGGGCGGAAGCAGTTCCCAGTAGATTTTGAGAGAAAGGGAGAAGAAATTAATGAAACTTTTTTTTTTTCTTTCAGTTCAGAAGGAGGGGTTTGGGGTTTTGCTTTTAACAACGCTTCATTGCAGAGCATATTTGACCCGACAGCGTCTTTCTAAATTGTTACAATTCAGGGCAAAGTTTTCCCCAGGCCGTGCATCTCTCACCTGCTTTAATGCCCATCGCTACCCCAGGGAAATCAAAGCAGCAGCTGTGCTTTTCCCTGTCTCTCAAGGACTGGCAGTGTTATTTTACTGCTCAGAAATTCAGCAAACGCTCTTCTTTCATGTCCCTGGGACTTACAGAGCTCCTTAATATGCATTTATTTTCACGTATAAAATGCTTAAGAGTAACGTGGCTTTGTTTCAGTAACAGCAGCACCAGTGACTGCTCTCGTCGCAATGCATGCACCACCGTTGTGTGTCACTCATTCCCTCTGAAAGCATGTTAAGGTATTTTTCATCTCTTCTCACAGTTTATTAAGGCACGTTCACACTCATCGGTTTTTATGAAAAGGCACTGTTTCGGCAAATGAATAGAGCTGCCGGTTGGAGCGGGTCCTGACCTATCGCTAAGGCTTTAATAGCATTAGTCACATCAGCAGTAGTGATTTTAACTACCTCTTATAATGCAGATTTTGGTCTAGTTCTGTTTATATATGTAATGTGTTCATACTCACTAGCCAGTTAGTAACAGTACGCATTCATTTAGGATTATTATTTAACTGAGGTGCAAAAAAAAAAAATACCGAAAGCCCAGGCAGATGTGATTTCAGTCAGAGCAAAGAGCAAAGCACGTTCAGCATTTAGAGAGCAGCTTCATGCGACTACGTGTACAAGTGATGGGTTAGCACGAAGTGCAAGGAGAGTTAGGAGGGACTCGTAATCTTTGACTCCAGCAGTCTTTTTTTTGTTTTCCACTTCTTCCCTTTACCGACACTAGGTGTCAAACGTGATTGCGAATGTTGTGCTAGAGCTTAGCCTGATAAAATTGAGACTAAAGATCCTGATTGCTGATCAGATAGACTGATGTAATGTTCCAGCAAACAAGCATACAACAGGAGATTGAGATACTGTATTATATGTGCAAAATCAAACCAAAAAAAGAACCCTGATGCCTAGTTGAGAGTACAGGTAAGAGATGAAAGAATACCAGAGGTTTTCTTTATCTATAAAGTTAATAATTTTTTTTTAAATATTACAAAACAAGTATTAAAATAATGTGGACAATTAGTTAAAAAAACAAGCAATTGTGCTGTGTTGGCTATTGCACATTATTGTGTTTATTAATAAATAACATTCCTATAAAAATGAGAATGTACAAGATATTAAGAAATAAAAATACAATTCCTAACCACGTATCGAATCTGGAAAGCTGATTTGAAAATACAATTGTTGTACAGAACCTCTAGATTAGAAGAGGTTCAGGGTTTAGGTAGTGCTTTAAATGCTCCTAATTTAGTGAAAATAAGTAAAGCTCTCCAGTTTGTCTCCTGTAAATATAATGGAAGTTGTTGTTCAGCTCCTAGATAATTCTGCTTCGGGGGCAAACATGTCTATTTTGGTCCCATCTTTAAAAAAACAAAACAAAACAAAGACAAAAAACCAACTTGCATTTTATCATTTGCTATTCCTTCTACCGGCATCTGGGGAGAGCAAACGCGCTCTCCTGTCCTGACAATGAGCCTTTAGAAAAGAAAGGTCAACATTTCTCCCTCTCGGCCCCTGTGTATGCTGTGTAGTAACAGCACTCAACACATGGAAGCATCTTACGTGGTCCATGACGTGTGGAAGACATTTTATCCAGCGTAATAGGTGTCCAACAATCCCTGAACATCACATGAGGTAAGTTGCAGTCTTGTTAAAGACTTCAAATCCAGGGTTACCTGGATTGGTGCTCTGGCTGTTATAGTTAATGAATGATCGATATTGATGCCTAAAGCATTTGAGCGTTTTGGAATAGTCCAGTGAAGTCAAGACCCTCCCGTATCGGTTGAATTAAAATGCCTCCCACACCATATGGGACTGTGCTATTAGGGATATTTTTTCCCAGACAATTCTCAGTGTAGCTGTTTGATGTGACCATGCTCTTTGCTGGGAATGTTGGTGATCTCTAACTCAAGAATGTGTGATTGTTTACAGCAGTTTGTAGCGAACGAATTCCCCTGGAAAAAAATACGCTTGCAAAGCAAACTCTTCAGGTGAAGGATTTCGTCTTCTAGGAGACGGGCTTTACACCAGACATTTTAATCCTTAAAACCAGGAAAGATCTGGTCTTTATCACCAGCCATGCATTGATTCCTAAGCAGGCTACTTGAGAAAGTCCTTTGCAAAATTGCTGCATGAGTACAACTCTGTCAGTGGTTTATTTCTCAGTATGCACGTTGCGGCAGTGTGCTGCACAGTATCTATTCTGCACCAGCAATCCTGAGAAAGAGGAAAACTAAGTTATTCTCTGATATTACAAGCATGAAAAGGTTATTCATACCGTTCAGTCTTCAAACAGGTTAAAAAAACCTAGAGTTCACCGTGTCATCAAAATAAACAGGTAACATTGCCTAACTCAGAAGTGCTTTTGCTTTTGACATTGTTGTGACAATGTGAACAGCATCGTCACTGAATAAAATGTTTTGAAGTCAACTACATTTTCTGGGAAATAAGTGTGTGTGGGAAGATTTGAGGAAGAGATTCAACATTCTTCAGGATGAAGGTGGTGGGATTTTTTCAAAGATGAGGACAGCATTATAAAATTTGAGTAACTTCTTTTTCATGTTCTCCAACTTTTGACAGGATAAATAAGCATATGAAAATCTACTTTAAAAAACCAAACAGATATACTTAACATTATTCACAGCATCATTAGTCTGAACATCTGGCATGATTGCATGCAGAATAATTCTGTGTCCTCCACACTACACCTGTAACATGATCTTATTCAAGAAAAAATGAATCGCAGTAAGTATACTGGTAGTTGGAAATGTAAAAAAAAAAAATCTCAGATTTTGACCCTGGATTCCCCAGCCACCACATAAAGTTTGCTTTGGATAGGCTGAGCTAAGCAAAGCCAGATAGGGCTGGAAACTATACCCTGACTGTGGTTGCCCAAGGCTGCAGGTCCCTACCAGTGGGTGTAATCTGGCACCAGAGCTCCCCAGTTCCAAAACAACCATAAGGGAAGAGAGCAGGAAGGGGAAAAGAGGACAAATTCCTCATTTTCAACCTGCTCAGCTTCCTGAACTGGTTTGTCTTGAGCGCCAATGCAAGCACAGGCAGGAGAGAGGTGGAAACGTGCAGATGAAGGAGCAGGGCTGGGAAGATCTACCAGGCATGGCCACAGCAATAAAATTACCCACAATAAAAACCTCATCCCAAAGGCAGGAGAGGCTCGGCGCAGGAGGCACGTTCAGCTCACAGAGCAGGAGTGAGATGCTGCTGCGTCATGGCCAAGACCCACTGCAGGGACCGCGCAACACAAACCCATCCTCACACAGGGCGAGCAGGCTCGGGGACAGATCTCTGCTTCTAAAGTCAGCACCACATCAGAGCCATTATGGTCCCACTGGCTTCAGCCCTTCGACTCCGTGCTTAAGCATCCACATCAGTAACAGGCAGAAAATAAACTCCTTCCTACCCCAGGCACGTGTTCAGGATGAATTGAGGCTTGTTAACATCATCAGACAAACAGTGGCATGGGGACTGGACTAAAACATGTTATGTTCCCTGAATACTAATTTAGTGAGCTTTTTTCCTTTTTAAATGCGTACGAGTTAGTTCCTTCTAGCCCAAGCCAAAATTTTAAAGTCCCTGGAACCTCTTACTGAGGGTGGTGAGCACCTGTAAACTAAATACATCTCACAAATATGAAAAAAAAGAAATCCTTTTTATACCAGGACTTGATGCAAAACCCATTCTTAGCAACAGCCTTTTCAGTTCGAATCATTAAATGAGTATTTTATGTTAACTTCTCTGGCCAGGCTCTCTGAGTAAGATGACAATATTACATGCAGACGGTGGTTTGGAAAAAGTCCAAAAATAGCATTACTTGGTTAGGAAAATCTGTTATACGGGCGAGTGATATGAGGAATGGTGTCCCAGATACTTCTGCTGTCGTCATGACTAAATCATGCTCCATGCCATCTGTACCAACATCTGCATTTCAGCTTGGATTGGTTCGACATCCATAAGGTCACCTACTATAGTTTCCAGATAAGTCTGGGTTTTTTTGAAGAAATGCATTTGGGTAGGGACGGGGATGCTTCCCTGCCAGGATTTACAGAGAAGTGTTGAAGCAAGGAACATGCATCCCTGTTATCATAGCTCTGCACACACGGTCCCCGTCCCAAAACTGTTTGGTGGTAGCAAAGGAGCAACCTTCGCATTGCTAAGGGTGCACCGTCCCCTGCTCCTGCTCGGGCGGTGCGGGGAAGGGTGGTGCAGGGACAGATGTAGCAGGGGCAAGGACATCGAGGCGTCTCCACTGGCCCGTGCAGCTCACGCTCCTCCATCCGAGTCGGTGACCCCGCCAGCTGCTCCTCTCCTGCCCCCTCCTTCCCCCAGCTGGGGGTTGCGTCCGCCCAGGACTCTGCCAGCCTAATTTACTGCTTCTGGCTTGTGGGAAAGACCAAATTCCATTTTAATGAAAAGCCTGCGAGCTCTGCATGCAGCAGCAGAAAGTGCAGTGGAAATTTGATGCACCAAACTGACTATATGTTTTTTTCCATGTGAATTATCCGAAACTGCTCTGCAGGTCCCTCCCACTCCCTGCTGTCCCCAACCCCCTTGGTGTCCCTCACCGTACGGAGGGTGAACAGGGAACACCGAAACTCCGTGTCCTCTTTCTCTGCTCTCACAGTGAGGGGAAAGGACTGAGTACCTCACTGCATCCCTTTAGCAAGAAGTCACATAATGTGCCCCAAATGAGGAAAATCGTACTAGAGATACAGCTGCCGTAGTCCTCCTCACTCCCTCAGTTTTCTGACATGACCCACAATCTATGTGGCACGGTTCCAAGAGAGCAAGCCAGATGCAAGAGGAAAAACGAGACCTTACTTTAGGCAATATATTTGCTATAAGACTCTGTCTTAAAGACAGTATTTATGTTTAAGCACAGACTTAATGGTACAAGGGCTGAGCGTGCAGGCAGCCAAAGACTGGCAAGTGTGCCCGTAGTGGGGAGGCATGCCAAACCAGCTGTACGCTGACATCTGAGGGCAGCAATCATATTGGGAAGAGCAAACACCGAAAGGGGCCCCCGCCTCGCCGTTCATGCTCGCTGGGGGCCATGCTGACCTGGTGCATGTGGTGCTGCAGCTGCTCCCCGTGGCCTCACCGACTTCTCCTCTGGTGTTATCTTCTCATTTGAAGAGGACAGAGATCGTTTCCTGCTCCCACTAACCTAGCTTGCAACAGGGAGGAACGCAAATTCGCTGCCATTTCGCAAATTCGCTGCGAAGGTCGTAGCTGAGCACTGATCGGGCACGGACTGCTGGGGCATTGGAGTGGGGACGGTCACTGCAACTGGTCCTGAGAGAATTTTTTAAGTCACCTTATTCTCCCTTACTTCGTCATTTTTAAGTCACCTCATTCTGCAGTTTCACTCAAGAATGTCTCCATGCCCATGAAACAGCAGGTTTCCTTCTTTGTTATGGTGCATTCAAGAATTAAAAGCTCTCCTCTCCTTTAGTGCCACCTCAGAAAAAAGCTCACCATCTCCGCCAGTCGATCCTCTCTCTGCTGCAAATAGTCCCAGCAGACCAAGGAGCCTCTGTAGGGTCTGGTCTTTTGCAGGCAGGACAGGTTGGAAGCAGAAGATCTTAAAACACACAAGATGTGGATTAACACAGCACAAAACCCATGCCCCAGCACAGGAGCCAAGTCCTGAACTGCAGCATGCATAACCAGACATGGGCCGGCGTTAATGCTGCTTGTGCATTGGATGCCGAGAAGTACCAATTCTTTTATTTAGGTTTTTAGCATGTGGTATTATAGCTCTAAACTCATTGATAAGTTTTATAATACAGCACAGAGAGAGTCATTTCTCCTCTGCTTTTTAGTTATGAGATCAACTGTGAATTTTTATCCACGTGCAAATGAATAGATGGATTATTCAGCTAGAGAAGAGCTAGATACTGCTAAAGGCCAAGATAGCATTTAAAACTACTATCTTATGTCATTAATCCAATACTTGGACTCACAAAATATAAGCAAAACATCTCTATAAACGCAGCTCAATGATTTGCAAAGCAGTTGAAAGATTCTGATGCTTTAACTTGTTGAAAGCAGGTCAAAACCTATTAGCCTTTTTTTTTTTTTTTGTTACTCATGTGATCATGCCCCTGTACTCGGCACTGGTGAGGCCGCACCTCGAATCCTGTGTTCAGTTTTGGGCCCCTCACTACAAGAGGGATATTGAGGTGCTGGAGCGTGTCCAGAGAAGGGCAATGAAGCTGGTGAAGGGTCTGGAGCAGAAGTCTTATGAGGAGCGGCTGAGGGAGCTGGGATTGTTTAGCCTGGAGAAAAGGAGGCTCAGAGGAGACCTTATCGCTCTCTACAACTACCTGAAAGGAGGTTGTAGAGAGGTGGGGGTCGATCTCTTCTCCCAGGTAACAAGTGATAGGACAAGAGGAAATGGCCTCAAGTTGCGCCAGGGGAGGTTTAGACTGGATATTAGGAAATTTTTCTTCACCGAGAGGGTTATCAAGCATTGGAACAGGCTGCCCAGGGAAGTGGTTGAGTCGCCATCCCTGGAGGTATTTAAAGGACGTTTGGATGAGGTGCTTAGGGACATGGTGTAGTGGTGGACTTGGCAGTGTTAGGTTTATGGTTGGACTCGATGATCTTAAAGGTCTTTTCCAACCTATATGATTCTGTGATTCTGTGATTCTGTGATTCATCCTTTCTCTTTAGTACCCCATCTAAGGTGGCTCAGGATTGATAGGTGGACGGACAGTTACTTTATACACAAGTTAAATCTCAGTCACTAGCATGTGCAAGTCCCCTAAATGAGACCCCCGTTTCTTTCTCAGCATGGTCTGGATGGCCTGGCTAAAAGATTTTACAAGCGATTTGCTAAAGCAAGCCAGTAATTTACACTCAGCAGCTAGAGCAAGTCATTACATTAATGCCTAAGCACGACCCTTTCAATGAACGACCACGTGAGCCTTTTGAGAAGCTATTTGCATAGGCCACACAGCACACCTGTGATACAGAATCCGTTACAGAAATTATAGTCAGTGTGTGGTTTTTAGAAGCTTCCTACTTCTCTGGCACTGATGTGCGCCTTCATCTAAAGTACGTTGTGTCAGTAATGTGATTTGCAGGGTGAAAAAAAAGGAAGCAGCTATTCTCCGACAAAAAGTCAAAAGATCCTTCCCTCCACCACCACCAAAAACAATGAAAAGGGAAGAGGGAAAGCAGGAGAGGAGAACTCATTTTGCTAAAATAAATGAGAACAGAAATAGATATGAGAGGGCTGGTTAGAAAGAGGTGGAAAATGATCCAAAGGCCAAGGTGAGGCAAACAAAAGCAAGTAGTCAAGAATAAGTGTGCCCAGGCACAGACTGAGACAGAAAGGACCCTAAAAGAGCTCTTTCCTGTCTCTGCTTAATCCTCTTAAGTGCCATGGAGAGCGGCTCTGAGTAGGTGTTGGACTCTAGACTTGGCGTCTCCGCATCCTACCCAGCAGCTCTTCCCCAGCCGCTCTCACCCTTCGAGGCCAGGGCTTTGCAGGGCAGCATCTCCCTGTGCTTTCAGCTGAAACCTGCTCAGCGCATACTCCAGAAACCAAACACACCTCTTCAGAGGGCCCAGGGCATCCTGTCTGTCACCCCGCAGCCTGCAAAGCCCAGCCTAACTTGAGATGATAGCAGACAGCAAACCAAAAGGTCACGAAGCTTTTTCCATTATTGTGGAGGAGTCTGAAAGCACTATTATTTAACTCAACCGGCTGCTCTTAACAAAAGGCACATTGTTTCTCTGGATGATTTTTTTCTAGGAAAAGCATGTGTGTGCATGTGAGAAAGTCAGGCTGGCAAGGCAGTGAATGTCAAAGTTTAGTCATTTTTCCTCAAAACAGGAATCCAATATCTTATGGGTTTAAAAAAAATCTCAACCTCCTTTGAATTGCTCAAGTTTCACACTCAGTCCAAAACTAGGTAAGTGTCCTTCGCTTGGCCCTTAAATTTTTCTTAACCTCCAGAGTTTTGGATGGACCTGGACCTACACTGTAAGGGACCAGCCTCCAGGCCTGAATCTCCACTTCCCTCCAGGCAGTGATGCTCATTGCCGCCAGCTTTCCACCCAGCTAACGTGCTGAACCACCCGCGTCCCTAACTAGTGATGTAGCCACTAACGTTGTTCTCCTCTGCTTTAGGGTATAGCTCGTGTCATATAACGTTTCTTCCCGTTTCTTATCTCCTGCTTGAGTAGGATGACTGCAAGTAGGGAGAATTCGTTGGTTTTAGCCCTGTTATTTGGGATATTTTCTTGTGGATGCTAATCAGCCAGCCTTGTCCATGGTAGGGAGGATATACCAGTAGGCTCCCAACCCCTGTAAGGCAGGCATGCCTCATGCTGGAAAGGGTGGGGGAAAATGAAACAAGCAGGGCCTTTCTCAGAGGGCTTTAAAGTGTTACGGTACAGGGTTACATTAGGACAAGGTAGGAATTATTAACATTCTTGCAACAAACCCGTGATTAAGAGAGTTTTAATTTAACAAGGGCTAGCGCATACAAGTATTTAAGTATTTGAATATCCCTTTCTAGTAACTGAAACTCCCAATATCTGTGCAACAATCATGGAGCCTTGGTTAACACTGAAAGGCACCAAGATGAAGCAAACTCTTCAGGGAGGCAAAGACAGAGAAAATTTACCCATAGGCATAAAATTAACTAGTTCCATTACACATAGCTGGGGTTTGAACATTATTTATTTTCAGTTCAGATGCTGTGGTGTTTGTGAAGGCACAGCTGGTAGTGCGGCTTAACCTTATTTTTCTGGAAAGCTAGTTATTTTACTATTTATTTGATCTCTTGGTGATTACCATAAAGCACTCCAAGAGATTTGCAATGGTCATTTGCTTATGGACAAAACTTAAAGCAGAGAGACATCCTACGATCACATTAACCCTAGAGAAGCCAGATGCGGTGCTACCTACGTGCCAGTTCTGGCACAACCTAATTGTAACAAAGTGCTTTAGGAAAGGTCCAGCTCCATCTTGCAGGCCCACCTGAAGATGACTGTCTTTGTTTAGGCTGATGGGCTCTGTTAATTTATGCTATGTGTACTTCATGCATATTAAAAAAAAGAACAAGGCGAGAGCGATCAGAGGATTTTGAGGGGATATCTTTTCTCTCCCGGTGGGCACGGCAAACGTGTTGGCTCCCATCACTCAGGGGCCACCAGGCACGAAGAGGCAGCAGGAAGGCAGCCCTCTGGGTCAGATCTGAGAGGGTCAGCTCCAGCCCCCGGTGTGCAGAAAAGCAGGAACCTAAGGACACAGACAAATAAGAAGCTCAGTAAGATGATTAATCCATCATCCGAGGTCCCTCTGGCTATTCAGCAGGGTGCCAGCACACACGAACCCGTTTCTGGGTCTGCCCAGACTTAGACCCCACAGTCAGTGGCCGATTCATTTTTATGCGTGCCTCCATCTTTTTAGCACAACCCTGTCGGAAAACCCTTAAAATCAAAAATTTCTCTCCAGCTCCTCCAAATGCAAGGACAGAGTTTGGCATTAAAACCCCAGAAGCTGCAATTTGCCAGCAGACACCCTGCTGTGCTCTCGTGGTCACTGGCTGGCTTTTGTGAGTTTTGTCCCTGAAAAGAACCAGCTCCTTTGTCCAAATAACTGGAAGAAGAGGGAATATAACAAAAATACCGCAAAGACCCCCTGCCTTGGAGGTAACCCCAGCCTCCTCTGGGTGCAGACCACCAGCCGTTGCCCCGTGGCTACCAAGCGGGCAGGCAGGCCAGGCCAAATGGGGGAGCTCACCCTCCCCTTGGCTGGGGAGCACCAGCACGGTGTGGACCCCCCCACCAGACACCTCCTCCTGCAGGGAATGGGTGGGTGCTGGAGCAGCCCCTGCACCCGCTTCCCCCAGGCGAGCCATCCATGTCTGTGTTTCTAGCATTTCCTAAGCCTCGTGAGTCCAGGAAATCCCAATTGCTAACCAATCTCTCATTATCTTAAAACCAAAAATCCTGTTAATGGCTTTACCTCATACCCTGCAGCTCTGGAAATCTGCCCAGCTCCTTCTTGAGTTACTTACTTCAGCTGATGATTTTGGCAGGTTTTTCTCCCCCGATCTTGGCTACTGTTCCTTGGAGAAACTGCACCTAACCCTCTTGCATTGTGGTTGTCCGTTCTCAAGCTTGGCTCCACAGGGCATTTATTCCTGCACCGTTCATAGACTAAAGACTGAGCAAGCAATTAAATAGTGCAATGCACAGAGGCTTGCAGGCACCTAAAACCAATTAACGACTTCACCATGTGTTCATTAGTTAAGAAAACATTTCCGTGCATACCCATATAATAAAAACACTGACAGCATTTAAACCTGCTTTCTGTAGCCTAGTTTAAAAACTAAGTTTTATTGCAGTGGTTCTCCCAGGACGAGGCTGAAAGGCACAGCCCTTGCTCCTGCGAGTCCTTTAATAAAGTTTAATAAAGTTCCCATTTACAAGCATCTCTTGTGCCGTTATCCAGCATGCAGTGCACGAGACAAAAGCCTTCAGAGCCAGCACCTTACCCTTTATTAAAAACATTGTTAGGGTTTAGTCTGGGGCTCTTTTGAAGGTCAGCGGGTTTTAATGACCATCCTCCTTTCCAAAGCCGAAAGCCAAGCAGGGGCTGCGCAAAGCCGGGGCACAGCCATGGACAGCCAGGGGGAGAAAACAGTTCCGAGTTTCAAGCCAAGACATCACCCATCCAGAAAGCAGACAGGGATGTAGGATGGGGTCTCGATTCCCCCAAGACATGCATTTGCACCAGATAAAACATAACGGGCTTCTACAGTTGTCCCGTGTGTGTTTGGGCTCAGTTCAACCATCTTTTATTAGGCAACACCTTTGGGGAGTTGTGTTCAACCAAAGTTGCCCATGATTTGCTCTTCCTGGTGTTGGGGTATAACCACGGGGGGGAGGTGTCAGACGGGCTCAGCGCTAACCCCATCAGCGCCTCTTGCTCCCTCAGCTGGATTTTGAGCCAAATGGCTCAAACAGGGCACTAAAATGCTGTTTTCAGGAGGGGTGGACAACCTACAGGTGCGTGCCCTGTTGCATCGGCTGCCACCATCCCCAATGCAAAACCCACAGGCAATGGTGACAAGGACCTTGGAGACCAAGCCATACCTCCTAAGAGAAAGAACTGGGATTTCTCTACCCCTCCTTAGTCAACACAGAAACATAATACATTTTAGGGGGCTCAAGTAATTTGCCCCTTCCAAATTTTACTTGCAGACCTGTTCTTTACCCTACTACGTGTGTCCTTAGAAGACCATTGCCGCGTTGAGCTAGGTGGGTTGAAGGACTTGGATCGCTCTTGGCCCCCCCTCGCAGCCCATCGCTATTTCCTCTTCATCCCGAGTTACCAGCACAAGCAAATCTGGGAGTTGTGCTCAAAGTATGCCAGCTGCTGCATAATGGTGTATGAACAAAGCAAACCCGTGTTCCCAGGCCTGGCATCTCCCAGCAGAACAGCCTCCTCTTTGTGGCTTCAAAGAGCCCAGTGCTATTTATGGCACTTCAGTTTCTATTCTTCAGCAATTTCATGTTCATTGAAAAACAACTTTCTAATTTTGTACTGGCACACAAAAAGCACAGACAGGACGGATTTGTCAGCTGCTCTTGCCTGTAAAAAACAGAAAAAACCAATAATTTTACCACCAAGTCTTCCAGCAGACTGTTCCTCCCCCTTCCCCAACACAGATCTCTCTCGCACCAAAGAGCTTTTTCAGGCTCTACCTTTGCAGGTGGACAAGTACCTCACCTCCGGCAAAGCACTTCGTCAAGGGCGATGGTCGTGTTGGGAAGAAATGTGCAGGGCAGGACTCACAGAAAGTCATTTTACATTTCCAGGCTTGGAAAGAGCTGCAAAGCCTCATTGACAGCTGGGGTTAAGGTTTTTCAAGACAAGATCAGCAGAGCTGTTGCACTCTTGGGTTGTCCCAGCTCGCTACAGCTCTGCTTACCCATACATCTGGCCATACTTGTTTTGCTATGCACAGAGAGAGTATTTGGTTATGCTTATACGATATACGGGCTTGTACGACACCATGTCTGAAACCACCAGTCCCCGCATACACAGTGGTACAATACAAAAGACGGACAATGACATGTTTTTGTCCCTTTGCATTGGACAAAAATCATTACAAAACAAAAGTGTGGCTTGCCCTTATTTGCTGAATATATCTGGGGGCTTGTGTGAGATGACAGTGCAGCTCCTGACCTTCTGGGAAGCTTGTGAGGGACATTGGTTTGTATTTATGGTGAATGCAAGAAGGGGCTGCATGTGATTTGCAGCATAGAATCATGGAATGATAGAATGGTTTGTGTTGGAAGGGACCTTAAAGATCACCTAGTTCCAACGCCCCTGCCATGAGCAGGGACACCTTCCGCTAGACCAGGTTGCTCAAAACCTCATCCAACCCGGCCCTGAACACTTCCAGAGAGGGAACATCCACAACTTCTCTGGGCAACCTGTTCCAGTGTCTCAGCACCCTCATAGTAAAGAATTTCTTCCTTATATCTAATCTAAAGCATGTGAGGCCAAAACTAGTGTCTCATCGTTGGGGAATATTTGAGGGGAAGGAAGGTGAGAATTGGCTTGTAATGCTATGAAAGAGCTACAAAAGGGCTACAAAAATAGCTGGAAATACCTGTATGACTGTCATTGCTCACCATGGACCTACGTAGCTGTCACAACGTCTGCTCGAGAGGCCTAAGGTGAAATCAAATAGATTATCTGAAGTCCAGAATGACTTACTCACCAGTTCCTTAAATCTCAGGCTTTAAGGAAGAGAGCAAACTGAGAAATTCCTACCTGATTTAACAGCACTTCAGAAAGAACCCTGTCTACATAGTGAATATCTACACACCAACAAAGACAGTGGCACACAGAGTACCTGGCGAAGCCGTAGCCACCATGCTTAACCCTGATCATAACTGAAGAAACACTTTTTTTTCCCCTTCTGAGCTACAGCTTACTGATTTTGGAGCTCTCAGTTTTTATTCGGAGATTATGAAAGTCAGTTTGGAGACCACATTAGGTGAAATGTCCCCCATTCTCTTTAAGTGAAGTTTCCAGCCCTTCTGGTTGCAGGGAAAGTTTTAAAAATATGACACAAGTCAAGCAAAGGATTAAAATGCCATAAGGCAAAGAAAAGAATAATAATTTCTGATGTATTCTCTGAAACCAGGTTTGAGACAGTTTGGAGTGTCATTGATGCGTTTTGAATACTTGTCATAGCTTTAGCTTCCTAAAATATTCACAACTAAGGCAGGCAGACAAAAACATAGATGACTGTTTGACCTGAGTAAATCAGAGACACCGTCCTGAAAGATAACGTGATTTTTGGCTAAGTATGTGTGTCCTCAGCAGTTTGCTATTTGACCTTTCTTACCAAACAGCACTTCAGTGGTAGGCTTGGGAGCCATCCCCTTGGCAATTTTTTGAGCCACTTTGTCATTATTAAATATTTTAATATCCTTTTAAAATTCTCTCCCCAGATTTCATATTACCCACCACGATGTTTTTGCTCCTGCTTAATTGGGCATGTCCTCCAAGACTCCTACTTGCATGAGTCTCATTACTGCTGAGGGGCAAGCCTCAGACCACCAGTTTCTAAGTCCTTCAAAAGTCTTGCAAAATCAGTACAAACTGGTTCCAGCTGGGGCATTTCACAGCTGGGCTGCTGGGAAGGTCTGGAGAGCGTTTTTTCCCCCCTTCATGATGCCTCAAAGTCCAAGGCAGCTGATGGGGGGGGCTGGAGAAGGTGCTGGAGCATTTCTGGCCTTCTGTTCACAAATGGGGAAGAGGAGAAGCTTGAGGCTGAATTTGCCGACAGTCTCGTGTTTCCAAAGGCAGAGCATCATTTATATTGGACTCAGTGGACTTAAGACAATATGAGCTTTCACCAGAGATCATTTGGGAACTTGGCTTAAAAGAACAAACACCTGGCGTCCAAGGTTAGCATGTGATTCAGGCAGGAGCAGGGCTCCTTGCAGACTGAGCATCAGAAGATAAAAATGAGGGGACGTACTCAGCACGAAAAGCTCAGCAAAGGCAGCAAAGTATGCCATAAATTAGTGTATCAGACTAACTATCCAGAAAGACACAACTAGATGAGGTGTAATTACTTAAAGTCACACAAGTGTGCACGAACAGGGGTAGCAAAATAAGTTACTGGTATAGATCACCTGTATGCAGTACAATGGAGATGATCAGGTTCTCCAGTAACTGGAGTCCCCTTCATGTACTCTTAGCACTGTAATTAATGATGTTTTCCACCTTCTGCAGGATTTTCCATGTTGCCAGAAATCCTTCCAGAGCAGGATATATAATTTAGTCTTGTCCCACCAGTGCTGCCCCATCGCATCAATGCAGCAGCCACGAGCCCCGCTCTGGGGCTCTCTGCAGCCTGACTCCATCAGGTGCAGCTCTGGACCCAGGGCTCACTGAAAACAGAGAGCATGACGAGCTACATCATCCCTTGCCACACTCCAGCCCCTCAGACAGGGACGAGGAGCAGCAGCCCCGTGGTGGGATTGATAAGCACCCTCAACCCGGGGCCAAGGACCACCAGGGATCCCCCTTCCCACCACCCCAGGCATTTCCCAATGTCTGTGTCAGAACATGGGTTTTTTAAGCATTAGCTAAGTACAAGAATACAAATAGCTGCAGTAACTATGCCACAGATTTTTTTTCTGCCTGACAGTTTCAAAATTTGTGTATTCAAATCTAAGCCCCATGTGCAAATGATGGAGCAACGAGCTGAACCAGTCTCCTGCCATTCGCTTGGCTCTTAGTGCTTCAGCAGCGACAGAGCTCAGCCACGCGCGTCCCCCTCTCCCTCCATGGACAGAGGGAAGAAATTGAGCTTTTCATCTTCTTCCATGCCTGTTTGTTTCCCAGCTGAGGCTAAATCTTCACACGAAATCGCAGCACTGCCCGAAAGGAAGGGGACGTTTCTCTTCCCCTGTGAAAATGCCTTGCTGTGCCCAAGCTCACGTGGGTTTCAGGTTGTAAAATCACAGCCAGTGACTGCTGCTTTTCCTGTGGTTTTGCTTCATTTAAAACCAATTTCAGGTGCTTAAACGTCTGCCATTTGAATGGTTTGCAGTAGGATTAGCTCTTATGTCACTATACTTTCAGATGGGTTTTTTTTTTTTAAAAAAAGGAGAAAAATACTCCTCCTGTGGCCCCACACTCATCTGACACTGATCTGGTGCACCTGCAGGTCCGTGGCAAGCGGGAAGAGGTGAGGAGTGGTCTCATTCCTCCACAGACACAGTCCCAGCTCCAGCCCCAGGTGACGACCATTTCCCTTGCAAGACCAGCACAGAGCCTCTGTGGGGCTGCTGGGCACGCTAAGTCAACAAACCAAACAGAAGACTAACCCCGCCAAAGCAAAGCACAGCCCGGGGGTACCATGTGCGTGGGTCGTCACCGGCTCCCACCCAAGGGCCAGGAGGGGACACGTGGGGGTGGAGAGAGGGCAGGCACCCTTTGGGCTGCAGCCCACAGTTAGGGACTGCTCAACCCGAACAACTCAGCCCCGTGGGGCTGTTCTGCCCGAGCGCACCCTCCTTGCTCGGTGGACTACATAAAGCAATAGATAGATTTTTCAACCTCCTTTATTCACACTATGGCGTGCTGCAGCTATCTCCTTGATGGATGCAGCAGTTCAGTGTGAGGCAAAAAGAGACTAAGACATGCTACGCACTAATTTAACATGTTCTTTTTCCAAACCCAAGCCCTATGTTTGTGAACCTCTAAGACAAAATACTGTTATTCTACAGCTGCTCTTCCCATGCAAAGTCAATCTGAAGCTAAATCTTATGTTTCTGTCGCAGAGGTTTACCTCCATGGGCACCATTAATGCTGGTAAAAGTGGACTGAAAAGACACCTAGCCAAGCCATAGTGCACATGTCCAGGGTGAGAAGATACCAGTTCCCTGGCTGTAATTTACTGCTAAGTCTCCACTTTTTTGCAAGAAAAGAAATGGCCACAAGTACTGATTTTTCTGTCACCATTGGTGACACTTCATGGGAGCGAAACAGTACCTTTTAAGCACTGATTTCCAATTTTTTCGTAAAAACTTCTGCATTGCAATACTTAACCTTTAAAAGCCCAGTGGTCATGGGGCATCTGTGAGCACCAAGGAGATTCTTGCCTTTGCGCAATAGCGGGCACCTTGGAAGGGATCCTTGGAGGGCTGCGGTGAGAAAGGTGCTTTGCTGGGGAGCAGAGAGGTGTTCGGGAACGGGATTGGGTTTAGGGGCTGACCCTGGGCCAGCACTTCCCTCCAAGGTCCTGCATCTCAGAGCCTAAAACTGGCTCATTGCTCTGCTTGTAGGCAGCTGCGGCTCCTTGTCTCAAGCGTCTTCTCCCCCTGCCCGGTTTCGGCATCCACATCTTGCAGAAACAGAAGTTTTTGTCAGCGAGAGCAGCAATGCAGTCCGTCATTTAAAAGCCTTGCAAGCCTTTCCACACGCTGGAGAACTTTTATGGTCGGCTGCTGCCAATATTCGGTCACAGAGACAGGCCCCCGCCTCAGATCTTGGCTGCAGACCTGTGTCCTCAACCAGCCACAGACTACAGGCTTGGAGCAGAAATACCGGAGGAAATCCTAGGGTGTACGTTAAGCACAGAAAATCGGAGTAAATGCTCACGACAGTGCCTTTAAACCCTCATCTGACATGTGCACTCAGTCCAAAATGGAGAACTTGGATGTGGCCCTGCAGGGGACCGAGAAGCAACTTGGCCCACACACCGTGCACGGGAGCAGAATTTTGCCCCGGGGTGTTGAAAGCAGCTTCTCAAAGTCAGCAGGTGTTTTGGGGTGAAAAAAACCCAAAAACGCCTCTGAAGGGAATCACAGCTGGGGGCTGCACCCGAAAAGGGAGGAGGCACATCTCCAGTGAGTCACCTTCTGGAAGAGGGATGCTTGCTTGCAAGGCGTCTTTATTTCAAGCAAAGTCAGTCACTCCTGAGTCATGCCAAAGTAACCTTACACGGCCGACCAGGCGGGGAAAAATATTCATGCAGGGCGGGTGGCAAGTGCCATGCCAGGGCATGACGGCATCCGTCTGCAGCCCCGGTCCCTTTCGGAGAGCCCTTCCTCCTCTCTGAATGCTAAAACCCAAAAGTGGACAGGAAAGAGGTGGAGTTCCAACTGGAGCGGCTCAGCTCCCCGGGAGGGATGCGGTCGCCCCCCACGCCCCCCTGCAGTGAGTCAGGGGCCTGGAGGACGCCCAAACCGCACCACCCCGGCTCTCGCACAGCTGCTGGGGCCGATCCCTCCGCCGCGGGAGAGCCTGCCAGCCCCAATTCCTGTTAGCGAGAGTAATGCATCAGCGGGGTGCGAGGGGGGGCACGGGAGGCAGGAGAGGAGATGGACATGGGGGGGAGAGAGTGGAAAGAGGACGTCTCCCAAGAAAGCCAGAACAGCACCTACACATACTATGTAAATAAATTTTCTGTCCCTAATTTTGACACAGGTGAAAATAGAGCCTTTTGCTGTGCCTGCTGATGGATCCGGGGGGGATCTCGGTGCCTGCAAGGGGGGCAGACACTCCTCAGAGACCCCCTTCACGTCAGGACGGAGGCAAGGAGAGAGCTGCACACCTCCACCCACTGCCCCTTCCCACAACCCCTGCAGACCCAACAGCCAAAAAGCCCCAGATATTGGGCAACTTTAGCACCTGCAAGGAAAAGGCAGGATTCCTCCCCACACCCCCCTCGAAACTCTCTATTTCCTTTCACTGAAGCATCTTGTAGCCCTCAAGGTTGCAAGATTACAAAAAAACCATAACTGGGAGGGACTGTTTCTTCATGGTTTATAAAGAGAGAATACCTGTGTGCATGGAGGAGGAGAAAACATCCACTCAAGTTTACCTGCCCAGGAGAAGGACCCCTGCGAAGCCCATTATTTCAAACCACCATAATTTCCCTAAAATTGCTAGGGACTTGGGTTGTTTTAGCTTGCAGGTGGGGACCGCCAGGAGAGACTCTCACATGGAGTCAGGCGTAGGAACTCAGGGTCTTTTCATAGAATCATAGAATGGTTTGTGTTGGAAGGGACCTTAAAGATCATCTCGTTCCAACCCCCCTGCCATGGGCAGAGGAGAGGAGAGAACCCGTCCCTGGGTGGGCTCGAACCACCAACCTTTCGGTTAACAGCCGAACGCGCTAACCGATTGCGCCACAGAGACTCCCTGGTTACAATTCTCTTTGTAACAAAAAATATTTTTCCTTCCTAAAATAAAATTACTTTCCTAACAACATCAATTCCAAGTAGCAGAGATACTCTGCATTAAATCCTGCTATATCCTAGAATCTTTCAAGCTGAAAAAAACCCTTACAATGTTTCATTGTAGTAGATTATTTCACATAGGGTCTAAGTAATTCAGCGTTTAAATGCAAAAGCTACTCAACAGCACCCTGCAAATTCCAGTAAGAAATTACAATGGAAAATAAATAAGATTGTTCTTATTGGAGAAATTATATTGGCTGGCAGGTTCTCCCTATTAGTAGTGAGAAGAGAGCCCTCCTCCAAAGGCTTGATCTCTCGCTATCAAAACCAACAGATCGGGATATTTTCCTCCCTGACCTCAGTCAAGCATGCCCAGTTCCACCAAATTTCAAACTCATTTAAAGAAACTTGGGCAATTAGCATAACTCTAAAGATCCAGAGTTATATCAAGTTCAGTGAGAAATGATCTTCTGGAGATATCTTTATAAAAACTGACTTCTTCCATTTCTAATACAGCTTGGTTTTCACTCCTAAAAGAGTATTACAGAATCAAGTGTATAAGTATCAGTTGCTCAAATGTCACTACACAACAGCCAGTAACTTCAAGCACGATGCTGGCCCTAAGTCACATCAGCTTCTTGTCCAGGTCGCTGAGGTTTCACAGTACGGAGTCAGCAGCTTTCTCAGCTCTGGGTAAAGCAAGTGGTGAGCTAAATAGGAAAAAATGGTCTGAAGCCAAGCCTTTAAAAGCTGAAATGACTGTGGCTTACACATAATCCACCGCTAAAGTAGGTCTTGATTTTTATTGAGCTGGCTCTCCGGTGCACATTCCTGCATCGGCTGCTTCAAGTTGCATCAGGCGGGAGCGTCACACTACGACCGGTTCGCAGCTTGGACTGCGGCTTGGTTTCCGAAGGAGCGAGCCGACGAGCCAGGTAGATTCAATTTTGCTGTGCAGCAACAGCCTTGTGTCAATATTTGGGTGTTGTTTGGGCAAGCTTCTATTAAAGGTAGTTTATTTTTCCCAAAGCTTTGGCCAGGAACTAAATATGCTAGAAGGGGCAAGACACACAAGGCCTATCCATCGGCTTCTTTCCTCTGGATGAGTGACAGTATTGTTAACACTATAATCCATCTATCCAGCATATCTGAACATGATTCAGGACCCATTTCTGCCAGCCCTCCTTTGATGGTACCAAATGAGGGTACCCAAGCCAGAGGGCACGAGGCTTTTAGTGGGTTTTCATGCTACCAGTCCTACCATTTCCCGAACCTCCCTTTACCTACTGCTAGACGGACGAGAAATGGCTTACTTCAGCTGGTAGAGTCTGGGGTCAAACTTCCTTTAAACCAAGAAGTTAATGCCCAGAAGGGCTGGATGCTGTACCCAACAACTTCAGCAAAACTTAGAAGCCATTAGTGATGCTTGCTTGAATCTGCAGGGAGCTTGACACAGCAGCGGATAGCTGTAGGGTCCCGAAACAAAGGCATCTTGGCTCCCTTTGGGGATAACCAAGCATCCTGGGGTCTTCTCTTCACACAGCCCCGAAGAGGATGGGATCGCCCCAGTGACGGAGGCAAGGTCCCATTGCTATCCCTCCTGTTTGTGGGTTGCAAACAGAAGCAGCAGAGAAACACTGAGCTGATGAACATGTATACACACACATACCATATAAATATATACTTCTTTTTTTCTGCTTCTCTGGTTTCATGAAATTAGATGAAGGCATCAAACTGGGCTCTGCATATAGGCTAGCAAATCACTCACCGCATGAACTGGGGCCGTCTGGAGATTTTACATCTTTTTTCCATTAGGAACAAAAGACTGTTGTAATTCTGGCACTGAGATGAGCTGAGGGCATCAGTTTCCATGCAAATCCCTATGATATCAGCCTGATTATGGGGAAAATAACAGTTCGACAACACAGCAGTTGGAGAAAAGCCAAAGAGGCAAAATGAGAAGCTGAGACCTTGTCAGAGCAAAGCTAAGAGAGGTCGGTTTTCCTGCCTTCTCCCTTCAGCATGGTCGCTTTGCAACCACACACCACTACCATATAGTAGTGTTCCTTCTCAATAAAAAGTCTACATTTGCAAGGCTGGTGGGTCTGTCCTCTTGCCATTTGGCTCTCACAAAAGCCAGGAAAAATTCATATTTATCTTGAAAGTATGTATTACAGGAGGCAAAAGATACAATGGAACTGGGTTGGCTTTGGCAAATGGTCTGTAAACTGTAGAGGAAAACATCTGAAATGATATCAGTGATTTAACAGACACATATTGCAAATGCATTTTTACATACAGATATAAGGCAGGAATTACACTTTTGGGAGCCCAGTTTCCAGTCTGTTAGCATGGTACTGCATGCAAAGACACACCGGCTCGTGTAGCTCTGGCTCTGGAAGCTCTTCACAGAACTCTGTTGTGTGGCAGAAGCTGAGAAAGCAAACCATCACAGCCCAGAGCCCTCAGAATCCCACCTGCCCTTTCCCGGCTTCTGCAGCTTCACCTCTGCTACCGAGCTCTCATTTTAAGGACCATCATTGTCATATTTCAGGACAAGATCTTGTATATATATATACACACACATATATATGCATGCCAAACGCCAAAAGGAAAGGCTTTCCTTGAGGAACTGGATCAATTCAGAGTCTGTTTCCCATTTTGGATGTCATCGCCACACCAACTGCTCACCCCTGGGTGGAAAGAGAGAAGAAGCCCGAGAAATAAGAGCTGCCTGAAAATTTTTCATCAACAGCTAGATGCGTCGTTACGGTGAAATGGTTTGAAATGGAGGCACTCTGAAAGTCAAAATTCCTGCATAAAAAAATAGCTCAAGGAAGGTTTCCAGAAATGTTCGAGTGTTTTTATTCTCCCTCCCCTCCATTTCATGAGGTGCTAATGATGGCATGTCACAAGATAGCACAGAAGCTCAACTGTCCTATTGTACTTTGAGTATCAGCCAATAATCAGCACCAATTTAAAACACCTTTTTTAATGTCAGGCTTTTGTTACACGGGAGCCAAGAGACCTTTTGAAACAAAGATGTTATTCAAAATGCATAGGGAAGTCTGCCTCTTCGGCTTGCTGATGTAAAATTTATTTTTAGTGAAAAAGAAGTCAGTTTTTGGAAAGGTCACTGAGAAAGCACAACTGGCAGATGCTGAGGTTAGCTGACTGACTCCTTCTTATTTAGCCACCCAGCCGTGAGGACTAGGGAAGAGTGGCAGATGGCCCAGCCATCACTGGGAAAAAAGCTTGGTTTAGTCTTAAACACAAGCCCATAGACTCCGGAACTTAAATGTGAGCCATCGTGGTTGCGTCATATTAAAGAAATACTAAAACGATTCTGACATTTTAAATATTTAAATATTTTCCAGTCGAGATTGCCCACTATTTTGGTGCATATTCTCTTCCCCTCCATCCCCATCCCTGATAGGGATAAACAAAGCAGCTCATACACCCAGGGCCCATCCTCTGAAGTTGAGCCATTTAATCACAAAGAAAAGAAAAAAGACAACAGACAGCAAATTCCAATAACTTGGTGTCAATGCTCTTAATTGTAGAAATCTGTGTGGGAGAAAATCCTCTCAAGATGCAGACTGAGCTGCTGATACTGCCGGATAATTTTTTTTCCCAAGGGGTAAGGAAAACAAAGAGCCTAATAAGTGTAAAATCTGGCTGTCTTCAGGTGCACGTTTAAGGTGACTATGTCTCACAATAGGAGAATTTAATGATCTGGGGAGAAAAGTAGGGTTTTTTCTGCCACACAGTTCTTTTGGATTTTTTTTTTTAATTAATTTTTTTGTCTACCACGGGAGTTTACAAAATGAGTTCCTACACCCCCACTTGCTCGCACTCTGCTCAGGATCATCACAGCCCTCTTCCCACTCTGAACCATGGGCAATGCTTTGATGTTCATCTTCAGGCTGGAGGGATGGCAGCATTTTAGCATGAGCATTTCACAAAGATATCCACGCTGAGATCTGTGGGGAGATGTGATTTTTTGGCACTCTAGCAAGGCATTCCACCCAAGGGCAAAGCAGAACTGAAATGTGCTGTTAAACGCAGATGCTGAACAGAGATGATTTGACACTTCACCCCGGAAAACAGAGAGAAGGTAGCGTTATTGCTGCCAACAACGAGTTTTTCCAGAATTGGCTCTTTTTTTAAGAAGTTACCTATTCTAGCAAGATGAGGCCAACTGCACTCCTATGGAAGTGAAATATCTGAGGGCATTGGGATATTTAAACAGAATTTTCTGGTCTCATCCTCTTCTAGCAATACTGGTGAACAGATGAAGCTGAAGATGGTCTTTGCTGGAGCTGAAGCCTTGAAGCTTGGAGATGGTCTTTGCTGGAGCCTCCTTAGCAGCCAGCTTGCAGGTCAGCTTCGGGACACAACTGAAGAAGAACAACATGGGCCAGCATTTCTCAAAGACCCACAATTAACATTTATCAAGAGCTGGAAAGACTCCTCAAGTCAAAGAAACCACCCAGGCATCTGCCTGTAGGGGACTGTCGGGACTCTGGCCTTGTGGACACGGCAATGGTGAAAAACCTCCGTGCAGAATGGCTCGAGTCACAGAGTCACGGAGTCATAGAGGAGTCACTCCTAGAGAAGTCACAGAGCAGTCAGCATAACTACGCTCACGTTATGAAGCCAGGGTTATGCTTCACTAAAATAATATTTTTCAGGCCAGCTGCCAAATTCTGCTACCCAGAAACCTAAAATCTGGGTTTGGTGAAGCTGATGGGATTCTCAACATCAATCAGGGGTAAATCACCAGCAAATATAATTTAATTTACACATAGACTTAAAAATGTTAACAAGTTGGAGTGGCTGCTGGATCTATCTTTCCATAGCACAGATTCCGTGATGGCAAAACCTTACATTTTTATCAAGTGCATTAAACGAAGCATGCACAACTGGACATGCCAAGATTTCCTCCCTCTAACACAAGAGCCAAGTGTAAAACTAAACCTTTTCTCATCAGCATGAAAGAACATGAATTAAAAATCCTGCAGTTAAAACACCCCACAAAACAGACAGGGGACACAGAAAACTACATGAGCCAGGACAGAAAGTGTGAAATCGGATCTGGGAAAACCCTTCCACATAAAGCCCCTTTTGTATTTTATTGCTTTTCGGTGCCTGCTGCCGCTCCAGCGCAGGCAAGGCGCGTGCGAGGCTGCAGCTCGGCCAGACGTGCCGGCGGGGGCAGGAGCAGGGCCACCCCCAGCCCTTTCAGCCACCGAGGAGGGATGCGACGAGGGACCTGCCGTCCCTCGTGACACAGCGAGGCACCAGCGCTGCTGGGGAAGGCCAGAGCCCAGGCACCAAGAGTCTAAAGGCTTGTTACGTATGCACGGGATTTACTCCTACGCTTTTCCTACGGCTCTACGCCTCCGGATGGAGGAGATTTACAATCCTGGAGAGATGAGCGGGGTCTCGTTAGCTCGGCTCTGGCTCTGCCTTCTTTCTACCTCTGAGGCCACAGGAAAGGGGCTCACGTCTCTCGCAGCGCTTTCCCACAGAAGACTGTGTTAATGTTGAGCCACGGGAAGGGGGTGAGGGAGGAAAAGGATGCTGCAGCCTCTGACTGTCTCTCTCTCCCTTCCTCCTGCCTTTCCGCAGATGGACCGGCTGCCAGGCAGGTTGCGATGCTCATCTTTTGGGTAGATTTGAGACGGGGGCACTGGATGTAGCCTAACAGTGTAGTCTAACAGGAGCTGGTGGGAGGCCAAGGCTTATGTAAAGCTGATAAGGGCGATTCAGGCTGGAAAGCGGAACGTCTAAACAAGAATTACTGTCCTTGGGAGAGAAGCACATCCTGAAGAAATATGTAAGCTAATTAAAATGTTTTGGGAACCATCTGAAACAACTAGTAGAAGTGTGATAAGAAGCACCCTCACGCAAACTATCCTCATTATAATACTAAAAGTCACAGCCCTCGAGCTGGAGATCCCGGCCCAAGCAGAGACCCCTCACCTTTGAGCATGCGCAGAATATTAAAGTAGCTCTGGAGCTTTAAATTGAAATAAGAGAAATGTAGAGCAATAGGAAATTGCTTTGTGCAATTACTTATGCATATGCATAACTAGCCTGTATAAATACTGTACCTGCATGACGGTACTTTGTGCTAGCTTTGTGGAGCTACCACCTAGCACCCACCTCTGCACAGACATGAAATAAAATACCTCTGCCCTGTGTGTATATTGGCGTCTCGCACACCGGGTAAACGACCTCACACCTGGGGGATAACATGGAGGGAAGGGGTTTGCTAGGAACAAAAGAAAGCAGAGGGAAGAGAAGAGCTCATGGGAAGCATTTCACGTTAAGAGGTACCTTGCACAGTTGGTGAAGGTGTGAAGAACTACGTGGTCCCTGCTGAAATGCGTTACTGAAAATACCAAGCAAGGATACTAATGTTTTCTGGACAACTTTCTGGAAAGCACTGAACTCTGTAACTTCCCCCTGCAATCAACAAGGCTGGAGCTGCCCAGCTCAGAAAAAACCCACCAAGTGGCTTCTCTTAATTTTGCTCAGTGAGGGCTTGGGAATGCCAGAGACACTTGCTAGGGCAAGGCAGTTCCTAAGAGATTACTTAAAGCTGCGGAATTGCTGCGAGCAAGAGATCCTAATCCTAAACTCAGCGTTAATGCAGGCTTCAGACCACTGACACCACCGGTTTCCTTTGGCCAAGCCATTGGGCAAGTGCCAGACTTTCACCGTCTCCCTCTAAGTTAGGGTTGCTGCATGCCGGAGAAATCTGCCTTGTGCTTTAAAGTGGTATTTATTAGAGCATGCCAAAGAGCTTTGAGACAGCGATGTGTAGCTGCTAATGTGTAATAAACTACCGCTGTATTAGCAGTACATTGTACCAGCTGTCAACAAAATAAATTATCTGGGATGCTATTTGGAGACTGAGAGCTTAGCCGTTCTGTTTGGCCTTTAATAAAAACATGCATTTTGTTTCACATCATAAACTCTCTATATAAACAAACAAAAAGCTACTGCTCATAGATCAGTTTTCCAAGAGCATGAAGCTATTAAACTATACACAGCCTTAAGAACCAGTCTAGGAAGACAGATTGCCAAGATCAGAGCTTAACACTGTGCGAGAGTCCACCGAAGTCCCAGCTCGAAAGCGTGAAATATTTGTGGGTATAAGCTCTTAGCGCAACCCTGCTGCCAAGACCACACGGGAACAGCGACAAGCCCCATCCACCATCATGAATCGCTCTACTTCTCAGAGGGACGGAGAAAAAGCAGGGGACAACATGATCACCCACTCAAGTTTAACCTAGATATTAAGCTAAAGGTGTCCTGAGATGTTTTAAATAGTGTCCAGAAACTCCCATTTGCGTTGCATGAGAAAGCTGACCCCTGTGCTGGGTTTGCCTGGGATAGAGTTAATTTTCTTCACAGTAGCTGGTGTGGGGCTATGTTTGGGATTTGTGCTGGAAACAGTGTTGATAACACAGGGATGTTTTAGTTACTGCTGAGCAGTGCTTACGCAGAGTCAAGGCCTTTTCTGCTTCTCAGCCCACCCCACCAGCGAGGAGGCTGGGGGGGGCACAAGAAGCTGGGAGGGGACACAGCTGGGACAGCTGACCCCAGCTGACCAAAGGGCTATTCCATACCATATGGTGTCATGCTCAGCATAGAAAGCTGGGGAAGAAGGAAGGGGGGGACGTTCAGTGTTATGGTGTTTGTCTTCCCAAGTAACCTTAACGCATGATGGAGCCCTGCTTTCCTGGAGATGGCTGAACACCTGCCTGCCCATGGGAAGGAATGAATTAATTCCTTGCTTTGCTTGCATGCATGGCTTTTGCTTTCCCTATTAAACTGTCTTTATCTCAACCCACGAGTTTTCTCACTTTTACCCTTCCGATTCTCTCCCCCATCCCACCGGGGGGGAGTGAGCGAGTGGCTGGGTGGTGCTTAGTTGTCAGCTGGGGTTAAACCATGACACCCCCCTCACAATTTGTAAGACTCTCTGGAGCACTGATGGAGCCGTCAGCCCAGCTATGCGCTGCCACAAAGTTAAATCCCACCCCATCTGCAAATATTGCCATGGACTTCAGTGACATCCATTCAGTTCTCAGCCATTAAGCCACTCATTATGGATAATCAACCTAGAAATTATCTGCAGCTGAGATACCCACTGGCATTGTCCTAGAATACTTTTTGAAAAAAAAAGAAAACCCAGAGCTTCCAGCCAACCTGCTACACCAGCATGGCTGGCCTGACTTTGAGCATGAGGTGGGGAGGCAAGGCACGTTAGCTGGGCTGCTGACGCAGAGCACCGTCGAGGAGCGGCACAAGAGGAGAGCACGCTCTCAGGGTGACTCAAGCCAAAAAGCAAACGCCTGGAGGTGGGCACCGTGACACCCAAGCAGCAACCTGGGGCTCCCCTTTGTTACCCTGCCCGGCACGGTGTGGGGGACAGATGCCCCAAGTCACAGGGCTGAAGCAAGCTGCCGTGCTTGTACAATGTGACGCCAAGCCCCAGAACCAGATCACCCCAGCCAGCTGGGTAGTTTTGCCTCTGCTCTTCCAGCCCACAAACTGTGATACTCTAAGGCCAGTCATAGGCAGATTTATTTTGACACACACACTTTTCTTTAGGCAGTTGATTAAGAAGCCCAGGTGAAAAGCCTGCTTATCCAGTCTTTTCACAGAATCACAGAATCGTATAGGTTGGAAAAGACCTTTAAGATCATCGAGTCCAACCATAAACCTAACACTACCAAGACCACCACTATACCATGTCCCTAAGCACCTCATCCAAATGTCTTTTAAATACTTCCAGGGATGGTGACTCAACCACTTCCCTGGGCAGCCTGTTCCAATGCTTGATAACCCTTTCAGTGAAGTAAAATTTCCTAATATCCAGTCTAAACCTCCCCTGGCGCAACTTGAGGCCATTTCCTCTTGTCCTATCACTTGTTACCTGGGAGAAGAGACCAACCCACACCTCTCTACAACCTCCTTTCAGGTAGCTGTAGAGAGCGGTAAGGTCTCCCCTCAGCCTCCTTTTCTGCAGGCTAAACAACCCCAGTTCCCTCAGCTGCTCCTCATAAGACTTCTGCTCCAGACCCTTCACCAGCTTCATTGCCCTTCTCTGTACACGCTCCAGCACCTCAATATCCCTCTTGTAGTGAGGGGCCCAAAACTGAACACAGGATTCGAGGTGCGGCCTCACCAGTGCCGAGTACAGGGGCACAATCACTTCCCTAGTCCTGCTGGCCATGCTATTTTTGATACAAGCCAGGATGCCATTGGCTTTCTTGGCCACCTGGGCACACTGCTGGCTCATATTCAGGCGGCTGTCAACCAACACCCCCAGGTCCTTCTCTGCCAGGCAGCTTTCCAGCCACTCTTCCCCAAGCCTGTAGCGTTGCATGGGGTTGCTGTGGCCCAAGTGCAGGACCTTGCACTTGGCCTTGTTGAACCCCATACAACTGACCTCAGCCCATCGATCCAGCCTGTCCAGGTCCCTCTGCAGAGCCTTCCTACCCTCCAGCAGATCAACACTCCCACACAACTTGGTGTCATCTGCAAACTTACTGAGGGTGCACTCGATCCCTTCATCCAGATCATTGATAAAGATGTTAAACAGAACTGGCCCCAGCACAGAGCCCTGGGGAACACCGCTTGTGACCAGCCGCCAACCAGAGTAAACTCCATTCACCACCACTCTTTGGGCCCGGCCGTCCAGCCAGTTCTTTACCCAGCGAAGAGTACACCCGTCCAAGCCATGAGCAGCCAGTTTCTCCAGGAGAATGCTGTGGGAAACAGTGTCAAAGGCTTTACTGAAGTCTAGACAGACAACATCCACAGCCTTTCCCTCATCCACTAGGCGCGTCACCTTGTTGTAGAAGGAGATCAGGTTGGTCAAGCAGGACCTGCCTTTCCTGAACCCATGCTGGCTGGGCTTGATCCCTTGGTTATTCTCTACATGCCGTGTGATAGCACTCAGGATGATCTGCTCCATCAGCTTTCCCGGTACCGAGGTCAGGCTGACAGGCCTGCAGTTCCCCAGGTCCTCCTTCCAGCTCTTCTTGAAGATGGGCGTCACATTTGCTAATCTAATATTTTGCAATATTTGTTGTAGCAAAGGAATATCATCAGGGGATAATTCAGCCTCCATCTCCTTGTAACGGCTATTGAAGGAGCGAAGGGCAACATCCTAACTTCAGTGTTTTATCTAAGTGCCTAAGTCAGGTGGGATCGGTCCTGACCTGATTCGATATGCTAGCAAGATTATTTTTTTTTTAAATATGAAGACTACATATATACCAAAATACCATGACTTGTTTTTTGAGACAAGGGCAACGTTCTTAATTATAAATGCCAATCTGAAATACATTATAAACAGAACCAAAGGATGGTGGTCAGTATTACAACCATACACTGTGGAGAAGGCAACACTTGCTTCCATTTTGAAGCTCATTTAAGCATCCCCAACCCTCCCAGAGAAGACAGTGAGCTCTGCATGCCTTGGGAGAACAGAGGCGCAGGCCTCTAGTCTGTAGTTTTTAAGAGCTGAACTGATGAATATTTTAGTTTCCAAAATATAGACGTGAAAGAGCAAAAGCAACCAAAAGCAACCAAAGCATTAGTGTCTCTTTGTATTGACTGGCCTGTTTTAATCCCACAAGCCAATCTACAGCATTTAGCTGACAGCTTCAAATCTGTAAGAAAGAAAAGGACCTTGAAAAGATCTGGTTTACAACTCTAAGCCGATGAGATATAGCAGCCAGGATCATCTTACATTATTGTGAAGTTATTTAGACAGCTAGAGCTGTTAGCCAGGCTGCAATGAAGTCAGTAATGTAGAAAGTAACATAGAAAACATTTTCCCCCGTGGAGAATATGGAGTTCGCGCTCTTAGTACGCAGAGCTGGATTTAGTTCAAGAGCTGCTGCCGTCATATTGGCATTATGATACTGGCTTTGCTTCCAAACATCACAACGTTGGAAGTTTCTCTCCAGCAGTCTAGCAGATGTCATGTCTAGCTCATTTAGGCACCTTTAGATAAATGAAATCTCACGTAAGATGGGCTCCAGTGTGGTGCAAATACCTCTCAGATGGTCAACCGGGTCCATCTGAGCTGAACACCACCTAGATGAACTCCATCTGACTTCCTCCATATAGACCCACACTGGGTGGACCTTTCCCACTGGTGAATTCTTTTCACTTCACGCAGGATGTGAAGCAGCTGGACAATGGTCTAAAAGCAACAATTAACGATACGAACTAAAAAAATCAGTGTTTGCAGACATGAATGTTTCCCAGCAGGCAGAAGCGCTCTGTGTGGGTTTTCTCTTTGCAAGTGTCCACTACTGAAACCAAGGCTTAAATGAATCTGTGAAGCTGTGAACATGGTTTCTCATCCCTTCTCTGACCCTTTGCATTAGGCAACCCTGCTGAAAATCGGTTCCATGCCCAGCGTGTACTACAAAGCAAATTATCAGTAATGAAGGAGGGGGGAAGGCACCGGGACAACAGGCTGTAGGAGCCGGCAGGGGTTGAGCCCTTCCCTATAAGCAAGCTCCGTCACTGCCAACGCAACTGTTTTCCTCCCTCCCAAAAACTCACCTGCCTGTCAGTGCATCGGTAATGGCTACAGACACACACGCAGCCAGCAAAAAAAAAAAATCCCCCCTTTGGCTCTTCTCTCTCTTTTATGAAGGGCTCAGAAAAATGAGCATGTTACCAAGCTTAATGAGTTACCACCTATCAGCTGAGCCTGGGTGACGGCACCCAGGACACTCACAGTCAATAGCAAACCCAAGATAAGACACATTAGCTCAAGCCTCAGTGATGGAGGTTTAAACTAATCCATTTAACCTTGAATTTACAATAGGTAAAGAGCATACGTGCAAGTAATTGTTGCACCCCACCTTACACATGTTAAGCTGCAGCAATACATCTGCTTAGTCTAAGCTCCTCATTTCCATTTCTGGATGCGTGGCATTGGCACGACAGGGCTGAGACTCTCTTCTGAATCCAAATTCAGCATCACAGTACAAGAGGGAGGTCAAAACAAGGATCAAAAAGTCAGGCTGGTCCATAAGGACAGTCCAGCCTCCAGCAATGCTCACTGGGGATGGAGTATCGCAGGAACTTTTCTCAGCGATGCATTTTTCAGTGCCGTATGTAATTAGATGATGAACTTGAGTCATAAGCATACTCCAGTGAAATGAAATCTACATTAGTGCCTTCCTTCTGACACAGCAAGACGTTCAAAATTGAGCATTACAAACTGGAGGGAATTCAGATCAACAGCTCTACAGAAGACAATCCCAGATTTTGCAGCTGATGATCTCCAGAACTGCTGTATAAGCAAGCAGAAGTCTCCACCTGTTCATGCATAAATAAGATTAAAAAACCCCAACAGATGGTGACTTAATCCCCAACTCACGTTACACAAAATGAGCAACAGGCCTTGCTTTAAACCTTTGCTTATACCGGAAAAAAATCTTCAAAATTGGGTGTCTGTAAGGACAAAGTATTGCCATTCCAAAGTACTGTACTAATTTGGTGATATCACTCTGTAAAGGGAGACATCCAACTTTAAATACTGATGATAGGCCCAGAGCATTCAACAGGATCGAGCAACAACTGAAAATGCAGAGGGAAAGTGGAAAACTCATGCCCAATGCCTCAAAAAATCCGATCCCAGGAACGGAGGAACAGACACCTGTCCATCTCCCCCATACTCCATGATCACTTGAGGCGGCCTCCTCTGAAGCTCATTGACCACCACTCCATCATTCACCCTACCAAAGAGCATTAAAATGCAGGAAGCCAGCCAAACCTGCTGCTGCTATTCAAGCAGCTTTAAAAACATGCCCTATGCTAATAATGTTTCTTAAAAGAAAAGCATGAGCTTGTCTCCGCTCTCCCAGTTCCCCTTCCCTCAGCTTCTACTGAAAGGCACAGTGCCTCTCCCTCCCTGTGTAACAGCAAGCCCTACACCAGCCAAGGGAATCCCCCTCCCTGCCTCCGCACAGAAACACATCCCTTCGCATCTAGGACTGGGGAGAAGGGCCAGGCTCCCCTCTCAGTTTCACGGAGGCAGCCAAAAGGAGGATTTGCTCCTGTATGTTTATTGTGTAGTAGCAGTGAATCTCCCTAGTGCTCTGGCTTTGCCAGGGCAAGCCTACCTTGCTTCTCAGAATGGGTTTCCTGCAGAGGGGAGCCTCTGAGGAAGTCCCAGAGCATGCAGAAGTACATCACTGTCTCACACTTTAATCATCCCACCTTCCTTCGGACTTTACAGTTCACCTAGAGCAACATGAAATTTCACCCTCCTAAACCAGTTCACTCAAATTCTGTTCTAAGGGACAATTTACCACCTGAATCAGCAGTAGGAAACATTGAAGGGAGTTTTTCCTCTTCAGAAAAATACCCCACCATCTTACCCCACCTTCTATCTGAAAGAAGGAAAAAACCCACCCAGTCACCTCAAGGTTGTTTCAGACTGATTAAAATGTACCCAGGTCAGAATTTCATTTTCTTACCACTGAATAAAACTGGAAAAATCATATGGCATTTAACAAGACCCAAATGTTTTGGTCAATTTTTAGAAAATCTAAAGCAGGGAGATGGATTTGCATCATCCCCATTAGCAAATACACAGTAGATTTTCCCTTAGCTGCAGACGACAGGTCCAAATTCATCCTTTAAGGTCTCTAAGCAACTGGCTGGTAGCTGTGCCACAGGCAGACACATCCTTCTCCAGGCACAGACACACTCAAAGATAACAGACCAAGGGGGCACAATATTGGCAACTGCTCATTAGCCTGCTTTGGTCAAAATAAGACCTGGAGTTCAAACAAGCCCAGCTCACTTGATCTGAACAGATTAGAGAGCAATTGCATGAGTAGCTCAGTCAGCAGAGCCAAGTGTAATGCCTGCAGCAGCTGGAGGGGAGCTCACATGATGACATCTCCAGTGCCTAACACATATGGAAAGAATCAGGTTCCTTGTAAAAATACAGGTTCACCTTCCACTCTTTCAGCATAACACTGATGATGAGGAAGTCTTTTTACTGTGGTAGACTGTTTTGGACCCAAGGGTCTGCTATCAGAAACATCCAGACACTTAAGTATTTTCTTGGTAGTGCAGGATCTCCATACCTTTAAACCCATGGGCCTAAATGTCTGACCTCCCAATTAGTACTTCATGTAGAATGGTATGTACTTTTAAAGCTAGCTTTTACATAGGGTTTTAAATAGGTGTTATTGTTCAAATCTGTACTAAGCCAGTGTTATGTCATTTGTATTAAAGCAAATCTGAAGTAACAGTTTGACCAATTTTATTATTTTCCTGATTGTATTAATTTTACATAGTACAAAATTCTCTTATTTAAGCAATTTGAAAAGAAAAATATGAAGTTCCACATGAAGCCAGCCTGACATGTTTTGCCTAACAGGAAATACACCCTTATCAGTTATTTTAAAGTTTGATGTTTTCAATAAGAGCTTAATTTGTACTTATGTTTCAGAGTTCGCATGTTCATATGAAGCTTTCAGACATCTGGATTCCAGTTCAGGGTTTATTTGCATACAAAAATATATTATAATGGAAAAAAGCATTAAAAGTTCTCAACTATATAAAATTACAAATATATTTTCATAAAAGCAACTTTAAATTAGAATTCAAGCTATATTTTAAAGCAAAATACAGCTGTAACACTTTTAAGTTATCTTATTCCATCTGCTGCAAAGTAACAAAACTGATGTTGCCAGTTAAATACTTGTAGGAGTTTACAAAGGTTATGTTCAGAAGGTGAATATCTGGGGTAGCAAAGTTATCAGACAAGGGCAGCAGTTCTCAGTAATTGATGTCACTTATCCTTCAGAGAACATTCATAGGCAAGCACAATGCCAAAGATTCATTTCACATACCTGAAAATACAAAACAAGATCATTAAGTTCCATATTAAATAAGATTGCATGTTGTTGACATACCAGACGCCCTATCTATGCCCAGCTTTCTAGAGTGCCTGACAGGTCAAAATTATGCCTTTTTTTAACCAACACAAGGGCCAAAAGGTTAGTGTGTAAAAATTTAAGGCGATTACTGTTCTAACGGGTGCATTAGGCTTGAAAAGACATCTGTACAAAGTTCTGTGTAACTTCAAGCGCATAAATATAACTCCTTAAAAGTGTGATGATAAATATCAGATGGAAGTTGGACTTTTTCCTCAGAATTTCCATGTATGATAAAGATAGTGTATCACTGTAAGACAAGTGACACTGTATAAATGAGACTCTGCTGAAATTACTAGAGATTTGCTTAGTTGGGAATAAAAAAAACACCCAACAAAAACCACTACAGCAGTTGGCAATCCCTGGCTTCACCTTAGAAGTGCCTTGCAAGGGGACAATGAAACCAATATATTATAGGCAGCCCCTTCAGAGTTAGCTGCAACATGGCTGTGCAAGATACAGCAATGTTAATATTTGGTGGTTTGGGTGTTTCATTGTTCTACACAAACCTTCAAACTCAAAAGTTTTTCAGAAGAGCAATCAGTCAAGGAAGTTTCAGTGGTAAAGATGGAGTTAGCTCAAGCATGCGTCCATGACAGAAGTCAGAAAACTAGAAATATATTTTAAGTAAGAGAAGTGAAACCAGGATTAAGATACAAGATGACAGGGAAGTAGGAAGCTCATAAGGGCAACTGTCTTAGTTAAGTCCAAGGCAGATGGCCAAGGCTTCAAGAATTACAGGGAAGGGAAAACACCTAATGAATACAAGAAACTCTCAGTTCATAGTTTATTAGGGGGCGGTTGTTCATGCTGCTATTTAGGTCTAGTCCTACAATTTGTTGTTTTGGGCTCTACAGTCTGGTTCCATAAAGAAATCCCAGTATCATGTCCATAACAGCACAGGAAGAAGCAGAAAGAATAGGCAGAGTACATGGTTGGGAACAGGAGGGCAGGGGTTTTTTTGTTTTGTTGTTTTTCTTTAAAAATTGTAATGAAGAACTTAGGACTGTAACTGGAAAATACAATTTCTAGATAGTGACAGAAAGAGTGATCTAAATTCCATTCCTAGTAAAGACAAAAACAAACAGGATTTTGACATTTAATCTAAACCTAGATACAGATATCTGTTCCCTAATTGTTTCATAAAGCAAAGTCTAGAATAAAAAGGTTTCCCTCACCTACTGTTACTCCTCCAGTTACTTTACTTTATAATGAAGAAACAAAACCCCACTTTTTAGCTGAGTTTTGAGTATTTAAGAAAGTGATGTTTACTTGATCTATACACTGTCAAGGAGGGGTGAATTGCAGCTGCCTCAGAGGTGGGGACAGAGGTTCATCAGAGTACAGCCTTTGTCACACAAGCTAAACTGCATGCCTTGAACCTTCAGGCAAAGACCAGAATTTAGTCTATTTTACCTTCTTATCCACATAATGATCCACAGGACTAGCAAACTAAAATGAAGCCACATTATAAAACTATTGCTACACTTCCCTTCCCCCTCATCCCATACATTTGGCTTTCATCACTCTTTGACAGTACCAAGTGAGACGCAGCCTACTAATAAAAATGTACTTACTTGCTAGTGTCCTGTCAAGATCAGCAATGAAGTCTTCCAGTTCTTTTGTGTCTCCAAGCTTTGCTGCAAAATGAGAGACAGTCAATACTGCCTAGACATGACATATTTCCCTGGTCGAAAGAAACACTGAAACCACACAATCCCCCAAATAATTTTCAGTGGTATCAAACATGCTGTGGATTATTTTCAGGAAAGTTCAATAGGGTTGCTGCAATGTCCAAATGCATTCTTAGAAAACAGGGGAGACTGAATTAAAGTTCTAGTTTTTATAGTTTTCCATTTGACAGAAGCAAAGCAATCCTCTGTTTAGTTTCCTTAAAAAGCAGAGGCTGAAGTGGAGAAAAAAAGCTATATGTCAACTAATCCATGTCCTTGCTACTACAGCAGTCTTCCTTATTGCATGTATTCAGATATTGCATACATGGCCCTAACCAAATCCCACCCAGTTGGCTCCCAGTCCTACCCAAATCTAAGCATCTTAAATCATGTCAATATCACCAGTTTTCTGTGACATCAGATCCTTTGATCTTGGTCCATACAGTATAAATTTGGATCCAAACATCCACCTAAATTTCCACTCCTGAGAACACTACTAGTTCCGTTTAATCTAGTTTTACTGCAAGTGGCTTCCTTATCTCTTTTCTGTGGTCTATTCCAAGCTGGTTCCAACTCTATTTCTGCCTTTTTGTCTTCTCATCAGGAAGAGCATCTTGACCTTTAGTGTAATTCCTTGCCAAGTATTTCCTGACAGTTTAACTGGACTCTTTTTTGCTACTTCTTATTAACTATTACTCATTTTTTCTCCCTAGTATCATGCTAATTAGAAAGAAAGCATTTAACTTGGTTTTTTGTGACTGGTCACTGTGGAAAAGACATGAAAGCATGAAAAGCTCTTGAGCATGCATCTGAGAAGACTAGTTGTAACAGAAGCACTGTGTAGTACACAGGTATGACTGTTCATTTATTGATATGTCCACTCCAGAGTTAATTTAAGTTAACCTGAATGAAACAAGATCCTGCAGAGTTAGATCAGCTGCAAGACAGAAGCCACTTTGAAACAGCATAGCTATGTTTCAAGGAGGAAGGAATTACTAATACATGGGTTGTATGAGCAGTGCATTACTCAGATACAGATCTGAGTAATTGTGTTAACTTGAATAGCAGCATATAGCTTCGGAGGAGTCACCTACTGCACCCCTGCATTCAGGCTAAGTATTTCTGTATATAGATGGGACACTTAAGCTACTTAGTTGCTTCAGTAAGAAGTAACACAAGGTAATTCTGAAGTATTCTGTAAGGAGTACCACAATTCCTGATCAACCAGAGAACTCTAATATAGTTTGGTGTTTCAAAATCAAAAGAGTTCCTAGGTCACCTGTGAAGTGTGGATGCAGTGTGCTATTGCTGTTTGTAATCAACACAATAATACTTGCATCTGTAGTGTGCTTAACAGTAATCCTTAGTTTTGTTGTCATTTAAAAAAAAAAAAAAAGAGTCAACACATGCATGTGAATCCTGGCTTACAGAAAGAAGGCTGTATGGTTGAGAATTAGGAAGAAATGTCAACAGTTAAAGTTAAGTTTACCTTTACATGGAGTTACTGATGGAGATGGCAAGCTTGGAGTAGATGCAGTCGGAGAGTTAAGCTTTTCATCACTGAGGCTGAAACTATTTCTGTAGAGTGAATCTGCACCTGTAAAAAAGTTACATTAAAGTAAAATTAACACCTTCTGCTATTTTGTAATAGAATTAAAAAGAGAGAAATGGGACATTTCCTACATGGGCTTCAACATCTGTAGAACTCAAATTTACAGACTTTAAACCCAGAGGGACAAGTAAATCATCTATTGTGTGAAGGCTGTTGTTCCCACACCTACTGTTAAAAAGCAAGCAGTCCTAGGCCAAATCCTCACCCCCAGTAAGGAAAGTGTCAGCTTTCCCTGCAGTCAGCATCATTTGGAAAATATTACAGGAGTAGCAATTATCCCACATCCACTAAATTAGACCTGGTATGACCTGCCTGATTCACAGTCTTCTGGGAAATTGTGGTTACCTGAATTTTTCAAAAGCTATTTAAAAAGCTGAATAAAGAGCTCCAGGAAAAGGACAGTCCCCCAGAACGGAGAATATATTCAGCGTTGTCCTCATCCCTGAAGCAAACTCACCCATTTCTCCATACTCTGCTGCTTTAGGTCTTGTGTTCTAGATAAACTCTATGGCATCTTGTAATTTTCTTTTATTCTGTAACTCCCTGGAGTTCACAAAGCAGTAAATCTGTACACAAGATGTTCTGCAATCTTATTTTAGGTGGTTTTTCAAAGAAAGCTTTTATATGCCATGGAAAGCAACAGGAAAGGTTCCAATATCATTCTGATGGTCTTGGATTTTAGACAAGGCCTTAAGTTTCAACAGTATAAAAAAATTATCTTTATCTTGCCTCTTTTCATAAAAAAAGAGTTCCACAATGCACAGTGCACACAGTCATGGCTCCACAGGAAGGAGGAATTGTCATTGTGTTAGAAACTAAAACTGCTGGTTCCTGCAGTTTTGAGCCGGTGACCTGAAAACTGTAGTTCTACAAAAAGAAACCACTGTAATATGAACGTGGCAATGGTGTCCATTTATTTGGCACATTTCCTAGGAAATAAATTTATGTCTCATTATATGGGGTGGTGACTACCAGTGCTTGCCATTGAGGCCAGCAATTTTGCCTACCTGCAGCACATGTAGCATTTGTCCTTGGAGCCCCAGCCTAGGAGGTGGTTACACTGCATTAAGACCATCCAAGTCAATTGTCACAGTTCCTTGGGTGCCTATCCCATTTGCCATGCCAGGAGATGACTGCCTTAGTTAAATTAAGGGTGTCTTGCTGAATTAGCAAAAGGGGGCAGGAAGACAGCTCTCCTTGCCAAGATCTGCACATCTACACCTTCACTGAACACTGCCACGATGTTTGCACATATCAAACAGAGACCATCCCCCAGCTGACTACTCCTCTACCATAAGTTCCCCCTGTCTTTGGGAAGAGCATGTGTCTACACCCCATCTCCTCTAGTCTGCAGTCCTTACCAGCATAAAACTACCTTCCACAGGAGTATACAGGTACAGTGACAAATCAGAGCAGACAGGACAACTGCATCTACTAAGACTATCAGATGTTTCCTCTGCTCTAGGCTGATTGTCTATTTGTTTCTTCTGTGCTAGCTTCCAAGCCTACCTCTGTTGCAATACCCACTGAAGAGGCTTGCGTGAGAAGCTTCAACCTGGAGTATTTTCCTCTTTTGCATGCATGTTGGCCCACCACAGTACAGTTATCTTTCACAGTTTGCTCTGCAATCAGCTCAGATCCTGTTCTAGCAAATGCACATGCTACCTGCAGCACTGTGCAAACATGAGAGATGATGTGAATAACATCTGTTACCTGGGACTATTGCTTGCCCAAATCAGCCACCAGTTGGTATTTCTTGTTTAGAAAGAGGAGTATGCTTCTTCATGCTAGCTTTTTATTGTAATTTCTTTATCTTCACTCTTAAGTGCCTGTTCTCTCTAAACCTGAGCAGATCAAAACCAGTAAGAAAGATTTGAGGAATACAATGCAGAATTGAGGTAATTTTACATAGGAAAATGGAAAAAAATAAGCTATTTTGAAAGTAGCTCCTAAAAACATAAAAAACAGCCTAAGGGGGGCGGAAATCTGACACTGCTCTGCAGTGGTGTGTGTCACCAGTGTTGTACTATAGAATGTGAACCCTGTACATTAATGGTCTGAAAGTAACAGTTAAAGATATTACAAATTTCCTCCTGAAACCAGCTTACAGACCAACTTTCTACTCAAACCGCATTTCTTTTCAGCCAAGACGCAAACCGTACTGACCAAGAAACTTAGAATGGAAAATTCTAGCTGTTCAGGACAAAACCCCTGCCATCACAAAAAAGCCAAATAACTCACAACACCTCACACACACAGTCCTGTAGCCAAGAGCACAACTCACTGAAACGCTGACAGACTAGACCAAAGATAAAACACTGTCCAAGTAATGTATTTGAAAAGAGCAGAACTAGAACTTTAAAAGGATTTCATATTTTAAAGGTTTTAGAGCTAGTTGAATTAATAAAAAATAATCCAGATAACAATGGTTACAAAACTGAGTGTATTTTTAATGAGGAGTCTACGCTACTAGCATCCAGACGCCAAATGTAGTGATGCTGGAAATTTATATTACAAACCAATCTTTCTTGTAGACCAAATCCAAAGCTCCAGTTGCTCTTATATACAGCTGGAATACAATGTTCTTTTTCTGAATGCTTGTGAGGGCAACTCAAATTACAGAAGCTTTAATAAGCCATTTACATTGGTTGCAAACTATTCACACAATTTTTTTTATTTATATCCATGTACACATCCGAGCTAGCAGTCACCTTTGATTCTTTTTGTGGTTTTCTCTCCATAATCCTTCTATAAGCAGTTGAAAGTACCAACTGCTCACCTCACAAAGTATTGAAACCAGAAGATGTTATTTCATACTGGGTTCCACAAACCTTACGCTGGGAAATATTTACAACTGGGCAAAGAGAAAATAAGACAGAACTGTTGCTTTAAATATCTGAATGTTTTTCATCCAGTTTCAAAAGGTGAAATGTTTTCACATTAACAGTGTTATCTTCTGATGGGTTGTAATATTAATAGTTTCAGAAAAATATCAACATTTATCTTTCTCAAAAAGCAAAAACATACTTTAGCTACTGGCTTTGGCTTACACATGCCACCAAGCAGCAGAAACTCTGGTGATGGAAAGAAGAGTGCTTTGACTCTGCTATCAAGGTCATTATAACTGCTGAAAACAATGTACTGTTAAAAAAATACTTGTGATAGCCATCACACAAAAATATCCACTTTGGCAGAGTGTTGCTGTAAGGCAGAAAGCTCTGGGAAAAGGACACTTCAGTCCTTGCTCTCTACGAGCTGCCACAGCCAAGATTTGCTCATTCACCTCCAATAATGGCCCTTGGAAGACTTCCACTGCCACACAAATACAACATCCCCTGCAACCCAATAACGAGAGGCTGAGCCAAGGATCTCTCATCGCTGCTGTCCTTCCTCATCCCTTCTCTCCCACTGCGATGCACATTTATCTATCATTCATTACGTATTTTTCACTTTGTATTTTGATTCTACTGCCTGTGCATATATATAAACTATGCCCCTTTGGCTGTTTAAAAAAAACAAACCACAAAACACCTAAACTGTCTCTAAAAAAAGGCCTTAAAATCTGAGAGTTAAGCTACCAAGTGGATTTACATGAGTCAAACTAAACCAAGAGCTGCAAAATTAGGGGGTTGGAATAAACATGGGTGCATTTTACTTTGGCAAAGTAATCTGTAGTTAGTATTGACCTTTGCTGTTCCAGTACATGGTTAAACCACAAAGAAAAACCACGGCAATACAATGTAAATATAGAATGTCCCCATGAAATGAGCAATTGAAAGGTTCTGGGCACTAATTAACTGAAGGAGGAAAACCTCAAACTTTTCATTTTAGAACAGACAACGGAAAAGTTCAGCTGTCTGACTTCTTTAATATTGTGCTCTTTCTAGTACCATAATTCAGGATACAATTTTTAAGAACACTGGCGTCGGTAAAATTTTTACTGCAGTTTTCAGTGGGGAAAGTTTTAGAGGAAAAAATAAATCACATCCCTAAAGTTTTCAGACACCAGCTTTAAAATTCCACTTAAGTCTCTACAAGCCATGAATTTATTATAAAACAATAGTTCAGCATTTAATGAACAGACTGCACAACTCATTCCTAGTCAGAACATAGCCTACTTGCTAAAATAATAAAATAAATTCAGGAATTTCTAATGCCAACAGCAGAAGTGAGAAATACTCATAATGCAAAGAGCTTGTTTCACAATACATATGTTGCAGCCCTCAAGGACAGTGTTTATTTTTATCATAATCACAGTTACACTTGGCTGCATTGTTTATTTTTTGTGGTTTTTTGCCTAGCTAACAAACATCTGTTCCAACACTGACACAAAAATCACACCTTTTCACTATCTACATGCCTATGCTTCATAATTAAAAGATTTCAAATCACATAGTTACAAAGAAGTTATCTAGGAAGCTTGAAATTCAGATGTACAAGCGTGCCTTCTCATTATATGCGAAGCTTACCTTTCCACTCCCCCACTACACTTACTATCTGTGAGGCAGTGTTTCCAGCTCCAGCCTTCCCTTACTAATGTGTCCTTTCTAAAGCGTAAGAGAAACAGGCATGCTGGAGAGGTCAGAACAGGAAATCTTACAAAAAAGCACATCTCTCATTAAATTGAAATACCTGGAGAGAAGCCTATACACCTGAAACTTCTGGGTCTTCTTCCTTTTGAATATATCAGTAATTTAATAAAACATTATTTCTCAGATTATTTAATAAAAGTATATTTCTCCATGGGAGTCTTCCTTCATTTTTTCATTATAAATATTATATTGCCTCCTTGTTAGAGACAGGCCATTAGAAGTTTGCAGAAACAATCTACCTCCTTAAAATGTTCTCCTCTTCATCATATAAGACTGGGATTTGCTGCTAAGACCAAAGGCTCACTTACCCCACATTCTATCTCTCATAGCAGATGCCTATAGAAGAGTTTAAGAGTGGTGCAGCCATACACTGATAGTTTCAAGATAAACTCTACCAAGTTTAGCGATGCACAGATCAATATCTTTTAAGGCAGCAGTAGCATCTTAGCCTACAGCAGACCCCGATGGCCCCATCCCTCCCATCATGATTTTATCTAGTTACTTTTTGAGTACGTAAACTTTTAACATCCATGATACCTTAAGGCAATATATTTTACAGTTTAACAATGAGAAGAAATAGCTCCTCTTATTTCTTTGAAACATGCAGATTTAATTTGTTTTCCTCATACTGGGTGAGGTAGCAGTCACTTTGCTAATGTCAATTAGGATTTTCTGGAAGACTAGCTTGTCCCCACCCAAGTCATCCCTCCTTTGGGCTGACAGTCCTAGTCTATTTAGTCATTTGGAAACTATTCTATTTCTTCAATCACTTCTGTTGCCTTTTTCTGTACCTTCTCTACAAAAGACTGCAAATGTAAGCAGGCTTTTCAGGATGGGTGCTGCAGTATTACCAGTGGCTTATGCTTCATCTCTAGATTGTAGAGGCATTAGCACAACCACATGGAGACATCCATGGCATGTAACCACAAATGTTTGCACTACACCAGGCATTGGGTGCTAACGCATATTGTGCAATCCCTTAGTAAACCTGCACCTGCTTGATTTTGAAATCATAAAATTAAGAGTTCTAGATGCACTCAAGGTCTTTCATTGTGTTTAAAAGCCAGGAAGTATTTGTCAGAAAGAATTTACACACTCCTAAAAATAACTGTGAAGATATACCGCAGGCTGTACGAGTGCAGGAATTGAACTGATAGATTTATTTTGCAATGCTTTTAACAGAGAGGCTGGAAGCTGAACCTTTTCTCAAGAAAACACATCCGGAGCTAGAAGCGTGAAACATTTCTGAGAGCACAACAACAGATGATCGTTTAGCTTGTTGGTGTTGTTATAGCTTTGGCACAAGAAATGTTAAAGCACTTCCCTTCACAACCTCTCATAAAGTCCAACTTTCTATTCATTATCCTAAGCCTAAATTTGGAAGACTGTCCTGACATTGCCATATACTGTACTAGCACAACGCACTTAGTGGACATACAATTTACAAAGGCAAGCCTGCACTTTTCTTTGCAAGCTTATTCCAACACACAAGCAGCAAATGATATCTGTAAGAGTTCATCAGTATAGCTGCATCTACACTAGTGGCTTTTGCCAGTATGGCACACTCTAACACAAATCCTATTTCATCACAACCAACATATGCTGTAAATAGCAAAGAATTATAAGGTATCCCTCAACTTAGAAGTTTCAGCATGATTAATAACCTAAAGTACAATGCTGTTATACCTCGATTCAGTTGAATACATCAAGTTGAAACATAATTGGTACTCACTCAGAGTCCAGCAACTCAAGAATGTCTGTTGGAGTAACTCACAAGTTGAATCATGATTTCCAGCACTGACCCCATCAGCTGTTGTGGTTAATGTAATATTTGTGGGCCAAGTACTAAGATCATCATGAACATCTGCACATGCGAGCCTTTCTATTACTGTAAGGTCTAGAGTCCATTGTGTTATGTACAATACTTAACCACAGCCAAGACAGACCTTGTCCAAAGATCATTTAGTCAAATAACAGGACAAGCTGTGGGAGAGCCAAGAACTATCATGTTCATCTTCCACAGTAGTGTCTTCAAATGTTTATTTTTTCTTAATAGCCTGAAATACGTAATATAAGAATTTCAATTAGTACTTTTGGAGCTAGGTCCCTCAAGAGGAGGTTTTAAGGTAAAAGGAATATTTGCAGGATTAACTATATTAATAAAAATCTTCTGTAAATACTTCTGTTAAATTAAATGGGCTCATCCTCATGGCAGAAGCACCAGGAAAGGAAAGGCTTTCCTTACCCTACTATGAAACAGTATTGTTCGAGTACAACCACTTGATACTGGTTACTGGCTTCTTGTAAAGCTGAATTCAAGACTGATTCAGGGGCCCTGAAACAAACAGTTGCAACAGTTTAAAATGTTACCTCCCCTTACAGTCCCACCCTAGACTCAAAAGATATCACTGCAGGAGTGGCCAAGAGATACATATGCGTAACATTCGGCTGCACCACATCAGTTAGGAGGATTAGATTAACCACCGAAGAAGAGATAGCACTAAAATACGATAGTCTGAACTGTTCTGTACATACATGACAAAGTGTACTTGGAACAGTCTTGGCACTGGATAACAAGATTTTGCAAAGACGTAAAGAGTCTTCATGAACAAGAAGATCATTCAAACTATCTGCAGATAATATTGTTGGAATTTCTTTTGCATTGCTACAGATTCGTGTTGTCAGAACTTCCTCTTTCAGCCCAGTTTCTCCTTGATCCTGCAGTGACATTTAACCTAAGCATTACCATGGGAAAAGCAAGGTCACGAATTCAGCACTACATTTGCACTAAGTGATAGAGATCAAAGGAAATGTGAACCTAGGGGAAAAAAAAATTGAGGTTGAACAGAAAGAGCCTGGGTAAGTATTCTATTCTTAAAATAGATGTAGGGAGTGTAGCTGTATTACATCAGACACTGAAGCCTGTTTTATAAAAGGAGCTCTTTATAAATCTGCAACTCCTCTCCAATCCTACTATAACTTCAAAATAAGAAGTTGTTCACACTGAATGATGCCGTTAGGAATAAGAGTTTTACTGGGCCTGTTCTGAGAAACAAAAAGAGCCAGCTAATTTTCTGTTTCCCTTCCCTTAAACATATCCTCACACACTTGACACTGTTGGATGCCAACAGGTCACTCTTTGTGCACCTCCTGGTCCAGTGTATGCCAGTTTCCAGAAGATGGTGAGTTCTGATTTCTCCAGAGCCACTTTTCACATGATGCATCACCAAGGGAAGAACCCCAGCACAGGATGGGATTTGGGAGTTCAACAAGTTCCTCATACAAGATCCTCGAGGACTTTGTATAGAGCCATCAAACCCTGCCTATCCTGCTATCCTGTTAATGTCTTCAACCTAAATCAGTGCAGATTTCTCACGCCAATTTTTATTTCCCAGACTTTCCTGAAGATCTGGTCTGCCAATTTGCATGAGCATGCTGTTTCTCACCAGGCCTCCTGCCCTGTCAGAGAACACCATCTTCCTCAAAAGGCCCTTCCTGTCCATCCTAAAACAGCTATTTTAAGCACTGTTCAAGATTTAAGTTTTCTGAACCACAGCAGATATGCTAAGCAACTACAGATGTCTTTATCCATGCAAGAAGAATAAGTTCTTGATACTGTTTTGGTTTTTTCTTGTTTTCTCAACTGTAGGTTATTTCACTAGATAGAGAAACTTCACTCTATCAGTTTAAGCATCTCGTTTGTGGTAAACGTATGTGAGAGGTTAATTACGATACTGAACACTGCACAAGAAATAGTAACGCTAGGGCTGTATTGCTGCAGTTAAGAATAGACTTAGATTTACAACACGGCTCACATATTTCATCAGCTTGACTCGGTAAAGGCAGATGTCACCTTACACACCCTCAGCCATCCAAAAGGCTAGTGTCCAGCCTAAATCAGGTGTGCTTTTCTAAACCTCCCTGAGAGGGAAAGAGATACTTGCAAGGAGTGGTTCACCCACTACATTATGAAACAACAGAGCAGCATCTGGATCCACATATCTCCACTGACTACAGAAAAAAAACCCTCAAAGGCACTGCTAGGCAAGGTATCCAAGTTCAGGGCAGGTAAAACATTAACTGTCAATGAAATGAAATTAATCCTACCCATGATGATGAAATAAAGGGCTCTGACAACATGGAGAAACTATGCTCTCACAGCTTAAGCACTAGGAAGATTATATCAACATTTTAGCGCTAAGTCAACAGAATAGCATCTGTTGGGTAAGTCGCTGAACTGATAAATATGCAGAACAGAAATTAAAGGAGCAATTTTATTTTAAGTAACTGAAAAACAGATAAGCTTCTTACAACTGCCTGTACAGTTTAGAAACTAAAAAACCTGGGTATAGCTTGTTTTTAGCAGAACTTACTTCTGACAAAGTAGCCCTTGAGTCTACTGCTCCCGAGGAAAACAGCAGTTTCCAGCCTCACTGTCTGGAATAGGAAAGATGTTTTTTCTCTCTCTGACTAGCAAAAAAATAAGAGGGGCAAAACTTTTTTTCCATGTTAACTAGAAAAAACTTAGTTCGAATTCTATGTTTTCTTTCTCAAAATACATCCTGAGTCAGTATCTGCTTCCCACCCTGCTTGTGCTATGTTCTGCATGCACCATTCATATATGTCCAGTACACTTGGGTGCAAGTTAGCTTAAAATTATCACCTCCAAAGCAGTGATAACACTAAACCAGAAACTTGTATGAGTTTCCATCTCTTCTGGAAAGTGCACTTCAGTTCAATCTCTTTCAACCGATACTTCAGCTACTGAGATACAATAGACAGTCCCTGTTAACTGAAGAGGTTTTTTTTTTTTTTTTTTTTTTTAAAAACGCCGGGATGCCTCGGTGTTTCAGCAGCCGGCTGGCAGCTTGACCTTCTCCCGCACCGAGTTTTTGGGCCTTATCTGCTCAGGAGCCCACCTTGGCGTGGCTTCCCTCCAGCGACTCTCGCCCTCCCTCCCTCCTCTGCTCTTCAACACCAGGAGAATAAAACCAGCGGGGCCAGACTTCGCATCCCTGCGACTTCTAACACAAAAAGTAAACGAAAAAGTGTTGTTTGGGTTTTTTTTTTTTTTAAAAAAAGCCGGGTTTCTTGTTCGGTGATCCCTGCCTCTCTCAAGGAGGGGGACGCACTGGTTTAACACCCGCTTTTGATCCCTTCCCTTCCCCCCCCCCCCCCCCCCAGGGACGGGGTAGGGCCGGGACAGACGGACCGACGGACACTCACTCTCCGAGTCGCTGAGGCCGCTGCCGTCGCTGACGCTGGCGCTGCTCCGCCGCTTCATGCGCTCCAGGTGCTCGCCGTAGTGGAAGCGGCGCCGGCCGGCGGGGCAGGAGAACTCCGCCAGCACCGCGTCGAACTCCCCCAGCGCCTCCGCCAGGCCCCCGCCGCCGTCCTCCCCCAGCGCTGCCGGGCGGCGGCACCAGCGTGAGGGTCCGCCGGGCGCTGCCCGCCTCCGGACCCCCGCGCTGCGAGGGGAGACCCGCCGCCCGCCCCCCCACACCCACACCCCCCGCGTCCCGAGCCCCCTCACCCCGGCGCAGGGAAGGGGAAAGGGTCCCGCCGCGCCCCCTCAGCCCGCCGCTCCCACCTTGACCCGCCGGCCGCTGGGCCTGAGGCGATTTCATGGCGGCGGCGGCGGGCGGAGGTGCCCCACCGCCGCTACTGCCGCTACTGCCGCCCCTGCCTCCCGCCACCAGCATGGGCAGCCCGGCCCCGCCGCCGCCGCCGCCTCTTATAGCCCGCCCGGGCTGGGGGCTGAGGCGGAGGGGGCGGGAGGGGGAGGTGGCACCGCGGCCCGGCCCGGCCCGGCCCGGCCCGACCCGGCCCTGCCCTGCCCTGCCCTGCCCTGCCCTGTCCGCCGCGGGGGCCGGGCGGGCGGTGCAGGTGCGCCGTGCCGGGGGGGCAGTGGGCACGGCCTGCAAGCCGGCATGGATGCTTGGGTGGAGGCTGGAGTTTCCAGACAACTTGAGACCCTCTAACAGTTCACCGCTGCCACAAGTGGGAAGTATCGCCCCTCGTCCTCTGATCGTCACTCCCGACAGGACGATCGTGTCTCATTCTGGCTGATTTCGGTTTGCTTATCCCAACTATTTGTGGTTCAGGAGGGGATGTCTGCACTGGGTTTGTGCTGGGCTACTGGTGGAGGGTACGACGAGCATCAGAGCCAGCTGCAAGGAGGGAATCACAAAAACACACGACTGGATCGTCCTTGCCCAGCCCCACGGCTGCTAGTCGCCGTAGGTACAGAGCAGGACGAAGAGGCAGCAGCCTGCCTTGCCTTGCTTGGTTTACACTTGTCTGTGGCTTCGCGTGCCGCTTCAGCCACCGCCGGGAGCCCCTTCCCCATCGCCATCGCTGCCCGCCCGCCACCCCGCGTTGTGCTGGCATCTGTCTGTGGTTATTGCTCATCTCCATCCGTTAGCGAGCCGTGAACACGGCCACGGGGGCAGCTGGGCCGCTTCCTTACAGAGGGTGACCAGAGGAGAGGAGCAGATGTCACCCTGTTGTCTGGTGACACAGGGAGCTGCTCAGGCACATGGAGCCACGGCCCCAGGTGCCTCGGCCAGGGCATTCTCCAGTGGAGAGCTTTCCTTATTCTTAGGAGAAAGATAATAGCACTTGTCCTGAAGTCAGGTTAACCTGATGTTTATACATGCCATAGCTACCGAATAGTGCTCTTGTGCTGTCTCTCGCTCGTTTTAAATAAAAGCTGTCTGAGCAGCTAAAATACCGGTTCTGTTAAATACCCATTGGGGAAGACTCTGTCACATTCAGTTACGGCCAGTAATACTGAAAACAGACACCAGGTGCTATTCCACGCATACGCGTCAGGAGCTATGATTATGTTTGTGTGTTGATGAGAATATCTAGAATTAAAATAGAAGAGTCAAGGACAGGGACAGGGAAGAAAAAAATCTCTCTGAAACGTCTCAACATTTTCAGACATGTTGTCATTGCTCCTGCAAGATATAAAATGAGAAAAACAATATTCTAGACAATAAACCATCTGTATCTAACAGATTTGTTCACCTCTCCTTACCGGCTGATATGGAGGCATGTATTTATTTTTGCAGTGGATCAAAAGAAGTTCTCATGGTGAAGTTCAATCGTTATTTATTCTGCAGCTTCCTCCTTTCTTGTGGTCTTCCTCTGTTTTTCTTTCTGCTAATAAGAGTGGCTACAAACAATCCTTTTTGAAGACAGCAGTGACATAGATGGAAAGTGAGGTTAAAAAGTAGGGAACAAGAAGATACGAGGGCATGACGTCAAGAGCAGGAGCAGGATGAACGACAATAGGCACAAGGGAGAAAGGAGAACCATCGAGTACGTGACTAGGTGGAACTCACATCCCCAAAAGACAAGGACCTGGTCCCGCAGTTGGTGTCAATTCTCTTTTGCCCAAGCACCTACACATATGATCAACCCTGCTGTCTGCGTGCATCCCCATCAAGCACTGGTTATTTAGTCCCACGCTTGTTTGTATAGCAAGACATGACTTAGAGGCAAAAGATGTTTTAGATCAGGCTTGAATCTATCTGTTTTGTGAGGAATACAGGCAAAATAACCAAAGGCCAGAAGTCCTCCTGTGCCCTCCCTATTATTTCTCCTGAAGATGGTCAAGCAATCTCACAGTTCTCTGGGACGGGGTCATGTCGTCATGAAGAAAGAGCACACATGTAGCACATGAAGCTGCACAACAAGGCTTGAGTTGTTCAGGGGCCTTGCTGCCACAAGACGGGGAACGATCTGTCCTACTTCTTCCTTCTCATACTCCTGGCATAGACCTGCACGTCTTTTTGTAGCGGGTTTGTCTTATCTTCTCCTGAACCAATTCAACACATTAGAACAGCAGAAAACTAATCCAGCGAGAAAGTGAGTAGTTTTCTGTTGGACTGGGTTGAATGGACTCAGCTCAGGTAGGTGAGCTCCAGAGCTGATAAAAGGAGAGAGCGGATGGGGATGTGGGTAGGGGAAGAGAACAACTGCTTCCCTGTAGTGATACAAGAGTTTATCCTTGGCCTTCTCTTTAAATTATTATTTTACACTCAAATTTACCATTTTCAGAATAATTTCTGGGCACGCTGAAGAAATGATTCCGTAAACTTCCCTTCTTTACAGCCATGTGTTTGGGAATCTTCTTTCCTTAAGAAAACCTGGGCTTAAAAATCCTTGGTCATATTTACTGCTCCATAGACAAGTCTCTTAACATTTCTTCCAGTAAATACTCATGTTTTCTAGTGCAGCTCCTTCTTTCTCCTAAGCAGCCTGTGATTCTATTGAATGCAGCTGAGATTCAGCTGGTGAATTTTAATCTTCTGCATAAACCATTAGCTTATACATGAGGAAATAAAGATTGATTTTTATGCCTATTGGTTCTATGTTATAGACTATATAGCCATGCATCTCCATAAATATTCTTGAAGGACCCCAACATGCTCCCACTGAATTAGATGCATTTTTGCCATTGATGCCAACAGGATCAGCCCACATCTGGCAAAATGAAGAGGTCACTTTTAAGGGCAGTGCCCTGAAACACTGCAGACTGACGTGTCAGGCTGGTCTTGTTTATCAGTGGAAACATCCAACGCAACTTGTAATGTAAACCTCAGCTACCGAATCCCTCCCTTCTTCTAGGCAGCCGTCCAAGTTGTATTTAAAGTGAATTTCTTCTTGACCATTCGACACAGTGTCTCCAGATCCTCCTCAGCTGGTGATGCAATGTTTACAGTGGTTTCCTACTGCATTTCTAACCTCACAAACTCATGAGCCACATAGCTATTTAAACCAACAAATCCTGCCTGTAAATATGCTTCAGAGAAAGACTTTTAAAACATTAGCAGGTAGTCTGATACAGCCAAGTTGCAAGGTTTACAAGGTACTAGTTTTCTAAGTGAAACATGGAGTTATTTGGGACACAAAACCTTGTGTTGCTACACCAAAGAGAATCCTAGGACTGGTTTACACAGGCATTGGTGCTGCAGGTTGACTAATCTAGCGGTTTTCAAACCATGGCCCAGAGATGGCTACAGATCCATGAACAACTTCTGAGGCGTTCATGTAAGACAGGAAAAAAACAGAAAAGCAAATTTACTGGAAGTAGGTTAAAACTCACAGTACATATGCAGCCCCATATGCACATATGCAGAAACCGGAGCTGCAGAAGGGGGGAATTTGCAAGTCAGAAATGGCTGAAAAGTTCTGGTCTAATCAATCATTTCTTTTCACCACTTCAAAGATCAAGAGTACCCCAAAATACCAATCCTGTTGAGTAAGCACCATGTTCCCACAGTTAAAAGCAGACGTTTTGTGAAATCTCATCTCGTCTCCTCACTGCTATTGGTGCTAGACAAAAGATAGAGTGATAGATCCCTGCCCATGGAAGCAGCCTGGAGTTTTGAACATACAATTTCCAGGTGTCTTCTACTATTTTTCAGTCTGTGAAAATAGTAATTCTTTACAAAAGTAACAGTACCAAGTAGCTAAAGTAGATGCTTCATTTAAAACCTGGGAATGACAAATATAAGCCCATCATCGCCGAACTTCTAGCTGAAGGAAAGCAAGGGAACCCAACATTTAGACAGCTGTGGAGAAGAATGAAAACTGCCGGAGGATGAAAAAGCACAGGTGCCAGACAGACTGACACATGGGGAAACCCAACTCCTTGAGCCACACAGCAGGAATAGACCAAACATCATCGGTATAACTTGTCTCCATGTTCAGTGCATCGCAACCCTGCCCTCAGGATGCTCTTTTGAAGGGTGAGACAGTGGTTAACACTCCGGTCTATTTTATCCTTCACGCTGCAAGTGGAATTGCCTATGTGAGTGAATTGCTAAACTTGTTCTGTAATGAGGACAGCTGCCTAATTAAAGCTTGGCTGAGATGAGACATGCATTTTACATAGGCTACCTAACTACCATCAGAGGCGTAACAACCTGTATTTGCTGCCAGCCGGGCTAAATACAAGCCTGTGACCTGTAGCTCAATCCACAACACCAGTGGGAAGAGTGAGTGACTTACAACACTATAATTAATCTTGAAAAACTAAAAAAAAAAAAAAAAAAAAAAAATCTTTTGCCAGAGATCTTTCACAGGACTTTCCTTCCTCTTCTCCCAACCTTTTCTGTAGACCTTAAACCGGAACCTGGACTTACCACAAACTGACACAATTCCTTTTGTTCTTCTCTCCCTCTGACTGACACACAGTGGATGCAAACTCATGGACCTGTGACTGTGGCCTTGCAAGCAAAGCATACATCTTCCTGCTGAATTCTGCCAAAACTTAAACTCACTTTCTCTGACCCATTACACTTCTAAATCTTCTGCTTGTCAAATTAACCTCCTAAATGCGAGCACAATATAGCCCGTGCCGTTTTCTCTTCCTCTGTCTTTCAGTAACATGAGGCAGAAGCTCTTGGAGTTTTGAATGGATATATTTAAATAAGTTGTTTACTCTGAAACATGTTTATGGCAGTTTAGATGTAATCCCTATTGTTACAACTGGATTAAAAGTCATTGAAACTGATAGGTGTAATTGTAACCTATATTGACATCGGTGGAAGGGACAGTTTAGTGTGAGCTTCTGTCCATAGCAAAGACATTTGCAAAACCACTCAAGAATTTGAAACTTCTGGGTCAAGGGACTTTAGCTGAGTATTGCATGGAAAAGGAAGAGGAGTTCAGGTAAGGAGAGGGATGGCAGTGAGTAAGTAAGAGATAAGGAAGTTTCAAAATAACTTGATCAGATTCTGTTTGATGCCTTTTTGAGAGAAGATGAAAGGAATAGTGTCACTTAATGAAAGGTATGTTCATATTATCAATCTGACTTGGGGCAACAGTAATTTTGATGCAGATGTGCTGTTGTCTCTAGCTGCCTTCTGGTGGTTTCAGTTTCTAAGCATTTTCCTTGTGCATAAGCTGGTTTCTCTTTCAGAGGAAACTTAACTGGGAAGACTAGCCCAAATGTACTCCAACTCTACAGGAGACATATAGGTCCTAACCAAAGGCTTGGACCTGAAAACATGGAGATGGTCTTTGCTTGTTTGATTCTTCTGTACTCAGGAAAGTGCTGTCTGCATGTTCTTGGTACAGAACTGCTGGAGGTACCTAGTACCACCTCCACTTCTTCTTCACATTGGTGTAACCTAAGATACATTTTAGCTGTTTGGGTCAAAACAGACAACTGCTGACAACTTAATTCCTGGTCACATTTGCAGAAACACTTGTAATATCAAGTTGCATGACAAGTCCTTTTCTTCTTTTCCTCATCGGTCACCAGGTTTTTCCAATGATGCCTATGTTTGTTTTGCTAGTACAAAACATTGGTGATATCCTGAAAACAGAATGTCTATCAGCAAAGCAAACTGGAGTGCGTTATAAAACCAAACGCAAGAGATATTGGGCTGTATTATATATTACAGCTGGGTTTTGGGGAACTTTCAATCTTGAGTTCAGTAAAAGTCACAGCAAAATTGCATGTCCATCAGAAAATCCTCAAAATCCAACTGCACAGAGCATGCACTGACTGTGAAGTATATAGGCAGTACCTCATAGAATCGTAGAATGTCTCAAGTTGGATGGGACCCCTAAGGATCGTCAAGTCCAACTCCCTGCCCCTCGCAGGACTACTGAAAACTAAACCATATGACTAAGAGCATCGTCCAGACGCTCCTTGAACTGACAGGCTCGGTGCCGTGACCACTTCCCTGGGAAACCCGTTCCAGTGACCGACCACCCTCTCAGTGAAGAACCTTTTCTTAATGTCCAACCTGAACTTCCCCTGGCGCAGCTTCATTCCTTTCCCTCGTGTCCTGTCGCTGGTCACCAGAGAGAGGAGATCAGCACCTCTCCCTCTGCTGTCCCCCTTGAGGAAGTTGTTGACTGCGGTGAGATCACCCCTCAGCTTTCTCTTCTCCAAGCTGAACAAGCCAAATGGCCTCAGCTGCTCCTCCTAAGTCTTGCCCTCGAGACCTTTCATGATCTTGGTCGCCCTGCTCTGATAATAGATATCCATAGAAAGAGCTATAGTGACAGTGGAGAGATATGAGGCCCTTTTTTAGAATGAGATCACTTCAGATGTAGGAGAAACCAACCAAAACACTGCTTGAAAGCTGTACTAGTGCTTCTGGATCTTAATGCGAGGAGATGGATGTTGTCTGGTAGTTTTTTCCCTGTAGTGCAAAGGAGAAACCAGAGAACAAGCGGAGAGAAGTGGTCAAAAAGCCAAGAAGACAGCAAGAGAAATGTGAGCAAAGGGACCATGGCAGTAAGCCAGGAGGGGGAGAGAGCCCGGTGGCTGGAGTGCTGTGTGGCAACTGGAAGTGAAGAAATTGCCTCCTTTTGACTATTTCCAGGAAAACAAGGCTGTGCACATATCCTCTGCATGCGCAGATTGCACACGAGAGACTGCACATGACTGAGTGAAGGAAAGAGCTTGTTCTTTTTCCATTAAGTTCTCCCCCAGCAGAAGTCATCCAAAGAGTCCAGTAGCAGTATCAGTTTAAAAGGGTAATGTGAAAAAAATGAAAAAAGCACACATATGAACGCAATGTAACAATTTTATTTTCTGTGTCATCAGGTTGTGGGCTCTAGCTCAGGGCAAACCACTGTTTCTACCTCTACCTGATGCTATTGCCACCATCGTGGTATTGGTGTAAGTTAATATGCTGGATCATGAACTGGAGAAGCTGAGTTCTCTACCTTTCTGCCAGTTTTGCTTCAAAACCTTTCATGACTACCACTCCATCAAGAAACTTGTGGCATTTCAAATGCGAATGAGAAACAGCTGTTGTTTTCCACCTGCTTTTGCTCTGAACTGTTGATAAATTGAGGAGTTAAGATGGCTGGATACTGTGCTACTTCAAAAAAATGGTAATTTTGTCAAGAGGGGAAGGAATGTTGACTCAACAGTGGGTGATTATATACAAGAAACAAATGGGAATTTAAGGCTTAAGAGGCTTGTGTTTCATGAAAAATATCTGACACACAAACCACACTGGAAAGAAATTTTAAGTCCTGTGGAGTGAAACATGTAAGGGAGCTCTTATGTATTAAAATAAGACGACATCTCTCCTAATTCATATCCTCCATAAGTAAAATAAAAGGCAGTGAAATTTTCAAGCAGATGTATTTTACATCAGTGGTATTTGCTCTGACTAAAAATCACACATTTTGTACTGTTTCTATTATGATATCTCACACAGTCACATACACATGGCCTGTTCGGCTCAGTCATCTTGTACTTCACATCCAGGATTGTTTGGGGACTGTGTGTTTCCAGAACCTTAAAGCTGACCAAAAAATATAGATTGTAAATTGATGTAATTAATAATTGCAATGATAATAAAATATACTTGTGGCCAAAATACCTGGCCAAAAAGATACAAACCACATCCAAAGAAAGAGAAGTGTTCCTTGCCTGAGAAGAATTCTTATTAGATTTTCCTGGGAACGCTGAATATCCTCTGGGTTTTGTGGTGGTTTTTTTTCTTTTTAAAAATGTACACGGGTTTCCATTTTTGTCTGTTTTACTTGCCTGTTTTGTCCATTTTGTCTGTTTATGTGACTAAACCAATGCGTTGGTTTTTCCATGGTCCAGAAGCATCTTTCTCTTGTATTGCACCAATCTCAAGGTAACTCAGACCACTACAGCCACAAGAATAGGGGAAGTCAGGAATGGCAGGGGGTGCATGCAGGATGTCATTCCCATCCACGCTACTGAAGCAAGGTACCGAAGCAGGCTGAAAAAATCAAGTCTTACTCTCCCTCCCATGCTCTGTTGGCTTTAAGGCAGTAGGAAACAAAAGGAGAAGCCACGACGGCTTGTTTGCTGAAGGCATGTGGTTGCATATGTTAGAACAGAAGTGGAGCTCTTCATTTATTTGAGTTGCAGGAGTGCCAATCATGGACTGGGACCCCATTGAGTCAGTCACCATACAAATGTGGAACAAAGGCAGTAATCCTTGCGCTTTGGTTAGCCAGTAAATCACGCTTCTTTAAGGGACAGGGATTTGCATATTTATGGTTGGGAAGTAACCATGCTTTAGTCCACTGGAGCCTCTCTTGTTAGGAGTGCACAGGGGGTTGTGTAGATGGGAAGAAAAGAATCAGTGTTACAGTCAGTGACCACGTACCGCGTCCTGCTTTTTCCTCTGAGACCACTGCATTTCAATTTAAGAATAATTATTAAAAGCCCTGGGTTTTTTACGTTTTTCTCAGCATCGAATAATTTTTGTGACAAGCCATAGCAGCGTTTCCTCACAAATGAAAGTAAACCGTACTCTAATTCTCCCAGCCAGAGGGAGGATCTGTGACAGCAACTTCTTCCATATGCTCATTTTCTATTTCCAACTTTTATTTCATAAATAACAGGCTTTCAAAATTGCCCACTCCATACTGCCCAGCACTAATTTACTAGTTGTATTTCTGCAGCAGAGGATTTGCATACAAAACTAGAGTCAGAGCATTTACACAAGAGGACAGTTTAAAAAAAGTAATTGAACATAAAACACCACTGGAAAACACAGGCTTTGCCACTGCAGACACCTAAAAACCCAGCTCTGCACATCCAGGTTTATCCTGCCATGGTATTGAGAAATGCGTGTATTATGCTGTTGCATCCAGGATTACTTAGGCCACGAGTCTTCCTGAAAGCACACCTCAAAGAGCGCACACCAACTTAATGCTTGTGTGGCATTGTGCAGGGCTTAGCACTCAACACAGGCATGAATTTCTTGTTATGTAGAGCAAGTTTACAAGCCCTCAGCAAGCAGGAGGAGACAACAGAGGGAAAGAAAAAACCCACGGAGATAGCAATAGCTGGTGTTTTTGGAGAAAAAACACATCTCTGCAGCCAATTTGTGTCGTGGTAGGTCAGGCCAGTGTGGCCACCAGCCACTGTGGTCCCGTTCCTCAGGAAGGCCAGGTCTTCTGTCAAGATGGGCAATGCTGATGAGAGGCTGTCCAACAGTAAACAGCCATACACCAAGGCAACTTTCTTTTGATCAGTTATTTGTTGCTGCCATTTCCCCAACGCCCACTTCTGCTCCTCAGAGATGGCCAGTATAGCGAGATTGTCCATGAAACATGTTAAGAACCACCATGCACAGCCATAGCCAGGGCTCTGTTTGAGCAAATCCAGGAGGAGCATGGTTTCTGCCAGGAAAACATACTTCTTATGCTTGGAGGTGAGGGAGATGAATTTGTACCTTCCATAAATGGAAGGCCATGAACAAAATATTCATAGCCTGATTCAACTATGTGTGGGCTGCTCCTCAAATATTTGATTAAACATCTCTGTCTTTTCACCGTCTATCTACATATAATTGGAAGATAACCAACCTACATTTGCTAGGTTAGGTTCCTGCTGAACTGTTGATTTGAGTCTATTCACAGAAGTGAACAGCAAGTGCCAGAGCCTGAAGCAGGGATAGAGGCTGGAGGAGAAGTACAGTGGGGAGAAGACAGAAAGTTTTTAGCAATTGTCAGGTGGGCTCAAGAAATACCGTGGATCTATATATTTTAGCACAACATGTTACAGTCTAGGTGGCACATCACAAGAAAAAAGGGTATCAGCCTTGCAAATCTCAGTATTGCAATAACTATTTTTAGATGTCTGTCATCCTGAGGTGCCCGTGGCTTTGAATTGGATATAGGGGTTCCCTGACAGCAGAGTTGTCCAACCTTTAGATTTTTGAAGAATTCCCTGCTTACTAAAAAAGAAAGACTCCAGTGAAGCTGTAGGCTCCCAAAGAGAAGATTTACACCTACTGATTTCACTACAGGCCTGTTTGGTTTTCATTGCCTCCATGTCCCGGAGAAGCAGCTTGCGGATGCTTCAGCATTCACAAATCAGGCAGCTGAGTGGCGTGGTCCCGAACAGCGGCATAACCGTAGGGTACCTGCTGACGTTTCTATACAGGCACGTGGGAGGGGGTTACAGGCAAACTGCCTGCGGTCCGAGCTGGTTCACGTCTGGATGCTCTGCAATGCCCAAGCTAACCACCAGTACCTGTCCTCACCATCTGGATTAGCACTCTAACTCCTGAGCAAATGAATCATGGTCTCTCCTACGGATCCCAAAGTAATACATTTATCCATAGCAAACCTAACTGCTTCAGTCCATTGGTTTGGATTTCCCTAGGAAGACATTTAGACCTGCAGGGAATGTTATTAATAGAAATAAAAATTCCTTCAAGTTCAGGTACTCTCTCCATTTCCAATTATTTGAGCTCATTTCCAATATCAACAAGTGCCTAGCTTAGTTAAAATTTGATTAAACATCTCCAGTGACAGTTAACAGACTCCTTTGGTGCGTGACACCTTTTGTGGATCCCTGGATATCTTTTGCACTACTATTTGCAAAGCCAGGCCTCAAGCAGGTAGAGTTTGCTTATGTTTATAGATAGGTTTTATGACAATTTATTACTTGTGGTATAAACCCTTGTCTTGAACTAGGACTGCTCTGTGCTAGGCACTCTACAGGGGGAACAGGAAAACAGCTCCCGCTCTGGTCCTCGCTTCCCGATTTGCTCGAAGTTTGACCATTTATCATAGGAACTCAGTCCTGGAAATACCGTGTATTTCCTTCTCCTGCCTTACTGCATACCTAAAATACCTCTAGGAACCTCTCAAAACCCAAACCTCCTCTTAAGTGGTAACAGCATGTTCTCAAATACTTTGTCTAGACTTGAAATATGTTTAAGCAGTAAAGTCTGAGTGGTGAACAGACAGCGTATTTAGTCCATGATAAATTAACTGGAGTGAAGGCTAATCTTCAAGACCAATACGTTCTGCCTCAGCCTACAGGCAGCAGAGAAGGACTACAGCTTCTCTTCAGAAGCCTGAGGAGAGTAAGGCAGGAACTGAGTTGACCGACGCTTTCTACATGTGACACGGGATCTCCTGAAAGGTGCTTCTGACCATCTGTGGGCTCAGATATCCTCTCTCAGTGTCTCTGTTCTCAGCTGGTATGAAATAAGGCCACGCGACTACGCTCTCAACTTCAGATCCCCAAATCAACGCCTACGGAGAGCCGGGTTATATGAATACGAGTCTAATTCAGCTCTTTAAGCACACACAAAATACCGACAACCTCTCTCCACTGCCTGAAAGAAAAAAGAAGATAGGCATTTTCCTAGGGTCTTCCTACAACACCAGAAAACACCTGAAAATAAACAAAACCTGCAGCCTTTCATTGCCAAGAAAATATTCTGGATGCAAGGCTTCCCTCTAGTGGAAAATCCATGAACTGAACACTTCTCATTAACACCTGCAGTTTCAGACATGAAAAAACAAATGCTAAAAGTACATATAATGATGCTGCTGAAACAGTAAGCGGCAAGTACATTCACACATGAAAACATCATTATGCTTGAATCTTTCGCGTCACACTTAAAGCTTGACCTCTTCCTAGCTAAGGGCTTCATTATTTGGGAATTCTGGAGATGCTAGAGCAGAACAGATGTGGGAAACTGCCCCTTCCACCATAATTGCTAATTCTGGACTAAACTTTTGTTATCCACACGAGTATCAGGTATGCGATTTTCCGTTAGGGCCTGGGCTTTTGGAACCGGCTTATTCCCTATGATGGAAGTAGTCTGTCAGCCTTGGGTATGCCTCTCTGCCTGCCCGCTCGTGGGAGCGAGAGAAGAAAAGAGGGAGTACTCGTGCGAGATGGCCGAAGTACTGCAGGACCCTACGCGAGACTGGATGCTTCGTCAGTGAGTTCTCGTGACACTCACATTGTTAACACAATTATTTGGTCTGTGCAGGGGTAAGCAATAGGATTTATAAAAGAAACTCCCAATAAAACATCTCAAAATGAAATATTTTCAAAGATCTACAAAAAAAGACAGGTAAGTAAATTTTTACTATAATTTACAGTAATCAAAATTAATGCATCCACAGTTTCACATCCAGAATACCTAAGGCATTTTGAAGATTTTGCTAAGATTGGTAATGAGCAAATTAAGCCTAACTAACCTATATATATACAACATAGCAGAATTCTTAATGTAATCATATAGGTGAATGTAATCATATAGGTGCTATATGAGCGCATAGCTGCAGAACATCTGTTCAGGCAGCAAACGCACCTAACCCAAGTTCAAGTCAGAATTGTGCCCATGCCGCTCTGTTGTGTACATAGTGAAGTTAAGTTATATACTTAAGAAACACTACTGCTACTACTGTCTTTTTCAGCTCCTCCTAAAACTTTCACAGGCCTTGAGGAAGGACACAGCCCCAGCTACCGCAGATCCGGGCCGAGATGCCCAGCCATATAGGGAGCTTCCTGCTGCTGAAAGAGGTGCGGCATTTTTGACACCCAGCTATCAGCATGGATAAGTCATAAGCAATGAAGGCTCCATGGTTCAATCTGCTGGCAGTGAAGCCCAAGAGGCACATACGCTACCCAGCGACACACTCATATTGCAACTGAAGATGAGCTGGCCTGTCTCAGATGCTCGCTCCTTCTCCTGCTGCTTCCCCTGCACTAGTTCTGGCGATCGTCTGATGCATTTTCATTAACCACCAGGAATCAGATCAGTCAAAAATGAAGTGAAACATTTCTGTCAGTTCAGCAAGCTGAATTAGCTCCTCAGTAAACAATGCCCCGAACTATCTAATACTGCCAGGCACATCGAGATAAGCGAGATCCCGCATTCTGCAAGGCAGCCTTTTGCTAGACTGTTGCTGTATTCACGTTATCCTTCTGCCTGGACAGCAAATCCCATCTTAAGGTAGCTGCAGGTTGTTAGGGCCCACATCACAACAAAGATTAAACAAAGGTTGTGAGAATGCATTGCAAGGTTGTGAAGCATTTGAATATGGTATTGATAAAAACAACTGATAAAAAAAGTGTAGTGATATATTGATAAAAAATGTTTCTTGTTAATGTATTAAAACTGGCCTATATAGATATGTTAACCTGCCAGATGAAAACAGTATGATTTCCTTGATTAGTCAAAGGCTTCTTTCCTTTTGTTAAAAAACCCAGGGTAAAAATACTCAAGCACATTACAAGACCTGGAATTTGTTTTGGTCTTTAGCAATTCTTTCAGACTTTTCAGGTTTGAACCAGGAATCAGTTTTCAAGACTTAGCTATAGCTCCAGTTGCAGATGATCAGGGCTTCACTCCCTGTCTACACGAGTGACTTTTCAGATCCACTGCTACAGTCAAAGCTAGCTTCACCAGTCCTTACCACAGACTGTCTCCCATTGAAATATGCTATATATTAATAGCTTCACTGACACAAGTCTGCTTGTGAAGCATCTTAAAGCAACTTACTTAGGGCCTGATGAAATTGCTGCCTTGCTCTTTATGCATTAATTGAGGCCAGGCCAGAGTTACAGAAAAAAGGAGATGTGTAGCAGAAGTAGGTCACTCCTTCCACCTCCCTGTGGGTCAATGGAATAGATGGTGCTGAGAACAGGAAATAACCTAGTCTCAGCCATTGTGTGTTCTCTCAGCTAACCTCATTTGAGAGAAAATAGCCAGTCTCGGAATTGAGACATGAAAAGATCAGGTATAGGGTGTGACTGTGCTGGGGCAAAGGAGGTCTGAGGGTCTTCAACTTTAGGGTCACCCCCACAAGCTAACTCGATCGGGATTGTCCACAAATTCTTGATGCAGCCAAGCAGTTATTTTGATGCCAATGGACTGGTAAGAAAAGAGAAGGTGTCTTCTGGGATGTCACATTTGCTAGAGGAGGAAAGAAGTTTAGGGATGGGAGAATGGAACAAGAATGACTATAACTGACTGTCAAAGTGGATTAAATTATTTTTGAGATGGCAAATCAGGTCAAATCGCACAGAGGAAAAAAGGCAAGAAAGTGATGAAGAAAACAAGACTGAAAAAGAAAGAGTAGAGCTAGGCCAGCTGATACATTTTCAAGTTTAAACACTGAAATGTGAAACACTGATTCTATGACATGTAAATACTGTTAGCATTTTTATATTATAGCACATTTCCTCTGGGATGACTTAACAGGCCTGTTAAGTTTGATGCCTTTTCTAATTCAAGTTACTGAAAAGACACCAAATCTTTTCAGAATAGTTTAAAGAAAAATACCTTTCCTTGACATCTGTTCTTCTCCATTATTATTGTCATCCTTTCCATACTACCCTACTCGCTCTTTGCAGTGGTCTACAGGATTGCCAAGCATCTACTATCCCAAGCAGTTCACACCTGCGATGACAGCCCTGAAGAAAACTCAGCAGCTTATGCCTCCAGCAGTTCTAAGAGAAAACCAAACCACACACTGGGTGACAGAAGACTCAGCTCTTACATTTTCAGAATTCTCAAAAGAGTTCCTACAATTCTTAGTCTAGAAATCAAAACTATTCATCTACTTCCTCAAGGAATAAACTGCTGAAAAGATACCCCAGGTATTTTTGCTCAAGGCTGATTTAAAGTGTCAAGCTAAACAGATACCAGAGGACTGGACTGGCAGTCTTATCTATAGTCCCCCAGCCTTCTTTTGAAGGCCTGAATCAAATCTCTAGCAATGTAAGCGTCATGACTATAAAAGACAGAAGACCACCGTACCACTTCAAGTCTTTGTCAGCCTGCATAAGGCAAAGTGCTCCTAGGATACTGCTGAGCCAAAACAATCCCATTACGGACAACTACCTCTCCCTGCTGGAGACATCTTTAAGCAAGTTGTTCCACAGCAAACGGCACATGGTGGCACATAAGACAAAAACATCGTGCCATATTTCTCAGGTTAGTATGTTACTATAGAGATACATGTCTCAATGTGCTAAATAGTGATTTTTTTTGTTTCTTAACTACTCAGAGTCCACATTAAACCAGTCAATGTTGTGACAGAATGGAAAAAACCTAATGAAGGTGATCAGCTGAAGTCTGATGTCCATAAATACGCAAAAATTCCAAACAAAAGGCAAGTGTGTACAAAATAATTTATTACAGCATAACATATGTTGGCAATATTTTACAGTGAGTTTTCCATTCAACAATTTTGAATCTAAACAGATGACACGCAAAGGAGAATTTTAATTAGAACAGTTTATTTGTTTTAATAAAATCCCCTCTTCATGAACTTATATTTGCCTTTGAGGGGCTAGTTAACATTACTGAAATTATTTACATTACAGTGAAATAAAAACAAACCAAGATTGAATGATTTCATTACAGTTTCCAGAAAACAGATTTTCTGTACAAGCCACAGTATAGTTATGTTTTGATAGCAGTTCTTATAGAATGTAAAGCTGTCATATGTAGCCATTTTGTCCAGCAATACTACGCTTTAAATAGGTATATTAGATTCAGACTTCCATTTTGATGTGTTGTATATTTAATAGTTAATGCACCAGAATACAAAGTAAGAAAAAGGTTCATTATGATTTGTAGTCAGCCTCTTTGTGCTCCCTTAAATAGTTTTTAAATGTAGAACATACTCCTCACATACTATTTGCTTTGCAGCACCTAAAGCAATAGTATTTAGGCATGAGAAGTACTGGAGTATTGGCCATAAGTGGACAACTAAGACTTTTAATGGAGGTAATACAGTAAACTTACCAGTGAATTTTTATGATATAGAGAAGAACTGTATTCCCCATTACCGTACCTTCTGCATTTGCCCAAAATTGGAGCAGCTTTTTCAACTTAAGTGTCAATAGGTGAACAGATGGGGAGAAACCAGAAGGAAGAGGAGGAAGGGGAAGATGGAACGAAGGACAAACAACAGTATCAAATTCATTATGTTTTCACAGGGAATTGCTTCAGGATACTCAAACTTAAAAATGTTAAACTGACCATAAACTTAAGGAAACAATAGCTATGGAACACAAGATAGATAGAGTAGCTTTCAAAAAGCCTTAGTTTTGTTTTGTTTTTTACACAAACCTCATCTTCATATCCATCAATACTGGTTCCATATAAGACACACACCTGAAAAAAACATGCAACCCCCCACGCTTTCATTGTCACTGTGCCTCAAAAGAAAGCAAACTGACCAAAGATAAAAATAAAATTAAAAAAAAAAAAAACAAACAAAAAAGCCCCCAAACAACAAAACAAAAAAAAACCCCAAACCCAGAAAAAAAACCCTAAAGTACAGTAAAAGACAAAGAGGGCAATTCAAGCAGCACTTCAGTCTTAGTCTGCTAAAAATGCTCAAATGATAATTTATTAACAAGATATGATCACATTTATCCATATATGTAACGACACTTATGTGAAAGCAGTCTTTAACATCCATATTTTTTGTGAGGGAGGGCTGATGGATTATTAAAAGACTTAAAACTGTACAAGTATAAACATGAAAAATGCTGATTAAGGATAATGTTTACATAAATATTGGCAGTTTTTGTTGGGAGAAAAAATAACTAATAGCATACTCCATTTCATTTAACTATCCAAATATTTTGTTTTATACCTGTTAAAGATATTAAAATACAACCTGGAAAAGTAACCCTGATCTGTATCCAGCCAGCATGTAATGAGAGTCAGAGTTTTGTATACATGTGTGCATGTAGGTATACACACACACGGGCTTGCACACACTAATTCAAATTTCATTAGACAGCAAATCATGGTTAATGGCTGTATGATTCACAGATGCAATGCTGCTATCGTCCTCGTTTGTGGCAGGCATAAAGGCAGACGTAAAAGGAAACAGTTTATGACATGCTGCTTGATATTCTTCACATTGAGTGTGGCAGCTTCCAAAACTGCCATCAAGCAGTGCCTCAAAAACCTTTGTTAATGTCTAAAGAAACAAAAGTAACAGTTAATAAATGTGATTTACAATTGTTTTATTACTAAAAAGATGTACTGTTAAACAATACTAATCTGAGCAAACAGGTTCTCTGTTGGTATTCAGATATCTTATAGTTACTTAGGGAAAAAATTAGAAACCTTGTTCTTTCAAATAATATTAATTTATCATGGTATATGAAGCATGTACATTATCCTGCATTTAAGTATACATTATTTAAGATCCCACACATTTTTTTGCTTTAAATATTGTTATCTTTTACCTTCACATTTTTGTCTCTCATGTTTGTATCCAATCTAGTAGCAACAGCAATTGCTTTTTCTTGTCTTGATTTGTCCAGGAAATACATCATCTTTGCACCTTATCACAAAAAAGAACACAACATTTAGATAATAGTGTTCCTAAATGCAATACCACATATACAGACACAGAGAATCCAAAAGCTTATAAATCAATGTGAATTAGGACTTCTTACAAGTTTTAATAAACCATATTTTCCTCCCTTATAACTTAAAACTAACGAAACTAAAGCTGCTTTGAAAGTCATTAGAAGCATAAGGATTGAGTAACACAGGAGTTTTGCTTCTGCACAAGTGAAATGCCTCACTTTACTGAAGACCTGTCAGTCAAGAAATATACATAAAGAGTACGCTGATGACTAAGCCCTTTGAATCAGCAGGCTAAATGAAATCCATCTTACAAATGTAGAAGTGAGTAAAAGATTTTCCCAGAGATACTCTGAATTCTTTTGAAAAGTACTGGAGGTAAGTGAACAATACAATTAGTAAACAATTGTGGGACACAGTCCAGAAGAAATTCAGACCAGTATATGTCCATATGGCAGAAAGTAAGGCCAAGCTGGTCTACTAACCTGGAGCTGAGTGAAAGAGCTTAGGTACAAGGAAAATGTAAGGCAAGTTTGGTGCTTTGCCTGAACTAGACTACACTGGTGAGAAGTAAGACACAGCATTAATGTAACTATGCAGCTCCTTGGACCACAAGCAATTTATCAAAATTGGTCTGGGCATCTCTGCAAAATACTGTGTTGCTTCTCATATCATAGCTGCCTTAATTTAAAATCTCATCTTAATGAACACGTAGGCATGTCATATACTTTCCTTTTCCCAAATACAAAGTCCAGACACACCTCGCTACATAATCTACTACAAAGAACAAAAAGCTTAAGAAATCATTTTACTGAAAGAGTTAAAAACGCACATTCTGAGTGTATTGTCTCCTCTTGCTCAACTCATTTCTCCAATTATTAAATTTGTTTTCCTAATTAAAGAAAGTTTCCTAGTTCTTACTGCTTTTTGTATCCAGACAGTTTCAGAAAATAAATTGCTAGACTGAATATATGTAGGTTTGAGTCATCATTGTCAAAAAACTTAAACTTAACCTAGTTACATTTGTTTAAAGTCAGGAAGGCTATGGTATGGAAATCAAAGAGGGATTAAAAATCCTGCCTATAATTTTTTTACTAGTCATTATTTTAAGCTGAGAAAACACTCATTTGTACTCTCAGACTTAAGGTTTAGGTCTTTCAGACCTTTACATTTTCAAACTTGAATTAAAGATGACAGTTTAAGAATTTATAAATTGTACAGGAGGTAAGTCAATTGCTTCAAACCTGTTTCAGCATAAGTGGAAGACTGACACATAGGTGAAGACCTAAAGTTATCAAGGACATGTCTGTGGTTAGTTCACTCCTGATTTAACTTCAAAATCCTAATCCCACATTTGTTCCTACTGCCTGTAAATTGATACACTGTTGGATCACAGTGATCACTGGACCCTAAAGTCTATTGATTGACCCTAAGGAGCTTTTACACATTTAAGCCCCTCACTTCCAGTGAATGTGAATAGACTCACCTTCTTCAAAGGGGTCCCCGACATGTCTCTAACATGGGTGCTACCACTGTCAATTATTTAGCTTGAGTTCTTCACAAAGGCACTAAAGACGTAGACAGTGTGAAGCCAAACTCTGAAGTATGACAGTCTTAGCCTGTACAATTACTATGACAAAGTGACTGTACTATTTTCCATAATAATGGAGGACCAGAAAGTAGAACTTGGAAAACATCTAGTTAGATGCCCAACAATGACAAGAGTGGAAGAACACATCTATAAGAATCAAGAGCAACTGCCTGCTGAGATATCTGTACCTGACTTCCCAAATCTTGAGCCTGCTCACAGGAAAGGGGTGCAAGTATTTCTCAAGATGCTGTCCTGAAACAGGGATCTTTTAATGGCCTCTGTAAGTTTGGCGTAAGCTACCTAACCTTCCTTTATGAGAGACGAACAATCCTCTGAAGCTAACTTTCTCCAGTGATTCTGGACAGACCCTGGGTAACTTTTACAAACTAGGTGAGATTAGTACTGTTCTAAGTACTTTAAGTGCCTGATAAATCTACACTTATTTTTGCTTCCTAACTGCTGGAGAGGTGTTTTGTTTTCTCCTCTACTAACTTCTCAGGTGACATTAGTTTTTATTCCAAAACTTTCTGTACTCAGTAGACAGGACAAATTTCAATTCCAACTTCTTTTGACTCAACTCCAGCAGCTACTTGTAGCTCTTCTACACAAATAGTGTAGGAGTGTCGTATTTCAACATTTTCATTGTTGACCATGAAGCAGAAAAGCAAAAGTAGCATAACAAGTTTGTGATATTTTTATTGATGCTGTTGCTACATGACAAAGCTATAAGTAGGAACAGAGACATTCCAGCTGATAAGAAAATGGAAAAGCACTGCTTCTAACATATAGGAGTTTGTTTTATACTTTCTAATAATGTCAAAACTAGAAGCTGCAACAGGAGGGATGACAGTGCTTCCATATTTGAATATCTGTGGTGGTTTGATCACACTTTTTGGAGGTAAGAAGCAGGTTCCTTCTAATAAAAAAAGCAGCATCTAATAAAAAAGTGAATGAGTTTTTTTTTTTAACATGGTAAGAGAGCAGACAGAAAAAAAACCAATGTAAAATTTCAATGAGCCAGAAATTCATATGTTATGTATGAATTATAGACTGCAGATAAAGATTCTGGATTTAAATCACTGAAATTATCCCCTTTTCTAGAGCATTAAGAAGTTTAACAAACCTGACAGTTGGTGCTGAATGGAGGTAGCATTGTGTTTGAGAAATTCTTCATTAAAACTTTCCAAGTTTTTATTAACAAAGATTTTCTGCATTTCTTGAGTTAGGACCTTGCTCACAATTTCTGGGAGGTTACTATGGTCAGATACTAGAAGGGGAAAGGTAAGAGGGAGAGAAGCAAAAAAAGCCATTTAAACAACTGTAGAAAACAGTGTGAAACCATAAACATCACTGATAAAATTCCCATTTTTAAAATTTGGGCACAAACACAAATTTCAGTTCAAAACAGGTCAACACAAGCATTACTGATGCATTTATAGATGAAACATTGATAAAGGGTGCTCTGTCATGTAAACTTTCTGCTGCAAGTTCACAACACATACTTGGCTTCCATCAGAATCTCTCCCACATCTGCCACTTATTTTCTTAAAACTTAAGAATTTCAAGGATCTTTGGAACACCTACTCCTCTGTGAAATCTAGCCAAAATGAGTTATTGGGTCCACCTGGTGGATTAATGGAGGAAGGAATACAATATAATACATACACAGTACCCTGCATAGCACAACCTGTGTTTTCTTGGGTATTACCATGGAAAACAAACCATCTTTTTATTTTTCTTCATATCAGTTTGTGTTTCAAGAGTATTTATACATTACAAAAATATATACTTATGTCCTTGTACAATATAAGTTCCTGTATCTTTATACATACATACGTACTTCCTACACACATACCAGCTTTAGAGAATTTAATCAAGCACTCATGTAGCCATGGGTTATTACTGTTGATAGCAAAAGCTCTTTTGACAGACTGTAACATTAACAGAAACTTTCCTGTGGGAAGGAGAACAAACAAAAACATATGAAGATTAAGAATACAGAACTTTTTCTCTATATATCAACTACTGTTTTCTTTAGTAAATCTAGTACAAACACTAGAAACATAAATGCCTACACAGAATTAGAAAGGAGATTTATTTTTCCCCATCCAAATTGCTAATAAAATAGCTATTCTGCTGCTCGAATTCTGGCAACACTGCACAGATGAAGTTACTATCTGTTTTGCTTTTTCCCCCCTACATAATTGAAGATCACACTGCAAACATCTTTCTACAGCATTTATTAGTATATAATACAACTTACTTAGCTCTTAGTTTTTTTGGATTTTTAAGGGTGGCTACACAAAAATGCTATTTCCCCTATTATTACTGGCTATGATGCAAACCCCAGCTTCAGTCAAGTAAATATCTATTCCAGACCATTTTAGGCTACACTCAGATAACATAGGCTGCAGTGAAGGGTTAAAATTTTGTAGAGCAAAAATAAAATTATGCAGTACTTTACCTTTTCTAAAGTATATTTCAAATGCTAATAAATGTGTTTCTATGTCATCTCCAATAAGATTCTTAAGTGGTATAAGGAACTTAATGGCTTCTTCTAATGGATTTTCTACCTGTTTTAATAAAAACAGTGAAATTTAAAGCTTAAAATAAATGTCAAATAAAAAACACCAAGGACAGTTTCTGTTATTCAGAGCATTTAAATAAGAGGCCAAAGGTGAACTGTAGATAGCTTTCTGAATTAAACTGAACCACAACATTTTTATTTGAACAGCAAGATTTAAAAGTAGTTACTCAAGATTTCTTGCCAATGAAGACAACATCATTGCTAACTCCGGCACTGCTTATGTAACATATTGAGTGTTGTAATTTAGCATTTAGGAAACAATTAAATACGACCACCTTAGACAACAAGCTTAAACTTCTGAAGTTACTGTGATAAAGGACATTGGTTTTCTTTCAGTTATTCTCTAGTCACTGTATGAAAACCAGAGTTCTTCAGGCAAGAACCATCTTTTTGTTCAGTACCTATTTTAATGAAGGATGGCCTACTGCTCGAAAAAAAAAAGAATTTAAAGAAAGTAACAATATTATTAATATAGAACTTTGATTTATTAGAGGAAAAAATAATACTTTTCTTTAGTGTAAATAGAGATAAACTACAAAAAGGTATCTTTGCATGCAAAAATGATTTTACAAAACCCCCTCGATTCTTTTAGGAGAACCTGACAGTAACCTCATATTATAGGCCTTTTATGATTATCACATGAATTTAACATGAAAGACCATGCTAACCCTTTCCAGTTTTTCAGGAACTAGCTCTTCCCTGGGTCCACTAGTTTCCTCCTCCTCTTCATCTCGCTTTTTCTTTTGATTCTTTTGTTGTCGCTCTCTTTCTGCATGTTTTCTTTCCTCTTCAAGTTTTGCTTTCTTCTGTGCTCTTCTTTGCTTGCTAAGCATTTTCTTTAATTCTTTGGCTGAGAGATTTTCTACAGATTAAGGTAACAAACAGATAACTTATATTAACAGAATATTTAATTAAAAATCTTGTTTCTCTCAAACAACACTCAGACATGCCACTACGCTCCTCCCCCATACCAAAATGGCATACTTTTACAGTGAGTTCCACTTGCCAGACTATCATCACTATACAGTCCAACATTACTACTGGATTACTATTTACAGCGTAACACAACACTTGATCTTGCATATTGTCTCTTACATAGTTGTTATAGAAACCTCAATTATTTGAAAAGTTAACTACATAAAGTTGTTGCATCTATGACAGGTTTTACCTTAGAAAACAGACAATGGTTTTCAAGGGTAAGCTTACTAAGCTCCCATTATTGACTGTAGCTCACCTTCCTTCTAATGCTAACTAGAAACGTCCAGACAGATTTACATTCTATCTTAAAACAAGCCTGTTATCTTTCATTAAAGTTTCTGAACAATATACAGACATGATAATTGCACTGATTTTCTGCAAATGCCATGGGATAGCTACATGGATGCAAGTGAAAACTGATATTGTTTGGGATGAGGAGAGGTAAAATATTCTGGTATGTATTAGCAGGACCATTATATGAATCTTCAGGCTGCTTGCATGTTTAGATATGTAGACTGGACTAGCATTTTAGATAAACCAAGAAGGTTTAACAGTTGCATGAAAAGCAGAACACACAAAATACGGTTTCCTACAGGTTCCCATAGAAGTGAGGAGTCTTCATTCTTTCCATTCACCCCTCTTTTTTTCCTTCCCAGCTGTCCCACTGACCCGACCAGTTTAACCAGAATACTGTAGTTTCCACTCTGTTTACTGTGGTGTTTTACTGAGAACAAGATTTGTGCTAATGATGTGGCAAGGAACAGAAGAATGAGCTACTGAGGAGCTAACACATCTTTTTTGTGGCTATGGCACCATAACCTCTCTGCTGGGGCCAGCTACCATTCTGAGACAGGGAAGCAAGGAGAAGCAAGTGTTCTTTTTACCTCATTCATACAGTGCTGTCTTCCCCTGTGAATGAGCCTACTAAATCCCAATGCACAGGAGGCAAATGAAATAACATGACTTCTTAGACTCTTCCCCACCTTAGTTTCTAGAACATATTGCTATCAAGATCCTCTGTCACACACTGATCTTACATTATATACAGAAACAAATTAATATTGGAGAGAAAAAAGATGCAAGTTGAACTGTGCTGTGAAATGTGCCTCTTTTCGTATGTACTTTATTATACGTAGGCAGATATAGAAAAACTTATTCACCTCTGAATGAAAGGAAAGATTGTATCGGCAATATTAAGTGGCATTTTTGGTTTAGTTTAACTTTTTCCCATGTCAAATATTCTTCCCTTTGCAAAGAGCTAGACATTAACTTCAATCCTTTAGTCAACAGCCACTGCAGTGCTGATAGTAGCTGCAATTCCGCAAAAGGAAAAGCAACTATTTATCTTAAACAAAAAAACAACTCATAACTCATTTGTCATTGAGTCCTCAGATTTCCAAACCACACCCCACTGGTTTCCTATGGAAGTCTGCTTTCCATTTAACACTAGTTTTAAATTGTTTCCTAAATGTATTAATTTTGCTAATACACACTTACCCATGTATTCTTTGGTCCTGAAGTTATGTGAAAAAATATAAAATGTAATGCAGTGTTAACTAGTATTACTGTGTAATAAATTAAATACACTACATCAAAATTAAATTCTTACCATTCAGACTGCTTTCCCACAAAATCTATCCATTATTTTGTAATTCATCTGTTAATGACATTTATCTTTTGTTTAAATGGATAAATGGCTGAACTGAATTTGATTTTTCCTCTTAATGTTCTGAAATGCCACTCCTCCCCATGTACTTCAACTATAGCTAGGTTCATTCATGTTCTAGTTTTACAATACGATGACAGGAGAACAGAGAGGAAGAAAGCTGTAGCATGTTATCTACGGTATCTTTTCAGTTACCAAATTGTGACAGAAAAGAGGAAAAACTTGCATATGTTACAAGTCACATTTATTCTATAGCACATAACTTAGCTTAATAAGCTTTTACATGTGTCATACATATATGAGCCTCCATTATGGTCTAGGTACCTGAATTCACTTCTTGTTCTTTGCTTTCATTGGTAAGAGGATTATCATGGAGCTTCAAGTAGATTTCAATTGCTGATCGAGCAGCCTTGAAGTAAAAGGCATGTTTCCTGAGCACATCTTCTAATCTCAAGAGGTCTACATAGGCACGAAGAGTCATCTTTCTCATGCAGTATGTGTGGAAGTCAAATTGATCATCTGTTATCTCAAAAAAATGCTTCAAGAAAAACAGAAAAACCACACAACTCTTATGCACTTCCCTTGCTTAGTCTATTTTTTTTAATTAGATAAAGGTGAATAAAGTTACAACTGATATTATTTACAAGCAATATTTAACAGGCATAGAAATATCCTTATAATACTGACTGTCCAAGAGAACCTGTCAGTAGGGAAAAAACCCCAATCAGAAAAATCTCGTTTTGTTAACAAAAACTATAATGTAATTATTCAGACTTATGCACTCTTTAAAAGCCAACTGAAATGTGATTGTTCTGATTAAAAAAACAATTGGCAAAAGACAGCATAAAGTTAATGTACAAATAGTTGTATAGTTAGGAGACACGGTATTTTATATTGAATCCTTTTCACTTCAAATAATCATTTTTTGTATAATAGCTAGGGATGACATCTTATCTATTACAATAAATCATCAAGTACTAAGCTGTTTTTAAAAGTCATTATACTAAAAAATTTACATGCAAAGAAAATCATGCTGATTACATCAGCAAGTATCTTCATTAGTGTGTGAGAAATACTGGGAAAGAAATTGATGGTGTTTGCACCTACTTACCCTTTCTACTTCATGACATTTTTTCAAGGCATCACCGTATTTCCCTAGCCTCTGATAAGCTGCAGCACATTCAGTCTGGAACCACATACACTGCATCTCGTTTAGGTTTTCCATAGCAGAAGTTCCTTCCTGAAATAAGTGTCATTATCACTTTTTGCTATTATGCTTTACCAGCTGCTTCTTTCAACTACAGCTAGTTTCAGGCCATTAGTAGGTGTGCTGGTTTTGGCTGGGATAGAGTTAATTTTCTTCACAGTAGCTGGTGTGGGGCTGTGTTTGGGATTTGTGCTGAAAACAGTGTTGATAATACAGGGATATTTTAGTTATTGCTGAGCAGTGCTTACACAGAGTCAAGGCCTTTTCTGCTTCTCACCCCACCCCACCAGCGAGCAGGCTGGGGGTGCACAAGAAGTTGGGAGGGGACACAGCTGGGACAGCTGACCCCAACTGACCAAAGGGCTATTCCATACCATATGGTGTGATGCTCAGCATAGAAAGCTGGGGAAGAAGGAAGGGGGGGGACATTCAGTGTTATGGCGTTTGTCTTCCCAAGTAACCTTTACGCATGATGGAGCCCTGCTTTCCTGGAGATGGCTGAACACCTGCCTGCCCATGGGAAGGAGTGAATGAATTCCTTGCTTTGCTTGCGTGCGCGGCTTTTGCTTTCCCTATTAACCTGTCTTTATCTCAATCCACACATTTTCTCACTTTCACCCTTCCGATTGTCTCCCCCATCCCACCAGGGGGGAGTGAGCAAGTGGCTGTGTGGTGCTTAGTTGCCAGCTGGGGTTAAACCACAACAGTAGGAAACAATGAATCCTTCAACTACTTGGAATACAACAGAAAATAGATATAACCACCCAGTGACTGAAAATAATACTTGTGACACCCTATGCTCCCCAAGATAGAAAGGAATAGATTTAAATGATTTAAAAAAAAAAATATTATCTGAACAAGATCAGTGTCTCACCAGATTTTTAAGATTAACTCATGCTTGTATACAGTGTCTTACTTTTACAATTTGGGGGCAGAAAATAACACTATTAAAAAAAAATATCTTAAAGTTCAGCAAATAATTTTCTTTCTTTTTTCCCCCGTCAGGTAAGTGGCATCTACTAGTCTAAAAGTCCACCAATATATTTACTGCTTTGTCATGTGGTATGAATACATACAAGTTTCTTGGAACTTGTTAGTCTAAATAAGTGAAGTTAGATTTATACTGCATACTTTCACAAGAAAAAAATCCTAGGATTTATTCTTTATAATTTCAGTGCTCTAGATTAAGAATAAGCTAACTGGAAGCATGGTCCACATATCACGAATGCTAGCTGCCAAATTTTCAACACAGTCTTTATACTAGAAAGAAAACCCAGTTCAACTCACAACATTTAATTATTTACCATCAGATTTATCCTATCTTACCACAGGTATCTATGATAGTGTTCTGTATTTCTCTGTATTGCTCTAACACTTCTGACAAGCATACATGAGTTTTAGTAATCAAGTTTTCAATCGTTCCTAGAAATATCTAGAAAGCTTGGGTTCACTTTTAAGTGTTTTCACACCTAAAATTAAGAAGAATTAAGGAGCCTAATTCATTTATGTGCTCCAGGAAATCCCACCAAGTAGCTGTCTTCATATTTAGTTACATAAACAATATGGAAATCTGGTCTTTATGAATTAAATTTTGTTCAATGTCAAAAATACAGAATTTAAAGTGCTTACCCTATCTTTTAAGGATAGGATTTGCTTTAACAAAATTGTTGTCTGTAGTACTAGCTTAAAGGAATGAAATGTTCAAGTCCAAATTAATTTATGGTAATGCTAAATCATAATGAATATAGTGCACATCCCTGTGCAGCTAGCTCAGACGGTATTACCAGGAAACAGCAGGTTTTGCAAACAAGGTATCTATCAGATGCATTTCCAGAGAGGTACTTAGAAGTATGGCAATAAAACAATACTTCTGGACAACTACCTTTGAACAGCCATTTTTTCCAGTATTTACTGGGTCTATACAGCTGGAGTACTGCATCCAGCTTTGGGGCCCCCAGCACAAGAGGGACATGGGCCTGTTAAAGCAGGTCCAGAGGAGGGCCACAAAAAATCAGAGGGTTGGAACACCTCTCCTGTGAAGAAAGGCTGAGAGAGTTGGGGTTTTTCATTGGGGTTGTTCAGCCTGGGGAAGAGAAGACTCCAGGGAGACCTTATTGCAGCCTCTCAATACATAAAGGGGGCTTATAAGAAAGATGGAGAGAGACTTTTCACCAGGGCCTGTAGTGACAGACAAGGCGTAACAATTTTAAACTGAAAGAGGGTAGGTTTAGATTGGACATACGGAAGACATTTTTTACGATGAGGGTGGTGAGGCACTGGAACAGGTTGCTGAGAGAAGTTGTGGATGCCCCATCATTGGAAGTGTTCATGGCCAGGTTGGACAGGTCTTTGAGCAACCTGATTTAGTGGAAGATGTCCCTGCCCATAGCAGGGGGGTTGGACTAGTTGATCTTTAAAAGACCCCTTCCAATACAAACCATTCTGTGATTCTATTTAGTTATTTATCACCAAGTGTAAGAGCATTTGTAAGAGCATTATCTTAAAAATAAACACTAATAAAAGACAATTTTTTTATTTTGGTCAAAAGTTACATGAGTGAAAAATAAACTGAGACAAACAAAACCTCTCTTCATTAAAGCAATATACTTACCCTTGTGAATTTAGAGCACATCTCCTCTGCATCCTTCACCATATTTGCTCGCAGCATGTATTTAGCACATTTAGAATTGATAAATCTGTCTGCAGTATCCAAAGACTGTGCTTCATCCATCCATTTGGCAGCTTCCTTGAGGTTACCTACATGCTATTAGGGAGAAATTAAATAGTTAACTTTCAGTATAAGACCAACTCCTGAAATCTACAGTTACTGGTATTTCTCCCTCAGAAATAACAAAAGGCGGTATTATTGTTTGCTCCCCCCTGCCCCCAGATTTTTTCAGAATGACAATTTGCTGTAAGTTGTGACTTGCTTTGCAAAACCTAAACAAAAGGGTTTTCATTTTCTTCCTGACAGAACAGTGCCCAAAAAGAAACCCACATGAAAACTGATGCTCATTGTTAACTGAAATACTATCCACACATTCACACCAGTTTGATGGGTTGGTTTTTTTATAAACTAGGTACTCTACATGTCCAAATTCACTTTTTACCTTGTAAATTTTTGCTTTTAAATAGAATAGTTCTATTAATGTTGGAGTGCTTGCAATTGCAGCATTAATGTAATCCAAGGCCAAAGAACACTGGCCAAGTTTGTCAAAGTGCTGTGCCAGGAAATACCGAACCCAAAGCAGTGTCGTTGGGGGCTCTTTCTCTCCATTTTCTGCAACAAAATGGAAAAAGTTACAGTAACCAATAAGGTTGAAGACTACATTTGAAAAACAAACACAAAAAACAAAGCTTGGCAAATTCAGTGAATATTTCCTGTAATGCATTCATTTACTAGAAGGTATTACAACTATTTTCTTGCAAAAAGTATTAGCACTTCCACAGTTCTTGATAACTGCCATAAACAGTATTAGTAATTCCACTGTAATTAATATAAGACCATAGAAACTTACCACATGTACTGAAAAGGTCACAAGTTTTCAAAGAGGCTTCATAACCAGTAACAAGTTCTTGGATTGTAGAAACCTGCATATAAAAAATATCAACTTAAGTTATGCTTTATTATCATGTTTATATAAATTAACACGCTGAAAAAATACTTGGGCAAAATCGGAGAAGCTATACTAAAATAATTACTTAATTTGGAAAAAAATTTGATATAACCTCATATAGTTTACTTTGCCTTTCACAAGCTACCTTTGATCACCCATGTTAACTGGCACCAGGGAAACAGGGGTAATCTTTGACAGCTTATGGCAGAAAGTAATCAAGTACACTTGATTACTATCCTTTAAGTAGTATTTTGGAATTTTGATTTGTTTATGCTATTAGTTTTTAAGTGTCCAACTGAGCCAATGGAAGAAAGGTGCTTTGGAAGAGACACTGCATGAACTTCCCATAAAAATGAAGATACAGAAGAGGCTTCTGTGGTTTTCTAGCAGGCTGATGTGTACTATTAATGATTTTTTTTGTTGTTGTTAAAAAGGTATTGTTGCCTAGAACACAGGCTGCATCTTTTTACATAAAAATCAATATATAGACCGATTTAAGGCTAATACTTTCTGAAATCAGACCCTGTCAATAATATTGCTGTTCATTCCATGGTTGAAGACTCAAAATTCACCCATAAAGGTTTTGAACTCACACTGTACGAGTTTGACATTTACTATACATACAAATGTTAGTATCTGTGCATTTCATGACAATGAACTATTCCAATACCAGGTCCATGGCTTACAAGTGCCACATTGTATTTCTAAGCATTTTATGAAATGTTCAACCTGTTTTGTAGCTACATTCTAAACGTGCCTGCCATATCCAGCAAGTAACCAGCCTCTTAAGGAAACAAGAACAATATTAAAGAACGAAAGAAATATGATCTATGTGTGTATATACCCAAAACACAGAGGGGACTTAAAGAATAAGATCTGACTCTAAGCATAGCAGGATAATGGCTACATTCACCAATTAGGTGAAACCTATAGATGGTAAAAACCTAAAACTTCAATGGTTAAAAGGAAGATGATCCTACATTAAAAAAGTTGGTTGCAAGAGTAAAATACAAAGTATTGTGGAAAGACAGCAAAATTTTAAAAAGCAGGATTTGACAAAGCATACATCCACCTCAAGATACACTTTGGGAGAGGAGGGGAAGGGAATAAACCTTGTTCTAAAAGATCAAAGTATACAATTTGAAGGATACTACTTTAATTCAGAACAAGCAGCAAGAAATGCCAAACATTTTGTTTCAAAGAGAGCAGAGAAGGTGACACGCCCAAGTCATATGCAGCCAGTGTAAATGTCTCAGAAGTGTAATAAAACGTATAAACACACACATTCTGGAAAGTTCTGGGCAAATCTCATAAGAAATGGTTTCTAGCAGCAAAATCTCATCAAATATAAAATGTTACTAGACTTCAACTAACTACAAAGTGATAAAGGAATGTAAAGAAGTAAATGCACAAAGGTGAATAAATGCATTAAGTTGTTCTCTGGCCTCAGACATTTATTTACTAAAAGAAACCTTCAACAACCTCCAAAAATCTTTGAAGATTCTCTTCTCTAAAATGAGTTTAAATGCACAAGTATGCATTTGCTTCAGGTAGCAGGCTTGCAGTGTACATGTGCAACAGAGGAAGTGTTATTACCTTTCTGCTTTTCACTGCAACTTCAGAGTATTTCCAAAGTTATTCTCATCCAGCTGTTAGTAAAATCAAATTCCTTTGAGACCAGCCAGCTTTGCTAGACTGCGAGTGAACTGTGTGTAAAGGGAGAAAGACCCCTTCATTTCTTTAATAAACACCCCCCACACACACCCCAAACGCTACAAATAATTTTTTTCTACAACTGCACACTTGGAGCATGGCTTCACAGCTGGACAAAGACCATGCTACCACCAAAAAGAAAGGTGCCACCATCTCTGAGCCACATGTGCCTGGTCCCTGCTTCGGGTCAGTGCTAGTGGCTGTATCCAGGGTTACAAGCAATTTACTCCCTGCTCCACCTCAGTGTACAGATGCCCAATTACTAATTCCATCATCAGGGGGAACAGTAAAAAAGCCTCTCTTCCTAGCAGGAGGGTCTTCAATCAGCTTACAGCAACAGTGAAATCAAATCCTCTGATCTTGAGGTGATGGAGAATACCAAACTGTACCATGTTTTAAAAGATGCTAAGTTCTTCCAAATCCAGAACTCTGCAGTGGTTTTGGCTTCTACAGTCCAAGAAACTACGTTGGAATTGTCATTCTGAAAACTACTTTGAACAATACATTTGGAAACAAGTATTCAGTGAAAGCAACAGCTACAAGAATAATGCAAATCAGGTAGGTAGGTTATTGCAGATATTCTTGATGAAAATGACAGTATCTTTGTTTCTGATGACTACTCAGAATCTTTTTCCTCCCTTTTTATGCTTCAGTCTCTTGCTAGTAATTTAGGAAAATAATTCCAGGTTCATGTGCTCCTTCAGGGAACAAATTATCTGGAAATATGAACCCTAATTTCTGTGTCAACATATTAAATGCAAATTTAGTAGTAAAATCTGTCTCTTGGATTTACTACCATCTATTATCTGTATTCTAGAGTCACCACTGCCATCTTAAAGCCTATAATATTTTACTATTTCTAAACGCTACAGCATTCTTCATAAAGATCATTTTACAATTTCTAAAAATCGAGCTGAGGTATCTGGAAATACCATGACACTGATCACGAGTTAATTTCAAATGGTATTATTCTAGGAAAAAAGTTTCAGTTATTCCCTTGCCACGGATCTGAAAAAGCTTGAGGTATTACAAAACCATAACTGAAGTCATCAGCATCTGTCAGGTTTTGTTATGACAAGAATGGAGCCAATTCCAGAACTGGGGCCACCGGTTTCAGAAGCCTCTCAAATCATCAAAATTCAAACCTCATCCTTTTTCTTCGTAGGTCACTACCTACAACTTCATTACAATTTCATTACGAAAGAACAATAAGCTAAGAAGCACGAATCCAAGAAAGGGGAAATGGGCTTTAGCCTTCCCCATTAGCACAGACAAGTGAAGTGCTCATCTTCCCTCCTAAGACCTTATGTAAAGATTAAAATTGCACGTGCTCACAAACCAGTACAGATTCTTGCCAAGTGTAATAATCTTGCAAGTTAAGAAAGCATCTTCCACACTCTGTACTACTTGAAGCAAAGACTCCACAAGGACCAGAATAGTCTTTTTTCCATTCCTGTGCAGTTTATTTCCATTGGAAAGGATGGTTTCATAAGTAAACTTTGAGTAAATGTCTTAAAATGAGTATTTGAGCAATACAAACTGCGACTGGAATTAATACCATACATACACATCTTAACTTCTTTTTAAACTGTAAGCAACAGGAACACAATTCACTTGAACACCAATTCTGAATTACTTTTTCCTGTGAGCATTAGTTTTTACTTATCTGATTATACTAAGAAATATTTTGCTTCCTCTTTTGTAAGGGACAGCCTAAGGGAAAGTTACTGTTTTCCAGGTAATCGGCTGCTGGCTACAATTCTTTTATCATCACTTGTAGCTGTTACAGTGGCACCTATGGGCCAGTCATTACATGGAAATCTGTGCTGCATGCTATGCTGTATTGCCAAGTGACTCCTGCCACAAGTTTTTCTTTAGACAAAGAGCAAGAGAGGACTATCAAAGATAAGAACAATAATACGGGGATCCAAAATGGGATGTTAGGGCTACAGTAGTCTAAATCCTAGTTTGATTTTTTTTTTCCCCTGTAATCCATGTAGGAGCTAAGTTGAATGGAATGACAAAAGAATAAAAGTAAAGAGAAAAGCAACACGGAAAGGTCTTTAACAAACATACGTAATAAAGGTGAGGTGAAATAGATAATGGAAGATGAAATCAACAGCCCACTAGCACAAAGCAGGGATGCAAATTTTTCAAATAAGAGGCTCAAACTCTCTGTTTCATTACTATGGAAGTTGAATTACTAAATTGATTGTATATTCCATTATTACAGCAGTTGGGCAAAATATTTTATAATACATCTCTGTTTCAATGACAACCTTCAACACACTAATACTGTATTTCCTTCTTCAATGAAGGAACTGCAAGAAAAGGAACTGAATTATCAATACCAATCATATAGAAATATTATAATATACTATAAAGTGGTCAGACTTAAGCTGTGTCAATAGCCTTTTTTTTTTTTTTAAAGTATTCAGCTTGTTAATTTATCAGTCACAATCACCACATTTAAGCATTTTTTTCAGTTGCTGCCATTATAAATTAGTAAGAAGTTACCAGCACTTCCAGTGCACAAAAAGATTAAAAGCTACTGTAGGCAGTTTCAGAAGCAATCCGTATGTTTAATATTTGGCACAGGTTTGAATCCTTGCCTTTTGAATTCCTGAGAACATGTTTAGTATTATCTGCACTGTTCTCAAAGGCAAACAACCAAAAGGGAAAGTTTGAATACTGCTACTGAGATATAAAGTTTCAAGGTGCATCTATAAAGCTGCCCAAACAAGAAAATATGCTACTAACCTGTAGATATAGATGCAATGGTCGCCTTAAGTTAAGAAAATTTAGTTACGCATTAGTGCAGAAGAATCTCCAGGCAAATCTCAAATACTTTAGAAATGTATGCCCTAGTATGTGCTTTTATAAAAAGATTTAACAGTTACAAAATTCATACCTATTTACATTACTGAGACACAGGCAAGGGGTACATTAGCTTGCCTGAACACCATCAGCAATGAAAAGGATACAGAACAGTGGGGAAGAGTAAAAAGACAGACAAGAACGAAATCACACATTACTTGGCACAAATATGTGCAGAGTGACATTTAAATCACTAAAATGGCCCATCATCATCACGCAAATGGATCACTTCTGGGAATTACCACACAGTAGGAGACTGACGCTTTAGAAAACCACTTTGTTTCCTTATGGAATGCCAAATAATCATACATACCAGAAGCTAAGTATTTGCATGTTGGTTTTGTTTTGTTTGTTTGTCATTTGGTTGGTTTGTTTTGTTTTAAAGAGAACTGAAACTTTTTAAAGACTAGCAATTCACAGTTCTGGTACTGCATCCAGATTAATTTTAATTATTCAGTTACTTTAATAAGAGTAACTTCTTCTCCTTCAAGCAGCTGCACAGTCCACTGCAACCCATTCCAAAACAGTAACTGGTGTCTTTGAGGATGCTGCTGTCTCAGAAAGTAGTCCAATCTCGCCTCAGCGTCAAATCTACAAGCTTCTGAAATTTCAGTGTCTCAAATTATACCTTGTTCTTCAAACAGAATTCAATTGATGCTACAAGTTTGAGATCCCCGTGACAGAATTGGAGACTTTTCCATATGGGAACACCCTGGCTAATCCCTTTCATAACCTTCCACAAAGGGCTAGAGGAGAAAAATTAGCCAACGGCTCTTCAGCTTCCAGTAGGTGACCCAGTGAGGCTTCCCTTAAGAAACTTCCGGGTATTTACTTCTGAGTAATTACAGCAGATGGGTATTAAAAAAAAAAAAAAAGACTTCTCACAAGAATCTCACCTACTCAGATTCATCTGTCTCAGAAAGCTCTCAACTTAAACTGTGACAGAAGGATGACGTAGAAACATCAGTCTACATTTAAAAGCCATCTAGTGTCAGCACTTAGACTGGAAAAAACAAAGAGCTGAAAGTGTGGGTGCTTCTTATTCCCCATCTGCACAAACACAGACTCGCACAAACACACACCTCCTTTGAGACACCCAATCCTGAAGCAGTACATAAAACCTTCAGTTGCAGAAAAAAGATTTGTAACATCCAGGAATCAAAACTGCCTTGGTATTACCGAGCAGGTATCTCCCAAATAGTTAGCAGCCTGAGAGTTCAAACACTACCTGTATTTTGGCACAAGTATCAGATGTATCCTATACAGGCATTCCCTGCATTTGAGAAGCAATTGTTATATGGAGCATTACCTTTCTGAACTTGAGTTTGCAGACAATTTTAAAGACAACTGTAGCCCTTCCTGAGGAGAGGGATGGGTTGCTGCCAAACTTTTCTCCCTCCTTCAAAATAAGGGAGTAATTTCACAGAAACATCTTTTTATATTGATAAAGCATTTTTACTGCTCTAGCAAAAAGATGTCTACTGCAGAAGTGCCAGAAAAAGAGAGGGAAAACAGCAGGTAGAAGGGGATACCCTTCATAAACTTGCTCATCTTCCACAGGATGAAGGTCTTCTGTGCTGGAAATGAAATAGGGTGTTTTCTAACACAGAAGTTCTCAATTCTGGAATCTATTTGGCTCAGATGTCAGTCAGCTGCATTTTCTTATGATCCAAAGTGTCAACATGGGTGGTCTTCACCACTGGGAAGCTTGATTTCTCAGCTGGTTCTGAAGATCTGGAGTAGGAGAAGGACTGCAAAAACCAACCTGCAAAGGCAGTATGTCTGCATATTGCATTTTCACTCAGGGTGAAAGGATGCATACAGGAAAAAAAAAAGAGCACATGTTCTTGCCCTTCAAAGAAAGGTTATGCTATCTGTCCTTGAAACTTGGACTTGAACAACCTTTCTTCTTAAATAGAGAATTCTCCACAATAGTTTATTTGCTGAAGAAAACTTGTTTCTTGCAGGTAACGTGCATGGTGCTGACAACAGCGGCCCTGCAGAAGGCACAGAAACTGATCCCGAAGCACCACATGATTTGCCATCAACAAATCAAACATCTCTGAATCAGATGAGTACTTATTTGAAAAACCAAGTCCTAAAGATGCAAAAATTCCACTTTAATAGCAGAAAAGTATGTCTCAAAGCTTAATAAATCAGTCCCTTTGTTTTCACCTCAAAGTACAACTGAATTTTGACAGTATTTCCCATCACCAGTACTTACAGTACTGGTACTTGAACAAATAAGAACAGTATTCTTTATTCAGGAGAATGGGGTGTAGTTGAGTTTGTGACACCACTTTTCCAGCACAGCAGAAGAGGCATCCACTGAACTTCGTAAGAATCTTTATGTCTGCACTAGAAATTGAAAAATGGTTGTACTTTTCAAAATATCTAGACATCATTTGTTTCTACATATTTTAACAAGCCAAATTGTTTTGCTACAGAGTACCAAAGGGAATTGCTGCTGTGCAACTTCAAAACAGTCCTCATCATCTACAAAAGATGGGATACCTAAAGATTAAATGACAAACTAAGCCTTTCAACAGCAGCCCTGGCAAGTGTTTTCCTTGGGCCAGAAGAAAACCATGTTGACATTAACAGATAAAGTCCTTGTAGCCATCTTTCACAAGACAGAAAGAAGTATCCAGTACATACCCTGAAACAATACGCTAAATGCCTCATGGGAAATGGAAAAGCAACAATAAAAATAGTCTTTAAGAGTACTACGTCAATACTTGAAGTCTTTGCTACAATGCGATGCTAAGAGAGAGATAAGAAGGTGCTCACAACATGCAGAAGCAGTATCACTGGACACTCAACAATATTTATGAACTTACTACCAAGTAAGACAGAAAAAGCAGAAAGCAGTTGCTGGCTCTGGAGTTTTGGAGAAGGCCTTTGATGACAAGATTTTGAACACAGCTTGCGGCTGGTTTGTCGCACACAGTAACAGTACTAAAAAACCCCTTTCTTGAGTTGTCTCCATTATCAGACCATTTCTGAGACAGTGGTAATCATTCACACATGCACACAACACCAGCCAACACAACACAGCTGAAAGCTGGGGAGTTGAACCCACAAAATAATGAAGTGGAATACTATAAAGACCAGGTTCCTTGCTTTTCTTTTGATGCAATGGTCTCCACACCATTCTAAACAGAACCTTCCCCAGAAACAACTTAGCACTAAAAAAAAGCTCTGATAACAATGATGGTGCAAACAAGAACATCTTCTGAAGTAATATTTCTTGAATAATTCTGTTTCAAAACTCCCTTTGCTCACAGAAGCACCTTCAGAGCCTCCCTGAAAAGGGTTACTTGATTACTTGTGATGGATGAGCCAGACATACAGCTTGGCAAGGAAGCTGTACCCCCTTCTCTAGGTTCCTAGAGACACTGTACAGGAGGATCCTGGGTTCAGAGCCAGTTAAGCTCTGCCCACATGGTAAATCTGCAACCTGAAGTCCCCATCTCTACAAATGCAGATGCTTAGATGTGAACTTTCAGGCCTGAAAAAATATTTATGAATGGTAGCAGAGGCACACTTCTGATGATCTATTGTATCTAGCACAGCCCCATCACATGAGTAACGGTATTTCAATCCAGGGCACTCTGACCATACCTTTCAGGATGGAAATACTGATGGGAAGGAAGCTTCAAATAAAGAAGCTGCCAAGAGACTTTCAAAAAAGAAAAAAGCTAATAAATTCAATTAACCACATTGGGGGGAAAAAGGGGAGGCTGGGCAGCTACTCATCAGAAAAAAGGTTTTACTACAGCCTAACGAAGACAAGAACCATCTTCATCTATAGCCAAGAGGTGATTGGCATGAATTGAGATGTGCTTTTTGTTGAGGCAGCAAAGAACAGAGCATGCCAAACATGAGCCAGCTGGCACACTTGCACTGCACAAAAGGTCTGAGTTCAGGCTCTTCCAGTGTATCCACACAGGAAGGTGTATATGGGCAGCCACCTAAAGAAGTTCCATTTCCTACGGCTTACTATAAATTAAAAGAATATCTAAGATCACAACATCTATAAGCTTACACAGTTCACAGAAGAATCAAAAAACCTCTTCAGCAAGGCTCACACTAGTTGATTTTCGTGGGACTTTTTTTTTTTAAAGCAATGTTCCTCCATTATTTAAGAAAAAAGTCCCATCTAGCTACTTTGAAACATAAGATACTGACACTCAGCTTTATTAGCGTAAAAAGGAAAAGGTGTAGGGTATTCAAATGACTGAATATTTCTATTTTTACTCAAGGCAGCTATACACTAACTTACTTGCAACAACTTCATAGTTGCACTTGAAAAGTTTCTGCTCCACAACTTGTTACATAGCTGATACAGATTTACCCCACCCAATGAGGTATGAACCACAGAACAAGCCCATAGAGACTATTCAAATAAATTACTCCAATTGTGAAAGGCTGTTCAGCCTCATACAAAGAATTTCCATTGCTTACATTTTAGTATATGGCTAACATCTGAATGTAATAAAAATAACAATCTATTAAAAATTATTTTACCACCTCATGCCATGAAAGTATAAACAGGAAAACATGACAAACAGCCTTCTACTTAACACAAGTCTGCTTAAGTTTCTTATATATCTTTGACATATACAGATGCCAAGTTTGCTTCTTTAAGAAGCTTTACTGTTTTGTATAACACCCAATGAAAGTGTTGCTTTGAAACTAACAGCAGTTCAGATGTAGGTGCATCTCTGTTTTTAAACGTATTCAACTGAGCCATCAATACTCACTCCTGCTTCCCTAAGAAAAGCACTGTTAAATGTGTGCATATGCTCATGCATACACAGGGCAAGACAAAAATCTGTCACTTGCAGTACAATGCACATCTAAAGGGAAGTTCCACAGTCATCTTAAATTGACCTAAATGAGAGTTAACTGCCAAAAAACCAAAATCAGTGGGTTTTCATTCAGATCTGTTCCTTGATCTAGTTTGCTAAGCAGTTGCACAAAATCTTGCACCCCCTTTCAGTGGAAACCTAGGTGTTCTACAGTCAACTTCAAGTACCTGTAAAAACACCATTCCAGTCAGCTTGCAACTGGCCATCTTGACCCAGCTAGTAGAAAATTTTTATTATCTACTTTTCTTTAAAGCTAATCCTATGGTATCATTGTTAGTCACTAACTTCAGCATTTCACAGTGCGCGGTGGCTAAGCAAACATAATTCTCAGGAATTTCGGCAAAAAGCTACCAGCTTATAAGGACCAGCTAGCCACAAAGCATTAACTCTGTAGTACTGTATTTAACCAAAACAGAATAAAAAGCAAAAAACTGACCCACCCCACAACCCTGGGAAGTTAGGCATTTTCTTTGTTCCCTGAACATCTAAGAAATCAGTTACATCTTTTGTAAGCAGTAGAGAAAGTAGCCTTCTATTAGATATGTTTCTTTAGAGCTGATCTACACTCTAAGGAAGTTCACAGATTTTGGTTTACTGTCTTATTCTTTCTATGAAAATATACAGAAGAGCTTTATTAGCTTTTAGATTTTTCTTTACACTTAGTTCCTTACAACTAAACACCTCCATTAATGCCTTGTAAACGATTACAAGCATGAAATACATCCAATGCAGTGTCAGATAAACTCAGAATTTAAAATTTGCTAAAAATCAAGCATAACTAGAGCTCCTTTTTGCCCTGGATTAGGTTTGGAGGTGTGCCTTATGATACAGATCATTGCTAGTAAACTGCATGTCTTCCTGAACAGTACAGCTACATTGCAATAAGTTTGTGTGTAATTTGTACACACTTGACTATATACACCATCAAATCCTACTCTGATTAAGCATCTCAAGATAATGCTAACTTCCTGTGTAAGTTAAGATTACTCTTGGCATCCACTGCTGCTAGCACTGATAACAGCTACTCCTGAAATCAAACAAGTGATATTTTTCTAGTGTCAATACCACCAATGAACACACAGGCTATTTGAAATACTAAACTCCAGAGTAAAAAGCTTCCTCCATTTATCTAAATGAGTTTAGTTTGTATTTGTGATTCAAAAAGCAACTTGTAACATGGTATTTTGTAAACTTGCTCTGCTGAAACAGCATTATTTCTTTTTTAGGGCATGTTACATACAAGCATAGTGAATTGGAAAGTTTATAGTACAAGTAGCATTTAATAAACATTGCAATTGTTTTGTAATTTTGACTGAACCATGCAACATTTCTAGTCATATGTGACTGCATTAACCTGTTTTTGTCTCGAACATCTGCACTGGAAACATATTTTGTCCCATATGTAACAGCCTTTGCACTTCTGAGTTACTCTTAGAGGAGAGAACTCTTAGCTAGGGGAGAGCTGCTCGGTGCACCAGCTTTGAAGAGAGCAGACTACTCAAGCAGAATGGCAAACGAGTCACAAGAACAACATTCTTCATTAAAGAATTTACTGCTGCTTTGGAAAGGTCTAACACATGTATGTTTACACATTGAAAGTACAACTGCACAAGCTCCTTTGGAGCTGTGCAACAGGTTTAGAAGTACAAGATCAGTCTCATGTTAAACAAAAACTTTAAATAGGATGACTATAAATACAGAAGGCAGCCATGAATTTTAAGTGCTTCAAATGTAACAAATTGAATATTAAAACAACTCCCTAAAAGTTATTTTAAAAGCTATACTCCTTGAATATCTTTATAAACAGTTAGGGCATCTATTTGGGATGGAAAAATGTAGGATTCAGCCAGACTTGGAAATGAGGTCTTAGCTCTGAGATTACTGGGAAATGTCAGAATTGCTCAAATCTTTTCCATAAAATGTAGCATCTTTCCATTCAGAAAATAATAAAAGTATAAGTAAAATAATTAAATAGTTTTTCAAATTCAACTACACATCTAGCTACGTTATCAATACAATATAAAGTTTAACTTCCCTCAAAAACTGAGGGAAACTTCATTGAAAATGTATTTTGGCTATAGGTGCAGCAAATAAACCGCCTACAATAAAGCTACAGAACACTTCAAAGTACGAACATTAGTGTTCACCTGTATCACAAATATTAACTAGTTCGACTATGATGTTCATAGATTTCTACATAGGCTACCTTTTCTGGAAGTGAAAACTAACACAGATTAGCAGTTTACAAAACTGTCTATGACAAGTTGCACAATTTAGAAAACTCTTGTGCAGGAACCTAGAGCTCAGTAGGACAGCAGAACAGACACAGTCAGAACAGACTTAGTGTCTCAGGAAAACTCTCTCACAGTGGTCAAGCTGTAAAATGTACAACACAAAACTAAAATAAAAACCTAGGGACTGCACAAAAGACTATTAAAAGCTTGATTTTTAAGTTTCTTTTCTGATTTTACACTTCCAAGCGCTGACCTTTCACTGCCTTTTCAATATGAGCTATAGAAATTTAACATGTCAGTCTACTACTGAAGTCTGCATATAATTTAGAGAAGCCTACTCATTTATCTGCTATGTCCAATTACACAGAGAGAGATGTCTAGAAAAAGCATATTGCTTAAATGTATTAGACATCTTTCATCTAGGAATTAGCCCAAAAGGATAAACAGACTACAAATGGGATATTATTTTACCCCAGACATACTGTTACAGACATGACGGAGCCTTATGAAACAGACTCTTACAGTTAAATAGCCATAAATCTGGAAGTTGTGCTAGGAGAGCACTTCATATGCAGGACTGAGGATCTGAAGTTTACTCATTTTCTTAATTCACTCCACCCCACCCCAAATTAACCTACACTTAATAGTGATCTGCAAGTATCTGGTGAGTTAAAACAACTGACATTTTCTTGATATAAATGTAGTACAGAAGAAAAATAATACTAAAATTCAGAGGTGACTGGCTAGCTCAGACTTACTGTTCTAACAGCAACCACGTGTCTGAATTACACTAAAGAAAACAGGTTGTAAGGTACAAATCAAGGAGCCATTCTAAGAGACAGAAATACAGATACCAAACGACACAATATAAAGTATTTTGTTATACATTTTTTCCTGAAGAGCACTTGCCTCATTTAATATGCCAGATATAACCAGAGCGTGAATGAAATGGGATAATGTTCTATGAAAGTACCGACACCCACAAAACAGATTTTTACTTTCATTTTCATATTGCCTTACAGCATCCAGAACCAGATTTTCTAACATGCTGAGCATTCCACATCAACTGACATCAGTGAATGCTTCTGAAGATAAACATCCCTGAAACCATAACTCCTGGGCTATATGATCAATGCCTGCAGAATTTGGCCTTGACATCTTACTGCCTGTTTTAAATGTGTGAAGTATGGATAAGACTTCCCCTCTTTATTGTACTGTGTCAAGACTACTAACTTGTGAGATGTGACATAAGCCACAGCGTATGAGAAAACTGCCAAAGAAAAAGTCTGCATTATACCACAGTATGTAAACACATTCAGAAAAATAGTATCATTCATTTTAGAGCACTTGACTTTCCAGTTTTACTATTACTCCTAATGATCCAGTCATAAAATTGTTGACACAATAGAGTAAGTTAACAACAGCAGTGTAAGTTTGTACTGAAAGTTTTAGGACACTCATAAGAATACAAATTCAGAGCAAACCAATGCTCTAAGATGTCACTGTGGTCATCACACAACTAATTTCATGAGCAACTGTTTTTTTTGAAAGCTTTTGGACAAGTTTGGGGACTGCACAAAAGAAAGCAAATAGTTTCATATGAGCAGAGCATCAGTAGGAGCAGCTATGAGCAGAGATGTTGAAAGCATTTCTTGTGGATCTTCAGATAGTTATTTAGAGCAGTTATTCCCAATGTAGACCACTCAGACTAAAAAAAGTTCTCTTGATAAAGTATTTTGTAAGTCAGTTGCTACACGTCAGCTCTTGGCTTACATGTTACCTCAGGGACCCGAAGTATCAGCCATCAACATGTTTTACACTACCCATCCTCATTACAGAGTGGAAACATACTATTCTGGCAGTACCTACAATGAAGTTTCTCATCCTTCTCCTTCCTCTTAAAGTTTCCTTACTCCTCCTTAAGATACAGTTATATAGGAGAAATGTTATTTTTTGCTATGAATGTACCAGTTAACCAGATCCTGAGCAAGTCCACTTACCAGATTTCCCCTCCTGGAATTTTAACTCAGAGACACTACTTTCTAAAACTTGAACTGACAGAGTCAGTATGAGCAAAAAGCTGTCCTTGGTTGATCTTACAGAGTTATCTCTTCTTAAAACGTAGAGAGATTCCTAGTGGAACTAATGTTTTTCACTTCCTTATGTAATCCACCAATAGTTCACAGAGGGCATCTAACTACAAAAACAGTTGCAACTTGCTTTAAGTTCCTTCAGCCTTCCACATCAAAGAGGGAAAATGCCTTCTTTCCTAAAAGGATTAGAGAAAGATCTTCACTGGAGACAGCCTACCTTCCTGTGTAGACAGTCTTACACCTTTTTTTGAGACTGTTGTTTCTGATGTTTCTTCCAGCCAGACATTTTCTCTCATCCAGTATTTCCTCACAGTCTCCATGTTTTTAGTTACTCAGAAAAAGGGCACATGTGCACTAAAGTCGAGCTTCAATGGCATCAACCAACGCACCTGCAACACAATCGACGCAAACCTTGATGTTGACTAATTGAAGATCTTCACTCTTTGGATTTTTATCTCATGGATATAGAGACTAGCACGTATGGGGAACCAAAGAGTATTTCTGAATATTGCTCAAGTACAAAAAGAACTTTTCGGGGGGAGGTGGAGGCAGCATTTCAAGATCCCTCTCTTGTGAGGAACAATAACAAATAAGGCTGTTCACAGTTATTTCTAATACATCTGGACAGAAGCTTACAGAATGTGAAAGTTATTATATCCCACGTACTTGTTTATACTTTCGGTTATTAGCTTCCAGCAGAAACATTCTGCCAAGAGTCACAGCTACATTCACCATGAACAGTAACTTTGCATGAACAACAAAACTTATAATAGTGCAGTGGCACTCCTAAACACAAGTTTTTTCCTCTTGAATATGCCAAAAACACTACAACTTCTTCCCAACAGAATATGTATTGTGCCACCTGCATGAATTTTATTCAAGTCCAAAGATATCAACATGATAAATGTAGTTTAAATAGCCAAGCATACTTGCTATTTAGAAACTAAAAGAAGCCTGATAAAAAAAAAGTTTAATAAGCCTCCATGCTATATAGCAGGCTTTTTAAGTTAAAGGCTTAGCATTACAGAAAACTCAAAAAGAATGGCTACTTTGCTGATACCCATTTTTTAATAATAACAAACTTCAGAAACTAAAGCACTACGCAAAGAATAAAAAACTATAAAACCACTTGTATCATAAAAGCAGAAGAGTCCAGTAGCCAGACAGTAAGTCTCCTATACCAGAGAAAAGGATTAAGACACCCATATCAAAGTATTTCACGTACACACAGACTGCATTGTGCTGAGACATTTTCCTCGTAAATGCCCCATGTTTCTTAGCATGTAAATAAAATATATATACACACAGTCACATTTCAAAAACCTTTCATTCACATAGCAGTACTTTAAGTGGTTATTCCAAAAGGCTCCACAAATAAAGATGATGAAACTTTTCATACTATTTTAGAAGTATCAACCGTAAGTAAAAAAAAATCCACCATATTCACATTTTTTAAAGCCATGTTTTGTTTAGATAACATTTCAAAGTTCTAGAGGACAGCAGGATATCTTGTTCATAAAAAACCCCAAAACACAAACTCACAAGTTTCCTCATGTAGGATGAAGCTGCCTTTTTATTATAGCCTCCCCTGTTATTCTCCCATATATCTCACTTGCTTAGAATTAACTCATTTTAGTTAGTCACCTACAATTCTTACTACTTAGTCCGTGGTTAAAAGTGACAAAGATGACAAATTCACTTTAAAACGCAAATTACCTCCACAGTATGCTTATGAATTGATGATGCAGAAGTTTAGTATTTTATGGCAAGATCAAGAAAATCAAGTGAATAAATCTCCAAAGGCAGTATGAGAAGTACATGTTTTAAATAACATTCAAGTAAGAGAAACTACTTTTCCCAGAAATAACTACAATTCTTCAAAACACTATCAACATTGGTCCCACTACACACAAGTACCTCTCTCATAGCATGTGAATTTTTTCTAAATCACACAGGTGGATTTTTCAAATGAGGACAACTCCTGTTTTTTATTTTCACATGTTCAATCCAATAATCTTTTAGATTGCTGCTGCAGAAATGGTTTGTTGAGCAGCGGCACTTTTAGCTAAATAGCACGACTTAGTAAGAAAACCAAAAACAACTACAAATTTAAAGCTGTACAGATTCAGAAAGTGGTACGCAAACACCTGTGCTGTTCCTTCAGCAGAAGTGGCAACTGAAGAACAAGGGTGGAATGGACAACTGGGAACGTGAACCACTCTGTCCATGAGTCAAGGCCCTTAGATAATTCATTTTGAATTGCATGACACACACTCATAAATCAGTTCCCTGAGTAGCATCATCTGCTGGAGTCCTACAAATTCTGTGCATGTTATTCTCACCTTCAACACACAGAGTACACAAAGATCATTAACTTTTTCAGCACAGAATTTACATAAATTAAAACTCCAAGATGAAGACAACAGATCATGAGACTTGTGTTATCACCTCTCATAGAGCAGACTATTTTAGGGTAAAAGGCCATTTTCTCTTTAAATGTACGCCACTACAGTTGTCACTGTAGAGTACAGAAAGGCAATAGGTACTTGGGATAGTAAGGATAAGTAACAGTCATTAAAAATTGAAGTACTGATCTCCAAAATACAGCACCTCATTTAAAGCCTAGCATACAGCATTTGTCAAGCATTAAAGACAACAGCTCCACTGAGCACCTCCCAACAGTTGTGCATTAACAAAAAGTCAAGAGCAGGAGCACAGCACACTGACCCCACCACAGTGTCACACCAATAGTCCCTGCTGTGTAAGCTACAAACATCAGCAGGTTTGCTGGAACAAACTGTCTCCATCAGCAGGCAACTACTTAAGGTGAATGTCAGCTATCTGACCTGAAAAATAATCTGGACACAATTATGGCTTTACTAGAATTTTATCAGTACCTCTTCCTTCACTTTTTCTTCACCAACGAGATGAGAGCAAACTCAACTTCAGTGAACATCTACATCAACAGCTTGGCCAAGTGACTGCTGATTTCTAAGATGTTTAATCTTTCTCTTTACTTGAGACTACAAGCAGATGATCCCTGACAAAACACCAAACGCACAACTATTACATTGTCTGTTCGAATTTACACTGTGGAACATCACAGAAATGAAAAGGAATGCTATATGTACAACTCAGAGTTCCAAAATCAAGAAAGATGGATGGAGGACTGTACTGAAACAATTAGATCCCTTCATCTCTATAGATAGCACCCTCAGCCTAATCCCATTTCACTCTTGAATAAACAACCTGCTCTTTTGGCAAGTGCCTACCCTGAAGCAGCAGTTATAGATGTTTCATTTGACATGTGGTGAACCATGCATGCAGTCACATTTAACCTAACACTAAGGCAAGTCTGAAGTTAGTCACCTGTGTTTTGAAGTTAATCCATTTCTAAAAGGCAGGTTCTGTGACAAGTGCCTGTTTTTCCCTTTGTGAAAGGCCTGAGAAGGGAGAAGCAAGAAATTCTAGGAATTGATTAGGAGGGCTATGCTGGCAAACAGACATAAAAGTCACAACTAAAGATTCCAAATCACAGTATCCAGATTAGGGATCTCAATGCTTCTGTATATAGGCACTCATGTATATAGGCATGTCCGTCTTTATTATGCCTTTCTGCACTGCTTGCTACAAGATCTTAGTGTTGCCAGACTTGCATAAAATGCATTTGTCCCAGTACTGAAGTACTAGTTGCAGACTACCTTGCTGCCTAGCAAGCCAATGCCTACAAAGCTAATCCTAGACTTGAAAGTGAAACCCAGTAAGATACTATCGCAGTATCATTAAAGCTGGAAGAGACCTCTAGAGACTGCCTAATCCAGCCCCCTTTTACAGAACAGGGTCAGCTGAAGCAGGTTACTCCTGACCATGTCCAGTCACGTTTTGACTATCTCCAAGGATGACTCCACAACCCTCTGAATAACCTGCTCCCGTGTTCGACAACCCCCATGACAAAAGTCTTTTTTTCTTTTGCTCAAATATTCTCTTGTATTTGCACATAAATACCTTGTCTGGTCACTGGGGACAAATGAGAAGCATCTAGCTGTCTTTTTTCACTCTTGCCTTCAGATATTTATACATGTAACATCCCACTTGAGCCTTCTCTTCTCCAGGCTCAACAATCCTAGCTTTCAGCCTCTCCTCATATGCCAGACACTCCAGTCACTTCATCAGCTTCATGGCCTTTCGCTGGACTCTCTCCAGTATGTCCATGTGGCTCTCGTAGAGGGGAGCCCAGAACTAGACCCAGCACTCCAGATGTCTCACCAGGGCTGAGGGGAGGAGAAGGATCACTTCCCTCAACCTCATGGTGATGCTTTTACTAATACAGCCCAAGATGCTGTTGACCTTCTTTGCTGCAGAGTAGATTGCTGGCTCATGTTCCGTCTGCTATCTAGCAGAACCCCTATCTTGCAGAAGAATCCTCTTCTGCAAAGCTGCTTTCCAGCTGGTCAGTCCCCAGCCTATACTAGAGCATGGGGTTATTCCTCCTAAGGTGCAGGACCTGGTATTTCCCTTTGTTAAACCTCCTTTCAACCCACTTCTGCAGCACATCAAGGTCTCTCTGAATGACAACACAATCCTCTCGTGCATCAGCCACTCCTCCCAGTTTTGTATCATCTGCAAGGTTGTCAAGGGGTACACTCTGCCCCATCAGCCAAGTTATTAACAAAGATGTTACATACTACTGGCCTCAGTGTTAACTGCCTGGGAATACCAGTTGGACTTCATGTTGCTGATCACAACACTGAGCCTGGCAGTTCAGCCAGTTTTCAGTCCGCCTTACTGTCTACTAAGCTTTATTTCAATAGTTTGTCTGTGTTACAGGAGAGAGTGTCAAAAGCCTTGCTAAAGTCAAGATAAACAGTACCAACTGCTCTCCCCTTGTCCACTGAGGTAGTCATTTTGTCATAGAAGGCTATCAAGTTAGTCAGGCATGACTTCCCCTTCATAAATCCATCCTACCTACTCCCAGCCACACTTTGTCCTGTGGGTGTTTGGTAATTGTTTCCAGGATTATTTGCTTCATCGCCTTCACAAGGATTGAGATGAAGCTGACTGGCCCATAGCTCCTCAGATGCTCCTTTTTGTACTTCTTGAAAACAGGAGTGACATTTGCTTCCCCCCAGTCCTCAGGAAACTCCATCCATCACTACAACCTTTCAAAGATTGAGTGGCAGTGCAGTGACACTGTCCAGCTCCCTCAGCAGTTGTGGATGCATCCCATCAGGTCCAATGGGCACGTGCACATCCAATCTGTTTAAAAGTTCCATAACCTGATCCTCCTCTGAGATCTATGTATTTAAGGAAACGATGAAAGTAACTCACATAGGCCCTCAAAAAAATCACGGAAGTAGCGTACATTCTCTATTGCCTTGGTGTACCAAACTCGCTACTTTTATCAGCAACTCTCAGAAGGCTTTAAGAAGATTTACCACAAGTGTTGAGCTTGAAATGGGAATCTCATTAGGAAAGATGACAAAAAGCATTATCATGACAGGTGTTTTGAATGCCTCTGGATTCTGCCTCAAAGAAGTTTGGGGCTTGGGGTTTTTTTTTTAGCACAACAGTGAAAGCTGTCAATGAAGTCACTGACAATTGCTGTGGTTTTATATCTTCTGCTTTTCTTTGATACATAACAGGAATCCACTCTTGGACATGTAAGGAAATAGACACAAGTATTGTCAAGACAGCACTAAGGGCACCAACGAGGTGTCAGCTGAGCAATCCACTGCCATTTTGTTGCACACAGTCAATTACAGAATATATGCAGATGCCTTAGAGTCTCCTTCTGATCTAAAAAGTGTCCATCAGAGGAGTGAATGATACCTAGAAGATCAGAATAAAAGTATCACCATATCCAATGTTTGTCTTGGTGCTAGTGGATGTGGGAAGATGCAGGTTAAGAAGGAAAAAAAACCAAACCTGCTAAGTACCTGTTTCGGACATGTCTTGTCCCAGGAAGACTAGGCATCTGCTTTATCTGCCAGTTAAAGGCACAGACTCAGTGCATAAAGGGTACAGTTTAAACTGCACATTTAGTGTAAACACCACCATGATGGTGTTTAGCACAGAGTGCCTTCCCTTTCGTGGTAACTCTTCCCCCAGAATTCTTCCATTTTGTGATAGAAATTATCCAAATAAAGTTAAATAAAATTTTTCCCCAAATAAAGGGGAAAAAGTCCCAAACAAACATGGAATGAACTTATGAGTTTTGCAGAGCAGTAGGACATCCACAGGGTTCCCTCTTGGTGTCTTGAACAACAGCCAGAACCAAGAGTGTGTTTCAAGAGGAATTGTACAAATAGGCACAGGCTGGCATTTGACAAGGTGACTGAACTCATAGCCAAGACATATGTAGTTACTGCAGAATTTCTGTAATAGTTCCATATTCTAAAAGCTATTTTAAAATCTGATATTCTTGAAGAAGAGAACCAGAAGTTGCTGGCAACTGTTTTAATACATGAAACAACATTCAACTAATTATAGAAACACTTCAACTCTATACTCATATTTTCCCCATCTTAGTTTCTTCCTTCAGTTTAGCAGCTATACATTAATGTAGATGACTAATTAAAATTTGATTAACATAGATTAAAGCACATTCTTCTGAAGACCGAATTTTCTATTTTTGACAGAGAACAGCAAATTGTTTCTCCATTACAGATAGCAACTACCTAAAAACACCACAAAAACATCAAGGATATTCTTTTATCTATACTTGGTAAAATCATGCTTCATAATACACACTAATGAAATTATCATCAACTCAATCCAACATGCACAGCTACAGTAACAACTTATGCAGGAAAGTGGATGAACTTAATTTTCTGAAGAGATACCTGTTTTTCTGCATTTTGCTACATGTAAAACCTATTTCCCTGCACTTGTTCCCTATGAGAAGAGTTCCTCTAAGTGATATTTACGAGTCTACTAGCTGTTTTAGCAACCCAGAAGTTCGCTAATTGACACACCGAGTCAAACACACTGTCCTTACAGGACACGACAAGATCAACTGAGAAAAATAAATATTGAGCTCAGAAAGTAGGTCTGTTCCTTAACACTAGTAACCTGTATAGGAAAGTCTCAGCTCTTGTTCAGACCAGCTATTTCCTTTCCTTTCTCCAACCCTAGCAGGTAAGTAGAACCTGGTACAGTACTTTTTACATTTGTGAGCTTTGTCTTTTACTTAACCACGCTCACTTTACACTACTTTATCATGACCAAGAATTTTCACATTTAAAAAGCCCCAGGCTATATTTACAGCATTCCCTAGTGGCTGCCATATAATGAATAGAAGGAAGACGCAGGCAATTTCTTCACAACATACAGTGGCTACTTCAAGAGTCATCTGAAACATACAGTGATAAACGTTATTCTTACTGACTAAACATTTTTTTAAAATAAGAACAAAGCCATCGAGACAGTGTTTCATCAAATGATTTCTCTAATATGTTGTAGGTAAAAAGTGATCTATGACTACCAGCAATGATGTACCACTGAACATAGCCCATATAGTATTACAGACTTGTTTTGAATGAGACACTCCAGAAAACAGAGTAAGACTGACAGTCTCTATCAGCCTCTAATTGATCTTTCCTTCAGTTGGAAAGACATAGAATCTGGCTGTGTACCAATGTAGCAAGTTAGAAAGTGATTAGTGCATGCCTTCGGTATCTGCAAACAGGGAGCATAATAACAATTATCACTTGAGAAAGAACTTGAACTCTTTACATAACATATCCTTCCTCATCCACATTATCTGTAGAAAAGTCAGTTGCCAATATTATAGAAAATGATAAAACAAACATCTCCTTTTCAGCTGGCCTTTGTCCAACATTTCCTCCTGCAATTCAATGCCCCCCTCTTTTTTTTCTTATTTCAATATTAATTTTATGCTACAGCATGATATAGAATTGCACTATGGATACTGAACAGCTGGCATGATTTTTTTAATTATACACTATTTTAATAATCAAAAGCTCTATCCACAGCACAATACATTTGATCAAGTTTAAATGGCAGTACAGTTTCTAGGCAAAAGACAATTGTTAGATCCATTTCTTCAAGCCTCTCACTCTTCAGTCTCTACTATTTGTATTTCCTGCAGTCTAGGTGGCTTGACAAGAGGAATAAACAGTCAAAAAACAGTTCACATGCTACTTAGACTCACATAACAGCACAAAACCTTAAAAATTACAACCTCAGTCGAAGAACTTTGAAGGATTAAACAATTTATTTGATAACTCCTAAAACTAGGGAGAAAAACATTAAGTCAGATCACTGCTTTGCAAGCAGTGAAGGACCATAAAATCTGCAATTGGATCTCGTTGCAGAAGCACGTACAGTAATTTACAGCAAAGCAAGCTTAACACTTTCTCACCCTCCCCATCAGCTTCCAGAGTTATTTTAAAGACTACCTTAAGTACCCCTGAAACATAATTATCTCAAATCTCAGTGGCTTAACAACTCACTCCTAGAAGGTAATAAACAATATTGGCGACACCGTGATGAAACATCCAGCTAATGTGCTTATCCCAGGTTTCATCATACTGTCTCTGTTACCTTCTCAAGCGTCCAAGTTTCAAGCAGTTAACAAACCTTGAATAGTTTCCTTTTCAACCCAGTTGTGCAAATATAAACCTCTGCACATTGCAAACTGAACACAAAGCCAACACATATATGATTTTTTCCTGCCCCAGAATTTTAAGGAAGACAGACTGCATAACATAATATAAAGTATACTTTAATGTGTTAGAGGCTTACTTAATAGGGAAGAATTTGCCTCAAGAGAGGTCTTTGAGAATGCCGAAAAGCAACAAAGCTATATGTAATCTTTCTTTATGGAAAATATTTCAGATCCTCATGCCTCGAAGAAAGTCTCTTCCAGTAATAACCTTAAGATCATTTTTTCTCCTGAAACAAATAGCTTTACATGATTGTACTATGATGTCTTTCCCACTTATGGTACCCTTCTGTGACTCTACCCAAATGATCTTAAACAATAGTTCTACTTTAAGTGTGAAAAAGACTAAAAACATCTTTCCTCCTTAACCAAAGTAAAGCATATTCTTTAGTGAAGTGATGAAGAACCAGTTGTACTCCACACTTTTCTCCACTTAATATTCAGACAAGTATGTAAGCAAATTCCAATTAGGTAGCTGAAAAAGTGACATCCCCTCCACCCAGCCAGCACTTCAGTTTTTTAAGTTTTGGGTTTTGGTGGGACATTCATTAATTCTTTCTAGAAGCAACTGTAAAGCTTGCTCAATGTTAGTTTCATAGATATCAAGTACTCAAATAATAGATACTTTAGGAACAAGTATAAACACTTCCCAACACACCCCAGTGAAACAGATGGGACACACAGTAGGCACCTTCAGGTTCCTAATACAGGTGTCTGTGCTCCCTCTACAACCAAAGCAGATCTATCAGATCTACCTAGCATAGTCAAAAGGAGCCTTGACAGCAGTTCAACTGATCCGATGTAGGAAACCACATATGGTAGTGAGCTGAGCAGTTCTCTATGTCCACTGACCTAATTCACATGCCTGAATCTGGAACTTAATGTCATTCCTTTCCTGTTATAAACATATTCCAGAGAATTTGGGAGACAAACAATGAAACTGAAAGTTTTTGAAATCTGAATGCACATCTGCATAAAATAATCCACCTACCCAAAAAAAAAAAAGGAACCAAGAAAATAGAGCTAAAGATAACTACTTCAGCCATCTTTTTATTGGATGAGTCGTGCCAGATTTTTTTATTTTGTCAAAAGTTATGCTTAGCACACAAGAACTATACTTTTGTGATTTAATCAAATACACTGAAAATTATCTGAAAGCAGGAATGTACAGGAGCACAATATATTCTTTATGATAAGCTATGCAAAGATAATTCTATGTTTTATTTCCCTACTCCTAGAAATGTTAAAAAACCGAAAAGACTACCTTCTCTGTCTTCAGGATCCTTTTAAACACAGCTTATTGATCTCCAGTGAGGTGTCAGATAAGATTTCAAATTCAGCCAAAGTATCAGACACACTTCTAGTCTCCCTAAAACAACTCAGTGTAACAAATATGTAAAAATAGTACTAGAGAAGGATTTTGTCAAACCGTTCTCAAAACAAAAATAAGTGTAGCTGAAAGAAAAAAGATAAATATAATGTTTAGCCAACTTCTAAATTAAAAATTACTCCAGTGTATTCTTGGTCAATATTACTCATTTGTTGAGCAATTAACCTTTTAAACTCCTTAAGTGCTTAAAGGATCTTTGATCAAGTCAATGCTAAGATACTAAAACACTGCTAATTGATCACCTTAAAACACAGCTGAACTTTAACTCCTTAAACAGACCAAAAATCAGAATTTTTCCCACCTTATTTTCTGATGTTACTTCCACAACTTCCACAAGTACAGCAAATCTGGTTTAGATCTTTATCACAACAATGTCTGTATTGGAATACAAAGCATAACTTCCAACCTATAACCTTGGTATTTGGAGTCTTTCTAAGCACTGTAAGTACTGAAGAGTTTCTAAAACCTCCGTGAATAGTCTTCACTGATTTCAAGCCCTAAAGCTTTGCAGCTCTGTGTACCTAAAGCTAGATTTCACCCAAAACTATTGACTAATGTTAATAGACTAGAACCTGTTTTTAAATCAAAATATGCCATCATTTTTTTTATGTAAAACGTTTAGTATGAAGTACCAACTTATAGCAATTAGATAACCAACAAGATTTTCCTGAACACATTTGACAAACATTTGCCTTCCATACAACTACTTTTTTTTTTTTCCCTTGACCTCTCCAAACAGAGGGGAGACATAAATATTTTTCCTCTAGAATCAGCTACTCTTTACATTACCTTTTGGTCTCCCCACGCAGGTGTGAAAGATGTTAACACCAAAACGTTAAGAGATATTCACTGAGAAATATAATCCTCATGTTCACTGAGCACGTAAAGCTGTATTTTTTTCCCCACTATTCCCCTGTATTCTTGCAGGTACTGAATTAAGTAATTTACATTTTCCTTTCCTACATATAAAGTATAGCAGCACTATTTTTTTTATCTGAGTTAAGTACATACAAATAGAATACTTATATTAATATATACATTGCTTATTTCACCTTTTTCCCAAAATCATGGTTTATGAAAGATCCTGGAGCCACCTCGAGTTCTAGAAAAAAAAAAAAAAAGGAACTTTCTAGACTTAAATAGAATGGTTTGGGTTCGAAAGGACCTTAAAGATAATCTAGTTCCAACCCCCCTGCCATGGGCAGGGACACCTTCCACTAGACCAGGCTGCTCAAAGCCCCATCCAGCCTGACCTTCAACACTTCCAGGGATGGGGCATCCACAACTTCTCTGGGCAACCTGTTCCAGTGCCTCACCACCCTCAGAGTAAAGAATTTTCTCCTTATATCTAATCTAAATCTACCCTCTTTCAGTTTAAAACCATTACCCCCTGTCCTATCACTACATGCCCTTGTAAAAAGTCCCTGTGCAGCTTTCTTGTAGGCTCCCTTCAGGTACTGGAAGGCTGCTATAAGGTCTCCCTGGAGCCTTCTCTTCTCCAGGCTGAACCACCCCAACTCTCTCAGCCTTTCCTCACAGGAGAGGTGCTCCAGCCCTCTGATAATTTTTGTGGCCCTCCTCTGGACTCGCTCCAACAGGTCCATGTCTTTCCTGTACAGGGTACCCCAGAGCTGGATGCAGTACTCCAGGTGGGGTCTCACCAGAGCAGAGTAGAGGGGCAGAATCACCTCCCTCAACCTGCTGGTCTCGCTTCTTTTGATGCAGCCCAGGATACGGTTGACTTTCTGGGCTGCAAGCGCACATTGTTGGGTCACGTTGAGCTTCTCATCAACCAACGGCCCCAAGTCTTTCTCCTCAGGGCTGCTCTCAATCCATTCACTGCCCAGCCTGTATTTGTGCTTGGGATTGCCCCAACCCATGTGCAGGACCTTGCACTTGGCCTTGCTGAACTTCACGAGGTTCACACAGGCCCACCTCTCAAGCCTGTCAAGGTCCCTCTGGATGGCATCCCTCCCCTCCAGCACGTCAACCGCACCACACAGCTTGGTGTCGTTGGCAAACGTGCCGAGGGGTGCACTCAATCCCACTGTCCATGTCGCCGACAAAGATGTTAAACGTTGCCGGTCCCAGTACCGACCCCTGAGGAATGCCACTTGTCACTAGTCTCCACTTGGACATCAAGCCATTGACCACAACTCTGAGTGCAACCATCCAGCCAATTCCTTACCCACTGAGTGGTCCATCCATCAAATCCACGCCTCTCCAATTTAAAGACAAGGGACAGTGTCAAATGCTTTGCGCAAGTCCAGGTAGATGATGTCAGTTGCTCTTCGCTTATCCACCAACGCTGTAACCTCATTGTAGAAGGCCATGAAATTTGTCAGGCACAATTTGCCCTTAGTGAAGCCATGCTGGCTGTCACCAATCACCTCCTTTTTTTTCATGTGCCTTAGCATAGTTTCCAGCAGGATCTGCTCCATGATCTTGCTGGGCACAGAGGTGAAACTGAGTGGCCTGTAGTGCCCCGGGTCTTCCTTTTTTCCCTTTTTAAAAATGAGGGTTATGTTTCCCCTTCTCCAGTCAGTGGGAACTTCACTGGGCTGCCACGACTTCTCAAATATGGTGGGTAGTGGCTTAACAACTTAATCCACCAGTTCCCTCAGGACCCACAGGTGCATCTCATCAGGTCCCATGGACTTGTGCACCTTCATGTTCCTTAGATGGTCTTGAACCTGATCTTCTCCTACAGTGGGCAGTTCTTCATTCTCCCAGTCCTTGCCTTTGCCTTCTGCAACTTGAGCGGTGTGGCTTGAGCACTTGCCAGTGAAGACTGAGACAAAAAAGTCATTGAGTACCTCAGCCTTCTCCATACCTTGGGTAACCAGGTCTCTTGTATCCTTCCAGAGAGGCCCACATTTTCCCTAGTATTCCTTTTATCACCAACATACCTATAGAAGCTTTTCTTGTTGACCCTGATGTCCCTGGCCAGATTTAATTCTATCAGGGCTTCAGCTTTCCTAACCTGATCCCTGGCTGCTTAGACAATTGCTCTGTATTCCTCCCAGGCTACCTGTCCTTGCTTCCACCCTCTGTAGGCTTCCTTTTTGTGTTTGAGTTTGTCCAGGAGCTCCTTGTTCATCCATGCAGGCCTCCTGCCGTTTTTGCCTGACTTCCTCATTGTTGGGATGCATCATTCCCGAGCTTGGAGGACATGATCCTTGAATATTAACCAGTTCTCTTGGGCCCCTCTTCCCTCCAGGGCTTTATCCCATGGTACTCTACAAAGCAGATCCCTGAAGAGGCCAAAGTCTGCTCTCCTGAAGTCTAGGGTAGTGAGCTTGTTGTGCACCCTCCTCGGTGCCCTAAGGATCTTGAATTCCAACATTTCATGGTCACTGCAGCCAAGGCTGCCCTTGAGCTTCACATTCCCCACCAGCCCCTCCTTGGTGAGAGCAAGGTCCAGCATAGCACCTCCACTTGTTGTCTCCTCTGTCACATGAAGAAGGAAGTTATCATTAACCCATTCCAGGAACCTCCCAGATTGCTTATGCCCTGCTGTGCTGTCCCTCCAACAGATATCAGGGTGGTTGAAGTCTCCCATGAGGATCAGGCCTTGTGAACATGAAGCTGCTCCTGTCTGTCTATAGAGGGCCTCATCCACTCAGTCTTCCTGGTCAGGTGGCCTGTAGCAGACCCTCACTATAATGTCACCCGTCCTTGCCCTCCCTCTAATCCTGACCCATAAGCTCTCAGTCAGCTCCTCATCCATCCCCAGGTGGAGCTCCATGCACTCCAGCTGGTCATTGACATAGAGGGTGACACCCACTCCTCATGTCCCCTGCCTGTCCTTCCTAAAGAGCCTGTATCCTTCCATTCCAACACTCCAGTCACAGGAGCCACCCCACAACATCTCCGTGATGCCAATAAGATCAGAGCCCTGCAAGCATGTACATGTGTGTAACTCCTCTTGATTATTCTTCATGCTATGTGTATTTGCATAGAGGCATTTAAGTTGGGCCCCGAGGAAGCTGACTTACTGGCTGGAATTCCTTTGTGCTGCTCTTCAGGTGCTCTCCTGCTGACCTGTGATCCTTCTCCAAGATCTGGGCATTTATCTAATACCACTGTTTCATAAAATCCTCATATCTATGCCACTTCAAAATGCAACTGCAGTTGACTACACCAAATTACACCTGTTTCCAAAGACATAAATAGGGAATTGTTCATTCCCAACTTGTAGAGAATTCAGTAATTTACTAGGTCTTTTTTAGTAGGCATAACAGAATCCTGACTACAATTCCTTCTATTTTCAGTCAAAATATACCAGTAATTTATGTGGGAAGCTAGTATTAAGCACCAACTTAGACAAGTTAGATATCTAAATACAACATTTTCCTGAAAGGTGTAGCACACATTGATTTGCCACAATTTTCTGCCCCCAACCCCTAAATTTTAGCAATTCTAAAATTAACTGTGAGACTAAAATTTAAGTTTCTTTTAGTTTCAAAGATCCTTCTGCTACACTATAGTTACATGAAAACTCAACCAAGTGTAATGTGAAAGAGACCCTGTCTTAGTAAGAGAAGGACAAGAAGAGGAAAATGCTTTTGCAGAAATTAGCAGCACAAACAAAACCAAGCATATTTGGGAACTGTGAGGCTCTTGATTTTAATTAGTTTTGAGGATTAAGCTGGCAGGTCCAAGTGGCACCAATTTGATACAATGAAAATAACTAGCAGCAAGGCACCTTTCTGGATAAGCCTGCCCCAAAACATAGTAGTCCTCAGGTTTTTTTTTTTTACCCATTGTGTCAAAAACAATTAAGTGCTAAAAATCTTTTCACGCACCAAATGCTTTTATGTATCTTTTAACTTCTAGGTTTTCATACTTCAAATAGCAGAGTTAAAACTTTCACAGCGCTGACTGTACTTCTGTCTAGATAGTCAGTGTATCATCATTATAAAAATTTAAATCCAGTTTCAAAAGTTTACATTGAAAAGTATGCATTAGCAATAGGCACTGTGGAAAAGCTTGTACTATACATGATATCAGAATTTACTAAAATTATGTCAACCATGGAGACACAGTACAGATTACATTCTCCAAACAGAAGTGTATTGAAAATTTCATTTTAGGACAACTAGCAAAGAGACTCTCAGAAAGAAGGATAATTTTAGTCCATTTAAAGGGACATCCACTGCTAGTTGAAAAGCTGCATCACGTATTTAGAGTTTTTCCAGCTACAAAAACCTCTTCTTACCTAGTCATTAATGTATTAGAATACCCAGAATTTTATTGCTTGTAGCAAAGATAGCGAAGTCCGAATAGACTGGACCTTTATTTTATTTTCTAAATGTTTTAGTAACATGCTTTAGTTGGAAAATTTATTTTTATTATACCTTACTGACAAGCTTGGAACTAAAAACTACATTAGAAACAACAGTTCTAAAGTGACACAATTTTGCCAAAACTGTGAGAGTTTAGAAGTGCAAAAATTAAACACTAAAGTTTTAGCTAAAGACTGAAATGGGAAACAAGCCTTTGTGGTAAATACTAATGTATTCATGCAATTCAGAAATGTATGTAGAACAATAGCCATCTGTGTGATATTTTAAAATTACTTCTGGTGACATCATAAACCATAAGTTGAAAGAATCCTGACACACTTTCTCTCAAAGTACACAAAAATAAAGTTATTGGTTATCTTTGATTTTTCAAGAACTTCAGTGCATTCTGCACCAATCCGACTTCAAGCATTTTGACATCAACTGTCTACAGAAGTGAAGTTTCATTCATATTAAGCATCATCACGTGATCATTCACATATGACAAAATAGCACATTAAGGAGAAAAATGTTCAGCAACAGTTCTTGGCAAGTTACAGGAAAATCTATATAAAACCAGTTAGATAGTCTATTAGAAATTCAATATAGAAGACTTCATTAAAACCAAATAAATACTAAATTTTACCTTTTCTGGATTGTAATATAAAGATTTCAAAGTGGTAAACAAGGGTGGGCAGCCTTTACTGAAGTTAACCCTCAGGAACTTATCCATTAGTTCTCTAAATTTTTCACCTAGAAACAAAAGTGTATTTGGTTATATGTCAGTGATTGCAAGTGTTATATAAATATAAGCACTAATTGCTGTGCAACTCTGGATAATAGAGTAACTGAGAAACTGCAATTAAGGGTTTTCATCTTTAGTGTTATTTAAGAATAAGATGCAAATATGCTCCGGATAAAAAAAGATTAGAGTAAAATGCTTAAGTTGCTAGTGTTTAGGAGACTGCTGATGAAGGCATGGTAACAGTCCTCAAACCTGTAAAATCTATTAAAAAGAGAAAGTATTAAGTGCTGGCTACAGAGGATGTAGCAAGGGCTATTTAAACCAAACATTGGAAAAAATTATAATGGTAAGAATAACTGAGCACTGGAATGGATTACCTTGGAGATCTTGTAAAAGTTCCATCATTGGAAGTTTTTATGATTAAGTTAGACAAATGTGTTTTAGGAATAGTGCAGATATAAGTTATCCTGCTTTGAGGAAGAAGGATGGATGAAATGAACCCTCTACCTCTCTTCTAGTCCTATTTTTTTATGAGTAGGACATGACTTCCGATGATAATATGATTGTTTCTGGAATCAGAAACAGAATAGAAGACTGGGTTTCAGAAGGATAAGCACCATGTCAGAATTATCTTTATTAAAATATACTGGCAGAAAGCTAAAAATCTGATTTAATTATGTTTTCAGGTAAAAATTACAGTACTTGCAGTATACCACTTGAGAAATGCTGATTCAAAAAAAAAAAAAAAGAAGAAAGAAAAAAAGCAGGACTTCAAAGAGAAGATATCCAGTCAGGAAAGTAGCTGGCTTTCATGTTTTTATTCCTATGATGAAAAGTGGTTGTTCTCAGTTGTTTCAAATTTATTTATTTATTTTTATTGGGTTTGTTTGTTTTGCATAGGGATGAAGTTGCTACACTTCATTGCCTACTCTGGTGTGGACTTCTTTAAGTCTTTAAACAAGGAAGTAGTACACTTCACATTATGCTAACATACATACATAAAACTGTTGAAATAAACTCCAATTCATTAAGAACACATTACAAATTTGATTAACAGATTGTTTTATAAATATTCAGAAAATGAACATACTACTGCTTTGTATATAACATTATGTACTTCCACCAATTCTTAATTGTCCTACACTTAGTGTTATCAGCACTGTTACTGAGACTAATAGAAGTAACTCACATTCTTGCCTTGCTGTACTAAAACAAACTGCTGTATATAGAAACTCCTACTACCTGTGGATGGGGATCCATAACTGGACTATAAACACATGCTTTATTACACATGAATTAAAACTTGTTTTCTTGCACTACAAGAAACTCCCCTGCATGACAAAAAAATCCATCTCAGTTTCTCCTGTTGGCTTATTCTAATTTATATTCTTGATGGAAGAATTGTAACTCAGAATTTAGGAAAGCAAGACTCAAGTTTTCATTAAGTACGTATTTATTTACACAAAGCAGAACAACTTTAAAACAAAGTGAAAAATGCTAACCACACAGCTAGGCACCCACCTATGACATGAAGCAAAGCTCAAAATGTAGTCTCTGAGGCACAGAAAAGACCTGACCACAGGAACAGTGAATCCGCAGCAGCATAAACTAATCTAAAACTGGATGGCCAGACTCCAACTCCCCCCACCCTTGATCAGTCTGAAAATTAATTGTAACTGTCTTCCTCCATACAGGTGGTTTCCAGCTTGATCAAGGAGCTGATTTTTATCAAATACAAGGTTATTAAGATGCAATGCATGGCAAGGTCTGGGAAGGACTGCCCTTTTAATACAAGCCTGCACTTTAGAGTATTTTAAGCCAATTCTGAATCAACCAGCATTGGTTGCAAGCAATCGGTCAGTGACCACACTGAAACAGCAACCCCATTTAACCAAAAATTCAATCCTCTTGAAATCTGCAAATATATTTCTGCAAACAAATCTGTTTCTACACCTTCACATTCTCACTATTAACTTTTGCCAACAGGAATTCTTATCTGCTGTACTTACAAACACAAGAAGTCATTTTACTAAAGAGATTAATTTCTAGGGGATCACAAACAGTCTTATACACCCATGACTGAGACAAGCTCAACAGATTAACAGAAACACAAGTTTTAACTTAGGAAAAGTCTTATTTGTTATGAAACACTCTGCAGAAAGTAGCTTATTGAGAGATTTTCCTCAACTGATCTAATAATGAATTTTGCTTTCATTTAGACTAGTGCTACAGCAGGAACAACTAGTCTTATTACCAAACATATTTCTATATAAATGAACATTAGCTGTGAAACTACACTGTCAGATATGATAAGGTAACCTAGTGCAAAACATACAGTGAAATGAAGTCAACAGCAAAACGCACTATTAATAAAGATATGGAAAAGCTTTTTGCAGGTTATTTCCTTGTTTCCTATGTATTACCATAACAATCTTATTACAGGAGAAAAACAATTACTTGTCACCTAGCTTTTCAAATCTAGCTGACCTGCCTTAAAATTTGCCCTTGTGTCTTCAAAGAAACCGAAATATCCAGAATTAAGTAAGGCACAAGTGTTAGCTTCAGGCCTAAATCTGTTATGAAGCAGTTAAAATCTTGTCATTTTACACAGGAAAGGTGTATGACATTCAGAGTTCTGAGCAACAACAGAAAAGTGGACCAGCTATGCTCTGTAGCATTTAAATGCTACAACAAATGCAGTGCTCAGTAAATGAGCTAAACTAAAAACTAACCTCATGAAATTAAAAGCATGAGCAGATATGTTGGGTATTTGCAGCTAAACTTAAATTTCATGACACTTGATATCTAACTTAACTACTTTATATTTCTTTCCAAAAGTTTTCTACTGGAGTTACAGCAGTTAGCTACATAGCAAGTGTGTATTTTTATGGGATTTACCATTTCATTTAGCCTCCTTCCTTCTATTTTGGAAGATCATAGCTTCCCGTTTTAAAAGGTGTATGTATATATTCCCTCCAGAACTGAAGATACTTGTGCACTGTATTTCAAGACAACTTTTGAAAGGACAGAGTCACTGAAAGAAATTTGCTATAAAATTAAAAATAAAATAATTTGTGCTACATAACACTGCAGACCTGCTTTTTGTTCCTGTTCTTATTAAATTATCAGCACAAAGTTAGTTTATGTTGTAGATTTAAGTTTTAATGGTTCTGCAACAAAGTGTTGTACACCCAGTAAGATACTCAGAGGCATAAAAAAAGATTTGGTGTTTTCTGTACAGTAGAAAAACTGTTAGGAAATTCATCAATCCTGTGCTATTGCGATTGTTATATGCATCATTTACACCTGATTTCAGTGTTTATACATTAGTTAGCATATATAAGTTAGCATATATATATGTATATTAAAGATAAAGGAGAGGGGTGTGTATATACACACACCCCTATACCCTTAATTCAAGTGTACTATACCCCCTACCTTTTAACTCATGATTCTTAACTTGCATGATGCAGAAAAATATAAATTCCTACAATCTATATACCATTCTGTACTGTAGTTTTATCAACACAGACATTACATAGTTTGTATCACCATATTAGAGTGCATGAACTTTTTCTATTGACTCCTAAAACACAACAAATAATTTTGTCTATTCCAAGAGAAATGCGTACATCTGGTTTGTGTACATGTACAAATAGGTATTAAATGCACAAATAGGTATTAAATGCACATTCAACAGCCTGATGAAAACTTAAGAAAAAAAAAAAAACAAATAAAAAACTATTATGGAACAGATATGCAACTTGTTACCTGAAACAAAGTTTAAAGGTAATCTTCTAGGTGAAACTGCTCTGGGATGTCTTTTACTAACTTCTTCATAAATCTGAAGCCTCTCTTCTAAAGTGCCTATTATCAGTAAATATAATAGATATAAGTAACAGAGATAAAAACCTGTTCTTCTGAATGTTTTTAAATATTGAGAATTAATTTAGCTAGACTTCTTAAACAGTTTTGATTCGGAACAACTTAAACATTGAGCTATTTTTTCCAGTTAATGATAAACATTACTGTGTAAAACTGTGTATTGAAAACACACTGTATGTACAAAACGCAGCTACCAGCATTAATCACTGTAAGGATAAACTGCAAAAAGGACAATTACCTTGCACATTCAATCATACAGTACTAGAGCTTGGTTTCTTTCAGTTACATGCTGTGCAGACCCATTCACACAGTAGTTTGACATTCAGAGCTTCAATTAACTGTTTTTTTCACTATGCATCCATTTCAGACATACTTAAAGCATTCAGAGAATTATATTGCATTTCTAAATCATAGGTATAACAAATACCATATTATACAAGCATGCCTTTATTATAGGTCCTCTGATGGCAGCAAGAACAGAGCACAAAACTGCCAGTTTAAGTACTGAGCATCAGAACTCTCTATACTTTAATGTTTCACAAAAATAAAGGTACTTAAAGATTTTCTTCCCACTCCTCCCCTTTCCCCCATAATATGCTTTGGAGCTCCAATGTGGTTAGAACTTAAATAAAACTAATCTGTTGCTTTGAAATGCTATTTTCACATAATTAAGATCAATTTTGCTTAAATATTATTAAATTCATCAAGCAATTTAAATAAAACTGAATATACAGATCAAGACTATGACAACATATATTTAATAAATATATCTGTTTTGCTTTCAAAAGAAAAACAATTTATCTTGTCACTGAGCTCAGATGTTGGGGAAGGGGGGGGAAATATGTTACCCAGTGGCTCCAAGAGATGTAGAATTCTAAACATAATACTAAAATAATGTTCGGATTGGAACTAAAGCATAAAAGCCCTAATTGAAGTCACAAGTTGGAGCTCCAGAACTTACCATGGGGGAGGAAATAGTCCTAAGACCACCTAAAAAAATAAAGTAGCATTATTAGTTTTATAAATTAGTACAGATTAAAAATCCTATGTAGATTAAAAATATCAAATAAACTACTGGGTTGGTTCTTTAAGAGCTACACATTTTCATCAACATATTTATTATATGAAACAGAATACTCAAGTTCTTGGGTACTTTATTTTCAGAGACAACAATCATGGTGTTCAACTCTATAGATACATTAGGAAGACCATTCAAAGGGCACTCTGCATAAATGTAACAAATGCAATCATTTTCATTTCCCAATCACAAGCCATATTCCCAGACCTTATGAAACCCAACTGTAAAACTTTCTAGTAGAAAGCTGGTTGAGAAATATAATGCAGCTATAATATCTACAAACAATATCCTTGTGGGCTTATGATTTATGATGTCATCAGAATAACTCAAATAAAACTTCCACTAATTAGTGAACAGTGAAATACAAGGAAACCATTCCTGTGTAAAGGTAAACACTTGGGAAAGTTACCACTGCAAAACACTTACTATAGTATAAATTGTTGCAAAGCTGTAATTAAAAAAAAAACCAAACAACAAAAAAAACCCAAAAAAACACAACAAAAAACCAACAATTCACTATTTTCCTGGAAAGACAGAACTAGCATTGGAATAACAAGGATTTTATCACATTTATCACCTTTTCCTCCAAAGAACACTCAGCTCAAAAAAAAAAAAAGGAAAAAGAAAGAATTTTTTACAGATGGCCTATTTTTAAAAGGCAATCTGAAATAGATATTTGAGTACTTCTCTACATGCCCGTAGAAAGAGGTACTACCTAAACAAGTTTCAGAATGACAATTTTATGTTGTGGTGTATGATAGTAGTCTGACAATCAACTACTAGACAGGAATGAATTGCAGTTTGGTTTCCAAGTTCATGTGTGGCAAGGAAATGTTCATATAAGCACGTTAGCAAATGCCACCTTTAGCTCCAAGAAGAGAAAGACTTGCTGTTGTTATTTTCATGCACACAAGTTTTTCAGTGAACTTTTTTTAAATGGATAAAACACAACTATACCATATTCAAGATTAGAAAGTACATAATTTTCTGTCAAGTAAAGTGTTTTAATCTAAACCAGTAACATATCAAACAGGAGTTTTAAGTATATCTTATATCACACGTATTTTCCATGTATCTTAAACTTACTAGGTTGTAGGGCCTTTTCCAAGCCTTCGTAATAATACCAGTTTTCTGCATTGCGCTCAATTAACTCTTTGTATACTTCACCAGCTTCTTTCAGTCTTCCCAACTTCAGTAACATCTCTCCTAAAAACAATGCAGTAAAGAACTGTGAAATACATGAGAAAACACTGATGGCTTGGTAGTAAGGTTTACAAAACCAGATACATAAAATTGGGTTTAATCATATGTAGATACTTAAAAAGAGGCTTTATATTTCCAAAGGCATTTACGAGTGCTACTCGAAGCTACCACACATATAAGCTTAACACAGTTTGGAGCGTTCAGCACCTGTGAAAACAAAGATTATTTAAATGTCTGTATCTGAGTATTTAAAATAGCTATTGGGATTATCAAAGACAGAAGCAACTCTTCCTTCCAGGACTCCAACACATGACTATGTCGCTTCTTACCAGGCTGTTTACTTAACTACACCTGTATTTTTTACACCAACTAACCAGTTTTTAACCAGTTAAATCATACTGGTTTGCTATTAAGTAAATTGTTCTACTGGGTCTGGCTTACATGGAATTCATTTTCTTCACAGCAGCCCATACAGTGCTGTGGTTTAGGATCTGTGACTAAACACTGATAGAACACCAATGTGTTCACTACTGCTAAGCAGTACTTGTAGAACATCAAGGCTTTCTCTTTTTACCTCCACTCTACCGCCCAGCAAGCGGCCCAGGGTGGGCAATAAGTTGGGAGTGGACACAACTTGGACAGCTGACCCAAACTGGCCAAGGGGTATTTCGTGCTATGTAGTGTCATGCTTAGTAATAAAAAAGTTGAGGGGAAGGAGCGTTTGGCGAGGTAATCATTGCTTGGAGACTAGCTGAGCACCAGTCTGCTTGTGGGAGGTGGCAAGTGATTGCCTGTGCACCACTTGGGCATCTGGGTTGGTGTGTCGTCCCCCCCCTTCCTCCACTTCAGCTATCTTTATCTCAACACATGAGTTTTCTTGCTTTTGCTCTTCCTATTCTCTCTCCTGTCCTGACAAGGGAGGCTGGCAGAAGTGAGCAAGCCGCTGTGTGGGGCTTACCTGCTGGCCAGGGTCAACCCATCACAACTGTGCAAGCAAGGAGCAGCTGAAGAATACATGCTACTACACCATATAAATGCACATATTCAGAACTCAGTATTAGTACTTCAAATCCATAAAACGACTGTAGGTTATTTTTAATTTAAAAAAAAGTCAATACAGTATTCACTTAAGTAGGGCAATACAAGTTAAGTGCATTAGAAAGCTTAAGAAGGAAACAAGAACTTGATACTTCAGTCAAAAAAAAAAAAATTAGTGTTTGTACTACAAACACTATTTTTCATGAGATTAAAACTGGGTTATACTAGCTCTGGTTTACAGAAAGTTACTCTAGTACGCACCAATATAGTAATCTCTTAGATCTCCTCTGTTCCTGTGTCAACCCAAGTTAAACTACCTGAATCCACTATCCACTTTGGTAGGGCGAGTTACTGGAGCACAAAATTGTAAGTCTGGTGTTGCCAGTTTCCCTATAGTCATTGTTTCAAATCAATTAAAGATTTTGCATGTTTTTTTTCTTTTGCTGCTTTATCATATCTGAAAGCCAGTAGCAAAAGTTCAGAACAAAATTGGCTGAGGGAAGAAGAAGGACTTACCTTTGATTTCTTCTACTATTAATTTATCACATATTTGCTTTTCGTATGTCTCTATATGTTCTAAAGACTCCTGAAATAGATCTGCCTCTCTCATCACTTGATTTTGATATAAAATCAGTTCACTATATTCATAATCTATTTTATTAGGAGGAATCTGGGGGGGAAAAAAAGCAATAGGTTAGTTAACATTCACCTGTACCTCAACTGTATGCAATATTACAGAACATGAGATTCAGGCTACAGAATTTATCAGGCCTATTTATATACCCATCCAAACATTCAAAATGTGAAACTCCCATTATTCACAATCAAATTAGATTCATTCAGGATATCCTTTGTTAGAGAACAGTTTAAAATAATTCCTGTATTTCTCTATCACTTGGCGAGCTAATTAAAAACAGAATCTTTGCCTTCTCTTATATAATTCAGTAAAATTTGCAAATATCTTGGTAATCTTTTGCTTCTGAAGGACTCATGTACTCCACAACAATTTTGACTCAAGTTCCATAGCAGATCACTGGGATATCGCAATACTCATTTTCATCATACCAAAAATTCTGGATCAAACTATTTCCAAGAGCAATGAACCACTCAAATACTGGACATAGCCTGACAACTAGAATTTTTCAGGAAACTTTCACTATTTCTCTCTAACCAAGTGTTCTCTTTACTACACTTTAATACCCCTGAAAGTACAGTGCCCAAGCATGCAAAGAGTGTTTTCAAGCAAAAGACAATTATTTCGAGGTTTGCTGCCAGTTGCATACCTAGGACTTTGTCTACAGGCTATAGTAAAACTAGTCAGTCATCCACCTTCCAGTGATACCTCAGCCACTGAAACAGGATGACACTCAAAAATATTCCTCTCTAGGGATAACTCCCTAAAGTGTATTTAGGCAATGAAAAGTCTTGCCAGAGTTATTATAATTATTTCATACTAAATGGTCTTCACTAATACACACAGAAGCTACTTCAACTAAAAGTAAATTCCAAGAATTTCAGAGACCAAAATGCAGAAGTCTGCAGACAATGCCCAGCAGATCTATACAACAGTTTACTATGTGAAATATACTGCCTCAATAGAAATTGTAGAAGGAGAGACAGTACAGTAACATGATTTTTTAATGATAAAAATAGATAAGCAGCTGAGCTTGACAAATGTTAATGATTTTCTTTCCCATGACACTACATACTTCGTTTCTTCCTGAGCATGCAACGCTTTGAAGTCACACTGGTCACCAAACAGCTTACTATTACTTTTCTGTTCCCTGAGTAAAGCTTTTCCTGTCTTCTTTAAAGAAGCAAGTAATTTAATAAACAACAAAAAAAACCCAAAAAACATTAACCTGGTTGAAATTAACATTCATATTAAAAGAATCTTTTCCTAAACCACTACTTCCAGCCCTTCCCTAAGCACAGATCAATTTTATGAGATTTAACATTTCTGTTTACATGCTCTTCGAATTTTTAGAGGCAGCTTTTACAGTACTGTGAATTTTTAGAAGGAAGATTTCCTTTTAGACAGAAATATTCTGAAAGACAGCATAACTGAAAATATTGTAAAGAAGTGTATATCTGAGAGTGAACATCAGTTTTCGGGCTGAAAATAACAGCATTCAAGTATTTTTTTAGTAACTGCTAACATATTATAGCAAATGATGGCTAATGGAACAAGGCTAGACCTTGCGCATACTCAAGTCAATAGGTAGCATGAAATCCTACCCAGTTCTTAAAGTGTATTTCCTCTATCTGCAGCTCCATTTCTGTTTTCCTCTTTGCTCAATTTTTATCCATACTAAACACTGGAAGTCACTAATGAAAAACACTGTTACCTGGAAAGCATTTTTTAACTGCTTCAACAGAATTGACACATGGAACAGGGGTTAAGCATTTAAGCACCTCTTCCTCCTTATCCTTACTGCAATACCACAGAACTGAAACTGCAGAGCACCAATTTAGTTCTTTCTCTTTCACTTCCCCCCCAAAAATATCTGCCCCTCCAATACAATACACATTTAAATTTCACCAGTAGCACAGTTTTTTGGCACATCATGAATTAGTTTTAGACCTTCAAAACAGATTACCCCAAAAACCCTTAAAAAATTTATACAAAAGACAAGAAACAGATATCAATTAACCTTCTTGTAGCTCTTCTGGCTTGATTGGACTAACAAAAGAAATTATGAAAAGTCAAAAAAATATCAAATGAACTCCCTCTTACACACAGGGCAAGTCCACCAGAAAGATACTGCACTTACTGTCACTCCATTTAAAAAGACATTTTTAAAAAGTATTTTTAAGAACAGTTAATTTTAAAAGAGATTTTGAAATCTCATCAGGTTAATGATGTAAACGTGCAATTCATCAGAAGGCAAGCAGCTTATAACCCCAGTACTTAATCCGAATAATCAGATTGTCTTATAAAGAATAAGATATCCTATAAAAAGTTTTTTCCACGCCATTGTTATTGCTGCACAATACATCTTTACTCCTCCCTCCCCCCAAAAGAGTTATGATTCTTGCGCATGAGATGTCCAACTTTCTCTTCAACTCAATTCTGCTGTTTCAGAATAAATTTCTTCCTCTCCTGGACCAAAAAATAGAATCCCCTTTACAACCGTAGATCCCCTAACATAACTGTCACTGAAAGAATGTGACAAGATGCAGCCAAAACATACCTAAGAGCAGACCCCCAAAACTCCAGAGGTTTTCTGTCCATATCTGTAATTGTGGGCCTGATGCAGAAATTAGGAATAAAATAAAAATTAAGAATAAAAATTTTGTTCTGGAAAAGAAGAAAGGAAAAATGGGACATACAACAGTAAAACAAATTGCATAGTTGTTTTACACCTTGGTTCCCAAAATTTAAATTCCAAAGTGACTCTTAAATCATTTGATTTAACGTGGACAGCAGAGGCTGTTGTATTTCCTGCCATGATGTCTGCATTCAACCTCATAACCTGTTTTTGACTGAAATATTGTGCATCTGGTTAATTTACAGCTTTCAGATGACAGGCAATGTTGATCTGGATACACTAAGAGACAGAAAATTCACCATTTCCAATGATAACTTAGCCATTAGAATAAAACTGTCAGTGATAAAAAGTGATTTACTATTTGAATTTGTTGCTCAACTTCCTGCCACTACTTGTTCCTTCATTTTTCCCCACTACGCAATCTTCCTAGCTATCATTCTTCCCAAAACCAGTATCTAAACTGCACTAGAATCACCTAGGTTTTTTCTGCTTACAGTAAACAAGAGAATCTCTGCCCTTCACTAGACAGCATTTCCTCTAGTGCTCTTATCTTTCTCCATATTGTTCTTTTCATTTTCTACCTTTTTGAAAACAGGGTCATCAGTAAGTCTTAATCTGTCAGTAATCAGTGCTCTACAGAGAAAATCCCTGCTTCTTCTCAGAAATAAAATAAGGGTGTTTTTGGCTTTTCACCCATAAGTCTGCCCTGAGGGACAATTTTACAATAAGCTAAATCAATCTAACTGCAACAAAGGCAGTTCACTTCCCTCTATTATTCCCCTTCCTCTTTCCCCTCTCACCTCACAGTTGTTCAGTTCAGCCAATCAATCCTTCAAAAGAGTGATTATTTTTCTGTCACTTTGGCTTCCTGAACCAGCCCGCCACGAGTCAACCAGTGCTGCACAAGGAAGCAGTGGGAGCACACAGGAAAAAGTCAGACTGCTGGTTTTGGCAACAGCTTGTAGCTAGATTAGCTCCATTACTTTGTAATACTGCATCTTCATATACTCACCTACAATCACTAAAGTGACAGTTCCTTGACCTTTTTCTTAGTTTTACTGCTTGGTTTTGGCTGTGTTAATTCACATCTGAATGGACAGAGCTGCCTGAGTAATCCAAGTAAATGAATATGATCACCCTACATCACCATTATTTACCAATTATTATGACAGCAGCATTTTACATAACATTACATTTACTTCTTTATTCATTAACAATAAAGGTAAACAGTATCAGGCCTAATACACATTGCCATAAAACTCCTTAAAAACATCAGTTTGTTGAAGATTCACATTCACTAGCGATTTGGAAACCCTTCAGTCTTTCAATCCTCCTTTTAAACCTTGAACAACATCACCCTTTTATCACAGTCACATGCAATATTCTATCAAGTCAGTCACAAAAGTTTATCTATTGAGTTGGAGTACATACAAAGTACAGGGCAAGAGGGGAGATTTGGAAAGTAAAGTAAGCAAGAAGCGTACCTCCTCAAAGATCAATGGAGTATACTGAACTCAACTATTTTAAGCACAGGACTGTTAAATATCCAGAGACCGCACAAACAGTGCATTTGGGGACTACCATGGAAGAACCAAAGTGTGGCAAAATTGAGCTGTGCGGTTGCTTGGGCTCCCCTGACTGTTCTGGACCCAACACAGATTCTCTCTTCCAGTGTTTGGGTCTCTACATGGGCCTGCACTCCTTGGAGAGCTAGCACATCAAAGCACAAGACTCCCTCTATTTGCAAGAGAAATGAAACTAATGTGGTCATCCTTATTTTTATAGTGTTTTGGGGGAGAAAATACAATATACCACTTAACTGTCTCTACCAATCTCAAAAAAGAGGAAAGGCTTGACACTACTAATCGTCTATAAACTCATGTTGCCCAACATTTGTAGCGTATTTCTGCCCTTTAAGGCTTAACCAGCTTTTCCACCATTTGTCTGTGACTGGTATTATGCTAATCAACAGTTAAACAGCTTATTGTTCAAGTACAAACCATTTTCCTATTTATGGACATTTCCCAAATATTTCTAGTTTTACAAAAAAATGGCATCAGAACTTGAGATCTTCTCAGGATTTCCTTGTTTTAGGGTGAGATTTAAGATTATGATAACTTGCACAAACTCAACTGATTTAATACGTTCATCTATGGTAGATGGTATTTAAATCTGGCTTAGTCACTAGACTGAAGAGCATATCATCATGACTGCCCTCAAACAAGCATATTTCACCTTTCATATTTCACCAAACAACCTTTTAGAAAAGACAAACAAGATTAACAGCATCATTTCCATTCTCTCCAAGGGGCCAATACCACTGTTAAGCCCTCAGTCCATGAAAGAACCTCAATTTCTTACACTTAATTTGCAGGTTTTTCCATTTATTATATATTCTTTCCAATTCAAACAGTCATTTTGACACTGAGCTCAGACTGGGCTCTGCTGACTCATTAGAGAACCATGACTTTTTGGCTGTCAAACGCTCATAAGAGATGACCCAATTTTCATTTAAACTTATTGTTTTCAGTTTTTATTCAACACTGAAGTTACAGGTCTTCTGAAGTATCAAGCTATATATACTTGGCTTGCAACATCCTTTGACTACTCTACATGATCAAGACACAAACACTGGTGCCTCCTAGCAATTATTAATTTCCTTTCTTACAGTTAGTCCCATTCGGGCTATATAAAATGTCAAATGCAGTTCTCAGAAAGGATGCAAGATTTTTGTTTTTAAAAAAAAAAAATCACAATCTATAGGTTATGTAATATCTTAGTATCTGCACATGATACTTCCAGCATGCCTCCCAAGCTGAATGCATCTATAAACACGGTTCTTCCTTCCATGTTACAGAATAATAAACACATCCACTCTATTCTGTTAATTCAGACTTTATAGTTCTGTGTTACCAATAACAGAAGGGAATAGTCTCTCTCAAAAAAGGTTATACTCAGTGATTTTAGCACTGTACCATTTCATTTACTCCAACAAGTTTCAGTAACACCAAATCTTCTCAAACAAAGAATTTTCAGCTACACTTTCATGTTACTTTGACACCAAGCACTGATTTTAAGTGCACAATATACAGATGCATACAAAACAATGAAAAAGTTTCTTTTCACATTGTTTGTAGAGATGTAATGGCATCCAGGCCATGGCAGGAGAAAGGGCAGACAAGCACATCCAATGCTAAACAGTATTTTCTGAAGTTTTACCTACGGTAAAGGGACAGGATCATCACAGGTTTTCTTTAGCTACAAGCCTCACAAACATTAAGTTACTCAGTTACTCCACATCAGTCTACCCTTACAGTGTCAACCCTAACAGCCTATTGCGAGGGGAAGAAGTATTCCTGTATAATTTGCATCAGCTGCTAAGCTCCTGGAAATCTTTCTGCTCAAAGCAGAAAGCTCCACAAACCCCAAATTTCTTCCTAATTCTTAACTGGTTCCTAATTAGTTCTTCCTAATTATGAAGAACTAATTCCTCAGATTCTGTCTCTTATACAGAAAGTGTTCTCTTTCCAGAATAAGAAGTCTTACCTGTTGGGTTTTCCTAAACTCTTCAAGTAGTTTTAAGGCCATATCATAATCTTTTAGTAAGTGGTATGCAATGGCATATCCAATCCAGGAAGCCCGTTGTGTGGGGCGCAGCTGAAGTAGCTGGTATCTTGTTTCCTTCAGTAAAAGAAAAGCAATTTTAAAATAACAGAGATGTTAAAAAATAGTTACTACACCTTTATCATTATTTACCACAAATACAGCTAATCTTTTAAAAGATCTTTTAAAAGCCCTAGGCAATTTCTGAAATTCTAACAGCATGGAGAAAAGCAGAATGTTTCCATCTCATAAATCTGGGGGCTACATTCTAAATATAGCAGCCGTGGCACAAAGTACAAAATCTATTTGCTGGGACACAAAAGGTGTCATTTTCAAGAGTATCTCTTAAGGGCCTAAATTATTTCCAAAGGTAGAGCTTTGAAATCTCAGAGAGGGGTTTCCATTACAAAGCATGAGCTCACTACCACTGAAAGAGCAGTCCTGCTCTCCTCATGCCCAGGTACAAGGCCCTCATAGTTATACTGCTGCAGTACTTCTCAGACCTCCTTCCTCAGTCAAAATCATATCCCCAAGTCAGTTATTCCCTTTTCTTGCATTAGCAAATTCAACATTGTCAGTGAAGGAGACCAACTAATGCCAAAGCCCGTAATCTAGTCCTCTACTTCACATGAAACAGAGCATGGAAGAGGAGCAGAACTTTTCCCTTTCAGCCAAATCAGTTCGGCCATTTTGGAACCACTAACTCTGTTTTTAAACAAATTTTAAGGTTTCATTTATGATAAAATCAGTATTGGGATTCAAAAAAATCAGTCATCATGGGGCAAGTTTCCTACATACTCAAAAGAAACATGATAGTGTATTTCTCACAAAAACCACCTTCAGTATATGCACCCAAAACACCATTTGCCATACTTCACAATAGCACAGTAAGTACTCCTACTTGCTAAGCTTTAAGTCTTATCCTTTTTATTTTCATTATTTTAGTGAAAAATGAGTTGAGAACTAGTTTTACAACATGATCCACAAGTCAAATTGTACAGAATAACTGTACTTCCACTTCTGTTCTCAACATTATGGAGCTCTGCTGCAATACGTTTTCATGCTTTCCTGAACAAGAGCTTAAAACACTTCTGAAACAGCAAAAACAAGTAGCAACAGAATTACTACCAATAAAAGACTTAATAATGGAATCAAATAACAAGACAATGCTAACAGCAATAAATGGGAATTGAAAGAGAGTACTTACTCTATATCCTTCTAAATCCCTCATCTGAATCTGCAACAGAGAGAGATCTCTCAAGATCTGTAGATTATCTTTATCTAATTTGAGTGCATTCCGGTAACACTTGATGGCTTCATCGTATTTCTTATCAGAACGTTGCAAAAGACCATAGACATGCCAACCTAATGCACGTTAAGGAAGATACATTCACAATTTTCACAAAGTAACTGCAGTGCATCTGTGCTACAGACCAAACAACTTGACATCTTCCTTGAATATTAGCACCCTTATAAATCAGGTTTGATTACTGCAGCCAGACTTTACTGACACATTTTAAAACATTAAATGCTTCCAAATAAGCAATAAAGTCTCATTTAAAGATCTTCCGTTATGTCACATTCATAACCCCTCAAACATTGTTATACAAACTAAATGATCCAAACTCCGCAAGGCCCAGAAGAGTTACTCCTAGAAATGTATTGTTTAAAAGATACTACTGTAATTATAGTAGGAATTCTTACTCCTAGAGTTGTCTCATTCTAACAATACAATTGGTGTACAAGTTTTACTTTTCCTCGCTTGCCTATCTGTAACGTCGATTAGTCTCCAGATTTTACAGTAAGGGATAAACACAGAGCTACACTTTATTCATTGACAAAAAGAAATCTTAGCATTTCTGTGCGTCAGAAGTCTTTGCCACGTTCTCAGCATCTCACATGTCCATCAGCAGTGTGTCATTTCAATAGACTTTTCTCTCACAAGCACCCTTTTTTATCCTGGAAAGATTCTGAATTCAAAGCATGAAACCAATATGCCACAGCAACACATTACACTGTGTGTGTTTACATGAGTCTCCAGAAGTCGTATTAAAAGAAAGATTACTTGACATGATCTACCTTTCACTACTCCAGGTTCCTAGTAGCTTACTGAGGCAACATCCTTCACAGTAGTAAATCTGAACTTACTTTGATTTTCAAATTACAAGTGGCTCAAAAGTTCTCTCAAGAAGCTTGCCCATGCATCCCTGAAGCAGCAGAACACAGCAAATCCTGGGGAGAGGTATATGCATCCTTCACTCGCTTTCAATTAAGATGACACAAATAACTCATAGTGCTAATAACCAAAATATTTAAGAGGCCTTATGCTATTGAATTCAAACAGAATCAACTGTTCCCTCCAAAGATGCAATCATTTCTAAACTTTGCATCTCAAAAAGTTGAGAAAGCACATAAAAAATTCAATGGGTTAACCTGGTCAAATTAATCAAAGAAACAGAACTTGAAGTTCCCTCTTTCTCAGAAAGACTCATGCCCTGAACTAAGTTCCAGATATGAAGACATAAAGCAGACTTGTAATTATCAAGAGTAAAAGATATAAGACTCCGGCCAAAAGAAGAGACCTGTGCAAATTAATAGTCTGAAGGAAACTTTTAATATGCAAGCAAGAGACCCTGTTTTGCATTTCTACGGGAACACCAAATTAATTTCAGCCAGCTGAAGCACACAAAAACTCCATACGCGTCTTTGAGACTGCCAGGAGAGCTGCTATTGCTGCCATGATGATTTAAGACTAAATGGGAAAAGGGGACAAAACAATTTTGGATACAGTTACAGCAGTTGGTCTAATACAGCTACTTCTTTCTATAAATCCTGCCTTGCCTACTTGAGTTCAAGTATTCAGGATGTGGATCTAAGTTAAATGTAGTATCTTCATATACCTGCCTCAGAACTACTCATGTTGTAGCTTTCACCTAGAGCAAGACAATTCAGTCCAAAAGAATTTATGTGCACTTTAACAGTGTACTTAGACTAAGATGATGCTTTAAGTAATTTATCAGGCATGATTACCAATTGAATCCAGCAATGGTAATGTGGCTTAATCTTTCATAAATCATATTTGTCACTGTCCTGGTTTCAGCTGAGATAGAGTTAATTTTCTTTATAGTGGCTGGTATGGGGCTATGTTTTGGATTTGTGCTGAAAACAGTGTTGATAATACAGAGATGTTTTAGTTGTTGCTGTACTAGTCAAGGACTTTTCAGCTTCTTGTGCTCTGCCAGGTGCACAAGAAGCTGGGAGGGGACACAGCCAGGATAGTTGATCCAAACTGACCAAAGGGCTATTCCATACCACATGACATCATGCTCAGTATATAAAGCTGGGGAAGAAGAAGGAAGGGGGGACATTTGGAGTGATGGCGTTTGTCTTCCCAAGTAACCGTTACGCGTGATGGAGCCCTGCTTTCCTGGAGATGGCTGAACACCTGCCTGCCCATGGGAAGGAGTGAATGAATTCCTTGCTTTGCTTGCGTGCATGGCTTTTGCTTTCCCTATTAAACTGTCTTTATCTCAACCCACAAGTTTTCTTACTTTTGTTCTTCCGATTCTCTCCCCCATCCCACCGAGGGGGAGTGAGCGAGCAGCTGCGTGGTGCTTAGTTGCCGGCTGGGGCTAAACCACAACAGTCACCAAGCAATCAAGTAAAGAAAAGCATAAACCCATTCAGAAGTAAGTGCGTACAGTAGTCAAGACTAAGCATAAGAAATTTCAACAGCTGATACAAGCCAATAAAACACAGTGCCACCAATATATTATAGTAGACAGCTCTGGGCAGTCTTGCATGTGTTCCTACAGCATCCTGAGTATAATATGCCACTATCTGAAACATTTATTCTTGAAATAAGTGTAGATCTCCAACCAGATCATTACTCAAATTATATCCAAAAATAGGTCACAATGCGTTTGTAGTTTGATCAGAAAATTTCTGCATTTCTAAACAATTTTAGAACAGCCATTTTCCCCACAAACCTCAATATGGGGAAAGAATTCAAATCTTCTACTCCTCCTTAAACAAGTCAGAACACTGAAGTGACCAGCTGTATTTTAAACACCCTCTACTAGGTGCTTTCTAAAAAGCACAGATGACAAAATACACCAAAAGCACCTTTAAATGTTACAAGAAAATAAGAACATAGATGTATTGCACCTCCTTGAAATCAGCTACTGGAACAAAGCGACTTTAGTGGCTACCCCCCACCTCTCCCTTTAAAGCCAAATGACAGGCATTAAGCTCACATAAAAGAGGAAATGTAAACATTATTTTAGAGAACCTCCCAAGCTCTGCTTACGTAGCAGTGGATCAACAGGCCTTCAAGGTTTCATCAGAACTTCATGGCTAGTCACAAGCCTTTACAAAGGATGTAGAAGGAACCTTTATTAAAAAGCTCAGCCTCAGATCTCAGTTTCTCATGGGCTAGAATATATGTTCTCCTAGTCTGGACTCTCCTCATATACCAGAGCCCCACCATCAGGAAAGATTCAGATATTTGGGTAGTTATTATGATAGCACAACAAGTGCTCTTAAAGTGTGGTAGTAGCAGTTGTTTGTGTGGTAAAGTATGGTTTGCTATTTGTTTAGAATTTACCAAAAGATAATAACTGAAAGTACTGTGACATACCTGATGCCTAGTCTGGAATTAATTCAGTATCAGCTAGCTTGTGCTCACTAGAGAAGTAATTCTGCAGAGACAGATTACTCTAGGAGATTCTCTGTAGAACTGTAACAATACACTTGAATGCAAGAAGTTGGAACTTCTTGCTATATCAGAGTTCGTTCTATGGACACAGCTTAAAAAAAAAAAAAAGAACATTTGTGCCTAATGGGATTCAGATGAGTTTACACTTTTGCTGAATTCAGAAAAAAATCTTTGTAGTCTTCTTAAGGTAAGGTAAGTTTAACGAGCCAGTAAAATAGTGATAAAAATCCACTAAAACTCGTAACAAAAAAAAATTTTTTGTTTTTTTTTTAAGCTTGTCCAGGAAGAGGGTCCCTTTGACCACCCCACCCCCCAGATTAAATCTGAAAAAGCACAGATCCCTCCAGCACTTGTAGGGAAGTCTTCCAGACAGTTTTAAGAGTCAGCATGAAATGCAGACAAGAAATAGTGATGCTGATAAATCCCACTCCGGAATTTTGTTTAGGAATCAGAATCCCCCAAAACTCTCTAGTAACTTTCCCAGATTCTTTTGCTCCCTGATTTAAAGGTGCAAGACTTCTTACACATAGATTAAAGTTGCTTTGATATTCTTTAGGTGTTGAGCTTTTAAGATCAAGAAGGTACAAATTATCTTTGATTATTCTATGGCATACCTCTAGTAACTCTGATAACCGCCATACACTTAGAGGTTTTTCCCAACCTCAAGCTCCCTGGACATTTAATATAGGAATGGTGTAAACAGCCATCCCTTTGTCTTAACTAGACAGCCATCAGAATATGCTTCCTGCGATACTAAAGATTTTTTTTAAATGTTAAAAACTTAAATATTTAATGGGAAATTTGGCCCTTAACATGCAACTCAAATGCATACAGAACAAATAAGTCATTCTGTGAAAATCTGAAGTAGCCTCCTACCTGTGGCTTAAAACAAAAGACAGCTACTCCCAAAGCTCTTGGGTAGCTGTTAAGCATTTCACAGGTATAAACTTTTGGAAGACAAGCTTAGAACAGTAGTAGTCGTCAAGCCAGTAAATGTAAACCATTATCTAAAATTCAGTGGCAAAACAGATATTTTCAGAGCACATCTAGATTGGATTTCTTATACCTTTTTAAGAAAGAAGAAAACTTTAGAAAAGGCCAGATTTTACGAGCCATACCTATTCTCTGCAGAAAGTAAACATCATAGAAGGTCTTTTCCTAAGAGATAAATATAAAAGGCATTTTTCTTAAAGATTCTGCAAAACTGTAGAAAGGAAAATAAAATCTTATTTTAAATATTTGATTACCAATTAATATTCACTGCATGCACCTTATTTTAGACTTTTTTTTAATACAGACCACATTATGTACTTCAAAAGTATGTACTGATGTAGCAACAAAATCATACACACAGAAGTGAGAACTCATAGCAAAAAGATCAGATTCTGTATTACAAAGGATACAGACATGACTCTTTACATCATTACGAAGTCCTTTACGAACAAATTCATATGCTTCTTCTTTCTTCCCTAAGCAGTTCAAGGTCAGTCCTTTCATCGCAAGCGTCTCTGTAAGAAATATCATATACTTATGTTTCCGACTTCCCATATGCCAGTTTCACAGTGCAGATAGCCTTTGAAGTTGTAACACAGTGAAGTTCTCCATCAAATGATAAATTTAGATCAGGATAGCAGCCTAGCACAGCTGAAGACTGTTATAGGGAAGCATTTCCTTTTTTGAAATTGGTCTTAAAAAAATCACTGCAGAGCATCATACAGATGTGATGAACACAGACAACACAAACTTTATTAATTAAAAATACATTTAACTGGCTTTAAGGGAGTTAATAAGCTAAAGCAATTTTAGAGAGCTTCTCAATGTGTGTTAAAGTTCCAGGTAGGCAGAACAAGGAAAAAAAAAAACCAAACATTAAGTTGGGTCATACCATAAGAAACGGATCTCTGTCACAGTCAACTCCGCTATTACCGGTTGCTTAGCTAAGCACTAGCTAAGAGGAGCATATTTCCTGCTACAGTATTTTGGGGGTAGAAGACCTTCTCAAAGTAATAGCATTTTAATCAACATTCTGAGCGCCACAAGATTCCAAATAATACATTGGTATGACTATTGTTCCCCCTCTTCCCCCATTCTTCAAGTAACACTGATGGAAACAAGTTGCATGTAATGCATGCACTATTCCTGAAAGCTGTTCCAGATTAATATTTCAGGTTTTTTTGCTAAATAATAGACCACTTAGTTTTGGCCCCTGCCAGAAGATTAGTCACATTTTCGTCATAAAACTCTGGTTTTCCTCCAATTGCAACCTTTTTCCCAGTATTAATGGCAACAGCCCATCATCTCAAGATCAGCCATAACAGCAGTTTGAAGTTTCATTGATAAATTTGTTTAACATCATTTTCTGTAAAAGCACACTTAAAGTGAATGATGACCCAAAATAAGCCAAGGTTTTTGTTTGATTTTTAAATTGTCCTACATCCAAGGTTTTTGTTTGGTTTTTAAGTTGTCCTACATCCACACTGTAAGAACAGAGTAAGCTAGAATGATACCTTCCAAAAAACATCAGGAAGCTTGAAGAAGAATATCCCCACTGTGGGAGGGAGGGCAAGCTACTCCTACCTTCCCACACCAGGGAGATAACTGTCCAGCCACAGCAATCCATCTGTTTGCCACCTTCTCACTAAATTTTTCAAATTCCTTGTCTCTGAAGCTAAGTGTGACAACAGTGAAGCTTCCCATCAGATCATTTAACTGGCTTAGTTTTGCTTCAGCTGTTCATTCCAGGCTTTGCTCCCAAGCTTCAAAGCCATTAGTGGCTCAGAGCCCAAGTAGTATGTGGACTGCCAAGGCAGCTAGTTGTCCTGGAAAAGTTTAAGAGGCAGCAAGAGCAGAAAAGACAAGAGATGTATACTGAGATGTTATAAAAACACAAGTGCTAGTAGAGACAAATGCATTAGGGTCAGAGTTGGACGAGCCACTCTAGCTTTGAAGCAACAAGAAAACTGTACTTTTATCTTTAGGGAAGATAATGGAGAAACAGCAGACACTGATGGAAGCATGAGAAGGATTAGTTGAACATTTTGCCAAGATTTGACAAGGTCAAATAGGAAAATAATTTTACTGACACAGTACATGCACACTCAGTGTTAGGCTGCTTAAACGGCAGACAAACAAGAAAAATTCACTGTATCAGAAGGAAAGATTGGCTGACCCATGCAACAGAAACCCTGTAATACAGTAAGACTAGAGTATCTTATTGAGGATTAAGTTCTGACAGATGTAAATAGAAGCAACATTTTGTTGTCCCATTTCCTCCAATATTTATCAGAACAGGATCTCCAGATTCCATCTTTAGCTTCAAGTCTTAGCAGCAAGAGTATTACACTTAGCTTTCCTCCTTGTAAGCAGCAATTTGGTATGCAGTACAGAAAATTTAGAGTATGAACTTGACAAAAAAAAGGCAAGATTTTTAATTCATTGGCAGAATACCTTCATGTAATATTCAAAAAAGGCTGGGCTTGCTGTTAAATAGGAATGTAAGAAAAACCCACACTAGCATTCTGACCCAGAAACCTAGAAAGGCAACTTACTTGGAAGCTTCACTGAAGTGTGCTTCCACCATGTATTTTGACCTTCATCATCCCACCACACAGGACTGTTTGACTGAGCTACCGTGGAAACTTGGTCTGAATACACAAAGACTGAAAATCCAGAGTAATTATTCAGTCATAAGGACAGAATCATACTCAGCAATAAGGTCCTTTCTTTCCCAGTAGTATGGAATCAACTGATTATACATTTAAGCTCACGACAGGAAAAAAAAAAAAAAAATCTTTTGAGTCTGCAGTTACCTCCATGTTCAGCAAATTTCGGGTTAGAGAGGATCATCTTGCAGAACTTGAGTCCATTTTTGTACTGTTTTTGTTCGTAACATTTCTGGAAAAAAGGTAGAATAGAGTCACTGAAATGCATTTACAAAGAGAGTACCTTAACGTATTACTACAAATGCAGTAGTTCTTTCAGTAAGGTATGGTAATCAGATCACTAACAAGCTCTAGTTGAATATGACTGTTCATGTTACATGGCCTTTTTTCAGCATTCAGAACAGTATCTGCCTTCATTTACATGCAGCCAATGCTCTACCTCATGGTCTCCTTTATAAAAAGTTAGTAATTCCTTTTCAACAGAAATAGGAAAGGCAAGTAGGAATGTCTACTTCGATTCAGAAATTCTTAAAATAGATAGCCAAGTTAGAAATCTTGACTCAACTGAACTTTTGAGAAGAGTTAGTCTTAAAGAGTCTAGACACTCCTTTCAGCATCCCATTTCCCTGGCCTACTGGCCTCCCAGAGTAAGAAATCTCAGACAGAAGACTTTCCTTGTTGCCAGTGTAGGCTTTTGGGAGGAAGAGAAAAACCATGAAGTAAGATAGACCTATCATAACCTCAAAAATCTAATTTCTAGCTGGAATAGTACAGCTAAAGGCTACTTTTAGATTTATTTTGGGTACCATTTACCTAATAACTAGGTAAACTGGCAAACAATGCAGTTCAACTGCGGGAACACAAGGGAAGAAAAACATGTGAACCTGGGTCCCCTTTCTTCTTTTGAAAGATATTATCTCATGTTAGTAAGTCAGTAAGGTCTTAGTAATTTAAATTGATTACTGATCACTACAGTTGATCACTTTAAAACAAATTTACTTAAGCTGGTTAAAGGCATGCTTGTATCAGTAAGCATGAAAATGATTTATTCATTTAAGCTTCTTCACTTGAAGAAAAAAAAAAAAAACAAACCAGGCTTAACTCTGCACCATTTTCAGTTAATAAGGTGTATTGTCCTGCTGTAATTTAGACAGCTGTTCTCAGGAGAAACTATGTCATTTCAGTTATGTGTTTGAATACTTTAACTGTCTCTCATAGATCACTCCCACTCCATCAATCTTCCAGGGCAGAGGTAAAATCTATGTTAAATTAATGCAGAGCGTAGTAGCTCCTTTGCAGTCATCATACATCATCGCATTGCTTCCCAGGGTACAAGCAATACAGAAACATGCCTGTGCTCACTTTTGGGTAATTGGCTAAGGTGCCAAAACAAGGGTCCTCCTACAGTCTGTGGGAAAGGGCTTAACTGCAGACAGTTTTTAAAGTCTTTGTTGCCTGAAACTCAAGACACTTGCAGTTAACCATGATTAAGTGGAGACTAAATCACAGAATAATTTGGGTCAGCAGGAACCTTTGGAGGTCACCTGAATCACGCCCCAAAACAAAGGAGCACTAACCTTGATTATTAGATCAGGTTGCTCTGCCTGGCTGACTTCTGGCAGGACAGCCAGGGAGTTCCCATAGGAGGCAAATACTTATACTTTTAAGTTACATTTAAACAACAGCAATTACCATTAAAACAACAGCAACAAAAAAGCTTTGAGAATTTTAAACTGAGACTCAGTTTCCACATCTTTATCTGAAATAACCTAGGTTACAGCCAAACTTGGAGTCCCCTCTAGGGGAAGGTCAAATTCTCCCATTCATCTGTTTTTTCTTACTTAACATAATTTTTTGTGTATCATTTTTGAAGCATCATAAGAAAATACTAACAATGCTCTAAGTATGCTTTCTAAATTTGTTCAGGTATGCCTAAAAAAGGAACAGAATAGTGAACATTCATCTACGAATTCTACAACTCTTGCAACTCTGTTAAGTGAAACTCCAAATATACAGCAATGCTTAACCATAGAACAGAAGCTATTTGAGTCAAGTGTGCACCTAAAATAGGTTAACTACTTGAGGAAATCTTATCTATTATCCTTGTTCCAACATTTTTATCCCGAGATAAACTGAGAGTTCAGTCTCAGGCCTAGAATAAGAACTGAACTTAGATTAATTATAGACAAATTTGAGATTTTTGGAAGACAAACAAGATCGCATTTTCCAAAGGCCAACAGATGGATGGAAGAGAAAAGTTAATGCTCTCCACCGGGAGAGAAGCACAATTTCAACATTCACAGTTGTTTGGCTTGCTGATAGACAATCAGCATACCTGTACTTGTCAATAAACAGGTTAGCTCAAAACCAGATGCAAACCACAGTTCCACTGCTTATGGGAGAAGCCTTGCTGGTTAGTCAAAAGTTGACTTCCCAGCCCCACTCCCTCCAAATACATACATATATACACACACATTTGTAAATAAGTTGTGTATTTATACTAATACATTGGCTTAAATATATACCAATATAAAAGGACTTTGCTCAGCAATACAAACTATTTGATTCTCATCAACATATATAGACACACTGAAAGGCTTACAGATTCAGTTACATGGACAAGCCCGGGCCTTTAAAGCATTCAAACTTCATGAATGGACTGCTTTTAAACTTCTGTCTATCCAAAACCTGTGAGTGAGCACATGCTCCACCCGTATCTTGTTTACAGGAGGCCGGAGTTTGATGCCATATGGTACCATCTCATTTTGTAGTACAGATGGGAATTTCATAGTTGAGAAACCTGATGTCTCCATACGTATTCTCAAGTTTTGTACTAATCAGGACAAATATAGCTGAAATGCATTCATTAGTATCTGTCCCATTGCATTAAGTCTTTGGTATATTAAAAGCTTAAACTAATATGCTGGGGGGGGGGGGGGGGGGGAATATTTTCTTTTTTTTTTTTTCCCCCCCAACAGCCTTATCTGTTGTGCTTAACATGAGCACATGATGGGTGCTCCCCATCACCCTTTTATGGCAATGATTTCCTGCTAAAACTAAAGCCGAATCACAAACGTTTACATGCTTGAAACCTCAAAGGGAGATTTTGGCAAGGCCAAAATATTATACAGACTTCTGCTACCAGATGTTCCTGGAAGGATATTACCTCCTCTGGCAAACATCTCATCCTCATTTATTCCCTTTTTCAACACTAACTCAAACGATATCATCTACTAGTAGACTTTGCCACACAATTAAGCTAGACATCTTTTTAATGCACTTTCAGGTAAGTATCAAGTGCCTCCACATAGAGGTCAAACAGGCACAGCATCTAGGAAGTAACTACCACTGTAAAGGTAAAAAATACTAGTAACACGGATAAAACAATGAAGAGCAAGAGGATACTTTAATCCTGTATTACAGTGCTTTGCTGCTTCTACTAAAGGAACTGCAATTCAAAAATTCTGATTTATTTTTTGTATCATGCCATCTTTTTTTAAGGAGACAAAAACCCTTCCACCCTTTAAACAGACAAAAACCCCTTTCACTACTAAATATCAACAGAATGAGGGATCTGAATGACTCGCTAATATTACTTATATGACAGAAGGACTTAATGTATCACTGCTCAATCGCATATGCGATTTATACGTAAATTATGTTTATTTACAACATCAGGTTAGTAAAGGGATGCTTTTACAGACTACACCTCCCTAGACAAAGCATTCACCACTTAAAAAAGGTCTTGTATTGAGAGAACAGCTACATTTTTCACATACTGAAGACAGAGTTTAATAGACAGATCAGCAATTTTATGGCTGAAGTACATCTCATTGTGGCCCTCAGACATTAACACTCACTTCTGAGAAGCCATCTAACAAAAAATCCTCAACTGGCTACTCAAAGAGAGACTGCAGTTGCAGCAACCAATTCCCGTCCTCACTCCCTGTCCCTAGTGTCACTGAATGTACTGAAGTGACATGATATTATTTCATAAACCATTTTTGTGTGAAGGCTGAATAAAATGTAGTATCACATTCAAAGAATGAGGACAAGTATCACATCAAACCAAAGAGCAGTGTTAAGCATAGCAACCAGGCTTCCTCGATCAACTTAAATGTTTTAAGTTGTTTCAGATGGTCTGTGACTGTAACAGAGCTGCAGCAAAGAAGTTCAATCCAAATGAGACACACTGACTGGTCTCATGATGAGCATGTGCAAAGGAGGCTTATACGAAAGATGGGGACAAGCTTTTTAGCAGGGCCTGTTGCAGTAGGACAAGGGGTAATGCTTTTAAACTAAAAGAGGGTAGATTTAGACTAGATAAGGAAGAAAATTTTTACAATGAGGGTGGTGAAACACTGGCACAGGTTACCCAGAGAGGTGGTAGATGCCCCATCCCTGGAAACATTCAAGGTCAGGTTGGATGGGGCTCTGAGCAACCTGATCTGGTTGAAGACGTCCCTGCTCATTGCAGGGGGGTTGGACTAGATGACCTTTAAAGGTCTCTTCCAACCCAAACTATTCCATGATTCTATGCAATTTTCTTTAATAATAATAGTGCAATTTGGAAGTTGGTTTTGCTGTCTCTTGACAAGAACTTGTCAAACACTAAATCCAAACCACTGCCAGCAATTTGACACTATTCTCAGATCCTACCTGTGCAACCCATGTTCTATTAATCTGGTCTGCACATCAACAGGCTGTCTCGCCAGAAACACGCTGGACCATCAGAACCACCAGTAAGAAATATAAGCATTTCAACTGATTTAACTAAGTAGCTGAATAAAAACAGCTTCAAGCTTTGTTAGAACATCGTTTGTTTAAGTTTATTAGTCTTCCCTGCTACTGTACTTCCATATAATCCTGCTTGCAGACCTCTCAGCACTCGACTGAGTTTCAACAGTCTTCTCGCCAGGTAGTGTCTTCTCTCTTGTTGCCAAGATTTTGGTGCAAAACTCTGGGGGTTTTGGCAACACCTAGGATTCATTTAAACAAAATTTTAATGTTATGTTCTCAATGCTTACATCTTCAATTTTTTAAACTGTGTGTCTGCTGTGTTACACTGATGGGGGGGCTGGGTAAGGAAGGAACTCAAGAGCTAAATGTGGAACATCAGAGCCTAGACAAAAGAACAAGGCTTACACATCAAGTCCTATGGAAAGAACGCTGGAAGTCAGTTGTGCTGGAAATCTGTCCAAGCCACAATGGCGATCAAGTTCAGTAATAAAAAACCCTCAAAGTTATTACTGACTGCGATTCTGATCGGCTACTTTTCCTGGGAGCTATCTGACAAGTATTTAGGGGCTGTTCAAATTATTAATAAACATTTCTGACCAAAACCAGGCACAATCAATACAGGAACACCAGCCTACTGTCAGTAGTCTTCTTAACTGGCATTTAACACTTGGACTTCTTAAAAAGCCTTCTTGTTTTATTGAACATCTATAAAACAATGTCATCTGCATCTAATGGACAATCTATGTTTCTCACAGCAGTTGATGAAATTAGTTCTCCAAGTACCTTACTCAGATTTTAGGTAGAACTCACTATATACTGTTCCTATGCTAACAAATAATAATCACTAAATTATTCACCAGTTTGTTAGCAAGGTCTGACACCATCTTGTTTGAATGATATATGCTGAATTCTTTTGGAACTTAATCATCTGTGTTGGAAGTGCTCTTTATATCATGAAGTATTTGGATCCTTTGCAATACTGATACAGGAAAAGAAAGCATCATGATATTATTAAATTTCAGAGACAGACGAGGGACCTCTGCACGAGGTTCCCCAAACAGCAACCCTCTCTCAACACTGATTTCTGTTCACTGATTTTTGAGAGAATGGAAAAAGATATCAGCTGGAAGCAGCCTGAGCTCATAAAGGACAAGGAAAAAGTTCATTACCACTTTCCCACTCTCACAGCATCTTAGACTTCTAGTCCTAGGACAACCCTTCCAGAGAATCAACGTGTTCTTCTACCCTTTTCCCCAAGCCCTACTGGTAATTTCTGTATGCGTGGCCACCCCTACTCTGTGCTGGTCAGAGTGGTTAACCTCATCAGCTGAAATAAAAAGAAGAGGAAGACAACCTAGCTCCAGCCTTGCTTGCTTCAATTGTCAAAATGGACAGGCCACATAGTTCTTCCCCAGACCTGGGGACCTGGCAATGCAGAACAGCGTTGAGTCAGACCACCAGTGGTGGTGTACAATAGAACAAGTGGCCAGCATCATATATAGTGGTAACATTTTGATCAAAGAACTAATGTCACAGTAATGTCTAAGCTTTCACTGTCATGATTTTCTGTATACAACAGCATTTTTTCCTTTAACCAGCTTTTCCCAATTATTTAAGTTCAAATCTACAGAATACACAAAACATATTTCTACCTGCATTCTGTACAGTAACAGTTGTAATCACTGCTCTTTGTATTCTCTATTATTGGCAGAATAAAACTGATATTGTATTTATTATTAGAAAAAACATGTGTGATAAAAGAATGTTGTTTCAGCATTTACTGTCAGAGACATCTTTAACAGCCGTATAAGCTATGCCTCTTTTAAAAGGGGAAGCTCATTATTAAAAAGTTTGCCTTAAATTAAGACCTCGTCTAATTCCGCGGTGTGCACACACACTCAATACAACCTGAATCCCTAGAACACCCTTTGCTTCGAAGGGGCAGAAACAATAGAACATGCAGTAGAAAGAGCTCTTGCTTACAAGTACTTAGCATCTGTAACTTCCTCACTATTTGAGTTAGCAGAATTCTCTTACTGTTTATGAACATGCGTATGCCTCTGCAAAGCAGAAACCATAACACTAACACTAGAAATTAGAGGAGTCATAGCCCCATCACACATTTTCAACTAGTTTTTAATCTGCACTTTGTGTAGAAGTACTGAAGAAACTAATCTGCCACATCTCCTGGGATGAAACTGTAATTTGCCTAGCAAGAACTCAGACTGAGCAGGTGCTCCAAGCTAGTGGAACTGCATCTGTGAGCAGTTCAGCAAATGAAATTATCAACATCAGCACTGTTTTGTGAGACCTGATACACACACACATGTAGAAATCTCAGGCTTTAAAAAAAAGTTATCTTTTATTTAGACATCCTGAAGCAAGTTCAAGGCAATTACCAATGCAAGCCTTAAACACTAACTTCATCTCAACATTCCATAAAAGATTTCACAGTGATTCAGACAAAAAAGTTGCATGAATCCTAACCAATCAGGCCAGAGAGCTCAGACCCACCTGGTACAGGGCACTATAAGTAAGATACAAGTGCTAGGTGCCTAGGGAGAGACTTATGAATAAGACAAGCTTTATTACAGTTCCCACCAGAATGTTCTCAGCCTCCAGTTATTTGTGCCTCACCAATCCTCTGAGCCAAAGGGTGTATCTTCACACATACAAACAAGTAAAGGGTTTCCCCCACACACACCCCCCAAAGTGCCTAAAACTTTTCATAGCTACTACATCTTGCAGCAAAGGGTTCCACAGTATAACTACCTTTTTGTTAAGAACTTTTTGTTTGGAGCCTGCTACTTTGCAGCCACCATTTCTACCAAAATGAAAACTAGGTGTGATAGCTTGAAAATAGGCAAGTCCCTACTTAACTTCTCCAGATCGTTCATAATTTCAAAATCTTCTATTAAGTTCTTCCTCCTTCAAGAAAGTAATTTCATACTTGCATCCTCCTTCTGAGGAGGTGCAGGAGCAGGACCAGGGGAAACAGCAATGCACACAGCACTGCAAACACAGACTTGCAGTGTACTTCAGCAGTGGCGTAACAGCATTTTTCTTTTCCCAAGATTCACCAGCTTTCAACTAATGTACAAGGACATTGTTTTAACAGAACCTCAAAAATCCCTAAAAGTCTCAAATCCTTGGGGCAATCCAGCTCACAGACCATACTAGGTCTACATTAAACTAGGATTTCCAAGCCTAACATTCATCTACAAGCAATTTTACTATGACTCAACTTACTCCAGAAACACGAAGTACTTCTGCATGTTTTCAGGTGGCCTTCACTTTTTGTGCCACAAGTAGTTTAGTACTCTTCTTGCTATTCATCACTTCTTCAATATAACCATAGGCAATAAAGTTCCAGCACAAAACACAATGGGACTTAACTCTGAAAAGTGATCATTTATTCATACAGGAACTTTCCTTAAAAAAAAAAGAGTGCAGAGTGAATAAGCAACCAGCACCATTCCATGGAAGCCTGCTTTATGAGCCTTCCATGATGACATTTACAAACTTGTTTTGAAAAATACAGGAATATTTATTTGGGATAAAGTCTTCTCCAAATGAGACTCCCTCAAATCACTGACAAGTGTGAAGCATGATTTTCCCTTATTTTCTCTTACTGACTCTTGCCATTCGTCTATTATTTATCCTCCACAATTCTGTCATTTTAGTAGTCTGTAGCTGGCCAGGCATCCTCACCACCTCTTTGAAAGTCAGCATCAAGAAAACAGCCTACACTCTTCCTATGCTGCCCCTCTTTAACAGCTCAAGTTAACCACCACACCATAAATCAGTCTTATTAGTTACACCAGATTTTTACTGACAGCTCCATACTCCTGTCTTTAAAGGAAGGGATCTTTAACAGAGACTTCAAACATCTACTACTCCAGTAGTGGATTACAACGGCTACCTCAGCTGTTATTCATCTCATTTGGGAGGCATTAATTAGCATAGCATCATACCTTCCCAATTATTGAGTTTAATAGTTTGGTAACTCCCCCACATCATTACTATAAGACTGACTATTTGCATGCTTATAATCCATTATTATTTCATTAAATAAAATGAAAAAAAAAGTTTAGAATTTTATGAATAAGAATTAACTCCTACAAACACTTGCATATTTACCTTTTATCAAAGAAGAAATCTCTTAAGATTATTGTAGAAGTCAGGGAACAAAAAGGACACTACAGAGAAGCTGAACAACAACTCAGAGACAGGGCACTTCAGATAATTTCTCAGATTTCCTCACCCAAAAAAGTGGAAGATACATGCCCAAATGAACTAAGCAGCAACATGTCACTGCTACAACAGGATATACTTGCAGACTTTTTGTTTACTTGAAGTCAAACAAGAGTAAATGGCTAAACTGGTCTCAGTAAGAGTAATGCCTTGTATCTGAAGAGGTACTAGGACTTAGCTCCCTCATAACAGGATGAAATATTCACAAGCTAGCCCCTCCTCAAAGGAAACACATTTGCAATTAAAGCAGCAAACCTTATTTCATGCAACAACAACACAGGGAATTCACTAAAAAATTAAAGGATTAATTATTTACAGGCATGATACTATCCACAGTTATATTAGGCATGAAACAAACAGCAGACGATACCTTATGCTGTGTGGTATCAGGCAGATGCCAATAGTTACTGCAAGACACTAAGCATTTCTTAAAAACAAGAACAATTTGGCAAGTAAGCCATGAAAGTATGACAACAACCCCATGGCTTTCCTCTAAAGCACTCAAGGACTGCTACCATGCCCTGTCCATACAGAGCTGATTTGATTCTGCAAAGCCAAAGCTTAAAACTAATTTTAAGATGAGACATAGTTTATAATCTGGGTTCTCAGGTGGAGGGGAAAAAAAAAGCTGTTTAAACTGAAACACATTCTGAAGGCAAGCTTACAACTCTGTTTTAAATACACAAAATAAAAGATCTGCCTAAGCTTACTAGAAGTAAACAGCAAACGCACATTACCAAACATCAATGTTAACAAGAAGCATTAAGTTACCACATGTACATGTTTATTTTAGATTGCATTATTTTAGATTGCAGAATGCATCTACCCCATTCACTTAACAAGTCACATGAGCTGAAGACTGATTTTAAGTGGCAAGAAACACACCAGCATTCCTGTATTAATTATTCTTTATGGATGCCTTTCTCTCTTTCCATAAACGGGGAGCCAGGAAGCTTTCAGACACTTCCTCCGTGCCTTCTGTGAGACTGGGAAGTGAAAAAAAGGAGCTTGAAGTTTCTCAGCCTCCCCCCCCGCCCCCCCAAGCAACATCACACCTGTAAGCACCATCAGAGCTTCCAGAGGAAGAGCACTAGTCTGAGAAAAAGCCCCTGTAAAAGAGTGGAAGTCTTGAGAAACAAAACAGACCTGGAAGTCAGGACAGTGAGAGAAATGAGCTCTAGTACTACCTTACAGTAGTACTGAGAAACTAGGACTACTACCTACACTGCAATTGCTCTAAGTTCCCTAATCACATCACAGCTAGTTTTAAGTCAGCTTGTTCAAGTACTGCCAAGCGTGCAGGCACACAAATTGACTTGGCTTAAAGACTATTTACTCGGCTTCTTCAGCAGACTTCACAGCTTACAATGACCTCCGTGAGGTCACACTAGTTTGGGCAGCTCTGTAAGCTTGGTTTGCTGTTACGGGTGCATCTTGTTTAGACTGTTGATAACCTGTCTCACATGTTACATACACACACCAAGTCACTGACTCCTAAGTAATTCTCATGACCTCCAAATGAGTTTCCCATTTCATAACTGCTAATTCTCTGCAGAGTGTTTGTAAAAATACTTAGTCTTAATATACGAGTATAGTTTCCTCACATCTGTTCCAAGTAATTATATCACTACATGCTTGTAAGGTCTTATTCCACAGCCTCCCATGTAATGCCCCCCCAATTTTTAAAATGCTCATAGCATCCCTAGTAAGTTTGAGTATTCTGGCAGTGTCAAAGTAGGCAAAAGCTGCTTCAATTAAAGAGCCTTTAGCACTACAAGCTATACTACTACATTAAAATACTCCGAAACATGTCAAGCAACCAAAGAGTTCAATTTGTACTATGTAGACATTAGTATTCCAGAAAAAAGTGCACCATGAAGTAGTCAAAGCTAGCTAGAAAAAGTAATAAGAAATTAAGTTTCAAGAAGTATCAATATATGAAGTGACAAGCCAACAAGTAAGAGCTTGTGATTAACACTTCAGGAACCATGACTAGCCACTACACAGCACCAGTTAAACCTTCTAGCTTTAGAAAACAAGTAAATTTCCATACCAGCTTCAATGAAGTTTTATGCATCTCTTTTTTTCCTTGCCTAAGCACTTATGTTTTGTCCACTGCTTAATAGAAAAAAAAAAAAAAGAGGTTGTCTAAAATATGATCTCCAGACATGCTCTTCTATATTTCAGTTGAAAAAACTTCAGAAGTGACTGCTACTGTGAACTTGTTTGCTACTAGTAAGAATAATCACTTAACTGTTCTAATATTAGTCATTTATTTTTAGCAGAGAGAAAGAGGAGTGCTAGAATGACTTACTAAGATGCATACCATAAGCATGCAGTAAGCAACAAATCACCATTAAGTCTTGTAAAATCTGTATACTACCCAAAGCAGGTAAAAGAAAATGCTCCAAAGCACCTGCTGAAATGCACCAGCTACATAGAATGCACAGGCTTACACACATTGTTTTGAGCTCAGCTTCCTGAAGCCAAAATGCTTACCTCTCAACCACAATGTTATTGAAACCAGCCTAACAAATTCCGATATAACTGAAGAAATCCATGCCTGCCAACTGATTACCACTGTGCTGCATAGACGTCCTCTGCCTGAAGACTAGCAAACTGGCACAAAATGCCTCAACTCTGTTGAGGCTGAAACCCCATTACTATCACACTGAAAAATTCAGGAAAAAGGGAGTCCGATGTTTTGTTGTGGTTTTTTTGGGGGGAGGGCGGGGGGCTTTTTTCTTTCCATAAAGCGTTAGCATTATAAAATATACAGTGATTGAGTAGAAACTAGCAGTTAAAGCTAGCTCTTTCTTTAAAGTTACCTCACAAACACTAAATGTCCTTTGCACCATTAAGCCTCAAAGAGCTGAAGCAGCCCAAGATAAATATTGAGTCAAAGTCGCCCAGCACATAAAAGTTGAGACAAGTCTTCCAAAGGAGGTACAGAGTCGGAATACTTCAATCCACCAGACATCTTCAACTACACTTAACATCGCTCAGTGAACTAGCTTTAGTCTAGTCCCTAAACTAAAACTGACGTTCTTACTGAAAATGAAGTACCTATGGAGATCAACTTAGCAACACCAAATCCCTGCTACGCTCGCACCGCGCGTCGAGGTCTTCTTCCGCCCTCCCGAGCGCGGTGACACGGGCAGGAGGCGACTGCGACGAGCAGCGTACCCACCCCTAACCCAGACCCCCAGCGTACGGCAGACGGGGGTGGGATGACAGCTCCCCCCAAGCCGCCGTTTCCAGCCGCCCACAAGCCCGCTCAGGGCGCGGGTAACGGCCCGCCTCCGCCGACAGGGCCGCCGCCCGCTTGCGGCGGGAGGGACGGGGAGGACGGAGTGGCGGCGGCGCGCTGCCGAGCCCCGCAGCCGGAGCTCGCCCCAGAGTTACCGTCACCGGCCGGGAGGAAGGAGAACCGCGGCCCCCGGGGGAGCGGCGGGTGGCTGGCGGCTAGCTGGCTAGCTGCCTCCCTCCTTCCCGCCCTCGCCCGGCCGGGGGCGACACCAACCCCTCCCGGCCCCCCGCACGAGCGAGGGGGGCTCGCCCGGCCTGCTCGGCGGGCCCCAGACAAAGGAAGGAAACGGGGACGAACCGGGACGAGGAGGCGGCGGCAACCCCGGCTCTCCCGGGCGAGCGCGGCCGCCGCATCCTTTTTCGCTCTGCCGGAGCCAACTCCAGCAGCGGGCGAAGTAACCCGCGCCGCGGGTCGGAGGGCACCGAGCAAGGCCGGTGTGCGAGAGGAGAGACAAGCGCCGGCGGAAGGGAGAGAGAGAGAGAGGAGCGGGGCCGGTGGCTCACCAGGATCCGCTTGAAGAGGTTGCTCTCCTTGGGCGGCAGCGGCACGGACGGCATGGTGCGGGCGGCCCCAGGGCAGGCACGGCGGGAGGGAGGGAGGCTGGCGGGGGAGGGGGCGGCCCGGGAGAGGCGGCCGGGCAGCTGTCGGTACGAGGGAGGGGAGGAGGGGGGGAAGGAGGGAAGGAAAACCCCGAACTCCGCGGGGCGGCGGCGGCGCGACTCCTGCCCGAGCGGCGGCGGCGACTCTTCAACTCATTGGCCTGCACCGCCCTCCCCGCCGGCTCCCCTCAGACGCTGCGCGCGAGCGCGGCCCCTCTGCGCAGCTGCCGGGGAGGCCTCGCCGCCCGGCTGACGCTGCAAAATGGCAGCCGGGGTCCCCTCCGCGCAGGCGCACCGCCGCCTGGCGGTCCCCCGCTGCTTCCCCCTCACACACGCTTCCCCCCCCCTCCCGCATCGAGTCCAGGCGTGAGGGGATCTTCCGCCGTCCCGCTTAGCCCCTCTACCCGCCCGGCTCGAGGGGAGGCTTCGTTCTTCGTCGGTTGTAGCTCTCCCCGCTCGGCGGCCCTGAGGGGAGTTACCTGCTGGGAGCGAGGCCGGCGGCGGGCGGCCCTGAGGAGGGGAGCCCTCGGCAACGCCCCGAGGGGAGGACGGGGAAGGGGGCTCCTACCCACGGAGGTTGTTAACAAATAATAACTCCCACTCGCCCGAGGCCCAGGTCACGGCTGTTTCGGAGGCGAGGACTGTGGAAGCGGGGTGCGGAGGGTTTTGCAGCGTTTGGCCTCTCCCGGCCGTGGCTGGGAGGGCAGCGAGTCTCCTTTGTGTGCTCGCTGTCCTGCTTCTCTGCCCCTAGTAACCTAGCTTTAGTGGCCGCCATCCCAACAGCTTGCTTAAACCGGTATTTTGGAGAGCCAGGCTGCCTGAAAGCCTGGGAGGTATTGTTGGAAGGGAGCAAAGTCTCTGTAAACTGCAGACCTTTGAGAGGCTGCGTGCTTGCTGTGCCCTGGCTGGTATTTAAGGAAACAACAGCAAACTTAGCAGTCAGACTTCTAGCAAGCGGGGATGTCATCTATTGCATTAATGCATTTTTCAGCAGTTGGTTATGTAAAACTTCCCAGCACTATCGTGCATGCTAAGAACAGTAAGTGTTTATTCATGGCTTGGCTCCCCTGCCAAAGGACGTTTAAGGTCTTTTGAAAATAAATTTTTCTTCTTGTTATTCCCAGAAATCGTTCTTAAATGAATCTTTGCAAAAATTTAAAAAACAAAAAACCCAACCGGAAACACTAAAACCACATGGCCTGGGGCCTTTGCTTAGAAGGAAAACTGGTTAAGCTGTCAAGGTTACAACCCATTAAAAAGACCATTTTACAGGCAAAAAATTAGGCAGCTTCAATTAGAATCTCTGTTTATGTAATTACCCTTTAAAAATATTAATTATATTTTGATATGTTTTAAAAGGGTATTAATTTTGCAATAATACGGTTATCCACCTACTATCCCAGATGATGAACATGATAGATAACCACAGTAAAGCAAGTGTGTGGAAAATAGTATATAACAAGAGCCAATTAGAAAAACTGTGTACTTTTATTTGGTTACACATGAAGTAGGTGACTATGTGACTGTGACAGGATCCCAAGCAGCGTTGTCTTTTACTTGTCACAAGCCTTGCTGAAGCTGATGGATGTGATAGCTGCTTTCCTTTCAGGCTAAAGGAGGGAACAAGAGAGTGGACAATTTCTTGGAAGAGAGTAACCTGGATGATGGCCTAACCTGGGGACTACTAATCAGAAAAAAAAATGCGGTAGGCTTAGGAAGCCTCGTGAGATGAAAATAGCAAAGGTGAGGAGAATGTTAAAGTACAGTGTATGCTTTCCTAGTTGTTCTTAGCAGAGCATCAGTTTATGGCCACTGTTTTTGTGGAAGGTGGTTGTTTTTGGTGTTGTTTTGTTAATCTGTTTAGATGTATGGTCTGTAATAAGTTTCTTTGTAGAAGGAATATCTTTATTGTGTTTATTTCTCAATTTTTTTGTTCCGGCATGCTTCTAATGATGCCATTCACCTGGATTACTGATAGCAGTATGTGTATTTTCCACATGCTGTACCCAATTCACTATTCTTTCTACTATATGGTGTAGTACTGCTGTATTTGGTACCTGATTTTTTCAAAGCGGGAATACTGTTGACAAGGATGGCCAATTTGACTTTGCCCTGCTGCATCATTTTCAGAGTCTGTTTGTACCACAGCATGTATTCAGCACTTTTTATAACTAGCTGAAGGCTTGTCTTTATGAACTCTAGTTTTCTGTCTTAGGAAAAGGCATGTTATGCCTCCAATTGAGTTGAGTGATAAACAGACGCATCTCTGAGATGGTCAGGCAAATACTGTGCTAGGTGGACCTTTGGTCTGAAGCAATAAGACTGTTCTTGGCAGCTAAAGGTCTCTGTTTCCTGCTAGTCCAAATACTGGAAAGAATGCTGTCTGAAAATAGACAAATTGCAAATAAGAGGCAGGGGTTCGATTTGCAGTTAGACATATGCCCGTATTAAAAATCTGTGTTAAAAGTAGCAAGAAAGGGAAAGCAAGGAGGCAATAAAAGAAGCGTTTGCAGACTAGCTGGGAGAGAATAAACAGAAACGAGCTTTTGAGGGAGGCAGAGCTCTAGTTGAAAGTGAGGTTTGGGAGTGCAGTCAAGAAAACTTCTTGTCATTTAATCCCACTGTGCTGGGCAAAACAAAGCTCTTTCTACAGGCTTTGTTAATAAACAGGACTGTATTCAAGACGCGTATGATTCTGTCACCAGTTTTTCCTTCAAACAGAAAGAATTCAGAAGTCTGTTGACTAACTATTTGGGTCGAAAGGGGGGAGCAATATTAAAGTGGTGTATACATTATAACAAGCTTGTGATTTCGCCGCGTCTCTCGCTTTGCTCCGTGACCTGTCAACGTCAGTTGGTATCCGTAGAAGTTGTGGCACGACGCTTGCAGATCGCTAAACCCAGTTAGGGCCCCCTGAGCAAACAAGGGCCTCTGTGTGGGCAGGGACCTGCCTTCAAGCCAAGCACATTGTAAGGCCTGGAGCCTGTTTTGTCTGATGAGCCATTTCTTTGCCTCCAGTTTCTAAAGCAATTGGTGGTTTAGGATTGCCAGATTTTAAAGTATAGGACTGCCACGTCTGTCCTGAAGCCCTGACGCCTCACTGTACTTCTGCTGTCACTTTTCCCTTCTGGACCCAACATCCCTGTGGGCTGCTGTGGTGGCTGAGGAAGGCAATGGCACCCTGCCCCAAGCAGCCTCCATCCCGTAACCTGTGGTCCTCACCAGCTCCACAGGCAGGTGCTTCGGCCACACAGGTTTTAAGGCATCAAAGCAAACCATGAGGGAGGAGGAAGCACAGATGGCAACGGGATTTCCCATCCTTCATACTCAGTTCCCATATTGCATTATAAAAGCATACAGCAAATATGGGGAAAGAGTGTATCTGATATGTTTTGAATATGGGATGCATGGAATAGATCCTGTGGTTGATGGTATACGTGGCAGCCCTGCTGACAGTATGGAGTCCAGCCCTTGTCTTGGCCATGGGGTCCCTGCGTGATCTGCTGCCTGGTAGGGAGGGCTGAGAATTTGTTACAGTCTCTATTTTCACACTTAGACTGAAGTTAAAGAACTCACCACCAAGGCATAATAAAAACTGAATCATGATTGCTTTTAATGAGAAGATTTAATGTAAGAACCATTACTGGCTGGAGCAGAAGCTGATTTGATTTTCCTTGACCTACCCTCTTCTTTTAAAGTCAATTTTTCAGTGCGTTGTCTGCTTACAGTTTTCATGTTCTTATTAGCTTCTCGGTTGTCCTCTCACAGATTACCTTCCCAAGATTTTTAAGTATCAGATTGCATATTTAGAGTCCCAATGCAAGGATAATTTTATTATTTCCTTTTACTGAGGTCTAAGTGGAAGAAGAGCGAGGTGTGGGGGGGTCGGCGTCTGGACGATGGCGTCTCTCACGGCATGGCACAGCAGGCTCAGGCCTGGGCAAGCGCCTTTGAGGTTTCAGGGTGCTGTCTGCTGCAGCCCCTTTGGATCAGCTCTGGGGTGGGTCGTGTTCTGTGGAAGAGCCTCTTACTCTGTCTGCCTTGCCTTCTGTCCCAGGGGACGGAGCAGAGCCAGAGTCAGTCCTCAGATCTAAACAAGCGGTTAGTTGTCATTCATGTGCGATGAGGTTTGATCCAAAGTATCGTTTGTTTTCAGTCTTTTGAAATATTTACCTCACCAAACCCGGCTGATGTTATATGTGCTAAATACCAAATTTTTACCTTTTTTTAATCCTGTTGAATGACAGTAGCTGGGAAGAAACTCAGACCATGGTGGGTTTTAAAGCATGTACAGCAGAGCTGGATTTGCTCAAATATACAAGAGGTGGGGAAAGTTACTCGAATAAAGCAAACTTCAGAAGAAAGAATGACTTTTCAGTCCAAGTGGGCACCCAAGGGAAACATAAAACAGTCTCAAGCAGCAGAATTTTTCATCTTAGATGTTTGAATACATTTCCCTCCTATAGCATATATAGTAAAGAGTAAGTAAATTGAATTTTTGGGTCATTATAAGTATAAAAAACCCAATGTTACTTAAGTCTTTTTAAAATGCAAATGTAATTAGGGAGGTAGTTATATAATCTGTTTAATATTATCTATTAAAATGTGCATATACATACTATGTTTTAAAACATACCTCATTAGGAAGCTGCAGCCTGTTAGTGTAATGATAATCTGAATGGTTATGTTTATTAATATTTTATAACTGATGTTTGTCTTTAGCAGCATAGTAATAATTCATTTTAAATATAATTGAATAGCAAGCTTTGACATAAAGTGGAACTTAATGTTGTTTTATGCAAACTTCTCCAAAATTAACCTTTGAATAACCAGATTTGAAATGACATGTATTTTCAGCCCATGTTTTGGGAAAATACATGGAAAAGTGTATGTAATATAACAGCTTAGAAGTTGGAAACAGAAGTGAATATTCCCATTTGTTGTTACCCTTGCCGCTTCTCCCAAAGCGTTGCTGAAGTCAGAGCGTGTTACTGTGCAGCTGTGAGGAAGATACCGAAAATGAAGACCTATTTTTAAGGTCACGTTCCCCATTTTTTGTTTCGGGGCTTGTGTTTCACAAAATAAAGCAAAGTCTGCCTTTACTGGTAGTGTTGCTCAAGCGATGCTCGCAGGCCTTTACTGACAGTACCCCCGTGCCTCTGCGGGCTGGCCGTGCTGCGGAGGGCCGGCCGCCATGCGGGCCTGAACCGAAGCACGCCGGGAGTTGTGTTTTTTAGCAGGCATGCTGGGACTGGGAGTTTTTCCGCTCTACTTCCCGTCTGCCATGGCCTCGAGTTTTGAGGCAGGATCCGTCTGGCGCCGATGTGTGTGGACGGTGAGTGCCAAAGCTCCTCGATGTGTGCTGGGGAGCAGAGCCCCCCTCGCCCCTCGCAGCTGCCCTCCGCTGCTGCGTGACCTCCGGCTGCTCCTGCCTGCTCCTGCCTGCTCCTGCCTGCTCTGCAGCCCTGCCGTCCCCATCAACCCGTAACCCTTGCAGTGGGGGAGAGCTGCCAGGGGGACTTTGTTCACGGCTTTCTGGGGGGGGTTTGCTTGGGGTAGCTGTGGTGGGAGACAGCCGTGTATTAAAAGTGGCCTTTGAGGCACGGCCTTGAGCTGTTTCTGTTACAGCGTGCATTGAAATACATGCTCCTTCCCTTATGTGTCTGAATTCCGTTGCATGGAGTTAATAGCACCTTTGATTGTTAGAAAGTATTTTTAAAACTTCTTAAAGTGGTCACAGCATTGATAACAGTTTCTTGACTGGAAATTAGCTTTTTAAACTATTTTATTATTTCATTATTTTAATTAGAGAATTCCAGTTGTCACTTTTGCTTGCTGGCTGGTTTTGATTTGTGATGTGCACGGGGTAATTTTGTCACATTAAAAAGTTATTTAAATCTGGTTTGGAAAGCAGTTAATAGGTCATCTACTGCTCATAGCTCTGTAGAAGTTTTATGTGTGCTTATTTCTGCACAAATGTAATGCGGCAACATCTCTCTGAAAAGGAGATAGCTTTTTTTTATTTAATATAGCAAAGTTATTTTGAAGTTTCTGACTTCCTTGAAGGTCTGTGTCATGCCATCAGCGGTTTTAGGCATTTAAACCCAATAATTTTATTTCTGAGAGCTCAGGCAGAACAATACTACAAATCTGTTATTGTTTGAGTACATCGCTTCTGAACTACACCAGTAAAAATGAGTTAGATGGTTGTAATTAATATATTTAATTAATTAATGAAAATAAAATATTAACATTAATATTTTTAAAATGAGTTAATGATGGTTAGCACTTGACCAAACAACAATGGGCCATGCTGATATGGAGCAATTCCAGTATCATCAGCAGACTTAGGTCTTTTAGAATTGAGTCTGCATGGGCCCCTGAGCAACTAAATCCAGGATTGTAGATGATGAGCTGGATTTGTGCCTTTTGCTGTGTTCCTGCTGAACGGAATATGATCCCTCTGCTACAGCTGGTTTTAGTCATTAGGGCAATCCATGAGGGGTGTCGTTGGCTTTCTGTAAATTAAAGCAGTCCTGAAGTTGCCGCTGTGGATTCAGTATCTCCTGCTGACTGGGGAATCTGAGGAAGGTGCAGAAGTAGAATAAAGGCCCTTCACTGCTTTTCTAGCTCTTCCAGTTCCTGTAGGTAGTAAAACAGACAGCCAGGCAAGCAAGATACAGTACTTGTTTTTACTGCATATTGCTCCTCCTTCATTGTGGATAAATGGATGAAAGTAAATAGGTGAGGATAATGGGTGAGTTGAGTAGTTCAAATCATAGTAATTTGTTAATGAAATGCCTGAAGATGCATGGAAGGTCTTGTCACTGATGAGTAAAAACTTTGAAGTGTATGTTTCAAGGAGACCCTCTTGCAAAAGTTTCATGCTCTCATTTTCTCTGAATCCACTTTTTTGTAAAAATCAGTAGACAGATGGGATTGTGACGCTGGCAGAGATACTAAGGAGTGCTTCTGTATTTGTTAAACCTTTTCTGCATGAGTAGTCCTAGAATACGAATTATTTCAATTTAGTCCTCTTGGTAGACCCTGGCACTTCAATATAAATTTTTACAGCACAGTAAGAATTCATAGCATAGTTTGCAATGTTGATGATATAAAATGAAGAGGAAAAGATCTTTCTTGGAGCAACAGTGATGCTAAGGGGAGCCTGTGTCCTGCAAAACTGTAGGCCAAGTGTCTCAGAAAAATACAGGGGTTGTTCTGGTAGTGTTCTAGTAGTAGGTATAATTTTGCACATAGTTCTGGATATTTCATACATTCTCTATATAGAATTCTGTACCTCTACTATAGATTTGTCTTCTGTCAGCAACTTTTTCTTTCGCCAGTAAGGCATGAAATGGTTGGATTTTTCCAATGAGACGCAAATGGCAAAGTGAAGCTGTTGTCTGTAAAGCCACATCTACAGTAGCTTTTTCACAGCATAAATAAACTGTTTGAGGAGGTGAGGGAAGAGACCTTTTCCAACCCTCAGTCAGTGCAATGGTGCTGATAAGAGTTTCTGTTTTAAACCAGGACTAAAACAGGAGTAGTTCTGTACATGACAGTTGCATTTGTGTTGGTGTAATAAAGAACAGGATTTGGGCTTGATACAGTTCTTGTGTTTGTTTGTTTGGGGTTTTTTAATAGAATGCTCTCTTTTTCTAGATAGTAACACTGGTCCATGTACTGTCTACTTCTGATTTCAGGTGGTGGAAAAATAAGAAACAAAATGAAACCTTTCCAAAGCGTCTGTCTTGTCAAGAGCCTGCTTGCCAATTGCTACTGTCACGGTCAACTTCACAGCTGTCTTTTCCCTCCTGTTGCAAAGAAGATAGGTTATGTGGTGGGACTGCACAACCGTGGATTTTGGAGGCCGAAGTCTTTATTGGACACAGCTAGATTCACTCTGTCTTTTAACAGTTGGCATAGGAAAAATCATCAGGATTCTCGAGCATTGTGGAAGCATGAGGCTGTGCAGAAGTATCTGGAGACTCTAAGCAAGGAATACCAGCAGGTTAGTCATCTGTTAAATGCTGACTCAATAAATGACTTTGAGCAAAGAACTCTGAGGAGAAGATGTGCCGATCTGTCACCCATTGCAGCTGCATTTCAAGAAATCAAAGAGGCTGAAAGAGAAGTTCAGGAGTTAGAAGCTATGTGCAGAGGTAAGGAGAACACATCTACTTACTTGTTTCAAAACAGTAGCTTTGCTTGCAAAAAACTTCATTGCCCAGCCTTTGAGGAAAGCTTTTAAATAAGTTAAGCCAGCCCTGGAGCACCGTCTGGTCCTGCCTGCTCCTGGGAGCTTGCGTGCTGCTAGGGCTTTCTGCATCCAGCCACATCCTGCCATTTTTCATCTCACCTCATTTCAGTTTGAGATCTTAATACAGCCAGCTTGGGAGAGTAGGGATTGTCTGGAATCTCAGGGCTATCCGTCTAGCAGAAATAGTTTGGAAATGTTTGTTTTAAAGTTGTTTTTTGATAGAACCAAGAACAGTGTGAAGTGAAGGAAAAAATTCAGCGAGCCTAATACATTTGATAGATGCAGACTTCACCCATGTTATTTAAAATGGGATTCCATATAGCCAGTTCATTGATACTTATTGAGCAAATTACATGAACTTTCATTAGGCCCTGAATTGTCAGCTTCCAATTTAAATGGCAAAAGCTAATATTTCTTTGAAAATATTTGAGGAGTCCTTCAAGGAATAAAAATTTATGGTTGTCTAAGAAGCTGCTGCTTTTCAATACTCTGCAACAGTAGAAGTTGGGGTAAAAAAGAATTAAAAATTGTCGCTGTTTTTGATACCATTCAGGAATAAGAAAGTACACAGGGAGTAAAAGAATTTACAAAATAAGTAACAGTGCAACATTTTGAGAAAAATAATTGTTAGAAGTGTGAGGAGGTGCACACAGTAGGAAAGAAAAAATGTCATTCATGCTGCTACACCGATACGTATTAAGCCAAGAGAGGGAAACATTGGCCTGGAGAGAATGGGGCTTACATTAAAGAAGTAAATCAAGGGAAAAGCAAAGGACAGGAGAAATGGCCAGCGGTGTAAATGGAGGAGGGTGAAAGTTTATGGTGCTTTTCAGAGAGAGAACCAAGGGGTGTTGACAAAACAGTAAAAGCCATATTGAAGTAAAGCTGGTAAAAACGTAACTTGTTTAGAAAGGTAGAAAACATTTGTATTCTTTAGTTTTAGAAATAAATAGATGTTTATGCTTTTGGAAAAAATGGTGGTTATTGAAAATGTTTTAATCCCCAGCCCTCTCAAGTTCTCTTCACTGGAGAAAGAGGAAGAGGAGTGAAGGTGAAGAGGGACAAAAATTTAACACTGAAAAAGAAATGTTCTTGGAAGAATTAGGAAGTATTAAGAAAACACTGGAAAAACCATACTTTAACTTAAAAAGGCAATTTTTGGATCAAGTAAATGTAATGAAGAATTTTTCTGGTTCCATAAGTTATGATGTGGATGAATGGAGTGAGTTCTAGTTGAAAGAAGGGAAAAGAAAAGAATGAGAGAAAATTACAGCCAAGAAGTTAATTAAATTGAGCCAAATTATTCTATCTGTACTGTTTATCATGTGGCCAAGTTAAAACACAGATGTTCCCTTCATTTGACTGCTCTTTGTTTTCCATTTAGCTCCCTAACTGACCCTCTTCTCTGTAGTACCTGAATTCCTCACATTTGCTATAGGATTTTATATTTGCAACACTCAGTGAAGCAGAAAAATACTATTTCCCTGTTTGCCACTGGTGATGTGAGTCATGGGGTAGATTAACTGAATTCTTAAAGGTCTGGTTTGCAGGGAGGTAGGAATGGGACCTACCTCCCTCCCAATTCAATCCTTTGAACCTTAAGCTCATTGGTTACCACCAGACCATTCTTTCATCTCTGCTGACAATAGTTAATTTGATACTGTTTATCTAACTAATCAGTGATGATGCTTTTTGGACCAGCTAGAAGCCTTTGATTCAGTACCAGCTTTGGGTTAGAGTTGTGACATACTGGTAGGGAAATTTATACAGTTCTTGCCTTATGTACAGGGGAAGCCATGTTCAAGTGTTGATCTGACATCTTTTGTTTAAGGAAAAAAACCCCAGAGCATAAATTAAAAACTGTGATACGGAGGAGCTGCTGCTGTCCTTGCCCAGTATACAGAGCGGTTCAACATCCCAGCCCATTTAGTTCTAAAGACTTGCTGCCGAGGCCACCAGTAAATGTGTGTGTGTGTGTGTGTGTGTTAGCTGCTGTGAACGGGAGCCGGGCTCCAGATGCCCAGAGATGTGGAGCCCGTGGTCCTTGCGCCTGCCTTTGAGCTACCCGATTCCTGCTGCAGAATCCAGAGCTCAGGCAACTGGTCACGCAAGGCGAGGAGATGCATTCAGCTGTTGAGTGTCCAGTTTTGTGCTGCATCTGAGGCAAACCTATGGTTTCCATGCTGGCCAGCAGGCATAAGACTTTCTCTTCTTCTTTGTTGCTTTCTTCCTCGCTCTCAGTCCCAGCTGTTCAAAGCTGTCTTCCCCCATTCCCCCATTTGTGCTGGTAATTGTCCGGTTGTAAATTAAGTCTAGTTCAATTTGGCATGGTAAAATACATATATTACATACAACCAGACCTGTTGTTTTCTTTTGGTGAGTTGAATTGCTTTACTTTCTGATGAGGTGAGTGACAGAGCCAATCCTCAGCTGGTAGAACAGTGGGAAGAAAGATGAAAAGGAGGGGGTGCTCCCTATTTTGGCAGTGGCAGCTTTTCCACTTGACTCCAAGTGTCTCCCAAGTTTCTTCTTAGTGTAAAATCTAATGCTAACTGATCAACATCTTTAATTACTGTAAACTGGAAGCCTCCGTAGCAGAAAAGGTTTGGAGGTTCTGCTAGCTTTACCTGAGAATGTTTCCTAGTCTGGTAGTAAGCTCTGAAATGTGGGAAGGGGCACTCTAATCACAGAATCGTCGAAGAGTTTAGTTTGAAGGAGACCTCTGAAGGTCATTTGGTCTGATGTCCTACTCAAAGCAGGACCAGTTAGAGCAAGTTGTCCAGAGCCTTGTCCAGTTGAGTTTGGAATATATCCAAGGATAGAGATCCTACAACCTCTCTGAGCCCCTGTTCCAGTGTCTGACCACCCTCAGGGTGAAAATGGTTTTCCTAATATCTAATTGGAATTTCCCATATTCCAGTTTATGTCTTCTTTTATCATGATATACAGAGTCTGTCTCCATCTTTTTGATGTCTTTCTGTTAGGTAGTTGTACACAACAATGAAACCTCCCCTCTGCCTGCTTTCCTTAAGGCTGAACAGAGTTTTCTCAGTCTCTTCTCATATGTCCTTCGCTCCAGCCCTTGACTGGGTGGTGGTTCTCAACTCACTCCAGTATTTCTATGCCTTTCTTGTACTGGGGAGCTCAAAAATAGACATGGTACTCCAGATTGTGGTGTCACATGCTGAAAAGAGGGGAAGGGAATCTCCTTAAGCAAAGCAAAGTGTTAAAGGATGCCTCCCACATTCTGATGATTTGCATCCATAACTCCCACATCTCATTGATCTCTTGAATAGCGGGAGACAGAGGGTTAGAAACCTCATTATTATCATCATACCTATATTTGTAATGCTCATCTTAATGAGTTGGCTACAAATTGTTGAGTATGTGGGTGTTTCTGGGCAAGTCTAGAAACAAAAAATTTCGTTGCATGAAAAATTGTAATAAGGGAAACTGAGGCACTTCTTGTCTCCAGGCATGTTTTTGATGTATTTTGTCAAATCCGTTTGTGGATTTACCCCTGGACTGTCAATCTGTGTGACATAAGCATCATTATAACTGAGAGTGAGTAACTGTCAGGTGGGACTGGGTGGGACTGGCATCTGTTTGATGCAGACTTTGAGCCATAAGCTGGAGATTGAGAGGCAATATATCTGCTACGCCTTCCAGCACCCCTGAAAAATATGATCATTGAGTTAGCAATATGCATCCTGGCTTGGGCTGCTCTTATTTGATATTTCATGCTGGCAAAATGCAACTGCAAGCTTTTATGTGCTGCAACGCATGTGTTTGGACAGCTGTATTACAGTTTGCTCTAAGCTGGGTGAGATTGGCTAACATCTATTCCTGTTGTCATAATTTAGAGCTGGACAGCAGAGATGAGAAACAACTTCTAGAGCTTGCCTTAGAAGAGAAGGAAACCCTGGATAAAAAAATCAACATGTTGTGCAGAAAGGTGAGCCTGAGGTAAAATTATACCGCTTTGTAAATAAAGATGTCAGAAAAATGTTCCTTTGTGATTTTACCAATAGAGACTGACACTTGCGTTTAATGAAACAGAAGTCCAGCTTCTGTATTCTCCCTGAAAAGAAGTGGCAACATTAATTATTAGTAAGCTTCTTGCTGACAATTGTGTCTTAGAAGCTTATTATTTTAGTCATTTTTGCTTGCTTGCTTGTCTGTCTACAGATGCTGAAGGGGATTAAAAAAAATGGTGAGTCTGTGCTATTGAGACCTGACATGACATCCTAGTAACTGTTTGTGGCAGCGGAGCATGCATTCTTGAAAGATTTCTGATTGGAACTTGCAGTCTTTCATTTTCTCTTCAGCTGACAGCACCCCATGAGTGGGGAAATTAATTATAAGCAGAGGAACTGAAACGATTCAGTGGAGAGTTCTATGTTTGGGCTTATTTCTATGTTCAGATTGAAATAATATGAAATGGGACTTTCTGAAAAATAAGATTAATGTAAAGATTGGCTGGGTTATAGCTAATAACTTTGTGTTCATAGGTAGTTGGGGCAGGAGTGGGTGACCTGGCACCTGACTTTGCAGGATCGAATTTTCAGCTAGCTTTCCTGTGGATGCACCAGCATATCCCATTTCCACACTGACTGCACTGAGTTGCAATGGCCCTTGGACAGTTTTTAGTCCTGCTTACTAGTTTGCCAAAAGAATCAGTGGTTGTGTGCGCTCAAGCTGTGGCAATTGTGAAGGCTGGTTGTAAATTTGATTAAGAGGAGATACAGAGTCATGAAGGAGATAATTACATTCTTTTTTTTTTTTTCCCCTTTTCAGCTTTTCCAGCTTCTAGTGCCAAAGGAAAAATATGATAGAAGTCATGTCATATTAGAAGTGACAGCTGGCAGAACAACTGGAGGTCAGCGAAGTCCCCACAGTAAAGATTACTTCAAACCTCCATCCAACTTTATTAAACCTCTTACGGGTTATTCTTAATGCCTTTTTATACTTTAATGGTATAAATTAATACTTTCTAAAGAAGAGTATTAATCTAATGACTGTGGTTAGAGTTGCAGCTAAATCTAAAAACTGGTGGCTGCCATTTTGTGAACTGCTATTTATGTTGTAGTGCCTTTATATTTTTAGGAGACATCTGCCAACAGTTCACTAAAGAAATGTTTGAGATGTACCAGAACTATGCAGACTATAAATGTTGGACCTTTGACATTGTGAACTATATGCCGGCTGAGATAGGTACAGTAGTTCTTCAGACATTCCACCAAGACAATGAAATTAAAAGCAGTGTTTCTGTGCTATATTTGTCACACGTTATTTGTCTCTCTAGGTGGGTTGCATCATGCCGCTGCTCATATTTCGGGAGATGATGTCTACAGGCATCTGAAATATGAAGGAGGGACTCATCGAGTTCAGCGAATCCCTGAGACGGGCCTATCATCAAGAATGCAGCGTATTCACACGGGGACAATGTCAGTTATTGTCCTCCCTCAGCCAGAGGAGGTAAACTAACTGTTAATCAGGGTGGTAAGGCGGTGTATCCCTGCTCACCCATTTTAGCATTGGAGTAGGTATTATTTAAAACTATGTTACTGTTACTGTTTTGGGATTTTATTGATACCCAAGTGCTTTTGTGCAAGTCCCAGTAAGTGAACCACAAGTTCTCTGACTCTGGAAGGCGATAGTCCTTGGCTCTGTAGCTTACATGCTTAAATGGGTCATCAGAAGCAACTTTGCAGACATTTGCTATTGCCTGAAATAGCATGTAAATCAATGATTGTTTCAATGAGTATTCCAGCCCCAACACTCACAAAGCTGACTGCTATGAGTATGCCAATTTTGAATTACTTCATGTATTAAGACAGCAAATATATCCAAGAAAATATTCAGTGTTGCATAGTAATGTGATTATGCAGGTCCTTTTGATTTTTTTTTTGTTTCATTTAAATTATTGGTGCCCTTCTCTGTTAAATCAAGGACAGTCTGCTCTGAATGTGAATGAGTGGGTGTGGTGGCTAGTCTTTCTGAGGTCTCACTGATACCGACAGTTCTCACTTAAACCAGCAATTTACACACAAAATAAACAAAACCATATCCTGTAGGCTTTCCCTGCAAGTTCTTCTGCTTCCTTGTAATGCTTTCCTTCCAACATTGATCAGATCTGAGTGTTCCTTTCCTATCCACTGAGCTCAAACTATGGTCCAGGTCATCATGGACACATAGCCTTATTTGGATCTGGATACACCCAGTTTTTCCTCAGTTAGATGTTTTTAAGCACTGTTGCAAGAATCATTCAGGCTTGACTCATGAACAAGATCCTTGCATTGCTGTTTAGAAGTAGTTTTTTATTATTGGCTTATTTCTTAGTCTCCCTGCCAAAGCCAGTGGTTTTACAAAAAGTTGTTGATTTTGTTTTGTTTCACACACACGCATACCTTGTTTTGTCAAGGACCTGGAGTGAGAGTTTGAAAAAATAAGTGAAATATTTAAAGCATCACTTGCTTTGCAGGATATTTGACATTGCATTTTTTTAAAGTATGATAATTATAGCTGTTACTCAGGAACAGTTGTAAAGGAGCAATTTTTTGAGAAGGTTTTTTTTTTTTACACTGAGTATCATTAACATTCAGAATATTTTTAGAATGAGCAGAAAGTAGTAATTTTCTTTGATTCTAGGTTGATGTTAAAGTGGATCCCAAAGATTTGCGTATAGATACATTCAGGGCCAAAGGAGCAGGAGGGCAACATGTTAACAAAACTGATAGCGCTGTGAGAATTGTACACCTTCCCACTGGTAAGTCTGGCTGTATTTCGTACTTCTAATCACCCTGCATCTGTATCCTGAAGAGAAAGCTTGTGATCCTGCAAGTTGTCTCTTAGAGTGAGTTTGCAGAGTTGGGCCTTATACCAAAAAAAAGGACGTAGCCCCTTCTTGTTCTGCCCCTCTTCTAGCAAGGCAACGTGTGAGAAAAGGAGCATGTACCAGTGGCACAATGGTCAGCATGTTGCTATTATCTATGCTATTATCCAGTTTTGTCATCAGAGGGAGTGTTTAATGCATACACTATCTTTGAAGGATGAAAGAACAAATGGAGGGTGACAGGGATGGGATGGAAGACGTAAATAATTCATGCTGTGTGCTCTGTACCTTCGGGAATAATGGCCATTGGCAATCGAGGGTGCGCTTTGCCTAGCTGGAAGCTTCGTAGTTACAAGACTGAGAAAAAAGGAGATTAGAAGATTCTCAGTACTAGATAATGCTATCATATGTTGAATAGAAGGAAAACGTATCTTGATGGGAAGGTAGTGTATATACTGGACCACTCTGTCTGTCTCAGGATTTGTTTTTATTGAAATTCAGTGGGCTTCTGTCTGTCCAGATGCAGAATCTCTTTAGGCACAGGAAATTCCAGTAGTGACCTGAAAACAGCTGTTTCCTATATGCCTTTTTATTTCAGAAATCAAATGAGAAGTAAAAATAAATACTAAATTTATTTTAAATACCTTTATTTTACTTCATTTCATTATTCATACTTAAGCTCAAGACTCTCCTTCTCTGCTACAATAATGAATTTTCCAGTCTCCAAGAGCTTATCTAGACTAAGACTTTAAAAACTTGTGTTATGCTGTTTAAACATGCTTCTGTAGACTGTGCAAATTACATTTTTAACATGTGATAGCTGATTGGAGCAAACCCGTTTTCTGGGGGCAATGTCAGAAACTCGTTTGCTTCATGAAATTTTAAAATATCCCTGACTTTTCTGTAGCACTGAACAAAGCCCCTGGTGCAGCTGTGAAGACTTTAAAAACATATTAATGGTTCTGGCCAGTGTGTTAAAATGGCTTTTTATCTTACAACTGAAAGGCTCTACAAACCAGCACTCTAGAAGGTTTCATTTGCCTAATGTGTTAGAATTAATTTAGCTTGTTTGTTCTTTGTTATAATGGGCTTTTGATCTGAGCTGTCTTGAATCCCTCTGTGAAGGACTAGCAGTTGAGTGCCAGCAGGAGCGATCACAGCAGTTGAACAAGGAAATAGCTCTGCGGACACTAAGAGCTAAGCTGTACCAGCAGATCATTGAAAAACAACTAAGTCAAGAGCAGAGTGCCAGAAAACTGCAGGTGAGAACACGCGATTGCTGGAATTTGGAGAGGGTGCTATGTTGTAGATTTGTTTCTGACCTTTTTGAGTGACAGTGAGAGAGCAAGTGAGTGTGTGTGTCTAACCAGCTGTGCTTACAAAGGAGAATCTTGTATTTTAAAATGCTAAGTCTGTTTTTTACTTATCCCAGTTCAACACTAGTGTAGACTTCTCAGGCAATGAAAAAAGACATCAACTATAGCTGGAAAGAAAGGAGTCAAAAGACTAGCTGGAATTGTCCAAAAGGCAGCACTCAACGTCATGTATTGAATCCCCCTGTTAGGGCCAGAGTTACACAAATAGACCATCAGTAAAAAGTTACTTTCCATGAAAACTAGGATTAGAAGTTCTCAAAGTTGTATTTTAACCTGTTTCTAAACCAGAGTATTTGTAAGATCATAGAGAGCTTTTGAAAGAAACAAGTATATAAACAATCCTGCCACTTCACAGTCAGGTAGCAGTTTATCTGGTACGGTTTAGGTAACCTTTTAAGGAAGAAACAGCTTCCATGAAAGTTACCTCAAGTTACACTGCAAAGTGTGCTTTTCTCTTGAAATGTGCAATCATTCTTTTCCCATTCTTTGACTATTTTCCCATTTGTAGTGCAAACTTCAACAGTGATCAACAGGAATAAAAATACTTGAGAAATACAGAATTATTCAGTACTCCAAAGTTTCCAGCTTAGCTATTTAATCACTAATTTCAGGTTGCATTTAAGTGTATTGTTCCTGCAGATTATTAACCCAGTCATAGTAAGTGGTGAGCCATTTATCTTTTGTTATTAATTTTAGCTTGAGAGCTTTCAAAGCTGCATAAAGGACTTAGATGTACATTTATATGAATACTACAGAAAACCAGGCAAAAGTAAATTACCTTTCCTAGTGTTTCAGAATATATTCAATAAATTCCTTGTTTTGAAATACACATGTGGGTGCAGATAAATTTTCAAAAAAGCCCATGGAAGCAGACACCCATTTCTCTAAGCAGTTTTTAGCATTTAGTTCTCCATTTTAATAAAGAGTTTAACCACACAATGCTACAAATGCTACATTTGGAGTTCTGTTTTAAAACTTAGAATTGCTTGCACTCTTACGCTTTACCACTAGAGGACTACTCTTCATATTCTCAATTTACTCCTCTTTCAGTGCTAATTTCTGACAGCCAAACATTAGTGGAACTGCTTTGCCACGCGTTGACTGTGCTGCTTCTGTTATTAATGGTGCCTACTGTCATTATTTTTTGTGGGAGCTACAACCCCCCAAAAAAGAAAAACACTCTTACATTTTTGAACTAAGGGCATGTATAGATGTATCTCTTGCCTTACATGACTTTTAAGAGTTACGTAATTCTTCCAGCTACAGAGCTGGAACAGAAGTGTACTGGAGGATGTTAAAACGTGGTCTGTGATACAGAATCACAAATAATACAGTTTAGTAGTGCCACAACATTTAAAAAAACCCATATGCTAAGCCAGTGGCTGCTGGGTTTGTAGGTGCAACAGGCTGATCCATTCAAGTTTATTCTGTTTTAGAGTAGTATTTGATATTTTTTTAAAGCTTAACATAGAATTTGGGTTTTGCTGCTTCACTACAGTTGGGAACTAGAGCCCAGTCAGAGAGAATTCGTACTTACAACTTCACCCAGGACAGAGTCACTGACCATAGGATCTCGTATGATGCACGCAATATCAAGGTAATGGTTGCTTACAAGAGTTTTTAAAGTTAGATACTTATGTGTACCATAAGAAGAAAAAATTAACTTAGTGAAAACAATTTAATATATATGAGGAAATCAGCCAGTTGTGCTCTGACAGAACGTCGTAGATGTAGAAACCTTAAACTTTCTTTTCTGCCTTGTTGTAGGGGAGTGTTAAAGGTGACTGGCATGGGATATAACTCACTGGCCTACTTCTCTGTGTATTTTTTCTCCTACTATATGAGTGAAAAATGATCAAGAGTGTAGTCCTCATTCGTGAACTCCGTGAGTCCCTTGGCCAAAATGGACAAGTGAAATTTGAGATTCCTGAAGCTTAGTACAGCCAAAAGAAAAACCTGACAAAAAGGACTTTTTTTACTTAAGCCAAGTCTTTCCTTCTCCCTTCAATGCTGGAGTGAAGAAAAACTTTTCTTTATGTTTGCCTCACAAACCCGCAGTTAAAAGAAACTGAATCTGAATGCTTTCATTTTAAGATTACCTGATATTTTATTTCTGAGTGAATCTCTACATATGGCTTGAATCTTATTTATTTATTGTTTTTTTAACAGGGAAACAGATTTTTGTGTATTAAATTTATGGAAAATATTTTGAATTTTAGGCCAAAATTTAGGGTGATCCTTCACTGTTTTGGCTTAGGTATCCAGTTTACTGCAAGTGCTGTTGCATAAGAAGCAACACTTTTCAAACTGTACCCACAGACATCCTGGGTAACTTCAGAGAACACAGGACATGCTGAATATGGAATGGTTCCTATTTAATGGAGTGGGGAGCAGGTACACAGATACCATGGTGGAGGAGAACGGGAAGAAGTTCCATGACTGTACAAAAATGACTTTTGTTAGTCAAGCTTTTCAGTTACTTAGTGTTGGGAACCTGTTACTTTGCTTGAGTGAAACTGAAACCATAAACTGCCTAAAAAAAGTTAGTTAAGCTTTGCTTGCAAAACAAACTAGTTCTTGGCCTGAGCAACAGTATTTGAATTAGATCCTTCAATCCTCGATTGTTCTTGTTAGGGGATTTTCATGTGAATGCATGGGTTACGTGAAAGCATGACAGGAAGGCACCAGTAGCTCCTTTTGCTGCTGCCAGAATCACCGTGCTTTGCACAGGCAGGCAGCAGAAGCCCTGCTGCTGTGCACCTCGCCAGGTTGCTTTCACACGGGGGAGCCACAAAGACGAGCGAGTGGATGCACTAGGATAAGACTCCAGGCAAAGTGCATTCCAGGAGCTCCTCATTTGAGTAGTCAGCATTTCAGAATAACACTGATGTAACAGTCTGCTGTCTGCTTTTTTGTCTGTTGTTATTTTTTTCGTAGGAAATTCTAAGTGGGAAAGAAGCACTGGATAAGTTAATCAACAGACTACTGGAGTTTGCAGAGATAGAGGCTGTCACCGAATATCTAGAAAATTTGCAGGCTTTAGAAGGAGGAGACTGCTGAAGACCTTGCGTAGAGTTAAAGCAGAAATGTTGTGTTTGGTAACAAAATAAAATGGATGCATTTGTTAGATGATAGAGTGATTAAAATCTATGCCTCTGTTTTTCAGTGTGTGATACTACTCTGTTTTATATTTTGGTGCAAATGGGTTGAAGTTATTACAGGAGCCCTAGCAGAAAAGAACAAGCTTGGAGTACTGTGTGCACGCACCTTCTGTCTTGGCAGCATGGCTTGTTAAGCCGGTCCTTCTCTTGACCGAATTGCAGCTGGAAGGATACAGAATCATGGCGATGGAGCAGAAGAAATACCACAGAGTGCAAGTTTTGTTTTGGGGATGGGAGATGTTCCTCTCCAGGTGAAAGAACCTAAGCTCCCCAAACACAGTCTAGGATCAGGCCTCATGAATACCAGTTATTTTTATTCACTGATGGAGTGAGCTTCCTAAATGTAGTCCCTTAAAAATAACTCTGTATTATGATGCTTTATTTTTTTTGAGTGAATATACAAAAGCAAAGGGAGAGATCTCGGGCAAGGGGCCAGAATCTTGAGAAAGAAGCCTGTCAGCTTTCTTCCAGCCATTCTTGGGTAAGCTTAGGGTGGGTCTGGACCAGACGCTGCGGTGGAGTGTAAAAGTACATGTTCTAGTTTCAGATTAAGTTGATGAGAGTCTGGAAGGAGTTTAGCAGTGATAACAGGCAGCTCCCTGCTTCTTGGCAGAGAAACAAGTTCATAATGTAGATGCATTTTAGCAAATCAGGTAGCTCTGGAATTCAGTTTCTGCCTTGATGTCTTTGGGGATGCGTGCCTGTCCCCGAGGGCAATCCAGATGTCTATAGAGCACACTCGGCTTTAATAGGACTTGCGTTCGTATTTTCACCTAAGCGCATGTTGTGCAGTATGCCGACAGGCACGTGTGCGTAGGCAGCCAGTAGTCGTATGCAGCGATTCAGGAATACTCACATGTTTTAACACCACACAAAAACATGCAAGTGCTCTGCTGAACTGGGTTGACTTGCTAGATCACGGTGTTCTCTTTTCGTCCTGCTCTCCCCAGGTTATGCTATAAAGCTGCTCTGCACAATCTTTTGCATGTGAGGAATCAATTCATTGTTACGATTTAAATTACGCCTTGTGGTTGATCTGTATTTACACATTTACTTTGTAATCATGAATGATACAGGACTGAGAAAATGTCAGTTATTTTAAGAAAAAGAATTATTTCAATGCTGAGTTCTTCAAAATGGTGTTTTTACTACTGCATATATAACAGTTTTAACTTTATTCAGCTATATTAAGAAAGAATTTGTACCGGGAAGAAAGCAGGAAAACTATGTTCAGTTTCTCAGTTCTGGAATTATTTTTCACTTCTTTTGTGTGTTTGCACATTCTTATCAGCAAGCTTTGTCTGACAATTTTTGACTTGCTTCCAGCACTTTAATGACGAAAGCTTTTGTTTTTCAGTTGTTTTATTTTTTTAATGTATAGCTCTGTAAGTCAATCAGGAAACATATTACTATGTGACTTAAGAGTCATTCGCACACTTGAACTTCGACTACTTGCAGTAAGCCGTTCAGAAAAAAAAGACCTCCAGGAAGATACGCAACTCAGCTTATGCCTGTGCAGTGCTGACAGACTGGCAGTAACTAATATGGTCGGCTGTAAGAGGAGAGTATCCGGTTAACGTGCTTATCCAATTACCATGCTCACTTTCGTGATGCAAACCAATTTATTTTATTAATTACATACCTTGAACAATCTTAGAAACTTCTTACAAAGTACGCCTTTTAAATAATCAGAGTGTACTTCTAGGCTTAATTAATGCCTGTGAAGTTCTTCACTGTGATAAACTATTGAAACACTTAAAAAATGAGCCTCACTTACATTACTGGAAGAAAAATGGTCATGTTTTGACTGCAGGACCTTAGGGATATTTGCAACAAAGTTAATTTTCTGCAGCTCTTCTTTGTTGCTGATGGTGTTGTGCAGTGATGAGAAAGGGGAAAGCAGAAGGCAGCTCCCCTTGATTTTAGATGTCCCAATGCAGGCATTGAAATTTAGCAGCTCAATCCCTTCTCCCAGCCTGTTCCAGGGCATTCTGAAGGATCTTTCTCTTATTAAGCTTATCCTGCAGTTGCTCATACCTGTATATGAAAGCAAGATGCGGCTATGCTCAAGTTATGATAGAGAATTTCATACAGAGCAGACCCCCTTCTACTGGAGGTCATTGCCCACAGCACTCTGTTTTAGTAAAACCAGATATAGTTGCTTCTCCTCCTTGACAAAACATTATTTAAAGCTGTTTTCTCCTAACTTACAAGATATTATTTTAAGCCATATTTTATTCCAAGTTCTTCCACCCCTGTCTTTTTGTGGGATGTAAGAGCGGAGAGATTGTGGTGGGGTTTGGCCGTGTGCTGGCATTTGTCCTCACGAGAAGGATGTGGAGAATAACGATGCCATCTCTGAGGCATTTTCAGGATGGAATACTCTGAACTTGGGCTTTTCAGTTCCTACAAGCAACCCTGATTTTCAGCAGTGAAACCAGTAGCAGGAAAAATTACAATAACAAAGCACAGGGAGGAAAAGGAAAAGGAAAAGGAAAGCGGCTCCTTGGAAGGCAGCGAACAGCCCCTGGGGACAGCACAAGTGGTGGTGGGAGAGCAGAGCAAGAACAGGTTCATCTGGTAGGAACAGCCTTCTCCTGCAGCTTCGTAGTGTGTTGGCGCACAGAACACAGAGAACAAAATAGCACCTGTCTGCCGGGCTTCCCCTCATGATCATCGGTGTGCGTAACTGGGACCTGACGCGTGGATGTGATGTTGCAGCTGGTGCAAGGCACCAACTTCATCTCTCTTCAGCTCCCGGTGATTGACGTGAAACGTAGTTCCTGGATCTCTTTCATTTCCCTGCTGAGGTCTCGTGCGGCAGCGCCTCACCCAGCAAAGAAGGAAGCGAGACAAAAGCTGAGCCTGGAAGTAGCTGCTCTTATGACCGCGGAAAGATGGATGCTTACCCTCTGCGTAAGAACAGCCCTGGTGCCTTACCTTGATTACTTTCATTTAATCATCAGCAGAATGCACAAGGGGATGTCTCGGAACTCCTGGAACTGCAGATGAATTTATTCACTGGAAGTAGCAAGCTGCTTGTTCTCATTTAGCTAAAAGGAAGAAATAACCAAACGCTGTTAGCAATGAAACATGTTTCCTAGTCTGGCAGAACTGTTTGCCTGGATCATACTTTATTTTTTTCTAGCTGCTTAGTACAGCTGAATGGTTTTTTCACTTTCTGTGAAAAAAGTTGCCAAAAGATCACATTGACAAGAAGATTTTTTTCAGTAAAAGAAATGTTATGATATAATTTACATGCACTCCCCACCTTTTAAAAGTGTGTATCTTTAACTCTCAGGGCATTGCTCATCATTCTTAAGACCAGCAAATCTGAAGAGTACTGAATCACAATCTGTTACCATCAGAAAGTTTATATATTCAGCGATATTCTGAATGTTACTAAATAGTAACTACAACAAACCTTCCCTGAACTCTGTTAAGAATTTTAAAATTAACAATTTTAACCCAGCTCATTTGTTACTCATAATTGACACACAGAATAAAACAATTTCCAGTAACTGCTTAATGCGCTGCTGGAAGGCACCCAGACACTATCCCGGCACAAAATAAAAGTATTTCTTTTAAGAAGCATTTCTGTATTTACATACCTATTTCGATTTACATTTACCCTGGGCCCCATTTTTAACAGAACATATGCCCATAAATCTCTGGGGTTGTCCTAAACCCCTTGAACAGACGAACAACAGTAATACAGATTGTTCAGATGAAAGCTTTATTTGGTATTTTCATATAAACTCCACTTCAAGAGCTTGCAATATTTTGTAATTGCAACTGAGAAGTTGTTAAAGAGAAACCAGCTGTTTTACTTTGCAGACGATACGTACAAACTAAAACAAGCGCTTTTCTATCACCCCACTGTTCTTCACTGTATCTTTAGTTAAGCAAGCCATGAAAATCCACTGTCTTCAGCCCGTGGTCTGTGTAATGCTGCCTGCTGGTTTTTAACATTGGCTATTTCTGCTCTTACAAGTAAAATCAAATCTGCATTTGCTGACATTCTCTGGGAATCCTCTTGGGCAAGTTTAGCCTTTTCCAGCTTATTATTTGCAACACTTTTTGCTTTGTACAGAAACTTTTATTCAAGCTATATCCCAGAACGTTTCACAAAGCTAGATTTGTTAATCGCACAAACGGTTAACACGATTTCTAAGTTAAATAATTCAGCAGGTAGAAGGTAAGAGGACTTAAGAGGTAGATACAAGAGAGACTGGAGAGATACGGCTGACAAAACACAACCAAAGGGTTGCCACAGCAGATAGCAGCAGGTATACAGCCAGCTTTTGTACCAACAAGTGCAAGGATTTAAGGGGCTGTAAACCCCGTAGGAGGAACGGGATGAAATCTGTCTCAGGAAAACAAATTATCAAGAAAATCAAAAGAGCACATGTAGTCAGTCTTGAAATAGCTTGTGTGTTGTTTGAAAATAGGTAAGGTTGTACTTCTGCAGGGTGTGATGCAAACAGGCAGCAGAAGCGCTCGGCATAAGCTGGGATCTGGAGACACGGTGGCCTACATAAGACAACGTGAAGCTTTCTGAAGATCGCAGTAGAGCAGGGGATAAGGGGAAGGTGGATGCTAGAAACGCGGCACAGCGGTGATACGTAGATTTGCATATATAGGAATGCTGGAGGAAGACGGTTTGAGGAAGACACCAATAATAAGAAAAGTACTAAAAAGGGGAGGCACAACTCAAAAAGCAAATCAAGGAAACCAAGCAGCATGAAATAGTTTTTTACTCCCTTTCTGAGATGCCAAAATATGCACTGAAATAACACCGGGGGGCAGGGGGAATGTTTTTATACATGCACAGGTTAGTGAATTTAACTCAGATCCATGTCAGGACCAGCCCTCCCACCTTTTAAATTTGAATATTGGGATTGGATGATGCTGCAGCACAGATTGTCTATGAGGATCAAACAAAAAACAAACTTACCCTATTGGGAAAGTCTGGATTTCAATCTACAAATTCCCAGATGAAGGGTTAAAATTTGGCTTAGCCTAAATAGGAACAAGGATTATTCTATAACCTGGGTCAAACTGAGCACATCTCTGCACAGCCCCTGGCATAACAAATGCCCAACAAAATAATTTTCTTTTTTAGTATATGCAATATGTTTGCCTCTAAAAGCATCACCAGCTTAAGGCAGGCCCTACTGTAAAAACACGCACACCAAAGATAAGCGCCCTGTACTGCAACGCTCCTTCTAAACAGACCAGAGAGGTGAAAGATGAGGCAAGGAAACAAAAATACAGAGCAGTGACTTGACTTGCTCAAAATCACACAAAAGAAATCATCATCAGAAATTGCAGTGACTCCCCCTTTCTCTCCAACTCTTCTCACGTTGCTAATAACGTCTGTGACAGCCTATAAAACCAAGGATTGTAGTCCTCACTCAAGGAGCTTGCAATAAAAGCAGGCAAGCAGATAAAAACATGCTGCATGATAGAAAATGGATTAGTCAGAAAACAAAGCACTCTTCTTCTGAAAACACTCTTCTTCTGAAACAGTAAAAGGAACATTCCTTTGTCAAAAGCCAGTGCAGCCCAAGGAAGGATTAGCAGATGAGGAGTGTAACTGTGGCAATACCTAGAGGATTCCTACGGCAAATTCCAAAGGCAGAAGATTCTGCAAGGAGATAGCACAGAAGGGAGAGAGATCTGTGCAGAACAGATGTCCTGGAAAAGCAGCATCTGCCATAAATCCCACACAAGACAGTATTTTTGTATAGAAGAGAGAAATATTTGGTTTAGATACACAATAAGGAAATTGAATGACAGCATGGTGCAAAATTAAACAGTGGCTTTGGCTATATCAAATTTGATTCAACTGGCACTTATAATTTACACTTAAGGACAAAGAATAAATTGGTCTCTCCTCAAACTGACTTTCAGCAGTAATGGGGAGCGAAGCGCTGTATTTCTTTGTGAAATGCAGGCTTTAGAGGTCACATCAGCAAAAGCAAGTGTATGGTATTTAAACCAGCTTTACTAGCAGTGAACAAAGAAAACATTTAATCTTTTTTCCTAATGTAAATACTTGTTTTGGTTTGTCTGTTAAACACAGTACGTGACAAAGATATTTGGTTCATATTACAACTAACAGCAGCTCCTCAAGGAAACAAGTTTGGAACACTTTTATTTTCAGATGTTTTTAAACATCTGCTCAAGCAATTTAGTTACAGGTATCTTAAATCACTGCCTATTACCACTTCAATGTGACAAAACATTTTTAAGGAAACATGGGCTCACTTAAAAGAGGAAGGGTGTCCTCCTCACAGGATATTAAAGGTGGAGCCTACACAAAAACTCTACTACTGTGGAAAACTGTACTAATAGACAATAAAATCATTTTACAGATATCATAAAGAAATGAATATACTTTAGGCTTGGAGTAAAAGCAGCAGGACAAGTACAGCAGCACAAAACACATAAGTGCTTGAAAGGAAAGCACGATCAGCTGTTAACTCAGCAGCTGGCAATGGCAAAGGAGCAGAAAGAGCTAGTTGTACTGGTAAATCACAGGGCACCCATGGCAGGCAGCATGATGCAGTCATGTGAAAGGCAGATGTGGTTTAGGGACGTATCAAAAGTTATTTCCAATACGCTAAGGAAGTATTAGTGACATCACACGTGGCCTTAATCTCCCTTGAACATAGAGCCTAGGCAAACTCAGGCTGGAATGGGTGAAGAGAAGTGCTGGGGGAGCACTGAAGGTCCTGTCACACAGGACGCTTTGTGTGATTCAGAAAAGACGCGATGGATTCAAGAGGAAGAAGAGCTACTTAGCTGAAGAGCAATACATGTGTTAGTTGGGAGGACGTGAGTGTAAACTGGTCGCAAACACACGGAGGCTTCAAGTTTGAGCAGGCTCCTAGCTGCTGGAGTAATGTTCAAATAAGACTAAGAACAAAACCTGAAAAATCTGCTTTTTAAGAAACCTGACAACCTCTCCTCAGTAGAAAGGACATTTCTGTCCTAGCCCAGCATGTGAGGTCTTTCATATGGAGAACATGTTGTACATTCCTGCATCTATGACTGTGAGAGCATCCAGCACACATCCTGCATCTCTAAATGACAATCCAGGGCTAGATATTACAGGAAACTTGCAAATTTCTCAAAACAAACATCAGAAGAAATACAACCACCCTGATGAAGCCAAAGAAACACATGGGATTAAACACAATACTTAATTCTCTTCTACACACAGAGAAAACATTGCAGAAAAGAAAAAAGGACTTCAGCTTCCTTTGTAACACATGATAAACCAGATGTCCTGGCTTGTACTCCTTTCTCTGCTGATCTGACAGGTTAACAGTAGTTTTCTCAATGAAGTTCAAGCTCAGCAGTAACCAAGTCCATTTTGCTGTAGCTGGACTCTGACAACTGTCTTAACTGCACCCTTTGTTTTTGACTGAGACTCTCCTGAACGAAACACTGTGAGCTTTAGAAATAGAGACGTATTTTTTAATGGGTTCATGATTTGAACCTTTATGGTCCACTGTTTGATACCTAGAGAAGCAATAAGCATAACTGTACTCTTACGCAGCCAATGAAATCTTGATGATGCTGAATGCAGACCAATCCCGTCAAGAGAAGAAATCATATCTACGATCCTTCAGAAAATGTCCAAGCCATCTCGGACAGTACAGCCATCAGCTCTACCCATCCATCTTTTGTTTTCCTCTCCTATGGTTCTGAGAACGATGAAGCTTCAATACATTTAGCCCCTCTCAGCTTAGCCCCTCTCAGCTTAGCAGACGCTGCAACTATTCAATGCACTCCTTTTCTCAACAGACAAAACCCATCAGCCTCAAAAAGGGTGCTGTACGCTGTAGCAGGGCCAGGTCTTTGGAATATTTTTTCATGAAAATTTCAGGCAATTGTTTTTTTACAGGGAAAAAGACAATAAGAAAACAAGACCAAAAAAAGAAAACTTGATGTGTAAAAAGAAAGAAAAATTCAGGTAGAGACAATAATAAAGCAAAATACAACTGAAACACACCACAGAAATATCTACTCCAAGAGGGGTGGCTCTGGTGCTGTTACTAAAAGTTAAGATTCAACAGGTTTAAATCTTCTGCAGAGGTTTAATACATTTATCATGCATGTACACAAATAATTTCTTTCAGGACGTTATTTGAAATGAGTGGCACTGATGTGACTAACTCCTCTAAAAACAGCTTTCAAATCATCTACTTGAAATGTTGGCACTCTCACCACCTACTCTTTTGCAAGCGATTAGCCAAAGGTTAGTAAGCACAATATTTTTACTCATTAGTTGGGAAACTACTCCACATAAACAATCCTGGGGGATGATTTTACTCCCCAATGCATGCCACTGATCCAGCTCCTCTGTAAAAATAAAAGGTCTGCTTCATTTTTGCCAGATTAAGGATTACTACATTCTCCCATACTTAGAAAAGGAGTAAAAAACCTTCCACAATGTATTTAAAACAGCATACATAGAGCAAATCAAACTTAGATGGTATGGTTAAAATAAAAAATAAATGTATTTACAATATTGCATAAGTAATATAACACAAACTTCCATTCCAGAATCAATCACATCAAAATAAAATAAAAAAATACTACAACTCACATATGTTTTAATACCTATAAATCCTTAATTTCTATCCAACATTTTCTTTATAAAAGCCTGTTTAAAATATTAAACTTTTGATTCACTCTAGCTTAAACAGAATCTAAAATGATTTGTTAAGTATTACTGATCACTTAGTCTTTGTCTTAAGTTTCTAGATTTTCCATTTTCAAATTTCCTCTTTTTAAATGTTGGCACCCCTTCTGTCAGGTCTCCAAGGGAGGTGACTGTCTTCTCTTTAAATATCACTGTCGCGTCTTCTGGAACCTCTAGCACTGGAGCGGGTAGATTGTCACTCTCTGTACTAGGAAGCTCCAGGTCCACTTTTTCGCTGGGAGAAGAGAGGAAAACATAAAAGGGTTAATCTACATGGAGAAAACAACATGGTGTACTGCAGACAGTAACATCCATATTTAATTGTCAAAGCAGCTTTGAGCTAGATGCAGTCTTCTAGCCAAGATCACCATCATGACAGGGATCGAGAAAAAAACCCCACGTTCTTTGTTTCTTCTGTGTGGGCTGGTGTGAAAAGGAAAAAACTAAGACCTCATTCTCTCCTCAGAGCTTCTACCATGGCCCAAGCACTCATCATGTAAATAGTCCTGTAAAAGACAACAGGGTTGCATGTGTGTAAATGTAAGAATGGTGAAAGACAGTAGTCAGTGAGTAATTAGCAATGGTTCACTGCCAAAATGCTATTGAGTAGTTTTCCACAGGTGTCCATCCTCGAGGGTCTGCATTACACAACAGAGAACAGGCTTACAAAATCAGCCAATGACCTCAAGTTGGGAGAAGCAGCTCTGGAGGACAGGATCACAGCTAATACTGATGTCAACAAATCAAAGACATCATCTAAAAATGATGTCCAAAAAAACAACGGTTTTAGGAGGTGAATGGCAAAACACTATGTTCTACAAGAATAACCTGTGGCACAAACATACGATGGAGAACAACCAAACAGTTCACAGAAAATGATCTAAATCACAAGTCCATCAGGAATCACACCAGCGTAACACTACTGCAAAGAGATACACGTTGTATTCCTGGCCAATCGGTACTTTCAGTGCTACTGAGCGTTAGCCTGATGTCAGCTCGTGTACTATACCCAGTTTTAGGTCCTATACTTCAAGGAAGACAGGGATCAGCTCAAGCACCCGAAGAAGAGCCATGAGAACAACTGCAAGTCAAGAAACTGCGACTGTTGCAGTATCCCTAAAATGGCTGGCACTGTGCCTAGTCTCAATTTAAAGTAAATAATGAACAACTGCATTTGTCTCATTTACATGTGTCTTTATAGCAAGCCTGTGTGTTAATGTACAGACTGATATATAAGGTTCAGTAGCTGAAAGCACTTTTTATTGGACAGTGGTTTCCAAAAAGCTGAAAGAATTTATCAGCTCTGGAGTCAAGGAACAGTTAGCTGGTCCAATACAGGAGGTGTTATGTGAACTGATCAAGTGACATTATCATCTCCAAGGAAGCGTATCAGTCCTCAATTTAGTTCAAACAGTGTCAAAACTGTATCTGTTGAATAATTTAGAACTAAAATGCTGGCGAATGGGGTGAGTATTAGGGAAAAGACTGATTTCACTCACCCAAACCTAATTTTTCCAGACTAGGCCCCCCCTAGAGGGCCCCATAACAAGAAACTGGCCACAAAAGACAGCGTGCTTCCCAAGAAAATCATAGAATCATTAAGGTTGGAAAAGAGCTCTAGGATCATCTAGTCCAACCATCAACCCAACACCTCCATGCCTACTAAACCATGTCCTGAAGTGCCACATCTACACGTTTTTCAAATGAGCCATCTCAGGCATTATGCAGTAAAACAAACCAAAAACACCCCTCCTGATAAGACGCATGTCATGAAAACATCTGTAGTACATTGGCTGGACATGGGAGAGAGAGAGACAGCTTCCAGATTTAAAATTGGCATAACTAGATCACACATTTTGTCTTTCATCTGCTTATTTAAATAATTACAGAAGGTGTCTCCCACCACATTATAAGAGCCTCCAGGACTTACTGATAGTGACAGCAGTGGATTTTGTTTTGTTTTTGCTTAACTTTGTTTTGAAATGAGGGAAATTAGGGAACAAGAAAAATAGTTCAACCAGAAAACTTTTACTGCAATATTGGGTGAAAGTAAGACAAAAAATTTGTCTTTTAGGCTGTGTCCCTCAAGTGAACAGTTAGAGTCTGTACAACACCACAAAGTGAGAAATAATTCACTGCTTGTGGAAGTAACTCAGCCAAACATACCGGGCTTAGGTAGAAATTGCTTGGAGTCTAAAAAAGCATACTCATTTTGCCAGCAACTATTGATCCCACAGGGAAGGAATTCAAAGCAATGTTAACCCAGTACAATCAAGATCAGGTTGCTGCTGGCCCTAGAAGATAAAGATAGGTCTTGAACTCCAGGCAGAGTTAGACCAACTAATTACTCATCAGAAGGTAACAGAGTTTAGCCTGGAAGCTAGAGAGGCCCTGAGAAAGCTGCCTATGCTGTTCCAAGGCTGGAAGCAGTTGAAAAAACAGTCACAAGAGCTCCTGAGGCAGCTGAAGCAGATTGCTGAAGGAGACGATGTTAAGGAACATAAGCTTAGAGTAACTACATTTAAATAGTTGATACTCAGCCTCCGAGAAAAATGATGGATGACAATGATCCTTAAAATCACTGTAATTTACTTTGTACTCATGGTGAACTACACTAAAACCAAAACACCACCACTATCCGCCATGGAGAGCTATTACTTAAAATAATCACTGTGGAAAGAATTGTATTTGGGCTACGTTTCCAATCACTGCTGTGCTAATTCTGCCAGAATTCAGAAGAAAAAGCTTCAGCTCTGAAAACAAGCATTCTGGAAACAAATATTATGAAAATAACTATGGTAAAAAGATCCTCACCATGGTTCTTCTTCTTCTTCTTCTTCTTCCTTAATTGCTTTCCATTTTCCATAAGGGTTGGTCTTGTTAGGTGCATCACTGGAGTTTTCTTGGGAAGATGATGTACTCTCCTCTTTATCAACAGTTTCTTCTGGCTTAACTTCTCGCCATTTCCCATAAGGACTTAACTTTTTAGCTTTGGGAGATTTTTTCCCTTCCTCCGATTCTTCACCATTATCTCCTTTCCTCTAAAGAGGAAAAAACCCACCTTAAGCAAAAATGCCTAAATAAAAACACAATGTAGCTTTATTTTACATCTTTTATTTACTATTATCTATTATTCACACTTTTCAACCAAAAGTAACTTGAAACAATAAACTCATACTGTAATAAAATCTTTAAATTTCTCTCCTTGAGCTATCATCACATACAGAGTTGAAAAAAAATGTTAAATGTCACAAAAAGTTGAAGTTGGAAAATCACACCTATCAAGGCTGAAGTTAGCAAGGAGTAGCCAATACAAACTTACTTAAAAACAAAGCTTAGCATGTTTAAAAAAAAAAAAAAAGAGGTAAAAATTCACATACAGCTTTCTGTGCCTGCAGATACACACACTTTACAGCTAATACCTAGTAGTAGTTTATAATGATGCACAGTGATACAAAAACATATATTTTAGAATTAACACCTGTCTATGAATACATTTTATATTTAAACTGTCTCTGCCTGTTCTGAACCAGTTTCAGAAAAACCATCTGACCCAACCAGAGCCATAATCACACCCTTTATCTTAAGTTTTACATCTGAAGACAAAAATATATAATTGATACAGGTTTTGTACTATGTGCTGCCAATGTTTTTCTCAATTAATATGGAAACTACAACCATGTTATTTTCAGTCAAAGGCTGTCCTTGAAGGTCTCTTGGCAGTCACGTTTACCAATGAAGATTAGAAGTCATACCCTCACACAGAAATCCAAATAATTTTGTGGATTATTTCAGAGAGATGACAGTGACCTTTCTCAGAGAACATCACACTTCTTGCAGAATTCAATCTACTTCTGGTGGGCTGAAGGAAAGATCATGCTTTCTGTTCTGGAACAGTGCCACTAATGGGCCAAATAATTGAATAAAGATTCATTTTACTATTCAAACAAATGCAAACTTCTACTTTCAGTCATTGGGTTTAACCTCATTACAATGAGTACAGCCTATTATAAGGGATAAGAGATAAATAATCTTATGCTAGAAAATTAATACTGTGTTTAAAATAAATCTGAAGAGAGAACTTACCTTGAAATTTGTTTCTGAACCCTGTGCTTCATTTTCACTATCTTCTGAGTCTGATTCAGACGCTTTGGAATCTGTTTCTGCAAGCTTTTCAGAATGCTTGTTACGTTGAGTCTTCTCATTTGAAGATGAAACAAAACCATCCGGTTTCTCCCATGTGGATACTGTCCAAGATATTTGAATAACCACATTATTTATGTTTCTAATTCTGATCTGTTGTTGCTTTGACAACATTACCTTTCAGAAACAGTGGTGACTTATGCAAAAATACAGCAAATAATTTAGCACAAGGCTTTTGCCTTTGTTCGGTATGTTTGTTTTAATAAACATGGTCAGAAAGATAACATTTCACTTCTCAGCAGAGATACTGTCATGACAGCGGAGTTCACTGTTGATAAAGCTTGTTGTAATTAGTGCTGAAGAAAAATATCACACATGATGAACTGCGGTCCACAAGACTGTGGTCCCTCTCATCCTAACACAGGACAGACAAATTGCCTTCTAGAGGTGCCTATCGGATTTGAGCAGTCCATTGATTGCAAAGACAGGATAAGGTAAAGCACACTAACTGGGAGCCTCAGCTCTCCGGGCAGATAAACCCCTTCCCTGTGCTACTTGGCTCGGTAACATTAGGACTCTAATTAAAGAGCTGTCAAGTAAACAAGGAAATACAAATATTATTCTGAAAAGACATGGAAGTATCTACAGGATATGACCTCATTTTCAATGAGAAGGTAGTATTCTAGCAAATATATTGAGAGGTTGACTCAATGGTCTTAAAACTGCTTTTAGTAACAATAAGGCAAAAGTACACCAACTTTCAATCTATAATTTTATTTAAGCTTTCAAACGTAATAAAACTACTATTTTTCCAATTATTTTATCTGTTTCCAAAGAAATCCCTAACTGAAAACAACATTTAACAGGTATGCTTCTAGATGTATCTTGAAGAAGTAAAGATGTAAGAAACTGGCAATAATTGGCTTTGAACAAACAAAACAGTCTCTTAAGGGTACTGCTGTCATGTGGCTTTAGACCAGTACCTGAGAAAGTTCACTTTCTTATGTGTCACATATAATCAGTGGAGTAAGGTGCAGCCTCCCCAAGTATGACTCGTAGCAGGAGCTAAGCCTAGACATACCGGCCTCTTAAGTTACATGCTTCAGATGGAACATTACAATCAGTCCCCTCGGTTAACAATTTGTCTTGTCTTCAGAGGACGGGATTAGTGTTAACAGAACTAACAAGTAATTTGCAAGCATTTCCAAGATACTTGCAGCTATAAAAAAGTAAGGGATCACTTCAAAATCTCACAAGCCAAAATTTTACCAAATAAGATTATTACAAAGACATTCTTCACGAATGTCATGTCTCCATGAAGAACTTCAAAAAACAATACAACCAAAGGCATAAAATGTATCTGTACTTAGAAGGCAATGTTTAAAAATAACCTGCATCTCATTTCCCTTTCAAAATAAAAAAATTGCAAATCATTTGAGCAGGGGAGTGGCATGCTGAAAAACTGAAAGGTTTTGGGTTTGTTTTTTTTTTTCTATTCTTGGCATCGTCAAGAACGCCACTTCATTCCCAACAGCAGAAGGAAAACTCATAGCCAGCATAAAATCACTTGCTCTCCAGAGAAGCATCATTGACCTTAAAATGATTCAAACAGATTTAGAAAACAGATGCCTGCTCTGGGGGAGTTACCGCAAAGTTCCCCATGTAGGAGAAAAAAACAGGGAAAAGAAGTAGGAGGTAAGATTCTGGACTCTCTTCTCAATGCTATGTCAGCAAGAGGAAAAGTTTAGGAGATTCTTATTCAGTCCTACATACCTGTCAAAACAAAATCCTACCCCTTTCTGATTTCCAAACTGTAATTTCAATATATATGTAGAAAAGAAGAACCCATATTTTAGAGTTACAAGTTGAATCTCTAAAAAAACCTATGAAGCACAAATGCATACAGGCTGACAATACAGCTATAAAGCCAGCATTGACTTAAGCAACAAGTGTATTTCAACTAAGGTAACAGCTTAAAAAATACAAAACTTAGTAATGGCCTTAAAATGCAGTTGTTTGCAAAATAAAATGCTGTTCTGAAAACCCTCTCTTCTGACACAAAGCTTAACTGGAAAACAAGCTCTCCTTACCTCCTGTTTGTGTGTTATAGTAATAGGTATGACCATCTTCAGTGACACCTTCTACCCACTCTGCTACCTGAGAAAAAGATACAGGAGCTAATTAAAAAAGAGAGGTTTTAAGGATCAGCCAAAGCATCACTTATAAGACTATTCAACCCTTGAGTATTTTTTGTTCGTGATAATTTTACTGTTTTAAAGCTTGAACCCGTGAAGTTGTTAGGAAGTATTCTCTTTGACTCAAATGAGATTGAATTGCTTAATTTAAAAGTACTGCAAATACACATAAACAATTTTTTCAAACAGTGGATAATTAGCATGAGGCACTATAGTAAAGGTTGCCATACAGTTCAAATTATGATAAAAGCCACGAAGGCCATTATTTTACATGTTTTTTGTTTTCCAAAGTATTCACCCCTGCAGTTGACATTTCCTGGTTTTGCCATTGTCTTAAGTAGAAATCAAGAAAAAATTTCCCTGGAAGACTGAGGGTTTTGTGAGGGCTATAGAAAAACAGTACCAATAAATACTATTGCAAATTAAACAGAAGCAAACAAAACCAAAACTTCTAAAATTTATTCCAAAATAGATCTTCACCAAAAATATTGAAGAAGCAAACTTCGCAGGAATGCATGCCATGAATTTACTTATTTAGTAAAGCACCGATTTCAACAAAGCACTGTTTTTCCCTACTAATTAATACATACATATGAAATGCAGAAGAAGTTGCGGGTATGTCTTTGTGGATGTGTAATTAAAATAAAGATGTTTTGCTGAATCAGCCACAGCTAATCAGTCATTACATGTGACTTAACATCTTCCTTAAGAACCTGATTTTCATCAACACTTACATATACACTACTTCACTGCTGCTTAAATGCTAATACTGCCCATTCCCCTGTACTGGGCAGAACTTCTATGCAGCTTCACTATATATAATTTCTGCATTAATAAATGTCTCTCATGTACACATATACACACACCCCCTTAGACAGGTGTCTGCACGCACATACCTATGCATTTGCTTAATACTCGAGTAAAACTTTGCTTTTTTTTAAAAAAAAAACATAACAAAATCAGGAGTTAAGTTCTCACACCTGCTCTGTAGAAAGCTATACACGAAACAGAAAAATTATATCAGTAGGTTCAAAGCAGGCAAAAAGCAAAAAAGCCTTCAGTGAGCAAGTTTCCTCAAGGTTTTGCTCTCAAAAGTTTCAGTGTGCTAGTTTCAACAACAGAAGCAAAAGGAAAATGTATTTTATATAAGAAGAGGACAAAAGACTAGTCTTAAGTACAACCTATCCATTCTGTTAGAGTTAAGATCCTGACCATTTTAGACCTGGTTCTTAGAGGTTTTCAGCAGATATTTGACATTAGGCACACCAAGTATCCTCATAAATGCTAACATGCCTGTTGTCAATCTAACTGAAGTTGTAGGTAGCCTTCAACATGCCTTTTCATTACTCTGTTCTTTCCACCTCTTACGAAGTCTTAGCAGCAAGCTAACATGCTGTAAAACAAGGAGGGCCTGTGAATCTCACTTGCACTACATATTGCAAGCATGCCCTTTAATTTCTGGGCAGTGTGAGTCCTTTTTAGAGATCTGGAAAGTTCCCAGTATCTTTAGCTCAGACTAAATAAGGGAGCAATCAAATGTTTTTAGCAATAGCGAAAATAACTCAAGACACCACAAAGTCTTGGGTGAGGGTGAGGGAGTAATGGCAAAGTCAAAGGGTGAGGGAGTAATAGCAAAATACAGCTATGTGGCATTAGAGAGATATCCAAGGCTGAAGGTGTGTGTTTATGATATAGCTGAGATGAGCTAACTTCAAATTGTTGCCAAGAAGGGAGTTCCTTCTCTCCTCCATCTGCTCTCCCCACACCGGCATTTCTCCAGTTACCCAGAGTGCTTGATGCAAGTACATAAGCCTACAAAGCACTAACCTAAACTCTGATGTCTTCACTCCCTGAACTTGTTCACTGCAAATATGCACCAAGGACCATGCAAGATTAGTCACAGGACCACCTCTTTCAGTGGAAGGCTACAGTAAGACTGGCTTATAAATACTGCAAAGCTACGCCTTGACTGAAAAGATAAAGTTGAAGTGCTGGTTAACAAGTTGTGCAAAACTGCAGGATAAAGGAATCAGAAAGCCAGAGTAGCATGTGATTGGCAACTCTGACACGAAGTGTGCAGTCTCTTGGGAACGAACACTGGCTGGAAAAAGCCTGCATTTTTGAGATAAAACACTGCCTTAACAAGAGATGGAATACAGACAAAACTTCATGTACATTTTGTGAATTGATTCAATTGCCTAAAAATATACACAACTATAAACATTTTTGCCTCTGACTGTAAGTAACCCAGTACCAAGCATAGGCTACCTTCTCAGATGCGACAATATAGAGCTACAGAATGTCGAGCACTCTGAAAAAGCCAGCCTTTTTTGATCTCTAACATAAAATCCAACATTAGCAAACAACACTGACTTTAAATCATACTGTACATATGACACCTATCTTGAAAATGGGGAAACGTAACATCACTTCACAGGAGTGTTGTAAGATCCTATTTTTAATGTGAAACACAAAAATCCTGGAATGGTAAGTATCAGGGGAAAGCCTATTAATAATAAGAAATCTTTCTGTCTTTGGACTATTCAGCAAGTTTTCCTTAAATAAGGAAAATAAAGTAATGTTCTAAAAGGTTGCTTGCACATGGGTTCCATGACCATAAGAAATCCATGAAAAGACAAATTATCACATAACCGTATCCTAAAGCAAACACAAGAAGTAGGCACTCTTTTTTTTTTTTTAAACTATCTGACAATGTAATCTCCATGTTTCCTAAGATAAAGGAGTCTTAACTATTTCAAATGTGTAAGTTTTTATTTTTTAAATTACATTTCATTCACAAAAGGCTGAACAGAATTTATTTGGAATTTCACCAAAGCTTTCAATTTACTGGGCTGAAGCATCAAAAAAGCATATTCTGTAAAAACACAACCACCACTATCACTTCTTTTCCTTTGATAAACAAATTAGCTAAAAAAGATTTGTATAGCAAAATTTCAGTTTTCATCAAGTATATCATAAAACATTCTATATATTCAAATTATGTTTTCCTAAGAGCAAATAACTTATCTTCTACAATCAGAAGACTTGCAAATTGCTTAGCCTATTTCTGGTAAGTGTTTACAAGGACAGAAAGAAAAGTATGAATAACAGTATTTGATTACCGTTTGTGAGTTTTGAGAGTTGCCTTGGAATCCTTTAGGTTTCTCCCACTGTGATTCTTAAAAACACAAAAACATATTTCACCCATCATTCAATCCTGTTCGTGTTTAATAATATTTAGAAAAAACAGATCTAAAGGGTATGACACTGATGTGTGCAAACATACAAACAAGTAATATAGATACACCTCACTGGAATATAAATCATCTTTGATCAAACTATGATATGAACAATAAACCAAAATATCATAATTACAGTTGGGTCTACTGGGACTAACCACCTTCCTGACTCTATTAAACTATGGCTGATACACAGATATTGGAATTTTGGTACAAAAAAAGTGATTGTTTTTTAAATGGTAGCATAGGCCAGAGGAAACTAAACACGCAAGATTTTTACCTTTTGGAAGTTTTCTTGTATGAGGAAAGGCTACGGTAAATACTAATGTCAATCCTTAAATTTATAAGAAACAGTTTGTAACAGTCTCATTAATCATAAAAAAGGGTTGCTTTTATACTCTAAAGTAGATCATAACACATAGCTCCTCAACAGAAGTCAGTCAGCTAGATAAATCCTGTAAATGTGGAACGAAACAATCATAACCACTCTCATTTACTTGAGCACAATCAATTTATTTCACATTCCTGATAAGGAAGCTTCTTTTGGAAGAACACAGCTTTCTTTTGTATACTTAACCTCTGAAAGGCTAAACATTTCCAGAACCTGTGGAATTACTGCATTCTCCCATTATTAACAAACAGCAAAACCAGTCTGAAGTTCTGGATGCCTAAGCCTTGAATGTTCAATATCAAAACTCCATCTAATTGTTCACATTTTAATAATCAGCTTACTACTGAGAGAGCTGAAGAGTAAAGATGCAGGTAGTCTTTTCTGATTTATATCCAATAACTATATCTGCATTTGCTCCTCACTAGTTTTTACCTCCTGTTTTTGTGTTGTAGTAATACGTATAGCCTTCGGGAGAAAATCCTTGCACCCACTCCTTTGTTTCAATTTTCGATGGTATTAAGGTGTCCTGAGGTGTCTTCTTTTTCTTTTCTTTCTTTTCCTTCTTCTCCTTCTTCTCTTTCTTTTCTTTCTTTCCTTTAGTTTCCACTGTGTTACTCTGTGTTTTAGTCTGTGTCGAACTGGGACCTACATCATCTTAAGGAAAATAATACTCTCTTTAAAAAAAAAAAAATCTAAGCTTAAATATTAGTCACTCTTGAGCAACAGCAAATAGGAAATTTTGTTCTTATGAGTACTTTCACTCATTAGTATTACACTCATAGCAGGTAAACTTAAAAGATTTTGTTCAAAGAATCTTGCATTGTAGCAATACTAGAGCGTCATAAGAAAGTCCAAATATCAAAAGATGAGTAACAAAGAGAAAAACTGTAAGGACCAATGAGCTCTAACTAAACAACAAAAAAGAAACTAAAAGAGCTGTGAAAAAGATAGCTTCTGCTGGAGCTTGACACTACAAACATTTTTTAAAGGATAACAGTCTTCACATGGATAGAACAAAGGTACTTGCTGAACTGCAAGCCTAAGTAGGAGATTCTCGTCTCCACTGTTTGACACCAGTGGGAACCCAACCTCTCGTACTCAATAGGAACTTTTGTCTCTAACTGGCAAAAGTGAAACACAAAATTAACTAAGGGAAGCAGCACTGCTGATTCAAAGCACCAACTACAGCCTTTTTTTGTTATCACATTGTTTAATTTTTCTACTCCAAATTGGGTTGTTCCATGGACCAGAGGACACCGTAGCTAAAAACATTCTGTACTGCAACTTCTACTACTGGCAATTTGCACACTCCTTTTTTTTTTTTTTTTTTTTTTTTTTTTAAATGAGCAAACACAGTCCTGGAGGCCTCCTCTCATGTTCTAAAACCTAATTTAAGAAAAAACATTCCTATTCAATATTCTTTCAATTCTGTTTTTAATCCTTTGGCAGCTATATGAACTACCTGGCTTAATTCCAAGCCTTTTCAAATCCTCTTGATATGCTTTCATTGCAGCCTCCTCCATTGCTGCAAATTCTTTTGACATATTTTCTTCTTCTTTTGCTTTTTCCAAGCTTTTCTTTTTAATCTAAAACAAGACAAAAACCCCAAGAGAATAAATTAAACAAGTCTGATAATGAAAGAGATTAAAAATAAGTATTAGTGCAAATAAGATATTTGAGTTACCTCACTAATTCTTTTTGCCACATTTTCTTTATGATTCTTTCCTCTTTCATGAAACTCAATGCTCTTAAAAGCGAGAAAATACAAGAAAAATAATGTGTTATACAATTTTAATTTAGTTAATTTTAGTTAGTTAAAATTTAGTTAGACTAAACTTAGTTGAACAAGCCTAAATGAGCAAGCCTGTTCTGAAAACACTTAAAGCAAACACTATAGCTATAGTGTTGGACTCGATGATCTTAAAGGTCTTTTCCAACCTATACAATTCTGTGATTCTGTGATAAAATGGCTATAGGAATTCAGGAGCACCGAGAAACACTCCACATAGAAATTATGAAAAATCAGTAACATTCCAAAATTTTATCATAAAATTTCATAGTCTGTATTTATAAGATTTAAAATTTTTCAAATAATACTGCTCAGCACACAGATTAGAGACAAGTAACAGGGAATCTGGGCTCCCTCTCCATGCTATCCTTCCAAGTATCATCCCTTGATTTTTTTTTTTTTACCCGCTCTGTTTTAATACAAACTTTTAAAAACCATATGGCTTATTTAGAGTTCCAAATATTAGCTATGGTCCCTAATTAGATTATGCTATGCTCCACAAATATCCCATGAACTTAACCTAGTCTGCAGGTCCACAAATCAGAGAGAGAGGGAGAAAAAGGCAAGGTGTAAGAGTTGGGTAACTAAGGACAACAGAACAGCCTGCAAGCCAAAAAGGTGCCAGAAAGACTGAAGCCAGTAGGAACTGGAAGGAGTTTAGAAGCTCTACAGGAACAACAGTGGAAGTCCTCATGTGGTTCTCACAAAAAATATCTGAGCTCATTTAGGTGTTCAAATGTTAGGTGCCTAAGCCTGACCTAGTAATCCTAGAATTTCTTTGCACAAACCGATGTGCAGAGAGGATGCACATCCAGGGCATGATTCATCTCATTTAAAGACAGACTTTGTAAGTTACCCAAATCCCCCCCTTTTTAGTTTATTTCTCTTCACTGACTACAAGAAGAAACCTAAACCAATAAGCTCACACTTGTCATTCTGAACTGCAGGTATCTAATTGTAAGCCAGATGAAGCTCAGCTCCAGGAGTACCCCTGGCATCAAGTCAAGAATGCAAAACTTATTTCTAAGTGAGAAACCAACGGGTCTAGTAGTCTGCAAAAGGTACCTGCAAGTCAAAAACACCTTTCTGTAACCCAGTAACGTTTCTGTGGGCTGTGTGAAAACAAAGAAACCTGCTTTAAATGCTTAGAGCGCTGGCTGTACCAGGCCTACCAGATATAAACAGCACATATGCCAGGTTTTGCTTTCTACTTGCATACAAAGGCTAGGAACAGGCGCGGACAAAGTTTCAAGAGAGATCAAATGTTAAGTTACAGAACCTGAAGAAAAAGCAGGGTTAGATATTTCAGTTCTTATCTGTACTGCCAAGCAGAACAGCACACACCATCTTGTATGCAGTTTCTGGCTCTCACGTAATAGATTTTAAATATCACAAGTATTACACAGGCATTTTTAAACCACAAATTTCATGCATCAAGAGATTAGTATCAAAAGTGATGTTAAAAGCCTGTAATTCAAATTCCTAGTATTTCAGAATCATAAACATAGTACGGTAGACCATCGTACAGGTCTGTTGTCTGCTATCCAGCACTTGCAGTAATCGCAGAATTTTTTTGGCTGAGATTTCCAGTAATCGGCCCTGGGGAGAGAAAAAAAAAGATGTATAATCTGAAACAATAATCAAAGCCACAGTTTTATATATATATATAGCTTTAGAAACTAAATTTAGTCATCTTTGGGTGATCTTGTTTTTCTTTCTTTCTTTTTTGACAAAGTATGGCGAGCAAGCAAGAGTAGCTATATTGACTACTGTGTCCCATAAAGCACAGTTCAGTATTGGGATTGCGCCCATCTGACCCCCAAGGACCGCAAAATTTTTACAATGGAGGTGATGCTGTAAGAACCAGAAATACAAGACAAAGCAAGCCAGAGATAAACAAGCAGCTCTAGATACCCTAATCTAAAACACAGAACTGTCAGAAAAGTGCAACTCGCACTATTTTTCATAAAAATTAATACAATAAATGTTTCTAAGTGTAAAACTTTAGATTTAATGTCAAAGTCTGTATATTGGATACTGTACACAGTGAGCTTTGCAACACAAAGGTGCAGTTCTGGACAACATCAGCTATTGCGGGGAATCCTAGAACAGATTCTGACCTGTGGGGTCACAGACACAGCAGTAAATTTTTTGGATGTTTCAGTGTAGAAATGTGAGTATTTCTGAACCATGCAATTTAGATAAGTTGCATGTGTGTGAGGAAACTTGGGGAAAACTCTTTAGAGCTCAAAAGTTAGTACATAAAAGTCTTTAACAATAAAACAAACAACGCCTCCAATGGCTGTTTCTTCATCAAAAACCGCTTTCTAATGCCAGATGAGGCTTGTGAAGAAATAATTCCATTTCTCTTTGGCTTGCAGCAACAGATGCAATGCTTTGGTTCAACAGAACACATTCCAGCAACAGACTTCTATGTTTTTAAGTTAAAATGAGAAAGAATGAGGGGTGAAAACAAAAACAATTCAAGATTACACTGAGAACATTAAAAAAGATCAGTCCAAAAAATAAATCTTTGCCTTCTGTCTGAAGATCAATGTACAGAGTTCAAGGAAAATACCTCCTGACATTTTTATTCAATAAAAACAGAACTTCTTCCACGCACAATGACAGCACCCTCAAACCTTATGATACATGCAAGCAGATCTTTCATAACAGAAACAGACCTGATCGACTCAACTCTTAAAATTTAAGCAGATATCAAAATACGCTCTCCTACCAGTGCTTAATGTAAAAATACAATTTTTAAGAGGCTACAATTACTTAGAAGTATAAGTACGAAGGATATGCTCTGCAAAAATGTATCAACCTATAAGCAACACTGTGTTAGCACTGTGTAGCTTTTCAAGCAATTTTCTGGAAAACTAGAAAGAAGCAGCTGGGCTTCCCCCGATTTAAACAGAAATCCGCTCATCCCTGAATGGTGTACTTTAAAACTGGTTGATTACTTAGTCACACATTTAATTAAAAAGCTTTTGAGATTTATATATCAAAACGTACTAGGGCCAAAGCCTGGGAAATCGAACACTCCGGCTGGAAAACCAGCTGAGTGGGAGGGAGAAATTCAGAGCTCAGAAATACCTTGAGGCCCTTTTTCCTATTTGAGCTATAGCTCCTGAATTGTCTCTAACTCCTTCAACATCATCTAAGATAACTTTCCAGCTAAAACCTGGGTTAACCTTCCTAAGGCAATGGACCAATTCTGGCAGAAAACACATAAATTGTAAAAGAGCCTCACTGCATGTTTCAGAGGTGCAGGAACATCTGTGTATTTCCAAGTTTAACCTAACGGGGCTGGCTCTTTCTCTTCAAGTGTAAGTGCTAAAATTAAGACTGTACAGCTGCACCCACCAGAAGTCAAGACCTGAGAGTGTGACAAGATGTATTTTCACAGCTATATTTTCCACCGATTTCTTTCCTAAATGCTACTGGACATCATATCTGTCACAAACCACTGTAGCTACACATAGAGTAATCCTGCTGGAGAAGCTGAGGGCACACCTGGGGCTTAAGTACAAATCCAGCTTTTGATGACAGATGCCTTTTGTCTTCATCTCTTACTGGTTTTGATAAAGACTGGAGCTGGCGCTCTGTTGTTACATATAAAGTAAATATAAATGATACTCTGTGCAGAAGCCCTAATATCCTAGGAACCTTAAATCCTGCATTTCATGATTAATGAAGTTAATGATATAAATTATGATCCCAATTCTCTGACTTATGAGCATGAGGAGTGTTATATGCTGAGTAATTCTCTTAAAGGTTTTCTACTTGCATTCATACCACTCAAAAAAAGAGCAAGCTCAGCTGAAACATCCACCAAATAACATCTGCCACTGTAACGACAACGGAGCCTGCAAAGTACCAACGGTGCTGCAATGAGAGCAAACCAAAGAGGAGTGTTCGGAAAGGAGCAGCAACTGAAGCGAGACCCCCACTTAACTGAGATGCTACAAGGGCTTTACAGGCTCCGGTCACAAGCCTGAAAGTTCATCCAGATCGATGACAATGTTTAAGTATGTGATTATTTTATTTATCTGCCAAATACAGGCTTGAGAGTAGCTGCTGTTAAAGTGGTGCAGAGGCCTTTTATACTTGAATAATTGTGTTCAAATCAAGGGAAACATAGTCATTTTAAAAAGTCATTGCAGTCAAAACGGTACAGCTTTTAAGACTCCTTATCTTCTGCCTGCACTTACATCAGTAGTTAAGGCTGATTCTTGTTTTCAGCTTTACAGCTGGACCAACCTGCTAAGGACTAGAAAGCTGACCAGCTAGCCATCACCACCACAACTACCCTTCTTCCTTTCACTAAAACAAAGAGACAGTTCAGAATGCATCAAGTCTGGCTTGTCCAGGTTTGCAGGGTTGAGGTTCAGCACTGTACACATTTACCCAGGTGTGGCTATCCAGACGGGTGCTTGGTGACACGGACCCTGAAAGGTGTGCAAGTTTTACTGCAAAGCTCTACCTCCCAGGGAGGGCTCTGACAAAGTCTGCTCGGAGCCTGATTTTCCAGAGCTGGCTGAGCAAGTCAGCTTGGCAACCTGCTACTGGGCACACAGGGAACAGCGCGGCGCAGATACAGATGGGCACTGGGCAACTTCTGGACAAACTGCTGTAAACTTTCAGTCAGTGCTGAAAATCCTGTACTAACTTGCAAGAAATTTGTGTCTCCTAAAGAACAGTGATTTTCTTTCAACTTTTACTGGTCAAAACACTCGGGCAGAATGTGCAACAGTTCAGAGGGCTAAAGGGGAAGGAGAGAAAAAGAGGGAGTGAACATCAAACTGTTTTCTTGAAACTTTGCTGGAATGACAAACTCTGCTGCAAACAGCTGTAGAGTGCAAATAGCGTCAATGTTAAAAACATTTTCAGGTTTCTGAAATTCATTTAAAACTTCAGAGGAAGTGAGAAGATGGGAAAGAACAAGTAGCAACTCTGCATTAACAGCACCTGCCACATTCACCATTTCAAAAGATATGAAAATGCTTAAACTTGAGAGGAAACTCCAAAACTCAGGTATTTTTACTTTGCATAATTCATTTCTCGAGCCATGAGAATCACACAGCCTATGCTGCAATAATCGGGTTACACACTCCTACTGCACCTGAACCACGCATCTGGGAGCACACAAAGGGGACAGGTTCTCTCAACAACATTCAGAAAGCAACCTGCAGAGTAACTCCAGCACTACTGGGGTCCAGGGTCCCAAACTGTCAACCTGCGAGCTGCTTCTCCTAACAACTTGCAGTATTATTAATGTTTTAACAGGTGGTGCAGTCAGCCTTCCTTATATAGGGAAGCTTAAGAAACACTCATAAAGAAGCTATCTTCAGCTGAGACAGCTTTGCCAAACTTTGAGACTAGGCTGGAGGGTTTGGTTCCTACCACATACTGGCTGAAATTTAAAGGTGGGAGGGAAAAAAAAAGAAACAACTGTTTCAGGTGGTTCTGAACACAGGAAAAAAAAATTTGGTCATGCAAACAAAATCTGGAGGCATTTGCTTTGAATAGCTCTGTTCTAAAACATGAGACTTGAAATTTGGCAGGGATGCAGGGGGGTTTATATCAGGGATATATCTGTCCAAATTATAAGCCTTTAGCCTAAAATACACCACACACATGCTCAGCAGTCTTCTTTGGTTTTATTATCTACAACCTCTAAAGACTTTACACAAAGTTAGTATCTTCCAGCTTTCTGCAGGTCTGAGCACTGAACAGCTTGTGCATACATCATCTTATTGAATATAGGTGTGTGAAGTAAGAAATACACAGATTCAAGTTCTTGACTACACAAGAAAATGAATTCAGATTAGCTATCGTGGCTGTTGTATAACAGCCACTTCACAGGACATTGTACTCAGAAATAGTAATAAATCCTATTTGGGAATAGGAGTATTATTTCTAAAGACATACTTTAGTAATATCTTCTGTAATGGAAGGAAGTAGAAAAAATGAAAGAAAAACACTCACATACCTTTCACAACAGACCCTGCACACAGGAAGCCATCCCAGAACAGGTAATTCTAATCCAAATATCCCAGTATTGGTAAGACCTAAGAATGCAACGCTAAAATCGGCAGGGAAGCAGGCCAAAAAGGAAAGGGTTTTCATGAACCGTGAAGTAGGTTCCAGTACCATGGCCCTAACAACCCACGCTCCCAAATAATTCACAGCAACCCCATTCATTCATAGTGCACTAATGCTACCCTAAAAACTCCTTTTAGATACACACCCTTAATTTTTACTTTATTAAAAAAAGGTATTTAAAAATAAGGACTTAAGAAAAAAGCATCCCTGACACACCTAGTATATGGGGCTGTCCTTCTACCTAAACTTAGCTTGCTGATCTTCTAATGTATCACAGAATATACATCTATATGTGGGCTCCTACAGAGATGGGAGTTTCATCTACATGAAACAGGGCAGTTCTGTGAAGGGTTTCGTTCTCCCGGCCTTCAATTCGATCATATTTTTGGCAATCCTTCTGTAAATTCTAATTTACAACCCGAGTGGCTGCTGCTTTTTATTGCTATATTAGCCCCCTCTGAACAACATACAAATCATAATGTCCTGCAAGACAATCTAAGCAGACAGCAGAATCTGCACAAGCTGCTCAGTCTGACCTGTATATAGTCTGACCTGTATCTGCTTTGCCAGATCTCTTTTCTAAATTGTAAATTATATAACTTGAAAGGTAACGCTACAAATATTTTTAACAACATACAAGAATGCACAAGAATATCAGGGCAGGCAGCCTTCTGCATGCATGGAGCTTCAACAGACCTCATCTCCCCTAACCTCAGTTGTCTAAAAAAAGGGAGATACTGACTCGTCTAAGTTGTCCATGCCAGTAGACGGAGACTGTCATCTCCAAAACGCCACTTTCCATCCTAAATAGGCATCTGAGAAGCAAACTGAATTCCACAGGTGCATGTTTTTTCCTTATACAGGGAACCTAAAACGAACTGCCTGAGTCAGCCTTCAAAAGATAAATATCTGAAGTCGGGGATATCTGCCGAGAGCAGAGGTCTGCTGCTGTAGATGCAGAAGAAGGATATGGGCTATGTCAGGAAGAATATGATAAGAATTAGAAGAGAGAGGAAAAAACCATCAACATAAACTGGGTCAAGAAACTGTTCAGGTATAATTTTAGCAATAACTAAAATTAAGAACGCTGCTGTATGTAGTATCAGTCTTCAAGACAGGCTCACACAACCTAACCATCAAATACTTCCCCACAGAAGAATCTCTAAAGAAATTTTTGATCAGGTTAAGATTTTTTTCCAGCAGGGAAGTTAGGATATCTTGCAAAGTAACAGAAACGAGCAAGTACCATTCATATGACATTTTCACTTAATAAAAGCCAAAGCTTGGATTTTTACTCCCCGCAAATGTAGTCAGGTATTACCACAAATTTTCTAATTAAACACTTAAAAGAGATAGCGATGGCCAGCAAAACCAAGACACAGAGGCTTTCTTCCACACGCTTCACCCAGGACCAGAGGCGCCGAAGGAGGCCTCGGTTTGAGGGGGCAAGGGGGACAGAGGGACAGACGCCCCCCCCCCCCGCAGCGCTCACCGCTGCGGGACGTGAAGTCCCCCGCAGGCGGGAGGCGAAGCTGCCCGGCCTGTCTGGGAGAGATAAGGGGCCGAAAGCGCAGCAGAAACAAACAACCGGGAGGGGGAGGAAGACCGACGGGAGCAGAGGGACCGGAGCGAGAGGGAAATAACTCTGTCAGTGAGGCGAGGGTCGCAGGCCGCAGCTAGGACACAACCCGAGCCCGACTGCCCCAGGCCTCCCCACGGCCTGCGGTCACGGGGCCGGGCCCGGCCACGCCGCCGGCGCTCCCACCGCGCGTTGCTGATCCTGCCCAACCCCGGCCCCCAAGGCGGGGGGCGCGGCCGGCGCTGCCCGCTCCCTCCCAGCCCCCAGCACTCACATCGCCGCGTCCCCGGCAGCGCCGCCGCACCGCACCGCACCGCGCCGCGCCGGTCCCCTCCGCTCGCCGCCAGCCGCGCCGCGCCGCTGGGGCGGGCCGGGGCGGGGGCAGGGAGCGTGGCGACGGGAGCCGGGAGGGCTCAATCCGCGCTCTCCTCCCCCGCCCTTCCCCACCTCCTGCCTTCGCCCGCTCCTCCTCCCCCGCCCCCGGGAGAGGCGAGCGCTCTGCGGGGAGCCGCTCGGCCAGGGAGCCGCCGCCGCCGCTGGGTGAGTGCCGCCCGCCCGCGCGCCACAGGTTGCTGCGAGCCCCGCGCTCGGGGGGACGGGGAGGCTCTCCCCCCTCTCCCGCGGGGGGCGAGCCTCCGGGGCTCGCGGGTTCGAGCCCCGTCGCCGGCAGCACCCCGTGCCGGGCTGTTCCTGCCCCGCCGCAGCTGTAGGAGACGGGAGGTTCGAAGGGGGGTGCGAAGGGGCTGAGGAGGCGGCGGCGGGTCCGGTGCGTGCGGGCAGCGGTGCGCGCCCTCGGGCCGCGGCCAGCGGCGCCCCGTCCCGCCGGACGCCCCTGCCAACTTTCTGAGGAGTTCAGGCAGCGCGCGCGCCGGGGGGTGCTGCGTGCCGACTTTGCCTTTGCCTCCACCTTCTCCCTCTCCCTCTCTCTGCCCTCCCTGCCGCCTGCCTCTCCCCGCCGTCGTGGGGCAGCAACGGCTCCGCGCTGCCGGGGTGGGGGGGCGCGCGCGCGCGCGCGCGGGACGGTTGGCGGCCGCGCGCCCCTGCGCGGGCAGGCCGCGGCGCGTGCGTGCGTGCGCGCGCGCGCCTGCGGCGGCGGGGGAGGGGGCCGGGGCCAAGGCCCGGCGCCGCCCCGGGGCCGAGGGGGGGACACGACACCGTCGCCACGGTCGCCCCCGAGACGTCGGCCCCGGACGGGCCGTGTTGGCGTCCGGGGGTGTTTGTCCCTCCCGTGCCTCTGGGACTGATGAAGCGGAGAAGCCCCTCCTCGGCTGCTTCCCCCTCCGCCACACAGAAGTCATACCGGGTTTGTATTCCACCCCCCAGCGCTGTGTGACTTATTTCCCGACGGTGCCGCGAAAAAAATATTGTTAATTCACCGACTGCAGCTGGCAACCTTTTTGCTATAGTCGCGCACAAGGGTGGAGGAGAAGCCTGCGGAGTGAGTCATGGATTTAAGAGGCCCTCTGGTTGTTTATGGCAAAAACAGGGGGTGGCTCATTCAACGTGTGGGTAATAAGTGGAATAGGAGTTGCTTAATTTCATAATAAAAGGATAAGACAGAGGTACCCGTACATATCACCTCCCCCCCCCCCCCCCCCCCCCAACTTGCTATCGAGCAGCCTTGAAAAGGAGGGGGAGAAGTAAGTGTTGCTTTTTCCTGAAGGAGGGCTTGTGGTCAGACTGTCATAGCTAACTGCACTAGTTATGCATTTGTCAGCATTTCCATTATAAGTGTAGTTTTTCTGTAGTTTACAGCTTGGTTATAAAAATACACACTGGGTTGAAACTTAGTCGACGGCCTTTTCTCCAGAAATGTCTTTTAAGTGAATTTTGTAATTGCTCTGCTTAGATGCTAAGTGGAAATCCATGGAAAATACTGGCTTTTTATGTTTCTCTGAACTTGAAAACTTAGCTGCTTACGCACACGGATGCATTTACAGCTGTTAGTCCAAACAAAAAAAAATCCCCCCCCCCCCCCGTTTGTTAAATTGGGGAAGAGTTTAAAGGCTTCGCCTCTGCAGGCATTGCTCTTTATGCATTAATTAGTGCAGCAGAGGCTCTCTGAAGAGTCTTGCATGGCCCGTGCCGCCTCACGTTAGGGCACCCACCTGCAGAAGTGACATGGGGCACTGCGTGTCCGCACAGCTCAGGCTGTTGAGTGCCAGGACAGTTTGAATGCCTCAGCGCTGCAGACAAGAATCCGATGTTAAAATGAAGGTGGAATATGTTAACTTTGCTCTGTGAGATTTTTTTTTTTTTTTTAACCGTGTCTGTTCAATTGCTGCTTCTGAGACAGGGAACAAGCTCAGTATTTAAGCAGTTTTGTTTGTATACCGCTGTATGTACATGTATCTGTGAAACATGCCTGCCACCCAGTGCATGTAGCTGATCTCTATATATTCTATATATTTACTACCTCTCCGCGCTGCCCAGCCCTACCTCATTGGTAAGTTTGCAAAGCAAAGTGCTCAGGAGTTGTAAAAATGCCAGGCTCACTGGCCGTGCTGGACCTGTGCGCGATGATGGTGTCCATCGTGATGTGACCCACCATCGTCCTTCCTGGCCAGCTCGGGTGATGAACCAGAGGTGCATCTGCCGAGGTGTAGCAGCTGCCCGGCTGGGCAGCAGTGAGAAGAGGTGACGTGAACGAGGCAGATGATTATACACAGAGGGAGAGGCAGTTTCACTCCTGAGATGGCTGGAGAATTGGATTTTGCAGCCCCTGCCTTTCCCGTAGGATTTGCTGTAAACGTAAAGGTTTTCGCACACGGGATGTTGGTTTTTCTCGGTGCCTGGCCTGAGTCTCTGGGATCTGCTGTGCAGTTATGCTGAACTTGTCCATCTGGGACAACAGTCAACGGTCGTTCGCTCTTGACGTACAGAAGTTATTTTGTAGGTCTAAACATGTTAGAAATACAAGTCTTGAGTGTCAGAATTGCTTGCTCAGTGTCCGTATGTAGCTTTTTGCTCTAAACTTTTCATATCTTAGTTTCCCATCTTTAAAAAAATGTGGATAACAGTATCCTTTATCTTACGGATTACTGTAGTGATGAGAACCATAAAAGAACCTGGGAGAAAAGAAATAATTCCCTCTGTGGTTTGAAAGTGTGTAGTGATGCTCTAGAGAACAAGGGCAAAAAGACAAATTTGTGTGTTAATTATAGCAAAGATTCTATGGGGAAAAAAAATGTTACCAGGTCAGTTGCAATTAGAGATTGACCTCCATGCATATAAGCACTAGGAGACAGTTTTAATTACCGTAGGCCACTTAGTTCTACTAATTCCTAAATTCTGCCATGTTAATCACGTTTTTAATACTGCTTTTTGTGCGTAATCTCCTAGGTTTTCTCTTCCTTAGGAAAAGAGCTGAAAAGGAGATAGGCAGCCTAGGGTAGTGTACTCGTGTCGCCATTTTCATCAGCTGGATTCCTAATGTAATGCCTGGGACTCTGCTGTTGGAACTCTCTGTTGAGGACAGCCGGTGGTGGTAGGTCATGGCTGTGGTCTGTGTTGCTGCAAAGACCTGTATGATGGGGCAGGGAAAGGGCAAGGAGAAGCAGGACTCATGGGACAGGAGAATCTCATGTCCCAAGTACCTGGTGCCATCACGGCCTCCACCAGCCCCTACGTGGAAAGCCTGCTGCCGTTCCCTGGCTTGGAGCGTGGTTTTCGAGCTGCAGCCCTGTACTTCATGGGCACTGGAGAAGAAGTTGCTTATTGCTGTGGGGATGGCCTATGTCATCTGATAGGCACGAGGAGTTGAAAAGAATGTGGACGTGGCCTAGCAAATACCTACTGAAAATGCACAAAGTGCAATTTATCTTTGGACGTTTGACCAAATGCAGGTGGATTTTTCATGGGGACAGCACAAAGGACACCTCCAATATAGCGTCTCCAGCCCTAATGTCATATTTCAGATCTGTCACCCAGAGCTGGAAGGGCGCTATAGCCTTCCAAGTTTTCCAGACATTTCTATTAACATTGAAAGACAGCATTTTCCCTGGTCTTGTTCTGAAAGCAGCTGAAGTATTTTGGCTGAGTTCTTCTAATCGCAGTCTACCTCTTTCTGCACCCCTCCCTCAGAAGCAACCTCTACAACACATGGAACAAAATTTAGCCTGAGGCAGACATTCAACTTGGAAAATTTCAACCCAAACAGTCAATGTCTGGCCAAGTTACAAGCAGCTGGAAGCAGCATCTTGCATTGGAAGTGTTCAGCAACTGCCTAATAGGCGGTGCTACAAGCTTCATCAATACTGTGTGTATGTTTCTGGACGTGGAAATATGCTGCTGGATTATAACATTAATTAGTAGGTTACCCAGTTGACTAATTGGCACCCAGTTGTTTCTGAATTTTTTTAAAATAGAGAATTGAACCTAAAATTCTCTGGTTAATTGTATGAATGCTTTTCCTTGCTCACATTATTCATTGTTGTTTCCCTGGCTGAAAAATTGAAAACTTTAAAATGGAGCCTCTGAAATAAATGACAAGCCAGGGCTTAGTCGTTCTGAATCTTTCAGAATGACTTAACAATTGTTAAAGACCAATTTACAGTAGAACTAGAGCAAATTGCTTCCCAGCGTTTTGAATTGTAAAAAACCGCATCTCCAAAATTCCTAAGCTATTCATCAACTGTTCTATTGTAGCAGACTCACCCTATATTGTGTCCCTGATATGTCTATTAACTCTGCAGTGAAGGGTGAGTTTAAAACAATTGTGCCATGGAGTCACTGTGGAATAAATACCACAAACATTGGCAAAGTTGCTTCGTAAATCTTTCTTAGTTTAGAGAGGAACTTAGGCGTGCCTTTCTTCTGTGGGAGTGCAGCTGTTTCTTGTGGGGTCCCCCAGGGGCTGAATCTTGGTGTAAGGCTGTTTAATATCATTATATTCGCAGTTTTTGTGATGATATCTCATCGTTACCAAGAGATTACATGCAGTTTTGTGCACGTGTGGAATGAGTTACTAGTACCGCGTACTCCAAATCACTTTTTTAAATGCTTGGCATCCAGCAGAAGGCATTTTTCGTGCAGCCAGATACAAAGGAACCAGGAATGCAGTTACACCAGCAGGATAGGAGACTGTCTTCGAACTGGTAATTTGAAAGAAGGCTTAAGAATTTGTGCAGAGAATCATCTCAACAGGAGTTTTCATTGTAATGCTGCAACTGAAGTGTGGTCTTTGGCTGTATAGCAATATAAATATTGCACAGAAATAGGAAAGTACGTGGTTTAGTAAGATCACGGGAATTCTGTGTCTGGTTTTGCTGCTCACACGTGAGGAAGGATGTGAAATATTAGTAAGAGCGCAGTGACAAAAGTGATCCAGGGTTTGGAAACCCAGCTTCACAATGCAGGGTGTACAGAGTTTATTCAGCTCAGAAGAGACTGAGAGGGGAAATGATGCCTGTATATATCATTTGTACGTGTAAGGAAAATGCATGATACTTACTTGACTCTACTGAGGCATCCAGTGTCCAGGAGCTGAAGTTAGGTATGTTGTACCTTGAAATAGTAAGTAGCAATGAGGTCAACAAAGCATTGTAGTGGATTTGCTGTTGCTGGGAGTGTTTAAAGTGAGATGGGGTTTCCTTCTCAAAGATGTGCTTTGGCTTGGTTCAGTGGAGGACATTTCCAGTGCATATAGAAGGGGGAAAGGACTGTGCTCTGTTCACCTACATTCTTCCCTGGATTAAGAAAACAAGATTATTTGTAGTGCTTTCCGTGTGTTGTAGCACATGTTGCTACCTTGGACAAGAGAATAATAAAATGTCATGCTTCAGAACTTGGCTGGTTTTCCCTTGGGTCAGGAAGACCATTTTTTCTTGGTGCTTAATTTGACTTCTGGAATTGTGATTAATTACTGTGTACTATTCACTTTCCTCCAGAGCATCAACATCTGGTAGCAGCTGGAGACAGGATATCTGGTACTCACCTTCCTCACTTCTCTCTTGTCAGTACAGAGTCCCCTCATATTCCCAGGATGGTGTACCGTCTTTCTTTGCTCAGGTTACTGACAGCTGTATTCAGGGATGAAGAAATTTCCCCTGCCTTTAGATAAGCAAGGATGTCACCCACCGTCCAGAAGTCAGCTGCTGAGGGCTTACGGTACCTGCAAGCCCACTCTCCCCTTAACCACCTCTCTGTCCTTTGGGCATGCCTCTCCTGCCGCCAGATCTCCTGCTGCAAGCAGACACCAGAGACGGGGATGGGGGCACGTGTGCATATGGCTGGCAACGTAGCACCCCCGGCAGTCGCTAAAACAACAGAAGTTATGGTGGTGAATTTCGTAACCTGAAACACATGACTGACTGCTTGAATCAAGTTGAAGCATTACCTGCAGATTTCCTTTTCAAGGCAGCTGCACAATAAAGCTGAAGGTTTAATTTGGCTTGGGAATTGCACTTGTGCCTAGATAGTTATGAGATAATGTTTTATAATTCCACAGTTCATTCTTTTTAGGATAACAAACAGACACAGTTTTTCCTCTGGCATCTGAAACTAGAATAAATATACTTTTAAGTGGTAAAGTATTTCTTTCTGTAGAAAATTTATTTTATTGTACCTGCTCTAGAGTACATGATACGCAAAAGCATGCCAGGATCTCATGTTCAATATTTCACACAGTGGTCTTGATTTGGGCTTTTTCATTCACACTTTAAAATATCCTCTGAATGTTTTAAGGTAATAAATTGCATTTTCTATGCAGGATGACATTACTGGAAGTTTTCCTGTTGAGAAGAACTGAAACTTGAGGAGTCTAAGTTCTTGTAAATCAGTATCTCTAGACTTCTTGAAAACGTGCATATAAGTACTTCCGCTTACTTGGAAATGCTTAAGTGCTAAAGTACTCCTCTCAAACGTGATTTCTAAAAACACTTTCCTCAGCTGCCTTATTGAGATGTGCACATTTGAGAAAATAATGAGAGTACAGCCTTCTAGGGTTTGGCCCATATACCTATCGCTACATTCATTGGAGTTAATGTTAATGCTCTATTGATTTTCAGGAGATACAGGATCCAATTCACTAATAAAGTACAAATCAGGTTGGATGTCAGTTTTTAAGAGCTCTAGTCAGGTTATTTAATAAATTTGTTCTTGGAAAATGGCAAAATCAAAGAATCAACAGTAAATTTTGAATCTGATTTTAATGTTCCAGTAGTTGGATAAAACTTGGGTTAATATGAAGATGATAGTGAGTATCGCCACATGATGTCTGCTTTGACAGTGCAGTCATGGGTTGTGGTTTCCCGCCTCATGACATCTTACTGTGTTTGTAATATTTAGTGAGTTTTATTCCCTTGCTGTTTGTGAAGTGAAACAGTGTTTTAGGCTGAGATTAAAATTTACAGAATTGTTAAGTGACCTATGTCCATCTCGGGGCATATCAAATTTGAACATAATACTATGGAATAGCCGAGCTATATAACTGACTGTATGCCTAACAGCACAAATTGTGTGTGTGTAGGATAATTATGCACCCAGACAACCGAATTAACAAAGGCTAGAAATAGTAGTAGGACTGAGTTCTCTGCCAGGTTCTGTTTTTTCCCCTCACTGGTGCCAAATGTAACTATAATCAAGATAGTCAAGTTAGGTGTTTTTATTGAATGTATTATTCTGTATCTGCAGTGTGTGTGCAAACTTCCCACGCAGTCCCTAGTCCAGCACATCTGTGGCCAGCGAAGATGTAATTTTGCCTGCTCCCCAGAGTTAGTTTAATTTCCTTCTTTTATTTATGTGTGTGTACAGAAATACCCTTTTTCTTGTTAAAACCTACTATTTCAGGTTCACCCGCGTGCTCTAGGCAGCGTGATATTCCTGTCTCTTTCCTCCTTTAATACAATAGTGACATTAAGCAGTTACAGTGTCTGAAGTACTTGGTCGTACAGGCATTGACAAAATTTAATGAGGTGTTTCAGCTTGCTTGACCTTGTTCTGCAACTCATTTATGCTTCATGTATTCAGGTAGGAAACCGAGCATGCTCTGAACCCTGGTAGAAGGTCGCTCACACGGTATCTGCTGCTGCAGCTTCTGTTTCAATATCTGCTGCTGCTCGGAGAGACGCTGCTGCTGTGTCATGTCCAGCAGCTCATGCGTTAAGCATATATCAGATGCTTTTGGGGTGTGCTTTGGCTCTACAAGGGGGAACGCAAGCTGGTGGTTGAGAAGTGGAACCGCTGGTGGGAAAGTTGTAGGATCTGCAACTTGCTGCAGGCCTTCAGAGACCTTTTTTGGGCAAGAGGGGGTTGAACAGCATCCTGGCATCTGTTCCCTGCTCTTTAATTTTGTTAAGAGGGGAAGTTCAATGAGAAATTGCAAGGTCTCTCAATGTTGGTCAAGAGAATGACAGCAGATACGTTTGTTTTGAGGGAAATTGAAAGAGCCCACTTTGCCACCGGTTTAAACAATTGAAGAGGTGAGGAGGTTATGCTACCCTGTGGCATAGGATTTACAATTTTTTTTAAGACAAATGACAGGGGAAGTGGCACTGTGGGTAAGAGGACAGCAAGACTAGTCAGAAAACGGACGGTGACAGTGCTTAGCATTCATACACTGCTGTAGGAACAGACTGACCCAACATGTCATGATGATAATGTGTTACCTAAGGAACAATAAATCTCTAGGAAAAGAGATTTGTCCAATGCAGTTTCAGAAACGTCAGTATTTTGGGGGGGGATCAACTGATTCAAACACAAAAAATGTGCAAACTGAGTAACTAAGTACAGATGACTGAATTCATTCATGCATCAAAATATGTTTCCCCTCAAGCCTAAGGAAGACCGTTCCACGTCTTCACGCAGCCATTTGTACTGCATGAGACAGAGAGCTCCAACACCTTCTCGGCCTGGGCCCTGGGCCTCCTCCCTCCCTCCCGTTCTGCTTCCTGGGGTGCAGATGAAGGCAACAGAAATGAAGCTGCTACCAAGCTTCAGAAGAAAGTCCAGTGCTTGAATATTTCTAGCAGTAATTTCTCCAAACAGATATGCTGCCTCAGAAAAATAACTTCGATGCAAATTGGCCTTCAGGCAGCTCTTGCACAGTACTTTTCCTTCCTCTCCCCACATGTCCCCCCTCACACGTGCACAGGAGAGAAACACCTAAGGGCCAGACAGCACTGTCTAATGAAATGGCTGATCTTTAATTGGTGTGGATCCCAGCTGCAGACAGTCATCTTTTAAGTAAAATGTTGGGCCTGAGGGATGGCTGAGCAGGCAAAAGCAATGGCTTTTTCACACCATCACTGGAAGTGGCAGTTTGCACAGGCATCCCGAGGAGGAACAGGGCCGCGGCGTGTGTAAGAAGCATGGGGCGCTTGGCCTTCATGCCCATCGCTGCCGTGGCTGTGGTGGCTACCACTCCTCTCCATCGGTCACCTCCAGCAGATTGTCACTCATCTTCTGCTGGCATTTACTGCCTCCCCCAGACCTGCCAGCTGAACACGGGAACCCTTCTGTTTCTGCCAAAATTATTTTGCTTAACTTATGCGGTTTAAACAGGAGATTTATTTCAGTCGAAATGGACTGGGGAGTGGCAAAGCTGAGGCAGGTTCTGGTAACTGTACTGAGAAGCTGCTGGGGGCTGGGTTGAGGAAATTAGTGGTGTGTTAGTGGAGATAGTGGCAATGAGATGTGTCCGCAGTCTATTGAACTGTAAACCTTTCCCTAGCCTCGTGCCAGCAGCCTTGTGCCAGCATTTTCCTTTTACGTTTCCTTCTGGGAGAGGGGAATTATACCCACGTGTAATTGCGTGCAGAGAATAGGTTCCCAGCACCTGCTTACCTCCACTGAAGTAGTGCTGAGCTTTTTTCTTACGTATTTGGGTATCTATCTGCTCTGTGCAGCTGTCTTTCACTGGATGCCTTTTCAAGTGAAACTTTCATCTTGAGCCATCCAAAACAAACCTTTAGGGTTTTTTTTTTTTAGGTTTTCCTAGTTGAACAAATTTTATGGGTTACAGATTTAGTCTTTAGGGTTTGTAAAAATTTTATTAAGGCTATTTCAAATTCAGTTTTAAATGTTAATGTTCCAGTGTAGTAAAATCTTTCAACCATTACAGGTGTAATATTTTAATGAATGAATGAACTGGCTTCTGACCATAAATATATTGCAGCCAAGATGGTGAGAGCCAGAAATACACTTTTATATTCTTGGCAAATGACCTTTTTTGAAAATTTTCCAGGACACATCTATTAATGTTAAATATTTTTAATTTCCTTGTGATCAAATTTACTGGTATACTTCTATCATTTCTGCACTCTTTCAGGAGGAGAGGGGGTGATTGCTTCATTACGTACCTCATTCAAGGTGAATGATGGCAAATGTATAACCTAAAGTCTGATCTAGCTACTTGCTTTGCCTCCGGACGTAGTTTCTGGGTCAGTCTAAAACAGAGGTCAGACAGCTGAACGGTCACAGCACGTTTTCAGGATGTTGTTTGCTTAAGAGGTCTCCATATTTTTTCTGTGAGAAAAACAATACATTAACTTTTGTAGGTGTTGTGTTTTGTTCCTCTGAAATAAAAGCAATGGGGGTGAAAATGAATGAAAGAAATGGAGGTTCGTAGTCTCTGTTTTAGCATTGCTGTGTGCTGAGCAGCTGCAAGGTCAAGTCATACATGAGGCTGTTATTGTACAAGCCCCCCTCATCGTCTTTACTAGCTAGGTGTGGGGTTTTTGTCTTTTCCCAAATCTGTACACATTTGTGAAAGAAAACGACTCATTTCATGTTTTCCTGAAGAAAAAAGGTAGTTATACAAGGAATTGCCTTTATTGTAGAGAATTAATGATAAATACTGTGTACTTCTTCACATACTTAAAGACTCAGAGTAGGTTCCAGGTCTTAATTCTTTGCTTCAATAACTGTCAAGAATATTGCTTACTTTTCTGAATTCTCTGATCCTTCCTTTTCTTGTTTCAGACTGATGTCAAGACAGGTAGTGACATTAAATATGGTTAGAGACTTCATAGTTCATTGGAGCTTTTGGTTTAAGACATGTGGTGGACAACCATATAAAAATCCTTTTTTTTTTTTTTTTCTGTTTTTTTTGAGGTGGGGAAGGATCCTTTTGTACATCCTTTATGTACATGTTCAGATTTAGGTTTTCATTCTGTATATATTATTATTATCAGATGACTGCTGAGCAGTAGTCTTACTACAGGTGTTTCAATAGGCGCAAGTATTTGTGCAGGTGTGCTTTAAGTGAGAAAATGCATAATTCTGGTTCTTTTGTATAGCACCGCATTCATGTTTGCAGAATGACTACGTTTTAGCAGAGGAGGCTATTCTAAATGGGAAGTATTAGGAAAATCATTGAATTTGGATCCTGTGTTAAAGAAATTGGAGGACTGATGTGAGAAAGTGGCTTTATGAACACTGTCACTGGTACTTTTTTGTATGTACTCCCTCTTATCTAGTCAGGTTTCTAAATCATGTTCTTCAATTTTTTAGTAAACCGAAGACAAATAGAAATAAAAATCCTAAAGGTGTTTTTTTTCAGCATTATGGGGAAAATCCTTTCTTGAGATTACTTGTTTTATCTGCCAGAAAAAGAACCTGCTTACCAGTTCCAGATATGCAGGTGAGGAGATGACTGCTGTACCTGGATTCTGGCTGGAACAGGGTCACAGCCTGGGTGGCTTAAAACCAGACGTCTCTATGCTTTTGCTCTGTGGAGCCACCGCAATCAAATTCTTCCATCTTTATTCCAAAATGTATCTTGAATATTCATTCATATGCCTAGGGAATAGGGAACAGAGCTGGGGATGAAAGAAAATTAGGTAAAACAAATTAGAAAGGGAAGGAAATAGAAGAAGGTAGATCCAAAGTAGTTTTCTCCTTCTAACTGTCAGGATATGAGCCAGGAAAATGAGATGCAGAAGAAACTCTGAATAGTCCTGCTGATAAAATTGAGATAATTTAAACTACTATAGAATAACAGGGAGCTAGATCAGCGTGTACAGAAGAAAGTTGAGTTGAATTCATTACCCATATTGAGAAATTTAAATTCCTCTCACCCAAGTTAATGTGTGCACAGTTGTTTAATGAAGGATTTTTCAGGGTCCTTTTTAAGAACAAAATCTTAGCTTTTACTAAATGTGAGGAAAATGACTCAAATCTGAACACTGCTACCAAATAACATTGAAGAACAATCATCTGTAGTTACAGCTTAGATTTCTTTCCCCTCGTCTCCCAAACATTGTGTTAGCGTGATGTAGTTTTGAGGAAATTAAGAGCATGAAGCGTGGAAGGGCAGTTTTTTCACCTAATTAATGATCAGATTTTCTAAGTGAGCGGTAGCCATCAGTGAAGCACCAGAGCTTTCCCAGTTGGGTATGACCAAGAGCTCAAGCTCAAGGTCTCCCAGTTCCTTTTAGACAGTCTGGGCTTACTTTGCTGTGCTTTACAAACAGGGAGGAAGGTACAGAAAGCCCTGAGCAACTCTGTGGGGAGCCAGGTACTGTTGTTAGCTTGGGATTGGTGCCGGTGATCAGACCCAAGGGGAAAGTGATGGGGAAACTGAGGCAACAAGGTCCCATCAGGGATGTGGGGGAAAAGAGTACATGAACGAGTAGCCTGCCACCAGCTTCATTTTATCTCACTAGTGATGTTTGTTTTTTTCTCAGAGGATTTCAAGTCTTTATAGCTTTGGTGTTGAATAAAAATGAAAATAAATGGATGATGAGGAGACATCTTTTCGAAGCTTGTACAAGCACAGCTAACAAGCGTATTTCTGCTCAGCTCAGACTCAGAGAGATGGTGTGGACGAACAGGTGTTCAAAATCAGGTTGGACGGGGCTTTGAGCAACCTCATCTAGTGCAAGATGTCCCTGCCCATGGTGGGCGGTGTGGACTAGATGATCTTTGAAAGTCCCTTCCGACCTAAACTGTTCTGTGATGTTGGATGGCATGTCAGACAGGAGCTTCATAACAAAACCAAACCTGAGTGCGCCAAAATGTATAGGGGGTGGAATACAGAAGTGAAAATGTCCAACTGTGGTGTTTTGAATTAACTGAGAGATGTCAGTCAGATCCCCTCATAATTCCTTTGCAATGTTTTTCTGCATATGGCTTCCTCGCACACCGGAAGCTGTATAGTGTATGTATACAATGTATGTGTACAGCCATATAGGGTATGTATATATACACCGTATGTATATGTATGCTCTATATAAATATCATGATTTTGGGAAAAGTCTTGATACTTGGGGCTCAAAATGTTAACCAATTTATCATGTATTTGCGCCTACTTTATGTTCTGTATATTTCTCTGCTTTGCAAAGCATATTTAAATTATCTTGAGGGTATTGTTCTTCGGTTATGGTCTTGTTTTGGCTTTATACTTTCAAGTGTCTCTTGGACTGACATTTGGCAATATTTGCATAAAATTGAACTTTTACGGGTCCAAGTCAGGAGGGAGAGGGAAGGATTTCAACGTGCATTTTGACCCTTCCCATAAAATGTATAGGATCTTAGTAACGACTTTGGGGATGTTTTGAATAAAACATCAAATGAAGTCATGACTTTGGGACCCTCTTATCTTCTCCCCTCCCACTCATGGAATAAACCTCACCTAACACAAGTCGTCTCACCCAAAAATATTGGCACCCAAATCCCATTAGGAGAACTGACTTCGCAGCATTTTTGGACCTTTTTGGATGTAGGGGTAAGGGGAATGACCTTGTGTTAGTAAACGTAATTCCCTTTTTTTAAGACTTGTGTGGGTACACCAGTAATGATGTTCTGCAAGGTGGAAGGCTGATGGGCAAAGGGGTGAGAGCCTGGTTATAATTTTCTTTAGTTAAGTAGAACTAGGAAGGAGAAGGCCATATATTTACACTTTATATTACACCACCACCACCCCACCCCCCATTCTGAGGAATACAGAAGTGTGGAAGAAAACAATCCTTGAGCCAACACAACCGTTCAATGATTATATGCTGTTCTCCCCATTCTTCTGTTTTGTTTTGTCTACATAGATTAAAAGGTCTTTGCTTTATTAACTTTGGCCTGCATATCTTCAGCCTGCTCTTTTCTGCTTATAAACATGAATTGTTCCCTGGGCATTATAAGTAAAGAGCCAGGTTTCCTACGGATTTGTATCCAAAGCGTGGTGCTCCCTCCTCCCTGTTTCCTTCCCTATATGGCATCCAGCTGCCATTTCACCTTAAAAATGCAAATGTGCATCTCCTGATGACGCAGGTGGTATCTTTCCTGTTTGCTGTCTGGTGTTGCTAGTTGGTGCTTAATGGTACAAGTGAATTTTCCAACATGCTGTGTAATTTTGTTGGATAATTCCTTCACCTCCAGATCTGACTTCTGCCAGAATGGTGCACAAACGATATACTTGTGTAGCTTTGACAATGCTTACTGGATAATGTAATTTTCTTGAATAGTGTGGAGGGAAATTAGTATATTTTAGAAAGTAAGTAGAAATAATGTACCTAACCCTGTTAGAATCACCTGGAACCACAACTGTCAGATAGGTTATCTGGGATCTTCTGGGTAAGCAGCAGCCTGCTGCATGCAATGAAAGATTAGCAATAAAGGAATTAAAGGACACTTGGTTAGGGTAGGGGACTTAGTTTTTCTTGTAGAACAGAGAGTAGCAGGGAGAAAGCTGCTCCTAGCTTGTGCAAAGCAGCAAGGGTTCATGTCCTAAAACCAACAGGCCTGAGGATGTGGGCAATTAATGAAACAACAACAGCAAAAGTTTTATGTGGGTTTTTTTTTTTACTCTTTTTCCTTCCTGAAAGAGGTAATTGAAAAGGTGCTTTAATTATTCTTATCCTGAATATTAAAATTAAATTAGTCTGATGTTACTCTTCAGTAGTGGTTGAAATACAGGAAGATTTCTATGACCACAGTCACAAGTAGTATATTTTTGTCTGATATGCAAAGCTGGAATACATTTCTAGTGTATCTCACTAAAAAGGGGGGGAGCATTAAAAGTGAGAGTTCAAGAAATAAAACTGGTCACAGAGAAGGAGTGGATGAAACTCAGAATTTAGGCTACTGTCCTAGTATGTGAGCACTCTGCCCTCAAATTTAGATCTCATCTGTCCCTTGATGGTAGAGGGAGTTGAAATCATTCCACTCTGGCTGGTGGGATGTTTTCGAGAGCATAGACGTCTTTAAAGCTGATGGACCCTCAGTAAATGCATGACAAAATGGGCTATAAGGTTAAACATATATACTGAAATGCTAAACTTACAATATTAGACTAAAATAATAAACGTAAATGTATATGTAGTACTTTCGATGGAGCACTGAGAATACTAAGTGTTTATGACAGGTTACTCGAGGAGAATATTGAGCTCCTTCCATTAAATAAATTACCTCTGTTAGTGGAAAGCAGGAGAAAAATCACATCTGGGAAACTGTGCCTGCCATAATGTCCTCTCGTTCTCTTAGCCTCAGGTTCCTGATTTTGTTTTCAGGGCTCCCTAAACCACAGAGTCAAGAAAGATGGTTCCTGAGAGGCTTTTGGAAAACACATCGTAGTAGCAGCAATTCTCTCTGGAACCAAGCCTTTATGCGTGTGTGCAATGGTATCTTCTAGGATATGTCTGCCTGCCATTCCTCATTTTTATGGGCAAATGACAATAGTAGAGGTGTGACGGTTTGGTATCTTGGAGTGATCCACAGGATTGTAATCTTACAGGATTTGCTGGTAGGACTGCTCACCCGGCCGAAGATCAGCATAGAGACGCAAGGCTGCTATTTGTGCAACTTGAAATGTCTCTGAGAGATAAAAAGGTTGGCCTTCCAGCGCCAGTTCTCCTTCCCTGCAGCCCCATGCTCCCTGACACCCCTCCTTTTTGTGTCCTGCAATCTTTATTTTTTTCCCTCTTCTCTCTTCTCCATGAGTTATGTATTCACCAATTGGTTAATGTAGCATGTATTTGGATAGGTAAGCCTGCTACTAAAAGTATTGATCATTTCCTGAACAAGCAAGTAAGTTCTTTAATAGCCAGTTCTGTATCTGAATGAGTTGCGATGGAAAATGGATTTATTCACAGAAGCTTACTTTTTTGCACAACCTATTTTTTTTCCCCTGCCTCTCCAAGTTAGCACTTTTATCTTTTTCCACTAATTAGAGCAGCTGGAAGAGCAGTAATAAACACACTTTCCTTTCCTTTGTGTTCACATCCTGAGCAGTGCAGAAATACCCTGTTACATTCTCATAAGCATCTAAAATATTTGTGGAACTCTAGCTCAACATTTTCCTAAAAAAGATGTTTATCTGGATTTCCTTTAATTCCATAAATTTGGCCTGCATCTGTACAGGGAGTTGGCACAAGTGCGCGAGGTAGCCAATACGGCCTGCCTAGGGTGGCAGGACTGAAAGGACAACAAAAATTGGAATAGAAGCAAACAGTTTTTCATCTGACTGGAGCAGTGGAAAACCTTGCAGCAACCACCCCAACATGTGCATATGCTAGATGCTCTTTGTTATTGTCTAAAACAAAAACGTGAATAAATAATTCCCTGGTACTTCTTCAAGATATCAACAATAATTTCCTGTAGCACGGCTGACTTTCTGGGGCTGCACAGTCTCCACAATCTAACTGTCTAGCCTTTAAGAGAAAACTAATTAAAAAAAAAAAAAAAAGCAGCTGCAAAAGAACAGCTTTGGGTCCAGAACAGTCTAACTAAGGGCGGTGCCTGGCTGTTCTCCCTTAGGAGAGGGTTTGATGGGGAACATTATGATCCCTCCCCCATCCTCTTGCTCTGTATAAAGGCCAAACAATAATAGTAATACTAACATTGCTGTGCTGTAACTTCTGTGCGTATCCGTACGCTTGTCTCTGGCTATACCAAATACTTTGTCTGTGATTAATTCCATTCCTTGCATAGAAACGTCTACAAATCTCAGCTTTGTTCTTGATTGGATTTTTATGCTGATAAATACAGGGTTTGTTTTTTTTTCTTCTTCCCAGTATGTGTTTATTATTCATGAATGTGTTGCAACATCCAAAAATGTAATGAGTGACTCACAGAATGAGAAGAGGAAAAATATAGTTACAGGTTTTTAATGAGGATTCCTCAGAGGACTACAGAGTGTCCCAGTTAAGAAACCACTGTTTGACTATATAAAACCCACCCAGTCCTTGCTTTTATGTCCCTTCTGTGTGTATTTGCAACATAGTTTCACTTGGTATATACTTCTAGTCACTCATTTTCCTGATATTTTTTTTTCTGTCTTATATCAGGGATGACAATTCTGACATTAAAAACAAAACAAAAACCGCAGAACATGTTTACAAATAGTTCTGGATTTTTTTTTTCTTTTTTTGTGTGTGTTAGAAAGAAAAAGAGCAAAGGCTAAGTTTACTGTTACTGGCATAGTAACATCTCTCATAGTTTTAGATTGAGCTTGTATTCTTAAAAATTATCCTTGCAAGGACTCCAGAGCAAATATAACCATCCCGTTAAAGCAACAGCGCTCTGAAGGAGTATAATAGTGGGGGATCTGAAGCTCACCTTGTGGGATGATGTCCAGCGCTGACCTTCAAGAATCAACATTGACTTTCTTTTTGGAAAGATTGTTTCTTATTCTTGGAAAATCTAACCTTTTTTTTCATACTTATGTTTTTGAATTTTAACAGTGTTTATCAATTTCACTTAGTGCCTAGTATCCCCTCACCTTTGTGTCTTTCTTGCACAATAGCTGGAAACCCATGTTTGCTTAAAAGCTTTGTTTTGAGTGAAAATCCGTAGAAATAGATAGGTGACCTAATACTTGTCTTTCAAACCAGCTGTACACCAAGGTGATAATTTCCTTTGGAAAGCTGTGGATCTAGCGTAATCTTACTGCAGTCAGGATTGTATAGCCTTGTATGGTATTAAAGTATATTTTTAAAGATTTTTCAGGGCTGGCACACATATTGTGTGCGAATTTGGGATAAAAGCATTGTATTGCTATGCCCTTGCTGGTTCTCTTAGGATATCCAGTAATTATTACAATACAAAAATGAGGTCATTTTGGCTTGCTTTGTTGCAAATACATTGTAGTGAGGTGTTCTGTACATAAAATAGCATTACTGTTACAGTGCATAGCTATTCTTCGGCATTAAGTAGAACTACACTATCTTCTGCCTTGTTTCAGAAACTGTTTTTGTCTTTTCAAGCAGTAAACTCTTCTGGATTAAAAAAAAAAAAAAGTTACCCATTTGTTTGTATAAAATACATTTCTCTGCCCATTTACTTCCCAGTCTTTCCATTAGTTGCCTTATTTGTTGTAGGGCCTGTGCTGGAACAGGGTCTAGAGACAGTATTTAAAGATGTAAGGGATGTTGGCCTTTTTGGATCAGTTTAATGATCCCTAATGAAGGACTGGGAAGCAGCAATTTGTAAGTGAGTTGGGTTTCAGGATGCAGGAGCCTTAACTGTCTGTCTGAATGTGGTTAGTGATAACGTTAGGCAAGGCATGAAGATTTCTCCTGTCTGTCACCTGAGAAAACCAGGTAATGTTGCATGTGATTTACAAGCATTTGCAGATCGTGGTTTAATTCTTTCTGTTTTGTGATTTTTGGGGGGTCTAAAGCCTGCTGAGAGAAGTAGTATTGGCTATAATTTGTCCTGTCCTTGTCTTGATTTCTTTGTGTGACTGTCTCAGAGCTGTGGGTTTACAAGTGTGACTTCTGTCGCATCTACTGGTGTTTATAGGATGTTAAATGACTTCCAGTGCACTTTCCAAAACAAATGTGCAAGTAGCTTGCAGAGGGAGGGTGGAACAGAGCTAGCTCAGGTCTGAGAGCCATAGGTTAAGCGGCAGCTTTGTCCCTTCTCTCTGCCTGCAGCATCCCCCAGGTAACATCCCTCGAGCTTCTTTTTTTTTTTTTTTTTTTTAGCTATCATGCAATCATGTTAGTCTTAGAGTGAAAATTTACCTTAGTGCTGGCCCAGTCTAGTAGTTCATTACCACCCACAGAGTGAGGTCCTATGTCCTTTGCTGGCAGTGCTCATTACCGTCTTTCGGAGCTGATTCAAGAGCAGGCAGTGCTCCCCACCCACCCCAGTCAGTGTTCTGCCACATTAGTGTGTTTAATGGGATCAGTGGAAGGTTTAACAGGTACCGCATGGACCAGAACCAGTGCAAGGAGAAGACGGGGAGAGAAAAGTGTGGTTGGGGTTGGTAGAGAAGTGTCAGAGAGAAGCTGGAGCCTGCAGCTTCTGGCTGAGAGTGAATCAGAGATTATCCTGTGTCGGAGCTGTATTTACTACCTGGATTTTTGCAATTCTTTCCTCCGAAGCCTGCTTGTCAGTAGAAGGGAGGATATAACCACATTTTAAACTATTCTCAGAAATACTGAGAAGCATGCTTCTCAGCAGAGGCAAACCCATAACAAAAGGAGGAAGGAAGGAACTTAAAAGAGCGAGGAAAAGTGACTATATAAGTAGATTTTCCTAGAGGCTTGTCATCTCTGGGATGTGACCTAGGAATACCTTAGAGGTGATCCAAGAAGAGTTTGTGCAAGGCTGTACAAGGTCAGGGGTTTGTAGCTGTGTGGGATGTTGCTGTGCTGCTGGCAAAGGCAGCCACCTTGGCAAATCTGCCTTCACTAGGAAACACTGGAGGCGAACTTGGAAGCGTAAAATGGATGAGGTTAAAGCTGTCTGGTGCTCAGTTGTGAATTCATTTCATTTCAAACACCTCTCTTGCCCCTTCTGCTACCAAGGCATAATTTCTGGAGGCTTGGGAGTTTCCTGACCGCAGACTTGCGAAAGACTCTCTTGCGTATTTTGAAAGACGACGACATTTACTATCTGAAGGATTCCAGTTAAACACAGGATGGCCGGGATACCTTCCCTCCCAGCTTTTGAAAAGAGTAGTGGCCTGTTCATACACACTTTGTTTACTACCACCTTTCCTTTCCTACAATTCAGCTAAAGTTCAGAAGACCAGAACAGTGAAAAAGTAGACTGTTTTCTCCCAAATTCATTGTGCTCTACTTTCAGCCTATACTCAGCGTGCACTAAAATATCACCGAACCATACCTTTAAATTGCAAATTAAGAACTGATAGCTGCATGGGCTGCACTCCCCCTATCTGAAACCCTGGGTTCCCCATTTCTCCTTTGAGATGCTTTTTTACTGAAATCTCTGAAAACGCAAGAGGTTTGTAGACAGCAAACAATCATCTTAAAAATACTGGAAGTATATGGTCCAAATTTGTGATTAAGTTGTTAAATAACACAGTGATGAGAACTTTTCTATACCTAATGTCCTGTAGCAGAGACTTCCTTTGGGGATAGGAGTTAAGTTACCTCATAATCTCCTGATGCAATTTCTCCATGTGTAAATATTTAGGTCATAATGCATCCAACAGTGTTAGAAACCTGCAATAGTTTCAGTCTTTGTTTTGTGTGGCACCTACCACAGCGGGAGGTGCCAGTCTACAAATCCAAAGTACCGGGACAGCAACACCATGATAGACAGATACTATATTAAAATGTTGTAGCAGTGCTACCACTGTTTCTTGGTGTTGTATACAAGGAGAAAGGAAGGTGCAGGAGTTTGGGTGCTAACTCAAGACTTGGGTGAAGGCTGGTTCAAGTGTTGTCCTCCCACACACATATGGTGTGATCTTGGGCATGTCCATTGCTCAGGTGTTCTTCCCTGCCATGCTTGTGAGTGGGATTATTAGGATTTCCTTCCTACAGGGATGCCTGAGATTAAATATGTTGCAAAGCTTGAGATACTGGGATCCTACAAAGACAAATACGAAGTGCAAGTTCCTTAAATCAGATTTTTATCCAGTGTTGAGCCAGAGTTTGATGAGGCCCCGAGCCTGTGTGAGTTGATAGTATGAGCCTGAGCTGAGAGCAGGGTGGCGGGATCTCCTCTTGCAATAGTGGAGAGCAGTTACAGCGTCTCGAGCTGCTTTAGGAATGGCACCATGGGGTCCCATGTAAATGGGGGCTTGCTAGGCTTCTCATGTGGTGACCTTGTGTATAATATAGCAGGAAAATAAAAAACAAAGAGCTTTTAAATCTAAAGTTTCTGCTCCCTTTCCTTCGTCAAAATAATTTTCTCCTCCCCAACCAAAAACGAAAGCTGAAAACAGTCACAAACTTTCCTTTAGGCCCATTTTTATGAGACTAAAATGTATCTGTCTTTCACGTGGGGCAGCATACCTCCAGAGCGCGTCTCTCTGGTCTGTCCTCATATGGCTTCAGAGCCTCATGCCGTCCCTTGTGCAGGCAGGCTGCTGTGGTCCCCTCCTGTGCCTCCTGGGGAAACATCCCATCCCATCCGACCCCATCCCACTCCATCCCACTCTTGCAGACTTGTAGCTTTCAAAACCAATTGAGAAGGAGGGACAGCGATTACCAAAACAGGGCGTGAAAAGAGAAGCGGCTTCCTTGGGGTCACACGTGAGGCCAGCAGAAGTGGGAGCCACATCCACGTCTCTGCCACCCCAGCCGGTGTGTGGCCCGCCTGGCTGTGCTGCTCCCCTCGGGGTGTAATTTGGCATGTGTTTCTCTGGGAGCCGGGGCCAACGGCAATGTGAAAATTGTGTTATGCATTATTTATTTATTTGTGCTTAACTTTTCTGTTGGTGGGTTCCACCGACTCTGCCACGCTGTGCGGCTGCACAAATATTTGTGCTGGGAAACAGCGGGGGGAGTAGCTTGGTGCGAGGAATATGCAGTCAGGATGGAGTAGAGGGCTAAAGCTGTTTAAATTGGCTTAAACCATGCTGTTGGTCAGTGTCTAGCTATGTCTTTTGGGCAAATGATGATTTGAGTTTCATAGATACTCATCCCAGCAATGGGCAAGGTCACTTCTTCTTTAAACTGAAATTATAATTAGCAAGAAACCTGATACAGTTCCAGGGATGAACATCCACCTGCATTCTCTCTCACTAAATATGTTTTACATTTTACATATGCTTTTAAAAAAATACTGCTTCCAGATTTAGCTTAGAAACAGCAAAATGTTTGCATAGCTTGTGCTCATACATCACTACAAAATGTTTTTTCAATTTAGTTGATTGCCTGGATAAGACTGTGTTGGTTTTTTCCCCTGTAACATATAACTATTAGACTTTCTTTAATAATTAAAATGGCACTCTTCCTGTGCCAATGTTACAGTTTCCTTGTAACCACTGTGTACCTGGGTCAGATTTCTCCCCTCAATGCCCCATGATTTCCAAAGGGTTTTGCAGCACAAGAAACAAATACTTTTAGATGTAAGACTGGATTAGAATTAAGGTGTCAGAGAGAGGGGAAAATACATCTGTTGCAAGAGGTGGAAAATATATAGTGACTAAAATAACATCGCAGTGTTTCCTCCATGTGGTCTTTTTTTCAACTGAGAAATACAAATGAAGACAGATTTTGATAAAGAGCTGTAGCGAAGCTACTTTAGCAGTGACTTACTTGATACCTTTACTCAGTAACTCACAAAAAACATGCTACTGCTTCTTTTTTCAGATCTTCTGCTAAAGCAGACTGCAAAATAACATGATGAAATACATCTAACAAAATCATACCTGGATAACTGCTCTTTAAACAATAAACTGGGAGCCAATGTTGCCTTTGAGTGCCATGCAGGTATCATAGGGACTGAATTACTTGGAAGTAAAACCAGAATTTTTTTCTCTGTTATTAAACATAACCAGTAGTTGGAGATATTAATGTCCACAAACCAATGAGTTTTGCTCAGCGAACCACTTGTGGGACTACTGTTTAATTATTACTTGGGGGGGGGGGTAATGACAGCTGCACTTAATCATATTTGGAATTATTTCAATGTGTTTGCTAGAGGTAGCTTCAGGTTGTTACTCATGTTTTCCCTGCTCATTGCAAGGTCACCTCTGCTGCTTTCTTTCCTTTCTCCTGCCTCCCAGCTCCTTGCCCTGCAGTTACAGCCTCTTGTTGTCTGCATGGGCTTGGGTCTTTGTGCCGTGCCTTCCCTTACGGCCAGCGTGCTGCTTTGGACTCTGTCCTTCTGGAAACTAGCGGAAAACAAATGCACGTGCCAGCCTGCAAACAGAGTGTACGCTTACCCTTCCCGCTAAAATAAAGCGGAAATAATTCTGTCCTCGCCCTCCGTGCCGTGTTCTTAAGACTAAATTTCTGTCAGGCCTTTTGGTGTGCCTGATGGTTTCGTAGAGCCCATCCGAAGCCCTTACGTTGCCTTCGTCTGTGCGCTGCGTGGCTTTCAGCATGGTGTTTATTAGGCACAACGGCTTGTTTAAAGAACATAAGGAGCATATCGGAAACTTACTGGGGATCCTTGAGAGCCCTGGCTCTGGAGTTAGGTGTGTCAGTGCTTCATCGAACGCTGCACGTCGACTGCATTTCCCTGAGTGATTTGGACCCTCCTAAGTTTCACTTTTTTCTGGGGTTAACCAGTTTAGCGTGAGCAAGAGGGCGTTGGTAGAAGATACCAGATGTTCCACAGAAGTGCGTTTATTTATTTATTAGCCATGAAGAGGACAGGGTGGGATGTCACGTAAGGGCTCCTAGGTGCGAGCGCTCGGACGTGAGCCGCCTCAGCGGCCGGGGCGATGGGGAGGGGAGCCGGGCGGGAGCTGCCGCCATGAGCCTGCCGCGGGCCTAAGCCGGGAGAGCAAGCCGCGCTTGGTCACGCTGCGCACACGAGGGGAGGCGAAGCGGGGCGCGAAGCCGGCCAGCCCCCTCTGCGGCCCGCGCACCCTGTCAGCACAGCCCGGGGAGCGCAGCGGGGCCGCCGCCACCTGCGGGCCGGGCTCGGCGGAGCGCTGGCCGCCGCCCGGGGCGTGTCGCGTCGAGCCGAGCCGCGTCGAGCCGCCCGGCCCCGCGGTGACTCACCGGCCGGGGCCCGGGCACCACTTCCCCCCCTCGACAGGAGCCATTTTAGCTGCACGAAGCTGCGGGGCGGCCGGGGCGGCGCCGCAGGCCCCGCGGCGAGGCGGTACGTGCTCCCCGGGGAGGGAAGGGCGGGCGGCCGGGCGGGGGGGGACGTGGCTTCCCCGGACTGCTGGCCTCCGGCTGCCTCGACGTGCTGCCCGTGCCTGGAGCAGCTCTCCTCAGCCGTCTGGGGAGGACTGGGGGGAAACGGGAACTTCTGGTAAAGTGCAGCAGCAGGGCACGCTTGGGAAAAACAAAAAATAAATCGAGCTGCGAGTAAAAGCGACGTTTCGGGGCAGCAGGACCGTGAGCTGCCTGTAGCTGAGCGTGTCGCTCCGGGCGAAGGGCACCGCGGCTGCTGCCGTGCTTCTCTGAACAGCACACCTCATAAGTGTTACAGCTGATTTGTAATTTTGCTGCAGTTTATAATTTTGTCACCTTTGAAGCGTGTGGAGGTGTCGGGCAGGCTGCTGATCCTTCAGCCGCCGCTCAGCTGTGTGTACGATAAACGAATTTTATTTATTCCAAAGCTACGTTTACCTGGACCCGGTTAGCACATAGCAGAGCATGGTCCAAAGCGATTCGGGTAAAGTGTTAGTAATCACTGTTGCGGCTTTGAGCACCTTTGCTTTGCCGTTCGCCCAGTGTGGTCCCGAGCGACTTTAAAATGGCAGGTTTGTCGTTTCATAGATGGATTGCTCTCTACACCCTCAACCTTAAATTGCGGTTCTGTTTCTGCCGAAACAAACGCATTCAATGGCAGCCGCCGACATGTCGTTTTAAAATAGAGGGAGTTAAATTGTTCTGTGCAGAAAAAATGGGCAGGTACGCACCCTTTTCCTAAAAATGATTAAGAAACAATAGTAATGGGGATGGTATACATGGCCGAGGGACAGACCAATTATAAAATGGGCTTAGTGGTAGCTGTAATGGGAGAAGAAAATCCCAGAGGTAATTGCGGTGCGTAAAATTGCTTTTTAAACTTTCAGTGGATGAAAACCACCTTGATTCTCCTAATTATGTACTTCTGAACTCTAGCACAATATTTTGAAAAAGAACGAGTGTTTCTGCCTTGTTTATAGTTGAACAGAAATGCAGGCTAGTATCTTTAGAAGCTTTGTCTGAGTATATAGCTTTATACCCTATATTTCAGTCTTTCAGCTGAGAAAGTAAGTTGAGTATCTTCTTACTGAAAAAGAAATGACAGGGAGCTCAAACTGTTGCGCACAGGGGAATACTTTCCAGTTTCATTTACTGTATGGAGCCTATATCTGAGAAGTATAATGGAGTCTTGCTTAATACTGTGATCAGTTGCAGGGGAGGGAGAGAGGGAGGCCACCATTAAGTAAATGGTCATGTTTTGGGTGAGGCTGTCTCTTCTCTTTAGCCTTTCCAGTGTTCAGCTGTATCTGCCTTCTGCAGCTCACGGTACCGTGTGTTTTTACCATCTTTTGATTTTCTCTTTTGCCTTTTTTCTTTCTAAAAGCAACATTTTTTGCAAGGGTTTGGGAGATTTATTTGGTGCATTGTTTCATGTTGAAAAATCCACAGAGGAACTGCTAAAACTACAGAGGAACCACTGGGGAAAAAAATTGTTTTGAGTTAGTGATAGAGTTATTTACTGAAAAATTCTTTAAGGTATTTGCATCTTCCTTTTTTTCGTCATGAGTTTTATTTTCAGATCTTAGGGCTGAGGCAACAAGTGTCTGCCGTGCTTGCAACTGGCAGAGCACGAGCTTCCTTTTCTTTACCTCTTTCCTCCCCTTCTTTCTGCTGTACCGGACCCTGTTGAGACATCCAGCCTTAAAAACTTGAGTTATCCTATGTTGGCTCCCAAGCTGCAGCTGCTTCTCTTGGGCAGAATGCTTTTTGTGTGCTAAAGGGTAAGTAGCTGCTGCTGCTTTCTCTCGAGCAGGGCTTCGTGGAGGAGCAGTTCCTCTTTGAAGGCAAAGCTGCCATGTTCAGGCTCTCTGGCTGCTGCACAAGGACTACGCCAGGGCTACAGAAGCATCTGGGGTGCAGTGGTGGAGCTAGGAAAAAGTGATTTGAAAGTCCTCCAGGCCTTGCTGATGACAGCTTGGACAGATCTTCTAGAAGGCAGAGAAGTGGATTAGAAGGGACAGAGAAATGGCGTTAGTTTTTGTTGATTTTTATAGCTGAAGCCTGGGTTTGTCTCCAAAGAAAAAAACCCCAACTTTTCTTTTTTCCCCCCACCCTAAGGCAGGGATCTTTCAGTTTGGATTGAGTTTGTGGTTGCTGAGCCATGGGAGTGGTATCATTAGATGCCAGTTAGCTTGAACATTATTTCCAGACCCATGCTTTTACAGAAGTGCCTGTTTTCTAATGTGCTCTTTTTTTCATTTGTTGAATACTAGAATTGCCAAGTCCGTGATCTTGGCACTCAAATGAGAAAAAAAAAAAAAGTAATCATCCAGATTTGAAGAATGTTGTTGGCCTGGTATAGCCTGATGTTTCAGTATTGCTGCAAACTCATACTTCAGTGGTGTGCCTTACTCTTTGGACACTTTTGTGGATTTAAAAAAAAAAAAAGTACACGAGGTGTATAAGTGTACCCTTTTCTCTCTTTTCAGCACAGCTGTATTCAAGGTTAGCTGACAGAAAAGACTTTGTAAGAAAAACTCAGGATTTCCCTCTGTATCAGAGGAGAAGCTTTGATCTCCAAAACAGCTTTCACTTCTTGCAAGCATTAGCAAAAGTTTCTCAGCTTTCGCTGGCAGATTTTGTTCTTTTCACTGACAGTTTTAGTAACTCGATGGAGTTTTGTTGGGTGTGTGAGGAGCAGCAAGGACTTTCCCCTGCTGGAGTGATTCAGCACAGGAGTGGCAAGAGGTAGAGTTCACGTTTCCAGCCTTGGTTACAATTTGCTCTGTAAGCGCTGAAACTTTGCTACCATACGCCAGTGCTTATCCTTTTAATGCCACTGATGTGCTTTAGAGATGATTTGCTTCCTTAAATCTTACTTAAATGTTGCTTTCTTAAATCTTACTTAAATGTTCCTTCACAGATAAAGTAGTTGACAGAGGCTACACACACTGAAATTTGAAGTCTTTTGCTTATCAAAGTGAGCAGCAGCCATGTGAAAGGCTTTAGAGGTTCTCACTCTTCTGACCTGACCGGGCTAATCTGTGTAGAGGTAAAAACGATTTATTCTTCAATATGGGCCTGTCCTGCAGCAAAGCTTCCCACTGTGTCAGCCTTTGTGCTAAGAGGATCCCATTAGATAGGGACTAAAGTTTATGCATTCTTACCTTGATGTGCTTTAGGCCTTAACTACCTACCAGCTATCTTTAGTGATGAATTGGATGGCTAGAGCTCAGGTCATCTATTTGCCCTTAAAGAGATCAGTCATCTTGGGTCACGTGTAACTTTGTACTAGGTTCAGGTTTGAATGTGAAAATGATAGCCATTTTGTTCGCCTGGAAAGAACCTCCAATTCTTAAACTTGCGTGTAAAAATGATTTCTTTCTGTATTGGGGGAAAAATACTACATTAAGATAATTTGCTAGGAATAGGAATGCTAAATACATAGGTTGGAAACTGTGGGAAAGGGTTGTTTTTAGATGGATTGAATGTCACTGTCTGCTTCTATAATTAGACATTTTAGTCTATTTCTAGAACACCCTATATTTAACTCATCGTCAACATTTCTGTGTGAATATACCAAATACATTTTTTATTTTGAGGGGAATGTTTTGCGCTTCTTGAATGGTTACCGTTAGCGTACTAACGGTCTCATCTCTTCATTTGCGAGCTCTTTCCGCATTTGCCTCACTTACCTTCTTGCGTGGTAGTGGTTTGACTTCTTAAGCGGGCTCAGTATAAATGTCATCCCACATGAGACTGGGTTTCAGAATTGGAAGAAAGGGGTGAGCTTGGTTGATTCAAATTGTTGTCTGCTGTTGAGAGAAAAAAAAATGTTAATATATATTGTGGCTGCGTATACTGGTTCGTCATGCTGTATGTTCCTCTAGAGTTAGTTGTGTTTTTCATGGGATCTTTTGACAGACTTAATAAAGCTGACAGGTTAGGAGAAAGCTACCTTGCTTTTATGAGCTTTGTATCAAGTCACTTCTGCTGTTCTCCAGTTCCCAGCTATCTCGATGTTTATTCAGTTTTATATTGCAGCTGGGGAAAGAAGCAGCAAAACCTGATTGTGAAACTACGGTTACAATTTGTGATACCCAGGGCTGACCGCTGTCAGAAAATTAATGTTTAACTTGCTTTTCCAAGGAGACTCAATTTCAAATTAAAAGCAAGTTGACAAGGATACTGTTAGTTTTCTTCTCTTTGTGCGTGCTACATGTGCTGCACTAGATAATTTTGGAGCTAGCAAGAATAGTTTCCCAAGGATGTGATGGCACGGTTTGTTTTTAGTGGAGGCTGTCTTTCTGACCAGAAGATGACCCTCTTAGGAAGAGCTTTCATGAAAACTGTATCTTGAAGGCACCAGGGCTTGCACGTTGTCTGCTGAAGGCAGAATTTTGCCTGACATTGTCCTCGGAGGTGGTGGTTACGTTATCCACTCCCATTCTCTTGGTATGTTTGCTGTTTTGTGCTGTTATTTCCCTCTCCCTCTCCAGAGCCTCTGTAAAATATTTACTCTCTGTAGCTATTCAAGCTTTGTCATGGTGCCTGTAAATTAAGCATACAAACGAGGGTATTAGCTATCAAGAAAATAATTACGAAGCTTACATGCTGTGGAGTGCAGAGGGTGGCAAACCTGCACAAATTGCAAGAATTTACTTCCCTGTCTCCTGGTGCCCCCGAACCAGCTTCTCGAGAGCTCTGGGAGCCCAGCAAGGGGCTCCAGGTGCCTTCGGTGGAGTGCTACTGAGAGGCCGCCATCCTGTTTTTTTCAAAAAAATAACCAACATTTGTTTATTTCAAAAAGAGAAAAGAAGGAACTGTAGAGAGGAAGTGTCTGTTTGGGGGCTTTTTTTCTTTACAAAGGTGGTTTAGACATATGAATGAAAATGAAACTTTCTGTGTTGAGAAACAGTCTAAAGTTTGACCGCTAGGGATGGCTTGCGGCATTTTTAAAAATACTGGCCCTTTTGTATTAAAAAAAAGTCTATTTCTTCTAGTATCAGCTAAAAGCAACAATGAAATAAGTTGCTTTTGAAGCAACTAAGTGAAATACAATTTTAATTTGTTCGATGGGGCTGTAATATAGAAAGCCATTAATTTAGACCATTTAAAAATGGGCTGTGGAGGGATTTCCTGAGAAGAAAACCAAGAAGAAAGTTACTGTTCGTAGAGTATTTTCCTAAATGTGCACTTCTGAAAGACGTATGTCTAATTATGAATGCTTGATGTAATATAACATTCTACCATTTGTTTTTATAAAAAGCTACTTGTCTTTTAATACGGCCCTTCAAATGAGCTGTATGAAATGTTGTTTCAGTGGTAATGGTCTAGAAATAATTCTCAACAGTAAGAAATGTCGGAAGACTTTTGCCAAACTACAAGATAAGGGCTCGGTCTTGTAGATGTTTTGTTTAAAAATAATAGGGATATTTGCAGAAAAGGTTAATACTTTTGAAGCCACGTAGTTAGAAAGGGTACATTTTGTGTCTAGATTCTGATGTTTGTAATGTTTAAAGCTCCTCTTATGGGTGCCCTCTGTTCAGGTGGACTTAGGAAGCATTTTGTTAATTTGTACTGCCAGGCTTTGTAAACAAAAGAGCTGTGACGACATTTTATTGATATACTGTGATTTAAGATGTGTGTGTGGTGATTTAAGATGTGAGGGGAGAGATGGTAGCAGTTGTTAGTTGCAAATAGCTAGCTGGGTAAAATAGCCACTGCCCTGAGAGAAGAGACGCAGAACCACTGATGCATACATGGTGCATGGATGCAGTGTGTCTGGGGAGGGGGAAATCAATGGGAAGTTTTGTGGGTTCATTTTTGCTGCCTTATGTGAGGATCTCTAGATGGGGTGAAATCAGGAAAAAAGACTGTGGAGAAAGCAGCTTGCTTTCTGACAGAGGCTACCTTGGAAGAACCTGTTGTTACACCATCTGTCATGAACAAGCCTGTTATTTACTAACTAGATGGGAGAATGATGCTAGTGCCTCGATGCTGTCTCCAGTATCTCCACACACCATGTGCTTACCCAGCTTATGTGCCCACTGAAGGTGCTTCGTCCTCACCCCAGCTGCTCGTTTTCACTCTTAAGCGAAGGTTGCGTGCGTAACCACCCCGCATGCTTGGCGGCACATCCCGTTAAACCCATGCGGCAATGGTTTACGTGGGTATGCCCTGAAGCACAGAAGGGAGGTTTGGACCGAGCAAGTTTTACTCGGGTAATGAACTGTCCTGGAGGTGATGGATTGTAAATCCTTAAACGGCTCATTTAGCATCTGCCCGGGCCTTTAGCTTGCCCTTAGGTTCCTGACTCAACAGTAAGCTGCACTAGCTGAGCTAAAGTTGCAATTTAAACTCTAGACGTACATTTTTGTGAGCATGTGAACTTGCACCACTCTAATTTAATTTAAATTAGTGAAACAGTTAGAGATGGGCTTGATTGTTCCTAGATGTTTCCATGGCAGGAGTACTCATCCAGCTGCCTCAGTGCTGCTTGAGGGGTGCCACCCTCATTTTTCCTAACTGACAGCATAGTTTTTTCCTAGTGTTTTATTGCTCTCCCCTCCCATTCGCAGTCTGAACTGTTCGTGTGAGCAACCCCTTATCTGGTTCTGCTAAGATGAGCCAAGTTGGCAAGTCAGGTGTCCACGCCATGGGAAGTTGCTGGGCTGGTTGACTGAACCAGGTTAGGGATTGATTTCGGAGTGGTGGAGCTGGGGAGTTTGTAAGAGCTGGGGTTGAGAAATAAGGGGGAGAACAAAATAGCACAGTTGTCCTTGGAAGAGGACCGTTGTCCATGGCCAAAGCTTCAACGAAGTGACAATTAGGACAGTTAACTCTCTTCTACACGTCACATCTAAACTCTCCTAAAAACTTGTTTTCCAAATGAGTTGTGTGAACAACACAGCTAGATCCTTCTGATTGAGAGGAAGAGTGTGTTAACTAATGAATTAGATTTTGTAGAGGCGTAAGTCTCGATAATATAAAATGGGAGGAGAAGGTGTTTGCTTGTTGGTTGGGGAAAATGTGCAAATAAAAGCTTTTGGTGGAGGGAGAAACTTGGGCTATTTGTTCTTTTTCCTTCTGGGAGAAGAGAGGGAAGGAAACGCAGGGATGAGAACTGCACCGCTGTGTTTGTTTGAAAGAATGTCATCTTCTTGCTTTGTTTAAAAATATTCTAGTTGTTCCTGTCTGCTAAATCAGGTTATTGAAATGAAATTATGACCTTTGCTCTGAGCCTGAAACAATACAGGAGAAAAGCAGGTGTTTGGGAAGATTAAAGCTCTTACCTCAGCTAGAAAATGTTCAGATAGAGCTGAAGCTCTAAGGATGCCATATTCTTGCTGAGACTAAAAATGTAAGAACGAGGAAGAATTTTAAAAGTTGATTATGGTCAGTTGCCAAGAGCAATGCTGTGATAAATTATTAACTCATTGCACTGTACTGCCTCGTAGTGCAAACAGAGTAGCTGGTTATTGTGCTCTGCTTGGTAAGTCAACACTGTAAAAAATTCCTTGGTTATCTGGAAAATGTCTTCTTTGGGGTGTTTATTAAAGGGACACTGTAGGATTAAAAATCATGTTCCCCTCTGTTGAAGGTGGTTAAAACAAATAGAAATATGTGAAGGCAGTTTCTTTCTTGCTGTCCGGGAAGCCTGGTCAGTGGGTGCCGATCAGCTCGGTTTCACTTTTGCTCCTCTCTATATGGCGCTTCGCTGAGGTGTGATCCCTCCTACCTCCCCAAAAAACACACTGGTAGCAAGGCAGTTAGACTACTAGTTGCAGAGACATGAGACAAGTTGACTCATAGCTGTTCTGCAGGAAAAGCAGTTCTGTGGAGACCACTCCTTCCCTGTTAGCTGTAACCGAGTCAGAGGAAGAAATGCAGGGGCAGGCTGTTCAGAGCAGGCGGGTGCCTTGCTGATGCCACGCAGCAGCAGCTTCGAGGAATAAATTTTCAATTTTGTAAGAACTGAGACATCCTGATTTTTGTTTTGCTTTTATAAATATAAACACCACAACATTTACCTTTCCATTTTTGCTTAAAATATACAGAGCTTGAAAACTTAGGCTATCTTAAGGTGCCTCAAAATAACTTAAAAAATAATACCCCCACCTTTATTCTAGCCATATGCTTGTGTTATATTAAATTTTTTGCTAATTTAATAGTGTATAATCAATATAATACAGATTATTATGCTTGTAAATATAACTTTTTTGGTGTTATGCTTAGAGCTAGTACAATAGTAATACACCATGAAAATAAATACATATGAGAATTTGGAAATGTTTGTTGTAATAAAATCTGTAGTTCATTAGCAGGACACAGACGAACTTTCAGGCTTAAAAAGAATATTCAGCTTGAGAGTAAACCGTTTCTGGATCAGTGTCAGCATCTGCCACCCCGGATTTCTTACGAAAACATTGAATCCTGCCAGTGCATGTTGCAAGATATGACCAACGTGACTTACAAACTAAGAAGAAAATCTACAAAATGCTGTTGGCTACATAGTATTGTTGGAATCTGAGATGGAAAATTCTTTTTTTTTATTTCTCTTCTAAGTCCTTTTGCCAATCCAGCAAAATTTAGTAAGGTTCGAGATCATGCTGCAAGGCTTTTTTGTTCAGAAAGGCTTTTGAGCAACCATTATTTTCTATCTTTTTTTAATTTGTTGGCTGCTTGGGATTACTTGAGTATTTGTCAAGGGTGGGACTTGTGTCTTAAGTGGACGTCAGAAATGCTGCAGAAGTGAGCTTCTGCTACAAGTGCTTCCGCTGGCTTGCTGTTAGTGTCTGATGGGTCCTGGTTTAGGGCTTTCGTTCCGACTTTCAAGGCATGAAGAGGACAAGCGCCCAGTGACGTGGAGAGACGTAGTTTGTCTTTTGAAGCACTGGACAGCTGCGGTTCTCTGGGATAACCCAGATGGTCACAGAGCTCAGATGGGAGCACGTGAAAGCTGGGGACAAAGCGTGCTTTGTCGGAGGATCCTAGTTACAGAATAGGTTTCTCGCTAGAAATGAGGAGAATTTGGAGCCTGGTCATTTTCAGGAAATTGCAGACCACTGACTTTGAGATGGCTGTTCTGCTAACAGTGCCAGGCACCATGTGAAGGCATTTTTATTCCCAGCTCGTCTAGGATGGGGATGGAGAGCACCTTAGGATGGAGAGCCTCAGTTCCATAAAGGGTAAAATGTGCCAGGAACTCATGAAATCCAGTGAAGACTTTTTTACTGCTTTTAAGTTCACGCAGAAAATGCTCCTAGACTATAGCAGTAGACGATAGTGTTAAATATACTAGATATCTACTGGTTGATATATTTCCCAACTTAATTACACGAGTGACATGTCTTCTGTGGCTTTAGATGGCAACTCTGCAGATATAGCTCAAGATTGGTTTTCCTCAGTTTTATACCACCAGCTGGCCATTGGTGGAGGAAGGATACAAGGCCATCTTAATAATTTCTCATCCTACCTGGAAGTATAGTTTTTAGGCTGGCTAAGGAGAAGATGTTTTCTGACAGGTGACATTATGGGGTAATCTGAGACTGAGCAGAAGACTACATAGAGAGGGGCTGAGTATAGCACGTTGCTTCGCATGTAGATACTGTAGAAATTACAGCTGTGCTGGATTTTCTGCTTTTCACTGAAATTTTGCTTTGTCTAGCAGTTGGTTCTTTGCTTGCTTAAGCTATGTTAATTCTTGTGCTTATCCTGTTGGTGCTAAATGCTTCTTCAGCATTTCAATTTTGTGGTAAACTAACAGGTGTTACTCTAGGTATTAGTGTTAGAAAAGCCCCATAGATCATCTAACTTGTCCCCTTTTCTAGGACAGGGTGGTCCCATTAAGTAGACATGCTGGTGCTGTGTTTGGCAGTGTGGTTTCTGCCACTGGTTGTGGTTCATTTCTGAAGATTTCTGCCTGTTTGCTTCTTCATCTGTTAAGTCAAGTAACATGGTTTCTTGTGCTGTACAAGCCTGTTTGAGAAAGGCCAGACTCTAAAACCTCCAGAGCTGGCTTGTGTGCTGGGCCATGCTGGACGAGAACATGCCACCAGCATCTTATGCCCTGCTTTGGTGGCCTTCTGGGGCCACATTTCAATACACTTAACCTGCTTACTGTTTATCCATCCAGCTGGCTGGCTTTCTGTGCGTGGGCTTAACTTATTTAAATTTTTTCTTTTTTTTTAGAAGGTGTCACGGAGTTTCTCCCCGTCGTGGGAGGCTGTGGCCCATGCAGGAGGACAGGCGCTCTCGGTGACAAGCACGCGGTGGGGGAGACATGGCTGTGCAGGCAGGAAACACTCATCACTGGGTCCTGGTATCTTTGGCTGAGCTTCCTGTCAGTTAAACCACGAGCAGGGGAGCAGATGCACCCAGAGATGACGACTCCGCTGTCTGCCCCAGGCAGCCATTGTGTAACAGACTGTCTTCTCAAGAGTTTACTCGTGCCTGTCTGCTTTTGACTTTGTTATCCATCTCAGACCCATGTTTAGATACCTGAGAGTAAAGATCAGAATTTAATTAGTTCAACAGAAAGCAGTACTTGAGCTCTTGAAGCATGAACTGTAAAAGAGTAACCATGGGAGTTATCCTAATGCAATGAGGGCTGAGGTCCAGTGTTTCTTTTTCCACTGCTGCCAGTGTAGGAGTTTTTAAATGCGTATGAGAAACGGACAGATTGGGCACGAAGTCATGCAATTTCATCAATATCTTTCTGGGCAGATAATTGCTAAATTACTTGACCCAGTGAGTTTTTATTGTAAGATCCTGTGATCTTTGAAGTGATTTTTTTTTTTCATTATTATTATTAATTTTTTTCATTTTAATCCACTTGTGGATCTGTGTGTTTCTGAGGCAGCTCTGGCTTTCAGTTAAACAATTTGTTGCAAGTGCACAGAAAAAGCACATAAAACCTTCTATTCTAAAAGCTGTAATGATTTTTAAGTAGGTCTCATGATTTCTGAAGATATGCATGTTGTTACAACATAGTTGAAACATTTATTGAAGCTAGAACTCTAATAATATCTTCCCCAGTATCAGATTTTAGAGAACCGAGTACTCTGCACATCAAAATTATGTTAGAACTGAAACTGTGTGGATTCATTTCAGCTTTTTTGCCTGATTTGATGCTCTTTTCTTCCTCATGTGACTTTATAACTCCCAGAATACTGTTTTTTTCCCTTAAACTGTTTGTTCATTGGCTAGCCAGCATTGAGTAGAGATGTCTTTGCCAAGTGATAAAATGTTTCTGTACTACATGCTCTTGAAAATAGAAGCTCTCAGCCTGAGGGGCACATCCTCTGGGTGGGGAAGAGTAGAAAGGTTGTAGGTGCAGTTAGATTGGATGGGTAAGGGGTTTTGTGGTTGGGTTTTTTTTCGTTTGTTCGTTGTTTTTCTTTCTCCTGACTTCTCTTGGGTTATGAAGCACCGTGCATCGCACCCTGCTTGAGAGGTGGGGAGGAGATGGTTCTACGCTCAGCAGAAGAGCTGCTCTCGCAGAGGCAGGCACTGCTCGTAGCTCTCGGCAGTGCCTTGACCCCGAGGGAGCAGCTCCTCATCCACCCAGGTTTCTGCAGGGCCGGGAGCCGGCACCACAAGGGCAAAACTCTGCATTTTGCCTCTGTGAAAGGCATTTCTAACATAGCTGTGCTGGAAGCCTTTCACAGCGACAGGATGCTTCTGCTGACCTTTTTTCCTTTCAGTTTTGAGCACCGTTTTTCTTAGTACTGTCTTGTTTGAGAGAGGAAAGGTACAAATGGGGCACAACCCTCTGGTGGGAACACGTAGCAAAACCTCCACAAAACTCTGCTTGAAGTCTGTGGCATGTTGAAAAAAGGCACAGTATTGGGGTTTTTTTCCCACCCACCCACAATTCTGATATTAATTTATTGTATCTGTGATCACAGCAAACCACTGAGACTTCACAGAAGTAGATGTTAGGCAACAGAAAAGAAGAAGAAAGAAAGGAGGCTGGAGGATGAATGAAGGGATGAGTTAGAAACTATGTAAAGCAACCCCTCCCTGCATTATCTTGTTTATGGTAATAGTTAATCTTCCACTTTAACCTCAGCTTTCCCTTGTTTTTTGTTTTTTGTTTTTCTTTTTTCTCCTGACTGTGTACAGGTTGAATGTCGTGCTGGGAGAGGAAAGAGTAGTGTAGAAGTGGTAGATAGAAACCAGAGACAAAAAACATTCTATGATAATTTGCAAGTTTTTATAACAGAACTGATGTCTTCTGAGGAGCTTCTTGCGTGATGAGGCTGTTGTGCTGCGAGAAAGGCTGGAGTGCTTGCTTCAGCCACACCATACGCTTGTTTTCCCAGAGACTTAAATGGAAATGATCAGAGGGCTGGAACACCTCTCCTATGAAGAAAGGCTGAGAGAGTTGGGGTTGTTCAGGCTGGAAAAGAGAACGCTCCGGGGAGACCTTACTGTGGCCTTTCAGCGTATAAAGGGGGCTTATAAGAAAGGTAAAGACTTTTTACCAAGGCCTGTAGTGACAGGAAAAGGGACCACGGTTTTAAACTGAAAGAGGGTAGATTTAGATTGGACATAAGGAAGACATTTTTTACAATGAGGATGGTGAGGCACTGGCACAGGTTGCCCAGAGAAGTTGTGGATGCCCCATCCCTGGAAGTTCAGGTTGGAAGTTCAAGGAAGTTCAAGATCAGGTTGGACGGGGCTGTGAGCAACCTGATCTAGTGAAAGATGTCCCTGCCCATGGCAGGGGGGTTGGACTGAATGATCTCTAAAGGTCCCTTCCAACCCAAACCATTCTGTGATTCTATGAATTGAGGCCTGGATCAACTCCTGATAATTTAGGCAAGTCAGATAAGTGACTCAAGGAAGGGCCTTTCATCTCCAGGAGATGCAGCCCACCTTTCTTCCTATTGATTATAGGGAAAACTTAGAGCAACCAAAGTCCTTTCTTAAGGAGGTGTTGGAGGTTCTTAGAATTCGTTTGAATTTAGAGCACTGGATTGCCAGGAAAAATCCTACTTTTGTGGGTCAAAGGGGAAGAGCTCTCATAGGAGAAGATTGTTTCCTGGCGGTAGAAGCTGTGTGGGTGCATGTCTGCTCGACCCTTCTCCTGTGTATGCCAGCATGAGGGTTTCTCTTCTGGGAGGCATGGGTGGACTTGTGCAACGGCCCCATTCAGACAGCACGTGAGAGAGAGGGCAAGTGTATGTGTGTGCGTGGACACATGTTTGCATGTGCATGTTTGCCTGCGTGAATAAGGACGTAGGATGTGGTGATGCCTTTGCCTTTGAAGCCTGCATAGCAAGAGTGTTCATCTCCTGAGCCAAAAAGCTGTGTATCAAAATCTTTATGAGCCTGGGTGCTGTAATATCTGTATTATTCGTTCTGCGGAGCCGAGGGGAGGTAGAAAGAGGTCTCCAGGTTCATGAGCCAGTGGCTGTGGCGAGGTTGCACTGCTTTCTATTGCAGGATGAGACCCAAGTTGGGCAGATAACTCAGTCCAAGGTGACTGGGCAATTTTGTGTTTTTCCCAGGCGATTTCGTTCCCCCTAGCCCTGCTGTCTTGCTTCCCCCACAGCTGGGGAGTCAGGCTGGCTCGGGGAGCCCTGCGGTAGGGGCTATGGCTGGACGGCACAGGGATGCGTGCAGCAGCCACCTCTGATGCCTGATTTAGTTCTGCAAAAGGCACAGGAACTTGAATGATGAAATGAGGAAGAGGTGAGGCTTGAATTTCTCTACACCTGCTTTGTGGGGGCTCTGAAACTTTCCAGAATACCCTGATTTCATAGGTCTGTTCATGTAACACTCATAAATTCTGTGTCTAGTTCATTAGCAGTGAATTCCTGTGTCTCCCAGGAGCAGGTGTGTGCTCATATGAGAGTGACTTAGGCTTCAGTGAGAACATTTCCCCAGACATTACGAAATGAGAACTACTGGCCTGTCCAGACACTGCCTTCCCTGGAGGGACCTTTGCAGACCCTGCTCCTTTTCCACATCACTCTTAAGAGAAATCTTTTTGCTTTTTTGTATTAATCTTGTTGGTCTTTAACTCGTGTTTCATCACTGTTTGAAACCCCATGGTGGGAACTGTTAGTCTAGCAACAAGTCAGGAGATAATTTATATTCTCTTAATAGCCAAGTTCACTAGTTTGAAATTCCCCAGATGAATAGTCTCCCTTCTTAATCCCATCCCATGCAAATACTTTAGAACATAAAATTTAAGCTACACTGATCTGTAAGAAGAAAAATGCACAAATGGCGTGGGAATATTAGTTTATGTCTTATCCTACATAGCTGCAAGTTAATGTATTTATTATTGTAATTACTGTAAGCATCACGAAGTACACACATTTTCAGAATAATCTGAGTGAACACATTGCATTTTAGAGTGCATTAAAATTGACAGCTTAAAAAGTATTACCTAACTTTTAATTATGGCTTGAGTGAATGTTCTTCTCCACTATAACTGTGCAAGCGGTCTCTCGCCTTGCAGAGGTTTTAAAGGCATGATTTTAGATGCAGTATTCTCTGTTTGGTTCTTTACCTAAGATTTTTTTCTGCAGACATTTAAGTGAATCAGATCTGTCACGTTACATCCTGGATAGATGTTCAGTACAGCAGAAATGCCTGTACTCTTCATACTGTTAATGCTCTTTCTCCAATTTAGGCAGCCTTCAGCACCTCTTTGATTTAACCCAGCAGCAGTTTTTGGGGAAGGGTAATACTGAACAAGTTGGTGAAGGGCATCGTTTTAAAAAAGGCAGTTTGTCAGCTGAGGAGATGACCACTCTTGCTATGCAGGTTTATAAGGCAAAGGCACCACCATATTCCATGGGGGTCCTTGGACTTGGGGGTACTGGTGGATGAAAAGCTCAACATGAGCTGGCAATGTGTGCTTGCAGCCCAGAAAGCCAACCGTACCCTGGGCTGCATCAAAAGAAGTGTGGCCAGCAGGTCGAGGGAGGTGGTTCAGCCCCTCTACCCCACTCTGGTGAGACCCCACCTGGAGTACTGCGTCCAGCTCTGGGGTCCTTGGCAGAGGAAAGACGTGGGCCTGTTGTAGTGGGTCCAGAGGAGGGTCAGGACGATGATCAGAGGACTGGAACACCTCTCCTATGGGGACAGGCTGAGAGAGTTGGGGTTGTTCAGCCTGGAGAAGAGAAGGCTGCGGGGAGACCTTATTGCAGCCTTTCAGTACTTAAAGGGGGCTTATAAGAAAGATGGGGACAAACTTTTTAGCAGGGCCTGTTGCAGTAGGACAAGGGGTAATGGTTTTAAACTAGAAGAGGGTAGATTTAGACTAGATATAAGGAAGAAATTTTTTTATGATGAGGGTGGTGAAACACTTGAACAGGTTGCCCAGAGAGGTGGTAGATGCCCCATCCCTGGAAACATTCAAGGTCAGGTTGGATGGGGCTCTGAGCAACCTGATCTAGTTGCAGGTGTCCCTGCTCATTGCAGGGGGGTTGGACTTGATGATCTTTAAAGGTCCTGTCCAACCCAAACCCTTCTGTGTTTCTGTGAAAACAGCACAACCGTTCAGCGAGTGTCTGACTTGGCAAACACCTGGAACCTGGATGTGGATGATTACCTTTTGAAAAGCTGGCTGAAATGAGACAAATGTATCCAAGAAGGAAATAAGAGAAACATAGAAGTGTTTGCCTTTCAAAACAGTATTCTTAAAGTATATCAAGTGAGTTAATGCTGAAGATGCTAATAGGGGAAAGAAGGAAAGATGATGACAAAGACTGGGGATGAAAAAACCCAAACCTACGATCTCTCTGCAGGGATGAAGTTGTCGTCTCAGCATGGTTTCGAGATGAGACAGTTCTGTTCCTTTTTCTGGGTATAGTGGAGGTATATTCAGCATGTCTGCATTAGACAAGATTATTGGGATAACCTGCACATAGAGCTCTTTGTGCTGTGCGCTCCACACCCTTAAGTAGTTGGCTGTCTAGTAACAAGGTGGTTTGTGTACCAAACAAGTTACAGCGAGAGCCTAGGGTTTGGTGGGGGTTTTTTTGCTTTGTTTTGTTTTTTGAAGTCCCTCTGGCTATGTAATACTCACCTTTTCTAACCGAGGCCACGTCCCTCCTCCTTGTCTCTGCATGTGTGTTGGTGCTTTCTTAAAGTTGTTTCCAATCTCAAGTTCAGTTTTAAATGAATGTTTTGAGAGTGTTCCTTGAGTTCAGAACAAACTGGTTGGCGGGTGACTTTGCTCCCTTTCCTGCATGCTGCAGGAGAGCTTACTAATTGTGTTTACTTGAGCATATCTGGAGTATTTTGTTGCTTCTTGCCTTTTCTCTGTGGTGAGCTGTGGCCAGGAACACCGGTACGAATTACCCATGCAGAAAGCACGTACTAGCTCAGAGCCGTGACTTGTTGTGCTGAGGGAAAACGTACAGTTACAGCCTTCTACCCCAGATGAGCCTTAGCCCTTCTGCCTGTGAGTTTAAAAGTTTAGCTCCCTCATTCTATAATTTTCAATAAATTTAAATATTTTTTTGTTAGGCCTGGAGATGACACATGAATTGCAGCTACAGTGATCTGTAAAATACGATACACTAGAAATCAGGTGGAAGAGTTCACCTCAGAAAGGAGTAACAAACCCCATGCCTTGATTTGGGAGACTATCTTGAAGGTGTGGAGTTTGTTTTCGTTCCCCATTTAAGAGAACACGTCTGTCATGGCCTATGTGAGGAGTTCTTACATGAACGCTGTCTGAGCTACAGTAAAGAACCTGATCAAGCCAAAAATAAAGTTGAATGCACTCATGCTAAAAAAAACAGACAGTTACATTAGAAAAGACAAACAGTGAAAAAAACAAAAACCTAGACCTGTCAGTGTGGAGGTTAGTGGGAGGGTGTTCATGAAGTCTGACATCTCTGACTTCCCTGTCTGCAACTGTTCCTTATCAATCTGCCTGACTGTAGGTACAGTTTGGTATTTTGCACCTCTTCTTATATTACCTTTCATTCCTGTTTCTACAGGCTTTTTTGCATCAAGTATTTCTGCTTGTGAAATGTTAGGAGGCGTTGTCACTCTCTCTTGGGTTGGGCTTTTTTGTTGCTTTTTGGGGTTTTTTTTTGAATCTGTATGAAAGCTTAGTGCAAACATCAGCTTTGTGATTTTGACGAAGTAGGAGATTTGTCTTAATTTTTCTGAGAGATTTGCTGATGGGGATGTCTCTCCTGTCCCAACCTCATAAATAACTCCCTGGCTGTGTTAGTAATAGTATTGGACTCTCTAAGCCCTTAAAAACAAAAAGTTTACAGTACTATTTGTCCAAGTTCACTCATCAGACTATTTCAGAAAGAACGTATAAGAAGAAATAATCTCGATGGTCGTGGCTGAACGGGTGACAAAATAGACCCTTGGGGATGTATAAGGAGGGTGTGTGTTGGGGTACTGTATGGGCGCTGTGCTGTGTCTGATGACAGACGGGAGAGAACAGGTCACCTCTTCTTGCCTGGTGCGAAAAACCTCACTGATGAATTCCTGTGGTATAACCATTGGAAATGCGTGACTGAGTACTTCATTTCTTATATTTGTGGGTAAAGTTAAATGAGGATCCTTGTGACAAATAGATTAAAAAGCTTCAGGCGTGGTTTGCAAAAATGTGTTTTAACTGATAAGCTTTATAAATAAGACAGACTGAAAATCTGATGTTTCTATCTATACTTTACCCACATGTCATTGTTAACCACAATGCTAACTTAAATTTAAATGTAAGTGCTCTTCTAAATCCAGAGCTAGAATCTCTCAAAGACCAAAATGCTTGTTTAACGCTGTGTTAAGAAAGCAGCTTATAGATAAGTGTTAGTTGCAGTGCTTTGTGATATGGGCTGTACTGTTTCTCAACACAGGCCCTCTTAGCCATTCATTTTTTGCTTTGCTTTGATTGGGTCTGTGGTTCTTGTCTGAAGGGTTAAAAAGTTACTTAAGTAAAGATTTAGGTTAAAGCACCATGCAAATAAAACTCTTCTTGTATGTTTCATCCGTGCTCTCCAAGTTAGCTCACTTGTATGAGTGTAATTGTGTGGGTACTACCTTATACTCCCAGCTTTAGCAAAATGGACCACTTGTCCCAAGAAGGAGACTGCCTGAACAGGGTGGGTTGTAAGAATATACATATTTATTTGTTAAAACTCTGTTTAATTCCAAAGTGTATGATGTGCGTGTAGGAAAGCTAAGGTGCCTGTCATGCAAGAACACATAAAATACCTTGTGTAGTCCTTTGAAGCATCACCATCACAGCTGATGCTCACAGGGATGGCCACGCATCTTGCATAAAGAGAGAAATCGCTGCTGCTTTTTTTTCAGCATTGTACAGTTTAACTCGCCACTGTCTAGACTGCAGACCCTAGACTGTGGACATAGGATTAGAAGCATACCCTCCAGAAAGGGAAGGTGGGCTAAAAGCCGTCAAGGAGATGGTGCAAGAGCCAAGCCCGGGCAGCACCGCGTCCTGGCTGGGCAGAGGGAAGCCGGCGGCGCCGGGAGAGCCGTGGGCTGGAAACGCCATCCGCTCGCGCCGCGCCGGTCACGTGCTGAAAACGCACCTGCCTGCCTCCCGCTCTAGCAGCAGGGTCTAAAGGGAGGCAAGGAATTAGTGGAGTTCGATGATCTTGAACCCAGAATGAGCCGTTTGGGGTTTCTGAGACCTGCTAAAATAGGCAGCAAGTTCTTCCAGGCCATGGTTCTCATTGGAGGTAGGAGAAGTCTCTCTGCTGCTGGGCCTCCGGGTTTGTTCTTGCGGGCATCTCGGAGCCGCTGTTCTCTGCGTGGCCTGCCTGTGTCCTCCAGTTCATAAAAAGAAATCTCATGCCGTCCTGTAGCTGTCACGTAAGAAGGAAAAACGACTCCTCTGCTGCAAACGTTTTTTAGGTGATATTCTGGAAGAGAAGTTTTTCCTGTTGGTAGCAAGGGTTAAACATTGAGGGCAACAGGTATAGGCAGACTTCGGTATGTGATATGTTCGACTGTTTTGCAAGGTGCTATAGATGTTGGCTCCGTGTAATCTGATACCAGGGTAGGACAGGCTAACTTAATGAAGGAAAATAGACAGCAATGTAAAAGAACTGGAAATTCAAGTCTAGCTGACTAATACCAGCCTGCTCCAGAGGCTTTTGACTGTTCATATTGCTGACAGCTGACAGCAAATGAGAGGCAAACGACAGAAGCATTGCCTAATCTGCTCTATGTTCATAGAGATTCTTTAAAGACACTGCAAAGGTAAGACCCTTTACGTTTCTCAACCTGGCAGAGTTGCTGAATGCAGCCGTGAACATATACATCACTGGCAGGAGTAAAGTACCAAACTGAGGCCTGTAGTCTGTGTCTGTGTGTTTGGGAAAGGGGAGGCTTCAGCAGGTTCTGTGTAGATTAGTTGGTGTCCCTTTCTAGTTGGTGCACATCAATTAAATCAAATTCAGATTTCTGAAAGCGCTGAAATACTCAAGCATAGAAATGCAAATCACACAGTATTTCTATGGCTACAACAGAGAGTAATTCTGAACTTATTTAAATGTTTTGTTCATTGTGCTTGGCAGTCCAGTTGAAAAAGTTTAAAAATAAATTAATTGCAAAAGGAAAGCTACAGAATGCTAAAAATCTGTGTGCAGAAGTTGTAACGGGGATTTTTACTGAGCTTGGTCCTGTAGCATCTTCTGCAGAATGCTGAAAAAGTCCTGTGGGAGTTTAACTCCCTGATCTAGAATTACCGACGCTTGGCTGGAAAAGGTCACCTGGAATAAGAAACTTTTGACTTGAACCTGATCTCCACTGGCCTTTTTTTTCAGTTTCCCCCTTTAATGTATATATTTTGTGTGCATTTATATTCAAGTTTAAAAAAAAAAAAAAAAGTCTACATTCTGGGTCAGCAGATTTTTCTTTGGTAAACTTTACTACTACCTGCAGGTGATTTAAAAATAATGATTGAGTTACTAATTTGTGGGCAAAGTAATTTTTAGAGAACGGCTGACAGTTTTATATCAGTATGGGGTACAGTCTGGCAACTGGTAATTTATGAAGTTTGGCATCTAGCCAAAGCAATTATATTTAGTTTCCCCTGATCTTTCTTCTTCCCACTGCCACCTCTTCATTCTCTTGTGTGTATGCGTTAATCAAAAGAGCAAAACCTCTCGGGGTCAAGAAGTTCTTCCCCCCTCCACCCTCTTTTACAAGTTTCCTCACATCCTGTTTTAGCTGTCTTGGAGCTTAGCCCTTCAGCTGTCTGTGTACTGAGACCCTTTCCCTTTGAAACCAGTGAGATTTGACTTACCTGCAGCTCTCTTGTTATAGTTGCTTATAGGATCATGGTCTTAATGCTTAAAATGTGCTATTAAATGCCAGAAACTGCTTGAGGGTGTCTTTTAAAACATTTATTCTGTGTCACTGGAATAATGAATTTGGTTTACAGAAATTTCTGAACCGGATTTAGGATTTTTATCAATTTATAGTTTTCTCGGTATCTTTTTTTAACCAGCTTTTTGAGATTTTGTGCAATATAAAAAATAGTAAGAGATCTTTGATACTAACGCTATTTATTAATGCTGGTAATTTGGTTGTCTTATGACAACACATAAAACCAGTCCTGTCTCTGCAAATTTACTATTGGATAAAATAGCGTATACTGAGTGTTGTAGGAGAGGAAGTCATGAGAGATCTTTTGTTTTCGTTTCTCTCCATAATTAGTATCACTTACCTCTTGATGAGCTAGACTATGCAGACACTTGCAGTGTCATATCAAACTTGTAGTCCATCTATTCTGGTTTTGGAGTGTTTAATATATTATTTTTCTGGTGGAGAATACATGAGTCCAGAAGTGAGCAGTTAAAGGAAAAAATTACAGCAAAATCCTGCCTGTAGCGATGTGTGGTTACAATCTGTATTACTGGAGGTTTGTCTTGTGTTATGACAGGTCTTTTCCATTCTATTTAAAACTAAGTCCTTATGTAATGAGGCTGATTTGGTCTAATTACATCAAGCTGTTTTTAAAACAGTTTATAGTTTTCCTAAGCTTTTGACTTCTGTCATGTCTGTAGCAAGGAGTTTGAGCAAGTACATCTAGGCTGATGCATTTTTAATTGCTTTCCTTTCATCCTTTCAAAACTAGTTGCTTCTCAATTGAATGTCTCCTTGTTCTCATTTTATCAACTGGGAAATATGAGCACCTGATTTTTTCCTTCTCTTTACCAATAGTGATGAATTACCTACAAAGGCAGAATCAAAGCACAGACCAAGTTAGTGATTCTCAAGAGTTTTGGACCAACAAACCACACTCCCCAGCCTCTGCGTTTGCTGGAGATTAGCGTGCACGCGTATCATTATGTAGTAGCAAAAAGAGAAGCAGGTCTTTGCTATGAATGTTACTGTTTTAAGCTGGTCCTTGGATCCATATTATATTGCTAAATAAGGCCACGCTTTCAGAAATGTTCTTCGTAACAAAACCTTACGGTTGTTAGGATAAGAGACCTTTAGATAGCCCATCACAGAGAAGTTCTTAGAAAGACCGGCAGTCACGCTGTCGGTCGCCAGGAAGCTGGGTGTGACAGTGTGCTTGTGGCCAGTGTTTTTCAGGTGGTGAAGGCCTGACTTGTACATACGCTTCTCCCCTTTTTGACAGTAACTATGCACTGATGTTATCTTTGCAAGATTGAGTGAGATGTTAGTGCTGCTCTGTTCCCCAGGCTGGTAGACCGACTGCCGAGTTCTCACAGGCTTGGCAGACTGTGCGAGCTCCCTGTGCACTGCCTGGGGGACACTGTCCTTTTTGGGGGGGGGGTCCAGTTAATCTTGTTTGTTTGGCCATCAGTGGATGAGGGGAAGATCAAGCTAAATATTCTCCCAGCAGTACTGAGGTGGTGATGAGCAGCAATGGGGTGGAGGTGACTGAACTGGAAGCAGAGAAGGAGCACTTCTGCATAGCCCCTTGTTGTATAGGGATGTGGGAGGTTGTGGGGTTTTTGCTCCTTCAGTAGCCAAAACAGCTACACCAAAAGTGAAAAGTCAAGTCAGCAGAAGGGCACACATTTCATGTATTTATTGTGCTGTATACATATGTGTGTGTATGTGCACATACACACAAAAAAATGGGGATAAAGTGCATTTATGTAACTGCAGCTGATATGTGTGTGCATGCACCCGTGCAGGCATGTGGACTAGGTGCTATGCAGTGAAGCAACATTACATGGCTTTTATCTAACTGTAGTTGAAGTAATGCCGCTATCTGTGAGCTGAGGCTTTAGTAACCCAAATTGAATCTGAAAAGTTTCAAAGCCCTATGGATAGCCAAGGCTGCTAGGTCACATAACCACTTCTGAAAATTTACCCTCATCTTCTCTTTTATGTGTCTAATGTGCCAAAAAGTGCAATTTGGGCAGCTGCAAATTGGTGTTTGAATCCACTAAGCAGCTGGGGGGGGGGAGGGGGGATGGGCAGGCGGGGAGGGAAGGCGGCCCAATCTCTGACACGATTTGGGGAGGAAGGGAGGGCTGGTGGTGTGATGTCCCGTGTCCCTAACCTCTTCTTCTTATGCCATGCACCCTGCCTATGGAAATGCAAGATTCAGTTATTTCCTTCTCAGGGGAATGGGGGGAGAGGATTGGGACCCTTGCTTCCCCCTGAAGTGCCCATGCTCCCTTGCTTTAAGGCAAGTTACAGCTAACTTTTCCTGTTGAGTTGGCTCTACTTCGCAAGAGCAAACACTTTGCAAAGAGGTGACTAAAACCCAGTGTGGCCTTTCTCTTGCCTGATCAGATTAGGGAGGCTTGCTCTTTATCTTAGCAGATGTTCAAATACTTTTTTTCAGAGCTCAAGAGCTTCAGTAGTAGAGTTGAGGAGAGCCTTCCTTGCCTCAACATCTTTTAGCTTGCTGTTTAGGACTGGCCTTTCGGTGGTAGTCTGATCTTTTGTTGCTGCAGCATAAATCAATTATTTACAGTGCTCTACATCTACACACCTACAGTGATTTGGGGCTACCTTTACACATTGAGCACGCTGGCAGAAGAGGATACAGAGGGAAAAAAGCCTCAACCACACTGTAATTTTCTTCAGATTTCCCAGCAGCACTCTGCCGGGTTGCTGGGTTTGTGTACAACAGCTGTGTTATATAAATGTGCTAAATAAAAGGGACTTAAAAAGTACCAGGGAACATGGGAGATAGGAAGGGTTTCAGGGGTGGGGGGAGTCTGTAAACAGTGCTGGAGCTGTTAGTGTTAATAGTCTGGAAAGGAATCTTGCCTTATATTAAATTTTGAGGCTAAAAGAGGTAGTTGCCAAAAAAAAAAAAGAAAAGATGAAAATGTGATTGATTTTTTTTTTTTTTTTTTGGAGACGGCAAAGAAGAGTTTGTTGCTTGTGTTTGTGCTTTCTGCTCTCTTTGGAGTAAATGTGCTTTTATGTGAGATTTAGAGAAGGGAGGGTTCATTTAATTTCTTTTGTATGGACTGAATTGTGTGCCCATTCCTTTTTTTTTTTTTTTTTTTTAATGCTTGTTTATATTTAACAGATGAACCCTCTTACTCTCTGTCCTCCTTGCTGTATGTGTACTGAGAGCCCGTGGTGACATAGGCTGGTTTCCAGCCTGGCTGCAAAACAGGGATTTATTGATACCGATGATTTCTTTGTCCTTAACGAAAGCTCAGCAAAGGTCACTCTGTTGACTTTTATTATGTCAGCTGCTTTTTGCACAGTTTCCCCTAGGCAACATGGATGCTTTCAGAAGATTTTAGGCTGTTCCTTACGTTGTTTCTTTCCTTCCTCGGTGATACCCCTTCCCATGTTGTTTTCCTATCTCCTTTAATTTGTGTGAGCAGTTGAAATACTGAGCCTTCAGAAACTTCTTGTGCCAAGTAACGCATATGAACTTGTTCTTCTTGCTTGTCATTTTGCTGATTACAGATGCCCTGCGTCTAAGCATGTGGTTCAGAGCCCCTGTTCTGTACAGTTTCTTAATGTTACTGAATAGGAATAATCAATCCATGAAGAATGCCACGGTAGACTATATTGTTAGCATTTATGCTTAGTGTGGACCATACATAAAGATCATAATGGGTTTGGGATTTCTGCATTACGAGAACGGTAATATCATTCAGGTTTTCCACCCTTTTTAAGAAAACCAGACTCTACGATGTATTACTTGTCCAGTATCTTAAAAAGATGTGGCTCTGCAGAGGGTGGACTGACTCTGGCTTGATCCATCCTTACCCTTAGTGGTAGACAGGAGTTAGAAACTTGAGTGAAATGGTGCGGTTACCATCCATGTGTTTGTCTGGCCTCACCCGGGATGGTTTTCAGTCCTTCAGTCCAAAATTTCCAGGTGATGTCTTTATTCTTCCCTTTTCCTCTCATTCACTCCCCTCGTCCTCCCACATCCAAGATGGTGTTGAGAAGGGGGTTCAGCTTTGCATTTCTGTTAAGTCACAGCTTTGACACTTCTAGGCTAGAGCTAATGCTGCAGACTGTCATAGTAAATCAATGGGAAATTTCAATTGCAAGTCGTTTGTCCCTGTGCTAAATGAGTTGAGCTGTTTCAGCAGTAACTCGGGATTCAGATCTGCATTTGAATCTTAAAGCAGCTAAGCTGGTTCTTAATTTTAAATGTATGAATGATCTTACTAATTTCACAAAAAAGGCAGTGCAGGATGATTGCAGCCGTCTTTAGTAACCCTAAATGGGACTGGATCCAGTAGCTTGCTGGAGGCATCTTTCAGCTCAGCTGGGGTGCTCTCAGTACCAAGACTTGAGCCTTCCAAGTTTATAGCTGAGCTTCTTGAGCGAATTTTTGGGTTTGTGCCTGGCATTTTGATGCCTGCTGCAGTGTGGTGCCGCTGTGTTATTTCAGTGTTCTGCATTACAGTGCTTGAATGCTGAGGCTGTGTGGGCTATACCAGCTCATGTTCTCAGGAGTTGAAGGAGAAATTGTGGATTTGTTACTTTGTATTGCAACTTCACTGTTGGGACCAAAAACGTTGGTTCTCCAGGTATTTCCTACAAGCTTTGTTGAACTGGCTTAATAGGGCTAGGATTCAGTGCAGGGTATACATGGTGAAGAATGGTGGGGAAAAAAGTTGTGATGTCTAGCTGGAAGGAGTCCTACAACGTATCTTCTGGGACACCAGAGTAGCAGTGTACTAAGGGTGAAATTGGCTGAATGTGCTTTTTGACAGACTGATTGAGGAGGTTGTTTCTAGATGTTGAAATCAGTAGAGCAGGGGAATTTCGAGAGGGATTGAAATAATTTATTTGTATGTTCAGTTTCAAGGATTAAGCAAAATTAAGACGTCTATTTATATTGCTGTGTCTTAATATTGCTTTTTATAATATGTTTCTACAACAATTAGTAAAAATGAAAGCAAAACCTTACTTATTCTATAGTTCTGAAAATTTGATGTACATTTTATGGTAATGTATACTGGGTTCCCTTTCTCCTAGGACTGTTTGCATGTAGTCAAGCTTATTGTGCATGTGAATACAATTTACGCATTTTATGCTGTTTGCAAATAACTTATTTTCTACTCACAGATGTATGTAAAATCAGGCGAGGAGATAAGTGGCATTATATAGCAAAAACAATAGTCATGTTTGTGTTAGCCTATAGACAGCAGGATCCTGTGATACTTGGAATAATGAAAGCACAGTTTATAAAAATAGATGTGGAGGAAAATATAGCTGGTTTAGAATTGTGCTGGCTTCTGTGAAAAGCTGCTCTTGTTTTCTATATGCCAGAGAAAGTGATATGGGTTAAAGGAAAGTACTTTTGCATTATTTTGCCATGCTGTTATTGCCCAATAGATCATTTGCTGTTACTGCATACTGCTAAAGAAGTAATGAAAAACTTCCTGTAAATAATAATCATTTGAGTGCCTAACCTTTATAAGGTTAGATATAAAAGCTCACTAAAGCCTGTTCACTCACTTGACTTTGACTTTGGTCGTAATGTTGTGGTTAGATGTTTCTTTTCTTATAAGAAGAAGGTATCATTTGACTTTATTTATAGATTCCTTGGTGGTTTTGGGGAGGGGGTATAGGGGGGAAGGAACAGTCTGGTATATACTCTTACATCACTGCATCACCGTGGTGCAAAATTGGTAAACCAGCTTTTGAATGTCTGTTCCTGCAACTGTATCAGATGATTAGGAACTTCATGTTACCATAAAGTGTGACTGTTCTAAGTGGCATTTGCGTGGATCCCTTTGCGATTAAATGCATTACGCTGCTGCAGTCTCTTAAATGATACTAAATCATGATGATCAATTTTGCATTGAGGGTTTTGTTGTTTTTTGTTTTTTTAAAATAAAAAGTAAGAAAAGATTTCTTTATGGCTTTTAGTAAGTTTGCTGCCACAGCTTTTGGATCTTATGCATTTAGTGTGCATCTTGGTATTGTAGTATCTACTGTAAAATATTAATATTTTACAGAATAATGAATGACCTGGCACTAATGGAAGAATATGCCAGTTCCCAATGCACGCACGGAACTTTTAAAATCTTTCTTATGGTGGCTGTACTTCCAGTTTTCCTTATACTTCATGAGCTTACTCAGTAGCCTGTGTCTCCAGCACTTCATTTATCCTGATTTTACAGTGACGCTGTTAATTGTTACTGACCTTAGAAAGTTACTGGACCTTAAGAACTTGTACTCTTTGTTCATACATGTGGCTTCAATTACTGTAACGGAGATGATTATAAGCCTTGCTGTATTCCAGCTCTGATTCTCCCTGGACAATTAGCTTAACCCCCATTTTAAAATAAGTCTCCATTTGGAAGCTGAGGAGGTTCTCGTATTTGCCTGTTGATCCTTTGGAGTGAAATTACTAGTGGAAGTGACTTAAAATATTATTATTTCATCTTATTGGAGAGTTACAATTTATTTCCAGGCAGTAACCAAAATAGAAGTTGTACTTAAATAAATTTCCATACCTGTCTTCTCTTCTGAAAGAGCTGGTATGTCCCTATTGACATAGATTGACCCACTCCAATCACTGTCTGTATTAAATATTAAACTATATATTATATGGCTATGTACTTTATTTTCAGGCTGGCAGACAGGATGGTAGGAGTCTGGGATGGGACAAGTTGGTCTTAGTCCCAGTGTGCTGGTGTGTGTGTGTGATTTCTTAATGGCATTCTTATCTTCTAAAAGAAGAGGCCAAATAGTTACATTTAGGGGAAGTTAGCCAAGATTATCTGGTTGCATGTAATGCTTGCAGTGCCATAGCCCTGCTGAAGTGTGGAGAAAGCCTTGTTAACTACTCAAGTCATCCTGCAAAACGGCAAGGGCTGAGGTTGAACACTCATGGTGCCCAAAGGACATCCTTCTCTGTGCATGCATGTAGCTCTCATTAATGCAAAAGTTCTCCAGTTAGGGTGTGGCTACTCTTAGGAACCCTTTAACAGCTAATTAAAGCACGCTTTGGAAGTTGGGGAGGTTCTCCTGTTTGCATAATCTTGGGTTTCCTGATTGCTTAGAAGGGTAGGATCTAGTGACTTAAATGCTTGAATGTTCTGCCATCACTACTTAGGAATTTGGGAATACCACAATCTATATGGGAAAAACAGCTGTTGCATTTCCTAGAGTGAGGGAGTATGAGCCTGTGACATGATCCTCCCTAATTAAATTGCTTGGCATTGGGGAGAGGAAGATGCCCTTCATTTTTTTGACTTTCAGCCTACTGCAAAAACAAGGCAAAGTTAAACCTCCTGTACCAAGGCAGATGTTAATCCTCGCCAATGGCACTGAAGTTGCCCAGAGGCTTTCCTGGGGGTCTCAGTCTGTATGGGTATGTGTTAGACCTCTGCCCCTTACTCTTCTGTCACAGTAGCCCTTAATCAAAGGCAGTTTAAAGAATTTTGATCAAAATGCTAGGCACAACACATTTTGCTTCCTTAAAAAGATATGGATTTAAATTCCTAGGCACCAACATACTCCCTTAGGTTCCTAATTTTAGACACCCATTTCTGTTATTCTTTTGAAACGGTAGACTTTTTTAAATTAATGTATTGGTCACCTTAGTTGTATAAAAATATTACATTTTGAGCTCACCTTTTTCTCCAGAAGTGATACAGCACACCTCTTTGTAAGCTCATGTTAACCATGTTTACCTTTGGCACTGAGGAGTAAATGAAAATGTGAGAGCTGTAGGCTCGCATCCCTCCAGCGAAGCTGTTTACATTCCGTAGTTTGGGATTTTTTTTTTTTTCCTTTGCTATTGTGCTGTGCAGTTTTTTTGCCTGTTCTAATTTGCCATGACGTGGTCAGTGCTGTTTCCTTCCGGCTGCTTGCGAGCCTGTGGTAGAGATAAGGATACATTTACAGTGCATTTTCAACAAGAAGCTGAAAATCTACTTCGTGTAGGAACTCGGGGACTCTCTGGATTGTACAAAGAATTTATTTACTGGTTTCATCTGTTTGATGCTGTGGGAATCAAGATCTAGAGTATTTTACTTGCAAAATAACAACTTTGCTAGATTTGAACTGTGTGTGAAGAAGAAAGGTGATATACTTGAGATATCCTACAGCTGAGTAAATCAGTCTGGGTTTTGTATTTTTACTTCGAATATATTTTAAAGATGAGAGTTACTAATGAATGTGAAAACTGCATATATGAATCAGATGAAAAGATGGATTTTCTTTTTGTTAGCTTTCGTAACTTTTTCTTAGTCTCTTGCTTTTAATATGAAACGCTTTGAAACTGATGTCTTACTTCCTGAAACAGTTTTATTTTTAAGGGAATTAAAATTCACATGTATTAATCAGTAGAAGTAACACCTTTGAAGATACAAAGGTGTCTGGCTTCCTTGGAGTTAGATAGAACAATTATAGTTTGGAGCAAGCTTTATTGTGACTGCTACTATTTCAAATAGCTAAAGCAATCATTTCTTAATTACTTTTTTTAATTTTTTCCTTCCACAGTGATAAAGGCTATCAAGGTGGGAAGAACAACTCAGGAAAGGATTTCCCTTGGTTTGTTTCCCTTTGAGAAGAGAAGAACCCAGGAACACCGATGGTCTAAGCAATACGAACACTGATACTTGATTCATTTTGTGATCCTGCCTTTCTGCCCAGCTGGACCTCGGTGACTCTCTCCATTCTTTCACATTTGAGAACATTTTTCTTCGTATGTGGAGCTGAGACCTGGGAATGCGTTATTATGGCAGCAGTCGTACAGCAGAATGAGCTTGTGTTTGAATTTGCCAGCAACGTCATGGAGGATGAGCAGCAGGTATGGGACGGTGTAAGAAACCATATTCATACAAGTTGGTGCTAGGAATATTGTGAAAACATGAGGAAAAAATGCACTGTAAAACACAAAAAAGCAAAAATTGAGGTCATTATTGTTGCAGTAGATCTTTGTGCTGTTGCAAAAGCTTCCTGTTGCTTCCTGTAACTCGCATGGGCAGAACAGAAATTGGTTGAAATGTTACAACTTCTGCAGTATTGCAGAGACATCCTCCTCTGAAAATGTTTTTCCTCTGTCGCTGATTTGTGCTAGTAGAATCCATCCATTTGTGATGCAGAATTCCCCAAATTCTGGTATTTGACAGTAGTTTTAGCTTTCCTGATATGCTAGGATAAAATTCTGAATAAACGTAACAGTCACACTACAGATGACTAGAAGGAACAGTAGCTACCTGCTCACTGCTTTTTACAGATTGGTTTCTAAATTGTGTTACTGTATGCCGGCTATTCAGAAATAAGCTTCAAAGTGATTTAAATTGGTTTCTTTCACACTGCAGAGAAAATATGTCTGTTTCTATCTGAGGAGGCTCTCAGTTAGGTGTTGATTATCTAAAGCACATCCTGTGAGTCCTGAGGCTTCAGTGAAGGATTCCTATTGTAAAAATCAGGCAGCTCCTCTCTATGGTGGTTAATAGTAGGGTTTTGCATTTATTAACAAGAAATTAGGTGTCTGGGTACTGTCTTAAAAGGCTGAGATGTGCCACGACATACTGTTCCTGTTTTTGTGAATGTGAAAAGCATTTATCCTCCTCTCTTTCAAAAATAATTTTTTGGCTTTATAATCTTGTCTCTGGGTTTTCTGTATGGCCTAATATCTGGCTGGGTCAGTGGCCTGTTTCTGCTGTCAGAGTCATGTGATCATTTCAATGAACTGAGTGTTGTCTGTCTAAAGTGCTAACTCAGTTTTGGGTGGAACTAGTAATGCAACTTCCTTCCCTGTATTTTTCCAGAGCTTGTGGTAGCCTGGGGATTTAGATATGGGAATTGCACAAACATAGTCGAAAACGAGCCTTATTTATTACCTCTGTTCGTTGTTCGTTGCTGGCTTTGCTTCACAAACCAATGGGAGAGGGGAGAATTGAGATGGGGAGGGCTACTTCAGTGTGGTTTCTGGAAGGGGTAGTGCAAGCAAATGTGGTTTTGTTCAGTTTGGCTATGTGTTCTGCCTCACCTGAAAAATTTTAAAAATACTAAAGAGCACTCAACAGGGCAGTAAAACCTCCCTAAACAGAGCTTTCTTCAGCTCCAGAACAAACTCAACTTTGGCATTTATCTCATAACCCCAGTAAATCCTACTCCAGATGAAGCCCAAGGAAAGAAGGCATCCTGTAGCATACCCTAAAGGTGATGAAATCAAAGATGTGAAAGGCCAAAGAGAGAGAGTGCGTAGCAGAAGGTCCATCGCTGCAAACAGCGGGTGCAAGCTGCTCTTACATCACTGGGTTACCTTAGTTCAGATATCAAAGATGCAGGTAGCCAGCTAGCTGGCTGCACGAAGGTAGATCTTAAATACTCAGTTGTAGAAAAGGAGCCCTGCATAGGGAAAGATCTGGGAAGCTGGAGCAAGATTTAGCTCGGACAAGAATTTATAGTACAACCCAAAAAGATTGCATGTTTAAATCTGGTTGATCTGCTTCTTACAACGTAGGAGCTATTGCTATTGCCACTCCTGAAGTTTTAAAATTCTGGACAGATTAGCTGTATTTAGGGATGGATAACATGATTTGTGTACTTTGCAAAAATTTTAGTTCTGGAAGTGCTCTGTGTTGGTCAAAAGCATTTTTTGAGCTTCATCAGTATACAAAAAGTGACGTATTTATACGCAGGTGCCATTTTACTGATCTTTGGATGATTATTTTTGCGATGCCCCCAAAAGCTGCCATTGCAAGAACTTTGGTACTTTTCTTCTTGTCAAAGCTTTGCCTGGAGCCCTGTTGTGCCAAGAGCTGTCAGGACATGGAACAGCTGCAGGGAGAGGTTCGGGGTTTAGATGGCAGCTACGCTTAGTATTTCAGGGAAGTCATAATTCATGGCTATTTTTTTAATTTTTTTTTTTTTAAAGTCTTGGTTAAACAACCGTAAATTATGAACAGTCTGTTTGCAAATGTAAGCATTCAGCCAGTGGCAGACACCAGTGGGAGGGACTCGATCATGTGGCCCCGTGTGAACGGGAAAGGCTCTCTCTTATCAGCTTTATCCTTTTCAGTTCAGAAAATAATGATTTTTTTTTTTTTTTTTTCTTGGAGGGTACATTTATCACATTGTGCATGTATTGTGAGGAAGAAATGGGATGAAAATATCCTCCTAATTTGAGAAGGGAACAAGTGGCTTGCACTAATGCTAATGATAACCTGTCTGGCTGCTGCTACATGTCAGAGATCCTGGTTAAATAGAGGGTTTGCCTCCCCCCTCTTCCTTTTTTTTTGAGAGAGAGAGAGTGCACACATAAAACTGGGCAGGAGCTCCTACAGGCTTTGGCTGAGTCAGTGCCACTGCCTAAAACTGCTTTTCTTCATTTCCGCAGCTTCTCCTCTCAATGTCTTTTAATTTAGTCCTTCCTTAACTTACAGTTAATGTGATATTTGATCAGGACATTCTTAATTTAAAAAGCTGAATAAAAGCAGCCACAGAGGCTGGATCCATACTAGGAAGTTTTAAATGGTGCCAGGGACGCACTGAATCATCGCAACCATTAAATTGCTAGCATGGTCCCCAGCATGACTGCTCTGTGCCAACAGGTGCTCTCTCAAGTGGCTCTGACGCGTGCAGTAACCTGTGTCTGAAGTCACCTTCTGTATCTCTGAGGGATGTTTCTCTCTTCCCTTCTTCGGAGGAAGAAGGGTCCAAGTCCTTAGGTTGGGCCATGACTTCTGCACCATCTTCTCGTGCCTTGGTTTGCTCTTCCATGTTCCCTGACGTTGCCATGGGCTTTCTCAAACATTAGGTCACATTGGTCAAGGCCAAGGTCTACATTTTTTGGCTATTTCCAGCTTCTGCAGAAAGTCCCCCCCCTTATCCACTTGCAGTTTTTTGAAGACTTTAAGGAAATGATTGTGAGATCTGTAATGAGGTTTTCTCCCCGGGAAAACAAGCAGCATTTATCTGCTTCCAGCATCCCTCTGTGAAACTTGGTAATTTCTCAGATGCTGGCCATGGGAACTCCTTTAAAGTCAAGAGGCTGCCTCTGCTGTTGGCACAGGAACCTTCAGCAAGAGAAAACCAAAGCCCATTTTCTAGTCACCAAGGTCCCTTTGCCTAGTTTTGTTTAGGTTGTTTTTTTTTTTTTAAATAAATGGCCAGCTGTATTGCAAGTCTGAATTCTGTTGCTCTGTTAAAAAGCCATTTTTTTTCACTGAGGTTTTTTTCCCACCCTCCCCGCCCCATGTAGCTTTTCCCTGCTCCTATCTATTGCATGCCTGTCTTCCCACCCATCACTCACTTGCACAAAATTTATTCCACACCAGTTAGAAGCTAGTCACCATATTCCTGGGACAAGTTTTCTTCCTTAGAGGACTTTTAGTATGAGAAGACAGTACCTCCAGAGCAGAAGAAATCCCCTTCCTTATTTTCCATTTCCACAACCAGGATGTTGTTTTGATCTTCTGTCAGTTGGTGACAGCTGATGAGAAAATTCTCAGAGGAAAAAAGAGATGCCTTGTCAGCATGTCAAACACCCAAGAAGAATTTGAGAGCAGGAAGGAAGATTGCTGCCTTTGGGCCCTGGAGGAGGGCAGGGTTGAGTTTTCAGGGGGTCATGGAGCATGACTGATGCTTTCAAGGACCTGCTCATGGGACCTTCCATGGACTTCAGCACCTGTCTGAGGCTTTGCACTCCTCCAAATTATTAAAGGTCGGTCTACAGGACTGGTTGTTGATAAACTACAGTGAGGAATTTGGTGTCTAAGACTTGGGAAGATTTTAGCAGGAGCTCAGCTCCTTTGTGTCCAGCAGACATGGGAGATGCGTTGAAGCCAAGCCAAAGATTTGGCGGAGCTAGGGTGTCATATTTTAACTATATTTTGCCTGAGAAAGATGAAGCAGCAGAAGTAGACAAAAGGAAAAAATACACAAATTGTTCTTCTATGGATTTATGTCTTGATTTATTGAAAATCATTGCTGACACTTTAATTTGGGACTTTTTAAATTTTGGAATACTTTGCACTCTTCCTTTTTGTTAGTGCATGTAGAACCACCTTTGTATTAGAAATAAATTATTTTGTGATCTTGCTATTAGAGAGGTAATTTAATTTGTCTTAATTGAATCACTACCTTCTAGTCCTTAATTTAATGTTTTCCCTGTGTCCAGTTCTCATTACACACTAGCATCAAAGGGAGCCATCGTAAACACGGGCTCTTCTGCAGTTCTAAATGCGTACAAAGTTATTCCTGTGTCTTACAACAACAGAGCTACAGGAAGCTTTAGCTTGGCTCTCAGTTGGGATTCAGGCACTTTCAATGAAATCAAGAACATCATAGAAGTACCGAGGTGAGATTTTTACCTCTCCACAGTCATACATACATCAGCATACAGTAGTAGTATAGCTTTTAAAACTGAACGAAATGCTTGCTAATTATATCATAACCAACTGCAAATATTGTACAAAAAAGTGATGACAGTTTCCACAAAAATGCATTTCAAATTAGATTTGTTTGCAGTTGCGTGAATGCTTTCTCTCTGAAAGCATATTACATATTTGTTCCAGCCTTGCCTTTTCACAACTGTGGCAGGAAAGAAAATCCATACATTGTACCTCCGTAAGGTATGAGTTGGAAGCAGGTGTACCAATGGTTTTAAAATAAAAGGCCACAAGAATTGGTATTTACTCTGACCCTTCCAGTTCAAAACTGTTATTAATTTAAAGAAAACCACATTTCAAGTGTCTTACCATGAGTGAATGCTTTTCTGTTCGTCTCTTGTCTTTCGGAAACGTAGTGTGTCAGCAAGCTCCTCAGACAGTCCAGTGCCAAGTTCAAGTGACAAGGTATTCCCCTGCCACGGGAGTTTCTTTGCCTGTAGACACACACAGTGGCTGTGTTGGAGTATGTGTAAGGTGGTTGTTCTTAGACATGGTCAAAATACAGTTTAACCTTGCAGAGCAGATCACATCTGATGATATGGATCAAACCAGCTGCTGCTGGGATGTGTGACAGCAGCACTATTCAGTACCACAGGAAACATTTCGGTCAGCGGTGAAGCGTGTTTCAGTAACACATGGATGCTTGGGCTTTTGTAATTAGGTTTCACAGCAGAGCGACGAGTAGGGTGTAATATAAATAAGGCTTTGAGAAACTGAGCTGAAAACGTGTGACAATCGGGTGATTTTATCTGTGTTTCATTTATTATTCTGAAACAGTTTTTTATGACTTGTCCCCACTAAAGAATAACAGCAGTGCTGGAGGTGGTTTTTCCTCTCAGAAGCCAAGTCAGTGACGTGAGCGTCAGTCATTGGAGAAGGACGGTGCTGAGGCAGAGTAATTCTTTTATCCAGGAGAAGCTAACATGAGGCTTATCATAAGGACGGGCAACTCGACATGTTGCTGCAGATGCTGCAGCTATCGAGCTGATGCAATGGCAGAAGCAGGGAGGAAGGAGCGCCTCGCTTCGAAGACATGGCGGGGAGGCAGCTGGCCATTTGCTGATGAGCGTGTAGGAGATGGACGCCTACACCAGAAATAGACACCCTAACGCTTCCACCCTTTCATAGTCAACAGAGAGGAATAGGCATTTTTAGGGCATGATTCATCCTATGGTAGCACAGGAGCCTAAAACTGTGCCCTAGAAATACCCATTTCTCTCTGTTGGCTCTGAAGGAAACCTAGGGTTACTAGCTCAAGTCCAAGCGCTTGCACCACAGCTGTCTGAAGGTAGGTGAGATGTACTTCACCTCTAATGTCTATGAGCTAGAGCAGGATGAGAAGACTGAAATTGTCTTACTAGCATCTTCCCTATCTAAAATCCATAGTTTTTACCTGCTCAGGAAAATATTGAACAGGTACTTGCAAAGCTTGCAGATGACAGGAGCCTGAGTGGAGTGTCATGTGTAATCCTTTTTAAAATTTTTTTTAATGTAGTTACATATATAGGCATACAATATATGTCACTTCATCCCAGAAGTTATATACAGTGGCATATTACTGAAATTGGGGTGCTTAAACTATTTCTGTAGCATGAATTTTATCTTGGTAATGAGACTGCCACGGACCATCTTCCTTCTGGTTTCTGGAACATACTGTTGAAAATAAAACCTTTTTTAATGCACACAGTATTTTATTTTTCTTCTGTCTTTACAGTGCTTTATCTTTTTTACTGATTTGGTTTTATTTAATCAAATCTATTTGTTTACTCTTGCCTGGAAGCAGATAGGGTCTGGGATGTTAGGGTCAGTAAACAAACAGGATGTGCAATGCGAACACAATGCTTTCTGAGGAGCAGCAGGGACCTCCTGGCCACCAGTGGGTCCTGGTTTCTCAGCCCAAGCAAGGTGCATCCTCGGAGAGGGGTGGCCACAAAGGTGTGGCGTAGAAGCTGTCCCATTGCTTGACTTGATATATGCCCATCGTCTGGCAACATGATTGCATGAGAGGGCTTTAACTGGTCTGCCCTTTGTTCATTTTTATCGATCTTGTACCGTGTTACTCTATTTTGAAGCTTCTGTTTGGTAGACTAGGTAGGTTATTTGTGGGTTTTTTGCTTTTGGTTTTGTTGTTTGGGGTTTTTTTTGTTTGTTTGTTTAGCAGGCTGTCCATGATAGAAGCCCATAGAAATACTAGTTTTGTTTCTTAGTTCTTCCTTTTTTCCTGATTGCCCTTTACCACAGTTGTTGCTGAGACATGTTTTACAAAACACAGAGCAATTTAAAGTGGTAATTACTGCCTTTTAAAACTTCTAATTGCACTTTCTACTTTCAGTACTTACATTCCAGGCTCTTCCCTAGGAGAGGCTTACTCCCATAGCTGTTGTCTATGCTGAGCCAATAGCTCTGATACCATTTTCCATTGGTGGCGGTGTGCATAGTGGCAAGATTGTGAGACGTGAGCAATCCCTAAGCAAGCTCATAATCATATGGTTGTTCTTTTTTCTTGTGTGGTTAAATAAAAAAACTGCTTGATCCATGCATATCTGTGCTCTGTGGAGGGTGAGACCAAATGTGCATATACTGTTTTTTTCAGAAACATGTTTTAGCAACTTTTGGGGTTGTTTTCTTGTTCTTAAGTTTGCCACATTCATAATGTGATCTATTTTTATAGTGAGAGAGCCTTAGAGTTACACTAGACTTTCTTTGAGCCTGCTCTGCTATCATCAGCTATGACTTTCTTCTTGCAAATGCCATTTTAGAAGACTCGCTTTGGAAAATACTGTGTCTGTAGTAAATGGTATTTTCTGAAAACCTCTTCCTGTTGAATGGTTGCCTTTTCAGAGAGTGTGCATATTATTATTATTATTACCGGTCAGCTTGATTTCTGTCTTCCCAGCTGCCCCTTTTCTTCTACGTCTGATGCAAAATAACTATTGAGACAGAAGGATGATGTCTGAAAGCAGACTTAGGAAGGAAAGCGGGGGGGAAGTAATGTCAAGTGACTAAAGCCATAAGAATTAGAGAGGGAAAGTATTACGGCACATATATCAAGCACTCCCTGTTACACTTGTAGCAAGCGTCCCCTAAAATAGTGATCTTCAACTAGTGTCTCCTGGGAGACTTGGTGCCTGTGAAAGCTTCGCCCAGTCCTGACAGCCACAGGACTCCTCCACCCCCAGCTTGACAGGAAGAGCAAAAGATTAAGGTGCTTGCAGCAAGTTGCTTGCTCAGTATTATTGCCAGCAAAGTTTAGCATTTACTGTGCTGTGCCACTCCTCAGTATTGTCAGCTTTTATGCTGCAAAATAGTGTCGTGGGAGTCTGGTATTACCTGCCAGAGTAAAGTCAATGTATTAGATACTACAGTGATACTCAGCCTCTGGCCCATAGTGGGACACTGCTGCTAGTTGGTTTTATGTGCTAAAAATCACCTTGTTCTTTGGTACTCCCTCCTGATGGTCTAATATTCAAGTGATGTGGTATAGGTCTCTTGAAATATTAATCAGTAAGTGGTTAGATTGGATGTAGTCTAACTATCATTATTTTAATTTTCTTTTTTCCATCCCCCCAGCTTGGTGATCCGTCTATTTTCCCTGCTGTCATCGTGGAGCATGTTCCTAGTGCAGACCTCCTACACAACTACTCTGGCTTAACCTGCGTGGATGAACCTAGTGACATGATCACCGAGAGCTCTCTGGACGTCGCAGAAGAGCAAATCATAGATGATGATGATATCACCCTCACAGGTTGGCAATAAGAACATTTCTGTGCCATGTTTTTGCACCAAGATGTCTGTGGCTAATGGTGGAAAAAGCTTAATGACAAAAAACAACAGGAAACAAAATTATAGTAGTATTGAATGCTGTTAATTCTGTACGAGACAGAGAAAATGGCATTAATACCATTAGCAGGTGGCTTGCAATCCCAGCTGCACAGCTGATAATGGTCAAGAGTTTCAGCCATCAACAGAGATTAAGACAGAGTCCTGCTCAGAGTACCAACAAGATTTTTCTTTGCTCTTCAGGAGGATTTGTTTGCTCTTATTTAATGGTTGGTACGTACTTAAGTAAACATACATACCAAAAAGCAGGAATATGCTTGAGTAGATGTTCTGCTTTTAGCTTCCTGAGGGTATACAATGTGCCATAAAATGTGCACGTTAGCGTGACTGACTGCTGTAAGTATGCTCAGCATAATACGCATTTTGGATCTCTAATAATGATTAACACCTAAAATATAGATGTTCTGTGTAAATTCTGTTAGAAAAGGTAGCCCCAAAGAGAAAATTCTCAGGAGGAAAGCTCGAAGATATGTCACATTTTTTTAAAAAACAATCCCTCACTCAATGCATGCATTTGAAGCAATTTTGCAGAACAAGTCTGAAAGGTGGGGTAGATACTTCACAAGGTGAGGATCTGCTTCTGTGTCTTCTTTCAGCCATTAGGCTCCACACCTGGACTGTCTCCAGGGCTGGAGACAGCTTGCTGGTTTCAATCATGCTTTTGACATTACTTCCAAAGGCATGCTCTGATACAATCTTCTACCACCAAAAGCAAAACAAAAACTCAATGAAACTTGACATGAGGAACAGTTCACAGAGTAAATTGACGTGAGCTGTTCTCAGTAAATGGTTTTATCTGATAAATATGGCTCCTTTTTTTTTTTTTTGATAGTAGTGAATTATCTGTGAACAGACTGTGACCGTACAAATAAGTTAGCTGATTATTCAAGAAGGTTTTACATACTTAAACATTATTTCAGGTTGAGACCTCTTGCCAACTATTCACTTGCTATTCATATTAATTATTCACACTGCAACTGGCATTTCCTCAGTGTGTTACTTAAGCACGACTTAATGCGGCTGTGTGAATTTTTCATAGTAGATCGTTTTTATGAATCCATATTCACTGTAATATATTGTGTGTGAATTTTTACTTGCATGAGTAATTGTGAAACTCCACTTTTGTGAATGCTCTTGTTAACATTTTTTTGTTGCTGGTCACATGAGAAGGGTTTGCAAATTGCTGCCAGAGACTGAAAATATGTAATCCTTGTAACCGATGGTGTCCAAGGGTTTCTGGGATACTTCGGAGGCAGACAAGTACGGTATTGTTCCCATCATCCATTGTAGTTCAAGCAATCTGGTTTTCTTTAAAGGCAAAGTCCTTAGAAAACCGGAGCTGCCACTTTGCAGAGATTATTGTTGTGAAGGAGGCATTAACTAATTATCTGTTTCGCACTCTCCGTCCCGCTAGCTACTGTGCGTGCTGTGGGTTTCCTTGGAAAGGAAAGTGCCTGGTTTTGCAGCGCTGGATGAGCCCAGGCCGGACAGGGACCAGTGCCGCTGCTGAAAGCTCCTGCTCAGGATGCAAGGCGGGCAGCACTGACAGCTCAGCCCCTGGTTTCTGGCAGGGAGCCATCCTGCCTGGCTCAAGTGGGGCAGAATTCGGGGGCCCAGGCATGCGAAGGCACCCCACAGGAGATGAGGAGAGGACATTGTGGAAGGAGCCCCTGTCACCTCCCTGCCTGCTGCACGCAAGCATTGGCTGTGACCGCAACGGCCTGTTTGAACTGCAAGGCTGCCATGGAAGAGATCCGGTTCAAGCATGGCTTGCCGTAGGCTGCCTCTGAAATGGGGCTAATCGTAACTGAAATTTTCCACCTACTTTATTTTTCAGCGGCTTTTTTTTTTCCTCCCTTCTTTGAAGTTCCCGTCTTGATTTTTCTCATGATGTGTGTTTGGTCTCAGCAGTGAAATGCATTGTTTTGCTCTTTGAAGTTTGTACCAGTTTTTTCAGTCACTTCCACATTGTGCCTTTGAGAAAGGATCAGACATTATAAAGACTGTACTAATTCCATGTTAAAATAGTCATAAGACTGAAGTTCACAGCAAAACGAAACTGAAACCGCCATCATTTGTGACTAAACATTACAGAAAAATGGCTGCTTAATATGCAGGATTTGGGTTTTTTTAAAGTTGCCAGTTTTTCAGTACTGTTTTATGACTCTGTCATACATTAAGCTTCTCTTTTCTCCTAAACTAACAGAAATGAGCAGTAGGTCTCCTGAAACTGAAGCAATTAGTTTTTAGGGATCTATCTGCAGAATGATGGACACTGGTAGGTTTTTCCATCTATAGGATGTAGCTTCAGCCCTTCAAAACCACAGCTATCGCACATGGGTGATTACTTACCTGTAGTATAAATTATAACCTGCAGAAAACTAAGAACAGCATCTGTTTCACATGAAACCCTCCTGAAAGATGGCTAACAACCCACTTTTTAGTTAGATTAATTCTCACACTTTAAATTTTTTATACTGAATAGGCAGACTTGTCTTATCACCCTCGTCTTTAAAAGTACTTTTCCCTGGAAAAACTGCAATGGCAATTTATATGGTCAGTTTGTTGCCAGTATTATGGGACTTTAAATGATTAACCATCATGTAGTAAAGGGTGATTAAGAAAATAAATTGGGAGCATTTGGCCTTGAATGAAGTTTTATCTCTAAAGGGAATATTGAATTGGTTTATTTTTCCTATGAAAAATACAGGGGATAATGTTTTGTGCAGAATAAATTCTAGGTCAACTTGTCAGATGGTACAATTTGCTACACTTTATTTACCTTCTTAATGTGACTAATTATGGTTATAAGATGCATAGGAAGGAGGAACTAATTGGATTATGCAACTTCCTGAAAACTTTTTTTTTTTTTTTAAACTTTGCCATGGCTGGCCAGTTTAATTTAGAAAAATAACAGTTAAACAAACCGTGCCATTTTGCGATTCACCTGTTCTGGTGTTGTTTTGATGGGATCAAGGAAGCAGCTGCACTGAGACAATTTATGGGGATGAGGGAGGAGGGACAGAAAATTTGCACTTAGATGCCCTGTGCCCTAGGCTGAATTGGGAGCATGGAAGTGTGCATTTTCATAGATGGATAAAGGTGCTTAATAACCAGTTCAGAAGTTATTTTACAGCGCTTCGAAGTTTGGTAGCATTTGGCTTGTACATTTGGTGAAGCTCTAGCATTTGTGGCACAAGCCAAGCTGGTCAGGTAGGAGAATGAAGACAAAGAGATGTTAGGTGCTGCAGTCCTGCACAAACCCAGTGTCTTCGGTGATCGTTCACGATGCTACAAAGAAATCCAGAGGAGTAGTTAGGTGGAAACCAAACTTGATAGTGTTAATCTGTGAGGATTTTGAGTTGACAAGATGCCAATTGTAAAAAAACAGGTACGGTTTCAGTTACTTTATAAAGAAATTACTCACTGCTGCACATAGCACCTGATTAGAAACAGTGAGGGTTTTTTCATATAGCTTCCCAGTGAGATTATTTTCCTTACAAATTTTAAAACCTTATTTAAAAAGAAAATGAAGGGTGATGTGTAGGTCTCCTGAAATGCCTGTGTTCTTAAACTCAGTTTCCCAGTGTCAGTTAACAGTCACCTCAGAGTTGATATTAAAAAGCAATCGCTTAAATTTAACAGCCAGCTGTTCTGCAAAAGGGGGCTCTGTCCATGTTTAATGGATCTCTTTCTGCTTTTAGCAACTTCAGATTTCTTCCGATGCTATTTTGAGGCTCTGCGGTCCCTGTTTTTGTCTATAGTAAAACCAGCACTGAATTTAAACACAGCTGTGACTAGCGCAGCCCTTATCTTGGCCTGGACAAGGACTCGTGTTGTCCACTCTACGGAGATGCCAGCCACTGGGGAAGCAACGGGAGTGGGACAGCATCGCTGAAAGCAGTGTAAAGCTTTCAAAAAAGACTCTGGTCAGGAGTAGGGAAAGCAGGACTTTGGACTGAGGCGGGGAGCTTCCAGCATGAGGCATAGTTTCTTTCTTCACCAGGTGAGAAGAGCAGAAAGCTGTGTTTGGGCAGGCCTCGCTCTAACGGCAAGCGCTGATTCATAGCGAATCTGCATTCGCAGTAACTGGGCTGTAATTCGTGGGCAGATACAGAGGCTTACATTTGTGGCTTGCTCAGATAAACAAGAACTTGTAGAGTACCCTGGGAAAAAAATGAAGTTACTTTTGGGTGTGGTTTTCCCTTCCACCCCTCCCCCCCCTTCTCCCCCCTTTTTTCTTTTTCTCCCCCCCCTTTTTTCTTTTTCTCCCCCCCCTTTTTTCTTTTTCTCCCCCCCCTTTTCTTTTTCTCCCCCCCCTTTTCTTTTTCTCCCCCCCCTTTTCTTTTTCTCCCCCCCTTTTCTTTTTCTCCCCCCCTTTTCTTTTTCTCCCCCCCTTTTCTTTTTCTCCCCCCCTTTTTTCTTTTTCTCCCCTCCTTTTTTCTTTTTCCTTTTTTCCTTCCCTCTTTTTTCCTTTTTCTCCCTCTTTTTTTCCTCCTTTTTTTTTTTTAAAGTTTCTCCTTACTTAGGATAACATTTGAAATCTGATGCTTCTCAGAAAAGACCTCCCCCACCACCGTTCTTTCAGCTCTGACTTTGCCGACATGTAACAAGTAAGCTGTTTCATCCCAATTCTTGTTAAATTTATGACTGTATCATACCTTGCCAGTGATTGGAATACCTTTCTGCAACATTAAGAGAAAAACTAAAATAACAGACACCAGCTTGCTTTTGGTAGTTGAGTTGGTTATCTCTGAGCACTGTCTCAAGTTGAGTGATGCAAATTAGCATCTTGCTGCTAGTAGGACAGAGAGGTGGTGCTCCATCTCCTCTGTGCGGTACCCCACACCTTGTTTGTGTTAGCTCTTGAGTTCTTGTCATTCAACTTGCTGACCCAGCAAAACCCAAAAAACTTCTTCTGAGCCATTTTATAAAACTAAATTGTCTCGCTGCGTGATCAAAAAGCATGAAGCCTGGCTTGTGTTGAGTGACAGGAATTTGGATCAGGAACCAGGGGCAGAGATGGGAGGAAGAGGCGCAGCCCTTGTTTTTTCAGCAACAGGGAAATATTAATTTGGCTCAAACCACCTTGTGAAGTTATTGTTTAAGAAGAGGCTTGATGGGTGTTAGCAAGGGCATTGATGTGGTTAAGAAACTTACTTTTGCCATCCTGTGTCTGTGGATAGACAGATAGGTGGCACTCCTTATGTTTTTTCTGTGAGCATCGAATCATATTAATTTCTATGTTTACGTTATTTATATGACTCTTATAAGTTCCTTTCATTAGTCTTGGATATCGATGGTTGATTTTTAGCCATATGGTGTAACAGTGATATAAAGCTGGCAACCTTTGCCTCACCTGCCATTATTCAGAGTGAAGAATTGACTCTGCTCCATCACCTCAGCACCTGAAAGCAAGCAGGAGGGTTTGCTCCTCGCAGAGCCCTCGCCAGGGAAACAGCAAACAGCAGCTGCTCCCTCCTCCCCGCCCGCAGCACTGAGAACCAGGGGCTACCACTGGGCTTTTAAATTGTATGTGACAGCGTAAACCAGCTCTGCTCAGTGGCTTCGGCTGAGCTGAGTTGTGGTGGGTTACCTTCCCATCCGTTCAGACAATGTCAGAACTGCTGACAGCTGTGTTGGCAGTGCTGTGTGCCTGTATTTAGGGTGACATCCTTATTGTGGTCTTCGTTATGCTGGTAGATGATGTGGAAACTTCCCATCCAGATAAAGCTTAGAACTAGAAGCGATCAAGTCAGCAGTGCCGGGCTGAGCACGGGCATGCCCGCAGACTGCATGGGCTGCGCTTGGTTCAGTCTCCTCCTCAGCTGGCCAGGCATTCCCTAGGGATGCTCTTCGGTTCTTGGGGCTGAGATGCTCTGCGGCTGAGCTCCTGAGCCTGCAAGCTGCACAACAAAATTGTCAGCGGTTTGCTGCCCCGTCTTGCTCTATGGCTTCCCGAGACAGGACCGTAGTCCATACTCACTACCTTCCCTTGGTTCTTCACCCTTTTCCCCCTGTACTTGGCACTGGTGAGGCCACACCTCAAATCCTGTGTTCAGTTTTTGGGCCCCTCACTACAAGAAGGACATTGAGGTGCTGGAGCGTGTCCAGAGAAGGGCACGAAGCTGTGAAGGGTCTAGAGCACAAGTCTTATGAGGAGCGGCTGAGGGAACTGGGGTTGTTTAGCCTGGAGAAAAGGAGGCTGAGGGGAGACCTTATTGCTGTCTACAACTACCTGAAAGGAGGTTGTAGCGAGGTGGGGGTTGGTCTCTTCTCCCAAGTAGCAAGCCATAGGACAAGAGGAGATGGCCTCAAGTTGCACCAGGGGAGGTTGAGATTGGATATTAGGAAATTTTACTTCACGGAAAGGGTTGTCAAGCATTGGAACAGGCTGCCCAGGGAAGTGGTGGAGTCACCATCCCTGGAGGTATTTAAAAGATGTTTGGATGAGGTGCTTAGGGACGTGGTTTAGTAGTGGACTTGACAGTGGTAGGTTAATGGTTGGACTTGATGATCTTAAAGGCCTTTTCCAACCTGTACAATTCTGTGATTCCGTGACTCATGCTGTTTGCCTCCCCAACTCTGCATTTCTCATTTCTTAAGCCTGTTTGGAGATGACAGGCAGAAGGTACAGGTCCTGAACTGGCTGAATGTGCAAGACATGGGGTGGAGGGGGTCCTGTAGACAACAGGGTGAGTTGCTGTGTGAGTCAGGGGTTCCCAACACCGTCTCTACTTAATGTGTGTTGGTGTGAGCTTCTGACGCTTGGGGCATGGTAGGACTAAGGTCAAGAAAAAATCCAGAAGGTAAGGAGGCTTCTGAGCTCCGTGTGCTGCCTGTAAATCACAGCTGGGTGGAGGAGGTAGGGCTGATGCGTGAATGTCTACATTCGTCTTTGCCCTCTCCTAATGATATGGTTGCTGAAGCTGTAAACATTTGGGGTGAAAGTGGGGGGGGTGTGGTGTGGGTTTTTTTAATTATGTGATTGTTTAGTGCTACTGAGCTGGGCGCTTTGTTGTTACCGTGATTTTTTTTTTTTTTAAAGTATAGAAATTCTGCTTTCTGGCATAAACTTCTTGCTTTTATGTGAAGAAGAAATGTTCCAAGGTCATTGCGTTGTGTTTTATGGTGCATTTTTGCTTGCTCTGTCAGTCAGTCTGTCTCCTTTTTTTTTTTTCCTTTTTTTTGTGACTGCTCCACCCAAAATTCCTGAAAGCTAAACAGGGAGAGAGGGTGTGAAGCTGACTCATTACCGCACTTGAAAAAGTAACTGAGGTTCATTGGTGTCCTAGGGAGGGGAATACTAACGCAGACCTTTGTACTGCTTTGATAGATGCAAACGAATTCCCCAACGTGGCTTCAAATTCGTGGCAAAGGATAAGGAAGCCTGGCCCGTGCGTTTCCATCCAACAAAGAGTAATTTCTGAAAGAATGTGTTAAACAGTTCTAAAAGTTTATGGTACCAGGTACTGGAACTAACATCTAACTTGTTTGTCATGCTATAATTACTTTGAAAATAATCCCCTGGTAAGATACTCCTCCAGTGAAACCAATATTATCTTCTTGGACAGCTGTTATTTTGCAAATCTGCTTTAGGTGTTGGGAAAGAAATGACATTTTATTGGATTTTTTTGTGTGTGTAGCTTCACATGACCTTAATTATTAATTAATGTTCAAGAACTTTGGATTTGTCTAATGACCACCCTCATGAGACTGATGAGGGCTTGTCTAGTAGTCAAAATTTTTTAAAAGTTTGTCAGCCCTCTGTATTGCTGGTTGTGTTTTATGTTTGCTTTCCAGTGTGTTCCTGGAGCCTGTGCTGTTAGCCCTATGTATAATTTCCACAGATTTGAATGGTTTAGGATTCAGTTACACCTTTAGATCATATGCTCTCTAATAGAAGTTGTGGAGTATTTTCTTGTCTGTCCTCCAGGCTAAATGATAGGATATTTTTGGTGAGCATCTCTTGATTAAGGAATTAGCTTCCTTTGGACCACCATAAGAAGAAATTAGCAATTTATTTTTTTTTAAAGGATACTGTCTGGAATGTTGTTTGTGGTAGTAATTTCTTAGGGTTTGTGGGTGTTGTGTTTTACTGCATGTGCTTGATCAGCAAAGGGAGGGGTTAGAAAGATGAGGCAGAAACAAAGCATTTGGGGTTGGTTTTTTTTTAACATATACAATCTGAAGAATGTAGTGTATTAAATAAATGACATGACTGCAGTGTGCATTTTCTCCCCAGATAACCTGTTACTACTCATCTAGTAGAAGACCATGGTTACCACTTTTTTTTTCCTAGAAATTAAATGGGAATAAGTATCATGTTAAGCTTTAAGTCCAGTTTGTAGCTTGTTAAGAATTAGTTATTTTCTCTTGCTTTTAGTTGAAGCATCTTGTCATAATGGAGATGAAACAATGGAAACAATCGAGGCTGCTGAAGCACTTCTCAATATGGACTCCCCTGGTCCTATGTTGGATGAAAAAAGAATAAGTAAGTTTTTATGAAATCCAATCCAGTCTGTATTTACCTTGTTTATTTATGAAATGAGGAGGGATTCAGTGCAGCATGGCTGCTTGGAAGGGGTAGGATGATTTTGCTTCCAGGTAGACTTTATGTACGTAGTTTGGATTATCAGAAATCCAGTGGTGTGTGCAATGAAAGATTTCATTGTCATGCCAGAGTTGAACATTGACAGATAGGAGAAAGAATCAAAAATTACAAAGGGAAGGTGTGAATGAAGCAAGGTTGTTTAGACTGCTGTGTTTTGTTTGGCTGATAGAGGATGAGTCTGTCTATGTTGCCAAGATAAAAGAATATACACTTACATCTGCAGATTGTCTTAAATTTGAATTAAAAAGTGTGATCACCAAATAATTGTGCTTTTTTGGGGAGTGGGTTATGTCATTGAATTGTTCTATTTTAATACTGCTTCTGCTTGTGTAAAATGTTGTGGGTGGGTATTTTCCATTATGAACTGGTCTTCTCTCCCATGAAGGCCTTAAATGTCATAGTTTTATTTCATTCTATGTTTAAACATTTGCTGTAACAAGTAGCTTTTAAAAGTCCTTGTGGCTGTGTGAAAATATTCCTATTGTCCCTCTCCCTTAAGCAACTATGTTTGGCGCAACTGAAGATGACGATATGGTGGCTCCTATTACACATGTGTCAGTCACACTTGATGGGATCCCCGAGGTGGTGGAAGTTCACCAAGCGCCAGACCCTTATGCTGAATCACCAGAGACTCCAGAATTTGAACAACCAAAGAAGAAAAAAGGTAAGATGCTACTGGAGAACAGCAGCGTGGAGTAGGAGAGCAGTGGGTGCATGCTTGCCTCCCCTGTGGGTGTCTGGAACCATTCTGGGTGTCAGGTCAAAATAACTGAGTGGGCTTAGCTAGAAATACAGAGAAAGCATTTTCTTACTAGGTAGTGTAAGCACAGATACTGGTGCTTAGATGTTAACGATGTCGGAGAGGTAGCAATGATGGCTTATACCACAGGAAACATGGATCTCTGCTTGTTCCTATTTATAGTTTCTCTTCAGAGCAGAATTGCAATACAAGCTATAGAGCTTTTGTAACCATAAATGCTGAAGTACTTTAAGTAGCTCCTATTGAGCTTCAAATAAACGTACTTGATCTGTTCAGAATATGGGATGAGAATGAGGAGGATTTTTTCGCTTTTCTTGAATATGAAAGGTTTAAATTTTTTTTTCTAAAAAGCTGCATGCTATAGTGAGCATTAGTCCCATTCGCGGTAGATAACATTTACACAGTGTCCATTGAGTGATGTTCCGTTGGAGTCTGTGCTGTGCTGAAGAGTAATGAAGTTACATGGTGTTAGTCAGACCTTCTGCTCCTGTTTTCCCACCCTGCTTCAGTGTGGACCTTGTCAGAGGTCCTGAAGCTGATGTCTACAGTGGACGAGGGTCATGGAGTGCAGACAGATGTAAGGTGCTGTTGCAATGAATTAAAAAAAAAAAAAGAAAAATAAAACAAGAGAGTTATGTTTCTGGAACTAATCCTGGGCTGAACCAGTGCATTAGGACTTGGACAGGTTCCCCTGTGGAAAAAAAGCCTTCCAGAACAGGACTCCTGCTGCCCAGTTATACTCCTGCTGAATGAGAGTACATTTTTGCTGCTAATGCAACCATCACACTCCCAAATGTTGGGAGTTGTTATCTGTGAGACAGAGAGTACTGTCCTGTGGAAACCTTGGGGAAGCCTCCTGGGCCCTGTGTGTGTCACAGGGTCTGGTAGGGACGGGTGTGGGTCGGGAAGTCTCTGATTCCCGTAAGAAAGCTGAACTGAAACCGCTGTGGAGGAGAGCTTTACCAGCAGCTGCCCCAAGAGTGCTGCTGGGGAAACTACCGTGCTGTGCACACTACTGCAAGATAACCAACTGTAAGAGGATTTTAAACTGTTTTTTTGTTTTTGTTCTTTTCTTTTCTTCTTCTTTTTAATGTTGGCTGCTATGTGGGTCAAAACAAGGTGCCGCTGTCTGCCAGACATTTAACCTTGGCTTGATGCTTTCATACCCTCTTTCGTGTTGTGCTGCTGCTTACTCCCACTCCTTCCTCCTCTCTAGCTGTAGGTTAGAAAACCAGTTGCTTCACAGAAAATGTGTGTGTTTGTTTTTCACAGTTACACTGGATAGAAAAAATACTAGAAAAGATGCATCAGCTTCGTGTTTCATTAACTACTAGTTTGCGATGAAGTTGAGACTTGATGAGGTAGATGGTGTGCTCCGAGTGATGCTAAAGTTTACTTCAAAATGTCCAGGGATTTGTAAGGCATTGGTGTACAATTACTGCAAAATGTTATTAATTTTGTAGTGCACTTCAGGATGACGTACAGTGTGGGGGTGGGGTGGTTTTTTTTTGTTTGTTTGTTTTTTAAAGTGCCACCTGTTTCCCTTCCTTTGGTCAGTTTTGTGGCACGGCAAAGGACCGTGGTCATTTTGCTCTATCGAAACCACTCATGATTTTATAGACTTCTAGCATATATAATCCATCAGCTGAACTTGTAGGGTTGCATTGTGCAGAGCATTGCTAGCTAACTGAGCCAGAATGGCACTGCCAAGTAGAGCTCCTCCAAGAAAACGTTCTCCAGAAGTGATGGGGTGACTTCACTTCCTTTCCTTGTTGGCCTTATTGCTGCAGCAGCAGAGCTGTATCCAACCCATCTGCTCAACTCCAAACCTGTGTTCAACATGATGTTTGTACTCATGAATGTCTGAGCACTGAGCTGCTGAACTACGGATCAGAAAGACAGGAAGAACAAAGGGATGTCAGAGAAAGAAACTTTGAAATTTGCTATTTAGTACCTTCAGTCCCATTTTTGCTATGGGAGGTATCTGGCAGTAGGTGGTCACATAAGTTATATACACATTATATTTTAGATATATACTGTTTATTATATTTTTACATATATTATATTTTTTTAAACAAAAAACATTGAAAACAGTGCAAGAAAATGTATTGAACTTTTTCTGGTGTGGGATAAAATATTTAATCAGGATGAGCATCTCACTTTCTAAGTATCACATTCATTTGTAGCATGACTTTCTAACCAGAAGTGTTTTTGCAACCATGGAAATAGGAAAGTGGAAATACCAATTATAAATTTAATTAGCTATACAAAATTATGGTAGCCCCACATAAGGCTTAGCTCTTGCACATTCTTCATCCTTCCTCTTTGTAAAATTCTCTCCTAAAAAGGAATTTAGTGATGTACTCTGAAAGGTAACAAATTCATGCTCTATCAAACCAAAGGAGGAAGCGTGCTAATGCTTAATGTGCTTTTAGAAAATATCTTCTTTTAAACAAAGGAAACGTATCTTGTGTGTCTCTGTTAACTGTGTTTTTGATGGTATCAGTCAGCGCCTGGAGATTATAGCTCGCAGTGTAGTCTAAAATCATCTTAAGTATCTCTAGCCCAGATATAGAGCAGTGACATCAATACCTTTCTGTAAACGAGTTTCACATTCTTCACTGATTTCTAACTTCAGATGTGTTTCTGGTAGAGGATTGTCCAAATAGGATGTCCTGAAGTAGGCTAGGCTGGGATAAGAGAGCCTAGAATTGCTGTAGCACTAGTATTCATATTTAGTAGCCTAGGTTATCCCTAATCAGAAGTGCATAAATTATATGTGATCGATACTTACGTTTCCTGAAGTTGACCAGCAGTGGTTCAGTCATAACCTAATTGAGCCCTCATCCACTTCATTTTCTTTTAAGACCTGATCCCATTTGGACACAAGATAATTAATTACATAAAAATAATACTCCCCACTCCTTAATGGCGTACATTACACCTGTGCAAGAGGGGAAACGAGATGAGCACCCAACAGAGTCTTCCCATTACACAAATCTAAGGGGAGAAAAGCGCTTAGCCAAAGTTACCCTGAGGGAATTCTTGTGCAGTAGAAGCCGATCTATACAAGAATGACTTCATCTAGACATTTTAGGGAAAACAGACATTTCTGCAACCAATAATGGTGAGTGGAACAAAGCTGCTAAAAATGCACTCCAGTTTATCCTTTCATATGATGATGTATTAAGAAAACCCAATATTGTAGGATTTCCTCCTTCCCATCTTCATTCAAATCAAGGAACACATTACTGGCCAAGACAATGGCTGAACTTTATGTCCCATCCTCAGTCATGAATCCTGTCTGAATGGAAGCAAGAAAATTAGAGGACACCAGGTGTTACTGGAGTTTCCTCAGTGTAGCTCCCTCAGCTTGCTATCCCTCCTCCCCCATGCCCTGTCAAAAAAAGAGAGAGGGAAAAAAAAGGTGCAAAGGTGGACTTAGCAAGACTGCTAATGTCAAAAGGTGAGTGCCTCAGCTAGTGTTTCTTATGACTTCTTCATAGATACCTGGAAGTCTAGAACAAAGCAGGCAGCGCAGGCTGGCACTGAGCATTTTTTTTCAGAGCTAGTGAAAAACCCTCACTCTTACCCTGCAGCAGAGCCGTTTACTTACTAAAACAGCCCCTAAAAACAAAACCAAAAGTGGAATGTCATAGTGTACAGGATTGCACAGGGCTATTGGTCTTGCCTCTGTAGAACATAAACTCTTCGGAAATGCAGTGAATAGAGAAAAAGAAAAATACCTTTTTTTAGGTCTTTAATTATGACGATAGGTTATTTGGACTAGAAGTATGTTTTTCTGAGTCCTGTGCCTGCTTCGTCTATTCTGCCTCTCAAAAGAGTGAAGGTAGTACACGAATGATTTAGGTATTGTCAATGTTCTAAGGGGTCACTGCAAAACCTGATAGGAGAAATTTTTATTTCTTAAGAAAGTTCTGAAGGTTTCTGATTAATTACATTACCTGTAAAAGCTGACATTGCAGGGAATGAGAACTACTAAAGGAACAGGGTAAATGTTTTATATTGAAAAATACTTCAGCATGACTTATATTTTTTACTCCACTTACATTTAGGTAGTTGATTTCTCAACATTTTCAAATCAACGTTCTTCATTCTTGTCATTGGTTGTAACTAACTTCTTCCTTTCAGTCTTCCTCGCCAGATAGAGCCACCATGCTTATGATTTTAAAAACCACTGTTTTTCAGAGCCTGTTACTGGTTCTGCTGGTCTTAAGCAGACAAGTGACTTTCCTTTACCTGTAGCCACTGTTGAGAAAGGTATAAAAGAGAACAGGACTGAAAAATGTTTTCTTCACATGGCAGCATAGTTTGCTGCTGTCAGTGGAGACTTCCAATCTATTAAACAAGCAGATGATCTTGTTTTATCCCTAAATTCCATTTGGTGATAAATGAACAAGATAGTGCTCTGTACTTCATCTAGCTTTTCCTGTTTAAACTCTCGCCCACAGTTAATAGCTTATTCTTCTCACCTCTTCTGTTTTAAGTGCTCTTAAGAATACCTAAAAAGCCACAGAAATTTCCAAGGTACATGGACTTTGGAAAAGTGAGCATAATCTTTACTAGAAGTACACTAAGAGCATAGTAGAAATTGAAAAAGTTCAGCATAGAACTGAGCTCCTAACTTACTAGAAATTGAATCCTCTCTGAATTGGGGAATCAAATCTCTTCCCTTTTCAGGTCCTTGTTCTTTTTTATTTAGTTTTTTTTAATCTGCAGTTTGACTTACTGGTGGTTTATTTCAGGGAAGAAGCCGAAACCATCTCGTCCTGAGTCCCCTACTACAACTCCAAACATATCTGTGAAAAAGAAAAACAAAGATGGAAAAGGTAAGTCAAAGAGTTGTCACTGAAGTTCTTAAAAGAACATTGTTTCTGAGTGACCTGTAAAAAGAAAACATTTGTGATGTAAAAAGAAAGTGTTCACTAATGTTCTTGTAATGTAAAACCAGGTCTTATGCTCAGAGGTAGTTAATATCTAAGGCAAGTAAGAAATTAGTGCATGCGATTTCTTGGTGAAATACCCAGTTTCTAGGGAGAATAACGTATTTGTCACAGTAGTAGCAAGGGTTCTTGGAAACTTTTCAAGCTCCCACAGAGGCTGCTGTGTTTTGAGCGAAGTCTTGGGGAGCGCTTTGCATTGTATTAGGGTTTCTTTGGACTATGGTTATTTTGACAGATGATCTTTGAAAACGTTTTCCATCTGTGTGTGTCTAATTCTGCACGAGGAGCTAATCGAGGCTGCCAGTTGGCAGCAGGAAGTACCAAGCCCTACATTTTGAGGAAGGTTATAACGCAGCTTGAAGACTTGGGCAGAAAACTTGCATTTTTGATGCTTCTTTCATTCCTCCTGTGTTTAAAAGGCAGAAAGAAAATAAATACCACATAACTGATACAGTAAATCATTTCCTCCAGACTGAACTGTTCAGTAGTGCCTGTCAGTTTTGTCAACAGCTTGGTTGCTTTGCTATTGGGTCCAGCACCTGCACCCGTGCCTGGGCTGGCGTTTGAATGGCAGCCTGATGTGCTGGCCCCCACCGAGTTCTGCTGCGCGCAGTGGGAGCTGGAAATGAGCCTCCCCTGTGTCACCACAAGTGCCTGCGCACACGCCTAGGGACTGATGTGCTTGCATGCAGTGCAATACTTGCCAGGACAGAAGCCCAGCCAAACCTGCAAGGTGGTAGCATAAGAATGCCAGACTCTCTTGAAATCAGAAAAATCACTACACTAACAAATGAGTATGGTTTTTTTTTTTTCTTTTGAAGAGGGATTTTGTGTAATAACAGGAAATAAAGACTTGTTTGCAAGCAATAAATATTTAACGGGTTAATGCCAGCAATTTTGAGTATGCATTGTTGCTGCCTTTTTTTTTTTTTTAATTAAAACCTGATTTTTAAGTAAAAATGAAAGAAAAGTATCAGAGGAACCTCCAAGTAGTGCTCAAATGAAACAATAAAAAATATTAAAGCAGGTAGCCACAAAATTAAAAGGCAGAAGAGTCTAATGTTTCTGTCGATGATAGCAAGGATACACCATATTTCACGTTTGTCCGTTGTTACAAAATTGCTAATTCAGAAGGAATTAAAAAGGAGCGTGTTGCCTGAAACCACTGCCTGTTACGAAAAAAGCTACCACAAAAGCATTTGTTTAGCATTTTGAGGAACATAGAATTGAAGTAAAAGGGATATTAATATAACCAGCCATGGCAAGGAAGCAGCTAAAAAATCATGAGAGTTGCCTGGCTCTCAGTATCCACAATGTTCCCTTAAGGAGAACATGTATGCTAAAATACCAAGCCCTCCATATAATTATTTGATGCGATGCATGCAGAAAACTGAGTTTTCTACATATTTTTTCTGCTGCTGTGACTCAGAGGAGCTTAAAAATTCTGCCTGTAAGTAAAGCAGATGCAGTTTTCGCAGACAGTCCTCTTCACAGTGATTTTCAGTGGCTAAGCAGCGACAAATTTTCAGACTGCCTTGATGCCGCTGAGCATTTTTAGTCTAGACTACAACAAAAGCACCCTGGATTAGAAGGTAAGTGGCTGGGAATGCTCTCACTCCTGGCTGACGTTGTGTCTTGCCTAAGCAGTACCTTTGCCTTCCAGGTATCCGAAGGCAAACAGGCTGACCGTTTCATGTAGGCTGGGAGACATTTGTTGCAAAGGCAGTGGTTTTTCTCTAGGGATGCTCACTTTTCAAGTTTCCACCTGCTGAAGGAGCTGTTAACATTTTGTACTGCCAGTGCTGATGACTTTGCTGAATATTTGCAAATATAAATTATAATACAGCAGTATGGGAGTTTTAATTTGTAAGACACCTGCTCTTGTTGAAAAAAGTTCAGACTGGTGGTTATTAAAGTTGAAAAAATTGCCAGGTTAACTTGAAGCTAACAAAAGAGATCCTGTCACCTTCTGATGCACTGGGCATCATTTTTTGTGAAGCTTAAAAAATCTGCACATGCTGTCCTTGCTGTGTTTTTGCACGGCTACTTGTGGGAGGTGATACTTTCATACAAGAAGTTTTTTCTTCCTTTCTCAGACTAACATCATCACGAAGAAGCTTATGTGCGGCTTCAAGTGTCCAAAAGAACATCAGACACCAAAAGCCTTTAAAAAAGCAGGGAAAAGGGTCTCATTAGTTACATGAGTTTAGACTCCTTAAATGTGCTTTCGGACAAAAAGAATATGCAAATTTTGTAGTAGTTTTAAGTATTCACAATCTGTGATTTTAATACTGTTTATATGTGGTAAACACTGAACAGATGTGATGGATTTCCATACATAAGTGTTTGTGCCTGCTTGTTTGTAAAATGAAATTTGAATGTTGCCTACCAGCAAGTGCAAGCACTCACTGGATTAAAAAAACGAATCTTTTTTCTAAACTTTGTTCTTGAAGGTTTGCCTACCTCAGCATATGGCACTGATTGCCCCCTATAAATCTAAGTGTTAAAAGTAAGGATTTTGTTTAGCCTTTAAAAGGATTATAACACTCACCTCAATTCAGCAAAGTATTTAAGCAAGGGCTTAATTTCCAGCATTTTCAGAGGATGGACCTGGACATGTTCCTATTTGAGGTAAAGCAATAGGGACTGCTTCTGTAACTGGATTAGGCAGGAGGGAAGTGTACACATAGGCGGCTAAAGCTGTCTAACATTGGTGGTTGGAACGGGGTGACTGTAGGTTGACAGGTACCTGACTCTGTAGGTTACAGGCAATGGCTAGGGTGGTTGGGCACACAGATTGTACTAACCAACAAGAATCGCTTCCCATGCCCTTCCATCACTATTCCCTAGTCTTGATGATACATTACAGTGTATTCATAAAGATACCAGCTTCTTAATTTTTAGATTATTTACATCATTAATAAAATATGGTCAACTAATATTTTCTTCTTTTTTTTCCTGTGTCCTGAAATACTTTTATTTTAGGAAATACAATTTATCTCTGGGAGTTCTTACTAGCACTGCTCCAGGACAAAGCTACATGTCCTAAATATATCAAATGGACTCAAAGAGAGAAGGGCATTTTCAAGCTGGTAGATTCCAAGGCTGTGTCCAGGTTGTGGGGAAAACACAAAAACAAACCTGACATGAATTATGAGACAATGGGTAGAGCTCTCAGGTATGTGCATTTTTAATAATAGACTGGTTTTGTTGCCTTAGTGTTTGCATGCATTAAATGCCTTATCTAATTTGTATAACAACAGAAATTTGGGAAACAAAGAAGTTATTTTGGCAAAATAAAAAAGCTAGCTAAAAGTAACCCTTACTAACCTCAACCCCAAATCAGTAACCTTCAGTCTCAGCTCAGACATTTTCAGTGCTGCTGCAAAAGCTACATCTTCACAGTTAGCCAGAGACAAAGACAGACACTGAAGATTCCAAGTGGTGCAAGCCTTTTACATAAAATTTGAATCTCTTTTTTCCCAAAAATCCTAAATTCAGGTGTATTAATGAAATTATTTCTAGTTGTTGCAAATGCTCCCATTTCCAGTGGAAGACACAGTTTTAGAATTCAGGTCTGGTTGTGCTTCTCTGAACTTGTGTGAACAGTTTTAAAACAGCTTTTCATATGCCTCTGCCTATCAGGCTGGGCTTTTTCTCATACATAGAAGACTGTGCAAAATAAGCAGACATCCACAAAGCTTCAGTCTTACCTGCTGACTGATAATTGTCCAACTGAGCAGCTATGCATTTCTTTGCATTTCCCTTCACCCCTCACCTCGGTGTGCGTGATTTCAAATTGTCATATTAATTTGTAAATGTAACAGAAGTAGTGCTCTCCTGTCCTATTCCCTTTGCTTTGTTGTAGCTAAAATGTCTGCCTGTGCTCACTGGTGAATAAGCATGAATTCAGGTAACTGAAAGAACTGTATGAGTCAAGAGGAGAATGACAAGTTTCATGCAACTTTTAAAGAGTATGAGTTGATAGCAGAGCTGCCAAGTCACAGAGTTCTTCTCTTTCTCCTCAGAGTTATCTGAGGTTGAAATTTGTCCTGGTTTCAGCCACTCCTGTATAATGAAGAAAGTAGGCACTTAAAATATTGTTTACTTGTTACGGTTGGTCTTATTTTCTGGGGATTTTGTTGCCTTTTTTCTTTTCTTTTTTTTTTTTCTTTGGCTTTTGGCAAAAAACACTGTGTAACTTGATATGTGTACGCTTTAAACAGATACTATTACCAAAGAGGAATACTGGCTAAAGTAGAAGGTCAGCGCCTAGTATATCAATTTAAAGAAATGCCAAAAGATCTCGTCTATATAGATGATGAAGATGCGAGCCCTAGCACTGAATCATCAGATTCAACTCTGCTCTCAACTCCTGTGGCCAATAGAAACCAGTCGAGCAGATCTAGAGCGTCTGCAAACACGGGAACAAAGGGAGGATCAACCACAGTGCTAAAAACAGGAAACTCGAAGCCTGCTAAGCTGAAGGAGCACATAGAAATTGTACAGCAGCAGACACCTGGCTTGACTTCAGAAGTTTTGAGGACAATGCAATCTCCGCAGCCAGTACATCCTACTCAGCTTTTTCGGACAGTTCATGTAATGCAGCCATTGCAGTCCCTCGCAGAAGGACATGCAGCTGTAACCAGTAATATTCCGGATGAAACGTTAAATCCCTCGGTTCAGAGTATAAGGTAAGAAAATGTACAGAAAATAAATGTATGAATAATAATAAATTCACTGGATGATGGCTAGAAAGACTAGATTCTTTGTTGTGCTTCAAAAAAATGCTCATTCCCCAGTTTGGCTGAAGGGAAACGATGTCTTTGTGGCTGATCCTAGGAACTGGGAGTTACTACAGCATACTGCGACGTGTACACTCATAAATGCTCAGCCTTTGGTGGAGGGAAGCACGTGTTTCCTGTAGTATTAGGCCTGATGCAGATCCTTTAGAGAGGAAAAACACACACCTTCTCTTTAAAATTGGTATCATCAGTTCTGTCCCGCAGCAGAGGCAGTATTTTCATGGCTCTGCTTTTTCACTGTTTGGTGTCTTTTGAATTATATATGGTGTGTCTGCATGATCCCTTCAAAAAGATTTTCCTTCTTGCTTCTTAATTTTTCTTCTTAAGAATTTTTTGTCATCTCTTTCATCTTCTGTATTGTCCCCAGTTACAACAAGGGAACGCTCCTTGTTATCTACTCTAGCATTTTGCTGCTGTTACAAGAGCATGTTCTGTTGCTTTTTAGAAAACAATTAACAGAATAATCTCATGGGAGCCCTGTATCTGCAGACTAATTTGGGAGACAGTCGTGCTTCCACGCTTAATTTGTAAGTCAACTGGCTAACACTACACAGCGTTTAAGCATCATGACTCCTTTGCACCTACTTGTTAGTGGTAGCATCCTAATTGAAGAGGCTTCAAAAACAATCACTTAAGCCTTGTTTTACCCTAGCCTGAGACGTCCCCTGATGGAGCTTGTTCATCTCCACTGACTACAAAAGACCTAAAACAAATAAATGTTCTTGAAATCTAGGGCCCTCACAGGAATGTCAGAATTGTATATGGTGATTCTGGACCTTAAAGCTGTTTCAGGAAAGCTTCAGGATATAATTCAGGAACTGCACATTCTTAATTAATTATGAACATCACTTTTTTTTGAGATTTGCTGTGTTAACGTCACCATTATAATGGTTATCATTTTGTGCTGCAAAATGGCAATAATGCTATTTCCTGCTCCCTTCCTCTGTTCTTTCCTTTGAAAATTACATCCAGAGCCACCAATAGATTTGGATTGGTACTGACTATCTGGGGTTAACCACACGATTTTTTCAGAGAGAAATAAGTAATGACACTAATGAAACCAAATAATTTCTTCATTTCCAAAGAGTAAGTTTTGCTCTCTCATATCTGCTACTAGAGGGATGCTGTAAAAGCTAGTTATTAAAACTCCACTTACATAAAAGGAGAATCCAGAATAGCAGTAAGAGCTAGGTTTTTCAGAAGAACTGAAAGAAGAACTGAAACTGTTTAGATCAGCCTCTAGTGACTGATATAATAGAATCAATAAGAAATGCTTTAGGAGATAGCCAAGTAGTTGAGGAAGCTGAAGATTTATATATAGGAAATGACAAACCAAGACTGCAGCTTCAATCGAGGAAAAAAGTTATATTATCTCTTCTTTCCTTGGGGTAAAAAAACCCCAAACTTTAAAATTATCCCTGGACTTCCTAGTTTGAATCCTGGGGTTTTTTTGTTTCCTTAAAAATTATGAAATGTTTTCATTCGTGCTGCAATATGAAAAATTCACACTGGAAAGAGAAATTCACTGGTTAGTAAAGCTGCAAGGGAATAAATAACATTGGGCCATGAAAGCAAAAATATTTTTCATAGTTGCTGGTAGGCACTGTAAAACAAACTGGAAAGGGTTACCATTTTTAAGTAGACAATATCTGTTTTCATTTGTCTTTTAATTCTAAAATGCATGATTTGAAAACAAATTGTGTTTTGCTTATTGTTGTAACCAAGTAGAATTAGTTTAAGATGCAAGGGTTATATTTGATCAGAAGTTTATGTGAAAGATAATTATGAAGAATTTGGCCAAAAAAAAAAAAAAAGAACCAGTCTTGGAATTTATTTAGAAAATTAATAAAAATCTGCATCAAGGTGATGTCTTGTAAGTTTTTAAAGCTTAGGAATGAAGCTACTCTGTACAGCGCAATCCTATGATTTCAGGGTTGATGAAGGATTTAACTACTTGTAAAAACTGACTAGGGCAATACAGTGAAAGGAAACAAGTACAGACATAATTGAAGCTATACAGTACCATTTAAGTCAGTAGAATAAAGCTATTAAACATTAATAGGGGGAAAGTTCAGCAATTTGCAGAGTTAAATAACTCTAGGCGAGACCTACACTAGATTATATGCCAAAACCAGTATCAATAGTATAGATGGTATAAAAAATGGTAACAACAAACAAGTATCTGTAAGACCTAATAGGGCAAGCAGGCAAGAATTGTCCAGCCTAACATTTGGAAAGCTGCTCAGTGACTTTATGACATCCAATTATTGCATTATGGTATTTCACAATCGGACCTTGGGCAATAAGCTAAGAGGGGAAAAAGTAGCAGAGATGCAATGCGTGTGAAGTTCAAATGAAGTAAAAGCCTTAAAGTCTTAGGGTTCTCTGTTGTGTCGGATCTAATCCATTGCACTTCCTTAGCCAAGATGATGAAGTGTCTCAGATGAAGGAAACAAAAAGACCCATCAGATCTTTTTCAGTACAGTACGTAATTACTGAGTGGTATGGAAGTATTGGTAATTAAGAAAGAATGTACTAAGGTGTCTGAGCAGTTAGAGTGAAAATAAAAACCACAACCCAGATTTTTTCTGTGTGCTTTTAACCAGGATGGGCCAACCTGCAAACCAAGGTGCTGATGAGTTCTGTGCAGTAGTCACTGCCCATTCCAGGCTCTAAAAATACAATTTATGACGGATACATTTCTGCTCAGTTTCAAAATGCAAACTTCAAATAGTTTGGTGAGGTAGAATGGCACATTGAACATTTTTTGGAGCATATGTTTTAGGTCTTGTTTTATAATAAGGCTAAAACAAAGGAACTGGATTTTGGATTTGTTTGTTCAAATAGGTATAAATCTCTAGCAGTTGAATGTGTTTGTGTACATGTTCTGAATTGCTGCAGTGAGGCTTCCATAAGGGTTGAAATGAATGGTCTACATGATTTGAAAATGTACAGCAGGTACGATTGCCATTATAGAGTAAGAGCTGACAAACCTTCTGATGTCTCTCTAGGGTTGTGGTTGGAGTCACTTTATAGTAGTTTCATAAGGAAGCATGAGGACAAATAGCAACATTGGTTGCAGTTGGTGTTCAGAGGTTGGGGCATGTAGATAGTCAGGGTCATTTGGGCAAAATGGCAACCAGGGTTTGGGAATGATCCTCAGAAGGTTTTTTCATGCATACTGGTTAGTGGTTGGGCTCTGCCTTGAAGCGTAAATGTCTTGGACCCACAAAATTTGTCTTATGCAATGTAGCTTCTGAAGTTTTATTCATATAAACGTTCTTCTCTCTTCTTCATGGAAATAAATGGTCTTCCCTCTGCAGCAATTTGCTTCTGTTGTGTTGTGAGAATAAAAAAAAATAGAAAATACTGAGGATTTTTGAGGTCAAAACAATTGGCTTCTTAACATTTAACCATATCCTTCACAGAAGAAGTCTGAACATGCATCTTCTCTGCTGAGGGACTGGGTAAAAGAATCATATTTGAAGAATGTTGTGAAGGGCTCATGTCACCATCCCTCCCCTGCGCTAGGCAGCATGCCTGGTAAAGTCTACTCCCAGAGCATCACTGGGAGAGTGTGGCAGCCATTCCCCAGGGCCTCTTTGCGTTTCTCAAAGAAATGGGTGTGCCAGTGTAAATCAGGGGTTGGTTCTTCACAGGAGACAGGCAATGGCTTCATTTATAGTGGCACAAAGCTCACGCAGAATTTTGTGTACTTTGAGGGGAGGGTGGTGTCTTACTCTGAAGTGGAAAGGTCTTGGCTTTTGGATGGCTTTTGATGGGCTTTTTATACAAGTTTTAGTGCTACTGTATGCAGGAGAGACAAGAAGTGTTGCTCACCAGGGATAGATGCCTCTTCTTCAGGCTGTGATGTGGTGCTAACCCAAGCTCAGGAAACGGGGCAGGAGCGGGGTCAGGTCATGCAAACTGGGTTTTGCTGACCGGGGAAGACATCTAGTATCCCCAGTGGGAATATGGGGAATTGCAAACTCACTGCTGTTCTGCAGGTCTAACCGCTCTGGCTCGGTGGATGCAAGCACAGTTACTGCAGTCTCCAGTCGTGTAACTGGGAGCTGAATTTGGCACCCCATGTTTCCAGTGGTAAGACAAAAATAAAAATGCCTCTCTGGATGAGCATTTTCTTTCTAACTTTTTCCAATGAGCCAGCTTTTTTAAGGAAGGAAAAAAATGTCTCTTTGAATTTAGCACCTGTAAAATTGTTCTGTTTAAACCAGAGTAACTGACATAGGTTGACCAGAATATCTGGTTTATTGGAGTAATTGTATTTTAGCTTGGAATTCAGAGGCACAGAAGTAGGCCTGGGATTCAGCTCCGTGTTCATTGGGTCATTGTGAGCATAAAGGGCATCCTTTCTGTTGCTCCAGAAAGTGTACCTCTCCTGTAAGGCTAGGGACTTACCTAGCCTTACCCTGTACATCGTACAGGGCTCCAAGGTGCCTGCATTTGGGCAATTAAATTGCTCCCTTAAATGACTAGGGCTGCAGATAGAGAGATGCATTTTCATTTACCTTTAATCTAGAGTAGTAGTGATTTAAGATGGAGTGTCTTCTGGACGGAGTGAAAAGAGGTTCTCATGTTAATAATGGTTCAGAGAAGATCATATTGTGAGTAATTTAAAATTTTATGTCTGTCTTTGTTGTTGACTATATGGGACATAGCTGAATCTTCTAGCTGGCAGCTCTATATACCAAGACACTTGCAATTAGCTGACTGCTGACAGATCCTGTGCAATGCTTTAGCAGACTTCAGGTTTTAAACACAATGTTTCTATCAAAATTCAGTTTATTGTTTCTTTTCTGTATTTTTAAGTTGTCATTGTGATAGCTTGGACAGAGCATGTTAGAAGACCAGGATCCTGACTCTGTTCTGTAGCTGGGGGAAAAGCTAATACAGACCACAGAGGACCAGTGGGATATGCTTTGTGTGTTCACTTCTGAACTGGAGAACTGCTACATCATGAATCAGCCACAGCTTTCATCTTGACCTTTTTGCAACCTTTGGGGTAGAAAACGTTGCAGTAAGTCATCCTGAAGGTGACACAAGCGTGGACCACAATGGCAAGATCCTCATTCAAGAGGAGAAGGAAGTAGCTGAAGGTGAATTGTGTTTTTTCTGGGCATGAGCATTCTGTGTAAGAACAGTGATGAAGCCAACAATATGCCAACACAGTGGATTGTCCCGATAAGCAGATGGAATTACCTTTGAAAGTCATGTCTACCCCAAGCAAACACATATGCTTTCTGCTGTTGTTCCATAATCTGTTTTTGTGTTCAGGCTATGATGTATTAGTGGTCTGACTGCAGCTATGCTGATGCTCAAAAATAGACAGATTTGTCTAGCATGAGTTTATCAGCTCTGAAAATGTGATTACAGCTGCTATTTCAAATGAAGTGTCTTCATCTTGTGCCATGTATAGACGTTAGCTTGTGTAAGTTGTGCAGTGAATGTCACTGTTATGTTCTGTAATCATACTTTACACTCTATCTGTATTGGTTTTGCTTGAGCTTGCATAACCACACAGACACAGGGAAGCTGTCTGGCACTGTCCTGCTGAGATTTTGCATTGACCATCTGCTTTCAGTCCTTTTTCCCTGAATAAGAACGAGAGTCACATCTGCATGATGTCAGCTAATGTTGTAGCCCATCATTCCTCTGCCGTTCCTATAGGTATGCTGAATAAAAGCCCTCACAGGTGTCAGTCTCAGTAAAGACCTCACTAGGGCTCCCTGGGATTTGATGGGGAACATGAGCGAAGGAATGTGATGCCACCTGAGGACTTCTAGATAATTGGAAACAACTCCAGGCTAATACTTGAAAGGCCTTACTTTGATCAGCCAGCATCAGTGCATGTGCTTTGCTTCTGTTTGTGGTTAGATGGTAGCCTTCCATCAGTGCAACAAGTTGGGTCTTCATGCTCCAAAGGAAGGCCTGCAGTAGAAGCTCTCCAGCACACTGACTAGCAGATACTGTTGGATCTGGCTCACTGCTGCTGTAGCTTTCCCCAAAGGAAGGGAAGCAGGTGATGGATGCAAAGAGCTGATCTCTGTCATCTCTTAGTGAAGGCTTGGCTACATTTCACGTTTCAGGATGGTGAGGAAAATGCCCTTCCTGAGGGAGATGTTGGTCAGAAATAGGCTGATGTGGTCTCAGGGGGCTTCTACAAGAAACTCTCAATTAGGTTACAACAGGGTGTGTTTCTCAGAACACATTTACAATAGGGACAACTTCTATCACAGCAAAGACTTTGGTTACAACCAAACATTTTGATTTTATTTTCCTGCAGCTGAGAAGACCTTTTCTTAAGCCCATTTCTGATTTAATTTCTGCAGTAGTAGGAAGAAGGCTGCTTATGGCAGAAGGGACTTCAAAGTCATCTAGACAGATTAATTTTGTTTCTGCACAATGAGAAGCTATCCACAGGAGCTCTCTTTACATGTCTTCAGCAATGTTGAAAGAGGTGGGGTTTCTGCAGGTCTCTGTTAGTAGCAAAGTTTCTGAGTTTTAATTCAGGTGAGTGTGCGGTTTTGAAAAATTCTGGAAAGAAGACTGTAAGGCTGCGTGGGTCAGTAAAAAGGACACCAGACTTGAGAGTTAAGTCCTCTGTCTCTGTCCTCATGACATAAGAAATTATCTTGTCCAGGCAAAGAGCGAGGCAAGAACAGGCAAGTTCCACCCTCCCTTTGGAGGAGGCTGTGTTCAGACTGGGCGTGAAGGCATCAAGTGCCTTTCTACCTCTCATGGACATCTCACCCTAGACTGCTTAGCAGCTCCTGTCTGCGTAGCTTGTGCTGTAGAGGGGCCAGTGGCTGTGAGGCAATACGTTGGGGTGAAGTATTGACAAGATTGTTGATGACTCTGAGGGTCATGCACACGAACGCAGCCGTGGAGCAGTTTGCAGTGACGGTAGAGCTCCTGAGTTGCATTTGGCTGATGCTTCCTGTAGTCACCCAAAAGAGATTGCCTCTCGACTCTGGCATCTGAAGTGGTTCTAACAAGCACATTCCCCCCCCTTCACCTCCTTCGCTTTTCCTAGCTTGACTGAATGAGTTGTTTGCAAGCAGTTAGTTGAACAAATGGAGAAAGTCCCTGGAAATTCGCCCGTTTATCTCAAGGCCATCGTTTCCCCAATAGCTGTAGGTTGAACAATGTGTATATTGGAGAGGGAATTCTTCTCTGTTACCTCTCTATGTATTTTTTAAATACTGCCTTGTTTCATTTTCTTACTGTGCTGTGAAATACTTCGTTTACCTTGGCTTCAGTGGTTTTTTTGGTATCTTCTCCTTTTCTCCATTTCATAAATTTCACATAAATTACGATGAATAAACTTGTTTTTCCTACCTGTCACATACTGTTTGCTTTATGACTAGTTACCCCTTGATGAGCTAATATGATACTGCACAATTCTAGGCTGTTAACAGTACCAAATGGACCAAGAAGTAGATGATAATTTTCTGCCAAGCTAAAATGACTTCAGAATTTTTGTCATTCTTTTCTTGGTTGTAACCAGACTGTTTTATGGCAGCATTTCCTTTTCATCACTGTTGCTCAGTGCTCTTGTTCTTTTTGTAACCTCAGCAGGAACTTTTAAAGTAATCACCCAGTAGATTTGTACCTTAGAGTAAGAAAGGCGTTAGCAAATTGACAGTGAAGTTCAGAAGCATAGCAAAATAAACACTTCAAAGAACCTAAAACAAATGTAGCCCAGTGTTAACAGATCACCTTAAGTAGTCTGTCCTTTTTTTTTTTTTAAACCAGCAAAATTATTAACCAAACTTGTATTTTTTTCAATTATATTCAAGACAAATAGTTTGAGCAGATAGATTTTTAGTTTGTAAACAGACACAGTTGTCTGTAGCCTTACCGATTAAGGCAAATGTCTTACTTGGCCACCATTAGCATAAATAACAACGTGTATTTATGGTGCTGTGTGCTGCTTAATCCTGTGCTTGTAGAGACATCTGCTGCATGCTTTCCCTGTAGCAAGTTCACACTCTGTGTGTGTGTATACATATATGTGTAATACATGTTTATATATGTGTGTATCATATATAAGTATCTTGACTGATGGAGAAGATAGAGCACCTGGAGTAAACTATTAGTCACAGTATGACTAATACTAGTACAGGTATGGGACTTGCTTTCAGGAGAAATAAAATGGCTTAACATCGATATGCACATACTAATTACAGTGTGCTGAGACAAACGGTCTGGTTCGGTCCTCTCAGAGCTGCTGCTCCTAGTGCTTTGCAGAATACCTTCTGCATTGATTAGATCAGTTCACACTTTTTGAGGTTGTACTTCACAGCCATTTAGCAGCTAGAAGCCTTTATTTTTACTATTTTGTTTTAAAACAAAGCAGCTAAAGAACAAGAAAGTAGCTTCAAAGTAATACCTGGATGGCATACCAGCACAGGCTAGCAGCTTCAGCTGCTGCTTTCAAAACTCCAACTATTGAGTTGATCTTAATCTTTCAGGCTCAAGTAAGTTTCTTCATGGATTAAAGAGCTGGCTTGGTATCTACTCTGGTACTTTTAATGCTTTTCTGATAGCAAGTGTCAGTTGTCTTTCCTTCTTAGCTGTTCCACTTGCACTGCTGGTCTCTGTAGACTTTCCTGGGCTGAGATGTATCTATGTGACATCTTGATTTTACTGCAAGTTTGGTTACCTGTAGGTAGTTTACTTTTTTTATTATTTTATTTTTTAAAAAAGCTAGTGGATGCCCTCATCCTGTTACTACTTCTAACACAGACATTTGTGATTTTTCTATCAAGGTCCCAGGGGAATTGCTGGGGGGAAAAAGAGAGTTAGCACTGACAACCCTTAGCAGACTTGGTGTGAGCCTTGGTGCTGTCATTCTGAGCCTTGCACTTTAAGCTCGGTTGTTGGCATTTGCTCTGCAGCACCAAGTTCTCCAGAAGTTGGAAAGAAAGAAGCAATCACTCTAGCTGGTGCTTCACCTCCAGCCAGCCCCCATTTCCATGAGCTTCTTCCTTGGGCTGTCTCCAGTTGCGTGAAGCAGGAGCTCAAGACTGACTCTGGTGTCAGTCGTATCAAATTTTGTGTCTTGGTTATTATGGCCTCTGTGATGAGACCTGCGTGGGAGCCTCATGGGCAAGGATTTGGATTTGTTTCACTATAGCAGCATTCCTGGCTACTACAACCTTCTTTCTTGTGAGGAAGAGAAAGCTATGGATGCAGATTTTGTTCCTTGTATTACCAAGCCACATAGAAGGTGGGGAAAAGATTACCTGCAGCAGGGACTGGCAGCTGGAGGATGCTCAGGGAGTACTGATGTGCTCTGAGCCTGATACCAGCTGGGTTACTGGAGCTGCTCTTGCTGGAGCAATCTTTGGAGTTCAGCTGGAGGCCTCTCCCAGAGGACTGAGCTGAGAGGGACCTGGGAAATCCTCTACAAATACTCCTTTGCTTGTCTCTGCTGCTGCACTAAGAAAGGGGGAATGCAGCTCCCTGTGCGGTTGGACTACCGCCAGGAGCAGCATCTGCATCCACATTGCCCCATAGCTTCAGCATCACATAAGTCCTGCTTTGGTAAGCTTTTTCTTATAACTGTGATAGCCAGAGCATGGTTTTAAATTGAAGTTTTGAATATGCTGAGTCTGAGCTTGAATATAGCTGACTGGCTAAACGCTGGCAAGTAGGATGTCACAGAGCTGTAAAAAATAGGTACTACATCGGTAGAAGGACTATAGAAAGGAGGACATTCCATGGTAATATAGGAGGCAACCCTTACAGCATATCTGATGACCAGTCTTCAGAAGGAAGAGCATGCAGTACATGAAAGTACTTGCAGGACTTGAAAGTACAAATGTTGACAGTAAATGGCTTTCCATCTAAAATGATTTCAGCAGGGGTAGAAATAAACGAAGAGGAGGAGGAGATAGTTATTTTTGTTTTCGGTCGGTGTCAAATATATTCAAGAAAACACAAGGGAGAGCTTAAGACTAAAAAAGGGGAGGAGGACCGGCAGGAGAAGACACTGAAGAGAAGCAGGAAGATTGGAGAGAAATTTGCAGGACAAGCAGAAGGAAAGAAAAAGATTGTCAGAGGCAGCGTGGCATGGTGGGCTGGAGCAAGCTGTGGGAGGGTGTCAAAGCAGCTACCCTTCCCTTCCTTCTTCCCTCCCCTGGAAATCATTTGCTTCACCAGGAGTATGTTTTGCTTTGGGTTTTTTGTTTGTTTGTTTTGTTTTTATTTGCATGACTGGAGTGTATGTGTTTCAGCCCCATCTCTAAGTCACCATTGTCCATTGTAGTAGTTGTGTACTTCAGCAACATGGCTGCTAATCCTCTAATGTTGCCCTCTCAGCTGTACATATATAGAAAGTAATGTGGTACCCAAGTCTGTGAGCCTGCAACTGATGGAATCATTCCTAATTTCAACTGATGTTTTGGGAGCAAATTCTGTTCAGTTGCTTTACCAGAAGGAGCGTACAAGCCTGGCACACAGAGAACTGTGTGTCCTGGGAGTCTGAGAAGGTCCTGACCAGACTGCACTGTTACAGTGCAGATACTTTTGCATATAGGTAAACGTATTTACAGATGTCAGGAGAATTGAGGCCTGACTTACAAGTTATTCAGGCTCGTGACTTACGAATTATTTAGGGTACCTCGTGAAATTGATGGCAGATGCGTAGTGGGTCATGCTTGTGATGTTGGTTGATGCTTGAGAAGGAGATCTTAGATGCGATTCCCAGGTTTTCTGATGAACTACTGAACGTCTCAAAGGCAGGCTGTTCAGTTTGGCAATGGTAGTATTGTTCATGCAGGGTACCTTTACCTTGGGAACTGTATTGCTAAATTCAGGGGTCAGGTCCAGTTCTTGTTTTATTAGGAGAGCGACTGCTACCTCTTTTGGAATCTATGGGTAAATAAAATGTTTGTGATGCCAAGTGATTTTTCAATAGTAAATCTATAATTATTTTTCAAAACTCAGCGTGGAAGTGTTCTGACCCTGTAATCTTTTCTAATCTTAATAGGACTTTACAGACTCCAACCCAAGTTCCGGTGGTTGTTTCTCCTGGAAATCAGCAGCTGCATACTGTAACACTCCAGACGGTGCCTCTTACTACAGTGATAGCCAGCACAGATCCAGCCTCGGCAACAACACCCCAAAAATTCATTTTACAAGCCATTCCTACTTCACAACCCATGACGGTTCTTAAAGAAAACGTCATGCTACAGTCTCAGAAGCCAGTCTCGCCTCCTTCCTCAATTGTGCTGAGCCCAGCACAAGTTCAGCAGGTGCTCACCAGCAGTGTGCAGACAATTTGCAATGGAACAGTCAACATGGCTTCGTCTCCATCCTTCAGTGCCACTACCCCCGTGGTAACATTTTCGCCTAGCAGCTCACAGGTGGTAGCTCATCCATCGGGCACGGTGATCACTTCGGTTATTAAAGCACCAGAAACGAAACAGATTGGCGTACAAGGAGTGGTAAAAGAAGAAGACAGTGACAAATTAGATGATACTGAGCAGTCGGAGCAGAGATTCCAGCAGCAACCGTTTGTGATGGTAGTGTCCAGTCCGAATGGTTTCCCATCTAACGTTCAAGTGAAGCAAGAAAATGAGCCATTAGAACCCAATTCATATCAATAAATAAATAAAAAAAAGACCCTGCGGATGATTATTTTCATAAATGTGATGGGACCTTTTCAGTTATGTATATATGATTTGATTCTGAAGCAAGATGTTGCAAAGCAACTTTATTTCTGCAGTTAATTGTTAGAATTCATGCTTTAGAATGGATTTTGATTTTCTGTTAATTGCTAAATGTTATCATATAAATAAAATTATATCTTACTCATGTTTCAAAATACAGGCATGAAGGAGCATGCTTTTTACGCTATGAAGACTTTCTCCTGAGGTTGTTGGCCAAAGTTTCAAACTTCTTTCTTACTGTATGTTTTCAGTCTGTTGTCCATTTACATTGCAGTAACGTTATTGTAACCTTTTCTGTTTAATCTGTATGTGTATCACTTAACTTTTGAAGCAACAGTTACTTTTAGTGTGGGACATTTTCATTCCATGTGTATGATTTTTTTATGATCAAGTATCTGTTTCATACCAGTGAATTACACCAGTTTTAGACTTGGATAACCAGATATCCTTTTGCAGTTTTTGCAGCACAAGCTCTTGTGTGTGCAAAATGGAACATACACTCCTATTGAGAGTACACGAAACATTTATTCCAGTAACGGACAATGCCATGTCTGTATTTTATACGAAAACATCAGATATATTTAATTACAGAAGCTAACAGCATCACTACAGGTGCAAACGTTTCATGCCATTTTGCAACTATGAAGCTTAACAATCTTGCTTTCTACTTCAGATTATTTTGTAAGGGGGGAGGGAAATTAAATATATACAATTTATGCAGGTATTTGAAGATTAATACTGCTAAGAGTTCTTTTTTTTGATTGTAAATAATGTACATTCAATGTCACAAGGAAGTTTTTTCAGCTAATTTGTTTCCATACAAATTTTTGATAGATGCAAATAAGATCATTATGTTTAGAGGTCTAATGTTATATGTATTCATATTACAGAGTGAATTTGTATTTAAAGACAAATTTTTAAATGATGGAGCCCTCTGAACCTTGGGTCCTTGTCTTTTGTATTTTTAATTGGTTTATTATGAAAATAAATCAAGTGGAAAAACATTTTTCTGTATTTACTCTGAAATGTTTTCATATTATTACAATGTTTTGCCTGTCATTATAAATAACAAAAATACAATGAGAAATAGGACAATGTGATTAATCAGTGTGGGTCTGTGGTGGGCCATGAGCAGTTTACGAATCACTTCTGAACAGACTTGGACGCACCCAACATGCTGTGGGTATCCTTTGAAATAGCAAACTGTACATTTTTGTAGCTCAAATGAAAGTTGAGCTAAGTCCTAAACTTCTCCTTTTCCATCACTTCCCAATCCGTTACAGACAAACAACCCAAAACTTTCAACGTAATTCTGGGGTTGCCATTCATCGCAAAGGTCTTTGTAGCTTGTATAACACAACTGTTGGCCCAAACCACTACGTCTTCAAAACCTTGCATATTTCAGTGTTTCAACAGAAGGTGGATTAAAAATAAATATGATGCCTAGTAAGATTAGTGGAACGTAAAATTAAGGGAAATATGACTTTCTATTATTGAATTCATGCAGGAGTTTTATTGATTGGTTCATAAGGTTAAATTTCAAGATAAGCATATGAGTACTAGAAAAACTAACGGGAGCAGAACTGTGGCAGAGATAGTTTGGTCTAGTTGAATAGAAGTAGTGCTACAAGCTGTATTGAATGAGTAGTTCTCTGCCACAGCTGCCCTGTTTAATTCTGTGTTTCTTCCCTCTGACTCCCACGCAGTCAGGCTTCCACCTGCAAATCCCAACACACCTCGCCCCATTTTCAGGAAGGCTGGCTGTACCCAAACCGAGAGACTGCTGCCAGCTGACCGGGGGTTGTTTATCTGGCAGCGCTCCCCGCAGCTGGGGAGCGCTGGCAATATTGCTAGGAATGTGGGTAAGCGTTGTAGAAGTGTTATCTGATACAGTTATCATCCTGAGGGCTATTTCAGATTGATGAAAGCACTGGAGAGGGAGGCTAGGTTTTTTTAATCAGACTATAAAATAGGGACTTTTTCCTGTAGTACGAGTATTTCATAATACTAGAAAACCTGAGGTGATAATGCTTGACTGACATCAGTGTTTTTAAATGTGGGGAAGTTGTTTTGCTGATTTAGTGGAAACATGAAAAAAAAAAACCAATCACACTATAAGGCCACAACTTTGCCAACAAAACTTCTTGCTGTAGATGCAACTACTACAAAGGGAAAATTATTTGTCAGCTTAGTTTATGTCAGTTGGAGAAGTGGAGAAAATCTCCAGCAGACAGTAACGTGTCTCCAACAGTAGACTGTTGTGTAACCAACAGTAAATGAAAATCACTCCCTTCCCATGTCCCTTAGGCTCCAGTCTACCAGCCACGTGTATCCATACTTCTAGCTCTCCTTAGTACTACAAAGGAAAGGAGAAGTAAATCATAAAACGAGGGCTCACGCTCACATTCAGAGTTTGAGCAACGCCTCTCCTCTCACAGCTGCCTTCGTGCCTGTGGCAGCGGCCAAACAAAACACCCAATCTCAAATCCCAGCCGCTGCTGACTCAGAAAGAAAACATTGAGGCCACAGTTCTTTTCTGCACGCGCGTGAGGCTGCGGGGGAGAAAAAGGCACTTTTTTTCTGAGGCTTTTCACGGAAGGGCGCCGGGGCAGGAGGAGGAGGAGGAGGCGGCAGGCAGGCAGGCAGGCAGGCAGGCAGGCCGGCCAGCCAGCCGACCTCAGGCTGCTAGCACTGCCTCAGCGCCGGGCCCGGCCTGGCCTGGCCCACCGGCCGGGACGCAGCTGCCAGGCGGACGGAGATGCTCGCTGAGGCACAGCGACAGCGGCGGGCGCTGCTGCCCTTCAGGCTGGGGCGAGAGGAGGCGTCTGAGCTTCAGACAAGCCCGGTGCCTCCCGAGCGGGCCGCCCCTGCGCCACGAACGCCTCAGCCTTCACCCCCGTTCTTCTCCGTGCTCGCACCCCAAATGGTAGCTGCGCGGCTTCGCCGGCCGCCTGCTCTTTCCCGTGTCTGCGTGGACGCCGTTTGGGAAGCTCTGCCCGCGATCCGGGACAAGCTTCGTCCAGGAAGGAGCCACCAACCGCCACAGCGCCGCCATCTCCCTCAGCGCCGCCGGGAGAGGAAGAGGCGGGCGGAAAGGGCTTACGAGCCCCTCTGCCACGGCCGGTCCTCCAGCTCTATGGCAGGGGGCGGGGGCGCGCTTGCCCCGGTAGCCATGGCCGCCCCGCCTCGCCCGGAGAGGCGCGGGAGGAGCTTGCGGGGCCGGTTCGCCCCTCCGCATCCCGTCGAGCCTTGCGCGGCTGCGGCCTTGGGGTTTGTTGCGCGGGTGCCTCAGCAACTCCAGAAGTTTCCTGGGGGCGGCGGGCGGCATGGCGGCGGCGGCGGGAGCGGCTCCTCCGCGGTGAGCACCCCCCGCCCGCCCCTGCCTCCCCGCCCCGCGCCCCTTCCGCCCGCCCCCGCCTCGCCCTCTTACGCCGTTGTGTTTCCTCGGCAGGTTCTCGGACGGGGACGTCGACCGGGACCCGGGGGCAGCGGCGCAGGTGAGGGCCGGGGCGGGTCGGGCCGGCGGGGGCGGCGGCGGGCCTTGCCCCTCGGGTATTTGAAGTTTGGCGGCCTGCCGAGCCGCCGGCGGTGGGGTGCTGGAGGGAGCCGGGGCTGGCAGGGGTGAGGGGAAGCGCTGAAGCGTCGTGCGGTTGCCCTTGCTGCGAGCGGGGGGCTTGCAGGGTTTCCCCTGGACACCTCTCGCATGTGAGGTCTGGCGACAGAGTTCAGCGCAGCCCTGTCAAAATACGTGTGCTGCCTGTGTTGCAAAGAAGGGGAAAAAAAACCCAAGAAACCAAACCAACTCTCTCTTCCATTTAGGTAGACGGTAGCTCAAATAGTTAAATCAGTTGCGATTTGTGGTTAAAAGAGCCACAAGCTTATTGGAGAAATATATTCAACCTTTATTAGTTTTTATTCTGCTCTGATCTGTTTTTCTTCTTTTTGTATTTTGTGGGGACCAGAACTGGTTTTTATTTCATCTCGACATAAGAAATACATTTTTTATAGTGAGAGCAATCAACCACTGGAGCAGCCTCCCCAGGGACGTGGTAGAGTCCTCAGCACTGGAGGTTTTCAAGACAGGACAGGGAGCTAGATAATCTCATCTGGGCTCCCTTTCCCACAAAAGATCATCCAGATGATCATACCAGATGATCTTTTGAGGTCCCTTCCAACCTGACCTGTTCTCTGATTCTATGATTTTACCTGCTAACATGTATTAATGTGCTTTCAAAGGATATTTTTACTTAAAACAGAGGGTTACCGAGAAGACAGAATTAGAAAGTGGATAAGTATTTCTATTTAACATACTTGGAAGTGGAGAGGGTGTAAATGGTTAGTTCTGCTTGAATAGCGTAGGTGGCAGAAGCATAAGATGATGCTGAATTATCTTTCCATAAAGAAAATGGTGAAGCTAAATCTTACAGGTTTTTGGGGTTGAGTCTGTAGCTTGTAAACGTTTTTCAGAAGATAAATGACATTGAAAAAGCAATTTGCAAATATATTTGGCATAGTAGAAGTCATTTAAGATCTTAAACAAAAAAAAAAAAGTAAGTTTCCCGTTGTGGGGAAAAAGAAAACAACCAACGAACAAACCAAAAAAAAAAACCCCAACACCAAAAGGTCTTTGGAAGTATTAAAGAATACTATCAGAATGTGCATTTGGGTTTTTTCTGTATTAGCATAGTTGCTTTGTTTTTCTAGTTTCTATTTCAGTTCTTTGTACATTCAGCACTTCAAAACAATATGTAACACATTCTATAGGCATTATTTAATATCTGATACAGTAATACGCCTGTCACTTTTGTAGCCTTTTTTAAAAGTACTGCATTGAGTAGGCAGATTGCGCTTGATAATCTCTGAACTGCAAAGTCCCATAGTGCAGTGTAGCCTTTTGCTGACTTAGAAGCTTGGATCTACAGGTAGTATACCATGTTTGCACAATATTAGGTGTGGTCTTTTAGTTTATGTACTTACTATTTCTAATCTGGGACATGATACCCTATAAATGGTGCTGTGTAGTGCTTCCACACCTGACTAGACTTGTGTCCAGTTGGCATGGCATTTCTGCACTGTGTCCCCAGGACTTTTGATTCCTTTAACTCCTGGCAAGCATGCTTTGGCTTTCTGCACCTGGATCTGATATAACTGAAAGGTCATCACCCATCTTTAAATACCGTCTGAATTATAAAGCTGTGAACTCTTTAATGACTTTTTATCATTTTAAGTTGAAAAAATAGTTTACTGTGTGGAATAAGGATGTTTTCTATTTGCTTTTATTTATAAAATGCTCTGCAGTGTCAGTCTTGATGATGTAGGAGAGAATCAAACCTGTATGTTAAAACTATAACTGCTGAAACAAACATTCATTGACTTTGTTTGGTGAGGTGTTTTGCCAAATGAGAAACAAGGGTGGTGACCCTCTTAAATTCAGGCAGGAGTGATTCAGCAGACCGAAAGCACCTTTAATTCATACAAAGTCTTACCATTAGCATGGAGGGACTTGAAAGGTCCCAATGTATTTACAAATAGGTTTGCAACTTGGTTGCATGGTAAGGGCCTTTAGAGTAAAAACATGTAGAAAGCGCATACCTGAGTGTTTGTGAGGACAAGGTCTAAGCTTGTTCTAAGTAACTGTTGCTGGTGGCCACAATCTGGACTGCCTGGTGCTAGTTGGGTATTGCCCAGCTGCCACTTGGCTGTCTTCTCAAATAGCTGTGTTATAAGAGTAACTTATTTTTGTGTGTGTGTCTGAATGCGATGTGACAACTTACTGACAAAAAGCCAACGAAGAGATGAGTTTCACGCTGTTCAAGATGCTTGGGTTTGGGTTCTTTTGCTTTCCTGGGATGAGGACTAGTTCTGTAGAAGAATCTGTTCGTATGTTGTGCACTGGTTCTAGTCGGTGCTTCTGTCATCAGCGTAAATCATGAGAAATAATGTTCGGAGTGAGAGGTGATCTGTCACAGAAGTGACTCTGCTTGTGAAGTGCCTGTAATGTTCAGTGTCAAAGTCAGACCCCACTTGGTTTTGAGGATCAAAAGCTGTTCTTCACCTCTCAGCATAATACGCACCTATTTTAATATATGCGTTACCTCATGTCCCTCCCATGTGGAATACCTGTAGCCATGAATATTTCCGTAATATCTGCTTTTGCATGGCTTTACATCTTAAGAGAACATCTGTATAGTTTGATCAAGTGTTGCTTGTTACAACTGTCTACTCCTTGCCACTTTCTTTAGAGACCCCGAAGGTTTTAGAATTGTATGCTATACCTATTTGTATCTTATGCTGATGAGAACTCATGCTACTGCTAAAAGAAGCTCTTGTGGCCACTTAACTCCTAGTTGGTGTAAGCATTTTATGCAGCAGCTGTGAAACAGAGCAAGGTACTGAAATGAATTAAAACTAAGGCAGGTCCCTCTGCTCTTTTTCTCTGGCTTGGTGGGACAGTGTTTTGGCAGCTGTGCTGTACTAATATTCATGCAGGTTTGAAGCCTATATCTTAGCCACCCTCATGCTTGCTAAGTTCTGAGTAGGAGTCCAGTCAACTTAGCAAACAGAGTTACTGTACTTAGCGATGTACTGTAGTGGTTTTGGAAAACCTGCTGTCTTCTGGCAAAGAGGAGAGCTTATCTCACTAATAGGCGAGAATTGGAGATGCTTTTTCCAGATGTGTGCATCGAGTCATTGTGATTTTATTCTGTTGTGCAAGAGTCATAAACTTTTCTCATAGGGAGCATAATATAATTATTTCAATCTGTATACTCAGTGATTCCCCTAACAAGGGGCTACTTTATCCTTATTTCTGTTGTGCAGCAATATTTCCTGTGAGCCCTGTGCTGCTTAAATCTTTTGTTCTCCTGCTTTTTGTTCTCCAGCATAAATCGGAACAATCTCCTGTGCTCAATAATACCATGTGATGTGGTATTTCATCAAGTGTTACAATGCTTTGAGCATGTTGTCCCTGCAGAAGTGTTTTGACATACTGCATGTTGATTCCCAAATTCCTGATACTGCAGTACTTCCTCAAATCCAGCAGACCTGTATACAAATATGCTGAGAATTGTAGGAAGGTCTTTGGAATATAGAGGATCACCTGTGCATTAGACTTCATGTTTAAGGCATTTGAAAGTCCTGTTTCCTTCTCAGTAAGAAACAGGCTCCTTGAATTTGATGTAATTGGCAGGTTCCTTGTACTTCAAGCTCTGATGTTGAAGCTTTGTGAATGAGAACTAACAGCTAAACATTCATGCCAGTTCAGGATACTTTGTTCTGAAACATCTCTTATTTGACAGAGTTTGGTATTGTATTTTTATGGGGGCCTCCGAGGTGCCATTTCATGTTTTTCTATGTGTCTTTACAGGAACTGACAATAGCTTTGGAGAAGAATCCAGATGATGCCGAATATTATTGTCAACGAGCTTATGCTCATATTCTTCTACAGAAATATGCTGGTAACGTCTTCAGACAGCACAGAATCGTCTTACAAGTGTATTTACATGTTCTTTACAGAAGGAGTCTTCAATCTGCAGCCAAATATAGTAATAACAGTGTTATCTGTAATTTAATATGCTGCTTCTACAGTTAGGGTATAACTTTTTAGTTTTCTTTGTTTTGTTTCTGCAAAACTTCCATTAAATTGCATACTCTGCAGTCCCAGTCCCAGTTTTCCATTTGGTTTTAGCCTAGTATTATCTTGGCAGCTGCTTTTTTTAATTTTTTTTTTTTTTTAAGTAGACTTCTTAGGCAGATTTTAAGCTTTGTGTTGTAAGCATCTTCCATCCTTATGTTTTTGGTAGAGACTGAATCCTGTCATGGTAGGAATGTGGTAACTGAGTAATGCCTGGGAAAAAGATTAACTGAATAATTAAAGATTTGGTCTATTTTTTCTTTCCAGTAAAAAACAAACAGATTCACACTTCAGATCTAAGTAGAAGATTTGACTAAATGGAAGTCATGCTTCATCTTACATAGAGCTCCATAGCTGAACAAAGGGTTCATCCATAGCAGTTGTGGCTAGATTTAATTCAGCGTGATTTGTGTGCAAGCTAAGAGAGCTAACATAGTACGCCTTAAAAAATTTTCACTACTAAAAGACTCACAGTTCACTGCTTTTTATAACATATTATGTTCCTCACTTTTAAACTGATTTCCAACAGATGCAGTTGCAGATGCAAAGAAGTCCCTGGAACTCAACCCCAGTAATGCGGTAGCACTCCTTAGGAAAGGGTATGTATCATATATTGTGCTTTGGGAATATTGTGATAATCTGTAGGGTGATACTAGGATTTGGATTATGGCTCTGTACAAACTTTTTGCAACACTATCAATGAATAAATTTAATGCCGTACTGCTTGTAAGCCATCCATAATAAAGCTGTGGTTATAAGAAGCAACTGAGTTTGGGGTGACTATCTTAAAATTTTAGCCATTTGAAAAACACACCTCTTGGGCGATTTAAAGTCTTACATGTGTAATTTTAACCAATATAGTGTGTAAACTAAGGATGTTGTGATCTTCAGAATGTGGATTAGATTGAAAAGTAATTACTGTTTTCTTGTGTTTTTCTTTGTTCGTGTCAGGTTAGGTGAATATCATATTAAAAACTATGCATCTGCTTTAGAGTCTTTCAGAGAGGGACAGAGGTTGGACAGTAAGTATTAAAATTTATTGTGTGCACAGTACTCCTTTGCTAATGAGAAAAAACTTATTTTAATGAGTTAGTTGAAAGTGAAGACCAAGGCTTTTTTTTTTTTTTTTTTAAAAAGGCTAATGAGTTAGGTGCCTGACTTGAGATGTCTGGGTTTTGGGAGGGTTTGTGGAATCACTGTGTGAGTGTGTAAAACTGCTTTAAAATGTGTATCAAAATTCTTAGCAAGTAATACGTGATTTTTTTTTTCTCCCTTTTCTTTATAAAAGGAGAGGGTGTTTTCCTGCTTCCTGGAGGTCTTATGAATAAATGGTCACAATGGTGTGGCATTTAAGTGTCATAGAAATGCTTCTGAACAGAACAGGCTCCTTCTATATAGCTAGAATTTCTTAGTTGTTAAACCATTTCATAGACAGGTTTTGAGAAAGAACATGCAACTTGATGGGTATTCAAACTGAGAAATGTTTTTTTTACCTCACATTAGATATCACTTAATTACAGAAGCTTGTTTATTATTTATCTTTTTTCTTAAAGTATTGGCTTCCTGGCTGGATTTGCGCACGTTTTCGTTTGGGGAGAATTAGAGCTTTTTTAAAAATCTGAATTTCTTCTAGAAGCAGGAAAGGAGTAGTTCAATAGAGAAAGCTTTGGTAGAAGACATTGGGGAGCATACAACAAAGCAATTGCAAGGTGGTCGTAACTTCTTTCTCTCCCATGTAAAACAAAACCCTCTCCTCATTCCATTCCCTCCTTCCCAACAGCAGAAGAAGATGGTAAGAAAAGCACCTTGGAAGGTTACACAGAGCAAAATATACTAATCTGATAAGCGTTGTCATGGTCTCAGATCTTTCTAGTATGTTGTCTTATCTGTAACAGTGGCTGGGACCTGAAGGTTTAGCAAAAATGTAATTACTTTGCCTCCCCCAAATAAGCAATCTGCTCCTTTGATCTAAACCTGGAGTTTCATGGGAGTGTGCTTGCTGCCAAGTGATTGTACTCCTTCCCACTGTTGTGCTTGTTTAGCCTCTTCTTTCAATGCGTTAAGTCTGCAGAAAACTATTACTTTTAAAGTATTTTCCCCCTGGATTAATGTGTTGAAATGGAGCAATGAATGGTCTGAGTGCTAAAGCCAACAGAAGTGAAGCAGCAGAGCAGTGTTGGGACAGTGGTAATGGTGGTGGAAGGGGGATGTGGTGGAATTACAGCAACTGTTAGTTGTCGGCTTAGGCTGCTCTGGAATAGGAGTTAAAATATAAGAAATTTCCTAAAGTTCTTTCAGTTTTGGTAGTTTGGATAACTAGGTAGTCTCCACTGGTTTGTACACTAGAAAGACAAGTGTGTCTTTGCAGTCCAGCCAAGTTCTCTATTTAGTATCTTCCCATGAAAGGAAGTGATTCCTTCCAGTGACTTCTGTAGCTTTCCTTACTTGATAGGTAACTTTTCATACATCTCCAAACTCATCACTCCTGAATTTAATTGAATGATTAATCTAATTTTTTCATATTATTGCCCCACCCCAAGCAACCACTATCAGTTTGAGGCTTTTCATGTGCATGGCTTTTGTCACCTTTCTAGCTTGTCAGTTGGAGTTGTTCAAAATAGAGATTATACACAAAATCTCCTCAGGCCAAAGCATCACTTTTGTTTTAATTCTGTTTAACGTCACATCCTACTTAGGGTGCAACAACACACAGAGCTGCAGATATCTTTTTAGATAAGTCAGTGAATACCAGGACCCTCTTAGCTAATTCAGAATACCTGAAATACAGCACAGCCTTTTCCTGTGTTGAATTGCTTGGCTTCTACCTGTTTGAATTTAATTTGCCATTGTTTTGCTGTTTACCCAGTTGAAGTGTTTCTGAAGCTTCCCAGTCCTTCCTGATTACTCTCTCATCTGAAGATTGCTTCCTCTGTGCTTCCCGTATCTTGTTACAAAATTCTGTGACCTGCTGTGAGATGAGGAATCTCCTGAAGACCTTTTTAAAAATACAGATTTTTAGTTGATTCTCTTCCATATATTACCTAATTTGCTGGCAAGTCTATGTCAGTAACAGAATTTGCCTTTGCAGTTCTGTGGACTGTTTGATGGATCCCAGGTGAAAACAGTTGAGAGCATACGCATTTTGGCAAAACAATTAACTCCCAGTTAAATGCAGCTAGTGCAAAATGAACGAATTGCAGAGGGAGAATTTGCTACGTATTGCTAAGCAGGTGATAAAGAGAGAAGACTTCAACTCTTCCTGCCTCAGAGAGGATTGCTGTGGTGGGGAATACTTGGCTGGCAAGACTGGTTTCTTTGCCACACAAGGGGGCAGAAGCACACTGGTACATGTTTCTGTTCCTTGCTGATGTAAGGGCTGTTTTAAATCTTAATCTGGAATTCTAACAACGAAGAGCTCATTACTGGTAGGACTGACAGGCCCAGGGTACTACAGCAGGCTTCCCATTACCCACCTGCAGTGATATTTAAATAGGGCTTGATGTGATGAATTGTTGAATGTGCAATGTTTCTTTATTTTATAAAATAACATTGGGCAGCAAGATTTCTTTCACTCAACCATGAGACTAGACACATGTGGATTTTTGGAGTTCATTAATTTGCCTTAGATTGAAAAAGCAGCGTGATCTTCTTCAGTATGGTACTCTTCTTCACTGATCTTCTTCAGCGATACTCTTCAGTATGTTACGTGGATTTAGAACAATTATACTCAAATTTTCTTGGCTTTTTTCTGTGACTACCTAATGAATTTAGTAAAGGTGGAATGTGTCAACTTTTTAAAGAAACATCTTAATAGGTACTTTTCTTGTATACTAAGAGTTAGTAGATTTTCAGCGAGTGAATACCCAGTTAGCTTTCCTGAACTAGAAAGTTGTTAATAGAAGTTGCTGGTAAGTTCTTTGGAAGATTAATGCAATTATAGAGTACAAAAAAAAAAATTCTTCTGCCTCAAATTATAAAATGTGCTGGGATGCAGGGAAAGAGGTAGTGGTTGGCAAGGGGGATCTTCTAGGAAAATAGGGCAGATAACACTGGACCTCTATTTTAAAGTTTGTGTTGCACAGCAGTCTTGTCATAGGCCATAGTTAAAAAGAAAATTCCTCACCTGCTGCTGAAACTCAGAGGCTGGATCAGTGGAGACTTGACTCAGTTTCTGTTTGCTTAGACTCCTGAACCTACTTCATTTAATTTCTCTTATGATTAATAAACTTTGTTCCCGACTGCAGAACTTGGAAGTCTTTTTAGGGTATGGGTGCTAAGTTTTAAAATTACAGATTAATGTAGGTTGCAGGGAAGCTCTGGAGCTCATCTAATTCCCTGCCCTGGCCAAAAGCAGTATTAACTTTGAACTTGCATATGTTTGCTCAGGTCCTTCTACTGTTGATTTCCAAGTATCTCCAAGGCTGAAGATTCCACAGCCTCTTTGGGCAACCTGCTCCAGTGTTTAACCACTCTTTTAGTAAAGAATTTTACTTATCTAATCAGAACTTACTTTGCTGCATGTTGGGTCCTTTGCCTCGCTTCCTTTTCCCATGTACTTCTGAGGACAGTCGGCAGTCAGTCATCTGAATACCTTAAGTGTACATTAGGTAATTGAAGACAGCCCTTGGATCCCCCAACATAACGCTCTTGACAGTTAATTTTGGAGAATGCTATCTGAAAGTAGGTATCCTCTTTTCAGGATTTGCTAGGACTATAGAAGGCTGCAGTCAGTGACTGATTGTATTGTAATGTCAAGACAGCCATATTATTACTGGGATTTTTATCTTTTCCTAACAGCAATTGAGAGGTTACATAAATGTCATGTAGCTTAAAATTTGGATACCTTTTAAGATGACTAGTGGGGATGGCAGAAGAAAGGGAAGAGGAAATGGTTTGAAGTGGGGTAGCAATTTTAAGACTTAAGGCACACCTTAAACTTTATGTACATTTTATATTTGAAGGGGTTGGAGTGAATACTTTGCATACCTGCAGTGGAGTCACACTTGGTGTTACATGCATGTCTGCTGGGAACACTTTTGTCGAGCCTCTTCAAGCCCTCTGCTGGATAGCTGGCTGTGTGAATTCCCTCAGTGTGAATTCTCTATTGTAAAAATATAAAAAGTTTAGCTATTCCTAGCAGTTGATCAGTAACGTTGCCACTTTTACTTTCCTGACTGTGAAAGATTTTTCTGGGAATTTTGTTGAAATAAGATGATTACTCTGTCATTACACTACTACCTTTTGAGCTAATTTCCAGTTAATTCCTTTCTATCTGGGGAGCTTGCTTCCTAGAATATCAAGGTCTTACTAAACTTTTCTGTGATTTTGATTCATAGAGTGGAATTGGCACCTATGTATTTCTAACATCCCTGAAACTTCAGATGTGTTTGTAAACTTTGTGTGAAACCACCAGGAGAAAATATTTGGTGTTTGTGAAAAGTTGTGCAACTTTGGGTTGTTCTCAGAACAGACTGTCTCTTCTGATACTTCTCTAGAGGGGAAGAATGTGACTGTTTGGAAAAAAAAAATTAAGAATAATGGAAAAGTATGTAAAACCGTACTTCTTGCTTTCCAAACAGTTACATAGAGGTTGAGCAGACTGGAAAGCAATAGTGTATTTGGGTCAGTTCAGAGAAAATCTAGTGTCCTACAAATTAATTTGAAGTTAATTAAATATAACAGAGTTAAATAGTAGAGTTGTATAAAAATACTTAAATCTTAACTGGAATGACAGAGGTTACAAGAAGATACTAGGAAATAATACCATTTTTTAGTAAATTGATGTGTGTTTGGGATGAATTTGTTCCAATTGGCAGTTGTGAGGAATTGTTCTTTATGTAATACATGTAGTGCTTGAAGAGTTTTAATGTTACTGTGTTTGATCTCTTCTAGACGTAGATGATACTTTTACTATTTGGATTAAAAGATGTGAGGAAACACTAAACGGTAAGAAAAACCACATTTACTTGATAAGGGATTTGATATGCCCTGTGCTTTGAAGCTGTGTCATGTTTTTCAAAGCTTATCTCTCACTTAGAACAAAAGAAATTTTTGTTTAAAAAAAGTCACTTTTTCCTGTCTCTTGTTTCTCTCGGAGTATACATCCTGAACACTTCCATACTTCAGATTTAGAGGAGCATTAATATTGTGTTTTTAATGTAATAATTAGCTGTGACAGAGGAGTATCTATTTAAAGTTCAGACAATCATAATTAATTTTAACTCACTTTCATATACAGCTGCTAGCTAATTTTAACTGGGGAAGCGTGTGTCAACTTGCTTTGTAAAAACAGCATCAAAATCAGTTTTCAAGTCTTGCAGAATATAAAATTGGGAAGAGAGGTGGAAATTCGGGGGATTTACTCTGATTCCGTGTGGAGAGTGCCTTAGTCAGGTGCTAATTGCTACTCTGGTGTTTTATGTGTGGTAGTTAGTGAGTGCGAGTATAGTTTCCTTTCATAGCTTTCTACAGACTGGCACCCCTGGCAATGAACTCATCCACCGTGCTTAAACTGCCTGTGGATTTTAATGAGATATAACACAATAACTGATGTAGTTTCCTTCACTTGTTGTGACTTCTTCCCTCTCTGTGGTGCACACTGGAAAATGGGGCGGTAGAAATAATACAAGTTTATGTCAACCTGTTGACTAAAAACCAAATAGAGGAGAACCTTTTTGTGTTGCATAGGAATGAACAACTTTCTGCTTCGTGATACATTTTTGCCAGGTTTATTTTTATTTGGAGAAATTAGAGAAGTAACTGGCATGCATGGTCTTATTTGCAAAGATTTATCTTGGGTGACAACTCTTTCTGCCACCTCAAGGAAAGAGGTTATAATACATATTTTTCTCTAATGTCATAGTTACTTTTTGCAGTGTTTTGTCTGGTTCAACTCAGTTGTCCTGTTTTATCTTGAATATTCATCTCTGTCTTTTCTTTTTTGAGCCATGATCTTAATTCTCTGATACCCCAGGAAAAAAAAAAAGGGGGGGGGAACCCCAACCCCTCTGATTTCTTAATTACAACTTAATATTTTTTTTCTATTAATCCTTATCTCTTTTTAGCAGTATGCATTATAAAGAAGCAAAGGGAAAGTCGTTTTGAACATATTTAATCTGAAATGTTTTAGGAAAAAATATTTAGAAGAGGAAATACTGAGCTATAGTTCAGATCCAAGTATTACAGTATATTTAAGGTCATAAAGTGAATTTCTCTGCCAGATTTCCATCTCATTCCCCAACTGTGTTTGCCTAGCATGAGATACAGATGTGATGAGAACTTTGTGCTATTCCTATGGATAGATGATAAACCTGGTACAGACTCGTAGGAAGTGATTTTTTTAAAAACTTTTGTTTGCCATGATGTTGCTTTCATTGCTTTCTGTATAGGTTTCTCATAAGCAAAGCAAGTAATGGAAAGTTTGTTCCTTCTGTAAATCAGAACATGATTTATATTACAGTTGTTCCTTTGCACGAGTTGCTGATTGAATTCTGATTAAAAAGTAGTATCATAAAAGCAAAATACTAGAGGTAGAACTGGCATGTTTTTAACTCTTTACTGTTGAGACTGGAATAAATGCAGAATGTCTGGAGTAACTGAAGAAAGCTAGAGTAAGTGTATGCCTTGTAAGTTCAATATGTCTTTTTCTGAAAGTGCAACTTTTTTCTTTCTGCAGCATCACAGACAGAAGTGGTAAGATGTTTTCCTTAATGTTTACTGTTTCAATTTCTTTGTTAAGCTAGAGCGTACTTTTAGGCTTCACTGGCTTCTTACAACTTTTCAGGCTTTGAAGATTATCTTTTCTATTGCATGCAATTCTGAAGGATTTAACTTTTCTTCTAAACAAGTGTTCTTTTATTTGAGACCAAGGTTGCAAAAATTGAACCCTGAAAACTCTTAGGAGTGGCATACAAATCTTGGCAATTACTGTGCACTCATTACAGTAAATTTTAACTTTGTTGCTTGCAGTCTGTGGCCTAATTGTACAAATTAACCAGCTCATCTTGTCAATACTAACTTGCTTGTGACTGCTAGGAAGTAACTTTTATGTTTCCAGTAGCTTGTGAGTGGTTTGTGTGGACTCTTTTCTGCTGTAACTTGTTCAGCTTTCAGTTTCCTTTTTTTTTTTTTTTTTGAAATTGGAAATCTTCAGAAGAAATTTTGAAATTGACACCCCCCCCTTCTTTTTTTGAGACAAAAATTGGAATTTGCATTGGATGTTCTGCTCCCTCTTTCATAGTTACTTCCATTTTTTACATTTTAAGAATAGGGTAGAGGAGGAAAGTGTACAGAAAACATGGTGGGTGTATGTAAAGACAAATCTTACAGTTAAAAGATTTTTATGTTTAACAGTTATACCCTAAGTTCTCAGACCTGTTTCAGGTTTCCTTCATGACTTTTTAGCTTAGCAACATAGCCACTGTGTGTCTTTCAGGTATACTTCTTATCCAGGAAGAAAATGAGTTAAAGCTGAACTTACTGCTATTTATAAAATGTCTGACCAATATATTCTAAGTTAGACTGACATGCTTAATGTAAATTGAAACTTTTAAATTCTTAATCTGGCATAAATGGCTAGGAGAACAGTGAAGGGCTTCACCCGTAAGTTAATGCACATACATAAATCAAGAAAAGGGGAGCAATCAGTATGAAAATGATTTGTGTCTTTGAAAAGTACTTCACAGTATATTTTCACTTACACTGATGTAATTTTCTTTCCAATGGAATATGCTTCAACTAGAATACACAGCAGCAGCCTCTGCCACCAAAGATCAAGTAAGTTGACTTTAGCTTTACTGTGAGAATTAAAATAATTGACATATAACTCTGACTTGGGGTTTGGAGAAGCAAGGTAATGACTGTAGAAATTCTTTCTCGGTAACTTTAGAACATGGCAGCCTAAGTGAAATGTTTCTCAAATAGTGTCCTTGCTTTTGTTCAGACTGAATTGTACTTTCAGGAGATTATGCCTTACTGGGAGAGTGGGGAATGGAGCAAGCATTCTGGCTTCTGTTTCTAGTTGTCGGGCTGAGCTTAATTCAGAGACTGCCCCATTGTGCCTAGTATGGGTAATGTTTTTGAGAGGCTTTTAAGACACTGAACTAAAAAGTGTCATTTAATTTATAGAAGGCAAATGATGTTATGAATTGGTTAAGAAAGTCACCTAATTTTGATATGCTTCTTGATTAAAAATGATTCTTTGTTCTTTAACTACTTACCTTATCAGTTCTGCAGCTTCTCTGTTAGAGGAAGGACAAGAAATCTGATTTTCTATGTCTTCTCTCCCCTGTTGAACTACACAATGTACTGTTCCAGCTTTTGGTATTGTTCTGTACATCTCTTTGCAGTCAGTTTTTTCTTCTCTCTCTCTCTTTTTTTTTTTTTTTTTAAAGATATGACTGGTACCAAACAGAATCTCAAGTAATTGTGACTATAATGATCAAGAACGTGCAGAAGGATGATGTCAGTGTGCAGTTCTCGGAGAAAGAGGTGATTTGTATTGGTTATTGATACACATCCCTAGATTCCCTAAGATGTAGTAATTAAACCAGTGAACATTATGTGCTGCAATAGCATGAAAAAAATGGTCTTCTGTCTGAGGTTTGTTTTGGTTTTGTTTTTTTTTTTTTTAATGTACAGCTATGCTGTAGATGTGTGCATGCTCAATCATGTGAACTGGGATCTATTGCCACAGCAGTGTCCATAGGATTTATACACAAGCAATAGTGTGGTGTGCATGCTGCAAAGGGAACATCTGTTTTTCAGCTGCCTGTGTATTTGGACGGGTGGGGGAGGAAGTGATCTGGACTTAAAATGTTTGAGTATGCATGCATCTGGAGCAGGAATGGACAGAGGCACGGTATTCTAAAAATAGGTATGAATGGGTAATATCTTGCTTTAGGACAATTATAGAAAAAGAATGAATATTGGTGAGTGGGTTTATCTTGGTTTTGGCATTACTTAAATCGTTAATGGCAGCAAAATATGTATTTCAAGGAAGTGCAGTAATATCTTTATTGTAGTACCATATGCGGTACTGATGATGTTCATGTTTAATTTAGTGGAGAATATTGAAGAGTTATGGTCTTAATCTCAACTAAGTTGCTACTTCACAAGCTACCAGAAGTACTTGGTGGTTACTATCTGCATTAGATTATTAAAATTGTGTGTGCGCTTGCCATGTAGTTTGCATGTATTAGAAGGGAAGTTGCAAATTGTTTTCATGTTCCATTATTAATGTGTTGATACTTCGTTTGCCATATAATTCTTTCCCCAAAGAATGTAGATCAAGCTGACAAGATAATAGGCTTTTTGGGTACTTGCTGGCTAAGAATTGAAATCTCCTGTTCATTTTCTAGTGTACTTTAGAAACACCTTGTTCAATAATGCAGTAATGTAATGGCGTTGTCTGAAATTCTGACGGCTGATGCTTTAAGTGCCCTAGTTAAGGGTCATTAATTTAATCACTTAATCTTGGTGCCAAATGACAATCCTTTACTTGGAAATGGAAAACTGCTCTCAAAGATGACCAGAGACGTGTTTTCAACTGTTAACAGATGAATGCATCAGTGAGACTTCCATCGGGTGAAGACTACAACTTAAAGCTTGTTCTTCTTCATTCTATAGTGCCAGAGCAAAGTACATTTAAAGTGCTTTCAACAAAGGTAAGCTTCTTAAAAGTATAAATTATTTCCTTGACTGTTCCTGATGTTGAAAACGTTTCTGCTCTTGTCTTGTCGCTCTGCAACAGTCATAATATCTTGCTTTTCATATAGAATTGCTTTTTCTTTCTTCTTTTTCTTTCTTTCAGCCAGTGGGAGGCTTTCTAAACTTGCGCCAATATCAGAAATAGTAATATGATGGTGCTTACTGAAGTGCAAATGACAGTTATGTTGAGGATGCTTTTACTTGTTGCTGTAGAAAGAAGACTGTGGTCTTCACTCTTACAATTCAGGTATTAGGAAAGTATGAACACCTTTCTACTAAACTTTTAGGAGCCAGTATTGCCTTATGAAGCACTGTTACCTTTGTGTGCCCAAGAAATAAAAGTCAGACTTTGGGAATTTCAGTGTTGAAATAATTCTTTACCTTTTCATGACCTTTTCTTGCTGGTAAAGGTTAGCCATATGGTTAGCTGTTCTTGGCTTTTCAAGAGGGTGTATTCCATGCTGTTCCTGGAAATAGTACTTGCTTGGAGACACTTGAAAATCACACGGCATGAGAGAGAATGCTTTCGCCCAGCATTTTTTCTTCTATGTTACAGGTATAGAAAAATAAGAAACCAGCTGTGGTCTGGCATAGTGTGTGCTGTTGGTATAACGCATAGACAGATGTAGGCTTTGTCTATAGAGCCAAGCTTGAATGTTTTGAAGCAGGAATGTATTGTTGATTCTTTCCTTGTATTTCAGCAGTGGTTCTGCAGAGCTTTTGGAAATTCCTTTGTGTTCTCGTGTTCCGTTTTACCTGTTGCCTTCTCTCAAAGGTACTTATAATAGTTCTTGCATCATTTCAGAGAAGAGGGACTTCAAGATGACATGAGAGGATTGCCATAGAAAGTTGGTCTTGTTTTTTCCACTCCTCGCACTAAAGAAGCTGGGCAGGTTATGTGATTGAGTCACGTGAGCTCTTACGCTGTGGGAGATAAGCAGAGTGCTCGAAGTATGTAGAAAATCTGCTAGTCCATTAGTATTTATATAAATTTGAGTGGAATGGGCATGGACCTTGTCAAGAGGCGTAACTGTGAGGTCCTGTTTGCTTTATGTTCCTATGTAGCTCATGTTATGCTTTTAATTTGTCTTGAAGTTCACTATTACTTTCATGAAGTATCTGCATGCTACTGAGCACTGTTGAAATGAACTTGACTTTGTCTTTCTACACTACTATCTCTAGCCTGGGTTAGTCTCTGGAATAATCTCTAGTAGTCTAGAGCCTGGTTTAGACTGAGGTTCCTAAAGTGGCGTGAAAACTTTAGTTATGTTCAGGCAGTGTCTGATTTGTAAATATTTCGCATTTGTTTCCAAATGTTACTGTTCCTATATAATTATGAGAGAATATTTTTGAGACAAAATGGGGTCAGAGAGAACACAGAAGGTGTTCTAACAGCAGAAGTCAGTGCTTCAACATGTTCTTCCTCTTGCAGAAAATAATAGTATAAGGACATCTGTGTAGGCATAGTGGAGGAATACAGTTTAAATGATGCCCCAGCTAATTCCGGTTCTGACCAGCAGATGGAGTCTGGCTGACGAAAAGAATTTAAAAGCAGGTCTGCGTTATGCATGTAAAGACTTCTTTAAAGGCTTAGAATATTTTGCTTTGAAAAACATTAAGTGCTTTAACAGAATGGTGCGGCCTTAGTGTTTGAATACTAGAAATTCAGATTTCATAAGTTTCGTGTATGTACTTTGTTCTTATGAGCGGTGTGGAAAATATGCAGTTGTTACTTTGAATAAACTATTTCATTACTTAGAACGTCTCAAACCCTTTACAAATTATTTTGTACCATTTACATGAAGTCCCTTTTTAAGGACTTGGAAAGAAAGACATAATCTCATTATCTTCCCAATTATATGAACTTTTTACTACACACTCCTGAAGAAATTGTGTTCTCATGGCATAGGAACAGATCTGTTCCTGTCGATTAATAATTTCAGATAAGAATAACTGCATGTGTTCACACTGCTTTATTTTGTATTGCTGCTTTGAATGTGTGAGCCATGTTGCTGTTAGCATCGTGTAGTCTTCACTGGGCAACGAAGAGTCTGGCCTTTCTTTTCCAGTTATACGAGGAAATATATGAGGAAACAAAGTGGAACATATGGGCAGGTTATGTGGTTTGGGTTTCCCATGAACCTCATGAAACTAATAAATGTAGTGGATAGAGGATGAAACAACAGAACTGGCAGACAGTAGAAGAATCCTGTGTGTTTTGGTAACTGAGAAGCTGGAGAGGGATTTCTCAATACCGCTTGAAATTCAGCATCACTTGGTAAATACAAAGGAATAAAGGTAAAGGTGCAAGTAGAGGAGGAGAAAATAGCCTTAATTGTAGTTGCAGGATTACAGATTCTAAAAAAACTGCAAAGAGGGGACAGAACTTACAGACTCTGGGATTGGTTCTTTCAGGGAATGTTAACAGTGGTGAAAAATGCAATTGATACCTTAAGAACTGTTTCTTTCCTAGCAATGAAATAGAAATTATACCTTTCAATAAATCCATGCTGTGTCTAGCTCTAAGATACAAAGTCTCTGTTTGGAAAAGAACGGAAGTAGCAAATGGTACAGAGGTAGCATAGATAGATGTTTGGAGGTGTTTGAATGGTTTCTGTATGCGCAGAAATAAATTAGTGTTCGTAATCTGCAGACTTTTGACTCCAAGCTGTGAGCTACAAGAGGTAAACCACTTGACGCCGACTCAAGAACAGCATAATGTGTGGGTGAAGTCCAGTTTTGAGATAAATCTTCATCTCTTTCTTTATGCATCCTAGTGTTGTATATTCTCTAATAGTCAACAGTTTTACAGGTGATACCAACTGCCTTTAATAGCGGCTGTATGTATTACTGCCATGCTTGGAGCCTTTTTTTTACCTAATTCAGAAGTATATTTGCTATTTAATAGCTATTGCTACTTGCAAATTCAGCTTTGAGTTGATTATGGTTCCTGTTCACATTTAGTCGCGAGTTACTTAGAATTACCCGGTGTTGTTTAGCATATAACTCTGATGATCTAAGGCCTCAACCTAATGTTCATGTGCGAAAATGCTGAACACAACTGTATTGAGCCCTTCTCTTGAGCGAATTGCTATATATGCATAGCATTTTTTTCTTGTACATGAACAGCATAGTTGATAGATCATAACTAGATCAGTTGATGTTACTGGTTATACTCCTCATCTGTCAAAGGTGTCTGACTGTAGTAATTTGATCAAGCAAAAAGTAACAGCAGCTCCAAAAAGCACCATATAAATTTGAGATGTGTGTCTTACAAATGGAAGCTGATCTGGTCTTTCTATGTAGCATGACTTTGTGCATAGTAGGTGGGATTTTGTGTATTTTGGTGGTCACCCTCAATTGTGTTCAGGTGTCAGGTGAAGGGGGGGAGAACTGTGCCACACTGAAAACTGCACGTTGCATTCAGCATTTAACAGGAGGAAGGTACCATTTAGTGGTGCTACTTGGTTTTTTACTTCTTTCCAGAAGAGGGAGCCAAAATGTAAAGGCTGGACCAAGTTTGTTCTTTGGAAGTTGCCTGTGTGCAGTTATCCTGTAGCTCAGCGTGCATAATGTCATCGTGCTCCCTTCATAAAAGGAAAAAGGCATAAAAACTTAAATGAATTACTAAATATGTTTAAGGCAAAACTAGCTGATCTGTCTCTGTCCAGAAAATATGGCAGGAAAGTAGAAATGCACAAATAGTATAAGGATTTCTAACGTTCTGAAACAGTTCTTTGTGCACAATCAGCCTCGCTTTCTTTTCCCTCTTCTGTTCAGTCTATCAGTCAGCGTATTTGGGATTCCAGGGTAATATTCTGCCACATTCCATTGGAAACTTGTGTAACATGAGCAGTTTATCTAGGTCTTCTGTTGTGTTCTAGGTGATGCTCAAGGTTTTCTTCTCCTTAGACCTAGAAGAGGAGAGTGAGGATGAGTACGTGCTTTTTAGCACGTGTGCTTATGAACTTGAAGGAAACTTGAGCTAGTGCTTTGTCTCTTTCTTCTCCTCTGCTCTTGCATCTACAAATAGACTGGGAACAATTACTATGAGTTTTCAGTTTTTAGTGGTTTGGGCTTTTTGTAAGCAATGACTTGCAGCAATTTAGAGCCATTTGAAAAAGTGGTAAAAAGTGGTTTCTTTACCCCAGAACTGTCCTTTAATTAGAGATCAAAGTTATGCTGCCAACGGGGGAGGTGTTAGAAATCCTCAGCCTCTTTTACAGTTGACATTTGTTACTTAATAGAGAAGTCTGAGGTAGAAGCACACTCTCAGCAGCTTCATGCCAAGAATATGGTAGTGTGCATCAGTGGAATGTTTCTTTTCCTCAAACCAACATTTTGCCTTGCAAACTCTGAAATACTCTGTGTAGCTTACTGGAAAAGCACACTGATGCCTGTTGCTAAATGTAAAGGAAAAGGCAGAGAGTGAAACAGATTCACACACTCTTGGACTGTCGTCAGAGTCTCTATTCAGAGGCAAATGTACACAAATAGATAAACAGAGAAACAGATTTATTTTAACTGAAGTTGGTTCTTACCATTGCAGTCCAATCCTTAAAATATACTTTCTCGTTTTGGATATTTTCATGAAATTGCTTGCAGACACTTGAATGCAGGCTTCCCTGCTCTCATGTACTTGTTTTCTCTGTGAGGCTTTCATGCAGATTCATATCTCCCATGTATATTCTTGATCATTTTCTGTAAATTATAAACTGATATTTAAGATACGAGTGGGATACTTTTCTGAAATTTCTTGCATCTCTTAAGCAGGGCTAGTTGCAGCAATTTCCTGGCTAGACCATGAAAAGCCTTCCCAATGGTTGGCATGATATTTACTTGGCTCAAAATAAGTTTGATTTCTTTTTTTTTCTTCTTTATGAATGCAGATCAGTGTGGGGCAGATTTAAACTTGTTAATACTGAGAACTATATTTTAAACAAGCATATAAGTTAGTGCCCATACTTTATATAAATACATAAAGGAAAACTATGCATATGGGTTCTTCTGTCTTGAGAGAAGATGGATTTAAGAACTATTGGAATAGCCATGGTTTACACAGAGGATGCAGGGACAAAGAGCTTTAGGATACCTAAATGATCTGTATTCCTAGCTCCTTCTCTAAAATTCAAAATTTTAACAAGTGGTTACTATGTAATATTAGTGAGGTGGAAACTTTGACCTTTTTGCACTCAGTTCTCTGTAGTACAGAGCTGGCAAAGAAACTGAAAGGTGCACGCTAAATTTTTTCTGTTGCAATATATTCTCTACAGAATAAATTTCTTAATTATCATTTATTCGTGATAACGCTGTAGAGTTATTTTCATCTCCATATTTTGTTTAAAGTTCTGGACCAAAGATCTTGGAATTCGGAATATAAGCAGTGTATAAAAGGTCTTTGAATAACTAGGATACTAAAACTGTATGTACATATGATCTTAGAGATAAGTTTGAATAGGTCATACATTTTTAGAAGATAGTGGTATTTTGTCCTACCCTTAAATTTAGGTAACAAAATACATGAGATGATTGCAAAATGACAACTCTAAACACTTAAAATTTACAACTCAGACAAAGCAGGTATTTATTGAACTACTGACTAAGTAGTTGATTGGAAACTCTGAATTCTCATTTTTGTGTGTTTAATATAGCAAAACCAGAATTTAAAAGGGCATGTTTTGATGCATCTTAAAATTAATGGCTGAACTACTGCTTAAGCTTTGCCAGTTCTGATTTCCTTCATCCATCTGATCAGAGCTTGATACAAATTTGCCAGTGGTAAGTGAACTTTTCCTTAGCATGGACTGTAAAATACAAAACACAGTAGAAATTAGAATAAAACTCTTGTAATCTGTCAGTGTACACCAGCATCTTCTTTTAGGGAGGAAGATAAAAATTCTTTCCCTTTTAATGTTTCTCAGTTAAACTGGCAATGACTGTCCCTGAACCTAACTTCAAGTGAAGTCTAGTTCATCAAAGGTTTAGGCCTTGGAAAAGTAAGCTTCTACCTAGAAAATCAATGTTCACTAACTAGAGTTGTGTTTATCTGTAGCTAAGGGGAGAAATTCTTAAAACTAGATTAAATGCTCTTTTATGTCAGTCATCTTAAAGTAAGGGGGTTTTGTGTTCTTGTATTACTGATGAAATAGTTCAGAATAGCTTCTGAGAGTAACTCGGTGGCATCTTTTCTGATGGCTAGTGCTTGGATTAAGCTGCAAACAAACTTGTCTAAATCTCTGATAGGTTTTAAAAAATCAATTACTTTTATGACTAGAAAGTTCTGTGAGTAGAAACTTCTCTGTATCCTTTCACTGCAGATGGGATTTCTTCTAGATGATGAATCCCCCATTCGACCCTCTTCTCAGAGGGGTTGGTTTCTCTCAAGACAGTATTTCAAACAAGTAGTGCATGAATTACTCTGTCAAAATTCCTTTTTTTTTTCCTTTTTGCTTTACTCATGTTGAGGCCAAAATACCAGGACCTTAAAAATTACAACAGAAAGTGGATTATTTCTGCATTGGAACTTTTCATACATCTAGAGTACTGTGTCCAGTTTTGGGCTTCCCAATGCAAGAAAGGCACTAACAGTGGAGCAAGTCCTAGTGGAGGGCTACCGAGATGGTCAGGTGGCTGCATGGCATGAGGTACAAGGAGAGGCTGAGGGAATTAGGCTTGTCCTTTCATGGCATGCAAAGCACTTAATTTGCAATGAAATTTTCCTGTCTTTTATTCTAAAGTTGGAACGAGGCACACAGGCATACATTCTATGAAATATAAATGTTAAATCAAAGTAGTTGGCGAAGTGTTGCTGTATTTCTCTTGCCCAAGTACTGGGGTTTTTTTCTGAAGGAGAGGAAAAAGCTAACAGTACTTATGTGTTAGATACGACACAAATGTCCATACTGATATGTTACTTGTCTGTGTGATAGCTGTCAGTATCTGCTTTAAAATGTTCATTAAAATGCATTTATTGCCACTTGTGCACATAATTGGGGCTCGCAAAGTTGTTTCTCCTTAGATCAAATAAAGCTCTCAAGTTGAAGAAATATGCGCCTTCACAAGCAGAATTTTATAGCTTTATATTTTTGGAAAATGCGGTTGTATAATGGTGTACAGCTAATGATTTCCCTAGTTTTGCTCCTGCCTGCCGCTTTGCCTAATGAGTAACTTCAATTGAATTGGATGGAGGAGATGGGGTAGAGGTTTAATCATGTCATAAATACATTCTGTCTCAGTTCTTCAGCTGTCTATACTTCTAGCTTGGCAGGGTTGAAATGGTTTAGATTTAAGAAATCTGCATCTTACACTGGGAATTAATTTGTAGCATTTCCTTTTCCTTAGGGATGTTTGTCATGTAGTACCAGTTTAGGGACAGTTTCAGAGAGCAAAATGTAAGAACTAGCAGATTAAAAAAGGAGAGGGGGATTAGTGGAGCAGCGAAAGTAAAGATCTTCCTTTTTTTTTTTTTCCTTTTTATGTATGGGTAGAGTATTCTGATGAATAGCCAAAGGTCTTTATAAGGGTTATTTGAGGAGGGTTGTATTCCAAGAAGAAAAAAAGTCCATGTTTAGTAGCTCACATCAAGCATTATACTGCATTAGAGGTCGTTCTTGGTGTGGATGAAATAATCTGTATTTGAGATACTGAAAGATATTGGTGGAAAGCCTGAAGTGTAAGGGTAAGAGGAGATAGTGGAAGAAGAAACAAACAGAAGAGAAATTGAAGAGATACAGGGTTGAGCAGTCTCCTTATCAAGCATTTACTCTCTCTTTTTTTTTTTTTTAAATACATTGTATGGGGGGATGCACTAATAAGCGAGTATAAAATCTTAAAATTAAGGCCTCCTCAAGTTAAATGTGCAACTGAATTGATAATACAGTTTCAGGTTGAGAAGAGTCATATAGGAAGCAGAGGAGAGGCAAGTCGTTTTAAATTAATACTTGTGTTTCATTTTTAACTAATTAGTGCCTTTGTAAGTGGGTAATTAACTTAAATGTTTGACTCATGAGATCTAAATCCATTGGGGGGGGAGGGAACCACCCTACTAGTTGTGGCACTCATGGAACTACTTGTTTGTCTATATGTAGATATACAAATATCTTAGCTTCCTTAAGCTAATCGCAGAGCACTAGATTTATGAGCGTAAGTGTTCAAAAATGAACTTTAAGGTTGTAATTTCCAAAGTGTTTTTAGAAGAGTCCAGTGAAGGAACCTTTGCTCACTTCTTTAGTTCTACTGAAGACTAATAATTGGCACGGTTTGAATGCTTCTGCTGCATAGTTTCAACAGAAATCTCTGTGTCCTTACAGATTGCAATATTAAACTCTGGAATACAGGCCTTCTTTAGGGACAGGTAGAGCAACTGGAGTAACACAGTATTTTTATTTGATTATTTTTGGTTCTGTGACTTCCACTGTTTTAAAAACTGATACCCTGATACTTAATTTGTGACTTGTAAAGCTGCTAAAAACATTGGAAACCCAAGAGACATGAGGAGTGGGAAGTCAAATACATGTGGGTGTTGGACTTACAAACTTACTGAAACTCTCCCCTCCCTTGAAGGGCATTCCATGCCTTGTGTCTTAAACTTTTTGTTGTTCTCAGTACAAGTTAGTGGTGGAAAAGAAGTATTTAAATTTGTCTAGGGAAATGGTAGCTTCCCCAGGGGAAAAAAAAAAGTAAAAAGAAGCAATCATAATTGAATATTCTGATTCTTAAAATGAAGCATGATTGCAAACATGGAAACTTTGAAACTTAAATGAGCTTATTTCTTTATTTTTATATGGTATCTCAGTCTGTTGCTTACCAGTTACTGATTTGAAGAATGGATTAAATAAAGTTCAAATTTCAGATCAACATGATGCTGTGCAAGGAGCTTGCTGTTAGGATCTCTAGGGTTAGCTTTTACAGTGGTGCCTTTGTTCTTGGGTCTGCAGGGATCCCCAGGTTATAGTGGCTTTAGGTAGAACTAAGAACTCGCTTCAGCTGAGCTGTTCACAAATAAGGAACTGCTGAAGTTTTAGCAAGCACTGATTTCAGTTAATTAATAGCATCATATGAACTTTGTGACATTTTCTTACGTGAATTTGTCGTCTGGAGTGACAGTAGACAGTCCTTGTTTTGCAGACATTGTTTTGCAACTTTGTAACTCTGTAACCAAAGGATAAGGTTAATTACGAAAAAAACATTTCAATATGGTTGTCTAAGGGGATTATGTGTAGTTGTGAATAGGGCATGACATACTTCACTTAATTTTGTTTCTCCCATGATAATTGCAACCATATAAATTTTTAATGCCAGTTTTGTCAATGAGTACTAGACAGTTTTATCCATAGCAGTGTGTGTTCATTGAACCGAATAAATACAGCTTTTGAATTTCTCCAGTGGGAAGATCTGCATGGTCCCAGGGTGTTTCTCTTGTTTGTGTCACACCAAATACAAAATTTTCTGGTGGATGAAATATAAACCTAGATAAAGTTGGATTTTGCAGCCCTTCAAAAGTACTATTTAATTATTAGAGCTGACTGGCAAGAAAGGGATGCTTGAAGGATAATACCTTGGTGCCTGGTAGTTTAGAGACGTTGGGACTGATCGTTACTTTTGGGATACCATAATTTACAAAAAGAATCAAATGAATAGTAAGCAAAAGAAAGTAAGTGGTACTAAACAAAAGTCTGATATGAGAGCTATGCAGCCACATAAGAGCTTAGTTGACACATGACTTGAAGTCACGTAACTTCATCTTGTAAGGTAGGTAAATTCTGTTAAAATACAGGCTTCATATTAGAGACTGTGTTTCTAAAAACAAATTTATTTTCTTACTGCTACAGGATCCAATTAATTCAAGCCTATTTGGCAGAACTGTTTGCCATCTGGATTAATTTGTTCTTTGTCTTGTGTTTTGTAGGTTGAGATAAAAATGAAGAAACCAGAGGCTGTAAGATGGGAGAAGCTGGAGGGGCAGGGAGATTCTCCTAAGTTAAAGCAATTTACACCAGGTTTGTTCTCTGAACTTAAATATTAAATGGTTTATTTGTATTAGGTTACTTGCAGTTATTAATAATATTTTTGTGTTAAATATTGTTAATAATATCACAGCTTTATGTTTACAATGAAAAGCCTAGTAGTCTTGTTTTTACTGCCAAGAGTTGACAGAAAAAGTCTGCAGGGCATTACTAAAACTTAGTTATTAAATTTAGTCATAACTTCCATTAATCTGATGGATTGTTAAACATACATGCTTGTCATTAATTCCTTTGGGCTTATCTGTTTGGCTATCTGTTTTGGTCACTGTTTTGCAGTTCTATGCATTGTTATGCCTCTATTGTTGCTTAAATAATTAAGTATTATTTACTTAAGTATTCCATCCCTCTTGGAAAGTAATACTTTTGCAGTTTTTCAAGACAGATTAACAGTCTATCTTTGAGAGAATTGGAATCTCCTGATTTATTGATTTCAGATATTTTTTGAAATTTAGCTCAAATTTAGCAGGCTCTAGGCTGCTGGCTTTTTTCTTTTTTCTTACTGTCAGCCAATATCTTCTGCCTCGTTTTGACTTTAATTATTTGTGTTGCTGTTATCCAACATTTTGTTGTTGGATAACTAAATTATGTAACTGTGTTTACTTAAAAGTAAACTTTTGCAGCTGCTGACTGTAGTCTCTAGGATTTCTTAGTTTCCTTTATTTTTGTTACTGCAATGCTTGTATCAGTAAGGAAAAATCCATTTGCATTTTCAGATTCATGTTCCATTATCATCTCTGATTCATCGGATACATATATGTCTGTGTTCTCTGCTGCTCTAAAAGTCGTGAGAAAATGTTTAGTGAACTAACACTTCTGTTTTCAGATACCCAGCACTTGTATCCATCATCCTCTCACTATACAAGGAACTGGGACAAACTGGTAGTTGAAATCAAAGAAGAGGAGAAGAATGAGAAGTTAGAAGGAGATGCTGCTTTAAATAAACTCTTCCAGCAAATTTATTCAGATGGTACAGATGAAGTGAAACGTGCCATGAACAAATCGTTTGTAAGTCTTCACTCTTTTTCTCTGAAGAAATGTGTAACTCCTGCACATTGATAAGCTTTGCATGAACCAGGAAACGTCTAGCTGCCAAAACCTTGGGCCTATAATGAATGGCAGTGGTTCTGTTGGGGATACTGGTATAACAAGTCTCACTGAAAGCTATGATGTTATGCACAAATGAATGTGACTCTTTAAATCCAAGTTTGTGCCTCAGTGAAGCTTGTGCTTTGTCACCGGTCTCTTTGTTTCAATCAGTATTATTAAAAGTAATACAGTTTTTGGCTCATCTAGAGCTTGAAGAGTTGCCATGAGTGAGAGGATCAAATTCCTTTTAATTGTTTATACCTGGTTCCTTTTATTTGTAGCCCTTATATGCAAGAACCTGACTGGCCTTTTAAAAGCTTCTTGTTAATGAAGTAACATCTCATTGGGTCCAGTACTGATAAAAGTATTGTTGGGCTGAAGATTATGGAATGATGGCTTTGTCAAATTTTATTCTATATATACACAGAATTCCTGCATATTGCTTCTACATGAAGCTAAATTCTTCACTTTTCTTCAGAATTTGTTAATCTGCTGTAAGAAATGTGGCTTTTGTATTACTAGAATTCCTCTAGCAAACTAAACAAGCTTTCTCTCATAATTGCAGATGGAGTCTGGAGGCACAGTTCTGAGTACCAACTGGTCTGATGTTGGTAAAAGGAAGGTAGAAGTAAATCCTCCTGATGACATGGAATGGAAAAAATTCTAATCCTGTTTTTAATCTTTTACCATCTATGTGTTGCCATAGTCATGTACTGACCACTGTGTATGGACATAGCATCCTTGAATTCAAAGCACTGAATGTTCCATTGGAAACAGGAATTGTCTTTGCATTTTGCGTGCTTTAGAAATTCCTTCATCTGCAGATGTTAAAGATATACTCAAGAGTGGAACCCTATTTTCACCATCTTTGTCTAATTTTTGGAAATTCAGTCAATCACAGTCTAAATTTTCTACCGCCTTTATCAGCTCTGCTCTTTGGGGATGGGGTGATCTCTAATGGGCTGGTCAGGATTATTGCCTTATGCCCGACATTTCTGTTCAGTAAGTTATTAGATCTTGGCAACTTTGGGTAAAAACACTTTTCAACAACAGTGTTAAACTTGTTTGCTCTTTAACTCTGCTAAATAAAACTGTAAATATAACTTTTTCTATACGGAAGCTGCTTCATTTCATTTTTAGTAGTCTTGTTTTTTGATGGGGGAATCACTTAAACCATATAGGTAAGGATGTGAATATGCTGCTTAAAAAAAAAAAAAAGCTGGCATGTGTAGGAGCAAAACTTGCGTTCAGTGAAGATGATGAGATTGCTATTCTTGATGCAGACACAAGATTTCTACTTGTGGAGTCCTTCCACCTGGGTGATAGGTTGAACTGCAGTCGTATGTGACGGAAGGGAGAAAGTCAGTTGCAGCTGGAAATTTCTACAGAAAAGTGGGTCCTGCGTCTGCCTTCTATATTCAAAAAGAAGGATCTGTTGCAATTGCCTGAAATCAAAGATAGCAAGCAGTTGCTTTAAGTTCTGTTATTTCAGAATATTGGAAACTGTTTATATTTTAGAGAAGAGCCCATGCGTCCTTAATTGTTTCCATCAGTTCAGCTTTCCCATCATGATCAAATTTTAAATAATGGTATTTACAGAAAAAGAACTGAGAAATGTAAGAAATACTGTCTGTGCTTGGATACAAGTCTGCAAGGGCCTATAGATGCTCAAAAGCTGTCTGGACATGATTCTGGGCACCTGGCTCTGGGTGGCCCTGCTTGAGCAGGGAGGTTGGACAAGATGACTTCCAGAGGTCCCTTCCAACCTCAACCATTCTGTGGTTCTTTGAAGGGGTTATGAACTTACAAAGTCGTGGCAAACATGCCTAGTCCGTGTGCCACTGTCCTTTGGGAATTCAGATACACCTGAATATTCTAAGATTCTAGAAAACCCCATGAAATGGAAATATTGGCAGCCCTCTGAAAGCCACTTCATACCTTGCGAACCATTGGATGCTGATTTAAGTTTGCTAGTTTTCCTTGCATTCCTAATTATGTAGGCTTTTCCAGGTTGTTTGTTATTCTGTCTGTTTTCTTTGTATTTGGTATGTTATTTTACTACAGTGAGAATTGGATAAGCTTGGTAAAATATAAAGGCTATTAGAACAGGTATTTTAATAGGACAAGTGAAGTCTGCAGCTGTTACAGTAATAAATGTATGTAAAAGATGATTGAAAACTGAGGAGGAGGAAGAAAGGATGTATTCTGTTCCTTCTGAGGACTAGGAACCTAGGTTTTGCAGTGATGGTGGGAAAGTGCAGTGGGGTTTTTTTCCTAGTATTGTTACTATACCTGTGCGGTAGATAGATACCAAGATTTTAAAATCTCAGAAATCTTAAAAAGAGAGCTTGGTTTTGGATGTATGCCATAGCTGTGAACTTCAGAATGTCGTACTTGGCAGCTGTAGACTATGACTATAGTCTTGACATAACTGCAGTTTCTTGATGTGCTCAGATCGTGATTATCCTATAGTGCAAGCTGGGCAGTGATTTCTTCTTGAATCACGTTTAGCTTCAGAATGGACTCATGTTTCCTACAGCTCGAATTTGTTGACCTTCAGAACTGAGTGTTATCCTGGTCTTTGAAGACGATGAAGGGAGATGGATTGAATTTAGAAAGGCTTCTGTGTGTGCCTTACTTCTTGACTCTTAGCGACCAACGTTTGCTTCTTGGAAGTGTTTCTCAAAGGGTATACTTGTGGCATATTTCAGTGAAGATTTGTTAGCTTCAGTGGGGAATTTCTTGCCCTTCAGAGGATTTTGAGTGGCTAGTTGCTCAGTATCTAGAGCATTTGCCATCCATATAGGATGCTAACATTGAAGTTGACTTGATTTGGAACAGGGACTTGAACTCTACTCTCCTAGAAGAGTGCTTTGCTGCTTTTTATTTATGCTCTGTAGGCATTTCTTCCTTTCTAATGTAGAAGGAAGACACATGTCTGAGCGCTTCACTTTGTCACAAGATTGGGTTCTTGTCTCCTGGCCAGCCTTGCTTTATAGATGTCATTCAGAGCACTTAACAGCGCTTAGCAAAGACTTGCTATGGGAAAGGCCTGGGTAAAAATCTCTTAAATAGAAATGCAAAAGTAATTTGAGGATGTTTTCTGCCAACCAAGTTGTTCTTGCTTACTGAAGAGAACACAGTAGGGGTTCCTCTGTCTACTTTCACTCACAGAAAGTCCATGGGAATATTTCATCAGACAAGCACAATATATTCTTGCATTAAGTGGGTACTATTTCAGTGCTTTGGGATTCAATTTACTTAGCTTAAGGCAAAAAGTAAAATAAAATGCATTGCTACTGCTCTTGAGGCATTTGTAATGCAAATACAATGCTTTAGCTTCAGGCTAAAACTTGCAGCAATGAAGTGCTAGACCTCCCTGTTCATCTCAATCCTGTGAGCAAAGTTTGCAGGTCTAAACATAATTCCAGCATGTTTCTGAGTACAGACAGATAATCTCTGTGTGTATATTCCACCCTAAAATTTAGGTGAACCAATAATTGCAGCTGCTCTTGCGTTACTGGGGGTATTGGGGTTTTTTGGGGGGGAGGGGGTTGGATTAAAGCAGTAGGTAAAACTTCCATGTACAGTTGGGGGGAAGGTGCTTCATGAACTTTGTGAACAGTGTATGTTTTGTTCTTGACAAAACACATGCACAGAATGGTTCCGGAAGACCTAGGTCAAGGGAAAGATAGCAGGGAGCTTGGAGGTTGAACAGAGGCTGTGAAAGGATATCAGTGACAAAGGGAATTTCCTTTGGGACCAGAAAGGATGAGCAGAACTTGTTGCAGCACTGGCAGTGAGTTGGCTGGAGACAGAGAACTGCCTGCAAGGACAGAGTGGATGATGTTTTAATTGTGTTCAAACTTCTCCTGAGGTTTTTTCCCCAAGCCTTTTGGTCATCTGTAGATAGTATTTTCTAGAAGACCCAGGCAGTTTCACCTCAGTGCTCTGATTTGTAGTCCTGTTGCAAATACAGGAACAGGACAGCAAGAGGTAACGGTGGCTTTCCCATTTAATACCACAGATGGGATTACTCTCTGCTGCTGTTTGGGGAGGATCATAGAAAATGCCTGTCTATTGTAGCTTAAGGCTGCCTTTCTCATCTTTGATATACGTGCAGTGCTTGTGAAAGATCAGTTGAGCCCCTCGGAAGATGGTGGTGCTACTGGTTCAGTCTAACTCTTGCCCTTTCCGAGCAGAGATTCTGTCCACCCCGATGTGGCAATCAACAGTCTGTTCTTTGCCAACTGTAGTCTTATGCCTCTCTACATTTTTTTTTTTTTTGTACTGCATGGAACAAGTGATTAGTCTGTTCTTCACTGAAACTTTCTTGGAATTTATTTGTGCTGCAGCAGGGGCGAAGTGTTACATGGGAGGCAGAAGACAGATCCCCCCCTTCCATGCACCCCAGCTTTTCTTTCTTTCTCAGTTTAGATAACAAGTGGAGGATGATTCCCATATCAAAAAGGGCAAAGGGAAAGACTCAGGTTCATTCCTTGTAAGTGGGGAGAAAGGGGGCTGTAGATACAGAAAAGAGACTCCTCCTGCCTTCCCATCACTGGCTTTCAGTCTTTTTAACCCTATGGTTTTGTGGTGTGTTTCCTTCTCTTTTCCACCAGCCTGAATTTATCCCCTTTTTCTGCTCTAATCTGCTCTGCCATCCTAATCCTCCTAGTACACAGTAACATGGGTAATTAAGTTTTAAGGATAGTAGAATTACAGTGCTCTGACTAACATCCACCCACCTGTGGTGGGAAACACCACTGGTGACAAGCTCATCCCTCTTTCTTTCCTCTTCCCCTAAACTTTGGCCAAAGGAAGGTTTTGAACTGGTTTCTGCTAGTGCAGGGTCAGATTCAAGGAACATCCCCCCTCCCCACACCCACAAATGCAGATATGTTGTAACCTCTTTAGTGTGCAAGGTATTATATTTGTGGTGGCAGTGGAAAACTTGTCTTCAGCATTGGTAGGAAATGCTGTACAATAGTGAATAGGATCACTGCGGATAGTTAGAACTGTAGTCTGAGCCACCACTGCGGGCAATATTGTTACACCTTTTCATACCATTGGGTCATTGTCATTCCCATGTCGCCTCAGAACATTTCCTTCAAAATTAGATGTTGCATGTAAATAAGATTTTTCAACCATGCCGCAGCAAGAGATCTTTACTTTTTATTCTTTGAATGTGATACATAGGTAAATAAAAATTTGGTTACTTCTGAAGCATGAGTTGGGGAAGGCATTTTGTTGTGTATCTTTTGGAAATGGATAAATTGTGCCCTCTGTGTTGTACTTAGGCAATATTGTAGTTCCGGCAATTTTACTAGTCACAGACTGTAAGTAGTGTGTCTGCTTCTCTTATGATCACTGGGGCTTTCTTGGCATGGCACGTACAGAAGAGTTCTCAAGACGTACATGCTGCATGTGACAGTTTAACGCATCCATGAGTAGGGTGCGTTTTTTACTTCTTAGATGCTTAGTGACTGCCTATAGAAAACAACTGATCTAAGCTTTTGTTTAGGAAGAGTTAATTTTGTTAAGAATATGTAGACATGGAAATCACCTACAAGATCGGGGGTTTTTTAGCGTCTTCTGAAGAAGAGTTTTGGTTTTCGGTTGTTTTTTGGGTTTTTTTGTTTGTTTGTTTGGTTTTTTTTTTTACCGGGGGACACAAGGAGAAGCAGGTCATGGGTTGCCTCAAGATGGCCTTAGATGCAAAAGACAGCAACAGTCTAGTTCGTATATACAGTCACATTTCCTTGTCTTTGCCTTCTGTGTTTCACTTGCTGATCTCCCTTGTTTTCCCCTCCAGACAGTTCTTGAACATGTACGTAAAGGTACTGTTACACTTTCTACATTGAAAAAAGCACAGAAAGCAATTGCCATTTTTTAATGTATTTGTTTAATCTGCAATAAAAAAAAAGGAAAACCCGACTTTTCTAAGCATATGAATGACGTACTTCTAAAACAACAAAATGATCAAGGTCACTTTCATTTTAAAAAGCAGAAACTCAAATTTAACAGGCCTTGAAATCCCACTTTAAGAAGTTTTTAATTTAAATATTTCAAAGTGAGTCTGTTCTTCAGATTAAGGGAAGGTGAAGCTTGTATAAAAAAGCGACAATAGAACAAAATACTGAATTCTATTCTCATCTTATTCTCATTTAACACTTTGCTTTTTAGATATCCAGTTTAGCATTCCACATGAGGTTGTCTTTATTTTCTTTAAGCCATGATTATGTCAAATTAATTCCTCTTTTCTGTGTGTCACGCAGTGTTAATAACATTACTAGGCTTGCAACATTTCAAGAGCTGTTTAGTCACAAAAACGAATGCTCCAGAAAGTGAACTTTTAAGAAAAAGTGGACCATTCTGTTTATAAAGCCCATGTAGATGGCTCTATAAACTCAGTGGTAGGGTTCAAGACTTATAGTATGGATGAAGGCAGTGTAATACCTCTATCTTTGTTTTTCAGGGCTAGAAATCCTAAGTCATTCCATCTTTGTGTTTCAGCTTAGTACCTTCCTTAGAGATTTAATATGTAATAGGATCAATCCCAATAATTGCAGAGTTTGCCTAAGCAAAAAGGGAGAGGTTAGAACCCCTTCTTTTTTTTTTCTTTTTTTTTTTTTTCCTCCTTACTGGTAAGCAGTTTCTCTTGCGGGGAATGGAGGTTAGCTTCAGTGAAGCTAAAGGAGCTAGCATGAATGGCTGCTATCCATGTGGAATAAAGAGGGGTTGTAATCTTGTGTCAAAAGTGTCTAGTTCAAGGATTTATAAATACAGTGGCTGTTGTAGATTCTGAAGGGTCTTGAGACTCTTTGGTCTGCAACTGCATGTAAATACTTTGGCTGTAGTAGCTGGATAGCAGATACTTGTTAGACACTACAGTGGTATCATGGATACAAGATTCTTGATGCTGGGGCTTCTTTGATGTTGGGATGTGCGAAGGGTTTTGATTCTGCGGCCGTGCACATTCCCTTCTGCAGCCCATTTTCCTGCCGTTTGTTTCCTGTTTAGCACAATGTGCGCTTTCCCGTGTCCCCCAGAGCAGCTTTGTGGGAAAGGTATGCTGTAATTGGTTTATAACCATTCATAATGGCCTGGCGACTCGGTATGAATAGCAACGGGGAGCAACTTAGCTTGTGATTTATTTAAGTTACCTACATGGATGAAAGGTACTCCCAAGTGTACAAGTTGAGCTAGTTGCCTAATTGGACGTAAATTTTCACATCTAGCTCCAAGAGAGGGTTTCGTTATGAAAGGCTGAATTTGGATTTATGAGCAAGCTTCTGGACTGCTAAACCAGTTTGTGAGCAAAGTTTAGTATTGTCTTTCTTTGGGATGTCTTAGTTTTTGAATTCAGTAAGTGCTAGTATACCCTTGTCATTTGTAAAGCTAATGGAATATTAACTTAAGATTTTTATTTACAGTTAGAATATCTGACCTTGCTTTTGGTGCAGTAACACACGCTTTGATTTAAAAGCCAGGATTGGTACTGCTGCTTTGGTTGTAGTCTTTTACCAGTTTGTCGTCATTGCATTTCTGCTTATTTTGTCAAGGCTCTGATTGCTTTTTCTCACACAACACCCATGATACGAGCAACCCACCAGCTGCAGGGCATGATGATTCGGCAGGCGGTACGACAGCCTTGGTAGTTGTAAGGCCATGGGTAGTAGCCCATGAGAGGCTCGCAAATTCTCTGGCACTGTGTGTAACTTCGTCTGCATTCAATGCAGCACACGCCTAGGTGATCCAGCATGGGGTCAAAAGCCATCCCTTCACCTTCCAGTTGCTGAAATGTAAAATATTAAATGTCATCCCAGTGCCCTTGTTCTCGGAGAATGTAGAATATACCTATGATCTTGTTAACCCTACAAAGGGTAAAAACTGCAATCGTGGTCCCGTTGAAGTTACCAAAACTCCCACTAACTGACCCATGCATCTTGCTTTATTTATTTATTTATTATTTTTCTTCTGTCTTGCTCTGTTTGCTGGAAGTGTAGAATTGGTGCAATCACCCGTGTAAAATAGAAAGAAACAACAGGGAGCTCTGACTTCATTTTTCTTCTACAGACCTTGTAAAGATCCAGCAGAAGTAAACTCCCAAGTTTTAAATATTAGTGATGGAAAAGATTTCAAGACAGTTATCTGGGTCTTTTATGTAAATGACAATGTCTGCAGTGTATGCTGTGTTTTTAATGTTTTGTTTTAATTTTTTGTATCTTAATGCTTTTTACAGCATTCCCAGGAAACTATTCAGTAAGCTATTACCCTGCAGTTTTCTGAATATTTCTCCCGTGTCTTTCAGTCTGCTTTTTTTTCCCCTTCGCCACACCTAGGTGCATTGTGGACAGTGAGAATTCTGCCTGTTCTGTATCTGACAATACAGAGTTACATGGAGCAAGGCATGCATAAAATACGTAAAAGCAGGCTCTTGCTACTGCCTTCACCCTTCAAAATTCTTTTCCTCCTTCCTGGGAAAAAAGTAACCTGGATATTCTGCTTTTTGAAACTCATTTGTTATTTTCCAATTGGTGGTGTTTCAAGAAAAGGCAGCAGCAAAGAGCAAATGCCGGAATAACACTTAGCTTTTTACCTGAGCATTTTTCGTTCAGAAAACTAGCAGCACACTGAAAATGTGAGGCACAGAAAGGTGCCATCTCTTGTCTGGACTTGTACAGGACACTAGTGACAGCCTGGTGTCATTCGGGCCCCCAGCAACCCGTTCCCAGCCCCGAGAGCAGGGAGGGTGTCCCTTCCTTGGGCAGGATTCATCATCCTTGAATTCGGATACCTGCAGTGTGACCTGAGCTCATTGTCCAGACTCCACTCATAGAGGGTGAAGAGGAATACCTCTAGGGAGGATTCATTTCATCCTACAGAAAAGACCTACAGTATAATTAATGGTCCTTTTGAATCGAATGAATCGGTCTCTAAAGAAAGCTTGGATGTAGGCATCTACGCAGGAACTGTTAGTGAAGGTGAATCCCGCTCTGCAGGCTGCGGGAAGTCTGGTGACCATATCTGACTGGACCTTCTCCATTTGGCCCAGGGGCCCTCTGGCTGGAAGAACGGACCTGTGGCAGTTGTTCTGCCGCTGCCCTCCAGAGACAGGGCAGCTCAGACCCCGTGGACGCGGTCACGTTAGTAGCTGTGAGGAAAAGTTACATTCCAGTGCCGCTGCTGTTTTACTGACCTCGTGAGAGAGTCGATTTAGATCCACTTTATTTGGAGTGATTAAGTTTAATTAAGGGATGTCAACTCGGCAGAACGCTGTCACAGTATAATGATCTCCTGCTGTTGCATAAATGTCAACTCGAAGCTGGGACTTATTTCCAAAGCAGGAGGCATTTATCTTGTGACAGTGTTGTATTAAAATGACTTACTCCTGCTGCACCAAATGGTGGGTGTAAATTGTCTGGCGCTGGTGCAGTAGACTGGAAGGTGCCTACTGTACAGTCGGTTTTCCTGCAGCGCGGCAAAGTTGTTGGGAGACATCGGGGCGGCTCCTGTGCTCTTTCTGTGGGCTGCTTCGTCTCGAAGAGCGAGAACAAGTTTTGCGATAGTCATCCTCCACCCACTGTTGCTGTCTCTAAACAGTTTCTCCTCTGTGAATTGCTTGCTAGACTAGGGCCATTTACTCTGCTAGAGAAGAGGCTGAGAAAACAGATTTATTTGGCCTAACCCTAATCTCTTTGCAACCAGGCGCTACTACTGCTTTCCTCTGTAGTAGTCACTTCTGATGCTAATTTCTATTTGAGGGCAAAGTATGTTTCTAGCTACTGGACTCTCTCTTTACATTGTCAGTAAATAATGGGGATCAGCTGGCTGATCAAGAGCAGCTTTGGTTTGTTTTCAGGTGGTGCTATACTTGTTGGATCTCTCTAGTGCTGCTTCCGTATGGACCTGAACCCTGAAAAGCAACTTGGCATCAACTTGCATTAATCTTGCCACCTCAAGCACTTGTGCTTGATTCAGATGGAAGTCTAATGAAAACTGGGGTGAGGGAGGGTGAAGAGGACAAGGGAAGACTTTTTTGAACTTCTTAGGTGTTCCACAAGTCTGTAATTTTGGAGAAAAGCTAAACAGGCAAAGATTGCACAAATTAAAAAAAGGACAAACCCCACATCACCGTTATTACCTGTCCACAACAGTCTTGGGATCTGAAAGAAGATAACAGTGCAAATACTTACATTATATGGGTTGTCTGGATTAAGTGTTTGATCAGTTTCTTGTCCCACTGGCCTGGTTTCATTAGACTGGCGATCAAGCTCTTGGGTCAGCTGTGTGGTGGGCAACCTGGTATTTACTTCTTCAGTAGCAGCTTCCAAGTCTTCCATATCAAAGTTTGATTCTGATTGGCGTTTGTTTCTCTTCATTTCTCTCCTTTGGTTATCTGAAAAAATAATCACGGGAGGATAATCTTATCTTCAGTGTGTCCTTGTATTTATCCATACATTATCTAAGGTTTCAGTGATTTCCTTAAATATTAAAAAAGGGCAGGGGGAGGCAGAGGGAAAGATGAAATTCTGTGGTGGCAAACTTGATGAGCATCCACATGGGAGCTGCTTGCCTTCCTCTGCTGTATCTGCAGCCAGTGTCAATCCAAAGGGGTATGAGATTGCCTTCCCCCCCCCTTGAAGCACAACGGGTGTGAGGAGGTGCTTTTTGACCCACTGTGTCGTCACTGATGTTAACTCAGCAGCAGTTGCCAGCACTAGCAAGACCAGTCATATACATCTAATTTTTTTAAAGTGCTTTTGTGACAGACTGGTGCCTTGCTCCCAAGGGCAGCTGGTGAGCCTGGTGGAAACAGCTTCTGGACTGCTTTGATACTGCTCTTTTGCCCAGTGGCATATGAAAGCTCATGAGAAACATGGAAAATATTGGCAATTTGGATCCACAGGTGCTCTAAAATGTAATTATTTTTTTTTCCTCTTTTAGTGTTCTGATATTAACTGGACCAAGGAGGAGTAAATTTTTCAAGCCTTCTCCTTTTCTTCCAAGCCTGGAAGTTACCTGGAGAAGTTGCTATCTCCCTGGTGACTCCCAGACACCCTTGCTAAGCTTGGCTCTGGGTGAGAGGAGTACTTCAGTTCTAGGACCACCTCCAGGACCTCATAAACTTCACCTACCAGTTGCCTAGCTGAAGTATCTTGTCCCTCCACTCCAGCGAAATCCTCTGGAGAAGCAAGGTGGGAAACAGGACAGGTTATGCCAGATCAGGAGTTTGATGTTCCCCAATTACTGGCCAGGTACAGTATTCCTGCTACCTGGTGTCAGCTGCCTGAAAATTTTGGAGGCTAGTTTAAGCTGTTGTCTTGTCCTTCTGTAGAAGGAGGCCGACCTCTCTGGCAATGCTTCATCTCACAGCAAGTCACTTGTGTTGGCTGTATAACTAGTCTGAGGAAATGCAGGTATGGAAGACCAAATGTCTAGGTAAGTGTGGATGGACTCCAAACCCACAGTCTCGGCACCAACCCACGAGGGCTTGGGAAGACAGGCTGGGAAGGATCCTTGTTTCCCTGATGTGCAAGTCTTGGTGGCAAAACTGATTTGGGGGAAGGTGTTTAGATGAAGGGAGGGATAACATACTTTTCAAACACAAGAAGTGTTACCTTTGGGATATGTTGGTCGAAGCCAGAAAATTGGAAGATCCCCACAAAGCTCTAAAATTTTGGGGCTTAGGAAACTGTTATGCTTGATAGGCTCGTCTGCAGCAACCCAGATAAGGGAGTTTTCATCAAATCTCACAGGCATGATTTCATCTTCCTGCAAATAGAAGAGCATAAATCCTTTGCTAGCTCAGTGAACAGTCATGTGCCTGCTTGCTGTTAATTCTTGAGCATCAAACTGTATAATCATCTGCGGCAGCTAATACCAAGCATTCTTGTATTTCATGGATGTGAACTGATTGTACTGAGCCAAAGCCTGGGTAAAGGTTGCCATCACTGAAATGAATGGCAAAACTTCTGTCAGCTTTCCTGTGGTGAAGATTTCACCTGTCTCCCTCTTGGAAGGCTTTTGCCCCATGTACAAGGACTAGATGTTGGAGATCTTTCAGCCCAAAGCGCCAGATTTTCAGGTGGTAAAAACTGAAGATTTACTACCTTCAGCAGAGCAGCAATGAAATACGCCAGCTAAAAACAAGACCCTAATCTTTTATCGTGCTTTGTTCTCATTTAATGTACTCCCAAGAGATAACTATATTTACAATAGGGGGGAAAAAAAAAATCTTGTTCAAAAGTTTTAGAGAGGATTATAGCTTGAGAACTGCTCCAGCTTCCAGTTTTAAGTCAACGTGATCGGTCTGATTAAAGGTCTCGTTTGGTAAAAGCAATTCAATTGACCAAAAGCTTGAAGTGCGAGTTAAAGGAGCCTGCCTTTTTGAAGTGTACCCTGCAGGTTTTTGGTTCATTTCTTCAAAGTAATGTAGGAAAATGCCAGTGATTGATTCTTTAAAGTTGTTAGTTCAAAGTATTATTTTACATAAAATGTGTAAGTATTTTATAGCAACAGTGAAATATTAAAAGAAAACCAACTTGTGAATCATGAAAAACAGTATGATTTCAAAGTTAAAATTCTAAATCGCTTCCATAAAAGTCATCAAAACTTGTTATATAAACTGACTAGATCAATTTATTCCGTTGAGTTGCTGTTCCTTTAATGTGTTTATTGATTTCTTTTGTAGGTCTCAAGTCATTTAAGTTCACTATCCAATCTGTCTAGTGAGAAGTGTTCTTTATTTATATTCTCCCACTTAAGCTTTTATCAGCATTAGAAATATCTGAATCTAGTTTTCAGAAATAAAAATATCCTTTGTTTCTGTTTGAGGTGATCCTGACTTGTGAGGAGGCAGAGTTTGGGTATCCATAAAAGCTTATTTTAATCAACCATTTTTATAGGCAGTGTTGGTTATGATACGTGTTGTAAGAAAATGGCATACGCATAGCTTCTCCTAAATACATGTGTATCGGAGAGGGGACTTGCTCTAGAAAAATAAATACTACTTTGCCATTCCTGTCGTACATCTAACCTGGAAAGTCGAGCAACAGGGAAAGGTTAATGTCCCAATGGTAGCACTAAATCGGCTGCCTCTTTTGGCCTCAGTGCATACGATTTATTGCAGTGGTTGTGTTGGTGATGCATCTTTGGAGAAGACGCACAGAAAACGGGACAAGGAAAGAGGTTTACTGTAGCCAGGTAGAAGATTAGAAACAACTTTTTGACTATTTTAGGATAATGTCTTCAGGACTGTGACTTATTCTTACAAAAAGATGAAAAATTGAAACCTTGACTTTAGGCAATAGTGCTAATGAAGCCAAGAAGCCCAGCCTGCCTTTAAAATAAGGCAAGACGGGAAAGATCTAGGTCTCTGCCTGGAATTTGGGCAAGATGTCTTTTCCATCATGGGGAAAATCCCACCAACTTCAGGGGACTTTAACATTGCTGGTGCCTTGCTGGTTGGATTGAGAGAGACCTTTTTTCTCTTCAAAGTAGATTTTCAGTAATCACAGCACCGTTGCAGGTAGGCGCAGCCTTAATGGTGCGCCTCTCCCAGCTAATTGTATTCTGCTTTTATTTTCTCGGGAGCGGAGCAAACCCAGGGAAAGGTGTTGTGGATCTCCTGTGCGCTCCTGCCGGTGGCTGAGCCCCTACCAGCATCCAGGCTCGGCCGAACTCGAGTCGCTGGAGCCACTCTTGTGTAAGCAATGGGTTTGGGGGTCTGAGCTCTGGGAAACTCAGGCTTTGCGTACCCAAAGTTACAGGCTTTTTTACAAATGTGAGGTACGGAGAGGTTTTGGCGGTATCTGGGTGACAACTGCAGCTTTTGTGGTGGTTGCGATGCAGATTCCATGAAATTTAGTTAACATGATGTCCTAAAATGGAGTCTGATGCAGTTTAAGAAGGCAAATTCTTAATTTTTTTTTAACTATTATTTCTTCTGAGTTAGCTGAGTGTTTACAATAATGTTTTCCACAATTCCCCTTTATTGACTGTTTCAGAGGCCTGGAGTGATGGAGTCCCTGCTTCTGCTCAAGAGTGTTGATAGAAATCTGGGACCTACCACAATCCCTCTTTGCTTTGACTAAAGCAGCTGCTTCTTCTGTGCTCTCCCTTCCAGCCTTGTGCGTGCACAGCCTGATCTCAGGCAGATATGCTTGTCATTGAGGTCTCCGATGGATCTGCTAGACGTTGATCTCTGGCTTCCCGCACGCCCCTGGACGCAGCTTAATAAGTACATCTCTGGCACCAGTCTTGCTTTTCTTACCTTTCAGGGACCCCTTGCAATCGGTCAGTGACCCCTCAACTCTCCACAGATGACTGCTCGTTGCAGGGGGGTTGGACTAGATGACTTCAAAGGTCCCTTCCAACCCAAACCATTTTATGATTCTATGACTTCTTCAGTGGTTTTTGTACGTCATTTTTATTGGTATTTAAATACCCCTTTAAGTCCCTCTCCATACAAAGATTTGTGTTAAAAGAAAAAAAAAAAAATTACCCCTTACCAGCTCAGATGAGAGGCTCGCTTTAGTCATAGCATCAACTTCGGGGACGTGAGCTTTTGGCTGAGCTTTGATGTAACACTTTTCTCCTTCAGCAAAACGGATTCCAGTTATGCCCTGCAAAAGCAGACGGCAGGGGGTTGTGCGCAGCCCTCCAGCTCCCCACCACCCCCAAGAAAAAGTGCTTGAGCTCTGCTGAAATTGCCACTGAATTTTTAGTCTGAAGGTTGAATCTTATTTAAAAACAGATGCAATAAAACACGCTTCCCTCATCATTTTAGCGTTATGGTTTTGGTCAAATGGGTCTAGAAGTTTTCACTTGATGTCTGAAAGATGGGGGTGTTTTATATAAGCGCTTCCATGGCTGCTGTAGGCTACTTGAAGTAGCTCTGTTAAGGAATTAGTTGACACGATTTCAACCGTAACTTAGCACCTAACGTAGGCAGCTTTGAAATTGTGTTAGCTGGCGGTGCGGTACCCTTATGACACAGACTTACAAAAATAGGGGGCAGCTTGGTCCAATTCCTACACCTAAGTGGCTGTGACAGCAAGGGGAAGCTCGTGACGGGGAATTTGGTGCAGAAATCTGTGTGTGGGTCTTCCTTCGTCTGGCCTATGAGGGTGAAATGCAGTTGCTTAAACATGGATGCCTAGTTTTAAGCAAGAGGAGGGTATTCCAGCAGCTCCAGAGGGCTGCAGGTCTCCTGCAAGTCCAGGGTTGTATCTGCCAGCTATGTGCCAGCACCGTGGGCACCAACATTTGGGCAGGGGAACCTTGTCTGTAGTTTCTATGTTTCTGCTGTAGGTTTTTGGGTACTCATGAGAGCTCTCTTTTACATTATGAATTTAGATACCTCATTGTAGATGGCAAAATGTCTGGTTTTTTCATAGGGTTGTACAAACTCTGTTCAACCACCTAAATATAATTATCTAGTGCCATTTGAGGTGTGCTGGTTTTCTGCCTTAGCTTCTACCTACCAGGACAGGGGGAGCATGAGTGTCTTCATGACCCCTCTCATCTGCCTCGTACAGGCACCACAGATGCCTTAGGCACCTAGTGCAGCTTGAGATGGGTGGTACTGAGGCATCTGAGTCTCATCCTGTGTGCCTGCAAGTCCCGTCCAGTTGGACAGACACCCGTCAAAACAAAATGACTAATTCTAAAGCAGTGAGAGAGGGGATGGCGATGCAGGGATGAGTGCACAAGGGAATGAGACTTTGTGGCGCACTGAGTGTGCTAGGAGCATCCTAATACTGCCAAATCCAGGTCTTCACCGACCATGCAACCGTTCGAGCAGTGCCAGTCAATCCAAAGCTGCTAACGTAAATACTTGGCCGTTGGAAGCGCATCTCTTCAATTTCCTTCTCCTTTATGTGCGTTCTTGGCTGAAACCCCAACTGGCAGCATCCCTTTGCTCTTGCTGAGCCTGTCCCTGGCCCTCTGTCATTAGAAGTGAGCACCGTCCCTGGGAGGTGCCTGTAGCTGGCTGGTGTTGGGAGCTGATTTCTGACCCGGTTGCGACAGGCGGTAGCTTGCCAGCAGCGCGCACGGAGGCAATGTGAATTCAGCATCTCTCCAGTGGGCTGATGCTTTTGTGCAGATGTGGAATGGTGAAGGCAAATGAGAAGAGCTTGTTGTGGGTGCTCTTATTCAGCTGCTAATAATGTTGCTATGGTGATGTTAAGAGGAGTTTCATAAAGGCTGAGCCACAGTTGTCGGGAAAGTTGGGGTCCTGGGTCTCCTGGCATGAATTTGTTTGTGCTTGCTGAGAAGCCAAGGAGCTGAATTTCCTCAGCTTTCTAGATTCAGCAAGAGGCTCCAGAAGCCCTGGGCAAGTCTTCCTGGCAGCAGCGCCTTTATTTTAAGTGCTGTTTTGACTTACAGAGAACTTAGCTCTGAAGTTGAGTGTTTTGCACCTGAGAACATTAATTGCAGGATCTGGGCCCTCTAAATAGGTTTCTGCAACATCATATGGATGTGCCTTTAGTAGCTCGGAGGTGGTACAGCTCCGTGAACCACTCCAGGTGAGCTGCTGAGCTCTGCTGAGATACGGCATCTGTTAGTCCAGGCTCTGTGCTGAGCAGCCACAGCCAAGTTGTTGGGGTACCCAAATGTGTTTCCTGTCAGCCCAAGTGGCTCAGGCACCGTGTTTGGTGCACGGATGCATAAGCTATGCTAAATGTCTCCATCCTCTCCCCTGGGGATGAACCCAGGCCAAGCCATGGAGAGCAGCTCCCATCCTTGATCTCGGGGCAGAGCAAGCTGCCCGGGTCCTGTGCTGTAGAGTGGTCTCTCCTTGGTGTCTGCTTGGCTTACTGTGTTGACCCTATGCTCCTAAAATGGTGATGTTTTGGGGAGGGGGAGGTGGTTTTTCCAGTTCAAATCATATGAAATCATGCAGGGGCTGTGCCATAGCCTGCCAGAACATTTTTCTAGCAAGACCCCAAGGGCAGATGTTGTAGCTCTGTTCAATGGTTTGAAAATGCAAAGTGTTACGTGGAGCCAAACCTGATGCACCCTAACCCATACTGCTTCCCGGAGTGGGACCTGGCATGGCCTATCCCCAAAACACACTGGGACTTTGTTTTGGAGAAGGCTGCCTGTCTCGCTGTGAAATCAAGCTGGGAGAGCAAAGATGTTTGTGTGGGTAGTTGGGGGGGTGGAACCTGAGACCAAGTGGGGCAGAGAAGTCGGGGCAGGGCAGGCTATCCTTAGAGTCCAGCGCTGGAGCATGTTAGATGAAAGACAAGGGTGGTGGTACTTACAATCTGAAAATCATGAACTTCAACAGCCTCTTCACTCCCACTTCCTGTTTTGAATGTCTCTAAGTTGTTTCCAGCATCTATTTCCATCGATCCATCTTGTACTTTTCCATTAATGCTCATAGTATAGTGAACATTGTACACCTGGAATCGATAAAAGAGCAGTAGCACATGTCAGTAATTGCTTATTGCCTTCCTTCTACACCAGGCGATGGGTCAATCTGACTGTCGTATCCCTATTCAGCTCCTAACTTTTATTTCTGTAGGTATTTGATAACCCTCCAACAATCACCACCACCCTACTGCAACACTTCACGGTCGGGGCAGGCTGGCAGAGGAGCAGGTTGCCCAGGGAAGTTGTGCAGGCTCCATCCTTGGAGGATTTCAAGGCCCAACTGGATAAAGCCCTGAGCAACCTTCTCTGACCCCACAGCTGTCCCTGCTCTGAGCAGCAGGTAGGACTAGAGACCTCCTAAGGTGCCTCCTCCAGGGCTGCACACATATCTATTAGTACTGACAGTTTTACTTCAAAAGCAATGTGGGATGAGTCCACATCCAGGCTCATTCTGACTTAAAAACCTTCTTCTAGGTCATATTTTAGGAATCGCTTCTTATGCTGGCGTGATTCCCAAAGGAGAGCAGGAGCAAACATCCTACTCTGAAGGAGACCAACCCCTATTTATCTCTTGGGATGTTCTGCTGAGCCACAGGAAAATGAGTTCCTCTTGAATATGAACATGTTTCTCAGCTTGTAATGGATGTGAACTTTGTTTAAATTGCATGTGAAGTTGTATAGACTTGTATTTTCCTTGTCAGCGTATTTGCTCTTATCCTATTTTCAATGAGGAAAGCTGCAGTGTGGTTTGTGTTTGCTGGAGGACCACGATCCGTGGAGGGGGTTTTCGATGCTCTTGTGCAGTTCTGCTAAAAGTGCTGCACAAGCAGTTTACTTTGGGTCTTAAAAAAGCCTTACAGCATTTTAATGAAAAATTTACACTGACAGCTAGAGATAAATTTCTTCTTCTCTCACCTTCGCTCAGTAAAGTCTAAGGTGCTAAAGATTTATGGTTCCCTAGTTATACAGATTCAGTCCCATATTCTCCACTGTCTAGGACTCCTGTTGAACGTGGTCCAGAAAACCAGACCAAAGCACGTGGTCTCCTCTGCTAGGGGCTGAGCTAGAATTGAGACTGTTACCCCTGTCAATTACGGGAGAATTTAAAGATTTAAAATAAAAATAAAAAAATTTAAGGCAATTTTTAAATTATGAATGCCCCTAAATGTATTTTTTTCCAGTTGCTTTCTAAACATTTGGAAATCAAATGTAGCTTTCAGAGTTATTTTTCGAAGCTGCCTTCAAACTCAAAGCTTTCCCACTGTCTTCACCTGGAGATCAAGTTCGAAGCTTAATGACAACTATGGATGTGACGCATTTTGCAAAGCAGAATTTAGATGATGGGAGCAATAGAAAAAGGGCAACTTTGTCCTGTACTCTGCAAATGCACCCGCCCGGTCAGAACTGCGTGGGCCGTGCCCCCTCCCTGCCTACCTGCCCATTGGGGTCCCTCTCCCTTTTCAAAAGCCTAGAGAAGCAGATGGCTCTTACAGCACGTCCTGGAGGTCAGCAGCGTGTCCTGCCTTTTTGGTGTAAACCCTTGTACTTTCTTTCTGATTATCTGAATTATCCCTACGTGCACAGGCGTATCTCAGAGGGGGACCTCTGCTCTGGCTGCTGGGATTCGCACAAGGCTCTCTTTGACGGGGAGTGGCGCGTGGCTGGAGGCGGCACAAAACTTCCAAAGTAAACTCATAGATACTAATTGCATTTATGGAGCAAGTTACATTCAAATGCGTACCATCATGTTTCAAAATATGTTTTAAACCACAATCTTGTGTAAATACAAAGAAAAGTTAATATATAAACATGTTCTAATGCTCTGAAGTTTGGTTCTTAAACAGACCAGCAGCTTCTCACTTTTGTTCAGGATTCTTCATGTACCCCAGAAACTGTAAATAATAGAACTTACATGACTTTAAAAATTGTTCTACAGCTGCTAACCATAAATGCCGATGTGTGCGCACAATCATATAAACCACCAGAGTGAAATAATGGTGCCTATTAGTGGGTTAAATATAGCATTACATATTTGAGGGTCCAGGTAGAATCTGGACCAAGAATGCAGATGATGTGAAAAAGGAATTTACGTGTTTCAATGCTTTTTTTGTCCTGGGAGCTGGAGTTTGCCCAGGATGTGAATCCCCGAGGACCTGTTGGGGTTTGAGTTTGCTGAGGATTTGCGAGCAGAAATCAATGTAGCGTCTGTGCTCTCAAAGATACGTTTCATGTTCCTTAAGAAATGTGCTTCCAGGAGCCTCCATCCAAACAGCCAGTAAAGATAATGATTAGGGGGTTGTTTTTTAAGGTTTGGGTTTGTTTGGTTTTTGTTTTTTTGTTTTTTTGTTGGTTTTTTTTTTTTTTAAAGCACGGAGAAAATAAAGATCTGCTTAAAGACCTCTTTATCGACCTCGCAAGAAAAGTTGCCAGCCTGTGCCTCTCCTTGCAGGAAACCGGCTCAAACCCCTGCTCCCTGTGCGGGTGTGCTTCCAGGCTGGGCGGCCGCCCGCGCTCACCTGCCGCTCGGTGGCTTTCCAGAAGTAGAAGGCGCCGATGGCCCCGGCCAGCAGCAGGAGGGCTCCGGCGATCAGCACCGCGGCCCCCGCCTTCAGCAGCCGCCCCGGCCCGGGCGCCGCCGCCGCCGCGTACGCCTGCGGAGAGCGCGGTGCGGGCTGCGGGCAGGACCCCGGCCGGCAGGGACCCCGCTCCGCCGCGCCCCGGTCCTGACCTGACCCGGCCCGTTCGGTCCCGACCCGACCCGACCCATCCTGATCCGACCCCATTACGATCCGTTCGGTCCTGATCCCATCCCTCCCGACCCATCCTGATCCCACCCGATTACGATCCTTTCGGTCCCGACCCGACCCATCTTGATCCGACCCGACCTGACCCATCCTGATCCGACCCCATTACGATCCATTCGGTCCCGATCCCATCCCTCCCGACCCGACCCGACCCGACCCGTCCCGACCCATCCCATTCCATCCGGTCCCGTCCCGTCCCGACCTGTTCGATCCCGACCTCGACCCGACCCGCTCGGTCCCGTCCCGCCCATCCCGACCCGACCTGTTCTGTCGCCATTCATCCCGACCCGGCCCGGCCCGGCCCGCCCGGTGCCGCCCGGCAGCACTCACGGGGGGCAGGCACTGCTCCACATCGTCGGGCCCCGCGCGGGCGATGGGCACCTTCTCGGAGCCCTCTGCCATGGCTGCCGCGACAGGGAGAGCTGCCACGGGCTCCGCCGCCGCCCCGCTCCCGGCCCCGGCCCCAGCCCCGGCCCCGACGGGGGCAGCACCGCCCCGGCCCGCCCCGGCCCCGGCCGGCGGGGAGGCGGCACCGCCCCGGCCCCGACGGGGGGGGCAGGACCGCCCCCCTGCCTGGGCACAGCGAGCCGCTGGAGCTGCCCCAGCAGCCGTCGGAGCTCCCCGAGGCTGTGACCCCCATCCCAGCCCCGTCCCCCCCTCACCCCCGGGGCTTGTCTGCAGCTTTGGAGATGGAGGGGTCAGGGTGGTGTAGGGATAGACACCCCCAACCCCGCATGCCACTGCGGAGAGCAGAGGTGCCCCGGCAGACAGCCGGCCGTCGTAAAAATCAGCTTTTAAAATAGAACAGCTTTTTTAACTGCGTTTCTACGCTCGCCACAGGAATTCACAGGCGCTGGAGCCGACAAGCTGCTGTTCGGTGACTGCTCTGCAGAGCACCTCGCTGCGTGGCACACGCCAACAGTCCTGGCTCCACCTGAGCCACGGGCACGGCTGGGCACAGCCTGGGAAACCAAGCAGCGAGCCCAGGCCTGGCGCAGGCTCAGTGGGGGCAATTTCGTCTTTTTGTTTAAAAAGGCCATGGATAACTTGCGACTTGACCTCTAAAGTGGACGTACCCTGGGATTTCTTCCATTTCCTCATCACTCATACTGCTCGTATGTTTTTTGAGCATCTGAAGTACAGCAGGATCACAGGGGAATTTGGGTTGGAAGGGATCTGTTTGCTCGTTCTAATATTGTACCTGGGAAGCTTAGACTCAGGGCTACAGCTGGCTATGTGTGTCTGTCCGTGTCTGTGTTTCCTTCATGTACCGTATGGACATCCTGCCTGTACAAACACGCACATGCTTGTGCCCAAGTGTGCACTCTTCGCCGCTGGAAAATAAATAGTGTAAGGGAATATCAGCCCCAACCCCTTTGGGGCTGATATTGTCAAACACAGAGCAGACTATCCTTTGTAAGGCTGGAAGCAGAGAAAAAAAAAAAAAATCAACTGCAAAAAGAGCGTGAAGGGGCAGGCTGGGTTGTGCTCTGCCCTGCCTGCCCTGCCTGCCCTGCCTGCTCAGTGGCCCAGCTCCAGTATCCCAGACAGGCAACAGCACTGGAGAGGGGGCTGTTAAACTGGGGAGACTCTGGCACGTGGGGCCCCATCTCACTCCGGAGCAGTGCCTACACTAACCAGCTCTGCAATAGCTGATTTGTTTTCAGAGTATGCATCTCCGTTTACATTTCTCTTCCCCTCTCTTCTCCATTTTGCTTATCTGGCAGGTTTAGGTCTCTTTGCTCAGTTGTTGCACAGTACTGACATGTCCCCCCTGTCTTAAACCTTCTGGGATCTTCACAGCAGAGGCCAGGCGACGACCCTGTCCCACCGCGGCTCATCCCAGCTCTGTGTGCCCCGAAGAGGCAGGTTTGGCCCTGCAGTTGATTTCCTACACTTGCCTCTCCTCTGCACCCCACTCCATAACTGCAGAAATCTTTGCCATTTCTCATGTCTAAATCCCCTCACTGATGTGACCAAGTAGCTTAAAAACCATCATCAAGCAACAACGCGAAAAGTGGACAAAACTCGGGCCCCGCTGATCACCTTGCCTCTGCGTGCTTGGGGATGAATCCCAGAGACACGATCCCCATTTTCCTTCTCTTCAACTCAAATTCATCCTTCCTGTCGATTACTGTCGTTAACGATCAGACCTAAAAGAAAAATTTGATGGGCATAGTTGCCACTGAAAATAAACACAATCGCAGCTCATTAACTCAAAAGCCAAGCCTACTGTGCAACTTCCTAAACGAGGGCATATTCTAGCCCGCTCTCGAATCACATAGTGTTGTAGGTTGGGGCTAATAATAAGATTATGATCCTCTTCATTAGCAAGTATTTTGTTACACCAAAAATCTCGTGAATGGATATGTCTATCTTGGCAAAATGTGAGAATCCCAGCCTTTGATCTCAAACCTCCATTTAGCATCACTGCTTTAAAAAGACAGATTTATTTTAAGGCCTTGTGCTCATCTCCCATGGGAAAACGTGCCAGGGAAGGAGCACTTGCCTGGGGAGAGCTGCTGCTTGCTGGGGTTCGGCTCGTTTGAGCCGCATCCCTGTGACTGAGGTGGGGGAGCAGTTGCCCCCCCATGCTGGTACCCATCTGAGCACCCAAAGGCTCCTTTCCCCAGGATGCAGGTGGAAGGACGCAGGGAGGCTGCACCATTTTGGCTAGCAAAAGGGCGGCCGAGGGCACGTTGTCGAGGAGAAGCGTTAACAAAGGCACTATCGGTGCAAGAACGAATAGGTGTAATTAATACATCCCTGCTGGATATTCGCGGAGGTACCTTCACCCCAGGTGCTGTGTGGTGAAGTGCAATATCACCCCCGGGAAGGTGAAGGATGGGGTCAGAGGGCTCGTCCCTAGCGGGAGCCTCCACCCTACCGATGGGGCAGCGGTGGCCCTGCCAGGTTTTGGCTTGGGCAGGCTCCCGCAGTCCCAAGCAATGGTGCCAGCCACAAGCCGGTCCCCAGGGATGGGGACCCGGCTGCCGGTCCTGGGCGGGCTGGGGCGTGAGCTGCATCCTGCTCGCGTGGGCAGGTGTGGGTGGGGGAACTGCTCCTTCGGGAGGGAGCCGCTCTGCCCAAACCCTGGGAGAGCAGCTGTGCAGCGTTTCCTCCTCAAATCAAGGTGCAAATCCCCTGAGTAATCCTCCAAACATATTTTTCTCCTGCAGGGAACAATCCCAGGTTTTTTTTCCCAACTCAGAGCATCGCTGCCTCTTCTTCTGTTGTTGCACAGGCAGAGGAAGAGCAGCATGAAATTTCAAGCAGACAGAAGAGAAAAAAAATGTTCCTGTTACACGGTTTGCAGCTTACCACTCTAGTTAACCCCTATGCTCATGCTTTGCCTTTTGTGTGGGCATATATCTGTGTTCCTTGGAGAGTGCAGGGAGCGCATCTTTTGCCGTTTGATTGATTAGGTGACGAGAGGAAACAGGATTTTTTTAGACAGATGCAAATCCATACAAGCAGCCCAGCATTCAGCAGCTCCAGACGCTCGCTGCGGAGCGCAAAGACAAGTGCATCAGCCAGTGTTTGCAGGGCTTAGGACAAAAAAACGTGACTTGCCTTTCACTGGCTGAATTCTTCATTTGCAATAAAGATGACGATGATATTAGTGTCTGAGCTCAGTCTCCTCTCTAAATAACATGTGTGTGCTCAGCTGGATTAAGCCAACTTCTGAGACTGGAAATCATAATAACAGTCTTTTACAGGACAGCCTTTCTGGTCATCTAATACTATTATCCTCTGGGCTGAAAAGCATTCCAGAGTACTTGGAGTGCTATGATGAATGTGAGGTTGCTTAGCTGATAGTACTGGCTTGTCTCAAGGAAGCACATTTTCTCATTATTTTTCAGTTTAAAGAAAAAGTTTAGAAGGAGAAATGGAAATATTAAAAATAAGAAGGATTTGGTGATGCTGTGCGCCTTTCTGTAAGTCTCTTGTGGTGCCTTATGCGTTTTATCTTCATTTTCTAAGCGTCCCAAATAGTTATTTGAACTCCGCGATGGCCTGAACAGAAATTCGTCAGAGCTACTGAGACCGGGCACCTGATTCACTGCTCTGCTTTTCCATGGGTCTGCAGCACCGTAACTCGGTGCTGATTCAGGTCCCACTTGACGTCTCTCCAAAATAAGCAAGGTCCTTAGAGGAAAAAGTCCTACAGAAAAAGAAGATCTTGGCTTTGGTATTTAACCCATGTCAGCCTCAGGATTTTGAGAAACTCTAAGGATTCTTGCTGGCAGTGATACCAAAGGATGAAAAACCATGTATGTATGTCATCACCACAGCTCTCGTCTCTGCGGTGACCCTGGACATTGCAGTGCCCCTGGGATGCTCGCTTTTCCTCCTCTCCCCCCTGCCCCGTGCGCAGGGTGTGCCGATGCTGTCCTCCCTTCTTTGGCCAGCAACGCGTGAAATTTCAAACAAACACCAAAACCATTGTTTTTCCTGGTAGGCTGTGAAATTCTCCCTGGAAAGTCCCGCAATATCTCTTGCTCTGATGCTACTCTCTGGAGAAGATGGGCATCCCCGTTTGCTCTGCTTGGGGTGCATCCCCAGCAGGACAGCACGGCGCAGCTGAGCTGGCCCCGCTTGAAAGGATGGCCCGGAACGGGCTTGGTCCAGCATGTTGCTCATCCCGAATCCTTCCTCTTCTCTCCTGCGGTCGGGTGAGGACATATGGCCCATCACAGTTTGCTCTTCCTCACCCCAGGACACTAAAGGCTGATTTGTTTTTCCTCAGGGCTGAATCCCACCTATCCATATGTCTTCATCTTATTCTTCTTAATTTAGCTAGTGGCTGTGCCTTCTGTTTTCCTTGAATTAAAGAATAAAATAAAATAACTAGCTGTCATTACATGCTTTCATTCCTACCTTTAACGAAGTGGTCTCTTTTGTAGCTATTCTGTGTAAATGGCTCATAGGCTACTTTCTTTCTTAACCTCCAACCACAGCTTTGCGCTTTGGAGGTAGTTATTATCTTAAACAACTTGGTAGCATCAATCTGTTTCTTTCCCAGAGGCTTCTTTACACTTTGATGAGAAATCTGCTAAGTTTCTTTTTGCTTTGTAGCAAAGACTGAGCCTGGCTTTTTGTTCCCCCCCCCCCCTCCATCCGAAAGCACCCATGAATCAACTATATTTCTCTTTTTTGATCAATGCACTGTTCTTCTAATAATTTCATGACCCGACTTTAGAGAATATTTCCAATGAGATTGTCCTGGAGGTGCCTGCAGTGTCAGAATGTTTTTCACAAATCCAATCTTTGAAACGTATATTTTACCCACCCTTCTGACAACACTTTAAACATTTTTTTTTGCTTCCATTACCCCTGTGAGACATTTGCACGGGTTGATTCCAGCAAGTTTAATCCTTATTCACCTACGCTCGGTTCTTTCGTTTAGCCTCTTACATCAGACTTTTTTTGATCCAATCTATAATGCTTCTTCCCCCGGATTCAGATCTCTACTTAAAAAAAATAAATATTCCAGAAAAACCTCCCTCACATCAGATTTAGGAAACTAAACTTGGGAGAGTGAAAGAACCAATAAACCACCATGTCTTCTGCTGAATTTTAGCACTGCGCTGATTTTTTTTTTTTGGTTGCTTCACATCCCTTTTCTTGAGATTGCTGGTCCTCAGAAATGACCATGGAGACTACGACACGTCCATCAAGGTGGTCCAGGGCCTCTCTGTTCCCCACTGAAGGCTGTGAGAGCTGCATTCCCTCTGAGGACCTCTGTGCTTAGGGTGGGACACGGTGGAGAGAATGAGTAAGTTCTTGCTGGAAAATCCAGCAGACAGTGGCGTGGCTCAACTGGAGCCATGGACTGCTTGGATAAATATTTCCCTGAGAGATAAAAGATAGGGTAAAGAGGGACCAAGAGCAATCATAATTTCTGGGCACTCCCTGTCCTCCCTCCATGGCTTTCCTTACAAAATCAAGCTCTAGCAACAACAATGATAATAACTTTGGCCTGGCTAGGGCCAAACCTCCTTTCCCAAAGATGTGATTTGATAAGCCTGGAGCAGCGGGGTCCTCATGCGTGTCTGGTGTGGGCTGCTGAGGGGAGAAAATAGCATGAAAAAAGCTGGGGACTTTTCACCTTGGACAGCCTGGAAGAGTGAGGGATGGAGGGAGGAATGGCAGCCCATGAACCTGGAGGTCAGGTGAGGTGGGAGAAGGGATGGCGAGCTCCTGGGAAGAGCTGGCTGCCGTGGGGCTAACAGCCGCGGCTGCCCCCAGGACCCCCAGCACAGCCCTGTTTCTCAGGGCTTGCCCCGTGGCACCACAGGCAGCCATTTCCATGGCATTTCCTAATCCCAAAAGGGGGAACTGTCAAATAATTTAAGCTCCACATGTTATATCCCATCTGCTCTGGGCCATGCACGGCATGGGGGAGAGCTGAGGAGCCGGAAAACACCACCGTAGGAAACTGGACTAATTGGAGAGGAGGTGACAGTGGCCTCTGTCCACCAGTTTGTCCTCCATGGGGTCCTGCGAGCGCAGGGGCAAAGCCCAGCCTCACTGCTGGGCTGGGGGGATGTTGGGGAGGGCTCAGGAGGGACTTGGCCTTTCCCTGCTCCTCGCCAGCAAGGCTTTCTCCTTGCTGACAGACCTTCTGGTTGCTGCCTCAAGCTACTCGCCTGTCCTTGCACAGTCTGGCAGAAACAGTAAGGACTTGTCTCCAGGCTGTTTTTGGGGAAGAAGAAGAGTTAGCTTGCAGAGAGCTAGATAAATGTTCTGCAGTATTACGCTAGGTGGAGAGAACCGCCTCGCAGCTGCTCTGCCTTCCTCTCTTTGTAGGTCTCCACCATACCTGGCCTCGGTGGCCCAGAGGAGATGCCCAAGGTAGCTGATTTCCTTGCCTCTGCCCACAGAAAGCCAAACTTGTCCCCGGTGGTGACCACACTTGACTCCCTCCTCCTGCAAGGAGGTGGCTGCAGCTGCCCCAGATCATCTCATTGCCATAAGGGAAGCCCGCCCTTCCCGGCCGAGACCAGCAAGTGGCTCTGTGGGAAGGACGAGGTCCTCTATGCAAGCTTGGCCTGATGAAAAGATCTTTGTTCCCCCACTGCCTGCGCTTGTTGGCACTGAAGAAACCTGGCCCCCAGCTGTGGCAACACTGGTTTTAAAGACGGAGGTGACTGGCGTAGCCTTTGCTCCGTGGTCGAGATGCAGCTGGGTGGTCCCTCATGCGATGAATTAGTTAATGTGTGAAGAGGTCGGAGGAAGGAGTAAAGCACCGAGCATTTCTCTCACCTTCTGAGGATAATGCGTTTTAAAGATCAGTTTGGGTTTGCCTGCAATGTGATTTGTTTAATTATGTAAAGGCTGTTCGCATATTTTCCTCAAGGGATGGAAAATCCTCAGCAAAAGGTTCCTTACACCAGAACAGAGATCTCCGTTGTACGCTGAAGGTCTGGGCTCACACCCAGCCATGCGCACCAATCCCAGCACGTTGTATGGTGGAAACACCCGTGCACCTGTGGGTGCAAATACCCACCTTCCCAACTCCAGAAGACGACTCATGCCAGCTTCTTTTCCACACCTACAAGTCACCCATCACTAAAGGGCACTTCGCAGGGCAGCTGGGGTTATAAGTGGTAGGTACATGGTATGGAGAAGGCTTTATAAGACAGTTCTCAACCTCAGCCCTTTCCAAGTATGTGCTTGGTTGGGTATGTCTGCATGGTGCAAGGTGGGATAATGTTGAGATATCTGGAAAAGTACATCTGGGAGCCTTGTTGATGCCCAAGGAAGAGCTTTCTGATCAAGAGTCTCATGTCCACATGGCTGCACAGTGGAGGACTGTATGAGGAGGTGAAGAAAAGGTGTGGGAGCGAATGGCCCTGCCACAGGATGGGATTGATGGGATCCCAGGTGCTCTTGCTCTGCCTGAAAACAGCTTCTTGCTCCATTTTCCTAAGCCTGCCATGACAAACAGCACGTGCAAGGCTGACCCCACACTGCTGAAATCCCAAGGGATGGTGCCCCTCCCTTCTTCACTGCCCCCCCACTAAGTGCCAGCTTGGCAGCTCTGGCTCCTCTATGCCACCTCCGAGTCTGACCTGCAACCTCCCATTTAAATGGGAAAAGCTCTCAATTGTTCTCAACTTTGAGAGAAACCACTGTGTTTTGTGTGAGTAGACACGTGTGTGTGCTGGGCAGGGTCAGATGGCTGAGGCAGGACTTCTCTTCAGCATCCCCATCGTACCTAGAAAGTGTTACACGGCAAACAAGCTGTACCAGACACAAGCTTCTCCTTTCATCTCCTTCTGTTACACTGAGCAATGAGTGCTAACAGAGGTGCCAGCAGCTGCAGCCATCCTGGCTGTGGGACAGGTTGGAAGTGTTTTGGACTTGGTGTGAGAGAGCACTAGGGCTTTCCTGTCCTTGGCACGGTTCATGCTGGTTTCTCCATGAGGAGCCTTCCTGGAGAAGGGACAGGCTGTGGGCAGCCTCGCAGCTCAGAGATTGAGAGGGTAACGGGGATCCCACTCTCCCTGGCTGGGGGACCGCATCCCCACCTGGGTGGGTGCATGCCACCCAGGTTTTCCCAGCACTGCTCGGTGCTGCAGGTGCTGATGTACCCAGGTACCGGAGCTGGCACCATGTTGCCTTGTCTGTGCTGGAGTCTGCAACACCTTGGTTTTTTCACTGCAGCACAAATCGCAGGGACACTACTTAGATTTGCTCTGACATTGTAATGGGGGACCCCAGAGACTGACGCTGTTTACACTGGCAAGGCCTGACGTCCTCGTGGCATTTGAGCTGGGTCACCGCAGATTCAAATTGTTGTTGACTTTTATTTTGTGTTTACCCATGAAACCCGGACTTGAGGCTCAACTGGGGCACGGTGGCTGGTTTCTACGAGGTCCACCCTTCAGCCAGTTTTACAGCTGAGTTGGCCAAGGTGCAAAGAGGTCAAGAGCCCCGAGTGAAAGACACTGAACGGGCAGCTCATTAAGGGCTGAACTCCAGACCCGTGTTCTCAGCCCTTTGCTCTAATCACCCGGCGAGACGTGGGAGAGCCTCATGGGGCTGATGCTGATGAAAGAAGAGTCAACAGCTTTATTTTGCAGCTTTATTAGCAAAACGAAGTAAAGCCAACGTGCCCGACTCTATTATTGAACCAGTAATCTCTGCGTGCTTACATCCAGAGCTTCCCAGCCGTTTAACTAGGAGGCTGAACAATAAAATATGTTAGGTCCAAAATGGCTAAAGCAGAGGCAAAAGGAGGTAAGCCGTCTAATTGGAGAAGTTGCAGCGGGAATCTCACCCCAGGGGTCTGTCCCTTGGGATTAACAATTTGCTGACATATGGGTTGCGTGGCACTGCTGCCTTGCCCTGGGTCCCACCAGGGCTGATGGCAAGGAGCCAGGGAACAAACAAAAAAAAAAAGTCCTCAAACAGGGAAGATGAAGATTTTTCTGCTGTCAATGTGGAGGCCTTTGGGAGAAAGAAACTGTCAGCTTCTACCCAGAGACATACGGTTGTGACTTCTCTTGGCTTGCAGAATCACAGAAGGAAAAAGTGGGGACAGGGAAATACAGTCTCTTCTGCTGCTGCCGGGGCTGTCCTGATAGAGAGATGCCCCGCTGTCTTGTCCCATCCAATTTTAAGGGCCTGAGGGTCTTAACGTCAACTACTCAGGATAGCTCTTCCATGGCAAACACACGAGTGCCTGCTGCACATCACATCCTCTCCTGTTTTGGCAAAGCAGTCCATCTGTCCATCTCTGCCCAGGCACGCACCTACGTTTGCAGCATGCCAGGGTCTCAGGGGAGGGCTGCTGCTTCTGCCTGCGTCCTCACCCGGCTGCAGGCAATACTGAGCCCTTGGCCACTGCCAGGGACAGGTAGACTCATTTTCCCTAAATAAGGTGCCTGAACTAGTTAAGAGAAAGAGGCAGCAGCTAGAAGTCGGAGGAATTGCCATTTGGAGACACCTATTTCTTTCCCTCTCTTCCTGTGAACGAGACACTGCTGGTTACTAGTTCAGATGCAGACCTTTGGGAGCCACCAGATAGGTGAGATGCGTCCCACTATCAGCCAGTTGTCATGAATTTGCACTTGCCTCTCCCTCTGGTAGTCCATGAAGATGAAACCAAGCCACCACCCCAGCTCCTGTCCACTTGCTTCTTCTTCCCTCTGTGATCCCGTTGGAGCCATTTGCTGATACAGATGAAAAACTGAACATGGAGCTGTTAAAAAAACCTAAAAAGCATCCAAATGTGCTACAGCCAAGGGACCAAACTGGACACATAGGGTGAGGACATCTTGGGAGGGACACCATCCCAAGTCAGCTGCTCCACAGCAACCTGCAGAGTCTCACACAGGCTCAGCGCCTGCCGTAAACCTAACTAAAGTACTCAGCCTGTTTTGAAATCCACCCCCAGCCTTACTTTTTACAAACTCGGGAAGAAGATGGCAAATTAATCCTTTTTTTAAAAGGATGAGTCGGTTCCTTGTCATTCTCCGTGCAGCTCAGGATATGATAGTTCCTGCTGCATAAATAGAGATTGTTTCTTTTCACAACTTCCCTTTCATCAGACTGCTAGGAAGGCCTGGAGGTTGTTAAAAAATGCGAAAGAAACTTGCTTCCCAATTAAGGTCAATCTCTTTTATCAGAGTCTTTGCATATAAACCTCACTTTCAGAAGGATTTCTATAAACTCCATCCCCAGCTCTGACAAACTGGGAGATGCCCAAATCTCCGAAGGAGTGGCTGACTTCTTTCCCGGCTTGCAGTGCAAAGCGGGGATCTGATCTGTCATGATGACTGAGAACATGTCACAACAATCTGTTTGCGTTCTTCAAGAAAGAAAAACATCTTTCTCTCCCGGAGCTGTAAGCTAATTTGGAGATTTTGCAAGCTGACATGCAACCTGATTAAAATGACCTCAGGCCAACAATTCTTCTTAGGCAACTCGACAATTAAAGTCTAGACCTATCTGTAGCCCAGGATTTTTTTGCTTCAAATCCCTTTTAGGGAGGCAAGAGTTCTGTGTTTTTATTTTTAAATCTACATATTTGGAATTTTTCTTTTACACTTTGCTTCTACTGTAGCAGAATGTGCTATGGGGATCTATATTTTTTCACATTTTGAGCAGATGAAACTCGTACACAGAAGCCCCAGTTTCTTGCCTGCTGGAAAAATATACTGAATATCCGAGGAAATAATACATGAATAAACTCGAGGACTCTAAGAAATACCCAAGGCACTTGGTGGCCTACATAAAGCTGCCCTCCAAGGTAAAAATGTTGTGCCCTCAATTTTCCAATGTCAGTGGATATTTTTGTAATGACCATCGCACTACTCAAATCACTTTTTGGCTTTTTGCAATTAGATAAGCAGTGGGATCAATTTATTAATTTGCTGAATTTTTGTGAATGCAGCAATTTGTCAAGCAGCAAGCAATGAAAAATAAATGGGTGCTTTCTGGCTGGACGGTTGTCAGACTGTGAGCAACCCCTGAATTTCATTCAGTGATTTGGGGGAGACTTGGTAATTTCTCCATGAATGTTTTAATGCCTGTTTCTTTAAAAAAATCACTGTCACAGTCATTCATCCGAGGTAAATCCAGAAGAGATTTCTCTTCTCCTTTGCTGATTTAGCTCAGCTTCGACCGTCGGCTGGTTTCTAGCTTGTCAATTGGCTAAACTGATTGACAACTTGTGTTTTGCTAATGCTCTTCACAGTGTAATGAGATCCCCTAAAGGGCTTTATTTATTAATTCAAATTATGTCCTTTAGAATTACGTCCTAAACTGGAGAGACTTGCAGACTAACTTTTCAGCATCACCGAAATATCCTGTACAGCTACAGTTATTTGACATCGCTCCCAGGCCACCGAGCAGGGGTGGGAGCTTTCCTGGATGCAAGGGTGAGATGGTGGCAGCGGATGCCGGTGGCTTTATGCCGGGGACCCACAGTGGGTCCTTGCGTGCCTCTCCCCAGCCCAGGTGGCTCATTGCCTCCGTGTTTTTCTAGCTGCTCGGGGGGTTTGAACACATGGGCTTTTTTCACCTGATTGCATGACCCTGCCTTGGCTTTATCCCTTGCAAGGCTTCCCCTCTCAGACTACTTTGAGAGGAATTTGCCTTCTGGCCCACTTCTTTCTGCAGACACTGCTCCAGCTCAAAGGTGGAAATTTCCCCTGAGGAGGTGCGGGAGATGTCTCCTGGGGACACAAACCCAAGGAAAGTCGCATGGAAGCTGGCTTCTAGCTCCCGGCCAGGCTGAGCACTCCTTCCTTTTCTCTCCGTGCCCCGGGGAGCCCCTGGCCTGCCCGGCTATGCCCTGCTGTCCCCACCTCTCATGGGGTCTCATGTCCCAGTCCTGATCCTGGGTGGGAGCTGATGGAGCCCGCTCTGCTGGCTTCCCTTTGGGGAATAATATGGCCTTTGGGGAATGATATCGCCTTTGGTGCACTTATGCCAAGCGGGGAAGGAAGCTTGCCCCCAGCACCCCGGCCATGCAGGAGCTGGGCCAGAAGCTTTTTAGAAATTAGCAGCTGAACCTTGTTGTAGTGGGTGTAAAGCAGCTGCCGATGTCATGGCTGAGCCCCCTATCCCGCACCAATGCCCGGGCTGGAAACCCATGAAAATAAGGAGCCGCATTAACCAGAGCGCTCCTGAATCTTGCAAGACACCCCGGTTTCAGCATCCCCCCTCCCGCTCCGCTTTCGCGGTGGAGGATGCCGCAGCCTCCTGAACCCGCTGCTTCCACTTGTCCCCGCTGTTTCTCAGCCCGCAGCCCCCGCCCCAGCCCGGGGCCGGGACCGCCGGCCCCGCACCCCCATCTAGCGGCGGCCCCGGCCGGGGCGGGCGGCAGCGGCCGGGGGATGCGGGGGCGCGGCCGGCAGCGCGGCTGCCCTTCCCGCCGGGAACCACGTCCGTCCCCTTCCCCAGCCGGGACGCGGCGGAGGGCTGGTTGAGAAGAACGCAAACTCCGCCTGGAAGGAGCCCTTCGGCAGGAAAGAAAGAGCCCTTCGGAAGGAAGAGCCCCCGGCCCGGGCACGCCGGAGGGCGGCCGATGGGGTCGGGGCGAGCGCTCTCGGGGCCCGACCGCGCTTTGGGGGAGTCGATGCGCTTCGGGGCCCCGTGTACGAGCTCCTCCCGACGAGGCGGCCTGCCGGGGCCAGGCTTGCCGCAGAGCCGGCACCAGCTGCGGGCTCCGGCGCAGCTACCGGCGCAGGCAGATTCCTGGCTATCTCATTTATCATCATCGCTTCCAGTCCAATTTTGTTCACGCCTTACATTTTTGATTGTCTTGGATTAAACGTTACCAGAGGAAATAATACTAATAGCCTTTCACAGCGAAAAAATCAACTTCTAAGGCATTTGTTATGGAAAGGATTATAATAAATTAAATGCTTAAACTAGCACTGTGCAAGCATTTTTGTCTTGGATCAAAATGTTTGCACTGGCTGTTTAAACATTTAATTTATTATAATGAGAAATATCATTGTAAAAATAAGCATGTTAATTAAACTTGAGTTTTGCAAATGTGAGTCATCCCATGTGGACACAGTATAATGAATATAGACAGGTAGAGTCTGCATGCCCTTTTTTTTCTCATTAAGAAAATGAACATTTACATCTTTAAACCCTGCAGCTATTAGTTATTTTTAATGAACTGTGTTGCCATTTCAAAGTTAAGCTCTTATATGATGCAATCAGATATTGCTAGGTCAGGGAAGAACTTTGCTAATTAAGTTGCAGAGAAGTTCTTTGCCACAGATAATTGATTAAAGTTGTTACATGGATAATCAGTTTATGCAGTTAAATAAATAAAAATAAATAACTGCTAAGAAAACCCAGGTCACATCAGGGTGGTAAAATGAAGCAGAACCCCAGCCATCGCAGGGCCCAAAGCAGCCATGAATTTGGAAGCGGCAGACCGAACTTCTTTGTTATGATCTGACAGGGGAGTGAGGGATCATGGGGACCCTTACAAAGGCGATTTGGACAGTGACGGTTTGCTGCTGGTGTGGGCGAGAATGGATGGAGGCAGGATGCTCGTTCCCTTTCAAGTGAAGTGATCGGAAGCAATTTTTCTACCTTCCCATGCCACCAGTCTCTGGTGCATCCAGCTGGTCTTGTACTGGGATTCATCCTATATACCAGGTTGTATGCTGATACATAAACAAAAAGCACTTGGATTTACTCCCAGCTCTCTCACAGATGTGTTGTGTGGCCTTGAGCATGTTCCTTTACCTCCTGGGCGTTCATAAAGTGCTCTGAGCTACGGCCCTGCAAGCGGTAGAGGTAGTGCTACTCTGTTTTAATTAACATCCTGCCAAGCGGCGTGTTTGGAGGCATCTCAGATCTCTCATTATTGTGCATTACTCAAACAGGCAAAGGTCACAGCAGGCTGCCAGCCCTGGCTGAAACCCATTTCTGAAGTGGTCTAGCCCCCAAGGGAGGGAGGAGGAACATCTTTGGTACAGCAGTAAAATTAAACTCTGGGGAGGGAGGAGACCTCAGTGAATTATTATCCGTGAGCTGCAGCAAAGAGCTGGGGATGGGATGTCCCCGCTCAGGGGTCACATGCCAAATGCACCGTTGTCCCACATGCAGAGATTCAGGCAGTAGCAAATTTGTAGGCAAAAGCAATTTTAAGATCTTGATCTGTGCAGGTGCCTCTTTGTGCTATTCCCTAGCTAGTTGTCCAGTAAACCCGCTTTTAGTGTCTGCTGTAGGATTTTTGGAAGGTCAAGATTCTTGAATTTCTTCCAAATCCAGTGGACATGTTTTGAATGAAAAGAGAGGATGAATTAAGCTGAGGATCCTCTATACATAAATGAAATTGGTTATTTTACTGGGGATTGTCCTCCAAAACCATTGTGTGTTTGCAGCCTCTAGACAGCTTAGTCCCATGTCATGTGGGTCCCTCTCTCCTGTCCCCCCCAAACTCCCTGCTTTTTTTGTCTTCCTCTCACTGTGAGTGGGAGGGAGAAGAGTTTTCTGGGTGAAGGAAGGAAGCTGCTGCCCTTTCTTCTTCTCTGTGTGCCTCTCTGTCCCTCTGATGGAGTTTTACAGAGGTGTCCATCATCATGGCCTCTGCTGACCTCCCGTAAAGCTCCCTTCTTCTTCTTGCAGGAGCAGATTCAAGTTATCCCGGAGCCATTTTGCTTTAACCATAAGGAGTATTTCTACACGGAGCATGATCCTGTGGGGAAAGGGAGGTCTTGTCTGCAGGGCCTCTTGGGCTGGTCATTGTTCAGTGAGCTGCCCCATCCCAAGGGGATGGAGCACATGGCTGGGGTTACAGTGACCATCTGCAGAGCAGCCAACCCAGGCAGGGCCAGGGCTCCTCACCTTAGCACAAGGCTACAGTTAGCAGGCAGGTGGGCGAAGAGTCCCAGGAGCTGGGCTGTGAAGGTGGGCAGGGGCTGCCTGGCAGACAGCTGCAGGGACAAATGTCATTTCTTGCACCCGGCCTTGGGCCATCCACCCTGAGACTTTGGGAAACTGCAGAAGTGTAGGTGCCCAGCTGTCCGTAGTGGGTGCAGAGGCTGTTCCCACTATATGCCTGCTTTAGATCTGGAAGAAAGCCTAGAGGTGATATTGCTATGGTGGGAACTGGGAGCTCTTGGAGCCACCTACGTGCTCATGCCAGGACAGAAATGCCCACATCTCATGGCACTCAGATAATCCAGAGGACAAGTGGACCATAAAACCTTATTGCTGAGGCCCAATACCTTGACTTAAGAAGCACCCATAAACTGTGAGTCAACTCTTTCATGGCTGGAGGTAGCTGGAAAGTGGATGTCGTGTTGGGATCTGAAGCAGTTGCCCAGAAGGCGAGAATGGGTAGGAAGCAGCCCCCACCTCTGGCCTCCATCGTATTCACCCTGTGTAGGTTAAGGCAATGGAGCACAACTGGGCTTGGTACAGAGACCTACCTTCAAAGCTGAAAGATGGAGTTGCCACAAAAATGTTTGCATCCTTTCACAGCATTCGACTACAGCACCACATGGGGTTGCTGCCCTGCCTCGCATGCGGGGCCGGTAGGTCCTCCTTACTCAAAAAGTACTGGCAGGGCACAGCAGCCGGCTGCCCACCGCAGCAGGAGCTGGCGGGCAAGTGGGGTTTGCCTGCTACAGGCTAAAATGGGTGCTCATGCCTGTGACCCCGAGGATGCTAATGCCCACTCAAAAATAATTAATAATTACCAACTGAATGAACCTACTGGCATCTCACAGCCAGGCTAAGTCACTGCTTTTCTCAACTTGGTGGCCATCTGCTCTCTTTCCAATTCAGCTCCCAGGATTTTAACCCTCCCCAGGCACTGCGGTGCGGGGAAAACCTACAGAAGCCAGCCCCCTCCTGATCCCTTCATTCCTCCCTGCCTGTGGCAGGGTCCCTGGCCCCCTGTGAACTCTCCCAATAGATTAGCATTGGAAGGACAGCATGCCCCAGGAGCCCTGAGAGTGGTGGGGATCCCACTGCCATGGGCATCGTGGGCATGAGTGCGAAACCAGGTTTTTGCATCCATCAGGAAGGACGAGCAAGCAGAGGGATCCTTATCACTACTTAAGGAGGGGGAAACCCAACTCTAGGCAGCTTCTCCAAAGCATCCTCTTAAATAAGGAAGGCTTGAAGACCTTGGCATATACGGTGGGCAGTAACATGTACTTCTCCCTAGTTACCAGTCCGCATTCTTCAGCCTAAATTTGGGCTTAGGTGACATTTGGGGAGTGAGCTGGCATTATCACTAGTGATGCCAAGCCTTCGAAGCATCCAAAAGGCATTAGGTTCCTCCTTGGCCAACTTTGAAATCGCCTAGAAACCTTCAGAGGTTTTACATTACATATAGGTGGATCTACTTGTTGGCTGCTGCCCAAAAGCACAGTCCTGCCTTCTTCCCAGGCCCTGGGGGGCCTCCTCCCTCTTTGCCCCCTCCATGCTAAGCGAATGCAGGTGCCTGCTGTGAGGTGAACCAGACAGCCCTCTAGACCCCCCGACCAGCCCTTGTTGTCTGCCACAGGAGCGTAGGTGCCTACCAGGCACGTAGACACTTATGCATTGGCCACAAAAGGCTCATCTGTCTGAATCGTCAGCTAAATCCCACCCTGGCGTGTCTCTGCCTTCAGGGCCTGGTCCAGGCAGAATTTTCTGAGCATCTCTCATACCTGGTGAGATCCCAGGATTAAACCCCCATCCCAGAGGTCACAGCCATATCCACTTACAAGCATGAGTGCTGCCACCCCATTTTACTAGGAGTCCTGCATCTAGAGCATGCCCTGCAGAAACCAGAATTGAAGTGCACAGGCTCTGTTGCAGGCAACAGGGTGAATCCCGCACCTCAACCCGACGCAATGAACTGCCCTTCGGCTGCGGTTACCTCCTGCCAGCCTCCCCCAGGAGAGCCTAGGGACCTGCCATGGAGGTCTTGCAGTACGTATCCCAGGCTTTCAAACCAGATGACAAAGAAGCAGCTTATGAGACTGCCCTGCTTTTTTGACTGAGAGCCTTTCCCTCCCTGCGTTCAGAGTTATGACTAATTACTCCACATGCAGGCTTGCTGCTCTGCATCACTGATGATTAGCTGGCAGGGAGGCTCCCAGCCTTCCTTCTCAGCACCCACCCTTCAGCTCCAACTTCAGCCCTAAATTTAACCAAGACGACCCTCTTAGTTCATTAGATGCATCATGATTTTTACTACTAGGTTTAGATGAATCCCCAGAGATGCTCACCTATTTTCCTGACCATAAAAGCTGTATCACAGACGTTGCTTCCCAGTTGAGTCTTGCATCAGCCTGATTTCAATTCCCTTCAAGTACAGTCTCTGAAGCTCTCTGCCCACCACAAATCTTCATGCAGCGGCTTCTGTGAAGCCCCTGTTAGAACTCAGACTGTGTGTGCAGGAAAACTTGGTCAGGCTCTGCTACGTGGGCTTGAGAAAGCTGGAAGTCAGGGGAGAAAGGGAATTTCTGTTGGTTAAGGGAGATGCAGGTGGGATACTGTTTTCTACTTACATTTTGAGACACAAGTCTAATAGGGTCTTGTTTATGTCTAAGAAGGCTTTATATTTTCCTTGTGAGTCATCTTCTATATATATGTACCATATTAATTAGACATATAATTGAAGAATTCACAATAAAAAACAAAAGCTTTGTCATGCACAAATTTCTGGATTCTTTATTTGTAGAAAATGCAAAATTATATACTCCAAGTGAGTAGCAGTTCTTCCTTTTGGAAAAGTTCAATCCAATATTAAAACTCCAATATAAGTGTTATCATCTCCATTATAAACATTTTTTTGAACATAGGAAGAAATGCTCATGCTTAGTTTGTTTCATTAATGCTTTTCTATACCTGATTTCAGCACAGGGATTTGAGATCTGCTTTTAACTTGAAACCTTGAGGGGAGGGAATTTCAAAGCTCTCTTTTTTTTTTTTTTCAGGCCTTTGTCATTTCTAGGAGGAGGCAAAATATGTAGCTGTATTGGCTGAGGTGGAGTAATTTTCCCCATAGCAGCCCTCATAGTGCTGTGCTTTGTATTGGTAGCTAGAAAGGTGTTGATAACACACCAGTGTCTTGGCTACTGCTGAGCAGTGCTCGCACAGCATCGAGGCTGTCTCTCCAACATTCTCCCCTCACCAGTAGGCTGGGGGTGGGCAAGATCTTGGGAGGGGACGTAGCCAGGACAGCTGACCCAAGCTGACCAAAGGGATATTCCATACCATATGACGTCTGCTCAGCAATAAAAGCTAAGAGAAAAGAGGAGGAGGGGGGGCATTTGGTACTACGACGTTTGTCTTCTGGAGCAACTGCTACGTGTACTGAAGCCCTACTTCCTGGGAAGTGGCTGGACAGTGCCTGCTGATGGGAAGTAGAGAATAAATCTTTTGTTTTCCTTTGCTTCCGCACGCGGCCTTTGCTTTTGCTTTATTAAACTGCCTTTATCTTGACCCATGAGTTTTTTTCCATCTTATTTTCTCCCCGCCCTGTCCTGCTGAGGAGGGGAGTGATAGAGCGGCTTGGTAGGCACCTGGTGTCCAGCCAAGGTCAACCAACCACAGTAGCATGGACAATCTCAACATAATCAACATCTATTCTTTCTCTGTTTTATGCACAAATATAAACCTATCTTTTCTCTTGGTGTATAAATATACATACAAAAATGCAAGTTACCATGCTTTAGTAAGGCTGCCTTAACAAGGGATAAACACATAAGCACATACCTGTGCAGCTTGACTTAAATCAATGTCTCAGCCAGATCAGAAAGCAAAGTGCTCCAGTGGCTGCTGCTGCAAAGATACTTGCATAGCGTGAACGCTTCAGTTGATGGATGTAGTTTCATTTGCTTCACTAAACTTACACCACTTCCCACCAGTGAAGGATGGGGCTGGAAGAGCTCAGACCAGGTAGTGAAAAGCAAAGGCCAGCTCTGTCACAGAGCCCTCCCTGCCACCCATCATTAAAATCTCTAAAGCTAAACCTCCTGTGAGGTATTGCTGGAGATGAAGGATAGGCGAGACTAAAAGTAGCATCATTCACGCTCCTCCCCACTGCGTTTCTCTGCACAAAATACTTTTGTTGACCTGCCAAGACCTCTACGCTCTGAAGCATGAAATCCATGAACAGATCCCTCCGACACATCACAAAACCTTTATTAGTGTTTATCAGTGACACAGATTACAGGAACCAAAGGCAATTAAATAACATTTAAGTTGACCACAGACTCAAGAGATACAAGTCACATTTGGCAAGGCAAACTTCTCAGTACACTGGGTTGCTTATGTTATTATTACACCGTGAAAGAGGAATTTCCCTTACAAGGTTCTACATATTCAGGATATTATGATTAATTATTATTATTGTGTCTTTCAGACAGTTCCTTTGGCAAGAATTCCCATTTTTTAAGCTTTTATTATATAAAAATATAACCAATTTTCATTATGTACAAACATTACATTACACAATATACAGGTTAAAAACACTACAAAAAATGGCAGGCCATGGGTGAACCAAAACCAAAAAAAAGCCAATGTAGAAAACATGAAAAAAAATTTAAATACTGCACATTTCATAAAAATTACATTAACTACAAACAATTTTTTTTTGTTTGCAAATATCAAACAGTACTGACGTGATTGGAAATCTTTCCCAACAATTTCATTTTTAAGGCACATCTTGCATATTTACACGTACGACACCGGATCTGGTCAATAACTTAAAGGCTCTCGGGAGTGACCTAGTCGTGTGCGCGCAGGGACGTGTGTACTCAGGTGGGGAGCGTGTGGGGCTACACTTTCTCAGCTGTGTCAGTCTGGGGGCCCAGGTATCTAGTCGAGGGGGCTGGGTAGAGGGGCACCCCAATCTCCTGAAGGTCAGGGAGCCGTGCGGGGCGCGGCGGGGAGAGCAGCGTGATCGTCCGGTCAAAGTCCCTGTGCAGCACTTTCTCGTAGACGCTCTGAAGCCCCACTGTTTTGGGCAGCTGGGCTTGATAAAAGTTGTCCCTGCGAAGGGGATCCCTGGGCAAGGACGTGCTCTTGCAGAAGGTGGAGAGGGGTGCTGAAGGATGGGGAGAGGGGTGAGGGTTGGCTCGGCCGCAGGAGGGGCTCCAGCAGCGGTCTGAGTGGCCCAGGATCTTGCACTCGGCCGTACATGCCCACAGACCTAAAGGGAGAGAGAGAAGGAGAAACCTGTTGTTACTGCAGGAATAAATCCGCATAATTCATAATCCTCAGAGTTATCAGTCACGGGATGATTCAATGCACTGACAGTGGGAGTCGGGAGGCGATGCTCTACAGCACAACGAAAAAACACGCTTGGGAAGGTTATGTCGTTGTGCTAAGGACACTCCTCACAATCCTAACTTTAAGGGAAGCTTTTTGGGGTGGAAAAAACCCAATCCTACAGTACTTCCAGCATCTGCTAATTTGTGCTGGGTGCTCAGTGCAGAGAGGAACCAGCGTCTAGCAGCCTGCTGAGACGAGATGGGCAGTCTGAGTCACACAGCATCAGGCTTCCCCCTCCAGCTCCCCTGCCTCATTACTGTGCCCTGGGGATGGGTCCCTCCGTCCACCTCCCTGTCCACCCGTCCACCTCTCCAGAGGGGCCAGCTGGGAGCAGGGGCTGAGCCCTTACCATTCTGCATGTGTGTGATGAGATCTTTCTTCAGGGCATCTCCACTGATATCCGAGTCGCTGTCGTTAAAATCGCTGTCGCCTTTGCCACTGTCTTTGCCACTGAACTTCTCTGCCTCTCGGCCGGAGATGGTGTTGAACGAGTGCCCCTTCCAAATGGCCACGGGGGGAGCAGGCTCCTTGCCGTAGCTTGGAGTGGCAGCGAAACCCTGCTGGGGTGGAGTGGGGGATGAAAGGAGATGTGAGAGGGGACATAGTGAAGTGTAAATAGGCATCAGAACCGCATCTCTGCAATTCACATCCTCCGAGCCCCCCACCCCATCCTCTGACCCCCTTCCCCATGTCAGGATCTTACCTCCCCACTTGGTCCTCGGAGCCTCTTCTGGCCCTCGTAGAGGCAAGCGCTGTCGCTGCCGCTCTCAGTGGTGGAGATCTCTTCGGCAGCTGGAGAAGGGTCGGGGCTGGTGAAAGAGGTTTTGCTGGGAAAGGTTCGTACCTCAAACACATTCCCCCTCCGGCTGCTCTCCTCCTGCTGGCCCTTCTCCAGGTGGGAGATATCTATCTGCTCCTTCAAGGAAGAGTTGTTTTTGATCTCATTCCCCTTCTTACGCCTGTTGCAGGTGGTGGCGATGGTGATTATAGCCACCAGGAGGAGGGTGCAGCTGCCCGCCAGGACGATGATCACGATCAGAGGGATGTCCCACTGCAAAGCCTTTCCTTCCCAGGAGCTGGGCTTGGCTATCTCCTGGATACTGGAAGGAGCAGTGGCAGTCACCAGGAAGTTGACTGTGGCGGTCGTGGCCAGGGGGGGTCTGCCGTTGTCTGTCACAGTAAGGATGACCTTGAACAGCTGTCCCAGCTCTTCAGAGAGGTCACCCCTCAGCACAATGTCCCCAGTACTTGGGTTGATGGTGAAAAGGTCCTGCTGGGGCTCTTCCAGGAAGGCAAAGGTGAGCTCGGCATTGGCCCCATCATCTGCATCTCGAGCTTTGATCTGGGCCACCAGGGAGTCGCGGGAGGTCTTGCTGGACACGCTGATTTCCACCGTCCCGTTGGTGAGCACTGGGTGAATGATGACAGGAGGGTTGTCGTTCTGGTCCACCATCCTCACTTTGACAAGGGTGCTGCTGGAAAGCTGCGGGGAGCCTCCATCAGTGGCCTGGATCCTCAGGTCCAACTGCTTGAGGATCTCATAGTTGAACGTCCTGAGGGCATAGATGGCCCCGGTGGCGGGGTCCACGGAGACATAGGTGGAGATGGGGGCCCCCATGACCTGTGTCTCCAGGAGACGGTAGGTGACCTTACCATTGTGGCCCAGATCAGGGTCGCGGGCCACCACAGTGGTGATATAGGCACCTGGGGGGTTGTTCTCTGGCACAGCCACCTCATAGAGGGGCTTGGCGAAGAGTGGCGCATTGTCATTCTCATCGCTCACCCGCACTGTGTACTGGCGGACAGTCTTGAAGGGCGGCGAGCCCAGGTCCTCGGCCACCACGGTGAGGTTGTACTCGGGGATGCGCTCGCGGTCCAGTGCCGCTGTGGTGACGATCATGTAGCTGTCCTCATAGGCGCGCTGCAGGGCAAAGTGGTCATGGCCGCGGAGGCTGCAGCGCACCTGCCCATTGGCACCCGAGTCACGGTCTGAGGCACTGACGAGGGCCACAAAGCTCTCGCTGGCTGCCGCTTCGCTGACATAGGCCACACCAGCGGCGCTGGCGGCACCGCGGAGAGCACTGATGCTGATGCGCGGTGCGTTGTCGTTGACATCGGCGAGGCGCACGATGACGGTGCAGGTGGCGGCACGGGGACTGGCGCCACGGTCCTGGGCACGCACATCCAGCTCATAGGTGCGGGTGCGCTCGTAGTCCACGGCGGCCTCCAGCGTGAGGCGGCCCGAACGTGGGTCGAGGCGGAAGAGCCGCCGCGCCTCGGGGGGCACTTGGCTGCCGAAGGCGTAGACCACCTCGCCGTTGGGGCCCTCGTCGGGGTCGGCGGCATCCAGGTCGAGCAGCAGGGAGCCGGGTGGCGCGTCCTCGGGCAGCTCCACCGTGACCGAGCCCTGGGCAAAGGAAGGGCTGTTGTCGTTGGCATCGAGGACACGGACGTGCACGGTGGCTGTGCCCGAGCGTGCTGGGCTGCCACCATCCTTGGCCACCAGCTCCAGCGTGTAGGAGGGCTGGCGCTCACGGTCCAGCTCCTGGAGCAGCACCAGGTCGGCGCAGCGTGCCCCATCCGCCCGCGTCTGTGCCTCCACGCCAAAGTGGCTGTTGAGGGAGACCTGGAAGCTCTGGATGGAGTTGGAGCCCACATCCTCATCCACAGCCACCTCCAGCGGCAGGCGGGTGCCTGGTGCGGCACTCTCTGACACCTCCAGTGCCATCTGGGCACGGGGGAAGCGTGGCGCGTTGTCGTTGATGTCGCGCACCTCCAGCTCCACGTGCACCAGGCGGTAGCGCTCCCGCCAGCAGCTCACCACATCGAAGGCCAGGACGCACTGGGGGGCCTGCCCGCACAGCCGCTCCCGGTCCAGCCCCGCTTCACCGATGCTCAGCTGCCCGTCCTCCTCCCGCACCCGCACCAGCGAGCTGTTGCTGAACTGCCGCATCAGGCGGAAGCTCATCTCCCCCGGCGCCTTCACCGGCATCTCGTCGGCCAGCGTACCGATCACCGTGCCCGGCGCGCCCTCCTCGTCGGTGCGGTACCTCACCGTCTTGCAGCGGGACAGGGCCAGCAGGCAGGCGACGGCCAGCAGCCGCAGGGGGCTCATGGCACTTGCGCGGGGCTCAGCCCGACGGCGCGGTCCGGGCTGTCGGGGGGCGAGGACGATGCGCGGCACCCGGGGTGCGATGCGCGGTTCCCGCGGTGCGGCTCCGCGCACCCGCCAGCGCCGTCTGCGTCCTCCGCGCCTCCGCACCGCCTTTATAGACGGCGGTATGCAAATGAGCGGGCGGCGGAGCCAATGGGAGGCGGCGGGGCGCGGGCGGCCCCCCGGCGGTCCCCGGGGCGGGGCGGCTCCGGCAGCCGGCGGGAGCGGGCGCGGGCGCGGGCGCGGGGCGCTGGCCTTTGTGTCCCGCACCTCGCCGGGGTTTGGGGTTTTTCCCTTTTTCTCCGGCGTTGTTCCTTCCCCCCCTTCGCCTTCTGTCTTTTTTCCCCTCTTTCTTTCTTTCTTTCCTCCCCCTCCCGTGTTTTCTCTCTCTCCGGAGGCGCGGCAGCGGAGCTGGCGCGGGGAGCGCGGAGCGTAAAACGCGCGGCGGGGTTTGTTATTGTGCCGCAGGTCGGACGGGTGCCGTGTCGTGGCACGCCGTGTCGTGGCACGCCGTGTCGTGTCGCGGCATGTCGTGCCGCGGCATGTCGTGCCGTGTCGCGGCGTGCCGCGTGGGCGCGGGTGGGGGCGCGGGCGCGGGGCGGCGGCGGGCGCGGATTAAGCGGGGTGCGGGGGGGCTGGCGGCATTCAGCTGCGCGGCCGGAGCGGTGTGTTCCTCGCGTGAGAGCCTGTGATCAGCGCCGTAAGTCGCCTTTCAGGAGGTGTCCCCGCATGCTTTAGTATGCATGTCACCGCCCGGGTTTCTTAAGCCTGGGGCACTAGCAGGCGAGGAAAAAAAAAAAAAAAAAGAAAGAAAGAAAAAAGTTCCAAATAGGATTTAGCATAAGCTCGAGGAGATTTGGAAAGGTTTCAAAGATCAGGCTGTATCAAAGGCTTATGAAGCCCTCGTTAGCTGTAGAAATATAATAGCGTGGCAGGCTATCCCATTCGAGGAACCAATGTCTGTATTATTTCACTATGACAGGCTAAGGGGAGAGAAAGTTGAACAGTTTCCACAGAGGAGTTGGACTAAGTTGAATATAATGAGCAAACGCCACATGTATCCATTATGTCCCTCTATTCATTCCCAATCACTGCCATAACTCTTTGACTAAACGATGATGAGCGCTGAATTACACACAATGCCCTGCTCATATTAAAATACATTTAAGACCTATCCCTCCTGGTGCCCTGTTACGCCTATTCACAGGATTTTCTTTTTGTCCTAATAGGGTCTCTCTGGGAAGCAACACCAGTCTCGTTCCAGAAGAACAAAATAACAGCATGAGGCTGAAACCTGGCACGAACCGGGGGGAACGAAACCATCTGCCCCGCAAGGCACCAAGGCCCCGCGCGGAGCCCGGCGCAGCCTCCGGCCCCACGGTGCCTGGGCGGCCACGGGGAGGGCGGCTGCCGGGGAGGGAAGCTGGGGGTCCCGACGGGCGGGCGGCTCTCTGGGAAGCTGCATGCCCTTCCTTCCCTCCTTCCCTCTTCCTTCCTTCTTTTCCTTCCTCCTTTCCCTTCTTCCCTCTTCCCTCTCCTTCTTTCCTCCCTCCCTCCCTCCCTTCCTTCCTTCCTTTCTTCCTTCCTTCTTTTCCTTCCTCCTTTCCCTTCTTCCCTCTTCCCTCTCCTTCTTTCCTCCCTCCCTCCCTCCCTTCCTTCCTTCCTTCCTTCCTTCCTTCCTTCCTTCCTTCCTTCCTTCCTTCCTTCTTTCCTTCTTTCCTCCCTTCCTCCCTGCCTTCCTTCATCTCTTCCTTCCTTCCTTCCTTCCTTCCTTCCTTCCTTCCTTCCTTCCTTCCTTCCTTCCTTCCTTCCTTTCTTCCTTCCTTCCTTCCTTCCTTCCTTCCTTCCTTCCTTCCTTCCTTCCTTCCTTCCTTCCTTCTTTCCTTTCTTCCTTCCTTCCTCCCTCCCTTCCTTCCTTCTTTTCTTCCTTCTTCCTCCCTCCCTCCCTCCCTCCCTCCCTCTCTTCCTCCCTTCCTTCCTTCCTCCCTTCCTCCCTTCTTCTCTTTCGTCTTTCCTTTCCTCCTTCCTCTCCCTCTTTCCTTTTGTCTTTCCTTTCTCTCTTTCCTCTCCCTCTTTCTTTTCCTCCTCCTTCATTTCCCTCTTTCCTTTCCTCCTTCCTTTCCCTCTTTCCTTGCCTCCTTTCCCTCTTCCTTCCTTCCTTCCTTCCTTCCTTCCTTCCTTCCTTCCTTCCTTCCTTCCTTCCTTCCTTCCTTCCTTCCTTCCTTCCTTCCCTCCTTCCCTTTCCTCCTTCCCTCTTTCCACGTGTCAGGGAACCTAAGAGATGCCTTTTAAAGGAAGAGGGGGGACAAACTGAATGCCCCCCCGCCCCGGTTTCCTTTGGAAACCTCGGACAGAAGCGCTCCGCTCCGCTCCGCTCTGCGCACGAAGCGATGTCGCATCCCGGGGGGCTCCGTCCCCGGCTCCGTGCGGGGCCGCCCCTCTCAGCAGCGGCACCCCGGAGCTGCGCGGGGCGCTGCGCGGGGCGTTGCGCGGGGCGTTGCGCGGGGCTTTGCGCGGGGCGGCACGCGAGCGGGGGCCGGCGGGCTGCCCGCAGCGCCGGCTTATGGAAATGGGATTTAAATCGCGCCTCAGCGCTGACTGCGGGGACGCGGGGAGGGGGGCACGCCGGGCCGCCAACAAAAGCTCCCCAAACGCCTGGGTTTCACACCAAAAGCCGCCGCGCAGCTCTTCTCTCCCGCCCGCGGCAGCTCCGCAGCCGGCTGTCTGCCGGGGCGGGGAGCGGCCGGGCCGGGCCGGGCCGGGGTTCGGGGTCCGGGGTGCGGGGGCGGCGGGCTGCGCGCCTGGGAACGGGGCTGCCGGCCGGGAGCGGGCAGCGGGCAGCGGGGCGGCCCCTCGTGTGTAACAGGATTATCTTTGCCATTTCAAGTTCCATACAGCATGTAATTTATTTTTAATTAGGATTAGATCGGGCAGGGAAGGAGACCAGACCTTCCCCCCTCCACCTCCCCCTCCCCGCAAAGGCATGGCTATTCCACGAGGAGCTCTTATTCTTTATAAGAAAATCAATCAATCGATAAACCAGGACCTGCGTTCACCTCCCACGCACTTTGCGGGAGAAAAGCGTGCAAAGGGCTGTATTTTCAATGTGTGCTCAAGTATCTGCATCAGAAGGGGCTTGGAAATCCTTCCCCCTTCCCATTCACCCGGTCCCCATCTCACGCACTTTCGATCCAAACCCGTTCTTAAGAGGGTCCCAGTGGGGTCTTGCTCCTCTTGCCTTTTTTTTAGAGGGCAAATGGACTTTCTGCCTGTCTGGGTTATTCTTTTTCCACAGTCGTGACTTTGATTTAAAAAAAAAATACATAGCAGTCACTCCGCTGGAGCAAAGCCTTCTCCCCAATAGTTTGGATAGAGTCCATTACAGAAATGTTCTGAAAGGCTAGTGAAGAATCCCGTTTTACAGCTCAAAAATAAACATACGGATCAGCTGCATTAAAAGCACTTCTTTGAAATATTGTGGTTAAACAGCCCAGATTGGTTGATTGCTCCATGCGGGGACATATGTTCTTGCAAACTGTGCGTATTGTTACTAATGGGGATTCTCACACCACAGCCCTTCCTTTGAATCTGAGGCACTGGTGGTTTCTCCGGAGCAGTTGCAAGGTTGTTTTAATAATTTACCAGCTCTCTTGCACTTAGTGTTGTTGCGGAGACTCAGAGCCTGCTAAGGAGGAGGCGTTTCGCAGTGTCCGGAGGTCTGATCTCTGCTGCCAAGCTCCTTCCCGTTCCTCTTAGACACAGAAATCAAAGCTGCTCTGAGAGGTGGGTGTCAGGCAAAGGAAAGAGCAAGACTCCCCCACCCATCCCTGTGAACCCGAATCCCTGGGCAATGTGTTGCTTCCAAGGAGTGAAAGCACTCCTAGACCACCAGCCTGATGCCAACAGCAACCAAGTTGGTGATGGCCAGCAAATCAGGTACCTTTTTTTTAGCTTTAAATTTACTTTTTCCCCTGGTTCTGATCCAGCTCTTCGCAATACAGTTTGTGGGTGCTCTTCCCCTCTCCCAGGATAGTTATTGGCTTACTGAGGGTGACAAAAAACCAGGATCTCCTCCTCCTCTTCTCTTCACTCCTCCAGCTGAGCACAGGCATTTACGGCTCTGGCCCTTTTCACCATCACCTACAGCACAATGAGTTTGCATATGTCCCAAGGTGTCGGTGTCCCCGGTGCAACAGGGTAAGACTTTCCTCCTCTCAGCAGGTGCCTGGGATTCTCTCCAGGGATCTCTGTCGATGGAGGTAATGTGACACGTAGGAGGTGTCACATTTTGGGCTGCGAGAGAAGGTAAGACTCCCATAGAGATCCAGCCCAGTACCTCAGGACCGCATAGACCTTGAGGGAGGATGTGCAGCTTAACACACGCACGGGGCAGTGGAAGCAAGCCAGGCTTTAAGAAGAGGTGGCTGTGTTATATGTGCTTCCCCTTTCCCAGGAGATCTTAGGGGCACCAAGCCCTGGCTGTTGAACGTCCCCCTCTCCCCTTGGTCCCGGTTCATCTCAACATATGCTGCATGGTGACTGCATGGCCTCAGGGTGGTGGGGTGGGATCCCCTTGCAGCACAAGCCCTAGGGTGGTACGACTTTGCCGGGGCTTTGCTGAGCCTGGCAGGGAGAAGCCAGGCTATCTGGGCATGGTCTCCAGCTGGTCCTGCTCACCCACATACCCAGAGGGTGCAGCCGAGTTCTCTCCACCCGTGAAGCTGGGATGCAACATGTCCTCCCACCCCTCGCCTCTGAGCCTGCAGAGGGGTGGCACGACCTCCCTCCCTGGAAACCCGTCTCTACGCTCAGCCCCTGCCTCTTTCTTCTTGGGCATCCTGGCGGGCTCGGCTGCCTTGGAGTGATCTACAAAAACAAAGGAATTCCTTCTGCTTCAAGGCCTAAACAATTCCCCCTGTTTAATCATTTCTGCCGCAACCAAGGAAGTGTGGGTTAACCTGTCAAGCTCCACAAGCCTGGGCTGACCAAAAACCCTGGAAAACAAAAGAGTGGAACGAAGCGGCAAAGGGTTTTGTTGTTCTATGACTGTTTGTGTTGGAGGGTAGCACGCGGCATTGTGCTTCTGTCTCCGGCCATGCAGGCTATAGAAGAGAGAGGCTGTGATCCTTCCCGTGAGCTGCGGGTTGGTACCAGGGTTATAAATCATGCCGATAATTTGTTTGTTATATTTGCTCCAAATGCTTCCCTGCCTGTATCTCCCCTCTGTGAAATGTGAGTTAGAAGAAAGAGTTTGTTTTGCAGAAGAAAGAAATCGCATGCCCATACCCCCCACCCGGCAAGCAGTTTTGATTCCACAGGGAATTTATTTTTTAATTGGATTAATTTCTAGCCTCTCCTGCAGTAGCAGCTGGGGTCTTTGATTCAAGAGGTTAAAACAAAGGGGCGTGAAACAAAAGACCAGTTCTTCGCATTCCCCACACAGCGTGGGCCTTGTGCGCGCTGCCTGGAGGTATCCCTGGAGCAGCACATTCCTAAAGGTCCCCCCATGTGGCCCTCAGCCAGGGTCTACTGCGGGCTTTTTGGGGTGCTCCCTAGTGTGGCTTGACTGCAAGGTGGCTAGATGTGAGTTTTTCCCTCCTATCCCACAACCCAGCTTGTGGTTCCACATAACCTTACCCCTTGGTGTCCCTCCCCTCTTCTGCCCCCCCTTTTCCAGCTCTCTTTACCCTCTACCTTTTCTGCCCCAGAAGAGATAGATGAGGCTTTTCAGCTGTTAAACCACTAGGCAGGTGCCCAGGTTCGGTTCTCGTCTCTGTCATCTGGAGCAAGCTAATGAGGCTCAGCCCCACCAAGGTCTGGGGTGTTTAGGTGCTCAACTGCCATTGAATGCGATGGGAATTGGACATATTTTAGCTGGGATGAGAGCTTGGGGCTCTCTCAGACTCAGCCCCTCATGTCCACAGAGCACTTCTGTACCTCACAGCGGTGTTGTGAAGACAAATGCCCTGCAGACTGCAGGTGTGTTGGACAGATGACAGCCCAACTCCTTCTGTTTGCCCACCGTCGGGACCGTTAGGAGATCAGACATGCCCTTAGAAGGAACAACCTTTATTACGCAGGTCCTTTCTGGCTATTTTGCCTTGGTGCCTTTGGTTTTAGAGGGTGCAGGCAAGTGAGTAGTTATTCATGCCAGGCTCCAATGTAGACCTGAAGAAATGCCTACCCCCTCCACAGCTTGGGGTCTGGGCAGATCGCTGGGATGTTAAAGAGGGGAGCTGCATGGCTTCTCTGCCTGGCTGTTGTGAATTGGTGCTCCCCCTCCGTGGCTGCTGCCGTACACCTGGCTGGGATGTCTTTCATACCACTTTTGAAGGTGTCTGGGCTGGTATATTTGGCTTTCCTCCAGCAGCTCCTTGTTTCCTCCTGGGCCTCGTTCACACTCTCCTCCTTGAAGGACTGTTTGGGATTTCAGACTCTTACGAATGATGAATGGGCAGAAGAAATCCACCTTGCAGCTACCATGAAGATGTACATTCCTCTGCGAATACTTACGTGTGGCGGTTGTGATGGACTCCACTGATTTCTCTGAGAGGCAGCTCCCTCGCTATTTGGCATGCAAGGTCCCTTTCTGAATGTCCTTCTGCTGCCCCTGGCCACCCAGTGCCACCCACCCAGTGCCGCACTAAACAAGCACGGCCACGTCAAGCCTCCGGCTCTGCCTCCTACTGTTTCTGAAGTCCTTCCCTTCATGTCCTCATATAAGCACAAGGATAGTTCCATACATGCCAATATATTGTTACTATGCCAATAAAAATATCCTCCCCATTTCTCTGCTGTCTCTGTATTTTCAGTCTTACCCTGCACATGTGATTTCTTGCCCCCCCCCCCCCCCCCCCCCCCCCAATACATCCACGGGGCAGGAGGGGACACTGGGAAGTGATCCTCGTTGAGGTCCTGGAAAGAGAGAAGTTGCATTAGTGTGATGCCATGCTCAAGCTAATTAGCCCAGCGTCACCGTGGGGTTAATGAGCTTGGGCACAGCGCCACAGCCTCTGATTCCTGGGCTGGGGGGGCTTTGCAGGTTCGTGCCCCAAACTGCTCCCGGTTGTTTCCTGGAGGATTACGGTGAGGAGCGGCATGGAGGAAAGATGCGATGGAGAGGCAGGGACTCAGCCTTGTGCTGCGAGTCGGAGGAGAGTCCCTTCCTCCATCTCGCCTCTCCTTCTCCCCCCTCTTCCCCCCCTCGTCCTCCATCTTAATCGCGCCTCAGCTTGCAAAGTCAGAGCCCCCCAGCTGTGAAGGACTAAGTCTCTTCTTCTCCCAACCTCCTGAGCGGCAGCAGGCTGCGAGCAAGAGTGTGCCTGGTGTCACTTCTGTTGAAGAGGCTGTGAGAGCAGGGGAAGAGCCCAGACGCAGGCGGCTGCCGCGCTTGGCCGCCTGCCAGGGCAGGAACGCTATTCACTGCCGGGCAGCGGGCAAGCATCCTCCCTCAGCCCGCCGCCTCCAGGGGCCAGGAGTCTGCCCAGCCCGAGGTTTTATTTCGGCATGGCGACGAGCCCCCCGGGACTGAAGGCAGCGGGGGGGAGCGATGGTGAGTTCCATTAGGCCGCTCTTCTTCATCCCCAGTTTGGGATCATCTCCCTTTCCTATCTGCAGGTGGGGCTCAGAGTTAAACATCCCTCTCTGTCTCCAGCTTTAACCTGCTGGGTTTCTTATAAGGACCTATTTTAGCTTCGATAACTGCCAGCGTGTTGCTGCCTGACGTGCAGCCGGCTCCGGGCAGAGCAAGGCAGGGAAATGGCCCGCAACAGTAAAGAGGAGGATGGAGAGCAAACACGTCCCGTTACAAGAAATTTGGAAAGGCTTTAGATATTCGTACCGAGTCGATGAGAAGTAAACTTTTCAGAAGCTTAGGGACTAGTGGAAATTTTGTTCCTAAATCATTTAGGTACTCTTGAGTATTTCACCCAGGATTTTTGCTTTAAGGTTTTCTAGTACTGCATTTTGCCGCATTTCATGAGTTTGGGGAGTTGCTCAGAATTAGATCACACTGCTTTACGAGGCCACAGGAAGACTTCTCCCTCCTTTTTTTTTTGTCCGAACCTGCCATTCTTTGACCTCCGCAGGACTTTGACCTCCAGAGCTACAAAATGTTCCTGTACTTGCCGCCTGTCTTTCATGCATGGCGTTTGCTCATTCTCTGCATACGCTTGGCGGAAGGGGTCTAGCTGAGGAGGCACAATGCTGGCTCTGGGTGACGTGACCTGGGACTGGAGCTGGTGGCAGAGTGGAGAGGAGCAGAGCTGTTTGCCATGGCTGAGGGACACATCCCCACTGTAGTCCAGAGCATCGTCTTTGCCCGTGTTTAGGAGATAGCCAGCCAGTCCCCAAATGTCACCCGTTCCCTCCGGCACCTGTAAATGTGCACCACAGCAGGATGAGGAGGTGATTTGGAAACCACTGCAGTCTCTACGGCTACATCTATAACACTGAATAAAACGCTCCATACACTGGCTCTGCTTAGTTTACTTCTGCAGACATAGCCTATGATGATATGGCCCCTTTCCAATTTGGGGGGAATTGGAACCTGTTTGCCTTTTCAAGTTTAACCGTCAGGTGCACACACTTACTTAATTCACTTTAAAAAGAGGTGCACAATTTTACATGCCACCCAGTATCTGTGGTTTTTGCATCTGGAAGTACAGACACCAGCACATATTTCACACGTGATCCCCAGGAAAAAAAATTCATCTGGCCCCAGAATACTGTTCTGAAAAGTTAAATAAATTGTCGCTTTTTAAGTGCTGTAATAAATGTGTGGAATGATCTCACGAAAAAGCTTAAGGCTTAGAGAATAGGTGCTAAAGAAATGCATCAAATTAGACCAAAAAAGAAGCATAAAATCTATGTTATCCCAAAAAATAAGGGCTGACGCCTCAAGTGACTTTTCTGTTTGCTGCCGTACTAAACACCAAAGTCATGTTTCTGCCTAAAAGAATTTGCATCTCTGCAGCGAGCAGATCGGAAAGCTTTGTTGTGCGGGAGAGGTATGGGGTGGTGGGTGAGAGGTAGAAAATGGTGCAGTCAGGCACAGTTCGTAAGCGAAGGGTCACAGATGGGTGAAGCCTCGCAGAAGTTAAAACTGACAAACAAGCATTTGGAGATGCTCCTGGAGCATCCTGAACACTTGGAACTGGAAAGGTTTGAGTTTGCCTCAGCAGCATTATGTATGTGTATGTATGTGTTATATATTATAATGAATATGATAATTATAGGAGATAATTTATAATATATGTGTATTATATATGAATGCCTCCTCAGTAGGCTAAAACAATGCCATGAGAGTCTAAAGAAATGTGAAATCTAATTACTGTAGCTGTGTAAGTGAAGTAATGAGGAGCTTGAGAGTGTGACTGATAAGCAATTAGATACTAGACTAATGAGCAAGCTGTCTACAGTCCATCAAAAGAGTAAGGGAGGCTTGTGCAAGACACCCCTGGCATTGCAAAGAGGAAGAGATACCGTATCCAAATGCAGCTTTCCCAGATACATAACACAACATGAACACATGATGCTCTCTAATGACTGGAGACTGTGTGCTCAGCTCAGGCATAAAGTCATTAACCAGTTAAAAAACATGTGGCAGATCCACAGGAGATAAGGGCAGCAAAAATTACAAAATATAAGGAACTGCAAGTATGTATAGGAGAGCTGCAGCTTGGATTGAAGGCGCTGGATTAGTGACTCCCCAGTACTGGGTTTGCTGTGCTATCTTACCCTGGGGAAAGCAGCCAGGGTGAGAAATCGGTGTTGGGCTGGCTTGTATGGGTGGCGATGTGAGTCTGGTCCTGGCAGAGCTGGGCTGGGAAGGGGCAGCGGAGATCTGGGCAAGGGGAGCAGGGGCAGAGGGAGCGGATGCGCGGGGGAAAGGCACCCAGGGCTCTCTGTGTCCTATGGGGAGGCCTGTAATAATAATACTTACATTGTATAGAAGACTGTCTCCAGGAGCTTATTCTTCAGCAAGCATTAACTGTTTAAGCTGAAATTTTCCATGCTGGGTGTCCGCTTCAGGCTGTTGGTTCTTTCGAAGAGAAAGTTTCAGCTGAAGCAGTTCGGCTATCTCCAGAAAGGAGGCTAGGATAAATTTATCCTCGGCTTTTTTTATGGTTGTTTTGCCTGTGGGATAAATATCCAGGCTCTCTTCTTTTTCTTTTCTGGTTTGTTTGCTTTTTTTTAAAAAAACCATGGAGTTTTCATGGTTTCATTTGAGGACTTGAAATTTTGCAAGAAGATGCCCTGCTAAAGCAGGCAAGTGAGTTGTGCCATTTTTATGAGCATTCAACCAAGCTGGGCCATACATTTGAAACAGTGCAGCCTGCAGGCGTTAAGTAGAGTAGAGATTAAGCAGGTAAATCCCCCCGAAGTTCTACCTGCAGTGAGTACACCATGACCTTAGCTGGGACTGTTTTTTGTTTTAAGTACAGAGCTGGGCAGATCCAGAGGCCTGAAAGCGGTCTGCATCTCTCTGTGGTCTCAGGCAGGTGGAGAAGGAAACTGCTGGGTTTGAATGAAGCCGAGATGAAGGTTTGGGGTGAGAAAAGTCAGAAGAGTCTGTTCCAATCATAGCACCTTTTTTCCTGGTCTGCCACAAACTTGGATTGCTATTCCGGGTATTTGCAAGACAGAGCCAACTATTCCTCTCCTATCAGGAAACAGTTGTCAGAACTCACTAGCAAAACATCCCTTACCCCCTTGATTTCAAGAAAGGTTGGCCATGGTAGCCCAACGCTGGTCTTGGCTCTGTGCTTCCTCAAACGGGGCACGGTCTGTGCGATGGACCTAAGGCTTGCAACTCTGGGGATGACTGCCGGAGAGCTGGCCGTGAAGTTATGCTTTTCCAGTATCTGTACCTTAAAGTCTAGGGAGATACACATAGACCATCACGGAGTTTGCAATGTCAGGCCCTCCAGAGTGAGGGGAAAGCAGGCCTTGAGTGTTTCAGCTTAGCTGTGCAAAATTAGCGGATATTAATCTACTAACCTGCATCCCTTTGTGTCTCAGCTCACCAGCTGTAACGCAGAGTTAATGATACACCCTCCTTCCACGGGTTCATTACGGAAATAAGATAATTAACATCTGTGAATCACTCTAATTTAAGAGTGGGGAAGGCCAAAGAAAAGTCTATGAGAAAATTATCGCTTCCATCCCGAGCAGGACGTGAGTGCTGTGAGGAAACTGCAGCGTGAAGCAAGGACCCAGAACATGCCACTGAAGGGAATGAGGGCTCTCCGGTCTATGGAGCAGAGCAGGAGGCCGGTGGAGAAATAACACTTCACTGTGCAAATAAGGATTGTATCACAGCGTGACTGGGGCTGCAAAGACCACCTTAGGCCCCATATTTTCTAGTTTAAGTGACTGACTTTGCAGTCTTACTAACGTACTTCCAATGCAGTTCTCTTGGGTGTCATAGCCATTGAAATATATAGGTCTGTGGAGGGAAAACCCTGTCCTGTATGCCCTGTAATCACGCAAGTTGCCTGTGGCGTGATGGGGGTTTAGATCAGTGATTGCTCATTAAGCAACAAACTTTGGTTGCCCAGGTGGTGACTTCTTTGTTCACTGTCCTCCAGGTACGCAGTGACCTTCTCGGCTTCCTTTTCCCTGCAGCCATAAACCTTCTCCGCTCTTCCCTCGGTGAGGAACGAACTGCTGCATGGGGCTCCCTGGTGTTGCTGCCTCAGGAATACGGTGTTTGAGAATAAATAGCACCAAAGCATTATAGGGGGCTGCAGCTTTCTGAGGAGGAAAACGGGCTTCTAAGGCAGTCAAAGGCTGAAGACCCAGGTGATCCTTGAGGCTGTGAGGAACTCATTTTGGGCAGCCTGTGAGGAACTCATTTTGGGCAGCCAAAAATGATGCTCAAGCATAGTTTGTTTAAGGTGTGCCTCGTGAGTTTGAAGATCTAGGTTATACTGCCATGCCATGGCCTCTCTGTGTGTTCTTGGGTGAAACAGTTCCTTGTCTTACAGTTGAAATAATACTCCATAGAGGGCAGTCTATGGTTAGGTCCCTTGGAAATGCTGCAGTGAAAAAAAATCGAAGCTACTGATTTTATTTTTCTAAAACCCTTCCGGATACCTAAAGTCTCACTACTGATGGGAATTTCATCCAGAATGACTCTTTTGGGGAGGATGGGGGTGGGCAAAGAGGGCTGTGGGGTTTTAACCTGTTGGGGAAGCTGAAGGTCTGTCCCCATGGGACATCAGGGCTGTCAGTGGTGTGGCAGATATGAGTGGCAGGGATGGAGGCCGGTAGGACTGTCTGTATAGGGAGAACATATTGGGGAAATGGTGGGGTGGGAAAACTTGGGGTGAGAGAGCAAAGGTGGGAGAGGGGGACAAGGTGGGGGGACTGGGTGGTGAAGGGAGTTGGTGGGAGGATTTGAAAGGGAAAGAATCAGGGAGAAATGTGGGTAGACCCTAGAGGGAGGAAAGGGGGTTGTGAGACGGAAAGTCTGGGGTGCAGGGTTGGGGAGTGTTAGGTTGGGGTTGAGGAAGCCAGGGGAGCTGAGGGCTTGGGGGGAAGGTGATGGGGGACACATGGTGGGAATCCTGGGGTTCCAGAGGCTTTGGGGCCAGCAGCTGGAGTGGGGGAGGCTGGGAGCTGTGGTCTGGGAGTAGCTGGGGAATTTGACCTCTGAGATGGTTTAAGAGGTCTGGGTCAGCAGAGGTTGGGTACGGGTACTCTGTGGGAAGCTGAGGGACATGGAGCGGGAAGGGCTGAGGGAAAGGGGCTTTGCTTTTAGAGGGTAGCAAGGGCATATGTAGAGCTGAGTTTCTGGAAGAGGAGGGATTTTGGGGTGGCCACCAATAAGCATCGTAGTGTCCTGGGGTGCAGGCAAGGTCATAAGCTGGGGACTGCTCCCAGAAGGCTATCACATGCCTTTTTGCTGTCAAAAATATGGTAATCCTAACCATGCTGGGAGCTTCATCCGTGCATGCATCATGCAGCTGGAGTCTCATGTTTGCTATATCACCTGCACAAATCAATTACCATTAAGTGGGGAACAGACCTGTCTGGATGTGTCCACGCCTCGAGCGAGTCACCTGGCGATCCTATTAATATAACAAATTCTCACCTTCTCTCTCTGCTCCCCCTTTTGTGGCTTATCCCACTTTCTTTTCACCTCTCAGACAGTGCACTCCTGTCTTTCCAGTCGCTCCACAGTGTGTCTAGCTTGCTCTCAGAGAGTAACCCTGCAAAAAGCAATAGATACCCTTACAAACGTGTACCACAGCACAAAGCATTTAACGGAGAGCTCTCTTACGCCGCACAATGTGTTGTTTAGGGGCATGGTGTCAGGACATGGGGAATGGTTGCAGGATGGCTCTCAAAAGCATTTAGAGCTGCACATAGGCAAGCTCAAACCGTGCATAGCACGTTGGCTGCCATCCTGTGTTGAAGCACAATGTCCGACCTAATGATGTTGGTAATGTAAGCTGTCCTCCTAGCCTGTCCATTTCAATTTACAATATTTCACCTGAAATCCCTCTTTAATCATAAGCAGATAGGAAATTACTTATTACAGAGTGCCATAGGTGTACATGGTGCTTTACGAACACATGAGGAGACAGATTGCTGCCCTGAAGTACTTACAATTGGATTTAGACAAATACAATAAGAAAGAAAAAAACTATCAGGGTTGAAACTTTGAGCAGACGAATAAATGCCTGTATACAATTGCATCAGTCACAGTACATGGAAATATTCTCTTTTTTTGATTCAAGTGTTCAGCTGTGTCACATCTACTGCGGAAGCTGACAGCCTGTTAGTTCCTTAGGTAGAAAATGCTTATATTTTAATACTTGTTATGTCATGAATTGTTAAACCAATTTAAATGTAAAAATCAGCTGAAAGGACAAACTTATGTTTAAGGATGACCTGCAGCATCTAAAATGGAGACAGTGACCAAACTAGTAGAAGCAAGGTCAGATTTTGTTTAGTTCAGAAAATTTATGCCCAAGTTGTAATGCTGATGTAATTTATGTTGCATTTAGTGCTTTGTTTCCTATGAAATTTGACTGTGCAAGAGTGTGATATGAGTAATATTTTAAGACAGGATTTTTATAGATGATGCTTGTAGCTAATATACACAGAGCTTTTACTGGTCTTTCTTGTGAAAGGAAGAAAAGGAGGAAGAAGGAAGGAAGGAAGAGAAAAGCACAAGGCAATAGCCATGTAGGATTGCATCCTTTATATCAGGGATAACATTTTGCTCGCTTTATCTTTTTTGGTGTGTTTTTCCTGAAAAAAATAAGCAAATATATTTTGGAAATTATAGACTGGCTAATGTAGCCTTAATACCCAGAGCAGTCCTGAGGTAGCCCTCCTGTCCTCTGCTCCATGCCTTTTTTTCAGGCTTTTTGTTTATCCATCAGCAAAGAAGTCCAGCCCTTGTGCTACAAATCAGCTGGAAAAGATCCTGCTCGTGTGCTGTGAAAAAGTGCTGCCGAAGTATGCCCTGCACGGCAAACGGAATGGTCCTTAAAGGCAGTACGTACATTTATAAAGTATGACAGCAGAAATAAGACACGTTGGCTATCTTTTACGGGCAGTCATTAAAAAAAGCCCTTATTTATCAAATCTGAGACAACGGTCATATAATGGGTTTCTCGGATTCAAGGTGAATCAAAGGAAAATTGTGTCCAGGAGGACAAAGATGCTCAGCCAGTACCACTACGGCGTGGCCACATGACATACCCAGCGGCAGGCACGGGGCTGTGAGTACAGCTGCCCACAGACTCTGCCAAGGAGCCAGATGATGCTGGAAGAATATCTTTCACAGCTCTGGATCTGGCTATTCTTGGCTTGTTCTCTGGCTGAGGGAGCTGGAGCTCATTGCTGGGCAGATAAACAGAGAGACTAATAAAGAAGATGAGGAGCTGTTGATCGTTTGAGCAAATCGGAGATGAGCTGTTAAGCAGAGGAGCATGGCGATCCCTATGAAAAATCACCTGGTGGTTGACACTTGATCCGGGATGAAAGTGCACGTATAACTCCTGGAATAAAACTCTCCTCTCCCCGCAAGCAGTCCCTCTCCCCAAATGATTAAGTCCTGTGCCTAATTACAAAAGTGTAAAAAACTCTACCTCTTTCAGACACTGATTTTTTTCTAATTCCTATAATTGGCAAGCGGGTGTACATGGGGGAAAAAAGGGGAGAAAGCTTTGATTTTTTTTTCCAGGCTGAAAACGTGCAAGCCCTGTGTGGGTTAGGTCCTTTAGATATTTAAAAAGATTGAAACAACTTCAAAGGAGACGTTCTGTTCTATCAGGTTCAGTATATTTTAATATTAGCGAGTCTTTTTTTTTTTAAGAAAAGAGATTCGTTCTCTTGAGGAAATAAAACATTCTGAAAGATTTTATCCAGAATGGTTTTTCATTGTTTTTAAAGAGACAACACAGTATTTCAAGCACGCTGAAGCTGGTAAATGTCCTAATTTCTGCTTATCAGTGTTGGCTGCTCTGTGTTATCAGTTTGATAGTTGCTGGTTATGTAAATCAAAATTTTCTATCAACAGAGTGCTGTTTTTTGGAAATGAGAAGGGAGAAGCATTTGGCAATAATGTTTTTATTTACCTGTTATAGATGCCAGCATGTTGTGGATGAACAGGGTGCGGAGTGCCAGCCGTTCAGTTCAGAGACATGAGGGAGTTCTCCTAAGAAGGATTTGCTGAATTCCCTGCATGTGGCCCAGAACATGATGGATTACCAGAAGACAGAGCTATTCTCTCTCCAGTGCAGGTGTCTGAGCTACTTCTCCTGCCCTGCCTGGTGGACCAAGTACATTTCTCATGAGAAGCGTACTTTAAATACAAATTAGAAATGTGTGCTGGGAAAAAGGGAAGGAGAACATTTAACAGAGGAGGATGAAAAATCTTTGGAGGAGGGTCACCGCGACAGCTCGATGCAGTGGCACGGGGAGTAAGAAGTTGTGAGATGTGAATAGGGATGGGGGCAGGCAAGGCGCTGCAGCCGTTCAAGGCAAAGGCAATGCAAGGTATGGGCACTGTGGCCCCACAGCTTGTGGTCCTCATGGGACTGTGCCTCCAGGTCCACTGGCAAGAGCTGGTGAAGGTGGTCCTTGTAAGGTGACCCTTAAATCAGTGGCGAAGGTCTTCTCCAAACCCTGAGGGACATGGTACCAACGGGGATGTGGGACTCTGCAGAGCGGTATCCCGGGCGGCGTATGCTGTGGGGAACTGGGATGTGTGCTACACATCATTCAGTCTGTTTGGCAGGAAGGGGAAAGGTAGAGGCCATGTCTCCACCTCCTGTCGTCAGCCCTGGCTTTGGCATGAAAGCCTCTGTGTGGGGTTCGTAGCCAGCTGGTCTAACATCTGGGCAAGCAGTCTTCAGGGAAGCGTCTGCCTCTGCCCTCTTTCCTCTCTTTTCATTGTAATCCAGATAATGAAAGCAATGAGAGGCTGACCTGCCCCTTGTGAGCCCTGAGGAGATCCAGCCACCAGCTTCTGAATATTCTAGTTATTTTAGATTAACCTCCTGGCCTATGTGCCTTTTGGGGTCTCCAGACCAGAAAAGAGGCAGCAAGACTGTGTGATGCTTGAGCACAGTTCTTTTTTCCCTTGCAGTACATTCACCTACCCACCGTCTGCACCTGGTTCAGACTCCACATATTCTAGCAGGGATGCTTTAGGCTGGGAGAAAGCCTGGAGAAAGGCTCCTTGCTGGATCCTCCCAGCATGGGGAGCCGGGGACCAGGAGCAGGGGGAAGAGGGCTGCTCCACTGGGTTTCCTCTGTCCCATCCATCACAGCTGGAAGGATGGGGAGGAGGCTCCGTGTTTGGTGAAGGTGTTCCCGAGTACAGCTGTCCAGGGAACGTGGGATGGTGGAAGGGGTGACTGCTCTCCCACTGAGTGTCCTCCCTCGGACCGCGGGAAGGCAAGCTGGCTCAGGGTGTTCGCCTGCCAGGATCAACACAGCCAGAGGACAGAGCATCCTGTCTTGTTAGATCCTGTCATTACTAACAGTGGTTAAACATGTGTTTTCATGTATAATGTAGTATATCTGTCCTCAGTTATCCAGACTCCTGTAGCTGAAATAAGGTCATGTCCCTAATGTCTCTTAATCACTCTGAAAATTCCCTCTGTATTTGATGCCCCCTTGTCCTTCAGCTCATTGGCAGGGGGATTTTATTTTTTACCACTTGGGTAATTTTAGGCTAGAGTGGTCCTGAATGAAGTCTTCATGAGGCAAAGTAAAGAAGGAAAAAAATAGCAGTCTCCTAGCTTCTGCAATGCTCGTGTCCATCTTACGAACTCTGCATGAAAAGTGTTAATGGTGCACAGCAATGAGCAGAGTACATACGCTCGATGAAACAGATGCTAGACATGCTTCCTTAAATAGATCTTTTGTTAATTCAGCTCAGCGTTCTCTCTGCTTGCTCTGGGTGTCCAGTCTGTAATTCCCCTGCTAAGGAACTTGCTGGGGATGCTACAACTGGGCCCAGAACTGTGACCAGGAACTTTAGCTTCCCTCACAAACAGCCAAAAAGGAAGGGCCCCAAAAAGCAGACTATCTCTAAGTGACTGCAGATAGCCTCAAGCCATAGGTTTCATTTAAAGGGATTTGAACGGCTTCATTCACACACTGGATCAATGCAGCAACTGAAAGTTAACATTTCACATGGCAAAACTGTCTCTTTTTTGATGCTTACTTCTTAGCAGAGACATCCAGGTAGTACCAAATTTACCCTGTTCTTTCCTGGATACCAGGTTATCCCAAGGAAGGTGCATTGGCAATTCTGGTGATGCAGACACTGAGTTGGCTGCACAAAAATTTATGGCTCATTCTGTTCTGGAAGTGGTCTGATATATAAAATATGTAAAATGATTTAAAAAGTCAGATAAATAACAATGTGTGCTCTCATTATTCATCCTCATGTTTAATTTAACAACATCCTTCATTTTTGTAATGAATGTGATGCTGCTACAGAATTTCCAGCCTGGGGCACTGCAGTGCACCAAAACCAGAGGCAAGATCTGGAAGAAGTTCTCAAATCCACGTGCTTTGCTGCCCATCTTTCACTTGCTCAGCCAGAGCTCTCAAACACGACCATGGGCTTGGCTTCTCAGAGGGATGTCCATGGTGTGGAGGGCTGACCAGACCTGTGAGCTAGGAATGGGTGGCAGAGGACCGCGCAGTGTCCGAAATCCTCCCAACCTGCAGCCCCAAGGTGTCCACCTCCTGGCTGTAGTGAGGAGCATCTCTCACCTCACAGTAGGGCCTTTCCAAACATTAATTTAAATTTTTCTTAAAGGATGGAACAAGGCTCATTCTTTTGCTGCAAGAGACATGCGGACTGTGATGGAGTCTGTCTCTTGCATGGTGGTGTCCTGGTTAGGGTGGTTATCCAAGCAGTTAAAGACCCAGGTTTGTTCTCTGCTCTGTTGGAGAGGGTTTGAATCCACAGGTCACAAAAAACACAACTACCAGTGAAAGGAAAACTGCCATTGTGCAGGAAAAAAAAGCCTTATACGTGGCTCCAGGGAGAAGGGATGGAAGAGGGAACAGGAATGTAAGAGGCAAGATAATTGTGTGAACCTCTTATAAAAGCCTCTTCAGGCTGTTATATAGAAGAAGGTACCCTCAGCATCTTGTTTTCCAGATCCTTTTTAAAAGTAAGAGGCCTCAGGGTTCTTTTTGTGAGGACTTGAACCTCATCAGTGTTAGGTGTGCTCTGAGAATATGTCTTGGAGAGGGCTGCGCAGGCAACCTAGTTTTTTGTATATTTTGTTTCTGCATCCTGACAGTCTATAAGGCTGAGCTCCCTACCTGGAGCAGATCTAGGCTTGCCAGGAAGCAGAACTCTAATTTTTGGAATGTTTTCTAATGTTTTCAGCTGGAAAGAGAATGCCTACTGAATTTAGGTATTTCCAGGGCTAAATAGCTTTTGAATGGGGTGATTTGGATTTAAGCGCCTCAGTTTCACTGAAGTCCCATTTTAGATACCCAAAGCCATAAGAAAATGACCACTGCATTGATGGACTTCTCTGGTCCTTGTGTAAATGCTGCCAATAAAAGCAGAGAGACTCATTAAACACAATTCTCTTGCAATGTAACGTGCGCTATAACACTGAGCTTGAAAAGGTTTAAGCTATTTACAGCAGATTCTGTCAAACCCCGTTCCTGGTATCTCTCTTTAAAAGGTGCAGCTGAAGGTAAGCAAGCTTGTTGCGTAAATAGAAACAACCCAAGAGAATAAAATTATGGACAGTTGAGGCCAGTACCTTGAAATCCTCCATTGTCTTATGAAGCTGGTACATGCCAAAGCATAAATGGATGAGGACACCGGAAGACTAAAGCAGCAAAGTGCTCGTAGTGGGAAGTGAGCTGCCCCAGCAACCAAATAGCAGCGTGGTGACCAGTCCAGCTATACCAGCTTCTTACCAACATGTAACTATTTTTGTCAGCTTGAGTAGCAGGGCTGGAAATAGTTGTTTTCTGATGTGGCTGTATTCAGTTAAGGTTTTCTGTTAACACAGCTATGGACCATATGCCTCTGTCAGCACCACTGTGAGCATCCCCTGCATTACTGGGCAGCCTTTGTAGCACCACGTGAGAGACAGTTGCCGCAGAGTAGCCCTGGAGCATTAATTGGTTTGTGATGATTTTGTCTTGCTAAGATGTAAGACTGGTAAGCAAGCAGTTAAGAAGATGCTGTATTGGAATATCATCCCCAATTCTGATCATGAGAATTTTAGGGGTGACCCAAATACCTCAAGGTTTTCTTTTTCAGTTAGAATGAAAGACAATGAAATGGAGAGTGGTGTTTTGGGGTTGGGTTTTTTTTTTATTTTTTTTGTCTCTTTTAGGCTATAAGAGGGTAATTTTGGGTCTGTTTAGAGAGAAGTGAACTCCTGCTTTCAAATGACCTGCTAAGAATTTAGTATGCCTGTTGGCCATTGCCAGTAAAATAGAAGGAAAAATTTGCAGAGGAAGAGAACAAGATCTTAATAGTGGGTAATGGAGCTGGAAGTCCTGATAGCAGGCTGTTGAGATGCATTAACCCCATTTATTATAGGGAGATTCATCAGGAGAGAAGCCTAAATGGGCAAACCTGGGAAAATGTATTAAAATAAATCATTGAAAAGATAACTTTTGACTTACTGTGTCCACAGACTTAGTGTTTCATGGAACAGAACAAAAAGAATGATTTTCCAAAAAGGTGTGCTCACAAGGCAGGGCTATGTGTGTATGTGTTATGATTCCAAATTTGTGTTGTGGGTTTTTTTTTTTTGAATTAATTAGCTACCATGTTGAATTCAAAGTGCAATAATTAAGCAAATTAATGCTGCAGTGAAGTTATTAATGAGGCAAAATATGCTAATATGCTTTTGATAAAGAACTCCCTTTTTCTCTCTTACCAAGAAACTGGAAAAGCTCTTTTATTTCAGGCCAGACACCTTATCTGGAGTTCTTAGAGAGAGGGTTCACAGTCGTATGCTGGTGAATGAATGTTTAAAGCAGGGGTTAATATCTGCATTTTAGACACATGCAAACCCTTGCAGAAATGTTGCGGTGACAATGAAGTTATTAGTCTGGTTTCTAGCAGCGTCAGTAACGAGGAAAGGAAGGTGTTCTGTGACCTGTGCTTCCATTACAGGAGAGGATAATACTTATTAAAGGATTGCAATTTTTATGATGATATTTTAAATACTCAATTCATATAAAGCAGTGAAGGCAATTATTACCATGACATAATAAAAAATACATTTCTCTATTCAGTGTGTCTGGTGCCATTATGTTTTCAGATTGTAAAAAAATATTCTGCACTGAAACATGATGGTAATTATTTAGTGGCTTGGAAATATGTGCATGTAACAACAATAATAACTAATAATGGGTTTCTGTAAACTTTGCTCAAGCATTTGGAGTTGGGCATGTAATCTGTAAAGCCATTTAAAACATGCTGGAAAAATGACAATAAAAGACTATTCCTTGAAATGCTAAGAGTATCCATCTATGAAGGAAATCAGCCATGTGATAACTTAGAGATCCCTTGTATGGCTCCTGCTCTCTCTAGCTCTGCCTAACAACCACTTCTTTTAATCCCTGACAATCCAATGGACATTGCACTTTCCCAAACGGTCTTCTTGTTTATAAGCAGCTTCTATGACTTTTAGGTATTGCTTCTCTGTGAAATCCTTTCAGCCTCTTCTCATTCACGCCTTACCTATCGCTTGCTGTATTTTATGCTTCTTGGTATTTGCATCAGTTTGGTCAGATTTCCAAATGCTGAAGGGTTTCTGACTGGTTCAAAGAGGCCCTTGAGCCAAGCCAGGCAGCTGTGTTCATTAGTTTCTTGCTTTTGTGTTTCATCCTTTTTTTATAATTTTATTTTTGTGTTCAGCAGTATACATGCCTCGGAGATTTTCTTACCAATTCCATGAATAGATGTATTCTTGCTACCACTCAGGATTTCATATCCTTCCTTTAAACCTTCAGGATATTTTCCTTCTCATTTGCTGACATGTCCTTAGTTTTTCAAATGTGGTGTTAGTAGGTCCCCTTTTGGTACCCAGTTAACCCCTTGGACATCTTTTAGTTATTTTACAGTCAGTAGGAGTTATTCAGGTAACATTATCAACTGTTTTTTAACCCTATGCCAAGAATAATCTGTCCTCTTTACATGCTTATTTCCTGGAAACGCTAATTCTAGAGCATTGAAGTGGTGAGAATCGTTTCTCTAGATCTTCTCCCTGCAGGTAGTTTGACCAGTTTACTGGACAGCAGTTGAGGTTCTCTGTTAAAAAAAAATTGTTAGGAATTTGTTGCTGCTTTGATCTGTAACTGCAGCATCTATTTCTTCCCTTTTTCTTGATCCAAGGCTGACAGTTCATCCATATATTTATGTCCTTACGGGCTGGGATCTGTATCAGATGGTCTCTGCTGTTTGGATCTCACCACTCAACATTTTTGCATCACTGGGGGTGCTGGATTCCTTTAATTACAGCACTGCTCACCCATGTCTTTAGTCTCACCTGCCTTTCTGGTGCATGCTGACTCAGGCATTATGGATCTCCACTCTCCCTTCGTGCCATTTCTGCAGTGCCCTCTTCTGCAGGTCCTCATCCAAGACAAAACGTCTTGCCTGGTTTTTGCTTTTGGATTGCTCTCATTCATGTTTTGGCATTTCCAGGGTTCATCCCTGACAAGGACCTAGCCCCAGTGAAGGATTTGTGTGTTTACATGTTAGGAGGCACATTGCTGTTTGGCTCCCAACAGTACAGCCAAGAGGTCCCCATGCTAACCGGACAGACTCCTTTTGCAGGCCAGAGTCTTGGACTGAATAGCCCCACGCATTGGGTCCTCAAGAACCAGACAGCCTTGAGGGCTGAAATCCAGTCTCAGTGAATTAAGATAGATAGAACTCCAGTTTATACAGCCCTATATTTGGGTATCTAAACATCATTTGTGGGTCTAAATGTCCCATTATATTCAAAGACACTTGGTCAGTACAGTCAAGGGAACGTGAACACTGCCCTACGGACTCATTTCAGCTGCTAGCGTGCCGTGTCCACCCTTATTGTGCTGCCGTAGGGCATCCCACCCAGCTGTTCTCAGAGGGTACAGGTCTCCAGTCCTGCCTGTGTCATGCCGAGCATCCATTTGTGGGTAATGTCTCAAACGTAGCTAGATGCCTATCTGTGGGCAACTGAATGAGTCCTGGTGTCTCTTTGTCTCAAGGCCACCCTGGAGCAGTGCTCCGTCAGGCTGTAGGATAGGTGTGGGCAGCACACTGAGTGTCTTAGCATCCTGCTAAGGTGGGCAGCAAAGAGTGTGTAATTCCTGGAGGAAGAAGGAGGATAAGGTGTGACTTAGAGATGTGCAGTGGGAAGCAGGGAGAGCTGGCTATGGACTTCCTGGAAAAAGGGTTTTACATTTGACGGCCATCTCATAAATACAGAAGTAGTCCTGGAAAGCAGAGTAGTTAGGAAGTTCTTTAGCAGTGGTGCCTGATACTGGCACTATACACACCACACACATGCAGAGCAGGGATGACAGATACATCTTCTGGACTGAAAAAGAGGACAGTATGGGTAATTTTAGTAAATTATCTTTCAGTGGGGTTTTTAGAGTATGATAAGGTGGTTGCTGGAACCTGAGCCAGAGGACATGGGAGGGTATAAAAAAGCAGGGGGAATCTCTGGTGACATCTGGCAGGTAAATTGAACAGGGCCAGGACACTTTTTCCTTATGGACTGAGTCTGAAAATTCTATTTGTGCTTTTGTCTGGCCTTGTGTATGTGGCTTGAGGGAGAAGACAGCCAGAATAGGGTCTGGTGGAGGTTACCAAAGCATACAGCTTCTGCAATTGCAGGGGATGATGTAATTCCTAAAACCACATAGAAAAGAGGTCACTTTCCAAAAAGATTCACTTCAAGAAGAGCACCCAGCTACAGCATTTAGTGTTAGGTTCAGTATGGTCATACCCCAGTTAAATTTGTACTGTTGCTGTTTGTGTCCCTGAGTGCCTAGGAGTCTTTGGCATGGATCTGGACCTTGCTGTGCTCACGCTGCACAATTGCAGAACGAAAAGGTCACCTCTGCATTAAAGAGTTCCTCCTGTACGGAACTGAAGTTTGCACATATCACTCCCTTCCCTCTGAAGACTGTCCTCTTGGTTAAATATGAGAGCTCTGATACCAAAGACTGAAGGTCTTTCAATTCAAAGGCCAGGAGGTTTTGCTATAAAGTAAATAGTGCCAGTGCCTATAGAAGGTCTAAATGACTTAGCAGGAAGTATGCCAAGAATGACTGTAGCCCTTTGTATATTAGTTTGCTTTTCTGTATGATTTCCTTTGATCCAAAATGTGTTGCTGCTTCATTTATTGTGGAGGTTCTCACATGATTTCCTTAGTCAACAGCAGAACTCCATCAGGAATTCATTACACAGTGTTTGTACAGATGTAAAGCTCTGCCTAAGTGATCCTATTATTATTTATATTGGGCCTGATCCTGCAAACCCTGAGTCACATAAATATTTCCCAAGATGGTATTCAACTAACGTGACAGAGAGGACTGCAGCCGTAAATTTAAATTTGCAGTGCCAAGGCAGCAGTCATAATTTTACATGTAAAAATTTTCCTTGGTACATGTGAGTTTTGTTATTCATCTTAAGTTTTGGTTTTCCCTATTTTTTATTTATTATAATGAACTACACATCTATACTATGCACTATGCACACTCCCTTAAAAATACTTTAAAATAAGTAAGGAACACCTTATTTTTGGTGTTCCAGGAACTGACTATTCTAAACCTACATCTCTACTTCATTTTATGTTGTCTGCAATAATCCCTTCTGTAGCCTCAAAAGATACAGTATCATGGCGAGTGATGGTCCAACACAGATGTCAACCTTATGTGATGCTGTTGAATTTTGGGTCATTACTGTAGAACATAGCATTTTTGAGGTCATGGTTCCCAACTGTTTGGCTGACAATGCAAAGTGAGCAAAGATATGTTCTACAAACAGGATAAGAAAAGAAGGGAAAAAAGCTTATTTTTTATCTTCAGAGAGCATAGCTGTAGACATTTGGAGGTGGTGGAGTCAGAACATACCCTCTCAGTTGAAATGGTTAGTGGCTCTTCATCTCAACGCCAGGTGACACAGGCTAGTTGCAGTGAAGGTTGAAGCTGGGGATCATTTTCAGTATTAAGCTGAGCCACGGGTTGGATGAGGTGACTCCAGAGATCCCTTCCAGCCTAAGCCTCTCTATGATTCTATGGGGATTTATTGATAAATCAAGGTTGGAAATTACATTAGATGTTTCTTTGGCTTAAAAAATTATTGCCACCGTGTGTGTGTGTGTGTAAAAATGTGAATTTTGTTCTTACTTCGACTAGTGAATGTTTTCGCACCATGTACATGAGGTACCATGACACTTGCAATGGATAAAACTTGCCCCAGGACATGTACCAAATCTTTGCTGGATGCAAAGGCTTTCCAGTGAGGAGGGTATGGTATGACCAGCGAAGACTATTTCTGTTCTTCAGAACACACAGTTCATCTTCTTACAATATTCAGTTTGAGGCAGGTGGCATGACAGATTTGCGATGCTACAGTCTCACTGCAGTGTTGAGCTGAAAGCTTTGTCAAGCACTGGAGAATTACCACTTTGGAGGAGGAAAGCTAATGTGCAAGTTATAGTAGAAGTCTGACTGGGGCTATAGAGGGACCTGGCTTCCATATGTCTTCATAAAACCACTTGAAGATGGTCCTCTCGATTCTGAGTTCCCATAAAACCATATTCCTCACATAAACATAATGAAAAAAAAAATAATCTGTCAGTCTGCAGACACTGAGTAGCACAGAGAAGAAGTGAAGCATTAGGTCTTAGAAATGTACATCTTGCTGAGGAGCCCCTGGGAAGCTTGGTCTGTATATCAATGCTGAGTGCAGTTGGCATATGAGCCCGTACCAGTGATTTCCCATCCCAAATACGACACATCTTTTGCCCATCTGGAGCACAGTATGGTTAAACTTATGGTGGCTGAAGGACCTGTGAATGAATCTAAGTACATGTACTGAAGGTTTCTCTTTAGACAGCTCTTTGTCTTCCCCTGTCAGGTTCCTTCATGCTAGTGATTGATGTCATGCTGGCAATGACAAACCGTTGCACTGATGAAGCTGCACAGCGTATGTGGACCGTGGCTGGCTGTGCCCTCTTTAATCTGATTATTTTATAGGGCATGTGTGCTTGCAGGCTGGTGCTTTTATTTCAGCACAGGCTGGTCTGCATTGGGCCTACTGCATTTGTCTTGTTGCCTCTCTCCACCACAGTTCAGGGCACCTTAGGAGGAATATATGTTTGTGTTCCAACTGGCTGAGACATAGACTTCAATTTTTTGTGCTCCTTTGCATCTAGACAATAAATCTTGTAATAGCTTAACTTTTTATATGAATGCTGCCTCAGGCAAGGACTGCGTGGCCTAGAAAGCAGGAGGTTTAATATTTTATAAAATTTCCAAATGCTGTTTTGCTGCTACCTGTCCTTGAGCGAATGGAAGCCACAGTGGTTTGATAGACCTCCAGACTCTGAGCTGCATCAAGGAACAGAAATAATTATGGACCATCTCAGTTAACTGGCATTACACAGAAGTCAAACACTGAGGAAAGATGGTTTGAGTGGAAGCATTTGAAGAAATCACAATCTACTTAGGGAATAAGCAAAATTAAAAAGAAAAAAAAAAAGACCATGCCCTGTGGGTAAGTAATTTGAGGGAAACTGGTCACTTGTCTCTAATAGTAGCAGGGCTGGAGTGTATTTTGAGCTGGGCAAACAGTTCATGTGAAGGTAAACATGAGACAAAACAGTGAAGTCAACAGCCTGGCTCTGTACTTCAGTGGTGTTAGAACTTTGTTTTTTTTCTCCATTTTCTGGGAAATGCCGGGGGGACATTCCTGCGGCCACTTTATTTAGGTCTATTAGGCACTACCTTGCAGCAAGCCAATGGGGGGCAGTTGGCTTTGTTATGCTGGAGTAGTACCTTGCATGCCCCAAACCAGGAATAATTCCTTTGTTGCGTGTGGGTTAGGACTGAGCTGTGTGATAGTGGCACTTGTGGGATTCATCAGGGAGATTCGTTGATGCTAACTTAGGACTGCTTTTGGACTTTGATGCAGTTGGAGCCCTTCTGTCTTTCTCCACTGACCCTCTGGTCTCAGGATAGAGCTTTGATTAAGCCAAATGAAAAACAAACCATGCAGAATGAAAAGAAGCCAAGAGGCTCCATGAAGAAGCTTGAGACCTTAGTAATTTGCATCTTTCCGGGCATAACACACAACTTTCTTGAGGTAAAAAGGGCTTGTGACTGCTGTTCTTGGTATCTTGCTCAGTCTATTCCCAGCAGTGTCCCATGTTCAATGACTGTATCTGGGCTATGGGCTAAAGTTCTTGTTGGTAGGACTTGGGTCAGCAGAGCACTTACGTGTGCTCACCCCATGGAAGTCCATAGGGTTGAGTGAAAGGGAGGGAAGAAGCAGGGGCTTGTGCCTTTCCCTTTGTCCCTTTTTGGTGTGGTGGGCTGTGACATGTCACATTATGTGGTTGTATCCTCCCCCCATGTTTCCCCCTCAAAATGACCCAATCCAGCCAGGAAAGGCTCACTTAATGGCTTAAAGGCTCACTCAGGGGTAGGCCTCACTTAAGTGCTTTAAATGAATCACAAGATTAAATGGTTAGTAGAACTGGGTTTGTACAGTCCCTCTGGAGACTGGAAAGAATTGGTTTGAGTCGGGAGCTCACACTGCCATTTGCAAGCCCTGCTTGGGATCTCTCATTTTAGGCATAAGCTGTGGTCAGGGAGGAATCCAGTGTTGCGGAATCTGCATGCATTTCATCCCTACAGGGTTTTTTTGGTTGAAACAATTGCTGTTCTCACCACATTTTCAACCAGAACCACGTGATGGTGGGCTAAAATGAACAGAATTGCTTCTTGGAATTTGGCATCTCTAGGTGGTATTACTTACCAGTTGAGAAAGATAGGAGATGTGACAATTTGTATGGATTTTTCACACAAATTTGCCAGCTGACAAAAAGATAAATGATAGCTCTTGAACATGCTTCACTTATTCATCCATAACAACTGAATGGGCTAAAACTTGGAAATGTGTTGGTGGGGGGGGAAATGGGACTAAGGTCTTTTACAAAGGTTGGGGCAGGGCACCTCTGTAAAGACACCTTGACCTTCGCCTGGGTGCCAGATGAGGAGTTACCACGAGGCTGAGCAGGCAATTCAAAGTGCTAGGGCTTCAAACCGCTTTTTTCCAATACTTCCTTCCAACCTGCTGTTCCTGTTTTGTATTTTCATGCTGGCGCAGCTGCTCAGCTTGGTTAGCGTTGCCTCTGCTTTCTGCGTGTCATTCCCGCCCTTCATTCCTGCACAGGTCCCTCACTCCTGGCTGTTTCACTTCCCTCCGACGTTCACCACTTGCAACAAAGACCTGGGGACACCAGTCCTACAGGACATCCTCCACAGAGTTTGCTGCCTGTGTGCAGATAGTAGTGGCAAGGGGTTGCAAACGGCACCGGACAGAAATCCCGGACTATTAACAATGCAAGAAATAGTCAACCTGGACTCTGTCTAGTCTCTCTCTCTTCCCTGCCCCCTCCTTCTCCCTCCCTGCTTCTTTCTTGGGGACTTTGTCTTCTTTCTGGAGCTGTGCTTGGCATGTTGATGCAGGTCCAGTGTGTTAAAAAACAGGCTGAGTCTGGGTCTGCATTTAAGGGGGATTTCTTTAGAGCCATCTGCCATCTCGAAAATTAAAGCAGGGAAAGGTCATTGGGATAAACCGATTTGCTAAACAAAATGGTTAACAACTCATGAATAAAACTTAAAAAAAAAAAAAAGAATATCCTGAGGGGAGGGGCAAACTTTATAACTAGAAAGAAACCCACCCTGTCAAACCCACAGCCTGCCCACACTGAGCTCCACCCACCCCTTTCCAGTTTATTTCCCCCCTTTAGGGGAACAGACTGCTCCCCCTCCTTCCTTCCTGAGCCCCCCTCCCTCCCCCTCCTGAGCCCCCCATGCCCTTGCATATGCCTTGGGAGAGGAGGACTTGCAATCTGTGCTGGGGATGTGGCCGTGAGCTTCCTAATGACTTTCCGGTGGTAATGTCCAGGCGGCTTTGTGCCTCCTCTTAGCAACTCCTGCAGCAGCAGCAGTAGCGACCAAGTCACTTTTGTCCCTTGCTTGCTTCAGTGATGCCTCTTCCTCCTCCTGCCTTTTGCTGGGTTTCTTGCAGGTCACACACAGGAGCAGTGAGCCTGCCCCTGTGCAGACGAGAGAAAACACAGCCCTACACAGGCACAAAAAGAAGCAAAATCCACCTCTGCCCCCTCCCCCATTTCAGCTCTAAAGAATAATCAGGATTATAGGGGAAGCTGGCTGTTGAAATATGGCACATTGGCCACGCTGGCCACAGCCACCACGCTGCTTATCTGGGCTAACCCCGACAAGTGAGCAAGACACCTGAGATGGAGAAGAGGAGGCGAGGGAAGCTCACCACCCACCCACTGCCTGCTTTTGTTGCTCTCCCCAAGAATAAGTTCTCTGTATTCCCTGACAAGACCTTAACGCAAAACCAAACAGCAGATGGTTTTGGTGTTTGCTTACCGCTCTACAGGGCCTGCCCTAAGCACCAGTTCTCAGGGGTCCCCTAATGGAAGAAATACTTAAGTCTGCAGTCTGCATGACCTACTGGAGGCTACGGGGCTCCTCTTGGAGATGGCTGAAGAGAGCCCCTAAAGACCTGAATAAAGCTCTTGCGGAGAGCACCATGAGACTGTTCAAGGGGAAGGGCCGCGGTCTTCGAGGGTGAGTGCCACATTGCCCATCTACCCGCATAGCCTTGCTCTGGCTCCTCATCCTCGTGCTGCCCTCTGAAGCGTCAGGGCTGTGATACAGCCCACACCATCTTCCCCTTAGGAGTGCAGGAATGATGGGAACTGCCCCTATCCTTAAGAAAAGGGGCTTAAAACATCCCACGCATCAGGGGTGCAAGCCTGCGTTTTTACAGTGAGGGTGTGAAGGGGTTGGGTTTGGTTTTCTTCCATTGTGTTGTTCTCACCCACAAGATTCTGATGTGGGAAAATCTCCCATGTGCTCTGGCGCTTGACAGGGAAACTGACACCATTTTGTGTGGTCAGTGGCGTTTAGTCCATGTGTGGAGGAAAAAAGCTATAAAGATTTTAGGGTACGAGCTCGGGAGTCAACTCCTTGCTTAGACACACCAGGCCACGCTGAGAGCTCCTGGTAAGCAGCTATAAGGGCTCATTGCTTCCCCAAACCTCATGGGGACAAAGCTACGCACCTACCAACGCTGTGGGAAGATGGTCTGAGAACCCTAAGGTATGGAAAAGAGAAACTAAGGTGTCAGGAGATGAAGACGATGGGGTTATGGTGTGCAATCAGGCCCGGATCTCACCCGAATCATGCGGTTACATCATGGGTAAAACCGCTGGCCCTGCTGCCATGGTCCAGCTGTGTGCTTGTGGCTCGCCAAACAGCAGTTTGAGGTGCAGAGTGCTGCCTTGCCTGAGCTGCTGAAGGAAATCCACATGGGCCTATTATGTAAGCTCTTTCAAAAGCTACTTTTTGTTGGTATGTTGGGAAAAGTAAGAGCATGTTAACGTAATTTCCCATTTATTTATCTGAAGTCCACTGACATCAATTGAAAGACATCCATTCAGCCGGTTCTTTTATAATGGCTTTTACTGTGTGCTCTTTTCTCTTTGCTTTCTCCATTTTATTTAGTTTTAGAGTGGTTAAAAAGAACAATATTAGGGGAAAATGGAAGTCCTTGGCTGAAAAGAATTAATTAATATTGTTATAGCTATTGCTATAGCAGAGTTCAACTATTCTGTTGGTCTTGCAAGTGAAAGCAACAAACTGCCAGAGCAACCGAGGAAGGTCCCCCTGACCATGCAGCTGGCTTTATCATCAAACTCAAGTGGGCAGAAAGGCATTTTCCGTGCTTATGTTTAATTTTCCAGTGTAAATGAAGTTGGCCTACATTGCTGATACGCACCTATATCAAACTCGTACTTGACTTTATGAATTGTTTATAGAATTCACACTATGAATTTTGCATAAAATAGTTGCAGAAGAATTGCGCCTGGACTACATTTGCTTTTCCATGAGTGAGGTGGCGAGTACTTAATGTTTAATTGATTAACAAGCAAAACTGTCCAATACATTTCCTTTCTAAAATGCACAGTGTAAAAACAAGAATCTATAACAATTATGGTCAAAGCACTGTCAGGAGAAAAATCTCAGGAAGCTTGAGCTGTAGGAACATTTATAAGGAGAAAACTTCAAAACAGGTGATAGAATAAAAAAAAAAAGTTATCTCTGGATTAATTATTACTCTTTAGCTTTTCCTACAAAAGAGCATATAGCTGCTGACTGCTGTTTACATGTCCAGGTGATTTTTCATTTGTTTTTGAGAAGTAGAATATGCATTTAATATGTTGCTTACTTGCTTCAATCTTTGACAGTCATTAATACAATTTTAATTTTTGGACTTCCTTGCTTATATTTGGAGTATTAACCCTGAAACATCCTTCTTCTCCAGGGAGATGATTGTTCCTGACTTGATCTCTTTAGAGTTAGAAAGAATAAAAGAGCCCTACAGGGTTGTGGCAAAGCACTCGAGATAAGTGTTTTCCCCCCATGTATTACTTATTTATTAAAGCTGGTGGAGCATAACTAAAAGGGAGAAAAAAGACCAAAGAAATACAGAATACAATGGCCTGCAGATTTTAATGGGAGATATGGCTGGAAGCAATTTCTAAATTATTAAATAAATCGATTTTATTCTTGCAGTCACCCTCCAAGGTGTATTTGTCAGCCTTATTATATTCATCTTCAGTGCTATTCAAAACCACTTACAGAGAAACATGTTTTTCCTGGCCACAATTCTTCAGCCCTCCTAATTAAACATGAGATTTACATTATAGGTTCAGCATTCTTTCCTTTTCTTTCTTTTTTTAGTCATCTTTTTTTTTTTTCCCTCAGTCAGTTCTCCCCATGTTTGGTTTGCAGGCCTAAAGATGAGTAGGCGTCAGGCTGACAAACCTGGAGGTAGCCCTGTTGCCTTTTAAAATGCGAGACCTGTTGGCTACAAAAGAGTTTTAAGATAACGTGTGCAGCGCAGTCCTGCTTTTTCTGTTCACAGATGACGACAGGGCACAAAGTGTTAAACAGCGTGTTTGTGACAGCAGGTTTGTAGATAAAAGGTTATTGCACAAAGAAAAATACTTAAAAAAAAAAATTTGATTTATCATTTAAGTGATTCTGTGCTCTCTCACTCTCTCTCTGTGCAGACGCACACTACACAAAATCCATTTGCTCAGCTTTTCCCATGAGTAATCCAACCGCAGTGGTTTGGAGCAAAAATCTGAAGAAGCAATTGAAAAAATTCCGGTATTGAAAGTTATTATTAAATGCCCATCGATAAACCAAATGCGCTGGCATGCTGAGAGTGGGAGAGGAAAGTAGTAAAGTATTTATTTCCTAAAGAACAACTTTACAGTCTCCAGCAATTAAAAATGGATAAAGGCAGTGCCTTCCTTCCCGCCCCCCCTCCCCAATTGTCAATAGCGCCTGTGCCTGTGCTCGGCACACTGAAGCGTGGAAGGAAATGGGGAGCAATTTTTGCTGCTCCCTTTGTAGAGGAGTTGGAGGATGCTCTGCTGAGGACAAACACTTCAGAGCCATGGCATGGGGTGTCGCTTTTGTGGCCGTTCCCTCCACCGGCATCTCTGCTTGAGTACAGATTGGGAGAGGTCTGTGAAGAGATGAGTGTACGGGGCTCAGCGGTGAGGTACTTCATGCCTAGAGGTTGTGCTTTTAAACAGCGTCTCTTTGTATGTGCAAAAACATCGCTAGCGTTCTGCTGCTTTCTGTGTGGATTTACCACAGTGAAACAGAGCACAATGGTACTTAAAATAGATGACTACCTCTCTAGAAAAATATACGCTCGCTGTGTAGTGTTCTTCCAGCTGACTTTTTGCGCATTGTTTTTGCCAAGATATGTAATTTTTATTATTACACATTGTACCCATAAATAATATGCAACTTGAGAAAGAATGAAAACATTCCTCAGCTCAATTAAAAAGCAGGTTATCTCAAGGCTAGAGCCATTGCCAAGTACATAATGGCTGTTTCACTTTACTGCCACAATCGCTTTATTGCCAGAGCCAGGCTCATTACTTTGGGCTAGCGTGCATCTCAAGGCTTCGCTCTCAGCGATGCAGAAGCTGGGTAGCTGCCTTGTCTCAGGAACTGCTCTGGGAGACACCGTGCCCCTCACACACTTCCCCGCTTCATCTTTGCTACAGGGGACAGTAATTTATTGTTAACCTATAGGCAGCAAATTACGGCATGCCTTGCTGCGCTGACCAAGGTGTTTGGGAGCAGAGCCCATTCCCCACTTCTCTTTATTCCCTCCCTGCTCCTTCCCCCTCCCACAGCCCCCCGCTCTGCGAGCTGACAGATGGGCCCGTGCCCACCGGTTTTCATCGTGTCGGTCGCGCGGTGTGATGAGCCTGGGCAGGGCACAGCCTGGGAGTTCCTCTTCTCTTCTGTGGTCCCTCGGATTAAGTCGCAGTTGAATCCTCTGTCAGGGGGGCACTGGGTGGGGTGGCCGCAGGAACAGACCCACACCACTCAGCGAAGTACCATCTAAAACTCGTTACTTAGCAAGGTGGGGTTAGTGGGCGGAGGATGATTTTTTATTCCAAGATTCCCATTTTATGACACACAGATGCACGACACACGTGAATCAGAGCCCCAGCCCCGCTCCAGTCTAGACCAGCATCCCGGACCCTGGGGGGCAGACGCTTGCTCTGGCAGAGGGACGTGTCGGGTCCTTTGAGGCAGCTCAGCCCCTACACAGGGTGGTTCCACCTTGGGCAATAGCTGCTTCACTGTGTCAGCTGTCCTCGTATGTACGTGCTCCTGCCCCCGGGAGACTGCTGTTTTAACTATTTATTACTTTCTAAATTAGACTGTTGGCATAAGCTGCCAATGACTTTGCTAATTGCGTTGCCCCAGGCCAATCTCTTTGACTTACTCCTTACTAAGGCCAATTAGCAGTTGCCAGAGTGGTTTCTGTCACCCGCTGGCCTGCCGCCCCAAATGCGAGCTCAGCGACAGTTACATAACAAAGTTCGCCTAATGCTTTGTTTTCTGGCTCATACTGAATTAATGCAGTCACTTAGAGCCAGGCAGATGTAGTCAAGGTCTCATCTGGTGCTTTTGGGTAGGCTGTGGCCTACCTGATGACTGTAGCCATCCCCATGGCCTTCTCAAGGGAGATCTCATCCATGGTATTGAAAGGAGACATCCAGAACCCACTTCTATCTCAGCTTCCCATGACTTCTTTTGAAGAATACTTTGAAGCTAACTTGAAAGCAGACACAGGACAAGCTCCATCTGCCCTGTGCATGAGTGCATGGGGATGCAAACACTTGTCCGTGACACATAAGGTCATGTCACACACATTGCTCTTAGTGATTGTAACAGAGAAGCTGCTGGTTCTCCTGCTGGTTCTCCTGCTTCCATGTAAGTCTGTGCAGGGGTAAGGAGATACATGAAGATAAGGCACTGGCATGGAGCAGGAGAGGGAAAATGTGTGTTTTCACCCTCTTCTTGCAGTCCCTTAATGGTACTGGGTCCCTGTTCAGAGGTGAAATGGCTGGTGATGTTGACAGTGAGCACATTCATCAGTCTCAATTTTCAGTGGGGCACTCCATCAGAAAGCTAGGGCAGGTATGTGGGGTTGTTGCAGAGACAAGCAAGCTTTGTGTAACTCAAACTCAGTGAAGAGACTCTGCAGGCTGGTTGGTAAGCTGAATGGTGCTGTTTTTGTAACCTTGTTCTGTTTTTAAGCTTATTTAAATTATGCCAATGCAAAGGCCTTTGTGGGCCAATTAGTCAAACATTGCTGTTGATTTTAATCATGGAAATTATACAAGGCTGAAGCTCTTCTCCTTTGGTTTTCTCATCTGCACTCCACTGCGGAGTGTGATTGCATTGCCTATGTTTATGATATCAGTGCCAGAGCTAGCTATAAGCTAGCCCATCTGGGTACTGCTAGCAGGGTAGCAACAGCAGCAAAAACTTTGCCCAGGGTTTGCATGACCCTCACTGTAACACTACAGACCCGGGATTTACTTCCATTCTTATTTACCAGCCATCTGGGGTGAGAAAGGAGTCATGGTCAAGACTGGGGAAGGAGACAGCTAGGAAGCATGCCCCTTTTGCCCAGAATATAAGGAAAAAGGATAAAGGTGGGACTAAGGAAGAGAGCTGACCTAGAGCTACATGGCTTTTGCCTGAGAGGGTGGCAATGGAGATGGTTTGTTGAGGTTTTCAGGTGGTTGGGAACTAGGCATGATTTCACCAACTGCTTTGACAGAACCAGCCCAAAGAGCCCTATTGCACTCACGTCTCTGGACTGCAGTCTTTGCATATTAGCAGACAATTAGCTCCAAGGATATATAGCCTAGTCTCACCAGACCTTTCCCAATTGGAGCAACAAAGTGGCTACTTGGGATATATAATACATTCCATTGCTTCAGGACTGCAGTGCTGGTAACTAGTCCCCAGAGGTTCACTTCACCTTATTGCTTCATGCAGTTGTTTGTGTAGGCACCATTAAAGTCTTTGCACACGTCTTTGAAAGTAATTTACAGTGAGCACTATAGCGCTCGCTAAATATTCCTGGTGCTAAATTCTTTACAGTGAATCATTTGAACATGATGATATCCTTATCCACTTTCAAAGGCAAAATTGGAGAGTTTTTAATGACAGCCAGTGTCTACGCATTTTATGCATTTTGGCTGAGATTTTCAAAGCATGTAGGTAATGAGGACATCCAATTCCCATTAATTTTAGAGGCACCTTAAAAAGCTTTGTAAATCTCAGCCTTTATGCTCTCACCAAGAAGAAGGAAAGATTGATTTCCAGACTGAGAAAAATTTTAGCAAAGTACTGATAACGTACTATAATAATTTCCATGATAGCTCACAGAAAAATTAACCTCATTATCTGCACCATGTATGAGTTTCTCTTCTTAGTGGCTTACCTTGCATATCAAGGTAGTTGAAGGTTATGATTGATGGTGTGGTCAATGTTACATTAAGACTGAGACTGCTAAGTACTTATCTTTCCTTCTGCTATTCTCCTGGTCTCATGAAGTTGCTGAGATTGCTTTACATAGAAATGTCACTTGGGTTGGACTAAAACTTGTCTAGGAAACAGCTTCCTGTTCCTAGGGCTTCCAGATATCTTTTGTAGGAACTGAGTTTTTTTTGCCAAGATTTTTTCAGTTCAGATCAGTTCAGCTTTGATTACTTTTGACCATTCTTTTTATGGTATTTTATTCTTCCCCTCAATTTTTCTTCACTCTCCTTTTGATTGATCTGTGATCCTTAAGCAGACTGGAGACTTTATATAAATTTCTGTGAACTACAAGCTTATATATAAGCTAATATATTTCAGCCCTTGGATTGCTCACAGGCCGTTTTCCAACAGGTTTTACTTTATGTTCATAATTTTGAGTTTGAGCTCCTTTGGTTGTACATAAGGGGTAAAATGATGTCTTTGCTAAAGCCAGTGATGTGGGGTGGGAGACAGTGCTCTTAGTTCATATGCATGTATTTGTGTGTAATGTGCAAATTTGTTCTTAATTCAGAAATTGCCTGCTGTAAATGGCAATTGATATACATATCTATATCTGTGGAAACGTGCAGATATGTCAATGCAGCTCTCACCATTGCTGTCTCTCAATACCTGTGGCTTCACCCCACAGAACTCCCGGTGCTTCTTACCTTACATCCCCAGTCTCATGTGGGCAAACTGCGGCCCATGTGGTGCCACCTGCAGCGAGTGACACTTTTTACATGCACTGTATAATTTGGGGTGTGTGGGGTGGCACTTAAACACTCATCTCTTGATGTACAATGGTTATGTCTAAGTGGTGGGACCTGATAGTTCCTCCCAGCTTCTGGGTCTGGTTACACAGCACGGCCGTGTCCTGCCTGCTGACGTGGGCTGGAGACTGGATGTGGGGCAGCCCCTTCTGTGTTCTGATTTCTCTGTAATTGTAGACCCTCCTTGCCTCCTGCACCTACCTCTTCACTGACCAGAAGCCTTCTGAATGGGCCTTGATATAGAAAGAGCTACCACAGATAATATATATAATGTAATATCTATAACCCCTCTGCCACTCAGTTGGGTGGGATTCAGCTGACCCACCATTAGGGCCACATGTGTGCTGAGTGTCTGAGCTCCCGTTATTGCCAGATGAAGGCAGAATAGTTCTCCAGGCTCCACTGACCAGGTTGAGACAGGGGATAATATCAGACGATAAGAGGAACCACAACACACAGCCACGGAACATGCACTTAGCTCATACCTATGTCATAGATACCTCATGGCAGGGAAAACCCACCCCTAGAGACTATACTGTGCTCATTGCTGTGTAAATGTATTGAACAACTATCCTTACAGTTCGGAAGACAAGCTATATAAACTCAGTAGCTTTATATGGAGAGGATTTACTGGGATATGTGGTGTTGTACTGCGAGGAACGTGCACCCAAAGCAGAGCCATGCATCCAGCTCCTTCTGTGGAAGTTTGCATGGGAATGAAAATGTGAATTATGTGGCTTGGGTCAGTCCCTTATTATGTGGCTTGCTGAAAAATATATCGGTTTCTTACAGGCAAAGCTACTCCCATGAATGCATAACACTAAATTCATCCTTGTTATATGCCCAATGAGTCAGTGAGTTACACCTGGGTGGAGTTTGGTCCAGAATTTTTATAGGTATCAGAATTATATAAAGCCATAATTATTAAATGCTTCCTTTTTTTAGAGCTGCAATATGTAATTGTCATGTAGGTTGCTGTAGTTTATGCCTTTAGTTACATTGCCAAGGTACTTAATGTTTAATAAAATCCTTTCATAACCCTTTGTCATTAATACCTAACTTGAAAAGAGCTGGGACAACAGTCGTGGAATCTAAATGAAGCAGTAAGCTAGGCACTTGTAGTGTCCCTCATTATCTATCTTTCAAAGTAGGCTAGAGCTAAAACAAACAGTCTTCCTGGAAAGTATTATTAAGACATATAAGACTAGTGCTATTGGAAGGAGCCCTGTGGAACAATTGTATTTCGGGTAATTTTGTTGATATTGTTTATTTTTCTGAAAAAACCCTGAAAACAGTTTCTTGATAGAACAAAATGTTCATTGAAGTGTTTTTTTCTTTTTTATAAAGTTACTCCATATGCTTAATAAAGTTCCTTTATTGAGCAGTTATGGCATTTTGTTCATTATGCATTGCACCTTGTCACATCCGATGAAGGAAACAGCAAACTCTTTCTCTGTCCTTGAAAACCAAAAATGTAAATAGTGGCATTACTCCCGAGGGAAGAGCTGTGTTAATTGTGGAGCACTGCATTAGAAATCCTGGATATTGTATGTCCTCATTGTTTAGGTAGCGCGGGGTGGTTACTGTGGGATTTAAACCATATGTCGCTTGAATTCCAAAATTGGTCCTTTCAGTCAGCTGTGCTCTATCATTTGGTATTGATCACAGATAATATGCTTTGCAAATTAGGGGTGGTTACAGTGCCTTTGTCCATAATAGATGTTGTCATTCATGTAGAATAGCCTGAAAGTGAAGAACATTTTAAACGGGGTTAAAGCTTCTATAGTCATCATTAATGAATTTTCTAATGCTGTCTGGTTTCCATAATCATGTGAAGATCAATAGCTATTACAGTATAATGTAAACAAACAGAGAATCCATTAGGAATGGAGGGGTTGCGCTGAAGCATTTCACTTCTTGCCTACAACGGTACATTAGTTATTATCAGGGCAAAACTGAATAATCAAGTGTATAAAATATAGTCTGAACGAGATGGTGATTAGCGAAAGTGAGGCTATTGCTGAAAGAAGACAGTTTTAGTACCTTTTGTAAGTGAAGTGAATTTGAACGAATTTAGCTGCCATAACAGGATTCCATTTAGGTATTGCTGTGGTACACAGGAATACTTATGAGCTGGATGTTTGAAAACAGTGAAATAACAAGATGGTTTTGTTGTCTCACACAAACACTTACACTGTGAGAGTGCGTAGATGCTCCGCTGGCGTGGGACCTGCATTGCCACAGGCACAGGAGAAATATAGAGGAAATGACAATTCTTGTCCCTGAAGGGCACGATCCAAAATATAAGGCATAAGAATAAGAAACAAACAAAAAAGTGAAGAGATGACAGGAAGAGGGGCTGGTGTTGAGCTTCTCTCAGCGTATTTTAGCATCGTCTGGCTAGCTGTGAATGCCTCATCCAGCTGGCGATAGCAGCCTCCCCTTAAGTCCGCCACTGAGTTGTGGCATTGTAAGCATTCGCTGTTGCAGAATGACTGAACGTTGAACCCAGATGCCAATGCAACAAAATCTGCTACACTGGACTCTGATGAAGTGCATCTCTTTTGTACAGTCTGTGATACTGAGTCGTATGTGCAATTTCTTTAATGCTTCCTTAGCTTGATTGCAATGACAAACTCAGACGTATCTATTGTCCTTATTTGCAAGGAGCTGTGTATTTCTTATTACTGTTGCGTGCCATTTAGTGCAGCTCTCCTTAGCAGATAAAAGGAGAGCTCAGGCCTGGGAACTTCACAGTGCTTTGCAGGACTGAGCCTGCAGAGGCCTATTGATGCTCGTGTACAGCGCTTGTACAAGGCTGTGACAGTGTATTTGCACCGATGGAGTATAACTGCCTAAGACTGAAATGCGTTTCACACTCTACCTGCCAGCTTCCAGTGGCGAATGTCACCTGGAATATCTACCATGCTGCAGAAACTGCTCCAGCAGTTACAGCAGTCACCGTTCAATATCACTGTTTAAAGAACCCACTTCACCAGGTAAAAAAGAGAAATTATCTCACCTGGCAAAAGATCATCTGTTTTTCTGTCTCCCTGGTGCAATGGGCAAACTGTGTATTTCCCTGTCTGCTTTACCTACATTACAAGAGAAAGGAGAGTTGCCTGAGCACAGGATGTAACACAGCCCAGTTACTGTTCCATGGTTGGTTGACTTTTTAATAGGGACTGTGGTGTGACACCAGAGGATCCACATGAGAGAGAAGACTTGTCTGTGGTAGTTTCTCAAGCACCCATCGCAGTGCAAACCCCAATGTGATTTGGGGGTGAATTTGTGATTTGGACATTCATAAACCCACATGTGCCTTTTAGATTCTCTGGAGTCTAATAAGAGCTGACTTCTCTCAGCAGTCTTTCTTTCCACGGTGTCATTAATGTCTCTACCAGGCTACCTATTTTCATGACATTTCCAGGAACTTTGAGACTGCTGTTCCTCTATGATGTACGAAACAGCTTGGAGAGAGGCCATATGGGATTAACAAACAGCGATTGCATCTCCATAAGAACCTGGGGAAGAGAAAAGGGACATGAGACTTCTATCTCAAAGAAGTTTGCACTCCATAACACACCACAACTGAAATACAACACAGCATGTCACTGACGTGAATATGAGGGTGCATTAGCCAGAAAAACAAGGGCTACTTACCTCTGGCTTCATTTTCTCTTAAATTTCTCCCCAGTGGTGTTTCTCATGGTGCTCCAGCAAAGAGGAAGAGTGCTCAGCCCAGATGGGCAGCTGACACTACAGCCACCAGGACTACCTCTGTGCTGATTTGGGCAGGGCAATGCAGCACAAGGCATGCAAGTCCAGAGCTCCCACTCTTGCTCCTGGCAGTGGAACTGTGTGACTGGCAGCAAAAGCAAGGGGAACGAATTCAGGCAAAGCCTTGGCATGGAGAAGGTCATGGGGATTGCTGGAGAACTTTCAAAGGCCCATAAAGCAGCTGGGAACTGAGGGTGAGATTAAAAGTATTGTATTTAGACAACTTAGTACAGCTTAGGTCGATTTGAAGCAGGTAAGCCCTTAAAAACAACATCAAAACCACCATGCATATCTGAATAACTTAGTGTCTAAGAAGCCACAGGACATGTGGATTTTACCCAGGAAGTTTTTGTGGTTTCTTGGACTTGTGCTGTGGCATGCAATCAAGGCATGCTGTCACCTTGGCTGAGCCTTCATCCAGCCAGGTACTTCTCATTTACCAGCATCCCGATGCTCAGAGGAGCCCAGTCAGTTAGGAACATTTACTGGGGAGCCTTCTCTGTCCTGTCTGTGAAGTCGAGATCCCTTATGCTGTACCAGTCATTTCGCTGCTTCCATTTCTGCGGCAAGGCACAGAAGAGCATTTGGCTTAATCTTTCCTGAGCTGACAGTTTGCTATTTGTGGCATTTTCTCAGATTACATACTCCGTGTAGCTGACAGTAGCTTGTGATTTTCAGCAAGTGGAATGCAAGGGAATGACACGCATCCCTGGCGGTCTGGTAACACATCCACAGTGGGCTATTCCCAGAGCCCCAAAACGTCAAGCCTGTGTGAACAAATGGCCTGGAGATGCTGCTTCCACTGGAGCCTCCAGCCAGGCACAATTGTCCCTGAGTTCGCTATCCAGTTGCTCAAAATATTACTTCATTTTTGTCCGAGTGGAGATTTGCAGGACTAAACCCAAAGAGCTGATCTCATTTCAAGCCTGATTTTTTTTTTCTGTGCATCAGAAATAGCCCTGCTGAAATTACCCTCGTTTAAAACTCAGCAGAGAGGAAAAAAGGGCCAATGCGTTGTGTTATTTTCTGCTGGTTTTGATTCCTGAGATCTTTCTGGAGCCTTCAAATTTTGTGCAACTATCATGTCTCTTGGAAAATTTTCCTGTCAGTCTAAATTGTCTTGCATTTGCTGTAAGCTCTCGAAGCTAATTGCTGCATAGTGGTACCCTTAGTCCTCCACTATCCATGTCTCCTGGCTGCGGACTGATCACATGTGGATGCAGATCCACCATGGCGGACTCTGAGTGGAAGCGTAACCGGTTTGTCCTGGCTGGGCTTATTCTTTCAGACACAGCACTGGGAGAGCAAAGCTATATTGTTTCCTGGCCCAGCAGGGCTAGGGAAGCATTTTAGCCATTTTTGCACAGCCAAGGCTATGCCTGTACCCTGCAGGCAGCTCAGGCCCACGGACACTGTGTGTCCATGCCCCAGGAATGCCAGGAGCGTGTGTTTGCCTCTGCATGGAGCTAAGCCCCATACAAAATGGGTCACCCTAGCTCTGCTATTAAATAAGACAGACCCCAGGGACTGAGCGCTGGCTCTGAGGCGAAGTGGCACAGCCTGGCTTGTGTCCATGGACCTCTTCTCTCCAAAACAAAGCAGGCTCATGTAAACTGCCTGTTTAGGAAAATCCAAGGTCTGTGCTAATCTCTTAAGGGTGCCTAGGCATTGTGTGGGAGACAGGAAGTTGTTATGGGCCAAAACCTTACCAGGGAGTGTGCTAAGAATTAACCAGTATGGACAATTGTGGATCAGGGTTCAAGCCCTCACCCTGGCCCTGGTTTATCTTCCCATACAGTCTGCTGGAACCAGGGTGGCTCCGGCAAAGCCCCCGGATTTGTTTGCCCTCTGCAGATGCGAGCTCACGCTTGGCAGGGCTTTGCAATGAGGTGAGCTTGCTCTGCCTGCATTTTGAGTGGACATGGTCTCATTCTGCATCCACTGAGAGCTGAAAGCAAGCCTTGTGACCGTGTTAGCATGCTGCTTTGACTGAATAAACTCTGCTGAGTTCCAGAGTTTATTACTTTTGGCTCAGGCCTGGGCAAAGGTGTTATCAAAGCTTCATTTTGGCCATAAGTAAACTTGGTGCTACATCCAATACCTGGGGTCAAAGTGCCACAGGGGGTACATACCGTGTCTCCCAGTGCACCAGTTTGCTGGGATGCTGAGGCCCACCTGAGTAAACAAACTGTCCAGAAATCCTGCACCTTGGGGAAGGGTGTAGGGAGATACCCCAGGAACTTTGCATGAGTCAGGCTGGAAGCGAAGGGGCTCACCAGCTCTGGGTCTGTGCCAGGTCCTGGTTTCCCAGGGAATCACATGAGATGTCTCCATGCTTTCTTCCCCAGTATCTATATTTTCCAGGCTTTCTCCATGGCCTCTGGTATTTTAAATTCCCATTTTTCTGAAAACAGAGAATGAACTAGGTATGTTTGTCCGATAATATATAACAGTCAAATGGTTCTCATTCAGGGTCTGAAATTCCTCAGTATCCTGCACAGATGTCAACAGGACTGTACCCTTTAAGGGAGAAGTTTCTGAGGAAGTGCTTTTGGATACACTTATTTTCGGTAGCTTTTATATTGAACGTGCTTCAGGCTGATGTCAGATGACCTTGGGACTCCAAAACACTATATGTTACTGTACAACATGACTTCACATTTCATGCCTATTTTCTAGGATTTTTTTAAACTGTATTTTACATTGCTTTTAGTTGCGGTCTTTAAAAACTAAAGAAGAGTAAGGTCTGAGAAGGGAAAGCTACAGGTATCAAATTGTGTCTGCAGTGTGGGTTCGGGTTTGCCTGGAATGGCAGCACATGGAACTAGGACTACATGAATATCTAATGAAGTGTAAACATGCACACTGCTCACATGCCACTCTGAATTCGGACTTGCTTGGGAATGCAAATCTCTTTTGTTTAAAATAGAACATTCTGCTTTTAGGAAGACATCTAATTGAAACAAGTTTCTGCATCACAGCTGATCTACAATAAACAAAGACAAAATTCTTCAAAAGAGACTTTGGGGAAAAAAAAAAGAAAGAAAAGGGTATCCCTTAATTGCTGGGATGTGGAGATATAACTTCTTTCAGAAGTGAGAGACTGAATGAGGGAAGTTGTAGCTACTGTGCTGCTAGGTGTCATTAGCTTCTAGATTATATCACTTTTGATAATTAGATCTACATGAAACCTCCAGTCAAAGACTTCACAAGCATTTCTCATATGTCAGCCTGGATATGTAATAGTTAGAGTGGTAGATCTACTGGATAGATCTAGGCTAGTAGATGCTTTGGGAAACACCTTCATCTTTCTTTTAAGCTGGCAGATGGTTAAAGTCCAGGCTGGACCGCCTGCTGTTGTTTTCAATGAAAGAGTGTTACCTTTTTGGATTCATGAAAGGCTCTCAATCAAAGCTAAAATGGCAGGCCAGTGCGGTGAATCAATAAAATCTCTACTTTCAGCTGGAGTGTCGGATAGTAATTCTTCTCGTGTCACTGCCTGGTTAAACAGTCATACTCCCGCTAAAAGCCCTATAAGACATAATAGATTCATGTGGCGTTAGTCTATTGTACTGCATTTACCCAGAAAAAGGGAGAGAGGTTACTGTTTCACTAAAACAAACCAGACACTGATGCATTGTGTATCAAAATGTATTCACTCATTTCGCTCTGCCTCATTAGAGCAGGAGGAGCTTGTTTTCTATACCGCTTGTGGAGCAATGTTAAGACATCTGACATATTCATTGCAAATCCTAATTTAATGATGACTTAGACAACAAATCCCAAATGATTTTACATGCTGGCTTTCTGGTTTCCCGTTACAGCACGTATCCATGTGCTTTCTGTTTATTAAACTACAATAAAGATGTACAAACTGGATGTATGAGAACATTTTCCAAGAGGCTTTAGAATAAATCAGTTGGCCCGGCGGAGCAATTATCCAACTGTATCATTTCTAATTGCAGGAAATTAACTTGGTGCATCTGATTTGATGTATTAAATTTCCTTGTATGTCATGTTTTAGTAGAAAATGTTTATGGGACAAAGAGGTTTCATTCAAAATGAATTTGAAAGTCCTTAAATGTTAAATATCAAGTCTCAGAGCATGCAAGAAGGAATGGGTGCTTTGTGCCCTGCAGCTGGAAGCTGATGGCCCTAAACCAGCCTTATTCAGATGCAGACGAGTTCCCCAGCCCTTGGAGATTCCCCAGTCGCATGTATCAGCCATGGATACCCTTCCCCTATTCACTCCTCGAGACTGACCTTGGATCAGAGAACTGGATTAGCAAAATGCATGCAAGAGGTCTGAGTCAAAACTCTGTTTGGAGCCCTCTCATGAACTACATCACACTCTTCTGGGACAGCCAGAAGTTAGATCCAAAGTTAGACCCAAAGAGCCAAAGGCAAAACAGTCAGTGTCTTAGAAGAGGAAGGTTCGTGCTCCAAAGTGTATTTACCTTTCTTGCAGAAGAGACCCATTCAAGCAGTGGAAGTTTTGCTTCCTAGTATTCACATCGTGCTCACACATCTGCCGTATCTACTGACCTACCTACCTACCTATCTTCACGCATATTACTCATGGGAATCATTGATTATTTTGAAGAAAATCCTTAATTGAGTCTTTTCATTCCTTATTTTGGAGAGAGTCAGATTACCTTTGCTAGTGTACTTAGCAGTGCAGATTGCTAACATTGTAATTCAGAGGTGATGTGCAGGATTTTTATATTTAATGAGACCCACATACCACATTATCTCACCATCTGCGTAGATCCGGGAATGGTTGTAGAAAGTTCCCATTAGTCATATTAACATCCATCATGCCTTCAGCTCACTGTGAAGATACAACCATGGAAATGTTTCTTTCACCATGGAGGTTATTTTCCTTTGAAAATCCACTGAACTTTGCATCTTGGACAAACTTAAATATCCCTTTCTGCAACTAGGCCAGGTATCACCCTGGCTACTAAACAAAGGCAGACTGCAAAATATCAAGGGTCCCCTCCTCCACCTCTCTGAAGCAAACCTCAGCAGATGTAGACAAGATTTTAATAGCTACAAAAAGAGAAATGCATGACAACCTCATTAAGGGAACTATAATAGGCTGTCAGAATATCTCCAAGAGGACAATATATCAATGTCTAGTTTGTTGCAGCATTGCTAAGTATGGTAGTTTGCCCCTCTCATAATCTTTCATTCATCTTCTATTGGTCTGATTTCCAATAATACTTCACCACCACATGCATCCACTCTCCCTTTCAGCTGCCTCACAATTGCTGACATAACTCTTTAAGTACAGAAGAATCGGGGCTGGTAAGTGACAGTAATAAAAAAGCAGTTAGTGGTCCACCCCACTGCTAGCCCTGATACGGTACATTAGAAGGGTTTTCATTTTCTGCCCTTCTCTACCATCCTGAGGACCATTTTGTCCCATCCCAACATCTGCAGGAGGTCAAGGTCCAAAGAGCCCAGGGATTTTACACCATCTGCCACAAAAAAAAAAAAAAAAAAAGAGGGAAAGGAAGGCCCTAAACGTTGCTCTAAAGAGCTATTTAAAGTTATTTATCACTGTAATGGCAAACCAATCATTATTAATTGTACCCACCCATTGTCTTTCATGTACACTGCAAGGCCATGAGACATTATTAAAATAGATTTAAACCACTGCAGCTGGAGTTCTCCCCCGCTTCCCCTTTCACCTTCCCCGACCCTTTGGGAAGATGAAATGGAATCAAGTGATTTTATTCCTTTTCTTTCACGGTGAAGTCGGCTCTCCTGTTCTGCTGGGGATCCAGCATTCCTCCAAACTAGGAGTGGTCCGTAAGGGTCGCGAGCCATCTCACATGAGGCTGCGACAGCTGCTGAAACTGCTTCTGAAGCTGGGCTGGAAACACAAGCAGAAACTCACACCAGAGACCCCATAAGATTTCTTCCTCCTGTATATTTAAAGATTTTCTTTCCCCACCTGCCTAAGAAACATCAGTCCCAGTCAAAAGGCAAGAAAACAACAGTGGACTTCCAGGCTTTTCTGTTCATGCGTCAGTAAACAGCACTTTTGCTGAACCTGATTTTGTACATCTTAGGCAGCTGTGGTTACAATAATATGTCTTGAATGAAATGTGCCAATTGGAGGAGATTGTCAACTCATTATTGTGGCTAACAACTGAGATGCGAATGTTTCAGTCGGAGCAGGAGATGATTTTGTAAACAAGGAGCGTTCCTAGGGGGATTTTTATAGCTAAAATCAGTAGGAAGTAGACCTGAAATAATTGTAGTGAGAAAGGGTACGGCTCTGCTCCAGCTGGAGTTGATGACAACCCTCCATCTGATTTCCGTAGGGTCAGGATCATCCCCGTTGGGGAAACACACCTAGCACCGGTCTACGCTCTGCAGTGTCACTCACATGTGCCCAGGTACAACCTGGAGTTCAGGTCAGCCAATTTAAACTAGCTGATTAGATGGCCCAGCGCCCACATGGATGCTGCATTCCCTCTAATGCTCCAAACACACTTTCAACAACACCACCCCACTGTTTGCTGGCTGTGACAGCTCTGGGCACAGATCTGAACTCTGCTGCCCAGTAATCCCAGTGACCAGACGCTGCCTGACCTACTTTTAAACTCTCCAGTGTTGTTCTAGAGATGCCTCTTCTCTTGGCTTTGCTGATATTTGTGAGCACATGTGCATGGGTCCCCAGAAAACTACTCTAACACTCGTGTCCTTGTGGAGGCAGAGGAGACTGGGCTGTTTGGCCAGGAGGGCAAGGAGGAGAATGGGAGGAATGGGACCATGAAAGCTTTGAGTCACCGTGACACTGAAGATGCCTCTGGGGACATGGCAGATAGGAGAAGCTGAGAAAGGCCAGGCAGGAGGAAGGAGCGGTGGCAGTCGTGAGAACAGAGAAGGCCAACAGAGAGTGTAGAGCTGTCTGCACGTCGCTTGACACAATTAAAGGAACATTCATCTTTATCTTCTGAAGGTTTGTATTCTCCTTGGTGCGGCATAGAGCTGAAGAACATTGGTCCAGAATGGGGACAAATGGTGGCATGGGATTAATCAGGGGCACAGCGTCTTAACGCAGGGACTCCACAGTCATCCTGGAAAGTGGCGGAAGCTTGGAAGAAAGACTTTTCAAAGCACAAACCAGCGAGGAGCTTGCTGAGGCTAGAGAGAGGGGGAACAGAAACCAAACTGAGGCCCGGCAGCTCTTTGCAGTTCAGCTGTAATAAAAAAATCCTAAGGAAAAAAAAAAAATCCTGTCTGGTCCCTCGGAGCCCTTCTCCCTCTGTTTGGCCTTTCTTAAGAGAGTGGCTGTATGTGTCATGATGAGGTAAGGAAGTTGAAAGATACCTGTTTTATCATGAAATCATGTACTTTCTGTCATTAAATAAAAACAAAAAGAGTGGAATGAGCAACCTTAAGTCACTACAAAGAACAAGCTTTCAAGTAGGGCAGGCAAAAAATGAATTTCTAGTTTCAAATCTCCATGAATAACAATCAAGAAGTGCCTTACACTAAGACTGATGCTTCAGCATTCATCCATAGCCTATGAAAAATTTAAAATAATCTTGGCCAGCAACCCAGTAACTGGTCATTTGTATTCCATGAGTTGTGGAACAACCCAAAAAGTAAACAGGTAGATGCTGGATGCTTTGTTTTCTCTCGTCCAAGCCCAAAATAGATTATTTGCACATTGTGAAGTCTGCAGCTGGTGCTTATCACAAAATGAGTCATGTTGCAGTGTTTGAGCACACAGATTCGTCTGCCCAGATGTGCGGCTCCAGCCTGTGCTGCCGCCTGGGGAATGCGCTCAGCACCCACGGCTTTCAGGCACCCCTGCTCTGTGGTCTGTTTTTCACTGCATCACAACCGGCTGCAGCAGGAGATGCTGAAGCTCCCCAAAGGCAGGAGAACTGTCCCTGTCACCAGGACAGTCCACTGACACATGTGGCATCCAAACCTCTGCTAAGAGAGAGCTGGCAAGACGCATTGAACCCTGGCAGCCGGACAAGCAGATTCTGGGATGTACCTGGGTGGAGGGATAGTGATTGTGGGATGGAAGAGAAGGAACAGTGGAAAGTTGTCCCTGTGGTCTCACAGTTCCCAGAGAGCAAGGCTGGTCTCCCACAAAGTAGACATTACTGTCCCACAAAGCAGCAAATGTGCCAGGGAGTGACTTGACACAGATCAATGCATCCTTTTCTGGCAGAACTCAAACTGAGGTCACAAGCTCCAATAAAGACCACATGTGCCTTTTCTAGTGAAAAGGCAATTTCAACCAGTCTGCATCAGCAGAAATACTTCTGCCTTCTGAGGTAGGAGTGAAAGCACAATATTTCCAGCGGTACGCCTAAGGGAAGACAGGTTTGGGATTACAGCCATCCTATTAACAAAAAATTGGCGCCGTTCCCTGCACTGCCTTCTCCTTCGCTGTACAGATGACTTTGTCCTTCCCCTCACCTTTCTGCACTCACCCTCCCCTTTTAGTGATCCACTTGCCTCAGAAAATCATGCCCATGCTACGGGTTATCTCCAGGTTGTTTACAAAGAAACTGAGGCTGTGGTGTCATGTAACATACCATATGCTCATGCAACAACTCGCTGTTGCCAAATGGTGAGGTTTCTTTTGCTCCTCTGCTCTCTTGCCTGGTTCCCTTGTGCCTACTCCTGTTTGTCAGACCCTTCCCGTAGCCAGTTTAAATCACTGAAATTGTCAAAATCTCTGCATTTCTTTTGGATTTGTTTTCTGCCATTTTCATGAGTTAGTTCAGCTTCTGCAGGGACCCTTTAAGTGACAAGGCAGGTGAGTGAACAGGGACCTTTTATACAGGGCTGAGCAGTCACATTGACTGGCCCAGCCTTCTAAAAAATTATTTTGAAACAAAATGACTGCAAAAAATCATTTGCCAAAACGCTGAGCAACTGCCATTCTTTGCTGAAGCCACTTCTGTTCTGGTGCTGGTGCTACAGGAGATGCTTAATGCAGTGAATTCCCAGGCCTTGGCACTGAGGGCAGGCAGTTGTACCCACACCATTTACAGGGGTCACAAAATGAAAAGCATCAGCGGAGATGACTGTTCCTTTTATAGAACTATACACACACCTGGACACATGATGGCTTGGTGAATGGCTGATAAAAGATATTATGAAATAAAATGGAGATGAGTGTTTTCAGCTCAGGCACCTGGCAGAAATAATGTGTGTGATGTGGGAAATAAACAGCAGCCCCTGAAATCATGTGCAGTAGAGGTGGCTGTGAGCTCATTGCTTGTTTTCATCCACAAAAGGAGCAACAGTCGCATCTGAGCATAGTAAAAGAAATTGGGATGAAAAGCTTGACATCTAGCCAGTCAAAAAAACTATTCAGGAAAGGATTCATCTCTATAGTGTGCACGTATGCGGGCAAATACAGTGGTCCTCCTTCTGCAGTATGAACATGAAAAGATCTTAGATGTTTAAAGGGCTGTTTGTTTCGTACCAGTTTTTCCCAACCTGAATTACAATCTACCTTCTTTCCTTTTGGGCACTTCAGTATCCCTGATTCCTTCATGTGCACTTCTAGTTCAAACAAAGGTAGACAGTAGCGTCTTTGAGGTCGCGAGCAGGGACGTACGTCTGGGATGAGATTGCCTCTTGTTGCTTCCCGGAGGGTCCAAGCAGGTGGCACCTTATGGGGCGGTCTGAGGAGGCTGCTCTGACTGAGGTAGGGCTCTCTGCATCATGCTGTGGGTCTCTCCGAGGAACAAGAGCTTCAAAAAGCCACAAATATGGTTTGTAGCCCTATCCTGCCCCATGTTATTTGCCTCATTTATCCAAGACACAGCACAAACCCTTATTTTTAGATATGTTAAAATGCTGTATTTTAAAAAATGATTTCATTCTATTTGATCTGTCATTTTAAAGATGAAACTGAGTTTTTCCAGTTCAGGAACATTTTGTTCTGTTTTTAAGCTCAGTGTTTTACTAAAACTGTTTGAGAAGACACACCAAAGAGAGATCTGCAGACCTTGAGAGGAGATCTTTGTGTGAAAATATTGATCTTACCTGACACACCTCCAGTAAGTGAACAAAATAGTTCCAGTTGTATACAAGTAATCTCTATTGGAATCAGTCTTCTGACCTGAACTGAACAATTACTAACCTAAAATGGAATAAATTCCATTTCTTTTGGTGGTTTTGCTGGTCAGCTGCATTACTTTATTTTGTTTTTTGCAACTGTGATGCTCCTGTAGATAGAATCAGGCCTCCCTCATTTGACATGGCCTGAAGGGTGTTAAATATTTTCACCTTAAAGACTGTCAGCATTAGGAATGTTTGTGGTTAATATGAGTATTTATTGCTCTTCACTAAAGACATAGTGTAATAAAGAAACCTATTTTCTTCAGATACTAATTAGACAGGTACATAATTAAACATCTTAAATAATGAAATAGATGCTCTGTAAAAGGCTAAAAATATCTGGCCATAAATTAGTCATTCAGCCTACATTAATAAGTAAGCTCTGGATGTCAGCTCACAAAGATTTCCTTTCTGTAATTGACCACTGGTATGCGTATGGCAAACACATCAGACTCCCCATCTAGACGCTGCTCAATTGCATTTCTTTGTGCTCCTGGATCACTGCACCTTGCAGAGCTGGAGGGTTTTGTGTACATATTGAGCCTGATCTGATTCTCGTGTGGACATCTTGGCACGTGGACTTAAACAGAAACAGCACACCGCCATATATAGAGTGGGGACAGGGAGCGAAATGGTACATCGTGAGGCAGAACACACTCTTTGGTAGGAAGGTTTGGGGGGAGGTAGGTTTGCAATATTGTCACGCACATCTGGGAATATACGTGCAACATTTGTAAAATTTAATTTCCACCTACCTGAAAGAATGACCGAACTGGCTTCATGAGAAGGGCTCTGTGCAGAGGCGTGGGGTAGCTGTGTCTGTAGAGGATACGCATGGGGCTACGCGGCAAACCTGTCTGAGTGCTGACCAGGGAGTGTCCGTGGGGCCAGGATTTCATCCCCAAAGCCGTCTGAGAAGTCTTGGTGCTTGCCTGTCATAGGTGCATTGTGTTCTTGGGAAGCTAATCCCCTTCACTGCTTCCTTCACCTTTGCAGAGTGAAGACTATGTGTATGTAATTTATCCAAATGAACTGCTGTGAGGACTCTACTAACTGATCCTCGTACAGGACCAGAAAGAGTTTATGCTCTAAAGGAGTGTTAGTGGTTATTCTTAGCCAGGTTTCCTAAGGAAATTAGACTCCTGTCATCGCACTGTCTGTGTTTGCTTTACTGTTGTACTCCCTTTAATAACTATTGAAATATCCATTTTAAGCAAATTCGATGCAGCAGTAGAGGCTCTAGAACATTGTGGTCCTGTAACTTCTGTGAAAACAGGCAGGTAAGCAGAGGAAAGACAGGCAGATTAGTGCTGCCACCAAAGGAAAACCTGCAATGAGAGCACAGACAAGTAGCAGGCACTAGAGAATCCACTTAGGAAACAGACCACAGCCACTGGAAAAGCTGTGAACGAAGCTCACAGTTTATAAAACAAAAAAGTCACGCAAACTGTGTAAGCACCCTTGCACAGGAAGGTACTTGTTTAATTTGGCTAACTGAAATGATAGGGAAAGGGCAAATTGTTTTTGGAAGAAAAAAACCACCCCACTTCTCCACTGGCCTTTTGCCCTTTTCTAAAGCCTTGCTCAAACTAAATCTTTGTGAAGGTTCTGAAATATTTAGTTACTGCCTTTCTTTTTCTTTGCATTTTTTTCTTGCGTATTTCTGGACTGTGGCCAGAATGGGAAACAGATTGCTGAATACAGCAAAAAAAGCTGTTCTCAAGGTACTTCCATGCCATCTGAGAGCTAGAAATGCTGTAAATCTTGAGCGAACCTGCTCTTGAAACCTTGAAACATGCTGACGGTGCACTTCCCTGGTCTGTGCTACCAGGTCTAACTGCTGACTGTTCTTGTATTAGCAGGTCTCACCTTACCAGGGCTGGCCTGCAGGTACCAAGGTAATACTGCTCTTCTGCGTGGTACCAGACAACCACGACGGCATTCAGTGCGGCTGCTTTGCAATGCACAGTCCTAACATCAGCCAGGCTCTTCGCTACATAGTCCGTGCTCTGCTGTTCCCTCCATCCATTTTATCCCCTGGTGTCTTTCTTAGAGCTGAAGGGGCACTTGCCTGCTCACTCTCACAAATTCAGCTTTGGGGACAAGAGATGGACTTTTCCTACTACTTCTCTGCATCCCATCTCAGAGCAAATTGCAGCAGAGCAGAGCTGCTGCGTATGCGAAACCAGTGCAGGACTATGCCTGTGTCAGGGGCATGCTTGGAAGAGGGTTTTATAATCCCATAGAGAGACATGGAAGCTCCTGCAATGCTACTTGGTGTTGCACACTCTATCACCATGTCTTAGAGACAGGCCTTTCCTTCCGTCGGACAGCAGGATCAGGTGAACTGTTCAGCTTGTAATGCTTGTCCCCTCAAACTCTCCTAATCGTGCCAATTCTAGCAATGTGTCATGGTTTTATTACATTAGAGTATTTGGTGATATTGTATTGCTTTTTTATCAGTATTATGAAACTTCCAAATAATACTGCCTAAAGAGTCCTGTTCGCTTATTCCTTCAGGTTGTTTGGTACATCTTTGTCTTACTTTGATTTAAATGTTCAAGATACAGGCTGTGCCTTTGCTAGGTTATTGCAATCCTCAGAATAACATATCCCTGATGACTGGCAGGATCTCGAGGAACTGCTGTAACACAGATAATGAACAATGTTTTTTATTAAAACTCCTGCGGCATTTCTAGCCAACTTTCCAGATCATGTCAATAAAGGTAGTTTAGATAAGTCTCAGAAAGTCACAGTCTCCTCATACCCCAAATGGACATATTTTCCATGATTAACATAAATTGGATTATTGATTTCTGGTTTTCAGAGAGTACAACCAAAGCTAACAAACGGAAAGGATGAATGTTTTTGCATCTATTTAATGAAAAATAGTGAATTATTACAGATTACAAATTGATTCCAACCATGTTTGCTAGGAAAAATTGTAGTTCTTTTGTTCTGGGTTTTATTCTTCTGGACAGTCAGCCTCACAAGAGATAGGCTGTGTAGTCTTTACTTGCACAGAGATAAGCTTGTATTCACACGAGACCTCCGTTGATTTCCTGGACAGCAGCCTAAGGAAGTAAGTCCTGCCACTTCTGCTGTGCACTTAGCAGATGTGTAAATGACAATGAACATAAATAAGCTATATATCACTCAGGTCTGTACCGTGTTGTCATTTGGAGTGCCACTTGTGGATGTGTGTCAGCTGATCTCAGAGCAGCATGCGCACAAGAACGACTGCTCAGCAACAGGAGAACGGCTGTGGAAGGAAGGGTAAAGAATGCCACAGAAAACTATAAAGAGACATTTCCCCTCTTTGATTGTGGAGGAGGCACAAACCATTTATCACGTGGTGGTTGGCAGAGAGAGAGAGAAGAAAGGGCTGTTCAGACACCTTGAGAAAGCCACTCATGAAAGTTGGGGTTTAGTTATTCCATCTCAGGTTGATTCATATGTGTACCTTCACTGAGCCCCGTGTACATTCTTTATGCCCACAGCCCCTTCACAGGCTGGCTAAACATTTGATATTCTAGGATTTGATTAATTCTGTAACTATGATTCTAAAGACTGATGCCCTGCTGATGAGGCACCCTGCAGATGGACACTTCCTGCCCCAAGTAACTATTCTAGAGAAGTGGACAAAGGACAGGATGGGGACACTTTATTTTCCCCACTTTAGAGATAAGGAATTGGACATAAGAGAGATTAATTGGCTTTCCAAAGGTTACCAAGGAAGCCTGTGTCAGAGCTGGGGACTGGTTTTGTGTTTCCTGATTCCCAAACTACAGCTTTAACTATCCCTTCTGCTCAAGTAAAGGGAAACATTTATGAATCAGTGATGCCAGTGAGGTCATACAGCGATGGGACATAGGCCAGTGAGTGAAAGGGGATTTGTAGGTAGGGCATAAACCCAAACTATACATATAACTGTATAATCTCTGACCATAAATCAAAATTGCTTTCTTTCTGCCAAGGAAAGATGTATGCTTGCTTTTTTCTTTACAGTATTTTAGTAAATTTGGCTTGAAAGGTTACTTCTCACCTCTAAAGGATATGTGTTAATATCTACAATCCAATCCTGTATCCCTTTGGGTTGAAATAATGCTGGGTGAATTATACGAATTGAGGTGAACGCTCAAGCTCATGACAGTAAAATTTGCTACTCTCTGTTGCTTGTCCCTGAACTTTCAGAGGAGAAACGTTCCAGGGGAGGGAGAAGACAATGGAAATGTTCTCATCTCATAATTTTCAGAGGCTGGACGAAAAAAAAAAAAAAAGAAAAAGAGAGCACTCGTGCCAAACATACTGCAAATTTTCACATAATTTCTGTAAATGAGTTGCATTAGAAGACTCAACCATTTAAATTATGCAAAATCAATATGCTGTCATCCATGGATATGAGCATGTCTCAAGGACAGTTTCATTTTCACAAAGGGGGGTGATGGTAGCTGGGAAATGCATGGGTTGGAATTAACCCAGAAGAGAGCCTGTTGTACATATGAATAGAACAGAAGCCCAGTAGGTGAATGATTTGTATAGGGGTAATCAAATCTAGGAGAACTAAAGGGTTACCTTGATAGCCATGAATCTTCATATAGCCTTTTTTTTTTAACAGAATAGCATCACACTAATCAGAGGACCCTCACAAACAGAATTGCTTTTACCAAATTTTGGTGAGAAACTTGGGATTTTGGTCTATTTCTTCCTACAATCCCATTGCACTTGTTTTCATTGCCAATATGTTTCATGGTAAATATGATTTCTAAGTGTTATACTGTGTTCCGTGTGGTAAGGCCATCCTGACCTGGTGGTTTTGTTCAAAAACCACAATGTATGCAGAGGAACTGCATTCTCATAGGCATGGCATGAGCAGCAATCAGGGCTGGCTCATGCTCTGTTGTAAATGTATGTCACTGTTCTTTGTTGCTCACAGAGCAATACAAGTTCTTACCAACAGCAGAGTTGGAATACACGGCACTTGCTCACCGTTTGCATTTCCAGCCAGCAGAATAACACCTTTTTGAATCTCAAAATCAAACAAATCTGCATTTTAACATACCAGTCTCCTTTGATTTGTACAAAGCCTTTTCTTCTTTCTCCTGAAAAAAAAACCCCCACCCCAACAACACTTGCTTGAAAATATCTTAAATAACACTGGATTCACTCACTGGAGTGTTATGTGGGAGCATTGAGATTTATTTCAATTTCATTCCTGTCATTTCTTAAAAGAAAACAAGGGAAACAGAAAACATGACATGGGAGAGTATGAGGTTCTGGCAGCTTGGCATCTCTTTCATATTGTTATGGAAAGCAACTATGATGCCAAATATTTTCTGCTTTGTCTGAGCCACATTCTTATAAAGCAGAGGCAAAAAAAGATATTGGACGGAGATGGTAAGGCTGGTTTACAAGGGAAAGGAATTTGGTACATTCATAAATTTGAGTATGTTTGGATAAAGGAACCTGGAGTTTGTATGTCAGGAATTTGGTAGGAAGCAGCAAAGAAAATGGCAATGTTCTTGATCATTTTGCCTCATCTGATCCACTAAGAGTGTTTTTCAAGGAAAATGAGGACCCAACATATGGTAGTAAATCTTTGATCTCAGTGACTAATTGCCAGCCTTGTGAAAACGGGGGTGACAGCACTTTGTACAGTGATGATGCTGTTGTTCTGCATTCCCTTACTGCTGTATACGTTTTTATGTGTTCTTCACAAAAGTAAAGTCAATGGGGGAGGTCAGCTTTGTCCCACAAAAATTGCCATGTTAAACTGTGACTCTGGTAGTCAGTGGATGGACTTTTTCTTCCATTTTAAGTGAATTCTAATTGGTTGCACTTTAATGTGCACTAGATTTTTTTGTTTATATAAGCTTGTAGCTTTTTTGTACAGCAGCTTTGCATGCCATGCTTGCAGGTCGAAGTCACCTTCTTGCTGCCTTTCCCCTCCTTCAGACCATAGAAGATTTCCACCTGAGGGGAGTGCAGCACCATCAGTCCACTTTCACACCCACTGCCTGACTCCATGAGTTAAAGCTCAGAGAACTTGCATTTGCATCCACTTCACATTTCTGACTGTTGCACAATGCTTTGCCCTCTTTCCTAGTGCTCTGCCCATTACCCTGATGCAGGCTGGGGTTACGCACATCTTGTGATGCTGTGGGCAGCAGAGTAGCCCTCCTGTTCAGCAAGAGTTTGGTATCTTTGCTTTCCATCCCTTTTTCCTTTTTGGCACGATATAAAGTTGAGGGGGATTCAAGCTTGCTATAGGTTGATGTTTGCTGATTCAGAATGGACCAGGTTGAACCTGAAGTTCAGACTCTAAAGTCTAGGTGATACAATAATCAATAACCAAGCCCTGGAGCATTTGAGAGAGGTTCAAATTCTGACCAAGACATACAGAGAAATGAGTGAAAGCAGTCATTCCTCAGGTCCATGTGGATGGCTCACAGAATCATCACACAATTTTTCCAAGATGAGCAGAATCACAGGCAGGAACTTCCAATCCAAGTCAGCAGTCCAGCTATACCCACACCCCTTTTTGGTCGGTGGCTAGTACCGCCATTGTTGGTGCTAGCCAGTGCTGGGAGGGTCTCCTATACAAACAAAACTTGCTGATAGGAGAAATTCCTTCCTATTTCTATCCCTATCAGTAAATTTCTAGCCTGTGTCCTGAACCAAGAGTGATTTTCTCCCTCTTTCCTAATTCTACCTATTGTCATTGGAGAGGCTGGTACTATTCAAATAAGTCTTGGACCTTTTAAAAATCAGTAAACTACTGTCCTCCAAGATGTCTTTGACAGTTGTCTTCTGATACGCAGTGCCTGTTTTTGTTATGGTGAAGGATTAATGCACAATTTATATTTTCCTATATAATTTGCTGTTGTATATTTTTATATGGTGTCATTTCTTATTCATTTCCTCCCTGAATTAAACTTGCACCATATTTTCTACTTGCTTTATACAGCTTTTTCTCCACTTCAAACAGTGTTACTGATATAACAAAGCACTGACAACGTTGTACAAGACTCCTATGAGACCTCATCTGGAGTACTTTGTGTAACTTCTGATTGGGAATTGACAGATGCTTGCTCAGGTGATTGGGAAAAGGGAAGATTATCATATGAGAGAAAAATAGAAGACCCTAGCTTGTTTAGCTCCACAAACTGAAGGCTAAGAGAGGATATAACCGCTCTCTGTGCATCAGGAGCAGTTAAACACCAGCAACAAAAAAAGAACTTTTTATGCAAAGGCTGTTGTTGACATAAGAACCACATGGGTATAGGCTCGCTATGGATGTGTTAAGCCTCAGAGTTACGAGAGTGTCCCTACTGGATACAGCAGTGAGGTTCTGCAACGGTCTTCCCATCAGAGTGGGGAAGGACTAACTGCTTCCAGGATGGAACTTGATAGTTTTATGGAGGAAGAAAGCATGACATGGTGGTAGTAAAGGACCAAAGTCAGTGAATTCAGAGGTTAATTCCAGTTTTTCTATCTGGAGGTCCCAGGTCCAGACTGTAAGTTTAGATTTCTAGAAAAGACTTAAGTGTTTTGTCTCCCATTACATCCCACAAAGAATGGAGAACAATCCAGCTCAGCCAAAAGTAGATACCAGCATTTGATCAGTCTCCGCTAACTGTAATGAATAGACACCTACTTTTAGACACCTCAATTTAGATGTTAGCACTGGAATCTCATTGTATTCTTGAGTTAATTAATTGCATAGGGCACAGGGGTTTGACTCAGCAGGCTAAGAAAAAGTGTCTTGTCCCATCTGAGAGGCCAGTAAGAAATCTGCAGGGGCATGCAGATATGGCGTAAGACCTGCAGAAGACCTGCTCTCTTCTGAAGGAGCAGCTGGGGGCTCAGCAGACATAAGGGCATCTTAGAAAGCACAAGGTGCCTATATTTAGGCAACTGAATTGGACCCCAGACGGGGGGAAGAATGAATCGGTAGTCACAACATTGATAGCACTTGCTCCTCTCCTTGTCTCCTCTCTTCTTTTTCTGATTTTCTGTTGTATTTGTCTTACTTGGCTACAGCAGTTACATACTTCAGAACAGACTCCAGAATCTTGAAAAGCAAACAGAATTATGCATATTTAAACTAAAGAGAAATCAACTAAAAGTGTAACTTTCCTTCCCAAGTAAAGGCTTCCATGTGCAATGGGCGTGTGAATTCCTTCTGCTGCCCCAATCCTTCTGCTGGTTTTTCACTAATGTTCTCAGCACAGTAAACTGAGCATTTTAAGATTTACTACGAGGCTTCTCAATGACACCAGTTAGTTTCTTCTTAGCCAGCAGAAGTCTTTTCACAATGTAGGGCAAGAAAGAACTTTAAGGACGGGCAAACAGCACCAAAAGGTAAAGCACTGGTTTGCTGCAGGACCCCGGTTGCCAACCATTATTAATATGCTCATTTCTGGATTTGTCTTTGGGGCTTTCCTTGCACAGTGACGTTAAAAGTCTTGGCAGATGTTAAAAGTAAACACATTCTGCAGTGTTCGTCGCCTCTCTGTAGGCAAGGAAGGTGTGAGTGATCACTGCCTTGCAACCCCTTGATAAAAACCATCAGTGTTACCAAGGCACGCGGAAGGAAAGAAACCCGAGCCAGGCTGTAGCGAGGGTTTCTTGAGGGAGTAAGAAGGGAAGGAGAATAAGACAGAAGATTTAAGAAGAGACAAGAGATTATGCAAATATGAGCTGTGAATAACTTCCTGGCAGTACAATCCCTTCAGAGATAACTTGCCACCTGCATGTCTGTAACAGGTACCTCCAAGTCAGTGAGAAAAATGGGACAGCTTTTGAACAAAAAGGGAAGGGGAAGAAAGAAAAATCAGACTAAGCGCTCTTTAATTCTAGCCACGTTAAACTCTAAATGCTGCCAAAAAGCCGGTAATAAAATTTAATTCTTTCTGAGGACATGACGATCAGTCATCCGACAGAGAATCAAAGTCTCCTGGGAGTGTTTCTTCCATCGTGGGGCTTGAGTAGACTTGACCCTCTCAGCATTTCATATTTCATAATTGAACTCAATGTCCCTCACACTTTTAACATCTTCCTAGATTAAAAAAGAGCATTAATCACTTTCGCCTCAGAGCAGCGCTGAAGAGGGAAGTAGGACACCAGGCGCAGTTTCGGAGAGGCTGGGGGGATTAAGGTGATCGGTGTCTCGGTGCATGCGTTCGTTAGTACGTGTTTGTGTCTGTGTCACAAACAAACAAAAAAACTCCCCGCAGGCGCGTTACAGACCCCAATATATTGCTCTGATGTATATGACCTACCACCACCTTAACAGTTTCACTCCAGAGACGGTGGCATACAACTGAGCACCATGCTTCTGCGGCTTATCTCTGGAGAAGTAAAAAGAAAAAAAAAAAAAAGCCCTTTTTAACTGGGTGCTTTGTTATGATTTATACATTTCTTTTTTGAATAGCTGGGGTTTATCTTCTTCAGCTGCAGGAACTTAGAGCAAATGATAAATGAAAACATCAACCCAGAGCCTGCACTAATGCCTGACACAAACATGTCACTCGATATTTAAGTATTTATTTATTCATTTATGTTTTTGTAGTCTCTTCTTAGGCACAGAACCTTTGTATTTATTATAATAATGGTGACAAAATGTGGGAACGGGGCGGGGGGGGAGAACGAACATAAATGCAAGCGAAAAAAAAAGCAGCTACGCCAGAGGCGGAAGAACAGCCCTTGCAGAGCTGGGGCGGTCACTCCTTCTCTTTGCTTTGCTTTAACTGAGGAAAACCCAGTTGGGGAGCGGGCTGCCACCCGGATCTGGGCCAGCAAGGCCTACAGGGCATTTTGGGGCCTGGCCAGGAGGAGAGGCTGAGGGAGAGCAGGGCCAGAGGAGCCCGAGGGGCCCTGGGGCAGCCCGAGTCCTCTGAGAGGAACGAGGCTGCGCCCCACAGACCGTGCTCAGGCCGAGGCCCAGGCGGGACCCGGCCGGCCGGGGGGTTGCCCCAGGCCCGGCGGCGGGGTGGTCCTGCCACCAGCACGGCTACAAATTGGCGTGGCTGCGGGCCCAGCGGAGAGCAGGGAGGTGTTGGGAGGGGGGGTCCCCTTCCGCTTGGTCGATCCGCAGGGAGAGCGTGGGGCCGAGGGGAGCGGTGGAGCGGGAAGGGGACAAAAGCGGTGGCTGGGGCTGGCTGCCGGAGAGGGGTGCCTGGCTGAAATCCTTCACAGCGCCAGGACACAAAACCTCCTAAATCTTCATCGGAAAGCCATTAGAAATCTGTCGGAGGGGCCGGGCGCAGATTGCCAGGGAAGGGGACTCAAAAGCCCCTCCGGGCTCCACAATACCTGAAATGAACTGGAAGGGATGGGGTGGGGCTGGGAAGCAGATTTCCTGCCATAACTAAAGGCCCCTTTCAGCCTGCTTTGCAACAGTTTTACGATGTGTTAGAATTTACATTCACGTGTTGTTAACCATTCTTTGGCGCAATGAAACGTTTTATCTGTCTGACCTCAACCTTTGCCATATGCTGGTGCAAACTGTTCAACTTAAGCCTGGACAAGTTTAAGAAAAGGAGGAAAAAAAACAAGAGGGGGAGAAAAAGGAGGGTCCGAAAAGCACGTTGCTGGGTAGGCTCTGTTGTTGCTCTTGATAGCTGCCTTCCTCTCCGTTTTCCATGGAAACGTTTTGAAAGCCAATTCCAAAAAAAGAAAAAAAAAAAAGGGAAAAGAAAAAGATCCATGCTGATAAATGAATAGTGGCTCAGAACATGCCAGCTCTTCACTAATTGTCCACTTTACATATGCTCCTTCATGTCTGGCGATTCCTTTTATATTGTGAAGAGACAGCAATGAAACTTCATTATACTGCGTTGAGGAGAGGCGTATGCAATGCATTTGAAATTGATCAGAATGAGTTTTATAAGGTTTTTATTTATTTTATCCTAATTTCCTGATTGCTTTCTCAGCCCAGTTCGTTTAAAAGAATAAGAGATGGGGATTACGGAAGGACAGTGATAATTTTGTCAGACAGCCTGGTAATTCATAATGAAAGACCCCATTTTGTGCTTTTGAAGATGTGCCTGGTTAACTTGCAAATTCCACCCTATGTCTCTTAGGGATCTGCACTGTGGCACTGCCCCAGTCTTGCTATTTGATTTCTCTGAAACTGTGGTTATGGACCCGTCTCTGCATTTTGCCTCCCGTGTCTAGATGTGGCTAGAGGTTTCTCACCTTGTGCTTCGGGTGGACTCAGCAATCCAGAGTGCACTTCCTAATATCTCATGTGATGGATTTTTATTGTGGTTATTTCTGTACTGAGAAACATCAGTTCTCCTGCATCCCACAGAGCCTCTGGAGTCTAGTAAGAATGATGGCACTGAGGAAACCTGGCTTCAGCTCAGCCTCCTGAATGGTCTTGGACTAGTCCTTAAGGAGGATGTCCACAAAGCTGCTGCAATGCTGTCATGTTCAGCAGCAAGGGGGGCTTTGGGATCAACAAAGCTTGAGTAGCCCCTGTTCAGCTGTGAAGCCCATGCCTGAAGAAGGTGCTTTAGCACATGCATGGAGTTGTTTATGAGACGGCTTTGAATGCTTAAGGATATTAGGTTATTTAGGGGTTAGGCAAGTCCTTGGTGAACCAACTGGTAGCACTTAGGTTCCTGGAAGGCCCCCAACTCCCTTTGTAAATGTCACAGTTGCTTTGTGACCTCTCTCTTTAAAGCCACGGTGGCCTTGAGGGCATCCAGGTAAGAGAACTCTCATGGCTACGTAAGGCTCCTATACTCACTGTTAATAATGAATCCCCAAATGAAGAACCTAATTATGTGTGTTAGAGTTGTGAGCTGATACAACCCATCAGTAATCCCTATGCTGGACCAATCATTGCTGCAGCCTCTTGCAGTATATATTGCTACATTTCATGGTATGTGGCATGTCTCTCAGGGAAATAAAAATCATTGTTGCTTTCTGTGAAACCCTGCCAACCCATCTCACATTTTTATAAGTAATTTTCATTCTGCTATGGTCTATTACACATGATATTTTGAAAGAGTGGGAAAGAGTTAAGCAAAATGAAGACCATTATCAATATTTTATTTGTCACAGCTGAAAAACTACATTTATAGGTCAGTTCATTGCAATCCATTCATTGATTTCAGTACTCAAAGCCCTTCAGGGAGTGTCTAAAATCCACTGATGTTCTGGAGTGCTAAGTTTTGTGTTTGGATTTCTGATAAAACTGAAAGATGTGTCAAAACCATGTAACAGACTCTGGATCTGATTTACCACTGTATGCTTCCAGTCTCTGCTGGTGTTAACTCCAGTGATTTCATTGGAGTGGAGCTGCACGGTATTGATTTAATTCTTATGTCGATGTGACCCTCCAGAGACATACTTCCCTGCTTTTATTCCCACTGACTTCAGTTCAGGAACATAATCAGGATCGTAATTAGGAATGATGACCTGATTCAGTCAGGCATAGAAACACAAGTCAGTCTTCAAGTTTCTCAGTAATGCTACTGACTGTAGTGGGGCTACTTCCTTTCTTAAAGTCAAGCTATGTGCTTACATCCCTTGCAGATGGTAACCTATGTATTTAGGTTTGCTCTTCAATTCTGTGAAGGTGGAAGTCTTTTGACTGGCTATAACAAGCTTTGGATCAGGTCCATAAATAGAAGAAACTTGGTAAGAGATTTAAGGAGGCTTGGGAGCTAAACTGCGGCTGCTCCTCAGTCCCCATCTATGCAATTCCATTTGCTTCAATTAACTTTTATATTTGTAACTGGAATGGATGGAATTTGATCAAAGTCCCTTTCAGAGTACATCCATGGTATTGTGTACAAACCTATTACTTTCAGAAAGCAAAGCAGGATAATGCGCTTCTTTCTGCAGATTGTGTTGTCTATTCTAGCTGCCATTTAAATATCTGGTGTCTCAAAAAGCATACCCATCAGGGCTCAAATGTTTTTGTTTATGTGTATTTTTCAGGCAAAAACTTGCCAAACTCCAGTATTGGTTGCCGGCTTCTGGGGAGAGAACTTGGCTTGGAATTAAATACCCTGGAAATGGACTGGATCCAAGAATGAGTAAAATCTGTAGCTGAGGTGCAAACACCTAATTATAACCATTATCCAAAAATTCAATGTAAAAATAATAAGGGAAAAATTGCTCATCACATTAAAAGATGAATTTTTCTAATGGCATTAAGAGACTTTAAAACCAGCCAAAATATCAAAAGTTGAGTAATCAAAGTATCCATGATCAATATTTATATTCAGGTCAAAGTGAAGAGAACTGAGACAATGAAATTTAGAAATGCACGTATTGTAATTTAATTTGAACAGTCAACATTGGTAAAAAGCCTGTTTACTGTAAGATTACTTTCTCATTCAGCATTAACACACAGAGCTACATCTGTTACTCTTCATTTGAATACAAAAATTACCTCTAATCTGATTAAAAACAGAATAAAAGCAGGAGCTTGATGTCCTTTGGAAGTCCTCAAACTCACTAAAGCTAAAAGTAATTCAACAAATTTAAGGAATTTATTTAATTAATTAATCAAGGGATAGATTCTGGCTAGTGAGCTCCGGCTGCAAAGGTAACTGTGAGGAATAACCATTCTAATGCAACACCAACAGTGTTCTTATTGCTTGGTAGCATGTAATAAGTACCTGTGATGTACCTAAGGTACCTTTGAAACAGCTAATTTGACCTATGCTGCCTTTGAAACAGCTAATTTGAGTTGGGCTAGCTGATAGTGTGGGTTGATTCATTGTTCTTATACTGCAGGGGACTAACTTCTGCAGTTAGACTGCTCGCACTTCAGACTAGCTTAGAGCTACAGATACTCTCTCTAAGGAGTAAGGGGGTAGGCAATAGGAAGAGAATGCAGATTCAGTAGGCGACAGGAAGAGAATGCAGATTCAGGTAGGCTGATATGTGTCTTGTCTGGTCCCACCTTCCTTCCCTTACAGATCTTTAAACTGTCACCTGAAAAGGGCTTGCATCAGAATTTCCCCTCCAACATAGTAAACGCATTATTTCTCTTAAGTACAGTAGATTGCCTCTAAAAACTGAATCCAGCATCCTAGCAATAACCTGTTCTTTTTTTTTTTGGTGTAGTAATCCTTTCCTTGGAAAAGCCTCAACTCCACAAAAGCTGAAGTATTTTTCATAGAGTCATAGAATCGTTTAGGTTGGAAAAGACCTTTAAGATCATCAAGTCCAACCCTTAACCTAGCACTGCCAAGCCCACCACTAAACCATGTCCCTAAGCACCACATCTACACATCTTTTAAATACCTTCAGGGATGGTGACTCCACCACTTCCCTGGGCAGCCTGTTCCAATGCTTGACAACCCTTTCGGTGAATAAGTTTTTCCTAATATCCAATCTAAACCTCCCCTGGCACAACTTGAGGCCATTTCCTCTTGTCCTATTGCTTGTTAGTTGGGGGAAGAGACCGACACCCACCTTCCTGAAAGCCTATGAAGACAAACACAAGCATATGCCAGGGAACAGAATGAGAATTTTTGAGTGTTACATCTTATGATAAGTGCCTAATTAAAATAGGTAGAAAATTAGTAGGCTTAAGTATTTATGTAACATTTTATGTTCTTATTTAAGGTCTCCACTTTCTATAACTAAGAGAGGACATTGGTTTGTCTTTTTAATGTGAAGATGAGTGAACACAGAATAATAAATATTTGTTTCTGGTCTTGTAGTAAATCTTGCTGAATTGCTTTGCAAATTTCAGGTGGGATTCATCTCACCGAGCTTTAGCTGTTCAAAAAAACCCTCCAAAAGGCAGCTAGCATCAAGTAGCCATCTAGGCTTTGCTTTTAGTCAATGAAGAACAATAGACTTCTCCAATTTGTGGTGTATTCTGTCCTGATGGAGGTATGTAAGAGAAATGGGGTCAGTAGCCTTTGACGAGCACCAAGAAATGCCCCTCTTCAGTGACTATGGAGGGAGGAAGCCCAGAGAGCAACTGGCTTACCCCAGATGACTCGTTCTTTGACAGCTAGAGTTAGTTGAGGTAAAGCTCTTCCACTATGGTGCTGTTGCATGTCTGTGAAAGGGAAAGGCACTCTGACTGGTGCTTTTAGTAGATCAGATGTAGATGGTCAGATGCAGATTTGGTAAGGGGAATGCTGACTGCAATGTCTCTGGCGTTCCTGAAGGCAGACCTTTATTTCTTACTGTCCTTGTAGGGAATGGTTGTGGTGCACTACAGCAATTTTTCGTTCAGCAGTCACGTGTCATGTCTGGATGCCGTATCAGAAGTGGGGTCAGTGGGTGGCTGGCTGCTAAGCAGAGCTTTCAGCCTGTAAGTACAGTCTTGGATGTGCCTAAGGCTCCCTGCTGTCACAAGCAAGGAAGTGTGGTATGCCATCCTGCTTGCCAAAGGTAGATGCTTGCGGGATCTCTGAGAGAAGCCATTTGGATAGGAGTGAGGTGGGGCATACTGTAGATATGGCTGCTCTGCAAACCTCTTCCACTTCAAAAATGTTGAGCACCTTGACCTAATTCCCCAGATAAATTATTTATCATTAATATTAGATTGTCCTTTTGGAAAGAGTCAAAGCAGACAGGTTTGATATTACGGGGGCAGCTTTCAAAGAATTCAGGTCCAATTGTTTAAACATATGGCATAGGATTCATCTTACCTGCCTCTAGAAGTCTGCAGTTTAAATGATGTCTATTTCTGAGCTAGTCACCTTTGGCTCCCGTTATAGTCAGCAGAAAGAAACTAGCACTGCCAAAGGGCATGTCTTAGACACCTGCTGTATGAGAGGCGACTCACCCAACCGAAAGTGCTTAACTCTTCCCACTGACTAGGCTAGCCTGGAGCAACGAGCTCAGACTAGACACCTCAGTTTTAGACATTCAGCGTTAAGTGGGCTGAATCCTGATCTTAGCATGTAGGTACTGCTATTAAAAAATTACAAATAATATTAATGGAAAAGATGCTGCTGATTTGCATGAGAAATGTGATCTTGCAACCTTATGGGACCACTCACATGAGTAAAAACCATGTGAATGTTTCACTGCTCACAGGATCAAGCTACACTAAGTGAAAAATAAAAGTGTCTATTGATTTTAACTGATATCACGTTAGGATCCCACTATAGATCCTTCTTCAGTATAACCCCTTGTGTACCAGGATGAGTTTTCTAGTTTGGCATTGTTACTTTCCATGTCAGAGCATGTACAGGAAGATCTAGAAGTGTACATTGCAGCCACGGAGTGCAGCTTTAGACAGAAGGTAGCTTTACAGTAGCTGTATGGCGTGCTGTGGCAGGCACTCTGTGTGCAGCTGGGGGCTACACTGCTACGGGCTTCTGTGGCTGAAATGCGAGATCTGCTTCAGTCCACAGGATGTGGTTCCTCACCTGCGCTTCTTGCAACGTACGGCTGCCACTGCCCTATTGCTGCCTGCTCCTGTCTCCTCTCCGGCAGCCCCTCTGGCTCCTGCTGCTGTGCAGACAGCAGGCCGGGGTATCAGAGGTGGCTTCAGGGGCTGAGGGCTGTGGTGTGTGTATGAAGAAGAAATGGTGAGAACTGTCTGTCCCAAACAGCCTCTCCCTTGTCCCTGACCCTTCTCCTTGGACTCCTGTTGCTTCTGCTGCTGCCTGAGGTTGAAATGCCACCAGTGGTTACTCTGAGCGGCCAGAGGAACATGCAAGAAGCTGGGGAGTGGACAGTACAGAAAGATGGCAGGAGCAGAAGACTAGAAGGCTTGTTACCCCCCCACAGAACACCTCCCACTTACACATCCAGTGCAAGTATCTATCTCTCGCTGTCACTGCTATGCCGCTGAGTGCAGAAGTGTGTTTGCACCAGTGGTCATCCTGTTCTCGTCATCTCTTTCACGAGGAGTGGCAGAATACAATGCAGAAAGGAAATTGTTTTGCCATTTGGGGATTTCAGGGCATATGTCTCCCTTCTTTCACCTCCTGATGTCCTTCAGGGAGTGTAGGGAAATTAACCCCATTCACAATGTGACTGCTTGTAATTAGAATTCTCATTCACTCTTAATAGCCACTGGTATCCATCAAAGGCTTGATTTCCAGGCCTGTTGTGTAGCGCAGTGAAGAGGAAAAGAGCTGAAGGTGCTAAGCATGTTGGCAGAATGTAAGTGGAATGGGGGGAGCTGCTGTGCTGACTCTGAGAGCAGGCTTGAGAAGTCCCAGCTATGCTTGGCGTGCCCCAGGGTGCTGTGTGGTCTTGAAAAGCTGGTCGGAGGAGTGAGAGTGGGGCTTTTAAGAGCATTTTATTGGGCACTAGGGGCAGGCCAGGAATAGGTTTATAATCTGTTGTCATGGTTCAGCTGACAGATGGCAACTGGTATCTTGAATGCTTCATGGGATTGAATCCTCTGGTAGCTGCTATAACCTGATGGTAAACTGATGAAAGTGTCCCTGTGCAGAGAAGCTGTGCTAGCTAAAGGCTGAATCAATTTGAAAACCAATTTTAATTATACTAGTGCAAATTTTGTGAGCAAGCACACAATCTCCTTGGCAGTAAGGAGAGAGATGCCATTAGTGGTGTGTAAGACTGGTCCACGCTCTCTAGATCAGGCTAGCACATACTGAAAAGAGTATCAGAGACAAGTTAATTGCCATAATATAAAGGTTAAAAGTCCCTTTAGATTATGATGGTACATGTTAATCTGTCCCTTGTTAACAGGACCTGTAATTCAGACCTCAAAACCGGGAAAACCCCACATAATAGTGCTCTGTAACGTACAGGAACAGTGGATTAACAGGGTACAAGGAAGTCTGCCAGATTTGTGCGGTATCCTAAACGACACCATCCCGTTTAGCAACCTTCTCTCTTACGGTGCAACAAGTGTCACCGTCACGAGCTGGCCGCACGCTGACACATTGGATCTGTGACCTCGCGTTTCAGCCCTGCCGCTCGTGTAGTGGCTGAACTGACCCCTGCAGCCAGGGATCAGATGGAAAGCCATTAGGGGTGATTCCTCACCAGCACAATGTCCAGACTCATGTCACTGCTGCTTCGAGTCATCCTGGGAGCAATCATCCATGAATTGATTTTATGGCAGTGCTGACACTTGCCTTCATTCTTTCGGAGCCGGGGAGAATTGCTCTTAACCATGCCCCCTGCCGCCTCGGGATATAATCTCAGGAGCATAGTTTAGGGGCACAGCCAGCTTCAAGGAGCATTACTTTGCTTCAGTGCATTTTTATGTGTTTTCTTTTCCCTGCAGGCCTTTTTCTGTTAAGGGGGATATTTGGACCAGTGAACGGACTTTTTTTTTCCTTCTCCTTAGTAAAGCAACAGTCAAAAAGTCTATGTCTGTGTGCTGTTGTTAAACATACAAACGTTTGCCCAGTTTGCTACTGGGTAGCATCCTGGGTTTATGTCTTAGCTTCCAGCTTGGTGATAATATCCTCATTTAACAAAGGATTTTACAAACAAATGCACGTATCAAAATCAGTTCATCAATATAACTGCAGTTTGGAGCCTACATTTGCCAAATCAAGAATCCTGGGAATATGTTATAAGGATAAAGCTTCAGTGAGATTATTTATGCAAATAAAAAGGTTTTTTTTAGCACCAGGACCAAATTAAGAATTTTTTTCATAGGTCAGAAATCCTTTGAAGTACTTTCATTTTTTTTCCTGTAATTCTCATTAGCTTAATTAATTGTTGCTCTCTTTTGAAATTAAGGAGAACAAATTGTTCTCCTGGTACTGAAGGGCACAAGAAAATGATTGCAAACAGTCTGTTTGTACCTGAGTTTTTATTATATTTCTCTTGAATGGAGTCTCAGGAAAAAGGGAGGCAAATCGTTCACAGAAAAAAACCCCACTATATTAAAGCCAGAAATGTATTTGTGTGGTGATTTCTTGTGGATGCATATAGCATTGCAATGTTCTGATAATGGAAACAATTTGTTTTAGAAACAGTATAAAGGTTGCTAATTTCCAAATAATAGGAAATGGTCTGCTTGACAGGTTTTTCTTTTTGGTATTTATACTGCATATATAGTAGTAAAATAGCAGGAGCAGAGGGAAAGCCGGACAGGCAGGGCAGGCTCTCCAACAGCTGCCGCGACCCCTGCTGTACTGCTGCCAAAGCTGGTGCAACGGGACAGCGACAAGGACACGGGATTTTGGGGATTAGACCTCTCCCTTGAGGGTGGAAAGGGAGAGGAATTTTTTTTTTTTTAGAGGAAAATAAAGGCAACACCTACGTGGGCAGAAGTGGGTGCAATTTCCATATTTTTCTATTCCATGAACAATTATCGCTGAAAAACAAGCACGACTTGGAAAGGTAACCTGGCCGGGGAGCTTGCAGAGCTACATTTCTGCCAAACTGTTTTTCATTTTCCTATTACATTTCATGCATCTGAAACATGGGGAGGGGGCTTGTGCTTACTTTTTGCTGTTGTATAAGGCAAACGGGGTTGGAGCTTTGTGGATTAATAGGATGGGAGGTGGCTTCCTGCCTTCTGTCGGTGGCAGATAAAGATGCCTTCTCACCTCACAGGTCTTTTTGAAACAGTCCATCAAGTTAGGTATTAGAAAAAAGAGTTGGTGAAGTGAGTGGAGAGAAGAGAGTTTCTGGAGCAGAGTGCATACTTTATACTTACTGACTATTGATCATATGAGCGTATCGGTCATATTGCTCTGGCAATATTTGAGATGAAGAGCAATGATGGACTATATAGTCAGCTGGAGCTGATTTTTGGGAAGAGTGGTTAGCCTGGATCCTATTTATCTGAAGACTGACCTGGAACTGGGATGGGAAAGCATGAAGACAACCACCCATGCGTAGCTTCTTCACAAGATATGAAGGTTGAAGAAAGGCTGTTATATCTGCTGCCTCTGCCAGCTCATTTCTTCCCCTGTCTATGTGGGAAAGCAGTTAGGAGGCAAAGGAGTGTTTCCCCCTCGATACATAGTAAGAATATGTGATGGCAGTGTAAGTCACAGAAAAACTTCACAGATTTTAATAGAAGATGAACCATCTTATGATACTCTGTACAGATAAGGTCATGTTTTCAGTCTTTTGAGTTTTCTACTGAATTCCTTAGCAGTGACATGGTTTTTTAAAAACTTTTAGAAAAGTTAGCACAGTCCCTTAAGAATCCTATAACCTTCAAGGCTGATGACAATAGAAGATCTTCAAACTTACTGTCTTTTGGGATTTTATATCCACTAAATCCTAGAAGTCTTTACACATGGCCAAAACTGCAAATATATAGAAAGTAAAGGGTGGGACTTGCAAACCCAAAGAATGCGGATAGCAGAAACATGCGAAACTTTCCTCAGTGGGCTAGTTGAATACCAGCTGCTCAAGGAAGGCTAGAAAGCTACATGGTCAAGGAAGGCTTAAAAGGATTGAAGAACAATTAAAAAAAAATTTAAAAGAGAGTTACAAAATGCCCATGAGAAAAGGAGGAGAACTGAGACTCCTATGAAGACCTGCACAGCTTCCTTTCTCATTTGGCTTCTGCATCATGTCACACGTGGCGTTTTAGGCTCTGTGGAGCAAGGGTGAGCCGTCTTACATACTGTTCACAAGGAACGATATACTGCCTTGTACATGCAAATACACATAACGAACCTTATTATCATTCCCGATATGATTATTTTGATTATTCAGTGTATCGTGGATGAGAATGAGTAATTAAAATAGTATTTAAATGTGGATTTTATTTGCACAGATACTGAAAAATATCTCTCTTTAGCAAAGCCTTTTGCTATTGCTCTTTGCACCCTGGGGAGACTTCAGATGCCTGATCATTTCCCTTGGCCCCCCAGCTTTGGGGAAATCATAGCTTTTTGTTGGCTCCCTTGGCTTCCCAGGCAATGCAAAGAGCTGGCTCAACGTGGGACCTAAATGACAATTTATTGCCAGGAGGGAAGTAATTTTCAGGCCTCCTCCCCTTCTTCTTGCCATGAATATAATAATACACTTTGGAAACATTACTGGGGTAATCTGAAAACAGCAACGTTGTCAGAAATCAGAAAATGCCTGATAGAACCGGTCGTTCACATAGCTTAGCTATGATGTTTAGAATCACTGTACATCATATTTCACTCTTCACTGACATCCTGCTGGATTTTTCCCCAGTGAGAAGTCATCTTTGCATTAAACCACCGTAACAGCACTATAGGTTGGACATTGTTGTTATTTTTCTTCTCCTCCCTCCCCGTCTGCCCTCCCCGCCCTTTTATTTTTTTCCAGAAAGCTACTTCATGTTGCAAAGATCATCAGATGAAATGAATGCAGCCCAGCTGGGATTTGCTGGAAATGTGTTCAGCTTGGCAACACCTCTCACAGAGTGGCTGGGTCCCTAAAAGCTTTGTTTAAAATGATGAAATGAAAACAAAGGAGACATAATTAGCTGGTGTGTAATAATAGACAGGGCTCGTATCCAGCTACTGTAAAAGTCATTTAATGAAGGGTAATCTGGACATAAGCCCGCACACTATAGCTGTAAAATATTTAAGCTCTTTAATGAGAGGGAAAATGGAGGGAAGGGTTTGCTAACATGATTAGGAAAAATGCCTTTCATATCCATTTTTACAGGGGTTGCAATTCCTAAACTGAGGTTTGTAGCTTTCTTGAAGCCAAAGCAGCAATAAAACTTTTATACCGCACCAACACTTAAAAGCTACATACATCACATTGGTTTTATACATCTGAGTGGGAACATCAGCGTACTGCTTTTTATGTCTGCAAAGGGCTACACTGGCTATTGAATAGCATCTCCAGTTTTTTCCACTTACCTCAGATTGTAGAGTGCTTGTGGATGAGCCATCATTAATCTTAAGCTGCAGTAAAAGTTGCTTTCAGTGATCTTCTTTCTCATCTCCCCCTCCTTGTTCTGTTTTTCCCCTCTATGTTCCCTCTCCTCCCTTTCTTTCTCCTTCCCAGAAAACTCCCTTTTCTCATACTCCCTGTACTTGCCACTATTGGAACCAAAACAGATGCTGCTTGGTCTGACGTGGACCAGCCGCTCTGATGTGATGAATATGTACCTTTATTTTTAGTCCATTCACAGGTTACTAGGCAAAACGCAGGAATCAGCTGGGGATTTTCCATGACGAGACAATCATAAATGATGTAATAAAACATTACTGTACCCCTGTGAAACATTTAGAGGTGGGATCCAGTATGATTATGGTATTCACCTAACCTGAGTGCAGATGCGTCTAAGTTTTTGTTACCTATGCCTGGGAGGGAGGGATAATTCTGTCCTCCTGCAGGGAACACCTTCTCTCTAATCCGTGGAGAAAGGTAGACACCTGAGAAAGGTGGACACCTCTGAAAACCTCCTGGGTTATAGACGTTCCTCTCTTCATTCAAGAAAATGAATGGAGTCTCACAGGGGTACACCAGATTTCCCAGTCTTTCCTAAGATACAGCAACAGCTGAGAAGGGCCACATGATGCTGACACAGTGTATATGGTTTTGCATGGTTGTCTGAGACCTAGGGGGAGAAATAATGGAGACAAACTGGTTTCCACCCTGAACCTCTCTCTGGGAAGCCCAACACCCGTGGACAGCAGGATACACACTGGTAGAGTCTTCCCTGCAGTCCCCTGGGCCAGTGACTGCGGGGAAGGAGGGCTTGGTGATGGGGAGGAGCTGCTGGGCAGAGGATGGGAGTTTTGCCACTCTGAAAGTTTTCAGGGTGAAAGGAAGAAAGTCCTGGGAGTTCATGCGTCCCCATAGTGCCAAAATGTCGCCCAAGCAATGCTTGCCTGGCTGGCCCATGTGCGCTGCTATTGTTCATCTGGCTTCAGCTGTGCTCTTCCCCTTGTTTCCTAGCTGCCTGTTTTCAAGGGTTTCATGGATTGCACTCATTGTCAGTACAGCCAATTAGGGTAATTGTTGCCATTAGGTCAGTGGTATCTCACAGAAATAACACACTCATAGACACGGCTTTCTCACTCCTTCAAAGTCATCACTGTGCCATCAGAATTTTAGCTCGAAGGTTTTGCTTAAGCATATAAATAATATTTGTAGGTCTGTCCTCGTGTTCTTGCAAATTCTTCGTTTAAGCTTCCATGTAGGAATGGAGATGATAAATATTCATATATTTCTTCCTACCTTGATATGCTAATTCTGGTGTGGATGGTAATCAAGAAGTAGCTGAAAAAGATGACTTGATTCTAGTATTATTTATGAATCCTGCACTGAAGTATTGGACTGCGGGTGTGTGACAACACCAGTTAAGGGTGATTTAACATGAGTTCCTCCCTGGAGATATGTTCTTTGCTTTATTCGTTGTATAAAATCATTTAAGATTACTAAATTCCCTATTTATTACCTCAGTGAGTTGTCTCAAATTAGGTGAAATTGGTTCTTTCTTTCGCACCTCTTTCCCAGCCCTCTAAATAAGGTGCTGAACTCAAGTGCTTCGAGTTGTGCACCTAATAGTCCGAATTACTTTAGTGAGTTGGTTAAACAAAGCCTAAGTGTTTGTAAGAGTAGTGGATCTTTTATAGTTACCAGCTTTATAGCATAAACTGAAGAGTTCATTTCTGAGGAATTTGGATGGATGTTCAAGTTGACTCATTTAGTGTTTCAAGCAGAGTCATAAATATACTTTCAGAACATTGGAGAATTAAAGATATGCCTAAAATGAATCTCAGACACTAAGACCCCCAGACTTTGTTTTGGAAAGCTTCATATTTGAAGAAACTGGGACAAAAACCTAGATTTTGTCGTTCCTCTTGAGCAGAAATCCAAGCAGATACACTATACCTGATATTGGTGAAATGGGTGGAAGTTTGGATTTAAAATTCGCATTGGGATTCTGAGACGTGGATTCATCTCTGCACAGAATATTAGTGTAAAAATACAGTGAGTCATAACTGTTTCTCAGCCAATTATTCGTACAGGCTGAAGATCTCAGGGCTCTGCTGTTGACTTCAGTGGCAGGAGGGACCTGCTTTCATCAGCACCAGAACCTAATTGAGTTAGAAAAGTAGCAGTGGCTCAAACCAAACCAGTCACACCAAACTAAACCCATGATAAATTCTTGAAGGAAAGACAAAAGACAGCCTCAGCTACATGTAAATCGGTAACTCTCATCAGCGTGTGTAAACTTTGTTATGCACCATAATGCATGTTTGCTAGAAAAGGTGTCATATAAGTGGTCAGAATTAATTTCATTTTTATTTTTAGCATTTCAATGAAGTTGTAAATAACAGGAAGGATCAGAAAAAAATATAACCCTGCTGTAGCCAACTTCCCATGTCATGAGCTGGCCTCCATTTTTAATAAGTATGAAATGATGTTTGTCATATCGACAAATCTTGACTCTGCTGAAAGTTCAAATGACCTTTGAATGTAAGGGGTTAAAAAGACCAGATGCTCAGAATTGAGTTAATTGTAGATTCAAAGTGCTTAAAGCTAAAAGCTGAAAGACTGAGCATTGTCTGTTGTCATTTGATGTTGCAGGTCATGGAGGTTACATGCTCTAGTTATGTGAAGGCCCTATGAATATGAAGACTTCTTCCTTTTCATCTAGCTGCTTGGTAGCAGAATAACCTGTTATGGTTATAAATTACAATTTTCTTCTGAAATGGCTGGAAAGACAAGAAGGGCTAAATTTAAAACCCTGATTCAAATATATCCAGTTTCAAGCTCTTTAACATGGGAACTGTGGGGATTTTATTTAACTGGTGGTAGATGGCACTCAATTAAATAATATCAATTTGGCTCATGAGCTGCAGCATCACCAGATGTACCCATAAACTGCAAACATCTTCTTTATTCTGTTTCCCCATCAACACTGAGTAGGCTAAGGAAGAATATTTGCCTTTGTAAGTGGTCAAAAATTGTCCAGTCCGTAAATTGAGAAAAGTTAGTAAAAATGGTGTAAAACATATAATATAATTAAATACAACTTCTTGATGCTCTCCTTTAATAGGCTTACTGTAAACATATCATTACAGTTTTCCAACAGTGTTTTCTGTTTGTGAGATCAGTTGTTTATCAGATTGATTTTGTCATGGGGAGGGAGGGGTTTGCCAAATTTGACACGATATTTGTTCTGAGCCTAGATTAGCTGGACCCAAATCATGAGGATGATGGCTGCAGGATGTAAACCTATTTTTGTGCTTGCTCTTGAGCAGTCCTATGCAAAGTGATATTCACTGCATCAGAGATTTATTCAGTCTCATTATTGCTATTTCACCCTACTACAAGGAGGGCCTGAGTGGGGAGGGCTCTGAGAACATGAGAGTTTAATATTTCTCATTAAGGATGTGCAGAGACAATAGAAGGAAGAGTGGGACCTCTGCCAGATGTGTCAGGGGGAGAAAGCAGGTCATTGATGCCTTCAGACAAAATGACAACTCCCAGTAGGAGTTCCTCATCAGGGACTGCTTGGGAGCAGTGGAAAGGTAGTCAATTTTGTTGGTGATGGGGGTGATCAGGAGCTGGCATTGTATCCGTCGCACCCCCCCAACTGTACTGCTGTACGACCTGCTGGTGGGAAACGCACTGTACAAAGCCAGAGGCACCGCTGGCATGGTAGGAGTCCTGCAGAAGTTTAGCGATGTCAGGAGAACACTGACAGCCTGTGCTTTTCAGATTTGGTAACCAGCTGATGCATGGCTTGTTTAGCTGTGCTATGCGGGTAGCAGGCCTTTACATGCTGTTTTGTGGTGGTGGAGCTAGTTAAATGTATGCTTCTCATATATTGGTTTGCCTCGCTACTGCTGAAGTTTGCATGTATGTTTATTACCCTTCTGGTTTCAGAAAGCAGATTGTAAGAACTACTTCTGTTTCAGCAAAACACACCTCTCTCAAACTTAAAGATGCTATTTTTGCTCTGGCTGGCCCTCAAATCCAGGTTAAATCCACATATGTTCCTTTGGGGACTACCCTTTGGGGAACCTGCTCTGTTCTGGTGGACTAAGGGTGAAGGGTTTACCATAGCAGGACCAAGAGGGGAACCTTGCAGGTGAGGTAGCAAGGAGCTAAGTTACCACCACATAGCCAACTTCATTTAACCTTTCAGTAGATCTTTTAGACCTTGGTGGTTTAGGGCTATTCCCTGCTGTAGGCTATTCCCTGCTGTAGGCTATTCCCTGCATTGGTTTTACCTTAATGTGACTGTCTAAAAGTTAGGTGTCTAGCCTAAGCTAGTTAGACAACTTGCCTCTAGACTCTACTGCCAGTGGGGAGAGAGAGGGAGAGGTGATCCATCTAGCCTGTTTTATATAGATAGACTTGACCATCTCTGAACCATCTCATGCTTCTGTTCTTTATGAAAGGATTTGATAGCTGCAGCATTTATAGTCACCAGAGCCTGAGCCGCAGCTTTGCCATCTGTGTTGACCAGACTAAAAAGATGTACTGTCCAACACTGAAACACTCCACAAAGACTCAAGTGTCGCTGCTGAAGATGGACTCAGAGCTGGTTTACTGCCATTCTCATATCAGGGAGTGGTAGCACAGATGGAATTTAATCTGTAAACATTTTTTCTTAAATGTAATCCAGGCGTGCACATTTAAAGTGCTTTCCAGATTCTGGCCTCATTGCTGTCTTCACCGGAAATTTTTACACTGCAGTTATTTTCTCCCTAGACACAAAAGGAATGGGTTCTCTGTAACGTATGATGACACATTTCCCTACAGGGACAGAAATGAGTCTTACTGAAAAAAGACCCTGTTAAACAACATCCATCTTCCTCTTTGCAAAATGGGCAGTTATTATTAAGTTATTTCTGTGAATGTCCCTGTAATAATGTATTTTCTTTTGCATTTAAACTTGATCAGTAACTCTTCATTAGTGCTGTTAGATCCTTAAGAAGAGCAATCCATCGTACTAACTGGCTGGGATGCCACATACAGAAGCTGGCACAGAATGAAACTCAGATGGTCACTATCTGCTTACTACACAGCCTGCCAGGAGTGGGATTCCCCAGGAATATATGAATTGTTTAACATATCTTTAAAAAGGAGCACATATTTTCTGGGTGCTCATACCTGTTTCCCTCTGTTCAAATGAACACTTGCTTTTCACTTTGTCAAGAGCATGACTGCTCCCTTCGCAAAAGTTTGTTGGCCCTTTTAAAGTGTCTGCTCAAATACCTTATTCTTGGTCATGAGGGGTCATACATTTTTGTACAAAGCCATGGGATTTCTGGGTGCTGAATATTCCTAGATTTCGGCATCTACCAATGCTGGAATTTTTGAGTGCTTCAATCCAACAGAAATACAGAAACACAACTTTGATGTAGGAATCAAGAAAAGGATTTCTTTCACCTCTGAAAGTCAGGTGTCCAGTTGAAACTAGTTGTCTTTCTTCCTCTCTAATTAACAGAAAGAGAGTCATATCACGAATCTTTCTAAGACATTTACCTTAGTGTCATGTAAGTCACTCTTTGAAATTACCTTTCTCTCTACTGATTTTAGAGATGAATCCCACCCCTGCTTCTCATTGTCTTCCCCTTGATGTCAGTGGGAAGTTGGATGTTGACATAGAAATTAAGCATCTAAATATCTTTATGTATCTAGGGTTAAGTTGAAAAAATTTGTTTGATGTTGTTTCTGTCTGCTTCTAAGTTCACGAGTATCATCTTACCTTTTATTTTCACAGGGCAGAGGAGAAAAATCTCTGCATAAATCCTTTCCTCAGAAAAATACTACAATCAGCTGAACACCAGTAATTGTGTTCTAAATCTTTATAGCCTCAGTTCGAGTCTTTAAAGTATGTTTAGAATAGCATATTTAGCTGTATTTCTTCTGCTGCCTTTAGAATGCCAGGCACACCAATAGAACTATATGAATAATAAATTATAATGCTGTTTATCATCTAAATTGTTATCGTTTAGAATTTTTCTCTCAAGTGTTTCTTCTAGAAATCTATTCAACCCTCCCTGATGACACATTTGGATGAACATTTTTCAACTGTGAATGCCTAAAGTTAGTCATCTAGATCTATATTTAGGCACAAAAATGAATGACCTGATTTTCAGAGTTGCTGATTACTTATTTTGAAGCATTAATATGAATTTAACAGCTTAGCTGTAGGTGCCAAAGCCTTAAGAATGTTATTTTTTTTCCTGTGCACAACTTGTCTATCAAACTGCAGAACACATGCAGAATTAAATTACTAATGAGTGATGAAAATATGCCATATAAAAACAATGTTACATTGATTCATTTATTTGTTTACATGGTTGGGCAGGCTAATTTTATGCACAAAGTCCATGATGAAAGCTGATTTATAGTGATTTGAACAGAAAAGCCTATATTTCTCCCATTTCATATCAAGACAATGGTGAATTCTGTGTGAAGAAAGCACATCCTCTGGTTGTTCTTTGTTGTATACCAAAGAGAAATATAATTTGAACACATTTTGCCCATTCTATCAGAAAAGCAAACTTAGTTTTTCCCAATGACTTTCATTATGTTAAAAAGTGAGAAAAACTGGATACTGCACAAAAAATTGATGCATATTGTAAAACAAAAGCCTTTCAGAAAACATTAAGAGCCATATGTTCATTTTAGAGATATACGGTGCCACTTTGAAATATGGCTTCCTTGTTGTTTAAAGACCCAATTCATCAAAGCGCTTTGCTACTTACACTAACGAGTCATAAGCATTTGCTTAAGGGCATTGCTGAATAGGGGCCTAATAGCCTGATTTGCTATACCTTGCCTAGCTGAGTTTGAGAAGGTCCATAAACTACTTTGAGGGTGCCCAGGACTACTTAGAGAATAAGGACTGTTGAACCGTAGTGTGAATGGCAGGACCTAGACTTTAAAGATAAGGGTAATAAATACCCTTTTTTAGCGTATTGTCCTATTCTCTGGTTTTACATTGAATTATTCTTGATACACACGAGGGCTTTTTGCAAAGAAAGAGATGAAATGAGGATCAGCTGCTAGGTTTCCTCATCTGTAAGAGTTGGTCTCTGGGCCCTGATCCAACAGTGAGGAGATTCCTAAGAGACACAGGGGCAGAAGGTGCAGGATCCCACCTACTGCACTTAATTTGCTTGCAAAAACCTTAAGGAGAACGGCATGAATAAAAGTAAGCTGAGTGAGAACTGCACAGCTCCACCTGACATTATATTGACAGCAGGTGGTAAATGTGGATGGAAGTGCCTGACTATCGCTGAATAAAGCACACAGTCCCTTCAGCATCAGCAGCTGTGTGATTGCTGGGGAGTTGTTTGGTTACATGTGTTTTTTTCACATCTGTCATTTTAACTAAATTGGTGGTCTAAATGAATAGTGTCACGCACAGGAACATTACACAGATTTATGACAGCTGAAATGTATAGCACCTAGAGGATTTGGGGTCTGTGAAGCAGTCAATGGATTTCAGAAAGACATGATTTTCATCTGTGGTAGATATAAGCTTGATCCATTATTCATCATGCTATGCAAAAGAGAATTGCACATTGGGTTCACAGGGCAGTCTTCTGGCATTTCAGAGAGAAGAAAAAGGAATTTAAGAGAAAGATTTATATGTTTATGTTGCCTCTGTTTATGATGTGAGCAAAAGAAGTCCAATTTCCTCCTAATTAGATTATAACAGGTGCAAGCAAATCCAACAGAAGGGAAGCTGTTTGCGTAATATCTATACAGCATTTGGTGTGAGTGTAGCAGGGAAATGGGAAGCATCTCTCAGCCATGCTTTTCCCCTCTTATGGTCTGACACCTGCCATGTGCTCTGCCGTCGGACAGCAGCGTTACTGGGCTCAGCGAGGTGGCTTCACCCCGGCTCAGGTAGCACAGCTGAGTTCAGCTGAACCAGCTGGAGAAGTGAGTCCCCTTTTGAGACTCATTTCACACTGCGCCTTGGTCTTTTGAGAGCTGTGTTGCCTCAGGTGCTCCCGTTCCCTCTTTGGCACACCCTCCTTCACGCAGGCTTGGGTCCATTGCTGTCACCCACGTGGGAGGCATTGCAGTCCTTGCCACTTCTCCACTGCTTGCCCTGCCTCATGCTCTGCTTCACCCCCCACCCCAGCCGAAGGGGCAACAAGCAAAGGGTAGCACATCCTGTGTGCGGACATCGCCTCCTCTAGCCGTTGAAGCTGGGATGCTGAGATGTGAGCAGAGAAGGCTTGGGGAGTGCCACACTCCCTGCTGCGTTACCGCGTGGTACTATCTGCAGAGCGACGCGGTGGACAGTTGAAGGCAGAAACCTCTGAAAGTGTCATGCCAAGAACTGCCAGAACTTGCCTATCAGAGATTTCAGGTTGTCTTGGTATCTACAGATGGTGAGGGTTATTCTCCTTTCTCCTCAGATTTGCACTGGTGAAGCTCTATTGACATCCCTCTGGTACTCTTCTGATAATGAGAAGAGAGTCCAGGTGGGCAGATACTGAACAAGGGGTGTAAGAAGATGGATGTTTCACCCCTGTTTTTAAGCAATATTACTTCAATTAAAATCAAAACTAATGAGTTGAGAAATTTTCATTGTATTTTAAAGGAGGGGCAGACTTTCTACTTTCATCTTGAGTTTATAACCTAATATGTAAGAAAGGTGAATATACATTTTTTAATTAAAGAACTGAAGAGATCAGAACTGAGATCCTGTTTGACTACGATGTTAATGCTGTTCTTTAAAAACTGCTACTGAAACAAAATCTAGAGGATTAATTTATGATTATTACAGAGAAATGCACAGAATCATTCATGAAGGTGGACTTAATTTTCTTGTGGGCCAAATGAAGTATTCTGATGTCATATAGAGTATTTGTGTGGAAACAAGGTCTATTTCTGTGTAAACACATTTTACCATTGCTTCAGACTCCTAGTGAGATCATAATGATAAAGCAGCGCAAATACTCTCACAAACTGGCAGAAACCAGCCTGGCAGGGAACTCCAGACCCAATGGCAAACTTCCACAGGCTATTGGAAATTAGCTGCTGTTCCACTAAAACAGTGATTGGGGGTATGTCTTATGGGAAGGGGACTGAGTTTTTAATACGTAGACACGCAGATGGGTCCTTGTCAAGTTTATGGTGTGGCACTCTTTTACCTTCAGGGAGAAGTTGAAATCCAAACTGTAAAGAAGAAACAGGTTCCACAGGCAAGATCTGTGAAAAAAAGTTTTTTTTTTCAGATATTGCTCTTGACTATTCAGAAAGGCATGGTGAAGAAGTGCATTTACAGCAATTAATGGCTAATAAGTGAACATTTTAATTCTGGGGGTTTTTACACCCGGATTTTCTCTCTGCTTCTCTTTCCTTTTTGCCAACATTTCCTTTGGTGCCACATTATTGCCTGGTTTTGATATGCGTTTTGAGAAATTGCTCTAGACTTGTCTACATAGAGATGTATTAATAGCTATTCATTCTCTAGGCAGGTGCTCTAATTCCATCAATAGAGTGTCTTTTTTTGAATTAGCTTATCTCAGGTCAGAGTGGATTTAAACTAATTCAGACTAAGTCACTCTTATTTTGAAATAAGAGAGCCTATCCAAAAATTGATTGAGGAAAGACTTATTTTTCTTTAAAGTTGACACTATCTCAGTCTAAATACGCTTTGTCGTGTAAACAAGCCCTCAGGAGCATGCCATGTGTTCTGAATTACATTTGCAAGCTTTTGTGAGTACTCCAACTCATGTTCATGTGCAATTCAACCTACAGCAATTCAAGATGTTATCACTTCCCCACCTTCTCTGCTATTTATCACAGCCGCTCTGTCAGAAGTTCCTGCCAGGGCGGCAGATAGCAGACTGGAGCACCGGCTCATTCAAGTCTTACCGCTCCAGTTCAAAGGGTACCGTCTTGGCACAAATCCCATTTCACTCATGAGTTACACTGGACTGTGAACTGGAATGTGGTTGAGGATACATGTTCTGTTCCTTTGTCTCTGTTTTGAGGGTGCTAAACTGTTGCAGGGAGGGCAGCTGGATGCAGCACCATCTTTCGCTGCTGCAGCGAGATTAACCAGGTGCAGAGATTTGTCAGAAGATGCCCGAGAGGTGGTGTGGCTCAGTAGCTCACCCTGTGGTCTGGGCATTATAGGCTCGTGTTCTTTCCCCCATCATTGTGTGAGCGACCTTGCATAGTGTCTTTGATATTTTTCTATAAAAGGTGAATTTATAACTTGGCCAAATTGGATCAGATTTTTTTTGAGATCAACAACAGTATTTTTCAGCCCCTGCACTAGGTTCATTTGAATGTCAGGTTCCTCTGAAAGCCAGTGAGGCTGTTCAGAATTTTGCCAAAAAATAGCATTCAGGAGAACTGTCTGTTCTCCTTTAATCTTGCCCTCAAAGCAACAGCAACAAAAAATTGTTCTGGTCCTCCTGAGTCTTAAAAAAACATTAAGGCAAGCACTGAGCTCAGACACTTGAAATTTGGCTGTATTACAAAGGACTGAAAATGAGGCATTTGCCCTGGTAAATGCCTTAATAGAGGGGTCATTACCTGTGCTCTCTCTACGACTGCATTAAGCCCACTGCAGCTGAGGATGGATTGGACTAATAAACTCCGGAGTCTATAGAAACCCTGCAGTAGTGAACAGCGGGGAAAGCAATCAGCATGCATGTTATAGTGTGAGCATTATTGTAGGAAAGCTTTCCTTGCTCAAGGGTCTCCAGGGCAGGGAGAGGGTGGGCTGCTTGGGCTACTCTATTTTCTTCAGACTCTCTTGCTTCAGTTGTCTCCAAAGTTGAAAGGAGGTATGTTAATTTGTTCTGAGAAGCAGGCCGAGTTGCATAATAGCAACTGCAGGTGACGCAGAGCCTATCCCATTCTGAGATTTGCAGAAATCTGGCTTGCCACTATAGTTACAGTTCAGGTCAATCAGCTGCAGAGAACATCTCTGAGCATGACTCTCCTTCGTGCTGCCCAATGTGCACATTCTCCTGTGGTCCATCTATTTATTTCTAGGAGAGCAGGGCTGCTTTGGCATTGCTTGCAGTTACCATTATGCAAAGCGTGTATCTGGTCAGAATGGATTATTGTGTCCATTGCAAAGTCCAAATGTGCTGGTTTTGGCTGGAATAGAGTTAGTTTTCTTTATAGTAGCTGGTATGGGGCTATGTTTTGGATTTGTGCTGAAAACAGTGTTGAAAATACAGAGATGTTTTAGTTGTTGCTAAGTAGTGCTTATACTAAATCAAGGACTTTTCAGCTTCCCATGCTCTGCCAGGTGCACAAGAAGCTGGGAGGGGACACAGCTGGGACAGCTGACCCCAACTGACCAAAGGGCTATTCCATACCATATGATGTCATGCTCAGTATATAAAGCTGGGGAAGAAAGGGGGGACATTAGGAGTGATGGTGTTTGTCTTCCCAAGTAACCGTTACGTGTGATGGAGCCCTGCTTTCCTGGAGATGGCTGAACACCTGCCTGCCCATGGGAAGGAGTGAATGAATTCCTTGCTTTGCTTTGCTTGTGTGCGTGGCTTTTGCTTTTCCTATTAAACTGTCTTTATCTCAACCCACGAGTTTTCTCACTTTTCCTCTCCTGATTCTCTCCCCCATCCCACTTCCTCATGTCCTCTCTGTGGTCACGCAGGTAAAACCATAGGGTGCCCCGTGGTGTGTGCCCTCTATATCCTCTTGAGCAGCAGAGCGCTGACTCCTAATGGCTGAGATACTGGTCTGTATAGGTGGGGAGTTTTTTCACCTCCTGCCCCACAAAAGTCTGCCACGACACCAAAGCACACATGTCCATGTCTACAGGTACGGCAAAACAGAACATTTGAATAGTGTATAAAACCAAGCGACAACTTTCTTTTCTAGGGTCAAGCGTTATCTGGGTGTGAGCTTTCTTTTCACTGATCCCTGAGTGATGAACGTAGCTGAAGAGAAGGGACTACTCATTTGAATAGCTGCTCATCTAGTCTGTTCGATCATGGTCGTGTCCCTATATAGCCCATCTCACATATGAATGCAGTATGTCTATGCCGCACAATGTTGGGCTGTTTGAAGATACAATGGTCACACCTTGATCCCGGATATATTAATGCTCTGGTGATGCAATGCTCCAAGGAGCCTGAGCAGGTGTAGGGTTGGTTTAACTCTTGTATGCATGCCACAGGAAAGGCATGAGAATATTCTCCTTGCCTGGGAGCAATGAGGCCTTGGAAATACATGTTATGGGCCTCCTTAAGGATATCTAATATTAATGTGAACATATTCACAATGCTAAAGGCTAAATAAAGCTGCAGCTGTATCCAGCTGATAGCCTATAGGTTTCCTCATCTCTTATTCCAGCTCAGATATTTTCCATATCCTCTTCACTGTGATATCTGGCTCAAGATGAACACCTGAAGGAGGACCTTTTTGCTACCATGCCAAGCCCAGAAGATTTTGTCTTTTGAAGAGCAAGTGGTCATTAATGTTTTTGGTGCGATTGAACATATTGCACTTTACATTGCTTGGCCCATATAGAGATCCTCTTTGTATCTATGAGAAAGAAAGTATTAGTAGAACTGCTGTGAAAACCCATTTCTCTCATCACCTCAGGTTGGTCAAGGCAACCCTGGGCTGAGATTCAAAACAGGTGGAAAGAATAAGAAGCAGAGGACCACATCAGTCAGATGTGGGTTTATTGTAGGGGAGAAGATTTTTTCTTTCCTATCCCTTAACTCTGCACAACGTGGTGTGTGCACATTTAGTCAAGTGGTCACTAAACGCTTGCTGCCTCCTGGCTGGGCTAGCTCCATTTCTCATTCATGGAGCAGCTGGAGCTGTCGATGCATGAGCCCGGTGCTGCTCTGTGAGTTGACAGAAGCAGCAGTTTGCCTGGAACGTGCAGAGCCATAAAAGCAGCTGGGAGCCTTTTCCCTCTGGCCAAGTGGCTGCATTTATATTCACCAACCAGAGGCATGTGCAGGCATTAGAGAAATGGCTTTTGTTTTTTTGATAAAGGTCTTATTGTTGTTGGGACCTGTGCTATGGTGGTATGTGGAGCAGATGTTTCAAGGACCTTTCTGTATTAAGTCTTTATTATATAGGTGCCTGTAAGTGTTGGGATTGGTGTTAATGACTCAGACCATGTCCAGACCATGTTCCTCTGTTCCCTGGGACTGGCGACATATGTATGAAGCACAAGTCTTTCTGAAGGAGTAGGTATTCTCATCATTGGACACAAGTTTAGGGTAAGGGACAGGAACTAAATGCAAGACTGAGAGTTTCAACTGCAAGTGTACTGAAGTGCTGAACAAATAGCTGCTCAGGTGAGAAGAAAACCCTTATTAGTTTGGGGTCTTTCCTAATTCTGTGTCAACTTTTACTTTTGAAAATTGATTTATCTGCAACATAGTACCAAAGTAAATGATTCCTTGCAGTGTCATACTGGCTCTGTTTCCAAGATGCCTTTTGAAGGAGCAGTTATGTGTTGTCAGCAATAACATGTCCCTTGCCTTGCCATTGCTCCAGGTTATTGTTGAGTGATTACTCTTTCTTCTTTAAAAGTATTTGCATGCAGGTTTCTCCTGCCTTTATACATGTGGCTAGCCATCCACGCAAATCTATCTTAATCCCAGTGCAGTGGTACACCTCTTTCCTAGCCCAACTGTCCTATGACCTTCCTTCTCCCAGATGTTTCCTTCTACCTCTCTTTGCCATGCTGTATGAATATACCCTACTCTCTGGTTTTGTTCTTGTTTCTTTTAATGAAGTAGTTATTGCTTTTCCTTAAGTGTCCTTGCAATGACATTTCATTCTTACTCACCACCCCAGCATATTTTGATACTGCTGTCCGTGTTTCATACATACAGTTACACCTCTTCTAGGTTTTGCTTTTCGTGCATTTTGATGTTCTCTAATAAAGTGTGCCAGTTTTCATCTATGCTCTCTCCTTTTTGCCATCCTCTCTCTCTTCTGCCTGTTGTATTCCCATTCTTACAGACCAGGACTATACTTCCCTGATTTCTTTTGGCTTTGAACTTGCAGGCAGATTATGGCTAGACACAATTAATTTATCCAAGAGTCTCTAGGTTGCTTTGTTTCAGGGTAACAAGCTCTTCTGCCAAGCCACAGAATCTGTGGCTAATCATTTCTCATCCTTCTGTCTGGCGTGTATGTCACCTGCTGTCTTCTTCCTCTTATGTCTTTCTTACTGAAGGTCTTTCTTTTTTGACATTACGGATAATTTTTTTTCTCTCAGTTTTGGCAGCTCAGTCAGCTCAGTTTGTGTCAGTGGCATTTTTAAAGCTGTAAAGGAAATTTTGCCCTCTCTGCAAATAATACTTAGTTTCTCATTCCACTGCAGAAAGACACCCCTTTCCTACAGGCTCAGAAAACCGAGACTCACCCTTACTGACACCATTTTTTAAACTAGGTGTTAGCATTTCTCATACGCTTTCTTATTTCGGACATAGCCCAGAGGGATGGGCTTTTAAACACTAACCTGACATTCTACTGATAAAGGGATTAAATGAAAGTATTTGCATGATGTCTTGCAAAAAGATGGGCTTTATGATAGATGATCATTTGGAGGGGGAAAAAGTGCAAGTAATTTGTAAAGAGATTAGCAGAGTAGAACAGGGCTATGTTGGACATTGATATTGTGAAATAGTAGGATTTCGTGATGTCAGTAGTTACACAGCATCTCACCAAAGAGACCTGCACACCTTCACTTCCTTGTTTCACTACAGGATGATCCGATAACCAAAGAAGCCCAGACTGGTTAGCTTCAGAAAGAACCATTTTGTAGCCACCTTCGGAAATATTAGCTGTTATGTGCTTGTATCACAGGATGAATTTGAATTAATATTTTCTCCATCTTTTTGGCTTTACTTCAGAAATACATGGTTTGGTGGGAGGGGGGATTTAACAAGCTTTAGGTAAGCTTTGCTAAATCCACAGTATACAGGGTACTGGACGACATGCACTGGAATGCTGATTCCATGAGTCTCGGAGTCTTATCGTGTCTGCAGGCAAAGAGTAGAAGTGCAAGGTGAAGTGCAGTACTTTCTGCCTGAACTGTTCTGTCAGGTTAGCACAATTAGGTACTACACCCTACTTTGAATCTTCTTTTTGTTTGTTTGTTTTTGTTTTAAGAAAGTGTAAGTCATACATGCCTGTCCTGGGAATGTCCTGAACAGTTCAGAGAGAATTTGAAATTGTCACATCAGCTAGAATAAATATATTAGTTGATGATTATTTGATAGATAGAACAAAGATACATAACCTACATTCAATTCTTCATCCTGTCAGTTGCCTAATGAGTTGAGAGAAGTTATATCCTTTCTTTTGCCTTTATTTTTGCATGTTTAATGTGGTCCCTGTTCCTGTAATAGTTGAGTGCCTCTTATTCTTGTTAATGCATCTAATCTCAAAACATGACTTTGAGGCAAGGAAATACTACATTTTCCAAATGTAGATGGGAAACTGAGATGTAGAGGTTTATGTTCATACCACCCAGCATGATCAAATAATATTTGACTCTAATGACTTTGGATGGAGCCAGCAGTTTTAGAGAGCAGATGATCTGAATCAGCTCTCTCTCTGTTGAATAATAATAAAAATAATCTCTGCTGTAGTAAACACAATGGTTAAGTTAGGCTGGGTTTGAGAAGGGCTCTCCTGAACAGACCTCTGAGAGACAAAGGGTTTTTTTGCAAAGACATTTTGGTGTATAACTCCCACTGAAACCAAAGAGAAAGTCTGTGCCCCAGGGACTTTTCCCTGGATTGCCCATTAGGTCTGTTGCACAACAAGGAAGTACTGGTGGGTGCAGCTCTACAAAGAGAAAATCCTTGTATTTTGCTGTTTTCCTAAGTGGAAATTCCTAAATAAGTGCAACCTTCCTGTATGACATAGAAGTAAAATTTCTCTCCTCTAAAATGCAGACAATGCGTCTGACTTATTTTTCAGATGAAGGACTCTACATAGATCTAAATAAGATATTTTTATTTAGTAATAAGTATGCTTTGACTAGGAATAAAAATGTAGGTCCTCATTATCTCTGTGAAGTCATGTGCAAACAGAAATATAGGAGAAATTGCCAAAGCAACTGGTTAACTATAATTACTTAGCTAATATTTGCTTCCTGTCTTGGAATTGGCTTTTAAGCATAAAAGGAAAACCGGTGAGAAACTATTGTACTTTGTGGGTGATTTGCAGTACCAGCCCCTGGAAGGAACAGAGACTCACTGTTACGCTCAGAAAACAGGTTTTTATCCTGATTAGAGATCCGGGCTCCAAACTCACAGGCTGTCTGTGCTGACTGCACAAAAGCCGCCTTCAAAACTGCACTTGCTTGCTAGGCACTGGAGCCTGTGAGTGTGGCCACGTGTGCTGCAAGGTTGCCCTCTCTGTAGCCAGCAGGACTGCAGGTACCCTAGCAAGGCCAGCGGGCTTGTACGAGCCATAGCCAGCTGCCTTCAGGCAGTTTGCAGGCTGCCAAGGCATTGCTGGGTGGATGGGGCGTGGAGCATGCTGCTCACTTGAGGTCTGCATACGTACAGATGCATCTGTACTGTCAGGATGGTTTCCCCACTTCTCTGTGTGAGGCTTTCCCTTGAGGCTGCATCTATCCTGCTAAATGCATCGGCCCCTGGTAATGATGCCTGGTCCACAGGAAAAGTGGCCTCTTTGCACCCTGCTCAAAGCTGGCTCCTTTACGGCAGCGTGGTGGTTTCCCTTGTATCCACATGATGAAGCACTTGTTCTTTTGGGTCTCTGCGGGGCCCTTTGGCTCTAAGATGTGATCATTGCTTTTCTGTGTGGTGTTTTTTTTGTTTGTTTGTTTTTGGTTTGGTTTGGGTTTTTGTTTTGTTTTTGGTTTTGTTTGTCTTTTTGTTTGGAGCATCAGAAATAACCCGAGGCATGGGTTGCAGCCCACCAGAGTGGTATTTCCATAACAAAGGATGTGCCAGGAGGGCTTATGGCAGGTGTTTGTCAGTATGAGACCTGGTGAGATGTTGTTGGAGGGCTGGTTAGGACCAGGCAGGGTTGATAAGGAACAAACCCTCATCAATGCCACCTTTTGGGAGTGATCTGTTTCCAGGACTTCCCTTGGTTTTGTATGGAGAAGATCAGTTGGTTCACTCCAAAAAAGAGGCTGGGAAAGAAGTGGCAATTATGCAATATCAGGATATCACAACCTGAGAGTAAACTGGGATTTAACTTGGTGGGCAGTGTAGGCTTACTGGTTATCTGCAATACGTATGTGCTGGTTTGCACCTGAACTCTGCTCCAGAGTGACTGAAGTGTTTTTCTTATGGTGCAGAGGATAGTTCATAGCCTGTAGCTGCTCTGATGTGGGCCAGTCTGCTCTTTTTGGACTGAAGCTCAGGGCTTGAGCCCTTACAAAGACACTGTAATTACAGCTTCAGTCTCTCCATTCCCTTGAAAGTCCTGTGATTTACCCCAGGAAAGCAGACCACTATAACCTGGGAGGAAGAGGCCTGGATTTGTTTTTTTGCTCTACCACCACAGCTCTGGTTCTTTTTGCTTAGACATTATCACATGCCTTCCCGGTCTTGTCTATCTTACATTGAATTATTAGCCATGAAATCTTCCAGTGGAGATGCTTCTGCTGTTAAAAAGTGTTTTTCCAAGAACATATTATATCCATTCCTTACAAAATGAGCTACTCCTCAAAAAAGATGCTGCTGTCAGCCTTGTGAATCTGTCAGGAGGCTTACGCTTATGCGAAGCTGTGGTAAAAACATGTTACCCCAATGGATTTGACTGCTCTGAAAAGTTTTCTAGTATGGATCTTCCCTAAGCCTCAGCTTTCCCATTGGCCAACTGGAGCTGATAGTGCTATGGTAACACAAGAAAGCCTTCTGAGTTCCTCAGCCGGGAGGTGGGTTTTGTATGAGGCTGTACCACTGCTCCTGCCCTTACCACCGCCCTCCAACGTTGGAAGGGAGTGAGGGTCTCCTAAACACTTTCTCCACTTACTTACACACAACTGCAACCATTTGCTGCTGACCTAGTAGAAGAACTAAGTCTGACAAAATGAAGAAGGAAAGGGCAAATGCTACATTGAGGTTACAGGCAGAGGAACGGACAAGAGATGACATGTTTTGGTCTAGGCACTTCTTGACTTCTTTTATACATGCATAGACATGGCCATCCCCTTAGTCCCGACTGGAACCTTCCTCCCAAACACCAAGCTCATTTTCCCAGTGATCCACAGAAGCCTGGAGAGAAAGTTTAATTTCTGTTGCACCGGGTGGAGGCTTGCAGCTGACTCCACCAAGGCAGTAGCTTGTTGGAAGTGGGGAGCTCCCGTGGTGGGCTGGATGCCTTGGGAACTGCAGGCAAATCACTGCCTGTCATACCATAGTGTGGTGTGTGGGGGCCACACTAGATGTTGCCTGCAGCCTTTTTTTATCTCTTTCTGTATCAGTGGTCTAGAGACAGGACAGTGAATCATTGTGGTCAGGAGGCATGCAGCTCCATGAAAACAGAACAAGGGAGTAAGCATTGTTACACAGTGTTAATGCACGAGTAAGCATTAATGGGTACATAGTGTTAATGTACGAGACATAAGCCTACTGGAAAGGAATGGGAGGAGATAGTCTGTGTCCCACCTGTGCTACATGAGAGTTGAGGGAACTGAAAAGCTGTAGAGACCCCAGTGCATTTCCCAGTTGCCAAAGGTCTGTTGGCTTCTGAAATACGGGGAGGATGTTTCTGGTGTGTGAAAAGTCTAACCTGATCTGCTCTTCTCTGTATCTATAAGAAGTAATAAATACCACCCAGCCCTCTATTGTCTGCACAACTTAGAAGGAATCTATAAGAGTTTTTGTGATTGAGTCACAGTAAGAGGAAATGTCTATCTATCCGTCCTAGCAAACAAACACCCGATGTTCTGCATAACCAAGATTAAGATTAGGTATTGCACCATATGGGAAATTGGATGTAGTTAATTTTTGACAGTAACTCGTATGTTCTTTGTACGTTAGTATTTGGCACCTATTATTATATGATTTCCTGACATCACTTCTCCAAAACCTTACAAAAATATCATGTGAGTTCCTTAAGGTTTGGTTGCGAAAATCCACAGACTCTACTATAAAAGAACACCTTTGTCCCTTTGCTGTCACAACTGCTGGCTGAGAAGATGAAGTACACACAGGTGGCTGTGCTGCTCCTCATGCAAAGCATGATTGCTCTGGCTGGAACAATGGCAGCAACAGAAGTGGTAAGATGGGGGTCTCATAACCTGAGCTTTGGTGCCTTCTTGTATTCTCATGTAATTTAGATTGCTGAAAAATCTTTTAAGGTCACTGGAAAATTATTAGGCAAATGTTGAGATCTCTGTATGGAGAAAGTTTAAAGTATTCCTCCATCCTTCCCCCCAACTAATGTATAGGGACTGGGTAATAAATGTAAAAGTGAGGCACAGGTTTAAAATCAGAGTCAAATTCTGCCTTGGTTAGATGAGTGTAACTCCCAGTGAGGATCTGAGTGGATATTAAATACTCTGTGTAGCTTCTAATTAATTAGCAAGGGCTGAAAGCAGGAAAGGATCCACATCTTTGATGTGGATGGAGTTGGGAGGTGGGAGGTGGGGGCTTTCCCAGTTGCATGATTGCTGTCATACTCTGTGACCAGGCATATGAAAGCCATGCTGGGTGGTTTATTGTGGGGTGCTCTCCCTCTTCCCCATAAAACCGTATCTGTTTGGGCAAGACAGAAGTTCAAATCAAACCTATTAATCAGAAAAAACAACCAACCAAACAAAAAACCCACCAACAAATCCAGGGAGGAAGGGAGAAGAGAAAACTTTGAAAAAAAAAAATGTAAAAAGTAAAAATTACATTAGTGAGAGATTTGTTTTCATTTTGTACTGACTCATTGTTTTTAAATTTAAAGCTGGGCTTAAATTATCAGAAGAAAAAGTTTACGAATAGCTTAAAAGCTCTTCCAAATGAAACAAAACATTTTGGTTTTGTTTGACCCAAAGTGACTGCCTTTTGGTATTTTTTAGTTAAAATTTGGAAAAAACACGTTTTGGCTCCCAATGAGTCTTTCTGATTCGTCTGGTTTAGTCACCAACCAGAAAAATCCTGCGTGCCCCTAGTTATATTTTTGAAGTTTGGGAGCGCTGTGGATACAGGCAGAGAAGTCAGCATCTCCTGGGAAGGTGCATTTATCTGCTTAAGGAATGGAAAGTTGCAGAAGTCAACATGGAGGTGTAAATATACGTTGATAAGCTGAGGGTAGAAAGCTTAATATGGGAGACATTTCTCCTCAGTCTGCTTAGCTTTAAGCTAGTCCCCAGTTTGTGTAATTTACACAATTTGTGATGCTCTCTGCCCTACCACTGTTAATTGCTACCAGCTGCGCCCCCTCATGTTCAGTGTAATCATATGAGCACACAAATGCTTGTTCAAATGGGTTTATTTGACAAACTGTCCCACCAAAGCTTGTTTACGCTGTGCCCTTTGATAGACCTGCCCTTTGCTGGCCATTTGGAGTTCCCCATCATTCCCTGGCTTGCGAATGGGGCTCTGGCCGGGATTTGGGAAACGCAGAAAGACCCAGGGGTAGGTGTCCTGTTGCAGGGGAAGACCATTTGATGCTTGGTCTGTCACACCCTTTGACATTGAGGGTGTCTTGCTGCAGTTCCCAGTTTGCTACAGAGTTTGGTGAGACCCCACTACGAGTGACAGTGTGCTGCATCACAGCGATGCACCGTGCTCTGCACGCTACGTGGGGACGCAGTAGCCCTTTAGGGACACGGTACAGTGCCAGGGTGACAGCCGCTCTCTTGCTGCGACAGGAAGGCAGGTGCCAGCCACAGATGCAAGTTAAAGGGGATGTATATTGTCTTACTACATAAGACTCCCAAGGTGGACCTGGCTGTATCCTTGGCAGTGTGGTGGCTTCTGCCGGTGCTCCCTCCCTGCAGTGGGATGCTGTCCCCTCCATGGTGCTAGTAGCAGAGCGGGACATGTGCCCCAGCCATCACAGCTCGCAGCCTGACAGCTTGGCGTGAAAGGGGCAGCGAGTCCTGCGCCGAGAGGCTGGAGCGCGAGCCGGGCAGCAAGGAGTGGACGTCCCTGCTGGGAGGACAGTAGTCTCCGGATTGAGGGCAGGGGGGCATGGTACTGTCATTTTAGACTGCCATGCAATCTGCCAGGGCTGCTTGTCAGAGCCCCGACTCACACATCCTGGGCAGGCTGTGTCCCCTGCCTTGTACTGGTCACACAGAGCCTTTCTTCAAGAAGAGGTGTCTATGAAGTGACACTGTGCCCGGGAAAACGTTAGTCACCTTAGCAGCAGATCAGAAAAGCCAATTAATTTTACGGTTGCTGGGGATGGCTTCCATAATAAAATCAAAGTGCTTTGGAGCTGCAGGATGGGGGCTAGCTGGTGGGGAAGGGACAGTGCCATATGCAGGAATTCACACTGAAAAAGGCTTTCCTTCGCTTTTTAGACCCCTCATCTCAGTGCAACGCTTCCACATCTGACTCAGCCTAGCAAGACGACTGGTGACCTGCACACTGCCCCAAAGGTATGACCATTACTGTTCTTCAGTGAAGTCCAGAAAAATCCAAAATTAGGAACTTGTGCCCCATTTTTTAAATGCCGCACTGTGACTCAGAGATCTAACCTTGATACACATTCATCAGTTAGGCTGCCCAGGAAAAGGTGTTTAGGTGTTGTGTATCCAGGATTTTAGGCAGTAGTGAATTCCCAAAATCACCAGTGCTGCTATGAAGTGACACTGTGCCCAGGAAAACGTTAGTCACCTTAGCAGCAGATCAGAAAAGCCAATTAATTTTACGGTTGCTGGGGATGGCTTCCATAATAAAATCAAAGTGCTTTGGAGCTGCAGGATGGGGGCTAGCTGGTGGGGAAGGGACAGTGCCATATGCAGGAAATCACACTGAAAAAGGCTTTCCTTTGCTTTTTAGACCCATCATCTCAGTGCAACGCTTCCATATCTGACTCAGCCTAGCAAGATGACTGGTGACCTGCACACTAGCCCAAAGGTATGACCATTACTGTTCTTCACTGAAGTCCAGAAAAATCCAAAATTAGGAACTTGTGCCCCATTTTTTAAACGCTGCACTGTGACTCAGAGATCTAACCTTGATACACATTCATCAGTTAGGCTGCCCAGGAAAAGGTGTTTAGGTATTGTGTATCCAGGATTTTAGGCAGTAGCAAATTCCCCAAATCACCAGTGCTGTTGCCATGTCATTCAATGTCTTAAGTCACATCCAAAGCTCTGGCATTGCCCTTGTGACTACTGAACTGGACCCCAGACATGCAACAGCTGGGGCCATGGGGGTTTGATGGCAATGTACCAAACAGTTTGGTGGTTACAGCCTCCCAGGAGGAAGGGGCAGACTTCTTTTCAACTCTGTCTTCCCATGTAAACCAGAGCAGGGCCTTGAAACAATCTTCTAAGAAGTGCCTACTTGTGGTTGCTGGGGGTGAGAAAATCTTGATTCTTCCTGTTCTACTTAGCTCAAATTTTATTCAACTATTTGTTGATAGAGGGACTTGAATCTGATTTCCGTGCCTTCTGGTACAGTGCTCAAGTCCATGGTCTGCAGATTTCAGGGTCTGGTTTCTTTCCTTCTCTCTGTCAGTGACTGCTTAATAACATGTTTGCTTTGGAGCAGATTCAATGGGACACACTTGCTCTGCATGGTCCTGCAGCCTAGTATTAAGAATAGGGTTTGTCCAAAGCACAGCTCCAGATCAGGTCAGAGATGGCAGACAGCTCGATGGCAGGTCTTTGTTGTCCGGGCTAGACCATTGTGGTACCTGGGATGTGTGGAAGGACCTCTTCTGAGAGAAAGTTAAGTCTCTGGCTCCAGTAGAGGGTTTAGAAAGTTAAATGGAGTTAGGAGTCTCTCTCTGAGTCTCAGTAGCAGGACCCAAACCTCATCCATCTCCTTGCCCAGCTAAGGTGGCCTCTGTCCCTCCCATGTAGTTTCTGTGGATCCCATTCTCTGTCTTAGGAAGAGCAAGTAGCTCATTCAGAGCTGTGAATGCCCCTGGGCTACAGTGTAGCTGGAAACTAAGCACTGAAATGGCTAGGCTGTTTTGGGGATGTAACCCTATGCCCACATTTAGGCAGCTGAATAGATTTCCTGGTTTTCAGAAAATCAAGTACCTGTCAGGTCCTACTCCCTTTCTTAAATCGAAGGGATGTGGAAAAGGAACATTTCTCATAGCTTCAAATATGTATATGTAACAGCTTACTTTTACAGACTGAGATCAAGTCCTTGCTGTAGGCCTGGACAGTTTGCTCTCTTTTAAGCATTCAGTGTAAATTATTAAACTTTCAAAAACATACAACTCCATCAAAAGTAACAGCCTGTCTTGTGCATTTTTCGACAGGATGAGGGAAGACATTTTTTTTATATGGTTATAATTTGACTGGTATTATATTTTGATTGAAGCACTTACTGACCCAAGGGGCTTTTAACTAAGCAATGCTTCTTGGTCTCATGAACATCATGATCCCAATGTTTGTAATGTCAATGAAAGAATGGAAGCAGTTCTGTCTTCCCAGGCCGTGTGCCCCTTTGGGGAAACTGTCTCTTGGCTTAGATATAAGCTGCACTTACTGCAGTGAAGCTCTGCCTGCAATTAAAGGCTCTCATAACACGAATGTTAAAATATAATGATTGTTTTTCATAGGGAGTTTAAATGTACAAGTTGGATTTTTTTTGGGAGATCATCTGAATACATTTATGAATGGTTTATTTAGCACATGGAGTAAGCATGGTACCTCTAGATAAACTGATGGCTATATATAGTCAGGACTGTAGTTTATAGCAGAGTACACAATGTGTAGTTTGCACTATACTATATATGGAAACATTTGTGTATGTATAGTACATACTATGCTATACTATGTATAATATACTCTCTTGGTATACATATACACATGTATATTATGTTTGTGTTATACACAGAAGGGATAGAATGCAATGCCTTCTACACAAAAATTAGCATGCCAGTGCACAACAGTCTTATAGAAAGTCCCATGTACTCACTAAGCCACGTTTATTTCTTCTTTTGTTTTTTCACCCCATCTGTTTCTTTTGTTACTGCTGAGCAACTTTCCATCCCAGTCATGCCCAGACGCAGAGACTCAGAGGTGCAGAAGCATCTAAGTGACTTAGGAACCTATTTTTCATAGTAATTTAGGTACTGACAGCCATATCTTCAAAAGTACTTGGAAACTTAGAAATAGTTTGCAGTATATTCTCAGTGGGATATTCAGAAATGCTTTGGTAACCTACCTGGCAGAGAAATCAATGGAAGTTACGTGCCGGGACATTCTGGAATGCCATGAGATACTTCTCTACTTCTTTTCATGTTAAATGTCTTCAGCAGTCTGGCTATGAGTGAAGTTTTAAGGCCCATGGTGCTTGAATAACACAGATGAAAAGTCTTTTCATGCTTTCTTTCAAAATGAGATGCGTGCTGTTTGTTATGGCAGCGGTAAAGAGGTTGCCAGAAGTGTGAACTGGGATCATTCTTGTTTCCTGCTGTTCTCTTCTTGGGCTTACAGATCAAGACAGCTTTGCTGCTGGCCATCACTGCATGTTCTGGGCTGGTTTGGTGGGGAGGAAGTTAGTTGAAATCACTGTGAAAAAGTGAGGGAAGAAGTGCTGAAATGTCAGCTTTCAGTAGATAGTTTTGTTGTTTGCTTATTTATTTTTAAGAGGGAGAGAGAAAGAGAAAACACATGAATAACTGGGATTTCTGCAAGGCAGGAGGAGAGATTATAGAAAGAAGTGTATTTAAAGAGCAAGCCTGTAGTTTTAAAATATGCAGCCGCATTGAAGTGTGTGCCAGAATACTTTAAAGTAACATCAAATATCTTTATTAATAAATTCGTGATAGGTTTATGAACTGGGAAGCCTTTTGTGTACAAACAAAAAAGACCTGCTTCAAACACACTCAGTATTCAGACCAGTGTTTATGGAAATGATGTGCTTTGGCTGTAAATTATGGCAAGATCATGAATTGCCAGCCCTGACCTTTCCATACACCATACACATTGCTCCAATGCTGATGGTTTGAACATGCAGCAGCCAGGACAAGGCGATTCATGATAATGGCATGGGCAATAGCTTTGCAAACTATCCACAAACGTGGATGAGTCGCTGTGATGTGTGGGTGTTACGTGCAATATTTTGTAGCAAAGTAAGTATCTCTACCTTAGGCTGAGCCTGCATATTTAATTTGTCACCTTTCAGTGGTGTATAATTAAATGCATATGTCTGTTTACTGGGGCTGGCTGAGAAACTTCAAACGAAGCATTTTCCTTTTCAAAACTTTCCCTGTTACTAGTTCTGTTTCGGTGCTTTCATCTCTATGGATGGAAATGACTAGATGATCTGATCAATTCAATTCAGATTAACAGAACAGTAACCATAAGACCTAACTTACTAAGTTATTATTTTCCTGCTGTTGTGTGCTCTTCCATCTGCTGGAAAAGTTATTTCGTTATCTTAGGAACATTGTCCACAAGATTAGGAAAGTAAGAACTATTATATGCCTCTGTTTTTCTAATGGAAAAATCTTTACAGCAATATTTGGCTATTTGCAGAAAGATTTGTAAGGCTGAGTCATAAAAATTGCTAGATATTTTGAGTTCTTTGGAAGAAAAAGGTGAAAGATGTCTAGTAATGAAGTTGTTGATCTCATGGTTGTCACAGCTCATATTATTGTCAGGCATTAGCTACTGACTCCAAAGAAGAATATTAACACTTTTTTCCTTACCAATGTGTTATTGCAGCTCTTTGCCAATGTCTCTGGCTCTGTGGATGACGAGGGAACTTGTCAGTGCTCTGTGTACTTGCCGGATACCACCTTTCCAGTGCAGAAGGCTGAGCAATTGGAAATCATAGCCACAACGCTCTCGGAGAAATTTGAGAGAGAGCTTTCTCAAGTAAGGTGTTATTTTCTCATAAATATAACAATTGTATCTTTGCTGAAAAATGGTTGCCTGTGAAAAAGTACAGCAGTCCGTGGTTTTCTGTGACCTGTCCTTCGAACAGTGGGAAAGAAGGCTCTGTAAGAACAAGGAGAAAGGTGATTAAATCTCAAATCTTTGACACTGTAGCATGTCATACATTTGAATATCCTTAGGTCCCTTTTCTAGGCCTTTGCAGCTAGAGGCATATGGTATTTTTGGAAGAATCATTATGTTTTTTCCTCTTTTGGCTCAGTTTTATTGGTTTGTGATTGCTACACAGAGCTATAGGAAGCCAAGCCTCCTGCTCTTTCATGTGTTATTATTTGTATCAAGCCAGCCAGATTGGAAGAGGGAAATGAAGGGAAAGAGGAGAAATGTCACAACAGCCCAGAGTCAAAAAGTAGGTGAATATTTGCCCCTTCACTTCTTCTGGTCTCACAGATAAAAAAAAAAATTAAAAATCAAATACCTTCCTTGTCAACATCTGAAGCTATGGCAGTGAGACTGCTGAATTATGCATTGTTGTTGAAGACAAACACACCTTACACTACTTTGGCTGCTTGTTGCATGAATTCAGATCCTTTTTTTGAGGAACTCAGGCAAACCCACACATGCTGCAGTGCACTGGGTGAAGCTGCCTGTGAAGACAGAAATCTGTTTTTGACTTTTGATAGTGGATAAATATTCAGGATTCAGATTAGGTGTCCAGCAGAAAGTGTTTTCTTCAGGAACCAAGCGTCTTAAGAAATGAAGTGTCCTTGAATTAATCAGCAGAAAAGGCACAGCATTAAATTATAAATTCTAACCATAAATATTCATAACCCTTCTCTGGTATAATCAAGAACAGATAAGAAGTTGTGCATAAAAACCACAACAACAAGCGGAGGATCCTGTGGTAAGATCTTTCAGTTCAAATAATTTGTTTTGAAAGAACTGGAGCTAACAATGAAACACATTCAGCTGTCAGCAGGGATATGAAGGGCAAGCTGACAGAAGTCCCACTGCCTCCAAGCACAGGAGTTACCTGATCCCTTGTAGCATGGAGGTGTAGCTCAGAGTTAATGAACCATGAAAATCACTGAGATTTTAGGTCCCCATACTGTTCCCACTGTGGTCAGTGCCAGCATTTTAAGCTAATTGCACTGGGACAGGATCAGGGGCATGACTCCCAGCCAGAAAGTTGGGGTGATTCTTCAAGGTGTTTGTGTACCACCTTTCCCAGTCACTTGCCCTGGTGTAACCAGTCTCTTACCAGTACTTTCCTCAGAATGCTGCATGTTTCCTTTCGGATGTGTGACTTATCTGCTAGTGACATGCAGATCTGCAGAGCATCTCAAGTGGACAACCTCAGATCTCCATGGATTTCAGACATCTTGCTCATATAAAGACACAGGTTACTATAAATACCTAAAATTAAGTGTCCAGATCTGTATCTGCAACTCACCTCTAAATTCAGGGCAAGCTGAATCCCCACCATGGACTTTAATGTCTAGGTTGCCAGCTGGTGTCAACTGGTGTAACTGTGTTGTCATCCTTAGGTGCCCAGCAGTGTACCGCGGTGTAGACACCGACCTTGGCTTTCAGTTCTTGCTGCAGACAGTGAAAATTCTTGACCTAACTCAGGTTTAACTGAATTTCATCCTGTCGAGACCAATCAGCCAAGCAGTGTTACAATGCATCTAGTTAGATAAAGTGTGACATATACTTTGGTGTGATATAGGCAAAGAGACAGTTTGGGTCAGAAATGAAAATGAACAGATTGCATTTTGGTGTAACTCTACGTGTGTAAGATTTCTCAGTTACGATGTTTTTCTGTAGAAAGAAGAAAGCTGTCGAGCATTGCCCTATTGATATCTGAACTTAAGTAGTCTGAGATCTTGTGGTGCATGAGTCTCCATGCCTAAAAATTCTTCACCTTTCCAGTCGTGGAAAAAAATCCTCCTTAAACAATCCTGTATATTACTTTAGTCAGAAGTAATGTAAGAAGGAAATAATGAAATGGAGGAAATCTGAGCTCTCATTGCTGATCATTATTAGAAATGATCCAGAGCAAATTCCTAGGGAATCACACTCAAACATAACCTAGTCTCACCACAGGGGTGGGAATTTCTACTGAGTGTTTCCTTTTTTGACTCTGAGAATCCATGCTTTAGTAGCTCTTCTAAAACACCCTTTGAAGCTCATGGGAGCTTTTCCTGGGTGAGAGCTACAGGATTGGACCCTCTTAAGGATGCTTTCCATGTGCTAGAAGTCCCAGATAAACAACCTGATTGAATCATTAACCTTTTGCCTGATTGTAGGCTAATTCAAAAAGCAAGGGGGTCCTTTTATAGAATCAGCAGGCAAGGAAGCTCACAGATAAAGAGATGCTCTCATGTGCCAAATGAGTACAAACTGTAGGCTGAAAATACCAGACTAATTTTTCCTCTGTCACATCAACCTTTGCCAGCATAATTATGATTACAGAAGAAAATTAACCTTTCAAAGCAAAGTGGGAATTGGTTGCTCCTCTCAATAGGAAAGGGGAGAGGACACCTCTGTAACAGGGATGGATCAGCATGTGATCCCAAGGAGAGAAAGTGCCTTTCAGAACTTGCCTCACGATGGCCACAACATCCTCACCTAACAAAAACAGGAGAAAAAAAGCATGCCTGCTTTCTGCCAGGAATAGCTGTTTTCAAGATAGGTTAACCTGCAGTGGAATTCTTCTCGGTGTCAGCTTGCAGCTGCTTGCCAACCTTGCTCCTTATGGGTCTGTAGAGGTCAGGCCTGCCTGAAGCCAGCATCCTGGGCTAAGTGACTTTATAGAGTTGCTGGTTTTGTCACTTCTTTCTTATCTTCCCTCAGTCCTCCCACTTTTTTTCTTTTACATATTCATCTTGCACCTTTGTTCCCCCTTCTGTACTCTCCAAATGCATGCTGGAGAAGTGTCTGTTTGCATGCTGCAAAACCTGTGTTGATAAATACCAATTGCAGGTAAACGACACAGTAAATGAGCATTGCAGATTTTTCCTGCCCTTTTCATTCCATGAGGGTGACAATTCTCGAAAAGGAGAAAAAACTGAAACTGAGGAATTTTTTTCCTACATATGCCTCACATGGCTCCCTTCTCTTCCTATAAAGGGCTAATACAGGCCCTAAACACTCATCATACCCTACTTCAGGCTTTTACGATAAACGTGGCAGCAATCAGTACTAGTTATTGGTCTGTATCCCTAAATATGGGATATGCACCGAATTTCTGTGCCAGCCTGCCAAGCAACAACAGCCAGTCCCTAGCAAGTAGATGCAGTAGAAGAGCAGGGATTACAAGCTGCTTAAATCTATCTGCCAAGCAACAGAGCTGTCATGGTTTAACCCCAGCCGGCAATTAAGCCCCACACAGCCGCTCACTCACTCCCCCCCCATTGGGATGGGGGAGAGAATCGGAAGAGTAAATGTGAGAAAGCTCGTGGGTTGAGATAAAGACAGTTTAATAGGGAAAGCAAAAGCCATGCACACAAGCAAAGCAAAGCAAGGAATTCATTCACTCCTCCCCATGGGCAGGCAGGTGTTCAGCCATCTCCAGGAAAGCAGGGCTCCATCACGCGTAACGGTGACTTGGGAAGACAAACGCCATCACTCCGAACGTCCCCCCCTTCCTCCTCCTTCCCCCAGCTTTATATGCTGAGCATGAGGTCCTATGGTATGGAATAACCCTTTGGTCAGTTGGGGTCAGCTGTCCCAGCTGTGTCCCCTCCCAGCTTCTTGTGCCCCCCCAGCCTCCTCGCTGGTGGGGTGGGGTGAGAAGCAGAAAAGGCCTTGACTCTGCGTAAGCACTGCTCAGCAGTAACTAAAACATCCCTGTGTTATCAACACTGTTTTCAGCACAAATCCCAAACATAGCCCCATACCAGCTACTGTGAAGAAAATTAACTCTATCCCAGCCAAAACCATCACAAGAGCAACATCAAGTTCCTTTTTCAGCTGGTAATTCTAAACCACAGAAACTCCCAAGCCAGATCAGAGCAGGAGGGAATGTTCACACAGGACATTGCAATGCTTGACATATGTGCTGGATTTGTCTGCAAAAGCAGTATAGACCTGTTAAAGCAGCATGGCTGATAAAATTGTATTTGTCCAATAGTTCGCCAGGGGAGCTATTAGCTTAAGTTCATTGCGATGCTGGTGTGGCTGCGGAGTGCTGGGGCTAGTTCAGGCTCAACTTGTATGGCTGTCTCTCAGATATACTCCACTGGATGGTGTTGACATGTCCTTAAACGACCTAGATGGTTGACTGAGTGAAAAACCTCTGATGTGGGAGGAGAACTTTAGGTCTGTGTCCTGCAGCACTCTGCAGTCAGGCCTGAAATAACTACTTATGCCTTGTTCTAGCCCTCAGCATTTTGTCCAGGCTCTCAGGACCCTGGACAAACTCCAAATTCACAAGTTTCATACTGATGAGTAGCCATCACTAATTCCAGCAGTCTGTTTATTTCAGTGGTTTGTAGATTTGGTCTGTATTGCATTATTATTATTATTATTATTATTATTATTATTATTACTATTAGTATTCCTGTGAGAAATGTTATTAATACCTAGACAGATTTCCAGATATCTCTGTGATGTACGTATCTTCACACAGCAGTGCAATTTTGTTCAGACATGGGCTTGCTTTGTATTTCTCAGGCTGTAATTGTACATGCTTTCTTTTTTGTTGTGCAAACTCTAGACACACAGTTTAAACATTGACCTTTGCAGAATTTTTCAGAAGATTTTTTTGAGGATATCTTCCAACTCCAAACTGATTTTGGTGATCAGTGAAAGTGTAAGGTCCAACTACATCTGGCTTTTCCAAGAACATTGTCCAGTTCTTCCTACTGTTCCTTCCTGAATGATGGTGACAGCTAGGACAAGGGATCCCAGCTGTCTTTGTTGTCAGCCAGATACAAGGAGCTAGGTCTAAGTCTTTACATGCTATTATTTTTGTTATTCTTAATTGTAATAAATAGCTTAGTTATTCCTTAGCTTGAAGTTACCCAGGCTTGACCTGGGAGATCTAGAGCATCCAGTGTTATGAGTCAGGGTGCTTCTGCTGCAGCTTATGGAGACATGCCAGTTTATATCAGAGCAGCTCAAAGTCTGGCTGCACACATTTAGAACAGAAGATCTGTTTCAAACCCTGATTTAAATGCACGGGATTGAGCAGCCTGTTTTTGGTGTATGTTATGTATGTGCATGCAGAGGGGTTTGTTCAGATTTATAGTGTAGTTGTGCCACTATTGAAAATTACACTTCTGAAAAGAGGGTCTTCTCACTTATGTTTCTCCTTCTTAAACCACATCACTGAATATCTTATGATTTTAAAGGATCCTTTCTGCCCTTCATGAATTCCCATGCCATGAGCTCCCATACCTCCTCTTTGGTACACAAGGGATTCAATCAAAATTGAAAGGAATTATTTGATAAGTGTGTTTGTTGGGCTCCCTATCCCAAGGGCTGCTGCCAGAAAAGGAGAAAAGGGAGTCCATGGTCTTCACACCATGACAAGATTTTAGAGGCCATTCCAGAGCCAACGGGGAAAAATATTGACTTTCATTTTATGTTAAGCTGATGCAAGAATGTTTGAGATGATGTGGGCTAAAAATCTTTCAGTCAAAGAAGTAATAGTTACGGAAATCATAGTGCTGTAGAGAGAGGGACTTATACTACAAACACCAGCTGCAAGTATAAATATGGAGTTACCGGTGCAACAAACTAGTTATATTTTTTCCTACTTCTTACCTTTTGTGATATAACTTTTGTGATTTAAGGGAAAACAGACATGACTTTTATGAAGCATATAGGAGAGAAATTATGTATCTTTCCCAAAGTGTTAAATTTCAAGGAACTAATATTTTCCAAGGAATGTCCCAAATCCATATAATAGTCTTAACATTCTGCATCACAATGCTTGTGCTGTGACCTTTACCTCAGCAGATACGAGTGTGAAAATATATTTATCTGGGCAACTGTTTAATGGTTCAAAGGCTGAAAAGGCTGCTATGTAAATTACTGTAGCTAAAGCCTGCAATAAATTTTACATGTTCATTTAAACCAGATTTGATTTTTAACACTGTGTTTAAACATTCCCCCCCTGCCCAAAGACAAACCCCAAACCAGTTCTGCCAACTTTTGGCACAATTCAAATGTACACAGGGTAAAATCCTATTTGGATTCAGAGTTAATAGGAAATGAAGTTGAAAAACTTGGGAATCCTTTATTGCATTTTTTAGCGTCCTTGGGTTGCTTTTGTGAGATAATACACTGCAGATTTTCTAATAAAATTTTCGCCAATGTAAGTTCTTGGCATACTGAGGATAAAATTAGCTCACAGAGACAATATTGGCAAAGAACTAAAAAAATGGAAGACTGCAAGTAAAATTCTGCCTTCAGTTATCCCCAGGCATTCCTGAGGGGACTTTGTGGAACTGCCAACAATAAATGAGGGTTAAATTTTACATTTTTTATGCATGTGATGAGGATTTCATTTATGTAGTTTATGTGAAGAATATATATGTCAAGTTGTGGAAGTTATGCATGGAATACTCAGAAACATAATAAAGGTGTCAAACAGGCTTGTTTTATTTGCTAACCTGGAGTTGAATATGTACCGTTTTTTTTTTCTTTAAGGTTAGAGAGTACTCAAAAATGATTGAACTGTATCAGCAGCAAATCCTTAATATAACCATCAGAGTGGAGCGTATGGAGCAGACCGGTGTATCTTACACAGAACTGGACTTCCAGTTACTGAAACTGGAAATCAGTGACCTAGAGAGACTGGTCACTCAGCTGAAATCCAGCCTTGTTGGAAGCAATGTCATCGTTGAGCAAATATATTTGGAGGTATTGCCAGACTCTTAATTAGCCACAGAGGGTTCAAATATACAGATAGTCTATTCTCTCTTTAGTGTTTAGGTTGAGGAAATGTAGCCTGTCTCTACTGCAGCCAGTGGAATTATTTTAGCATTTCATCAGCATAAATTAAAAGAAAGCTTGACCTTAAATGTATTAACAGCTTTTTCCTTGATATAGAGCACAGAAAAGCAAAGAAACCTCAAAAAAAAAAATGGGGACCTCTTTATTTTTGCCAACTATCTGCCTGAAAGTTAACAGTTTTGCATAGTGTTAAGCACACGAGCTGATTAAATAATTATAATAAATATTAATTTATAGACCCCCACGCTTGAAAGCCGCTGTGCTTTAACTTAGATAATTAAAAAATTAGCTTCTGGTTGCTAGGGCAGTGGCCCAATCAATATGAAATCAAGAAGTGGGAAAGACTATCACCTTCCCAGCAGACTATAAATCACATTTTCAAAATTGTAATTAATCACTCACCTAGAGAGAATAATTACTTCAGATGATGGAAAGTGAAATATCATTTTCTCCATTGTCCTCTAGATCATCAAGTAGGTGATTGAGAACATTATTTATCTTTGCAAAGAAAATTTCCAGATACTTCTGTAAGGCTGGAATAAGTACTTTTTATATATAATAGCTAGTTCTTGCCTAAGACTTACTGGATATTTTTAGACTATGTATAAAATAATACTATATTTTTGCATTATGGTATACAACTGAGTGTTAAAGCATTTCCTTGTGGCCACGTACCTCTGCTGGAAATGTAAAATACAGGCTAGCAGGATAAGGTCTAGGCATAGGGATATTTCTTAAAACCTGTTCTGTAGCATATTCTATGGTATGATCAACCCTGCCTGCAAACATCTGTGAAATAAAGTTGACAGAAATTTAAACTTTTTCTCTTTTTCTTTTTCTCTAGATCACAAATCTGACTATACTGGTAAATGAACTAGAATCACTGGATAAAAACAATATCCTTGCAATTCGTCGACAAATTGTGTCTCTGCAGAATCGATTGAAAGAGTGTGAAGAGAGCGCAAACAAAACTACAGTACCCCCTTATTTCCCACCAGGTAAGCATTTCTCTTGTATATCAGATAAGAAACAACATAATACATGGGTAGAACAGTAAATGCAGAGATTTTCCTTTGTTAATATTAAATACAATTGTAATGATACTACTTAGCTCTTGAAAAATTGAGCAGACAGCTCCTAATGTTTCATCAACGGGTTCAAAAGGAAAATGAGGGCAGGAAGGAAACCCAGACACAGTAGCTGTTTTCATCTGGAAAAAGTTGTAATCTTCCTCTCACCTGCAGTGAGGATCTCTACCCCCTTCTCTTTTTCAAAACAATTACCTTTTTTTTTGTGGGAAACTATGCTTTTTTCTGACCAGCTTTGATTTTTAATAGTTCCTGTGAAAGTGACCTGTGTCATGGCAATTTTGCTCTAATGCTGCTTGGGAAGTGTATGAGCAACAGTTATGTACTAAAGCTGTTGGTATGCAAGCTCCGGAAGGTAGCTTTGCATGAAGATTACTTTTGTTTCACAGGCAAAATATTCTTCTAAATCAGAAGGTCAAGAACCTTGGGGGAAAATTCTGGTCTCAGGGAAATAAGTGGGAGCTTTATTACTGATTTCAGTGGAACTAGGATTTTATCATTTTCTTAACTAGGAAAGGTTATGTTCTGGGGCTTAGATCAGTGGTTCCCAGAGTGCTGTTCCTGTGAAAGTATCACCAGTCACAGGGCATGTGGTAATCAGTTTACAACTGGAATAATTTTTGTCTTGACAGTGTGTTCAGTTTGAAAAATCACATTATGAGTGAATCATAGTCTGAGAAATTTTGAGAGTCAGATATGATGCACTGGAGCAAACCATTTAGAAACACTAGTTTAGGTACGCCAGGTCAAGCATCCCACTTGCTAACAGACAGGAGGATTTATCAAACCCTGAGTGTTTTGTACACGTGGGATTCCTTTTGACAGAGTATTGTAAGAAAGTGCTCTGTTGTATACAATACCCAGGGGAAGGATCCTGCTTTTTCACATTAGCGGGTTAGCAATCAGCTAGAGGAGCCCATAAAAAAGGAGGAGTGGTGTCCTGCTTGCAAGGAGCACAGATTTGCACCGACCAGCATTTACCTCTCATCACCGTGGGGACATCTAGTTCAAACATCTGATTGGAAAGGTGAGAGGCAGAAATACAAGCTTCCCTTAGGGTCAGCAGCCTTTCCTATTGCGATGTCCTTAGGGCTCCGTGGCGGTGCGGGCAGCTGCTGCACTTCTCTGACAGGATGCGCGAGTAACACCTTGTCTGGGGATCAGGCAGGAGAGAAAGCTGAAATAAAAAACTGCATTGCAAAATCTCAAGGCCCTTCTCTGCTCCTTAAGGAAGGGCTTAAAATGTTTCAATGAAAAAAAAAAAAGCAATGTTTTAAAAGTATTTGAAGGGCATCTCATTGATTTATTGAGGGTGACGGTGTGTGGAAAGAAACAGCCTCTTTCTCTTCAAGCCTACAGCAAGCCTTTGTTTTGGTGAGAAAGTACTGAGCTCTGGAACAAGAATACTGTGTCCTTCCATGAGTGATGGAGGAAGGGGCTGCTTTTATGCCTGGGTGGTTGGCCTGAGCGTCTGTGGGATGTAGGAGCTTTCACAGAGTGAGAAAGGGAGGTCTATGCTTCACAATGCAGCTCCATGCAGGGATAGGCAAGTCACGCCTAGAGCAGGGTGATAGCTCTGGGATGGGTAAATGTAACTGCATAGGCTTGTGACCATAATAGACTTATTTAGCATTGCTTCTTAAGGCACAATGAGGAGATGGATAGCATTTATCTGGGACCAGACCGGTATTGCTTTAGCCTTGCCTTATTCCTGACTGGTGTGCCAGTTAGCTCAGGCACTTTTGCATGTCACTGCATTGTGTGGGAACCACAGAGCAGAAAATAACCTAGAAGGCCAAAACCCCAGGTGGTATGAACAACAATAGCTCCATTGACTTCCAGAGAATTACCACCACTGACATCAGCTGAGGACATCCTCTGGTGTTATCCGTGAGTTTATCTCCTGCCCACAGCAGTAGGAACGTCGGAAGGGTTGGAGGATGTGTGTGGGCGTATTGTCATGGCCACCTTTAGGGTGAGGGTGGTCTCTGAGGCTGGCACAAAGGAATGGCAGAGCAACTGCGGAGGGCTGGGAAGTTTCCTGCCTGTTGGGAGATGCCAGCTATATGGATAACCCAGGTGTTATGTAGGCTCAGATTCCTGCTAATCTACGCAGGACTTCGTGTGCCTGGCGGGGAGCAAATATTCTCTGGGCAGAGAACTTTGTAGAGCAATTACATGTTCTGCAGACTGTACTTGAAAACCAGTAGCAGGAGGAAGATGTTATTGGTTGGGGAGATGGAGTAAGTATGTGAGAGAGCTGCGTTTTCTAGATGGTCATTTTGGAGGCTTTGCATGGATGCTCCCACCTAGGCCTCTGAAGCTCTCATTTATGCATTTAAACACAATTTCCATACGTTTTCTCTGCAAGCTTGAATGCCTTGAATTCCTGCCAAACCATTTGGCCTTGCCCTGCTTTTGGTTCATATTATATTTATAATGTTTGTATTAAACTGACTCTTTGTCCTGTTTTCAGACTGCATTTTCTTTCCCCCTTCATCCTCTCTCCTGCATATTTTGGGTAGGCAACATGAACTAGAGAGAGCTTGGCTAATCCCCAAGCTGTCTAAGACCATGAGTCTAAAGGCAAGTTTAATTAAAGCTTCTTGCTTCTCAGTGCTGTAGTACACAGCCCCTCTGACTCTGTCCCCCAAGGCTTTTGCTGCTGTATTTCTCAGAGTGAGCAGGCCTGTTCTCAAACAGCATAGCAGAAAGAAATCACTGGTCTCCATTTGCCTTTCTCTCCGACTGGAGAGGTGGGTGTCTGAGTGTCTGAGATGGGGCTCAGTAGATATATAGTTAATCATCCTCATCATCATCCCTGGCTTTCCTATCTGCAGCAGTTCCTGGCATCTCTCTCCTCATCACTCCAGTGGGAAAAAATATTTATCCATTCGTTTTTCTTTTGCACTGATCTCATCTGGCTGCATCAGGGCAGGTATAGAGAGAAAAGACCCCAGGATGGTTCTTTGAGGACTCTGCAGCAGATTCTTTGTCACATCTCACTGAAATGATCTGAGAGAGGCAGCAGGGAGAAGTGAGTCAGATGAAACTCTCAAAGGCAAAAAAAGAAAGAAAAGAAAAAAAGAGCAAAGCTGATTTTTCTGGCTTTTATACATTTAGAAATTAAGGATTTCAAGTTACTGGTGAATAGGTCTCAGCAGGAGGAAGACCTGGTGTAGCCTAATGCTGAAACTCAGGGAATCCTTTTGGAGTCTTATAGTGATTTCACTTTTACCTTATATTTTACCTTCTATGTACCCAAGATGGCTGTGTTTTTGAGGTGTTTTGCATTGTGTTTTGAAATGAATATGTCCATACACAAAGAGAGAGACATGCCTACAGGCACCTGAAAAGAGCTGGCCAGTACCTCCTCTCCAGGACTGCCTGAGCTGCCCCTGGAGACACATGCATTTCTCCATTGGCAATGGAGGGAGCTTAGCTGAGGCACCTGAATTTTTAGTTGCCTGAAGGTAGGTCAAATGAACTCCAGCCCTCCACCTCATCCCCTGTTAGATGCTTCTTGGACACAGCTGTCAGCCTGTGTCTGTGCCCTGTGATACTGGTGAAGACTGAGGTGTCTGTGTGCGTCTTCGCATGTCAGTGAGACAGTAGGAGCCAAGATGAGCCTTTCCCTGAGCAGCTCTGTCTCCTGTGTCTCAAGCCATAGTAAGGCTGGTAACAGCTTACACATCTGGATCTGATGGGAGAGGAGGGTGCACATCTGGTGCTTGGGAGCATGCGTGAGAGTGTAGCACCAGCCTGCTCCTGGTCTCTGTGCCCCTCATGGGTGTTCTTTTAAATGTGGGTCCCACCTTGTTTCATGATCTCGAGCTGCACAGGCGAACTGTGGTCCCTTCTCCTCTGCAGTCAGATGCAGCTGCTTGGTAGGGAGAGGCTGATGGAGTTTTTCTGGCACCTGTATTATTGGAGTGAGAAGCTGATGTGCTCTGTGAGTGCTTCAGAGTGAAGTGGGTGAAGCGAGACCCAACAGGATGCGTCTCATGCTCAGTTCTGCAGCCCATTAGCCAAGCAAGTCAGGCTCCCTCCGGTCCTGGCAACTAAGTGCCAGCTCCTTTTCTGATGAATCAGAAGGATTAGTGAACAACTGAGCTGAGATACCGGTTCTTTATGTAGGGAGAAGGAGAAGTACATGTGTATGTACCTATGTTAGTCCTCCTCTCACCTATTTGCTACATAAGCATGAAACAAAGGAAGGCAAAAATACCAGGACGTCATTTATGAGTGGCCCAAAACAGTGGAGAAAGGAGTTAAAAACTTGAAAGTTTGAATAATGCATATGGATTTATTTCAAGTACCTTCTAATATTTACAAAATTACATGACACTTTGTTTCCTTTGTGCATTTTTTTCCCACAAGATGCAGACAGGGAGGCAAGTTTAGATTAAATAAACAACAATGAATTCTTCTGAACCTGTGCAGAAGACAGATCACCCCCTGACTACCACAGAGTTTTTTGGTAAAAAAAATTCTGGGAGAGTTTTCAAGGAAATCAAAATCAAGCACATACTCTATAGAAACCTCAGACAATTTTTGATGTCATTAAAACGGAACACGCTTCTAACTTTATTTTAATAATTCATTGTTTCATAAATAAAAACCAAACAAGTGTTCAGCAGAGAGATCTCTTTAAGGAAAGAAATAATAATTTATTATTTCTTTTGTAAAAAAAGGTCTCTCTGCTGAACACACGTTTGTTTTTTATTTATGAAACAATGTATGAATTATTAAAATAAATCTGGAATTGTGTTCTGCTTAATGACATGAAAAATTATTTGAGGTCGCATATAGATGAGCTTAGCAGTGCTTCACTACCTGCAAGCTTCAGTGCTATATTTTTCTAAACAAATCAAGAGTTTTAGAGCATTTAATAACCATTTAATTCTGAGATAAGTTTATTGTGATTTAAGCACAGTAATATATTCAATGTCACCAGCTTGAAAGAAGCCCTCATGCCGGAGGTAACAATACATAATAGAGATATAAGAAAAAAACAGTTCAAATTGATTTATGGAGTTGGCAGGCTGCAAGCCATTTTGCACTGTCTGCCTTAGCTTTCTTCCTTTTCCTGAGCTGAGGTATAAGCACCTCTAAACGTTGGTATCTGTGCCAAGTGCTGAGGCCATGTTACTAGCCATGCTACGTGCCATTTCCAGAGATACAGCCTGGCTAGTCATACAGCAGTGCCTTCCTTGTGTGCTATATTTGGAAATGAGGTTTCTGCTCCAGGGCCTCGTCCTTTGTAAAGCACTTAAGTGCATGCTTAAATGCTCATCTGCTGCGATCCAGGAATGCTGATTCGCCTTGATTCTTGGTGGCACGGAGGGAAGCAGCGTTCAACCAGGGTCATCCCACGTTTCAGCTGCAAGAATCCCAGGACACAGAAGGGGCTGGGGGAGGAGATGGTGTTGTTCACAACTCGTGTCACCCTCTCTGCCATGAGCTGGGCACTCAGTGATGCAGAACTGCTCCCATGGGCAATACTGACTCCAAGGAAGTTGCCAACATGGCCTGGGGACACAGGGATTTAGCTCAGCATAGTGATTTATATTTAATATAAAGCTGTTCCCCACCTTCTTCACAGATGTTGAGGAGGCTGCAGGTGAATCACATGTCCCCGAAGTCACTAGCGCAAGACAGCACAAAACTGTGAGGGGTGCAGGTGTTATGTAGCGGAAGGAGAGAAATAGTACCTCTTGAGAAAGGAGGAGACAGGGAGAGCTCCACTGCCCAAATCGACTTTACACATTGGCACAAATGCTACCTTCTTGCTTGGACATTTCTAACATTCAGGCCACAGGTTTCCTTGTCCCAGAGGCAGAGCACCTTCCCCGTGGGCAAAGCAGATCAGAAAAAGATTTCTCTGCATTTGCAACAGTCCATTTTTCACCAAATATCTTGTTTCCCAGTCTTTTTCCAAGCAGAGTACTTCAAATCGGTCTGTCTCTGCATTTCCCTCTATCTGTGGGATAGACTAGGTTGCCTTTGAGAATAAGATACCTCCTAGGCTTTTTCTGTCAGTGGCTTTAGGAGTTTTCAATTCAACTTCGTAAGTATTGTCTGGCCTCGCTTAGGGATGGCCAGCTTTGAGGGTAAAAGGTAAATTATCTGTCTGTTATTTGTCTTTCTTTTTTGTGCTAAAACACAGGTTATTTATATGCTAGACAACCCTTCATATGACTGAGCTTATGAACAGCCATTCTCTTCATACAGGCTGTAAGCAATTGTGACATGGTACCCATGCAAAGTATTAAAACCTTGAAAGATAAGTTTGATTTTCATCATTGACACTATAGCTGGTGGTGCACAGCGTTCCTGTGCTGAGGGAGGTATTATTAACATTAAACAGTGGTGGCCATTAATTTATCCATTAATTGACATGTGAGACTTGGGTCTATTCATATTGTACTCCATCTTTAATAAGGAAAGCTGTCTAGTGGCTAGACCACCCCACTGAACTGGGAAACACTGGAGTACCAGTAAGCTTGTGAGCTGGTGCCAGTCACTTGACACCTCTGTCTCCATTACCTCAGGTAAACATATCTTTACAATGAAAAATCTGGGACACTTTTGTGGCAGTAATACAAAAAGGTAATGTTAACACTTGGAAAAAAGCATGCTGGTTTTTGCCAGTGGCAGCTTCGGACTCATCAGAGGCCCACAGACATTTCTGAGTGGAGCATTTTTTCCACCAGTGAATTACAATATTGCGAATTTATCAGGAAACAGGAATGTCACTGCCATTCGCTATGAGTAAAAGGAAAGTATTTCTAGTATCTAAATTAATTTTTCCATGATCGGGAAAATGGCTTCATAGTTGATATGTGGAAAACAGAGCTGTTCTGGTTCAGCTTGAAGTCATATTCTCTCTAGAGTTGCCTCGCATGAAAACTCAGAGTAATATCTGTCTACATTTCCTAGGCTGTGATTGTTACTGTCTGCAGATTTCTTTGAGGGCCTGAGGTGGAAGGCACCATGCGGCTGTGACGCACTGTTGTAAAGCTGTGATTCTGACAGCAGAATGCTAATCTGAAATGTGACTCTGGAATTACTGCTGCTGCTGCCCCTTCCTTCTCCTCTGCAGTGAAATACACAGAAATCAGATGCTCCTCTTTCTTTTTTCCCCATGTCCCATGCTCTCAGTTCCACTGAGGTAGAAAATAACCTAAAATGCTTCTGAAATTGTATTTTCCAAGGGATTTCCTAGTGCATTCAGGCTGGCGTGCATCAAATGGGTAGAAACAGAAATCTGTCCCTTGTCTGGAACAGCGCAGTGAGCACTTATTTTCTGCTAATTAATCCTGACTGAGGATGGATGTCCCTATCTTTTCTCCATCCCCCAGCCCCTCCAAATAGCTGTAATAATATGTACTTTTATTTTTTTTTTACTAACTTTCTGAGTCAACTTGGAACAATTAGTGCCATCCAGTTGCTGACTTTGGCCCAAAATGAGCCTTTTACACATGAAGCTATGCGTTTATGTCTGTGCTTTGCCACAAATCTAATCCCTAGGAAGCACACTCTGGAGGCTATAGTATGCAAAATGTCTCTCCTAATGATGACATTTGGAAAACCATTTTTTTTTCTCTTTAATTGCAGGTAGCTGCATTCACCGTGGACTGCTGAATGTTAGCCAGCCCTATATTGTAAAGCTGAACTGGAGAGGATTTTCCTACAAATATGGTTCCTGGGGTAGAGATTACTCTCCCTCTAACCCAGAGGAGGAAGTCTATTGGGTTGCACCATTGAACACAGACGGGAGATACTTGGAATACTACAGAATTTATAGTTCCTTTGATAATTTGCTGCTGTTTAAACCCATGTATGAAAGTAGAATAACATATGGGGAAGGAAGTGGTGCTGCCCTTTACAATAATTATTTGTACTATCATGCTTATAATTCAATATATATGGTGAAGCATGATTTAAAAACGAACAGCATGGTTTTGAGGAAGCAGCTTCCAGATGCTGTTACCGGTAACCGTTTCTCTTATGCAGGTGTATCATGGCAAACCATAGATTTTGCCGTGGATGAAAGTGGGTTATGGGTAATATATTCAACAGAAAATAGCATGGGCAACATTGTGATTAGCAAACTCAATGAGACCACACTTGATGTGCTAAATACTTGGCAGACAAGACAGTACAAGCCATCTGTTTCCAATGCTTTCATTGTATGTGGTATTCTGTACGCTACAAGGCCAATGAACACTAGGAAAGAGGAACTCTTCTACATGTATGACACGAGTACTGGCCAAGAAGGTAGAATTAGTGTCGTTATGGATAAAAAGTTAGATACAATCCAGAGTATCGATTATAGCCCCACAGATCAGAGTCTGTATGTTTACAATGACGGTTACCTTCTAAGGTATGATGTGACCTTTCAGCCTTAGCATCTCAGTGACATAAGCATGCGATAAAACTGGCAGCAACTAAAACAAGAGATCAGATATGCCTTTAGACAATGCTACTGCCAGTTTAGAGTTCATTTGGTCTGATGTACTGTATCTGTGGGTGTTACATATATTACTTATACTCTTTAAAGGAATTGCCCACTCTGGTCAGTAGTATTGCTGGCAGCAGTGTTTGGCAGTACCGGGTTCTTTAGGTTTTGACTGGTGTTTATTCGTGCTCGGTGCTTTACAATTGTCCTGCCTCTAAGTAGATTTACTGCATAGATTTAGTGCATTTTGTTCACAGAAATTGATGGGCATAGCCTGTCTACTGACCGATAAGCTAATTACCCACTGATGTGCATTTGTCAGTGTAACGCAGGCAAAGCCCCCAGAAACTGAGAATGAATTTCCACTGATCTTCATCAGAGTGAATTGAGGCCTCAGAGAAATTAATCAAAGGATTAAAATAGTATAGGAAGTAGACTTGGTTGGAAGACAGCAACCCATTTGTTAGGTGGAATCAGTAGTATCTGGCTCAAGGCTTCAGGAGAGAGGCTAGAAATGCACTTTGCTGTTTGAAGTCCTATCACATGGAGGGAAGAGAAGGCATCAGGGCAGGGACAGAGCTCACTGCCCTCACCATCACTGATGCAGTGGGACAGCTGCCCCTGGGCCCCACCTGTAGCTGCCTCCTAGCAGCTCAGCCCTCTCCCAAGCTGCCACAGCACCAGGCTGGCTTCTCGGAGTGACTGTGCAGCAAAACTGGCAGCAAGACTTTCACCAACTTTCCCTCTGTCCCACTCTGCTGCCCTTAGCAATTCCATGTGCCTAAACCTGGCCTTACAAATGGTCTTACTACAATCTAGCCATGTTTTGTGGTCACCATGGCTCCATTTTCCCAGCAGTACAGTGCAAGAAACAGTTCTCCTTTCCTTTATGCTCTTGTAAGCTGATGCAAATCCTCCCGTTGACTTTATTGGCCACAAGCGGCTCTTAGGTGTATATCATGCATCGCCATAGAATGACAGCCTTATTATTTAATGTGCCTCTATTCAACATTTTTGCCATTCTGTAATTAGATTCCTGAGAACCTTGTTAGTGTAGGGTCCAGTTTGTTCCCTGGGTAATTCTGTCTTACAGCAAGGTAGGAGGTCTTGTGGAAAACAAGTCTGGTCAAACTAGTTGGATATGTTGGGGTTTTTTTTGATGGGTATGGTATAATAGTTTCTGAGTGTGTACACTCTATCAATGTCTTACCTTCATCGTGTCAGAAAGCAGGCTGAAATACTGAAATTCAGAGCTCTACAATGATGAAGAAAGCAGTTCATGTAGTTCATTTTCTTCTGTTACCTATGACATTGTGCCTGTGTCCTCTGATAATCAAAATCAATACATATGCAAATGATTGCTTTTGTTTTAATAAAAACAATATTTCAAAGAATCTCAGCTGTGCCATAGAGCCATGTAAAGATGCTTGTGACAAGTGGGTAACTTCTGGAATGCAATGGGAAGCTGGGGCGCCAAATGTTTGAAACAGGATCATTGCACTCACTTGGGCTCCATGTGCTTAAATAGTTCTGGGAACAACACAAAGGTGTGAATCAGTATGTCAACAAGTACATAAGAGGAGCTTTCTTTCCCAACACAGAAATGTGTTAGCTGGTTAGGGTAACATTTCTCAACCAAGCTGAGATGTTACTCGAGACATCAGGGGCTGATGAACTGATGACACGTTTTGAAGCCAGGTGCTGCCACTTATCAGGTAACAGCATCTGTTTCTTGGAAACCTGTGAAATGGATTTGAAAGCCATGGAGGCATTGGTGCAGTAATCTGATCAGTCAGCACAGGCAAGGCTGCTGTGTGAATAATCTGTAACAACCCAAGTAAGGATTTGGGTGAGAAAGGAAAAAGAAAATACTGCAAAAAAATATTTTTTCCCTCTACATCTGTGTGTGTGTCATAGAAAGTGAGCAACTCTCCCCTTATTATCAAGAAACGCCATCAGCATGGGCCTTGAGGCTCCTCAGCTCACCACCTTTTAGGGAGGGAGTTGATGTTAGCATGTATGTGACCAATTCTGGTGAATTGATGTAATTCTCAAGTCCTTCCTGGGGACAGGTCCTTGTGGTCTAGGCTTCTCCCCTTTGGAAACAGCAGTTGGACTGGACTGGAGGCTTCCACGGTGCTGGTGGAGGTGGGGATGCCGTGGCTGCCCCCCATGCTTGGCTACGGTGTGGCCCAGACCCTGTGTGACCTGGGACTGGGCTCCAGCTGGACCTCACTGAGGTGGCCCAGAGGTGGGAAGACAGTGGAAGCAGCCATCTCTTCAGGGTACCACACAATGTGGCTGCAGAGAAGATAAAATACAATTGGGTTAGACCTTGGTAGCTCACTACCAAGGAAAGCAGAAACATCCCTGCACTTATAAAACCTTAAAATATCTTGTGTGGAGGGGCTGGGTCAGGATGTTTCGGTCCTGGCAAGGCTGAGCTTGTCCTGTGCTAGTATTTCTCAGGCAGCTGGTACCAGGGTGCAGCGTGGGCTCCCCTGGGGTCCATCAGGGCAGGGCCTGGCAGCCTGTCCTGTCCCACCGCCCCAGCCAGGAGCGGGGCAGCCGGGGGCACTGGGGCAGCGCCAGCCCCAGGCATTGGGAACCTCCCTGGGGATGGAGACAGGCCGAGGCTGGGCCGGGACGTGGGCCCGGGGGTGGGCCTGGCTCGGTGGGGCCCATGGCCGGGCAGGGCAGGGCTGTAGGGAGCTGGAGACTGGCCCTGCTGCCATGTCGCTGGGGCAGGGGCTGATGGCCCTGGGGGGCTGACACGGGGTTCGGGGCCATGGGCAGGGTGGGCGGGAGCCCCAGTGGGGTGGGCAGGGTGGGCAGCGAGGCACATAAGCGCCCCTGGGGCCCTGGCAGCTGGCAGTGCTTCTGTTAATGTTATAAGAGGCTTTGCAGAGTTGTAGAAAGACCACTGTCCTTTTAAAAACAGGAAAATAAAGGCACGAAATGACTATATTTCAGCTCTTGGCCTATTGATTTGGCATCTCTCTGTGGAGGATTTGGGGTATATAAACAATATTGAACATAAATAGTACCTGCCGCAGAGCCCAGAGGAGAGGACATCTGTCTGAGCAGTGACACAGGGAACTGCAGTACAGGGACTTTGATGCAATTTTGTTGATGAGTGGTTTTCACACCACCTAACTCGAGGCACCTGAGGCGGGAGACTCGGCTCTGATCCGTCGGAACGATTGCACGCGGGGAGAGAGGGACCTTCTACAAAGGAGCACTTGAAGAACAGGGAGTAATACATCTTTTCACTTCTTCCCTTAGACTTGTCCTTTCAGGCCTTGGATGAAGGTGGTTCAGTAGTGCTGGCTGTTAAAATTAAAGTGTCTTCTTGAGCTGGCCACAGCACACAACCTTGGGCAGGCTTCACTTGCTGTCCCTGTTGCCCCCTCTCCTGTAGCTGGTGCTACCTCTGCTTTGTTTGGGGGGTGTTTCCTCCTCTCCTTCCTCCTTGGACATGGAGAAGACCTCCCTCCCATGCTTCCCAGCATGGGCTGTTACTGGTTTGGTGGCTCCACACCATTTCTTGACACGGCTTTTGCCTGCAGTGACATAAGTTTCATTCTGAATCTTTTCACCCAGACTTTCCTGACGCCCGCTGAACTTCCCCCCAGGTCTGTTCAAAGTGCAGTGACAAATTCATCCTCTTTTGCCTTTCGTAGTCCTTCTTGGTCCCACCCTCTCTTTAACAAGTTAAATACAAGGTCTTTATTCTTTGGTTCAGGACTTTCACATCCTTCCCTCTCAGCAACTGTGTTGCCTGAGCCTCCTTGCTTTGCTGCCTAAGTGATGCCAAGCTCCTTCATCCTCCTGTTCCCTTGTCACACACCCTTCCCTTTATCCCACACGGACACTTTTCTGTGGAATGCCTTCTCCAAACCGATCTATCAGCTTCCCTGGGCTCTCATGAATTTCTCTGTGAAGGTCCTGATAAATTGCCAACTGACTACAGCTAACTTGTTGCCTTCAGTAGGCAACTGGTATTTATTTGCATCATGTATTCAATTAGATGGCACATGAGAGCATAAAGCTCGCACATATAAACTCTCTTATTCATTCCCGTATGTCACTCGCTCACTGTAACATTCACTTGTTGTATCTTGTCTTAAATGGAGATTGTATGTTCCTCAAGGGAAATACCTGTCTTTTAGTTTGGGGTAGCGCAGCGCCTAGCACAACGGGCTGCTGCCTTCCTCCTCTCTCCTAGGTACTTCTGAGCAACAAACAATAAAGAGCAGCAAGAGCTGGCCAGGGATTGTTGCATGCATCTGTGTTTTTGTCTGAATTTTCATGCATGCTGCTACGTGTGCTGCATATAAATTGGCTTTGAAAAGTAGGCAAACAATATGCTTCCAGACAACTGTGTAAACATTCTGTTGGAAACTGTTTCAGTAGCTATGTGCACATAATGTAGCTACAATGCAATCCTAAATTTGTACCATGTGGGGTAGGATCACTTTTCCTCCTGTAAATATTTGATTTCTTTCCTTTCTTTCTTTACGTTTTTGTGACTGCACAACAGTTGCTCCCTGAAAGCCAGAGACCAATGGCACAAGTGTGCACCACACACAAAGCCTGCAGCCATGCTCTTTTTCATACTGCCAAAAACCTGTGATTTTGCAGAACTAGGAGTTCTCCTAACAGGACAAAATGCTCGCTTTGTAGCTGAGCTGGTTTTGGAGAGATGAGAATTAAGGAATTGCAACATTATGGTTTGTAAAAGAGAGCACGTGTGAGGGTGAATGTGTGTGTCTAGCAGGAATCCTGTCTTCCCCTCTGCTTGCTGGGTTGCTGCCAGTTTGCAAGCTGTTAGCCATGTACGGGGAAGCAAATGAAGTGAGGGAAGCTGCATGGGCAACCGTTCTTTCAAGTCTTCAGGGAATGGCTCCTGCCACTGGCCTACATTGTCCAGGCCAGTTGGGCTGTACTTGGCCTTGGGCCACGGGTGAGGGCAAATCTGGCTTTAAACCATTGCTCTTCCTCAGCAATGAGGCTGGAAAGAGGTGGCCTGATGCCCAGCGCAGCAGCTCCCAAACTTCTTTATCTTCTGCCTGCTACATGTGATTCCTAGGGAGTAGCAGGACACAGCCATATCCCACATACATCTCTCTGCCTTTAGTACATGTATTACGCTGGAGAGGGAAAGAGATGGACAGTACTGCTATACAGCTAGCGGATCCACCGATGGCAGAAGGTGTCACTGGAAGAAGACATCTGAGTGCGCTGCTTTTGGCTGGGGCTGTGCAGAAGAGTGGCAGAATCCTAGACAGAGGTCCCAGGAGATCTCCTTGTCCACCCCTCTGCTTGAAGGCAGGATCACATATGTCTGAGCTGCCCTTGGCAGCTGTTTGTGTAATCTGTCGTTAAAACCTCTAATGATGGAGATTTCGCAGTCTCCCTGCGTGGCCTCTTTGGGCACTTAACTACCCTCAAAACTAGGAAATTTTTCATAAACCTTCTCTGCTGCAAATTAAGTGGATTTAAGAAGACGAGCATGACTGTGTTGCTGAGACCAAAGGCTTGGCTGCCCCAGCGTCCTGTACATAACAGTGGCCAATAGCAGAGGCTTCAGAAAAGTGTATAGGAGCAGGGGAAGGATGCAGTGATAATCCTGCCACTGGACTTCCTTAGCCTGAAGTTTGGGAATGTTTTCTTGGTCTGTCTGCAACAGATTCAAAGCACAGTTAACTCTCATCTGTGTAAGAACCATTTACATAGTGGAAAATGCTTTTCAAGTATCTGTGATGTCTTCTCTTTTCTAGATAAAGAAAGCCCAGTTTCCCACCCCTTTCTCCTAGATCATGTTTTCTAAACCTTGTAAAGTTTGTGTTGACCTCTCCTTTCAGTTGACTTACAACTCTTTTCATCGTCATTGAGGAGAATGGACAGGTTACCTCTAAATCTCATATATAATACTTTGAACTGGCACCATCTTTTGTATTGCTGACAGGGTTGGCCCCCATCTGGTTTGAAAGGAAAGCACTAAGGAGCCAGGAAGAGAGGAAACAAGAAGGAGGCTAACACCCTAACCCAAGCAACATGAACATGGAGTGTCCCAAGGTCTGCCTCCTGCACCTATGTTCATGAACGGTGTACATGAGATATATATAAGTTGTCTAAGGTATAGGAGCCAGCCCTGGGACTCCTTCATCAGAGATGCACAGAAGAACTGGGCTGTCATTATCCCTCAGGCTCCAGGGATATTGCATTCCTGCCTGCACGATAAAACAGTTTTCAGAGGAGGGATGGAGAATTTGCACCCAAACCCCACACCCCAGCCCCTGTATTATTCCCTGCTGGTGCTGTAATGGGAGTTGAGGGCTGTATGGATTTGTACGCAGTTTGGCTCTGACTCCTAGTGTTGCAATGGCAACTAACTAGGATATTTCAGTCTTTGGCATTTCCTTCTGGGTGGCTCAGTGTGTCGGTTGTTCTGCATCCTCCTCTTAGAAGCTCAGGTCTCTCCCCAGATTGCACAGGGAACCAAGGATATGTCTGTGCCCTGTGGTGCAACTCCTTACAGTGACACTTGAGTGCTGGCCCGAAGCCTAGATGATGTAAAGCCGCCAGTGCCTCTTGGACCAAGGACAGAAATCTCTTTGCCACCTTTCATTTGGCGGTATAGACAGCTTCTTTAAGCTGAAAAACAGGATAGCTGTTTTAGCACGATACTAACATGAGCACTTGGCTAGCAGGCTATGCTAATGTGACTAACTTGCTTCCAGAGCACAAGCACTATGCCACAGAAATGACCCAGCTTGTTTAGAAATACCTGACAAACCCCTCTGTGCAGTGTGGTGTGGGTACATCAACAGGCACTTTCCTCAGTGCTGGGCACTCTGCAACTGGATGTGGGAATGCTTTTTGTGGCTCTACCTAGTGAGCCATAGCTTTGTTAACCTACTGGGTTCTTGGCTAATTTTATGTGCGTCTGTGTGACTCAACTAATTAGCTCCTGATCTGTAATCAGGGTGGGCCAAAGGAGGCTCTGGAAAGACTGAGGTGATGGAGGATTGCTGCCGTTGCCTCTGCAATGGAAGATCAGCGTTTGGAAGACTGGCATAAAAGAACTCAGATTCTTGATATTTATGTGGGAAGCACATACATAAGCTGCACAAATCATTACCATCTGTATTATGAAAAGACCCCAGAGCATTAACCTGTTCTATTAGTTGCCTGTGCTGGAAATACTGTTTATGTTAGCAAAGCTGAGGTACAATTCCTTCTTATGCATAATGCAGGACATTTTATACATTTGACAGGAAAGCAATTTGAAACATTTTGAATGGAAACATTCTCTGCTGAATCGTTTTATTATGATGAAAAATACCCCCAAGAAACAGTGACGTTAAAGATGCTGGGTCTTTGGAACTCAGGAAAGTTTGGAGTGATCAAATGCACCTTGATTTAATATTTTCTGCATCTCCCTTTTTGGTGTGTTTTAAAGGAGGAGGAGATTCGTTTGGCTTTTTAAATGGGAATAATAATGGTTAGCTCTTCGTGTAGCATCTTTTATCTGTGGGCCACAGAATCTTTCACTAACAGTAATTTAGCATGGAAACCTCAATGTGAAGAAGGGGAAGGTAATAATAGTAAGGGGAAGGTAATAAGGGGAAGAAAGGTAATAAGACTCCTCATATTCATGCTAAATTCCATGCCTTTAAAAATGGGGAAGGAGAAAAAGTCAGCTGGAAGTTGTGAAAGATCTCTTTATCTGCAAAGCATTCCTTTTATAGCTTCCCTCCCCTTGAGGAAGGTGTAGCTTTGCAGAATGGGGGACAGTCAGGTTTCTGTAGGTCGACGAAGCACATACATCTGGGCTTTCGTCTCTGTGCTGACTACTGAGGTCTTTTCCCTTCGAGCAACCTGACTCCCTCAGAAACTTTGGGGTGCAATCTGTGCAGCTTCACACTACACCCTGCCATGCAGGACAGGAACTGGGATGGGGATTGATACTGCTTCTGGCATTGCCAGCTCCTGCAGGGATTTCTTAGTGCAAATCTTTGGGAACCGGATTATGTTTTGGAAGTGATTCTTTGATGTCTTCTTACTGAGGGCCTGGGGGCTTTAACTGTGTGCCTGTTCTCTGTGGGAGATGGGAAGTATTTTCTCTTTTCCCTAGCTCAGACTAATTTCTGCTTTTCTCTTTGTATTGGCAGTAAGAGAAGTGGCCCAGGGAGATTCAGAGGTGTGTCTGCAGGCACAGAATCAGGCTCAAGGAGGATGGCAATTATTTGTCTTATTCTGGTCTTCTGGAGTGATGTCCAGAATCTGGGGTGATGGTCACAGCATAAGAACCTCAAGACACAAGAATGGTCTCAAGTTGAATGTTGATTTTTAGTTTTATCTGATGTTAACTCTTCATGTTTCCATATGGAGAAATATGGGCAAGGAACTTCTTTCTGTTGCAAAGCAGCTTTCCTAAAAGCATTTTAATATAGTTAGATTCATAAATCAATGGCTTTTTAAGTGCAGCTATCCACGTCCTGGAAATGGAGTTGTGTATTCATAAGCAGATCACAAAAAAGCATCTTTGCAACCCTCAGAAAAATAACTGGTACTGTCTATATTGTAAGGGAAAGAGGTCTGCGTCCAAGTGGCACAGACTGACACTAGTCCCTATGGGTGAGAATTCCCAGTTCTTTTATAGCTAAGTCTTGAAGAAATCTAGTTAGAGAGGTTCAACGCAGAGCCAGGGAGTGAGGAAACACCATGTGGATGATCAGCAGTCCAGCATGGTTCCTCATCCTCCATTATTTAGTAGTTATAGATCTTCTCTTAGTGCATAGCTTCAGCTTCCAGCACGTGGATTTCTATGACTCACAGGCAGGTCATGGATACACTTTTTGCAGCTTGAGAAACTGCGTTCCATATGAAATATATCTGGAAAACATGAGCTAGAAGTTTTTCCACTGCCAGCCTATGGTGGAGTTTTGGACAGGATGTCCTTAGTAGTGAGTCCAAGGTAGTCTGAAGATGATATCAACAGGATAAAAATGAAAGCTGTAAATACAGAGATGTTACCAAAACAGAAAGAAGGGTTTTAAATGGCTTGGCTTTGAAAGGATTTTGAGGTGAACAAACAACAAGGACAGACTGCCAGGTTTCTGGACTCATAGTCTTCAAGAGAAATAATGCTTGACCAAAATTTCCTGGCACGTAAATACTTTATTAAGCAAGCTTTTAGCACATTTTCCTAATAAATAGTGTGTGTTTACAGCTTGTAAAATATGTTTACAATGTACCTTTGGTTAAGAATTATTTTGTACCCATAAATCACACAAGTTTATTTCATACAGTGAAAAATGATGTCAATGGAACAATACGCTGAACAGGGTTTAGCAGTAGCACCTGTGGAGCATTCCCAGGAGTTAATCCTTCATGTGTCTTGGTGAGGAATTAGTAGTAGTCTGCAACAGGGTGAAAACCATCCTGCATTAGCCCACATCATTGTAAAAAACCTTCTCTTTTGGGAACAAAACACAAGACAGGTGTTACCATAGGTACTGGTGGCTGTATAGACAAGGTCTCAGTTTTACTGCTGAAGTAGGGTGCTCCAAAGAGCACCGCTTAGTTTTAGACATTGCAGACGTGATCAGCAGAAAAGTGGTTAATGGGCTGAGAGCTGAAAAAGAGATGACAGTTAAATGGAGCAAAAATTGCCATTTTGTACCTGACTCTTCACAATCCTGCCTTCGTTTGCAGCTGTATTGTGTCATCAAACCATGTGCAATCCATGGGGTTTCAGCTGCATGACTCCCATTAACTTTAATCAGAGTCAGGAGAATAAACTGCTGAGCAGAGCACTCTGAAAATGTACCCCTCCGTTCTTAACAATTATATTACTCTGCTTTGTGCGGTGGGGAATCTTTAGGAGGCAGAGTTGAATGCTCCATCATTTCAATACCTGCTCTTTGTGCATAATGAAATCAGCACTGTTTGCAGCCTGCTCCCTACTACGGTCGGTGACTGATTTCACTACACAAATGACCGAATGATTGACTTCAGCATTTCTCTACATGAAACAGATAAAAATCTTTCAGGGAGATATCAGTCATGTTCTGTGCATTTGAGTGAGGTTATACAGGATGGAACGTCTGTTTAGGAAAATTTAGTGTTGTCGTCCTTTAACAAAAATTGTTGCCAGGATACTGTCAAGTCATACAGGGTAACTGCGACTGTGGCAGTTCTAGTGTTAAAGAGATGAACAAATATCAGCAGTCAGAACCAGCACCGCATATTTAAGGCTAGAGCAGAGGTCCAGGTGCAAGGTGATATATCCCCACTGCCATATTTCCATGAACTATGGCAAGCATGCAGACCCCAGGATGGTCCATGCAAACAAACAACCCTATAGCAGTCATGCCTGTGAGATGCTGAAAATCCTCATCCCTCATTAGTGTCAGTGACGGAGAGATACGGCTGCTCAGAAATCCAGATAGGCAGCGAGCACGTAGAGCTGGCATCTAGCCCTCTTGCTGTATATGTGCTTCCTGGCTTTTAAGCCCAGGCTCAATTGTTCTGAGTAAATAATCGCTCTCGTTTACAAATCTGCATTCTGAATAATTTCTTCAGCGTTCAAACACGCCTCAACCTTTTACACGACCCTCAAAGTGCAGATAAAACCGCTGAGATTTCCTGTGGGAACTTTAAAAAAACAATAACCGCAAACTCCTCTGAAGGACAGATAAAAATGTGGTGAAAGTTTCATTAGCAGCAAACTCTAGCCCTTTTAGTTGCACTAGCAGCCATATTTTTTGTTCAGCGGGACAGTTTTTGCACAGATGTCAAGTTTTGCTACTTGAGGAATGTGAAAATGAGAACAGAGTTTTCAATGCATTCGGATCAGTAGGCATAATCAGGTCTCAAGACTACCCTTCCTTATCCAGATAAACAGTAATTCTTTACAATGATTTCTGAAGTGTACCATGTTCCCATTTACTTAGACACACAGTGCTTATAGTGGGAACCATTGAAAAGCGTTGTCCTGCATTATCTGAGGGATTTTGAAGGAAATGAAGCAAATCTGCTTCACAATACATTGTTCCTGCAAGGAAGGATCTCACAGAATCTAATCTTTTTTTCATTCATTTTTTAGTGTAGCCTGCACAACAGAGGCAGCTCTTCAGCATCATTTGTATGATAATAGCATTATTTTGTCCAAATATGGTGCACATCTCAGGACCTCCACAGTCACATCAGGGGGATTGTTCAGTCCCAGACAAGGGGAAGGCAATTGTGGGGGGAACAAGTCCAAACACAGTGCAGTGAAGTGAATTTCAAATATTACCGTTAAATCGTTACATTACCTTTTTCGGCTGCCACCAAAAAGCCTTTTCAGCAAGAGGGACGTTCGGCTTCCCATGGCATTTCTGCCAGACCAGAATAAACTGAGCTTTTCCAAGAGACTTAGCCTCCTGAACGTCACCTGTCTTCCTAATCCTGGATTGTAATAGAGCTTTAGGCAGTCAATAAATGCTTAGCCTCAAAACAGAGGTCCTTTTCAGTGTGCATGGGTAATTAAAGATAAACTTCTGGGAATTTTGAGGTGAAGTAGGAAGTCACTTAGACCTTAATGTAGTTTAGGTCTAGAGCTGTCTGAGGTGCTGTGCCTGGCCCCCACAGCCATTCCAGAGGGGTCTATGCTTCCTATCTCATAGCCATGATACCCCAGGGTATCTTGCATGGTCCTAAATACCCATGTGAGAGCAACCAAAACCTAATTTATTAATGATATTAAGCATCTATAGGGCTGGGAAGGCTCTAAAGTCTGCAGAATGGATTGCTGTTTGAGATTTAGGTAGCATTTAGGGAGACTGGTTCCTTTTGTTCTTTCTCCGTGGATTATGCAGGGAGCCCAGGAAAATTGGCCTCGTAATTTAGGCACTTCATTGGGAAGCCTAAAGCTGGCAATGTGAATCCCCCAAGTGCCAGTTAGAACACTGCCTGGGCTTCCACGAGTGAAACTAAGTGCTGTCTATGACACTATAACAAGTAGTTTTATTTTAACAGAGCAAATGATTTGGCATGGATGCTTCAATTATAGAACTGAACCTAGTTTTCCTTTTTGCAAAATGTTAGCGAATAGCTCATGAAGTACTTGTTGGGACTGGCTGTGTTTCATTCATGGTCCTCTCCGTGTGATGAGTTTGCTGTAAATATTCGAAGTTCACACTTGCTATTATACTGCAAAGCCACATGAAACAGATGGAATGGAATTTATTTTATGCATCTTTATCAATCTACAAGATGTATTTAATCTAAGCTAGTTGTATAAGCACTATACATAGAAAGAATTAGACACTGTCCAACTGTGATTCACCTGCTTCTTAAGGAAAAACATGAAGTAAGAAGAATAGGTGGGCTGGGTAACACTCTGGAGTATTGTCACATGTTAAGTGGATTAGATTAAACATGTGGGGTTTAATTCTGTGGCCTACCCTGATATTTTTAGTGCCATTTGAAGTGCCTTAGGGTATACTCCCTTGCCTCTGTCTGGTGTAGTGAGGCTCATTTCCTGTAGCCCCGTGTCACATGTATCTCTTCTAGGGCATCTCAAAACAGCCCTAGGTGCTTACAGTGTGTGCAACTGAATCCCTGAATGTGTGTCCCTCAGTTGTCTTCGTCAATGAAACCAGAGATTTCTTTATCTGATCAGATGTACGTGTCTACTCTAGGTTGTGCTCAGTACCTTTCTAGACTGTTGGCTGTATTCACTTTGCGTCTTGGAGGAAGCCCACCTCACATGTAGAGACCTGCGTCCTGGACATGTAAGTACCCAAATACATGTAAGCATCTGAATTCCACTGTTGCTTTTGGGGGGAATTAAGTTGGATGAGATTAATATGACCCAAGGGTTTTGCTTCTAGTGAGAAAATAACAAGTAATAGAGCTTACAATTTGAGGGCTGAGACAAAAAATTGTGAGAAAAAACCTAGCTCAACTTGCATCAAACTGGAGCATCTTTCTGTTTTTGGGGGGAGATGCAGGGACCCCAAAATAATATGATTTGCTCCATACTGGTATAACTAAAATGTGTAGTCAACTAAAACCACGTTCCATACACGGTTGAATCCTCTTATTTTTAAACGAGGTCAATTTTGATATGAAAAAGCCATTTCAAAATAAAAAATGCATAAAATTCCTTTTGAAAATGTTGACATGAAATCTGCCATTTTGAAAGTTTTATTCCTGTTTTTTCAGATGAAATATCAAATAAATGCAAATCAAATTTACATAGTTTCTATCATGTGAAAGCAACATATTTTATCAAATCTATTATTCACCTATATTTTCAGAGCAGACAACTTATAAAACTAGCACAGTGTGAATTCAGTTAGAAGAAGATGACAATTCATTCTCTGTGACTCTCAACGTTGCAAAAGAATGACTGAAAATTCAGCTCCCACAATGTTTGTGTTAAAAAGGTTGGCTATATAATGATTTTTACTCAATAGACTATGAATGGAAACTAATTTTGACTTCTAAAGAAATAATTTTGGACTATGTTTTTGCTTGGATTGAAAACAAAAAGAAACTGAACTTGGCATATAAGATGAAGATAAGGTCTAGTCCTCCTACTTTATGTATTTAAATTTAGCTTAAATTTTAAGCTGCTTGTTAAATGATCCTTCTGTAGTAATTACCTAAGTTTTTATATGGGTGCCCTCTGTGTAGATATGTGGGAATTACAAGTGTTTCTGAAAAAACTCTGAAAAGTTATGTAGTTCATCTACATTTGGTCACTTGAGTTGGACACATAATCTCCCTGTCGAAGCCTTCACTTTTCCATATTTGCTGTACAGGGACAGAAACACCTAATTTAAGTGGACTGCCTCACCATAAGCCTAATATTTAAAGCTTAAATCAGGGGCCAAGATCAGCAGGCTGGATTCTATTCTAATAGCCTAATGACATTGTTTCCAGCCAACTGGTGAGCATTAGGGATAGTAGGACTATAGACACCTATATCATGCATGTTCCTATAATGGTAGCTGAGTCTTCCGTGATTCACGTAGTCCCTTTTTCTCCTTGCTCTAAAAAAACCCAAAAGCCAGTGGAAGTGTATCATTCATTTATGGGATCTTTTTTTAGGGGAGCATTAGTAGCTTTGCAGGGTGCGGGTGACTTGTTTGCACCATGTGATGTTGTTGAGATCAGGAGGAAAAGAAACTGAAATGAAAAGTTTCTGTTGACGTGTACATTGCTTTCTCAACTGTGGCCTAAAACTTCTGCAGGCAGGGACCTGCACAGGAATTAGGTTCCTATTTTTGGCAGTGCCATCTTAAATTATGGCACCATAAGGCTCAGGTTCTGGGCCCTTCCTTCAAAAGCTGCCCTGCAGCCAAATAGGTCAGACTTTCTGGGCAGTGGCTCTGCAAGCCTGGAGACTCAGATGGAGCAAATCCACACCCCTTGCTCAGGAGCTGGTCTTATTACATCTACAGAGAGTGTCTCTGCTGCACGTGCTGACAGTACCCATGGCCTGCAGCATCCTTAAGACACCAACGATTTCTGGAGTGAGTTTCCTATATGACTTTGGACAAGTCACGCTTTAGTTTCCTCATCTGTAGGCTGGGGATTATATTGCTGGAATGAATAGAGGCTAAAATCACTGATGTTTGTAATTTGTGTTGATATTCTCCGAGGGGAGGCAGGCACAATAGAAGTGCAAATAAATTGTTGTGACTGTTTAGTATTTCGGTAAATGGAAAAGCTCTTCAAAGTGGAGTTCAGAGCAAGTACAATAGAGTGGAAAATTACATGTGCAGAGCTAAGAAAGACGACGGAAAGACGTGAGCAAGCAATTTCATTGCAGTCATTCTAGTAATCAATGAGACGTGTACATTTATTTGCCAGTGTGGATTATAATATTAGCAATAAGTCTCTCAAAAAGAACAATATTGGATTTGGGCAGGCAAGGCAAATTCGAAACATCAGAAAAGTGCAGGTCCAAGCTTGGTCACAGAAGTCCAAACTGGATTCTACTTCCCCCTTCATGCACGTTGTTTATAGTCAGAAAGTGGAGCTACACATTTATCTGGGGAGGGACCGCTGAGCAGGCTCATGGCTTTCAGATGGACCCATGCTTTCCTCATGGATCTGCCTACAGTGGGAGCAGGCGTTTAACAGCTCAGAGCAACAGAGGACGGTTGGAGTTTGGTGCTGGCTAAGCAAAGGGTGGACACGCTGAGCTGAGACCACCTCTATGAGTGTGGGCAGAGGGCACGTGGATTGTGGAGCTTGTCATGACTGTCTCAGGTCTGCCCACCTCAGGGGGGTAAAGCATGGGCTTTGTAGACACTGGAGGGGTGAGCATAGCTCTGCTGAGTGGGAAGGGGGAGGCAGGTCTTTCTTGGGGCGTGATGTAGGAAGTCATTGCCACTTGGTGAGGAGGGACTGCTCCAATGACAACGCAGGAGGCACGTCCTGAGAGTGAATTATGAGAACCAATTCCTTGTGGGCAAGTTATTCGCATTTGTTTTCATTGGTATTCCTCTCCTTAAAACAGGAACAGTATTTATAATTTCCTAACAGGGATGAGCAGGGTGTTTGTAAGTGGATTTTGAATATGAAGGCCTCCATGTACATGCCACGGGCTGTGACTGTGCAAATGGCTGTTTGGCAGCTCATGGGAAATGAATTCTTTTTTAGCCTGGCTCTCAGAGGAACAGTTATCCCCATATCAGCATTGTCACCATAATGCTCTGCGCTGTCGGTCACATCAGCAAAGATGTCAGGGCAGAATGAATGTGTATCATTCCTATGGGCATGTTCCCTCAAAGTCAGCACTGATGCATACCATAAACTGAAGTCCTTGTCATGTTCCTACTTATGCTATGTCATTTCTGTCCCTGAGCAAGTCTCCTGAATTCCCAGATTGTCATTCTCACACTTCTAACAAGCAGTTAATTCCCTTACAGAGAGAGATGGCATTGAACCAGACCCCAGATGTAGACTATCCTCCATTCTGGGAGGTGGATAGGAGCGTAAGAGAACATGAACTTAGAGGTTGCAGCTGGGTCTATATATAACCAGCAAGCTCTCCTTCCTCAGTTCAAATGCTCCTGAACTTTGATCTGCTAGGAGTATTGGTTAGAAGCAATAACTGAAAGCTTAAGTCTCTCCTATATAAAATGCATCCATGTAGGACAATATTTTGAACTATTGTCAAATATATTGAACAATATATTGAACTAGGTTATATAATTTCTAGTGCAGTGGGAGGATGCTGGTACACAGCAGGTCATGATATGCACCAATTTTTAATATCTATGTATCACACAAATGATAGGGGAAAGAGAAGCCCTGGGAAAGATGTGAAGAAGTGAAGAATGGAAAGGATAAAGTGAATCCTAAAACCCTAAAGGGCTCATACCTGAAAGCTGTATGAAATGGGAGAGCAGGTTAGCTGTCCTGAAGAATGAGCACAGAAATAATCTGAGCTGTGATAATACAATATTACTTTATTTAAATAATCTGTTTAATTCTTTTTACTTTGTGGGATCTTTTTCTTGGAAATCGGGGTCCTTTTGACACTGAAGGAGTGTTAGCCCGCCTTAAAAAGCTGACCCTGCTACAAAAGGGACTGCTATAAAAAATTGAAAACAGCTCCTAACAATGGATGCTTCAGTTATACTGCGCAAGTGTTGGAAAAGCATGTCTCAGGACTTCCAGAGGGCTGCTGCATAGAGCTGAAAAGCGATTAAGGCTGGCAAATCACTGTATAGTTTTGCACTGCCAGTCTTGAGACTGCCTCAGTAATGGTGTGACTTACTCAATTCAATATAGCCTTGAAAAGGGACCTCTTGAGCTCAGAAATGCTGTTGTGTAGACCACTCATTTGCCTCGAGGGGATTGTCACAACATTTCCATGGCAATTGCTCTTGTAAGCTGAGAAACGTTCAGGAGGCTGCCATAATATAGACACTGGATAGTGTGTACTGACTTGTGTGTTTATATGTGTGTGTGAGAGAGGAAGACTGTCTAATGGAAGATCTATCTGACCTACTAATATAGCTGAACTAGCTGAGGTGTTTCTCTCAGTGCTGTAAAGATCTGGTTTTAGACCAATTTCTGAGTTTCAAGTGGATACATTTTGCAGAAATCAGGATTGTTTTGTGAATTATTTGTCAGCAGAAAAAGAGGGCTAAATGCATGAGATAATGTATTCATAATGCATAATTTGACTGTTTTAGAAGCAATTTCACTTTTGAAACCATCAGCATAAGCTTAATGAAGACAAAATGGAGCTCTTAGCACCCCCTGCACCCCAAAGCCCTCTTCCTTTCCTCTGCCACTGGGCATCGTATGACCTTTTTTTTCTCACCTGAATCCTTTCTCCAAATCCCAATATACAGGTCATGTTAAAATCTTTCTGTTTCTTCCTATACAATATCAATAATATTGGTCCTTTCCCCCCACCCCCAGTTATTGCCCATCTAGGCCCTTATCACCTCTCATTTCACAAACCATCACTGTGTTTAGCCACCTCAGGAAGATTTCTGAAAATTTACTGTAAAAGAGGTGCTGGGTTGGAATCTGGGGCCGAATTTTCAGCAAAACTTTAGCCACGCTTCCAGTTTGCAGTTGTGTAGGTCAAATAGGAGCTTTACTTGAATGTTGTAGGACTTGGCTTCTGCCCACCAACTGGCCTTAACTAGAACCACCAACAGCTTGTGGCTGTAGAGAGGGGAAGCAACATGGACATTGCTACATCCCGAATATACCAGCAAGGTCCTTGGGACAGGCTCTTGCAGCAATACAAATGGAGCCTCGTCTAGTTTGTGGCTGTGGCTTAGCTAAAAAGGCAGGGAAAAGAATGAAGTCTTGTCTGGTGGTGCTATCTGCTTCTATGGTGCTCTGTATGTACAATATATTTGTCACCTTATTGATGCTATTTGGCATGTGCAAAGGCTATTGTCACCCAGCTATGGTTTGTGGCATATAACCTGCCTTTTCTTTTGATCTGGTGACCTGCTGTATGTTTGGCAAGGAACAAATAGCTGGGGTCTTTGGCTATCTTTGAGAAACTTCTCTGCTCTTATTTTCTTAGCTCTATGCTGGGTGCCTCTTTCCACTTCACCATGCACAACAGTTACTTACCATGGACCACCTGGCCAATTTCAACATGTCTTAGCTGTGAAAGTGGGTGAAAAAACTCCAATTCTATCAGTGTTTTTTCCTTTCTGGTGATGGATGGTGCTGAGAAGGGAAGACTGAGGGGAGAAGTAAGTAGGCAAAGGGCTGTGTCAGCTGGGAAAGGAATGAACTGTTCTACATGTCTGCAGATGTAGGACAAGGAGTGACAGGCTTAAGTTACAGCAAGAGAGTCGTCTGATCAAGATTTGGAAAAGTTTTCCAGCTGGAAGGACAGTAAAGCATAGAAGAGACTGACTGGGGATGTTAAAGTGTCTTGAAGGTTTTTAAGGCTGGACAAATATCTGTGAAGAATAACACAAAGTCGGTTGATCATGCTGTGGTGCTGGGACTAGTTGGAACAGCCTCTTGTGATGCCAGAGGTCCTGTTCAGATCCTGTTTGTGAGTCCATCTCCTGTCTGGTAGCTCACCAATAAGTTTTTCCTATTCTGACTTACAGCCATGACTTTAAATTCTGGAATTAGACTTGATACTGATCTCCACCTTCACTCCTGAATTTTGCTTGTGGCCACTTAGCCTTTTGTTATGCATGTTCATAGGCATCTTGCTTTGGTTTTTTTCATCAATTTATACCTCTCAAGGGTCTAAACAGTAGTAGCCTGACTAGTTAGGATGCTTTTTACAGTGACCTACCTTGGTTTTCTGTATTTCTAACCTTGAATCTTTAATCTGTCCCAATTAGCTTTACATATGGTTTCCCAAGGCTTTGGAGAATATTTCAGAATTGACCCAAGCAATCAGATGTGTCATGTAGAGCTCAGATTGTTAACACACATTGACAGTTGAAAAGTATTTCATCTCTCCTTGATGACTGTAAAGAGAATTCTTCAGAAAAGGAGTCCTGAAGTATTTGTAAAACTCTTTAGGAAAGCAGTATGTTCCTGTTATTTAACCAGTCGCTGGCAGATGACCTGTTGTCCCAGATCAGAGAGCAGGATAGAATTTCTGCTTCCTCTGCTGACATTTGCAGAAGCTCATCAAAGGTAGTTAATTTTTGCATCTGCGTTCTCTGCTGTGATTAGAAGAAAACCTTCTCATATCTAATCTCTCAGTCCAACCAGTCTGGATTCACATGGTGTTTCAGGGTGTATTAACTCTTCGCTGTGACATCCAAACCACCTTCTGAGTCAACAGCTGATTTATTTCCTTTTAGTGTCTCAGAGTCCTCCTATTCGAACCCTGTACCTCACTGTACCATACAGAGTATTTTCAGTTAAAATGTCTTTTGATCTTTCCGATTGAAAGATGCAGTCTAACAATCCTGGTGCTTCTCAACAGTTTTCCTGAGATCTGTTATCTTGTTCTTTTTATATTCTTTGTGGGGACTACAGTCGCTGTGACCACTGAAAGAACAATTCATATTTCATTTCATATTCCTCTACAGCTTTGAAAAGTGTGCACAACTTTTGTATGTGTGCATGTCTGTGTATGAATGCATATGTTTATTTATTTCTGACTGGAATCAAGACAGTATAAGAAATTAAAATCTTATATGACAAGCCCTCAATTGCTAGTAATGAATACAAAATACAAAATCAAATTAAAAATCCGTATGCTAGAAGATAGCATTAGGAACAATTTGACATTTATTGAACAACAGATGGTGATTAAAAGCATAAAACCTTGATTGTCTTGCTAAAAGCCAAACCTCATAGTTCTGTCTAAGGAATGTCTAACGTTTCAAATAAAACACTCAAGGCATCAATGAAATCATAGGAAGATCAATCTCAAAGGGGTTCTTATATATGGTCTTATCAGAAGTGCAGTTAAAATCTCCCCTTTAAAAGTATTACATTTTTAGCTTGACAGTTTTCTGGAAATTCATCTTCTCCTCCAGGAAAAGGTCACAGATAGTAAACACTTAACAGAGAAAGCATGCACATTAAACCAATTTTATTAAACGAGGGGCGAACTGAATACTCTCTTTCCCTTCTACCCTGTTCTTTCAACGTAGCCCAGCTTTCAGTGAGTTGTATAAGGACAGAGCGTACCATCCTGTCCTTCAGAGCGGGAACCCCACGGCAGTGGGGAGGTGCCCCGGTCAATCACACTGGAGCCAATGTGGGGGGCAAAGAGAGACTCCAAAATTAATTGCTAGTCTGTCTTGTCCTCTTTCTCTTGCACCATGCAGTTAAGTACTGCTCTCCATGGGGTGCCTGTGAGCCACCTAATAAAGGTGTTCTCTCTAATCAGTAGCTTTGAGTCACAGATGCCTAAAAGTCTGTATCCTGCATTTAAAGGAATTTATGAAAGAGTAAGAGAAGCAGTCTATTGCCAGCAGACTTATGTTAACTTTCTTGTGGAAAGAGGGTGGATACACATCATACTGGGTAGTGGTATTGGGCAGGTGGTCCAATTTTACCTCCAACCAATGCATCTTGCCTGACTGACTGCACTCAGAGATCGTCTGCTCTGAATGCATGTTCTGGCTGAGCCTGTTGGCAGACACAGATTGAGATACACTGAATTTATATTTATAGGATCAGTTATGAACAGTTTTGCCTTGTCTCTTTCCCTTTATGCTAAACATTTTATCACATCTTTGTGTGTAATCACAGTGATGCCCTTAAGAGTGACATACTGATAATTAGCAATATTGATAGACATATTCAGCTTAATTTTTTCATTGTTCTGACTACCCATCCTTCTCTCCATGAGCAGCTGTCATGTCATCCATCAATGGATGAGTTTTGTTTTATTCTCTGTATCTAAAGCCACTCTGCGCACCTCAGACTTGTTTGCTGTCATGTCCTGCTTTGCTCTGACCATGCTGCTTCTCTGCATCAGCCATACTTCTTTTTCGCCTTTATCATTTCACCTCTCCTTCCCCTCCTGTCTTGGCCTTGCGTCTGTCTTCTGTATGTTTCACTGACAATGCATAATGAATTTTCAGTCTTCGTTCACACATATTTGCTCTGCCAAGCCTGTTTCACAGATTGCATTTGCTGTGTCTAGGAACAATAGCCAACATCATGGTCCTAGAGACTTGATGATACAAGATATTTCCTGTCAGAAATATCCTCTAAAGCTCTTTGAAAGTCAATGGCTGTAAAACTCAAAGTACAGAGGCAGACAGTAGGGTCCTAAAAAGGATGGAGATTCTGATGTCTGGAGACAGGGAGAGAGAAGCATATGCAGTAGGTAGTTCATCCTATCTTGGGTCAGGCATCATGGTAAGATGGCTGAATCTCTCTCTGAGGCAATTATACTTTTCTGCTAACTATCAAGGTTGACTAAATGGCTGCCTTAGAGTAGATATTTAGCTAATGGGAAGTAGATTATGTTCATGAACTGGAGCATGAGACATCTGATTTTTAACTTCCGTGTGCCAGCATTTCTGTGTTTCATCAAAATACTTACTTTTTTGGTTAACGTTATTCAGATTTTGATTTTTTGGCCAGAAGGTTGGTTTTTCTTTTCTTTTTTTTCCATAGCATTGCAGGCATTTTAAGTCAAGATCTAATTGCAAATTATAATGTAACTTTGAGAATAAGAAAGGTTAGTATAAATATGTGGTAGTTTAACACCAGAAGAGAACTGTAATGAAAAATCTGAATGAAGCATTATAAAGTTAAAGTACAGATATTCCGATCTTGATCTAAATGGTGTGAAAGATGGCAGAAAACCATTACTTCTAGTTAAGGAAATTGCAGTTAGTATCTACTTATGAGTGACACAGAAAGCAAGAGACAAACAGTGAAATTTGGAGGGGGAATACGGAGGACTATGATGGGAAAAATGTGAGCTGGAAGGGATAAGCAGAAGTGTTGGTGAAAGGAACATCTGAAGAGTCTGGACACTGAACATAAGAGCTCTGGGTCTGCTTCAGAAGGTGCAGAATGGCTAGTGAAAGCCATCAAAGGAAGACAGAGAGAATACATGGAGAAAGATGGAGAAGATAATGTTCTTGCAATGCGCCATGGGAACTTGAGGACAGTCTGTCTTTGGAGATGTTCAAATCTCGAGTAGATAAAGCCCTGAGCAACCTGAGCTAAGCTGACCCTGCTTTTAGCAGGGTGCCAGACAAGATGATTCCAGAGGTGCTTTCCAACCTCAGCTGCTCTATCATTTTGTGCCTTTTTTCCAAACTTCAATCACAGAAACGTGGTATTTTTCTTTAGTTTGTATATCAATAAATTGCATGATTTCTTTTCATTGGTATTGAGTGCACAAAGACCTTCTGCTATTGTCCTGTAAAATTTCATACTGAAGACATGGACTAAGGAAATCCTCTTCTTTACACATTATTGCTTTGGTAGAGAGGAGTAAAAGAAAGTAGAGAGCAAAAAAAAAGGAAAACATTTTATTTTGCTGATGCTTGCAATAGGTAATGATAATATCAGCAGTAAGAACCTATTAAGCTACTTCAAATCAGTATCTGATCTGCTTTAAAAAGACACTCATTATCAGTTAATTCATTAAGGGTATTTGTTGAGGTTTAAAACATATGAAACAAAAATACCTCATTTGCAAGTAATTAATACAGAATTACTTAAGCAATACAGTTTCACAAATGAAATACTTATATTTGAATCCCTTTTAATCCACTCGAAAGAGATACTTAGATCTTCAATCATCAGATAAATTAGATATGTTTTGTTAATTACCTATCAATCAATATTCCAGTTCAGCATCTACATTGCTCAAGAGAAGGGCACACAGTTGGGACAGGAGTTTTTTTCATTAAACATTCTTCGTTATTTATTTTCTTTGTGCAGCTGACACTGAGGGCATTAACCAATTCAATTGTTCAATAATTCAAGGGAGAATTACTGTGTTTGTTTATTTATTTTTTTGCTGCATAGTAAGTAAAGCTCCCAGGAAATTTGGTCATGTATTCCTATGCAGTCAAAACACATCCTTGAGTTTTCTTTTTTTTTTTTTTTTTGTCAAGACTTCAAGAGTAGGTACAGTTTTATTTAAAAACATTATCACAAAGACTTACAAAGACACCATTGCATTTAATCTCTGATTTCAAGCCTGAATTGACTGGACTGTGCTGGCAGTTGTGTGGATCTATTGATTTTGTAGAGCTAGCTCCCTGTCCAAGGAAGGCACACTCTTGCGTTTGAGTGGTTCACTAGGTCCTCAGGTTGTGTAAGGTAGAAGCACTCAGCACCTGCAAAGGTCAGACTTTATCATTCATTAGTCTTCTGGTACATTTTGGAGGAGGACTGGGAAGAAGAGATTCTGCAAGAAGAAGGTTACACCACCAGGTGAAATTGCCTGGGCTGCAGTTTAAGCTCCAGCACTCAGTAGAAATCCTGCTATGTTTCCCTGTTCAGGAGCAAAAATGGATCTTCAGACAAAAAGTGGGCCAGACCGATTCTTTAAAAATTGTTCCAAATCATGCACACCTAAGTTGAAAATATCTACCAGTCTAAAGCCAGGGATGAGAATTGTTTTAATGTCTGATTTGAAAAACACTGAAAACCCGGTGTTAATAATGAAATGCTGACACAACTTTATCTATAGCCCTTCTAGCAGAGCAGTTATAATATGAAAAAGTAAGGTTCAATAAAATGCAAGGCAGAAATAGCAAATTATATTAGATGTGACATATTAGCCATAAGGCCTTTTCTAAACTACAGTGAAAAAATTAGGACAAGGGTATGGTAGTATATTTCTCCCCAAAGCGTGAGAAAGGCCTAGCCCCCACAGCATTCCCTCTGAACTTGTATTCTATTTCTAGCATGTGTTTTATTAACTTTTATTTTTGTTTTGCAGGCTAGACACACAGCACCAACCTTAATGTCAAATTAGATAACGAAAAGCAATAGTCATCTTAAGAAAAATCATTCAAATAACTGTCATGTTGCATTATAGTTTTTGCTGCTAGCAAAAGCCTTAATTAAGTCTGCAGAATGGTTTCTTTTCTCATCTTCTGATTTCAGATGCTCTGAACTTCCTAAGCAATTTTTCTGTTAGAGCTGCATCTTTACGTTCTTATAGAAATTATCCTATGTATAGAATAGAGCAATATCTAAAAAAAAAAAAAATGTAGGAGGGGAGAGTTTCACATAGAGTTGTGCCATTTATCAAGCTGTAGGAAAAAAGTGAAAGCTAGAACTTTGAGTGTTGCCAGATTTCATCTGGGATGATGAACACAAGCCTAACGACTGCTGCTGATGTATAGTGATTAACAAATCAGAACAACAGCAAATGACATATTAGTATGATAAACTGGAAATATGCTATGGAACAGATCCTGTCCTCCTCATGCTGCAGTGAGGTTAGCCAAGCTGGGAGTAACCTCTGGCTGGTGCAGAACCAAGCTTACCCCAAAATAAATTTTCCTAAAGAAAAGAGCATTGGTGGATTATTGCTGCTTTGAGCAATCTCTGACTGAAGCAGTAATTTCCAACAGGGAATCTAATTATGCCAAGGGCTGAAATTATAAGTACAGGGACCAGAAAGTGCAAGGAAAATTGAGCTGTCCTTGGGTGCTGAATCAAGCAGAGCACAGCCAGATTTGGAGGAATGGGCCTAATGAATGCATGCATAATAAATTGCAATTAATACCACTGAAGGAGCCATTGTTGTGATAGGCATTACCTACTATAAGTGCATTACTGGAATTAGTAAGTTGGACGTGTTTCTACTGCTTATGAACCTCCAACAAGTCTCCTTAACCTTAAGAGCAGACTCTTCCCCATTTGCTGTGCTTTGATTTGTATCATGAAGTGGTCTCAGCATTCATGAACTAGAGTCTTTTGGGTTGAAACTAAACAGGAAGCGACGGCTGAGGAGATCACCTACTGCACTTGAGCTGCAGATAGGCATTCAGTCCATAGGACCAGACTAGATCTATTACCAAGTGAAATACTCAGAAATGTTTTTATTCAGATGCCAGAACCTCTGACCAACTCCTGAGGTCTGTAAATCCATTTCTAGTGGTCCAAACTGCTTGCTAAAGCAGTGGAGAGATCCTCTGGCTCCGAACACAAACTTTGGCCATGAGGGAACCCCGTTCTCCTCTGTCTAGCATTTACATAATGTGGGTGCAAAATGTTTCCAGATCAGAATAGTCCACTGTCACATGTTCCTATTTACACAATGTCCTTTAGAAATGAAAGTGATTACATGAGGTAGCAAGCCATGGTAAACCAAGCTCCTGTTTTTCACTGAGTCTCCAGATTGAGTTTCTCCTGACTTTGTTAACTCCTGAATTCAATCGGGTCCATTGCTTGTTGCACCAGTGAAACCAACAGAAGTATTGTTGTCTGTTGGGGCTTGACTGTGAAGCCAGGTATTGCACATATCTCCAGGCTATTTGGAGAGTATGATATTCTAAGATGGCTTTTAATATTGGACTAAATTCCCCTTCTGCAAAATTGAAAAAGTAAAACTACCTTTTCCGTGTACTTTGCCCTCTCTACCTCAGTGGTACACACTCTGTAACATAAGAACATAAAATTATCGGGCCAGTCCATCCTTTCGGGGTCATGTGCTCCAGGGAAATAGCGTCCCCCTGGGCATACATCCAGAGTTTGACAGGATGCCTGCCTACCGTGGTACATAGAGAGGAAAAGAGGCTTGAAAGGAAATGCAGAAACTTTCCACAGAAAATGAAAAGATGGTCAAATGGAAAAGGGAAGAAGAAAAGTAAAGCAAGCAAACAAAATATTTTTAAGAAATCTTCATGGTATCTTTTGAACTTGGATGTTATCAAAATTTGCCTACGTTTTGACCAGCTCTACAAAGTCACAGTAGAGTTGGCAGGAGGAAGAGAGGGTCAGGATGTGCCAAACTGTAACAGAAGTATACGTCCCCTAAATGTACTCATGCTTGCTGCATCCAACAAATGGTTTGTTCATAAAGACCTGCGGCTAGTGTTGTCTAGTTCCTCTTCAGATTTATGACCTGTTTGCATGGCAAGAATAAGCCAGATTTAAACCCTTTTGAGACACACAGGCATGTTTGCAAATTCCTCCCTTCCTCCCTTCTTTCCTTCCTTCCCCTGCTAAATCAAAACCAAAATGATTCCCTTTACACGAATATGCTATAGCTTTCTCTGCCAACCTAAACAGCAATAAAAGACTCAGTCACTTATCAGTACATACATGTAATAAGTGACTAGGCCACCTCTATATTTTACAGTGCTGTTTAAAAACATTTGTTTCTGAAATGTAGGCACTGATTTCTAACCTGGAAATGAGGGAGTAAGGAAAAGCATATGAGGAAGATTTATACAGTGAATTGAAGGAAAAACTTTGTTAAACAGGGTTTTGGGTTTTTTTTCTTTTTTTGGTTGTGATTTTTAGTTTAGTTTGTTTATAGGTCCTGCAAAATCCATCAGATTAAAATACATCAGAAAATCCCCAGGAACCAGGTTGAAAGTGAACAAGATTTTAATCTTTCTTCATCACTGTCAACTGAAATTCCTTCCTCCTGATAAATATAAGTAGATGCTGTTTCTGCTTCTTTATTGATGCTGGTGATCTCAATCCAATAGTGCAGAAGAAAGTGGAAGATTAAGATGTATAGTAAAGCAGGATTGCAATAAAATGGAAAAACTGTCAGTCACATATTGCCTTAAGACAGAATTTTACAATGCTTTTGTGGTTAGGAAAGGTTAAAACTCTTCCAAGAATATCTTTCTTACTGATAGACTTTCCCTGGAGAAGACCTTGTAGTCATTTAAGTCCTTAGTGACCTGACTATAAATCTGATAATATCAAAAGCACAAAAATAAACTGACTTGCTAAAGGATCTTCAACTGTTGAAATTATACTTGCTGTGAGTTGCATAAAAGAGGAAATTAGAATCCAGCTAAAAATCAGAGCCCATGGTGTTTTCTGTGCTAAAAACAGCATTTCAATCATATTCAGTTAAGTATATGGTAAGAGTTACCGAAGAACAGGACCCATGTGTTAACCGAGGAAGCCAGCTGGGGGTGAGGTGAACAGTAACTTAAGCCAGTACCCCAAGGAGAAGCCATTTAAGTGTGACCAAGGTTATTTGGACTTATCATAATTGCTCCTGAGATTTTAGCAAGGCCCAAAAAGTGTCTGGAACCTGCTCCTTGGAAATTGGATGTGGTCACTGTAGTAGGGGATTTTGAGCAAGGGAAACCCATGGTATCTGGTGAAGGCGTGAAGTTGCCTTTACAGAGGGACAGGGTCTGGAAATGTGCTGCGTGCACAGGCAAATCTTATCACCACAGGAGAATTTAAGCACAGCCCTTTCCCAGCACAGGGTGCTAACACTGAGACCTCACAATAACATCAGGCATGTCCATGGTTTTTTTCACATACCCTCTGCTCGGATGATTTGTATTGTGAAAAGGACTGGGTAGAGTATCACTCCCATTCTAGCATCCTTTGACACTGAGTTGAAATTATTTAAGCCTGCAGGGAGATTGGTGAATGACCCTTTTGAATATGTTTTCATCCAAATCATTAGGCACATGGGTAGTGAGGGGAAGAAGTCCTGACAACGTTGCATGGCATATGTCTTAACATTTCTTAACTACAAAGAAAGAAGTGACCAAAGAAAAAGTTGGTCTAAGGGCCCAGTATGTCAAAGCATTTCCAAAATGCTTGCGGTCCCTATTTACACCCCTCTATTTGCATGTGAAAGGCCTGTATTTGCAGATGTCAGGATTTCACTAAGGGTCAAACTGAGCTGAAACCCTGAGAGTCAAACATTTCAGAAGGCCTGAGAAGGCTCGTTTTCACGGCTCTGGTTTATGTCATTGTTGGAGATAAGAAAGTGAGATGATTCAGTGCAGAAATAAATCCCTCCAGGGCTGGTGTGTACTTTTGTTTTGGCCACTTCTGTCAGATGGCATTGTCTGGTTGTCTTACTTGGCTGGTAAAGCTTCATACTTACACATTTTGCTCTCATGTGAAATGGAGCTTACTCTACTCTTGGTCAAGATACTTCAATTTGCTAGAGACATGTCCTACAGATATGCTCTGGAGCACTTTTCAGCATGATCAGCCATGTCCAGGAATGGGATGGCAGCAGAAAAATCATGCCAGGAAAGCAAGGGAAAGCATGAGAAGGACGTTCTTGGTGTCACAGTGGCTACTGCATTTCTGAACTTGGCTTATGCTGGCTCATCCAAGTCAGGACAAATTGCTCCTGTAGGCATAGTCCTTCCTGAGTAACTGGGGATCCCATGACTGGTGGACATCCATGTCCCCACCAGTGGGTAGCCATGATCTGACTGCCTGCATGGCCATCCCTACTATCAACCTTCCACCACTCCAGCTGCTTTGCTGCTGGCTGTGGCAGTGGTTGAGTGTCAAGAGCTACTGTGAAACTGCATTTCCTTATCCAGTAGTAAGACTGCAAGAATTTGTCCTCATTCCTGGGACAGTAAAATTTGATTTTGTCTCTGCTGCTGTGAATCCTTGATCTTTCCCTGAGGACTGTTCTTACAGAGCTCAGAATGAGACTGTTATTACATTACCGTTCAGAGCGGGCTTGCCAACATAATTATTTCCTATTAGAAGTGCCTGCATCATTGCAATTTCAGAGTATTGAATTTGCATTACACAAAACTACAGGTCAAGAACTTAGCTATGTAAACCTCATTTGTAGTAGGTATGGACCTGGCTATATGTACGTACATATCTGTATATATAGATCCAACACGGAAATGTTACAGAATACATGACATTTGTAGGAAGAATCCTGCCTTATATTCAGTTTGATGCTTCTATGATAGAGATTACACATAGAGAACAAGTTTGATTTTTCAGATAAAGAATGGAAATTGGTCAGTTTTGCCTTTTAGTAGAATTAAACCTTGAATTATGTACCATAAGTCTTCAAACAAAACACTGCAATTACCTATCTATTCACTTTTCTGTTGAGAGACTTTGTGTCAGGGAGTACGTATGCAGAATGGGAAGGAAAATAATGATCAGATTTAAATGAAACTAAAAGGCATTTTCTCAGCTGGAGGTTAGAAAAAAGTGATTCCATAAATACAGAATTTTGTGAGAAGTCCTTGATGATGTCTGGAATAACATAACATACAGCATAACATAATAATGAAAAGAGAAAATGAAAAAAAAACCAAAACCCTGCTTTAAACTTAGCTGATTCAATGCATGTACATTTTTCATTTTGGTATTGTTTCTGTTCTACACAAAGTGTATTTTAAAGACAACTTAGATGTTTAACTGCATTGAGATCATGCATTATACTCTTTGTCCTTTACAAAAGAGAGAATACCTGCCAGAAGCACATAATTTAATAAAGAAAATATCTTTATAACTAAATTTTGGTGACACTATAATCAGGAAACACAGGCGAGGGGTCAGCCAGCCAGATTGTTTCTACTGGGTATTTGAGAACTGTGGGCTGCTGTTATTGTCAGCTACACCATAATTTTATTTTATTGTGGAGAATAAATGAAAGTCTTAAAGGGAGGCTATATTTTTTTTTCGTATCTAAAAGCTGCAGATGTTGGCACTAGAATTGGTTGTTGCCAAAACTAGCTGTAAGTATCTTTAGTCTGAGAGAAAATGATCAGGTTGATAGCTCAGAGGTCGAAAAAACACCCTTATGACAATTATGCTCCATTTACCATCGGCGCAGGTTCTTCTATGCCGTCCTGTCCTCGCTCCTTCATTCTCCTTTATATTGTTTTCCTGTTATTGTGTCCTTTAGGGAACAGGCTTTACGGGCTGTTCAGTCTCTGAATGGGTTCAATCCTTCGCTTCCGCGGAGACCGCTGAGAAGGGTGTCACTTGTGAAGGCAGTTTTGTGAGCAGACAACTCACTAATAAGACCCATACTCAGACAACCAGCCTGCTCCGTGCAGGCCTCCGAGCAGCTATCGGGAGCTAATTGTAATGCTTATTAAAGACAGCTTAGCAGGGATGTGAAAATGGCAGGCAGAGCTTTGCTATTATCTACACCAGCTCTCAGCCCTCTTACTCAGCAGCTCTGCTCTCTGGATCTATTCAGGGACAGAGATGCTGCTTTTCTAAAAGGAAAAAAAAAAAAAAAAGATCCCAAACCAATACAACTTAGCAGTTCTGAAAAACCATCCCAGCCTGCGAAGGCTGACGGAGGCTCTTTAGATTGCATTTGCACCATGTGCCGGTTTTTTGATGGAAAGCTGTTTGCAGGACCACTAAGCAGATTGTACCTTCTTCACAGTCAGCAGGTGAGCGTGACATCGGTGTTTCTGAGGAAAACTGAGATGCACAGATGTGTCTAAGATCCTTTATTAGTGGTGATAATAAAGAAAACAGAGACCCAGAAAAGTACAGCTTGACTTAAATATCCCAGTTTAAGCTTTTCAGTGTCATCTCTTATCATTTGCAACGTCTCCTTCCCACCTCCTCCCACCTCTTTCAATTTTTCCCGTGAACACTGAGCAAGTATGGTGTGGAAATCAGGGACACAATGAATGTCAAACTCAACATGCCATATCCTTAAACTCCCTGTCAGAGTAAAAATACAGTTTGAGGCTTTGCATCCTGTTATTCCTCATGCAAACTGCCACTGCAGACGAGCACTTTGCCTGTGGTAAATGCTCTTGTTCAGAGCAGATGTTTCCCTCAATTAGCATTTTTTCCACTATTTAGCAAGTACATTCTATTAAAATATTTTAATTTATGCAGAAATTATGTTATTAAATTTACAAATTCTTTTTATAAGATACATCCTCTAGTTTCAAGCTAATAATTTTCTGTCAGTAACAGTTATCATGGGGCAGAGAGTATTCCTCTAAAAAGAAATCTTTGCATTATTTTTTCCAACAGTGAGGCGTTTGCTTCTTTCATGTATTCCTCATAGCAAGATGATTGCATTTTTTTATATCTTCTGCATAAAGATACTTAACGTTTAAGACACTTGACAGGTTTTTGAAAACAGGGGGATACAGATTTTACTTTTGAAAGTTCTGCACATATGTAATAACTCTTTTGTTCTTATTCTATTAACTTTCCTCCTTCCAAAACCACAGATAGACAAGACAGTCTTTTTCCCCTTATCTTTCCATCGGTTCAGACCATTTTCACACACTCTGCCAATGAAATTCTGCCCTAATGTTACTTCCCCCTGAATATTGACTTAAATGGACAGCGTAGCTTAAGAAGTCCATATATAGGTCAGCATTATTTCTGAAAACATTTTCATCTATCAATTAAAATTAGCTATAGCAAAGCCTAATACAGTTTTCTCCTGGGAGGCTGAATCGCTCATGCGGTTGATAATGAAATGCAGAGGTTTTTTGCATCTAGGTTGTCGGCAGGCATCCAGCTCAGGTTACTAGTGACCGACAGTTGCTACCATCTACTGGTTGTTTGCAATCCTCTGTGAAACAACGGGGCACCTCGATTCCTTCACATCGCGGAAAGGTGGCTTGCGTCTTGTTGGCAATCTGACCAAAAGCTTGTTGGGGTTGGCAGCTAACAAGAGGCGTAGCACTTTCACAAGTCTTTTTAGCAGGTCTTTGGCTCCAATATAATTTAAGGTTTTTTTCTCCTGCTATATAACGTAATGCTAGTTGTTTAGACAGTGACTGCTGTGTTTAGGAGTGTGCCAGCTAATTGCTGCTGAACTGTGATTTTTACGCAAAGCAGTCCTTGTATACCTTGGATATTAACATTCAGTGTCCCATTAGTTAACCTGTGTTTATCCGTATATTTGTAATGCTCTTTCTCAGTGCTGGCAAACCCACAAGGCTTAAAGACCTATTGGATAAAAAAATAGCATCTTTTGTCAAGGTTAGACCTGAAGGGAAGTAAGCTGTGAAGTGTAAAGCGCCTAGGCAGTAAGGCAGATAATATCCCCCTTTCATAAATGATAAATACATAAACTTTATAATGAACATAGAGTATAGAGGTTTACTGCCATGACACTATCTGTGTTTCAGGTTTTTCAGAAGATTCAATGCAATTTAATAGATTTTTTTTTTTTTTAGTTCCTTTGCAGTAATATGCATAGCTTAGCTACATTTAAAAAATTGGTCTAATCTGGATATATGCATGTTTATTCTTCACGCTTATGATTTTGGGGATAAATATTGGTGATTAATAATAATATCACAAATGGCTTATTATACTAACTCCAACTTTTCCTTCTTTCTAGCTTTCCTCACTCTCCTAGCTCTCTTAATACCGGAGGAACTGAGGAGAGCAACAAAATTTGTCTTTTCCTTTCACATCTCCTAGGTGTAGCCTTCCTGGTCCCCAAAGTGGAATGGCTTTGACTAGTTGCCCAGTCCTTGTCAGCTACTGTTGAAAGAGAGGTTTCTGAAGTAGACTAGCAAGTGACAATACGCTGGCAGTGTATTTGCAGAACGTAATAGATTATAGATCTACCCATCACCTAAAGGGAAGGCACAGAGGCAGCAATGACAGAATGCCAGTAGAGTTTGCAGAAGCCAAAATTTCACATAGCAGCGAAACATTTAATGTTCCCAAAATGAGTGAACTCCAGCAGGATGGAAAGTAACCTCAGACGTCTTGTAAATTTAGGTCACAAACAAGAACAACATGAAACTGCTAAATAACCAGAGTGCTATGGTTGATTTGATATTATGAATGATGATATTATCCTGTGACTACCTGGCCATGGGCAGTTATGTTAATAATGTAGGAACTCTAGTGCAGCTGTAGTGCTGTCCTGGCCAAAACACTGGTAATATTCACTGCCATAATGGAAGAAGTAATCTCTTCTTGACAAAAAGTATTAGGCAGAATTCTCTGCCTTTTCCTCTGCAAGAGGTCAGACTAATGATCTGACATATTTTTATTTGACCTGAATCTCCATGAAATCTATGGAAACTAAGCAGACCTAATATCCTCTCTGATTAGTTTGTTCCATCTCTTCAAGCTTATATAAGCACACACAGGTCACAGTGGGAACTATTGTAGAGTTGAGGTATTTGTTACCCATGTGGTGACTTCCAATTTATGCAGTTTAATAGTAAAGTAAGAATAGGAAGGGAAATTATGTCCTCTGGGTATGTGGGTCATAAACTGCCTTTTTTTTTAACCAGTTCAAGATGAAAAATTATAGTCAACCAGCCATTTTTACTGAGCATTGAGGTGATTTGCTTTATTAGTCACTCTTAACTATGTGGTCAGCTGAGGTAAGTGGTGTGGTCACCACATAAGTGGTCAGCACTGTGCAGTCACTAGGATGATCTTCATTACTAGTTCTGTATAGAGCTATTTAAGCGACTGGGACTTTAGTGTCTGTATCTATACCACTCTGAGAGAGCTGACCCTGGAAGCGTATCATCCTATTTTCCCCTTTACAAGGACACCTTACAGCCTAGCTGTCCAAGTGCACTGAGCAGTGCAGTAACCCAGAATTTGTCATTCCATTCTGGACTAAGACTGTTAAACGGTGAACGGATTTGGTCCTGTGTCTGCTCTGACTGCATCTATCTGATCAGTAAGATGGGATTCAGCTCCAAGTAAAGATGCCTAAATGCAGGTGTCTAAATGAAAGTATCTGCTAGAATCTTATTAAAGCCCTATTGCAGGTTTTCAGTTTTGTCTGAGTCACTTTCTAGGCACTGCTGAATGTACTGACTGGCAACCAAATTCAGATGCCCACACATGGGCTCAGTGATGTTTTAGATTCCCTGAAATATCCTCCATGGTTTTCACTTGCCACTACGGAAAGTTATTGCTCTGTTGTAGGTCCTCTGTCATACCTGTCATCTTCACATGAATGTCTGCCACACAGGGCATCTTAAATGTAACTCCATGTGTATGTATGTGCAACTGAATTGAGTCAAGATCTTCACTGACTATAATGGCAGCTTACATGTACAGGTCACCTGTAAACATCCGAGGTACCTAAATATTACAGTTTGCTGACATTAGAGATACCTTAGGATTCTCCACCTGACTGTCCTGGATACTGTAGGCTGCCTGAAATGGCGTTGTGTTTTTGTTTAGTCAACTGAACCCTGCTCCTAAATTTAGATGTCTTAGTCTCAGATAGATTGAATCTTACCCCAAGGGAGAGATACAGGTGCCTTAAACGCAGGTTTTCTTCCATATTAGATACCCAAGGGTACCCCTGACATCTGCAGAGGTATAACAGATATGCCATAGGATTTATAGACCTGGGCGGTGTTGGAGTGGCAGCTGGAGAGGTACCCTCAATATCTCATGGAGAATAAGGACAGTGCTACACTGCTGGGTACTTCCACGATAGCTTCCAAGCAGGCCAGGTTAGATGTGTGTCCTGCCCACGTCCCAGGCAGAGCCAGGGTGGCTGGAGCCCCCTGAAAGTCTGCCAATGCAGACTATGTAGGTGTGCATGTCTGTGTGTACAGGTGTTTTATCTGGGTAACCTGCTTCACTTCAAGGGGAATATTCTGCTGCTTAGACTCTGGGAGGTCAGATGTGTTTCATTCCCTTCAGAGACTAAGCTGGTCCACCAGGTTAGGCAGGGAACCATCAGGGATGCCAGCACTGCTAATGGACGTGCTGCTTTGTTTTTCATTTCTTTGATGAATTTCATTTTTTCCTGAGCCTGGCTGGCTGGGATGAGTAAATTAGGTAAGACAGAAATGGTTATGGAAGTATCAGGAGAGCTGGATAATGACAGTGCCCGAATCATCCATTGGAGGCATTTTTTTCCTTTTTACTATATGGTCATCAGTTAAAAGCCATACTTGACCTGTCACTCTGTGTCCATTTCCAGACAAAATTGGTAGCTCATTGTGTCTTTTGGAATCTATTTGGACAGAGGACCGAAACATTTTTTTTCTTTGATGAGGGGCTTGTCACACTTACTCATGTCTTTGTCATTCCAAGCAAGATTTCTGCAACATGTTCTGCTTTAAAGGGATGTATAAATATCTGCTAGAAAGGGAATTCAGCAGCTCATCTCCTTTTTGGGGTGGTCACTGAGTACCATTCCAACATTGCCCTCCCTGCATATCACTCTCCCTTCCAGTTTGCTGGCAGGTGAAACTCAGAGAGTTGGTTATGACCTTGCAAGCCCCATGGATACAACAACTTGAGTGAGAAGTCTTTTTCTTGTGAAAAATCCTGATGGAACAGAAAGTTGTAACCGAGGATGTATTTATTTGTGAGGAGGCAAATGAAAGATTTTGGTTTTGTTTTTCTGATGAAAATTGTGGTTTTGGCAGTGTGTGTAAGACAGGGATATTTTCCCATAGAAATAGTTTTTGTGACAATAGGGGCATCTTGCCTACGTAGAAATGCTAGGTCAGCTTCATAATGGGAATTTGCTATGCATACAAGTGTTCAGCTACAAAATACATTTTGGGGATATGGTTTTGTTCTCTGATGTGCTTTGCTTCCACTATTAGAATTAAATCCATAGTTGGTGATAGGAAAAATTCTTGCATGTAGTGTATGAATAACAGCAGAGCTATATCAAACTTGAATGACTGCCAGTAAAAGCAGAGCATCACTGGACAAAGCAATTTTTCAATTCTGCACTTCAAGGAGAGGTAACCAAATGATGGATTACTTGATAGAAAGTGGTTTTCACCTGGCAAAATTTAGGGGGAAATTTTCCAACGAAGTTGAAGTCAGTAGGACTGACAGACAAAAAGAAAGCTTGTGAAGGGCTAGAGGAAGTAGGGAGGCATGCTTCATAGCAAAGATGCCAAGGAGGAAGAAGTTTGGCTGTGGGACTGGAGGTGTGATTCTGAGAAACTCTACCTATGAGACAGAAAAGTGCAATTCTAAGCAGATGTGAGGCTGAACAGTCAAAGATCAGGACTGTTGAGGCAGAAAAATACTTACAGATAGGTTTTCTTTTGTATATGACTATATGACATGCCCTTTTCCTTCAGAAAATCATGTTGATGGGAAATTTTCAACAAGCTCTGCCTGGTTAATTTAAGAGAGAGGAACATTGGCACCTTCTGTGCCTGTTATTATGCCCAGTCTTCTACCACTTTAGGCGATGATGCCAGAGATGTCTGCTCAGAAATATGTGAATTGCTTTCCTCCATACGTCTTCACTATGAATGATGCATTTGGAATGATTTTTACTGGAACATCTCTGGCAGAAATTATGCTCCCTGTGACACAGATATCATCTGCCCAGTCCAGGGTAGTATGCAAAAGATTCTTGTATATAGTGTTTGTTCTTTAAAGTACTGTTCTTGCAGTTGTCACTCTCCATAAACTATTTTGTATGCTCCTCCATTGCAGCAATATTATGTTCAAATAGTATGGTGCTGAGTGTCAAGTTAAAATGTACAAATAAGCAAATCAATTATCCTTGGTTATTATAAAATTCTGCCTTTAGTTCTCCACCAGGGAAAAAAAAAGATTCAAAGAGTTCTTTACAGAGTAAAAAATGCCCATATATTTTATGAGAAAACATTTTCCACTTTGAAAACATTAAAAAAATAAACACTCGCATTAAACCTGGCTTAAGGTTTATAACATATGACAGTCTTTAAAAGAGAAATATATCTGGAGGTTTTCATGACTTCATAAAAATACCTAAGTTACACATGCTGAAAGTGCTGCACATTAGATACTCTTGTCTTGGAATGTAATTGCCTTAAAGGTATAAAGGAGGCTGAGTCTAATAATTCCCCCAGTGTGTCTACTCTCCATTTCTGTTCCACAGAGGAAGCTAGAAGGATATGGTATCATCAAAGAAGCATGTGTTGGGAGAGGGGAGAGCTAATCCTCTAAATAGTTGTGCCCTGCATCTCAACTAAGGAATGAAAACCTTGCGAAAGGATTTCCTGAAGTCTTACACATACTATATCCCTTAACCTATTAAATGCTGTAATTGTTGCACTAAGATAAGAGATGCTTCCAAAGTAATCCATGCTGGGTGGCCCTAGGTAAAAAACTATTTATTAATACCCCAGAGTTGTGCCATGCAGTGATAGTGATGGAAATTTGGCAAACCAACTCTACTTCTGTCATATGAGTGAAACAGCCACTTCACTCAAGACTGGATGACAGATAGATGTAGAGATCATTGTACTAGGGAAATCTGAAGGGATGGCTTATGATTAGGATGGTGACTGAGAGAGATGACAAGAAAAAGAGAAGAAGGTAGTGAGTACTTTCTCATCCAGACAATTCTACAGACATAAATAAGTCTGAAACCTCTTTCTCTTACAATCCATATTGCCAATATGGATTGGCTGCAAAATATTGCTAATTTAGATTATTAACATTTGGCACTGGTTTTGAATTTGTGCAAATGATTTGGGGTGGTGGACTGGTTTCAAAGAATCTCTGCAGTCTGTTTTACACAGGCTGGTATGATTTTCCATACCGTATAAACGGGAAAAGTGTGAGAGAGAACTGAAATAACTTGCTTAAGTGGAACGAGTGAAAAAGCTAGGTGATAACTGGTGATTATTTTTGTGACTAGTTAAATTCTTTGGAAAATGTGGTCTTAGTTGTCCTAAAACTAGTCACAAATTTGGGTTAACAGTGAAAATCTGGCAGAATACCGTGGGAGGTTTAATTCAGGCAACAACTTTTACTCAGCAGTATAGGGGGGTGCAGCATTTGCTCGGTTTCTGGGAGATGTGGGACTGACTACTGCAGCTGTACTGAAACAATTTTCATGTATCCTGATCCACACAGGGAAGGTCCCTCCTGTTAAGCTACCCGGGACTGGGTAGTTCTCATCTGCTCTGGACAATGTCTCATTTTTATATCATCACCAATGCATTCAAGTGCTGCAACTGTTAGGACAGAGCATGATGTCCTCTTGCAGCTTGGAGGAAAACCATGCAGGAGACTCTGACTCTTGGTGATTGGGTTGTTCAGTGAAGACACAGAGAGTCTTGGATCATTTGCCTGTGATAAATCCATCAGAAGGTGGCCTGCTGTTTAGATAGCCCTGACCAGCAGAGTTCTGGGGAGGCATGTGCTGCTGAGTCTCCTTCCTAGAGCTGTTCCACTTTATGAAACAGACATTAAGATAGTGCTCTGCTACCAACATATGGAGCAATGTTGCAAGGGGAGCTTTCAACCCCAACCTGGCCCATGCTATGGGTCTGGGAGATGTGGGTTCAAGGACCACAAAGAAGAGCAGACTCTTAAATCTAGGACTGCAAAATCCTGGGTCCTGGCCTTTGTGCTAATGAGTAAGAGGGTAAAACCATGTCACCAGGAAATTTTGTGAATTTGGCTCTCTCACTTCAGTGGGGGAGGGGTTGTTTGCTCATTTTTGGTGTACAAAACGCTCTTATTCTCTGTTGAGTGGAATATTATAACAGTGGAATATAATATTATGCACATTTGATTTTTTCTTCCTCTAGAGATGAAGAGCTGAAAGACATTCCAAATGGTCTGAAATGAAGTTTGTTTTCTTTTGTTTTCTTTGTTGGCTGACCTGAGAAATCAATTACTCACACTGCCTGCTTGTGGGAGCTGCCCCAGCTCTGGGCAGTGCAGGGGCATAGACAAGAAGCCCCACTGAAGAAAAGTCACTGGCATCCTAGTACATCAACTGCTGTGAAAATCTCACTGTGCTTGAGGTCAGTGGCATCACCGCACTTCATTCATGAAAGCATTTCTTCACATGCTTTTGGTGCACTCTTGCCGCTTGGACCCATGCCGAGTTTTACTAAGAGAAAATAGATCAGAGGACCTAAATATTACAGACAATAGCATGCCAGTGCACAAAGGCTTTATAAATATCTTGGTGTCAAGGCACAGACAGGGCTGCTTGGCAGGGGAAGGGAGCGGAGGGTGGTGGTGGCAAAGCAGGCAGGGACGGTGTCCTCCCCTTCAAGGGCACCGTACCATGGTGCTCCAGCAAGGCCAGCGGAGCAGGGACAGGGACTGAGGGTTGTCCAAGAGCCCAGTGACCACCAGATGTGTCCACAGTGGCAAGGCAGGTCTGAGTTCAAGGCGGTCTGCTCAGGGCAGTTCAGGGCCACTGGTGCACTCAGGGCCCTGAGACTTGCAGCAGCTCTGTACCACGGCAGACCTTGTTCTTGTGAACAAAACTTATGACCATCAATACATTGAGCTGGGTCCCTAGGATGGCCAATTTACCAATGATAAAAATAACTATGAATGCAGTTAGTGAGGGAAAACATTTAAATGTAAAGATGTATACGACAATTGCAATTTTTTTATGAGTGCTTTTGTAGATGTTCACCTCCACCCCCCAAAATCAAGAAGCTCTGCCAGATAGAAAAAAGAGACATCAATGTATTTTAGATATTATCAAAATGAATGAGAAATAGAAAAGTTCATAGTCACATACATACATTAGCAAAGGAAACATTCAGACAAATGACATACTAAGTTAAGGGTGCTTGTCAAAGCTCTAGATGTACAGCAGCAAAGAAATAAAAATAGTAGCATTACTAAGCATGATTCAAAAAGTAGACGTATATGATTATAATTCTTTTTCATACTCAGACAGTCTGGATGATGTGTTAGTATCAGATGGTGAAAGAATATAGCTTAAACAGGAGAAGCCAGATGTTATTAGATATTAAGTGTTTGGCCCTCATTTTGTACTCCACAATCCCCAGGTGGATGTGTAAGCTCCCTTCTCTGTGTGTGAGGGAAGCAAAATGCCTCGGGCTGGAATCCAAACCCGTCCATGGACTGACAGAGTGGGGCAACACTGAGCAAAGAGAGATGAATGAACTCCTGCCCTTCCCCATGCTCGTGCAGTGGAGCCGCGGATTTCAGAGGATTACCTTGTGCTCACTTTGCACTGAACTGCGCTGGAATCCCTGTAGCTGTAAAACCTTATTCTGGTGTTGGGAGAAAAAAACCCGCCACAGTCAAAAGATATACTATCTCTGCCAGTTTTCTACATAATGATGTAGTGGTTAGAGCACTCAGTTTGGAGAAAGGGATGTTCTCAGAGCTCTCCTCAGCATGAAGGAATCCTACTCACACCTTCCATTGCTCTGGAGAGCATAGCCCGAGCTGCTGATTATGATGAATTGCCTCTGATAATGTTTGTGAATTCACAATCAGTGAATAAACACCATTTAAACACACCCTGGGTGTAAATGAAGGAGGAAGTAGTCCTGAGAGCAGGCTATGGCCCAGAGGTCCCCCCAAACACAGGTAAGCTGCCTACCAACTGGGTTACTAAGCTCATGTCTCATTTTCTTCCCTCTTCCTCTCTGCCACCTTCCATAAAGGTTTAATTTCTGAACTCTGCAGGGTGAAGAGACCCTGCTCCCTGGGATGCCTACCCAGCATCCTGACAAGTCCGTATTCTGGAGCTAGGACATTTTAAGGATGGTAGGAGATATAGCCTTGACATTAATGAATAAGTCTATGCTGACTTCTTTGCCTGTATGAAATCCCCTGGTGGACTGTTTCCAAGCTGTTTGGAAGCAGTGCCCACTCGGGTACTTAGGATTACACCAGAGCACAGCAGAGGAGACACTGGAACATGCTCCAGGAGTCAACCCTCTCTTCGCTCTACATCCCAGTAATGATCTGGGTCTCAGTAGAGATACAATGAGGGTGGTGTGAGTAGGTAACCCGTCTCTGAGAAGGAAGGGAGACAAACCCTCACTTGCAGTTGCCTCTTTTGCAGCTGCCCATATAGCAAGTGAAGGTCTTTGTCTTTCCCCTCTCTCCCCACAGACTCACCTGTTCCTCAGTGCTGGTGAGTGCAGACCCGGCTGCCTCGTGGTGGTGGCAGCAGGGCTGGAGGAGGTGGCGAGGACATCTGGGGCTGTGCAGAGAACAGCTGTGGCTGCTAGTGATAAAAGGAGGCTATGGAAAGCGTGACGGTCCCCACGAGCTGGATGCAGTTGTTGTCTAACCCCAGGCACTCAGTAAATGTCAGTGGCCGATTTTGGTTATTTTTCTGATTGCAGTTTTCATGTAGATACTCCAGATGTGCTTAAGCCATTATTTGTGTCCAGCCTGTAATGAAATGTTTTCTGTTCTTCCAGTAACTGAGAATGGGGCACAGAGAGGATGAGCGTGACTGACTTAGAACAACCTCGAGGTTCTCAGCATGGCCACGGATGGGGAGAAAGAAAGATAAATTAGAGCTACCATTTGCTAATCTGCTTCTCCTATCATCTGCTTTTTTTTGTGCTGGCTCCAGCTGGCTCTCCTGTGCTTCAAACATTCAGGGACCCCATGACAACTGAGGCTTTTTAGAATAAAAACTCTTACCCACAGGCCACATTCACCTGCTCCAATCTCAGTATTTCCTGTGGACACCATGAGGACTCTGGTACAGCTCGACTTAGCGCTGGTGGGGTAATGCAGGTTCTTTTATTTAGGCCCCGGGGCAACTAGGAAGCATAGCACTGTCTGCTCTTGGTGAAGCAGCACACAGTGGATCCCACAACACACATCCGAAGAGTCAGACATGACTCACCTTCCTACAGAAATAATTACTTCATTATACATTGTGTCATGTGTTCTCCTAATGATCTTCTCTCATGCCTCTATCGTGTAATTGGTTCATTACTTTAGCCCTGTGCTCAGCATGCACTCGAATGCCAATCACGACCAGCACCATGTGTTCAGTTCAAATTATATATTTTTGAGTGCTATATTTGGTTGTTTTCTGGTCCCTATGTACTATTTATACAATACCACATATGTTTTGTGGAGCCCTCTGATGAAACGCAGACGTACTGCTTGGTAGGCTATTGTCTAGCTGCTAATCAGTAGCAATTCCCAGATGCCCTTTGGTGGCAGAGTTACAAGAACTGGGCTTCCTGGTTTTCAGGTCTTTATAGTCTATGACTTTACCCTTCACTGATGCTGGCCCTTGGCCTGCTGAGGGAATCTGGTCCCATGAATGAAAAATAGGGTGAGGTTGCAATAGATTGCTTAATGATTGTGATCCTCAATAAAGGTTTTATGAATTGACTCGCACTTCACGAGCACACAGTAAGTGTTCTAATGAATCGAAACTAAATATTTACAGGAGACAAGTAATTAGATGTGAGCGAATAAAAGAGCCTATTAAACCATCTGGACAGTTCAAAGGATTGGTAATTTTCAGATAAAACATTGAAGGGTTAAGGACACCAGTTAAAAGTCTGACCCTTGTTAATGATGATTAGATATTACTACCACCTGATTGCTACCTGGGAGACTGAGGTGAAATGAGTCAGGGGTTGCTTTTGTGTTTATGGCTAATTTTGGAGAAGAGATTTTCAGATTCTTGTCATCTTTCCAACAGGTCCCCAGCAGAAAGATAAAATTTTAGATTATTTTTGTCTCCATCAGGGTTCATTTAAATTTCAATTGGGATGTGTTAGATGTGGAAAGGCTTGTGTTTCTGTGACAAATTATATGTGTGTTCTAATAATTAAAAGAGAAGTTGAGGTTCCAAAATGGATGATTTTAAAGGAAAAGGAAAAAATCCCATGAAAAAAAAATCTGAAATCCACAAGAATGTTTTCTATGGAGCACAGACAGACATAGAAGGTTAAAAAAAGAACAGACTGCTAACTGAAACCTGCTTATAAGAAATTTTTGGCAGCAGAAGAAAATTATTTGAAATATTTGAACCCTTAGCAATTAAGAAACCGAGGTCTCCATCAAGTAAGAAACTTTGAAGGAGGCAGGCATTACACAATTAAGTTTTATCTGAATTAGAAAGAAATTAAATTAAAGTGGGCGTAGGTTGATTCTCACTTTGCAAAAACTGATGTTTACCGCTGTCATAGCTGAGAACAAATTCCAAAGTCAAAGAGAGCTGCATTCAACTACGATCAGTCTAACAAGCTGCTAATATATCTCCCAGCTAAAAAGCTTCTTATGTGACCCAGTACTATGCTTAGCAGGAAGTTACCTTAATCAAGAGACTCTAAATGTTTTCAGAGCGTGTTATTCTTTCCTCCTTTTGAAACTTCTAGTGATTCAGCAGGGTTGTGATTAAGCAAAGGAGGAAGGTAGCATTGGGATGCTGGAGCCTACTTTGGTTCCTTGACTTATGAAAAGAGCAGTGGGTTTCAATCTCCAGCTTATATTTAAGATATGATAGTGATGACAGCCATAGAAAAGCCCTTGAGAAAATTAATTCTGTCTTCATAGCAGGGTTTGAATAGTGTGCAGTAAATAAAGCATTGGGACCACACACTGAATGTGGAGGATAAAAGAAAATGTTGAATAGCTTACTCATTAAGTGAGCACCATCCAGCATGAGCACAGAACGAGGCAAGAACTGCGTGGAAAAAATAGTATGTCATCAAGTAATTAAAGACTGTGGCACAATGCATATGTATAAGGGACTGAATTAATGTTTTCAGGAAATCTTAATTTTGGCATTTACTAGTACTGGAGTGCTTGACTTTGCAATCTGAGCAATATTCTTTTAGTGTATCTTTTTGTGTAGATAAGCCTGACATAAAAAGGAACTGAGGGAGCCTTACAAAGCCTTAAAAAGCCTATTCCTTTCTCCTCTACCACAATCGCCTCTGAATGAGAAATTATGGTAGCTGGCTGAGAATCATAATCAAACAGTGAAAACTTAGTGTAGTTGATAATTATTACCATTGCATTTCCTCTGTAGGAATTATTTTGCTCATTTTTATTCCAAGCATTCTCTATTTCATAACTTTGCAGACTAACATGTAATGAATGCTACCAACAGGAGGTTTTTGTAAAAACCTCTACTGCTATAGCTGAAGATATAGAGGGAGGGGGCAGGGGCACTTAAAGGGTGAGGTTTCGAATAGACAGTTAGAATAGATGGCTAAAAAATAAAAGTAATGAAGATGACAAATTTTGCCTGCTGTTCTGCTGATGAATTTGCCCATGAGCAGATTGGAATATTTTAAAAACATATTCGTTATTCAAAATCATTTGTCAAGGGTCAAATTCTTTCCTGGTTACTCATATTGAAGCAAGAAAAACCTGTCTGTGGAACAAGCTGCTGCTGTGTGTGAAAAGACGTGAGGAAATCTGTTCCCAATTAATTTATGGAAATAATTCTCCATTTCATAAGCAACTCTTTGTGTGTGTTTGTTATTCAGAATGTGAATGGTTTTGACTGATCTTATAAGTAATGTGGCATGTTACAATGTGTCACAACACATTGAACTGGGTTTCTAATACAAATATTTGGCTATATGCTGCTGTAATTTAATTTCTGTGATTGTTTTCTGATATTCATAGATAGTTGCCCTTCTCAACAGTTCTCCCCTTTCCCCTGGAAACATTGTCCTTAAAATAATCACAGAAAGTAAACACAATAAGAGCTGAAGTGAATTCATTTAACCATCTAAAAGGACATGTGTGATTTTTATTTGGGGGTGCAGTATTTGCCTAGTACTAGTGATTAATGACTGAGGAAAGGATTACATTTAGTAAAACACATGAGAATAGTCAGACAAGAAAACACACACATGATACTGCTAAATTCTCTAATGGCTTTTATAGTGAAAAGATAATGGACATACAAAACCTGTGTCTTGTAGATAGCTAAAGCAAATTATTACACTGTGTAAAACACTTTTTATATTGATTTGTTGGAAGCCTTTTATATTTTAGTAGCTTGACAAAGTGTCATTGTGGCACAATATTTCTCTTAGTCTGTAGTATACCTTTGTTTCCACTTTAGCAAAAGTACTTTTAAATGTGACATTTGGATGAATTGAGACACCCAACCAAATATCATTAAGAATTTTTGCTGTCCTGCAGAAGTTCTGAGAGTCTTCAGAGTCTTTTTGAAACAGAACAACAACAAAGGCTAAAACTGGGTACTTGTTTTATCTCACTTGCACTGAAATGACTAACTCTGGAAGAGCAGAGATGTGTTCACAGCTTGTCCAAAGCACAGAGCCTACAAGCAATCCGTAGCCATATTTTGTTTATTAGCTGTTGAGTACTAGGTTTCTCCTCATTTCTTTCTAGACTGACTTTGTAAAAGGGATTTCCACTCAGCCATAACTAGAAGGGATTTGTGAGACCCTGTGTATAGTTACAGGTCAGTTTGGGTTTAGCAGTCGCGTTGGCTACATGAGGATGTTTTCCTCGTGGAAGAGTAGAATGGGTTTTTAGTAATTTTGGAATTTCAGGCCAAATTATGCTACATGCTTGAGTTTACCACTAGCAGGGTAAAAGGCAGCGAAGCCCTTTGCTGCCAGACTTGTCAGGGCAGGCTTAGAGGCGTGGACTTTGGATGTTTTTGACCTATACATCAGGACAGTGACAAGCCTGCTGACTGCACCTACAGGCGGTTATTGCAGGCTCTTCAGACCAGGGTGCCCTGTACTTAGGAACAAATACATATTTCTAAAACACAATGTATCCATATTTAGCCTCTGAAATGTCATACCCTAAGCATCTTTCAGGGATTTATTTGCCATAATTGTGTCTTTGTAATGGAAAGCTGTTTCTATATATATATAAGCTGACATGTTAAGCTTGGCACAGCTGAAGTGGAAGATTTGGCATCTGAAAGTGCTTTTTTTTGTTCAGTTTTGAACCCAGCTGGTTTACTTTAGAGCATCCTCCAAGTCAAGCTGGTGGCTGTTGTGTTTTAACTGCGAATAAAGATGCTGTTTTTTCATCCAAGAGGGCCATTTATGACTGTGTCCACCTTGCCACCTTGCTATAGAAAGACAGCCAGAGGTCAACCCATGATCCAAGATTTGCATGGCACAAAGTAGCTCGTGTTCACATGGGGTGAGGGCTAGTCCCTCTGTAGCAGAATGGGTTTTGGAATAGCCCAAACTGAGTCAGGCTGTACTGAAAAGCCAGGGTCCTCCACTCACTCTTGTTTCCTGATCCTCTAGTGCCAGTGGTATGGATGTGCCTGTTTTAGGACCTAAAATGTAAAAGACAATAGACACTGTACATCAACACCCATAGATTCTGCTTGCAAAGGATGAGTCAGGCAGCAGGTTTTGAGTGTTGCCTCTCATCTCCTTTGCATCCCTGCCTTGCATAAACAGGGCTCAAGAAAAGGGCCTGTTGCTTTTATGTTCATGAGGAGTACAGATTAGCACTTCTGTATCAAGTCATGAATATGCTGAATGAATTAATGAACTGCAGTGTGAAATGAAGAATATTCTTCTTTATTGTAATGAGTGGCTCCAGTAGAAACTGAAACTTAAATTTATTCAGAGAGTAGGTGGAGTACAAGCAAAGGAAATTCAATTTTCTCCTACAATAATGACAACCCTAACAATGGGAGAATACCTTTGACGTGAAAAGATATTGCAGAATCTCGCAGAGTGGCTGAGGTTGGAAGGGACCTCTAGAGGTCTTTGCGTCCAATCTGTCTGCTCAAGCAGGACCACTTAAAGCCAGTTGCCCAGGACCATGTTCAGATGGCTTTTGAATACCTCCATGGAGGGAGACTCCACGACCTCCCTGGGCACCCTGTGCCAGTGCTCAGTCACCTTCACAATGAAAAAATGTTTTCTGATGTCTAGGAGGAACCTCCTGTGTTTCAGTTTGTGTCCATTGTCTCTTGTCCTCTCACTGGGCACCACTGAGAAGAACCTGGCTCCATCCTCTTTGCACCCTCTCTTCAGGTATTTATATTCCTTGGTAAGATCCCCCTGAGCCTTCTCTTCTCCAGACTAAACAGTCCCAGCTCTCTCAGTCTCTCCTTGCATGGGAGGTTGTCATGGTTTAACCCCAGCCAGCAACTGAGCCCCACACAGCCGCTCGCTCACTCCCCCCCGGTGGGATGGGGGAGAGAATCAGAAGAGCAAAAGTAAGAAAACACGAGGGTTGAGATAAAGACAGTTTAATAGGGAAAGCAAAAGCTGCGCACGCAAGCAAAGCAAAGCAAGGAATTCATTCACTGCTTCCCATGGGCAGGCAGGTGTTCAGCCATCTCCAGGAAAGCAGGGCTCCATCACGCGTAATGGTTACTTGGGAAGACAAATGCCATCACTCCAAATGTCCCGCCCTTCCTTCTTCTTCCCCAGCTTTATATACTGAGAATGATGTCATATGGTATGGAATAGCCCTTTGGTCAGTTTGGATCAACTATCCTGGCTGTGTCCCCTCCCAGCTTCTTGTGCACCTGGCAGAGCATGGGAAGCTGAAAAGTCCTTCACTAGTGCAGCAACAACTAAAACATCTCTGTGTTATCAACACTGTTTTCAGCACAAATCCAAAACATAGCCCCATACCAGCCACTATAAAGAAAATTAACTCTATCTCAGCTGAAACCAGGACAGAGGTGTTCCAGTCCCTTAATCATCCTTGTGGCCCTTCGCTGAATTTTCCTCACCAGTATGTCCATGTCTCTTGTACTGAGAAGCCCAGAGCTGGACACAGTACTCCAGATGTGGCCTCACCAGTGCTGAGTAGAGGGGAAGAATCACCTCCCTCCACCTGCTGGCAATAATTTTTGTAATGCAGCCCAGGACACCTTTAGCCTTCTTTGTGCGAAAGACATGTTGCTGGCTCATGTTCAATTTGGTGTTCACCAGGATCACCAGGGCCTTTTATGCAAATCTACTTTCCAGCTGAGTGGCCCCCAGGATGTACTCATGCCTGGGGTTGCTGGGGTTGTTCCTCCACAGATGCAGGACTTTGCACTTCTTGTTGAACTTTGTGAGGTTCCTGTCAGCCCATTCCTCCAGCCTGTTGAGGTCCCTCTGGATGGCAGCATGACCCTCTGGCATATTAAGCCACTCCTCCTGGTTTTGTGTCATCAGGAAACTTGCTGAGGGTACACCCTGCCCCATCATCCTGATCATTGATGAAGACATTGAACAGGACTGGACCCAGTACTGACCCCTGGGGTACACAGCTAGTTAATGGCTAGACTGACTAGACTTTATATGACTGATCACCACCCTCTGGGCCTGGCCATTCAGCCAGTTTTCAACCCACCTCACTGTCTGCTTATCCAGCCCATACTTCACCAGCTTCTCTATGAGGATCTTATGGGAGACACTGTTGAAAGTCTTACTGAAGTCCAGGTAGACAATATCCACTGCTCTCCCCTCATCTACCAAGCTAGTCATTTCATCATAGAAGGTTATCAGGTTGGTCAAACCTGACTTCCCCTTGATGAATCCATGCTGACTACTCCTGGAACTGGTTTCCAGGATTAGCTGCTACATCACCTTCCCAGGGATCAAGATGACTGGCCTGTAGTTCCCTGGGTCCTCCCTCTTGCTGTTCCTGAAGACAAGAGTGATGTTTGCTTTTCTTCATTCCTCAGGCACCTTTCACAATTGCCATGATCATTGAAAGGTAATTGAGTGGCCTTGTAATGACATCAGCCAGTGCCCTCAGCACTTGTGGGTGCATCCCTTCAAGGCCCATGGATTGATGCTTGTATTCTGTGACCTGATCCTATTCGACCAAGAGTACTTCTTCCTTGTTCCAGCCTCTCCCCTGGTCTCTGGGACCTGGGCTTCCTGATGGCTGGTCTTGCTAGTAAAGACTGAGGCAAAGAAGGCATTCAGTACCTCACACTTTTCCATGTCCTTTGTCACTAGCGCCCCTGCCCCATTCATCATTGAGCCCACATTTTCCCTCGTCTTTTTGCTACTTATGTACTTATAGGAGCCCTTCTTGTTGCTTTTGACATCCCTGGCCAGATTCAATTCCAGCTGGGCTTTGGCTTTTCTAACTGCATCTCTGCATGCTCAGAGAGTGTCTCTGTATTCCTCTCAAGTTACCTGTCCCTGCTTCCACCTTATGTATACTTAATTTTTGTGTTTGAGTTTTGCCAGGAGTTCCCTGGTCATCCATGCAGGACTTGTTGGGATGGACTGCTCTTGATATTGGAGGAGGCAATCCTTGAATATCAATCAGCTTTCTTGGATCCCTTTTCCCTCCAAGGCCTTATCCCATGGAGCCTTTTAAGCACATCGCTGAATATTCTTTGCTAGTATCCATGCAAGGACTAACCTTCCTTCTAAATCACATGTATTTAATCCTCAAATGCGAGGATTTTTAAATACGCAAACCTGCCTCTGGTAGGACAAAAGTGGAATATATTGTGCTGGTTGCTGGACAGCCATCCGCCGCAGTTGCTACATCTGCATCTGTAAGTGCAACAGAGAGGTGATCATCCTTTGGTCCTGTGAATGTCACGGTTTGCACCCATGCAGCTAAAATTATCCCCAAAACCAGGCTGGCTGTGCCCAGCTATCTGTGGGGAATGGCCTCAGAGTGGTGCTAACTTCTTAATAGTGCTGTGAAAGGAAAGCTGCTCTGAGCCAAAAGTGTGCCAGAGAAACTGCTTACAATTTAATATGCTTGGGCCCATGCCCTGGTCCTCTTTCTTTTACTGGTATTGATGTATCCATGTAGTCTGAGCAGTCGCTTTCCCCAGGGAAGAGTTTCACATAATTTGCTGCTACATGACTTTGTCTTTTTGCCTCTGGCTTTATAAAAGCACCTAGAACTTACAACATGGCATAGCAGCTAGCCAGCCCAGACAGCCATCGTTTGAAACCTTGGTGTCCCACTGCCCCCAAGTCTATAAAAGCTGGGAACTGGTCTGGGAATGGAGATTGATGATATTTTTTAATAGATCAAGAACAACTGTACTTAATTTTTAATTTATAAAAGAATTGACTGTTTGCTCAAGAAGGGATTTGAAGCCTTTTGTGTGTTTTTTTTTTCAAATTTTTTTATTTTATTTTAGATAAAGGCAAGCCAAGCTGTTGTTCTTAAGCAAAGTAATTTTACAAGCAAGCTCTCACAGGAATGAAGAGTTACTCCCCAATGCTTAAGCATTATTCTGTATAATTATGGATATTTTTTCTTTCCAAAAATATTTTTTTTTGAGAAGCTGACATTTCAAAGGCTTTCAATTCTGTGTGTCACTATCAAATAATCTTTTTTGTACTTGGCTGTTTATTATTGGATTGCAACAACGATAAAGCTCTAGGGGTTTTGTCTCCTTTGGTATGTTAATCAGCTATTTTCCCTTTGATCTTCTTCTTACTGAAAAGAGTGAAAAGCTATCTCGGTGGGGAATCTTACTGATGTACATTCATCCCCTCATCTCCATAATCTGAGGATCAGAGGGAGACAACAAATTTCACTGCTGAGTGAGGTTGCTATAGGCCTTAGTTATAATGTACTAGGTTTCTAAATAATCCCACCACCATTTATATTTGGAATATTGAAGAGGAACCTCTGAGAAAAAGACATGCAAAAATAATTAATTTTAAACTGTGAACTACCTTCATTAATTTAACTTTTTCTTGAAGTTTTAAGCTCATGCATATGCCACAAGCTCTTTCTTTCTTGTATGCCTCTACACATTTTCCTTTTTTTTTTCTTCTTCTTTTTTACTGTTGGCTTTTGATACATTCTCAGTTCTCAGAAATAAAATATAGGTTAGGTACAGAATAACTATTGAGCGAACTTTTAAAGTATTAAATGGTAGCATAGCTTTCCTATGGAAATGATGAAAGTCCTGTAACTTGGGACAGTTGAAAGTGATGGGGCAGGACTGTGGAGTGGTGGGGAATACACACACAAAAGCTTACACATATACACATACACATTATATGTGTGTACTTCTGTCTCTCAAATTCCTTCATCAAAAGCTGTCATCCTCATACTGCATTTCTTGAAAAATCTGAAATAAAAGCATTTCAGTGAGAGGCAGAAGCAGATAGATCTCCTTCATGGGGCAGTCCAGCAGGGGCAGAAGTGTAGGCAAGACGAGAGACTTTCCAAACAGAGTTTCTCTGAGCCAGTTTAACCATTTCCCCAGGAGATGGACAACGCACTAGGCGACCTTGCTGTTGAGATTCTTAACTTGTGTCCTGCATTGTGGGATGTGACCAGATCTAGGTGTTCACAGTGGAGACATCTACATTTGAACTGGTCAAATAGACTGCCTTGGCAGTCAGTAGAGGGAAGCTGGCACTTACAGAGCAAGAATGATGCCATTATAAATAAGATATTTAATATAGGTCAGGTGAACTGTGCCCTGTGTTTCTCTCCAGTGGCCAGTTCATATCTGTACCAAATTGATACTGGTGTTTTCTGAAATGGGATAGGACAAATTCTTCCTCTCCCATGTTACCTTGCATGTGGAAAGGTGAAGAGGACCTAGTGTGGAGGACCTAAGGTACTCTTGCCAGTGTATAACCGTTGCTGCTATTCCAGCTCACCATAACAATGGCTCACCTGTGTGCATGCACAGGAGGAGGTGTCACGCTGTTCACACAGCATAGGTGCGTCACTTGATGAGAGCTGTAAAACAGTATTGGCATTCTCCTGGTATGAACCCTGGGGTTGGAAACCATCCTGTTAACTTGCAACAAGTTCAACTCAGTTGTTAAAATAGCGGTGGCTAATGCAATGTGAGGTGCCCGAAGGAATCTCAGTCGGCCATATGGGGCTGACTGGATGCATAACTTATGAAAGGCACGTGTTCTTCTGGAGCAGCTGGAGGTCCTATGGCATCTTTTATGGCATTTAGGCAGCTGAATGCCACTCTAAGAGTGGGATTTAATGCCACATTCAGGCACTGAAATTCATGTGTCTGCATGCAAGCGAGGTGTCTAAGCTTCCATTACAGTTGATGAAGATCTGGTCAATGCAGTAGAGTCTAGAGAACTAATAGTCTCGTTCTAAAAGAAATACCTACATGTGACTAGCTGATTTCAGATGTCTAATATGCTTCTATGCTCTGGACCTGAATTGCATCCCTGCTATGTAAAAGTCCAATTCACATGCCTACATTAACGTGGTACCTACTGCAGTTTGAGATGCTCTTGGTCTCCCACTTGACTACTAGCTCTTATTCCAGGAGGGCATAGGTCCTTTGTCATATCTGACAGCCCCATGTAGATACTGCTGGCACCCTAGGACACCGAAATAGCATTAGATGCCTGTTTGTGTGCAATTGACTTGAGCATTAAATGTCTGCTTTTTTGTGAGCTCAGAAGTTCCCCTGAAAATATCTCTTTCTCCTAATTGGCTAAAAAGGAAGCCTAGTTCAGATGTTGAGACATCTGTGGTAGATCTCTAGATGTGGTCAAGTGAATCCCATTTCTGGTCTCCTGGGCACATGCATCTCAAAGACTCCTGGGAATCCTGTTGTTCCCAAGGTTTGTTTGTACATTGTTTGTTTCCCTAGAGCTCCTGCATGATACAGTCTGTGCGCTGGTCCCACAGAATCAAAAATGAGTGAAAATCATGTTGGAGTGGCTCTGGAGTGATTTCAATGCTTATGCCTTCCTACATACTCTACAACAACAGGATGCAACTTGTGACTGATGCAGGTTGGTGCTATGATATGAAGAGCTAGAGATATTTTCTGGCCATAGTGACATCTGTGGTGTTAATTTTCTAAATGTGCTGCTTGCACAAGAACATCTCTCCTCAAGCTTTTCCCCACTATCTCTAAGACTTAATCTTTTAAAACAGTGTCTGTCAACAGAAGGCAATGAGAAAAAGCAGACAGGAGGATTTAGATCCTATTACAGTCTTATGCAATAAAAATCTTGTTCCCACAAGGATCAGCTGTTCTGAGCAAGATTCAGATGGGATCCCCAATGGTCTGTGTAATTACAGGAGGAAGGATTAGTGCTTTCTGCCCTGAGTTAGGCAGCTAAGTCTGAGCCAGGCACATGACCTTCCCTTCATTGAAATTGAAGAGAGGAATTGAAGTCTCCAGAGGAGATTCAGCATTTAAGAGTGCTCTAATAAATCATTCTCTGGTTGTGCTCATTTCTGTCTACTGACTGTAAAAGGAGTCTCAAATGATGAGCTCACCCAAACTTAAACATTTATAAACTCAATGAAATAAAAACGGCTTATATGGACCTGGGACCAGTGGAGGATTTGCTCCTGCTCTTCAAGATTAAATGTTCTGTCAGCCTCTACGTGAATACATGGAGTTGTATATACAAGACTATTATTTTTGTGTTTATAAAACTTTTACTGTTGTACTACATTTTCAACATTCAAATGGTGACTTTCAAATGAAAGTCACCAGTGTTTTCAGGAAAATTTAAGAAATTCTGTTTGGCAATCACATCTGTCCTTAAGCCATGGTGACAGTCAAATATGCACTGAGTTAATGCTTAATGAATCAGGTATGGTACAAAACCCCCTGGACATGGTGGGTGGGTTTCTATTTGTTCTGGCTGACTATCTCTTCAAGAACGCATTCTGCTTCTTTATTTCTGACCTCTTGTCTTCACTCTTAGGTTTGGTTGTTCCTTCTCTGCTTTTTCCTTTTCCTGTCTTGCTTTTTCCCTGTTTTTCTTCTTTGCCTGTCATTTGGTTGTCAGTCAGTTCCTCAATTCTCCAAGCTGGGGATCATCTACAGGAGGTGCTCAGAGTTCCTTGACCCCTGTGGCTCTTCTTTGTACCACCACATCTGCAGTGAGGTTTATCAATGCTCTGTCCTGAGACCTGACCTGTATAACATCCTTATCAATGACGTAGAGGAGGTGATGGACTTGTCAAGTCTGCAGATGACACCAGACTGGGGGCACCAGTCAATACACTCTGCCAGAGATGCCAGACAGATAGACCTAGACACGCTGGAGGAATGGGCTGACAGGAACTTTATGAAATTTGACCAGGATAAATGCAAAGCCCTGTGCCTGGGAAGGAAAAAACCCTTTGCAGTCATACAGGCTGGGTACTGCCAGGGTGGGGAAAGCTCTGTGGAGAGGACCAGGAGGACTTGGTAGCCAGCAAGCTGCACATGAGCCCTGCAGCACAGAAGGGCAAAAGCCTCCTAGGCACAGCCAGCAAAATGAGGGAGGTGACCATCTCCCTCTACTCGGCACTCACGAGACCACATCTAGATACAGCAACCAGTTTTGGGACCCCAGTACAAGAAAGCCATTGACAAACTGGTGTAAGTTCAGCAGGGCCACCATGATGGTCAAGTGCTGAAGCACTTGCCCTGTGAGGAGAGGCCAAGGGAGCAGGGCTTGTTCAGCCTGGAGATGAGATGGCTGTGGGGCGACCTCACAGCAGTCCCCAGCGCCTATGGGGAGGTCACTGAGAAGACAGAGCCAGGCTCTTCATAGTGGTATGTGGGGACAGGATGAGAGACAACAGGTCTATGGTGAAAAAAGATAGGTTCAAACTGGATACGAGGAGAAACTTTTTTCTCCATAAGGACAATGATATTTGAAAAGTGATGGCAGTCAGGTGAAGTACCTGGTGACTGGAAAAAGGGAAATATTGCACCCATTTTTAAAAAGGGTAGAAAGGAGGACCCTGGAAACTACTGGCCCCACCTCTGTGCCTGGGAAGATCATGGGACAGATCCTCCTACAAGCTATGCTAAGGCACATGGAGGACAGGGAGGTGATTTGAGACAGCCAGCATGGCTTCACCAAGGGCAAGTCCTGCCTGACCAACCTAGTGGCCTTCTATGATGGAGTGACTACGTCAGTGGACAAGGGAAGAGCTATGTATGTTATCTATCTGGACTTCTGTAAGGCCTTTGACACAGTCCCCCACAACATCCTTCTCTCTAATTTGGAGAGATATGGATTTGATGGGTGGACTGTTCGGTGAATAAGGAAATGGCTGGATGGTCATGTCCAGAGAGTAGTGGTCAACGGCGCAATGCCCAGATAGAGATCAGTGACAAGTGGTGTCCCTCAGGGGTCTGTACTGGGACCAGTGCTGTTTAATATCTTCATCAAGGATGTAGACAGCCGGATCGAGTGCACCCTCAGCAAGTTTGCAGGCGACACCAAGCTGAGTGGTGAGGTTGACATGCCTGAGGGATGGGATACCATCCAGAGGGACCTGGACAAGCTCGAGAAGTGGGCCCATGTGAACCTCATGAGGTTTAACAAGGCCAAGTGCAGGGTCCTGCACCTGGGTTGGGGCAATCCACGGTATCACCCCACCCAACAGGCTGGGGGATGAAGGGATTGAGAGCAGCCCTGTGGAGAAGGACTTGGCAGTACTGGTGGATGAAAAGCTGGACGTGAGCTGACAGTGTGCGTTTGCAGCCCAGAAGGCCAACCGTACCCTGGGCTGCATCAAAAGAAGCGTGGCCAGCAGGTTGAGGGAGGTGATTCTGGCCCTCTACTCCACTCTGGTGAGACCCCACCTGAGTACTGCATCCAGCTCTGGAGTGATCAGCACAGGAAAGACATGGACCTGTTGGAGCAGGTCCAGAGGAGGGCCATGCAAATGATCAGAGGGATGGAGCACCTCTCCTATGAAGACAGGCTGAGAGAGTTGGGGTTGTTCAGCCTGGAGAAGAGAAGGCTCTGGGGAGACCTTATAGCAGCCTTTCAGTACTTAACAGGGGTTTATAAGAAAGATGGGGACAGACATTTTGGTAGGGTCTGTTGTGATAGGACAAGGGGTAATGGTTTTAAACTAAAAGAAGTAGATTTAAACTAGATGTAAGGAAGAAATTTTTTACAATGAGGGTGGTGAAACACTGGCACAGAAACGTTGTAGATGCCCCATCCCTGGAAACATTCAAGATCAGGTTGGATGGGGCTCTGAGCAACCTGATGTAGTTGAAGATGTCCCTGCTCACTGCAGGGGGGTTGGACTAGATGACCTTTAAAGGTCACTTCCCACCCAAACTATTCTATGATTCTATGATTCTATGACTCTATGACAGTCTGGCAGTGAAAGAGGTTTCCTGGGAGATTGTACAGTTTCCATCCCTGGAATTTTTCAAGATCTGACTGGATAAAGTCCTAAGCAACCTGCTCTGACACCATAGCTGACCCTGCTTGGAGCAGGAGGTTGGACTAACAACCTCCTGAGGTCCCTCCCAAACTGAATTATCCTGTGATCCTGCGATTTAAGCTCAGTCCTTGCCCTATATCCTTGCCTTAGCTAAACTGTAGTCCCTATATTTTGCTGATCCTGACCTTGCTTTGCTGACTTGACTTCCTGGCTTGACCTTGGCTTCAGCATTATGGGCTTGATGTGCAATCACCAAACCTGTGGTGGAACCTGTTACTGCTACCAACCCAGCTCTGCCTGACAGTCCCAGCTGCTAGAAACCTCACTCTTTCTCAGACTGCAAAGACTCACTGTCATCATAAAAAGTTCTGAAATTTCAGATATCACTTGAAGGCTCTAAAAATCTCACTGAAGTTTCCTTTTAGGACCCAGATCCTGAAATCTGATAGCTCTGTGTCAGCTTCTTTTATGGCCCGATTTTGGAGGGGAGGGAAGGATCCTTTTTTCTACCGAGGATCTCTCTGATGCTACCGAGAAGATATTCCATACACTCCATTTTTTCATATCTCCATTTCACAACTTGCCCTTGTTCTTTCATCTTCCTGGGAATGGTATCTAGATCAGCCTGTCATCACAGTGGGCTGAAGCACAGGCAGGAGCCAGTGGCATAATGGTTGCAGTAGAAGCATGTATTTTTATTAATAACATCCTGGAAAGGATAGAGAAATTGCAGCACCACTTCTAGATATAGTAAAGCCATCATTAGATGCTTTGAGGAAAAATAATTAATCTACCTTGGGGCGCTGTTGAAGAAATATGGGGAAAGAGACATTCCTGAGGAATCACACAGTGGGAGGGAGAGAGTAAGATGCTAGAGGGCATAGAGGATTTGCAAGGAAGGTGTAGCTAAGTGGTAGGATAGTTGTGGGGAAGTAGTTTGGCTTTTGAGACAAGAAAGAAAAAGGTCTGGTTTATTTACTCCTGTGCTTTATATAAGCAATGATGCACAGCTATTAAATTTTAAATCCATTGTACACCTTGAAGACATGTTGCAGAATTAGCCAGCTTCTTGTGTTACTGCTGGAGACAGGAGGCATATAGTCTCAGTGTTCTTCTCACTTTAGCCAGTAAATGTCTGTCTATGTAAATATTAAAATATTCCAATATGAAATTTTCTTTGCTGTTCAAGGTCAATGTCCTAGGGAGAGTGCTCATCCTTGAGTAGGCTGTGCCAACCAAGACCAAGCATCTCTACAGTCTGTTGATTGCAGTTGCTTCTGTATCCCTCTAGAATCAGGAGTTGCAAGTTGTGTGGTGGTGGTGGTAAGAAATTTATGAGGGAGATGGATGCTTTCTATGTGACAAAATATTTTATTATGGCTATGCTGGATTTGTTCCATGTGGTATTTGGGATGCTGCTGTAAAATTATTTGGTGAAAGTTAACAGTGGATTCTGTAATCAGAAAAGCTGTCCCAAACTCTCATGCATGCAATGCTGAGTGACTAGCTGCAACTAGATTAACCCTCCAGTTCTCAGAGCATCATGGAGAAGCTGTCCCCATATGTTGTTCTTCAAGCTCCTGACAGCACAGACTTCTCACAAATTGCATTGCCGCAAGCATATCTTATTCCCTACTTGCTACCTTCTACTGTCTGCTTGTCCTTGTTAAACAGATCTATCCATCCTACTTCCCTGCAGAGCCATAGCCTCTGAATTTTATGTGGGCTTGGAAGGAAAGTGGGCTACTGTCGTTGTTTCTGACACTCCCTGAGGGTTTGGAGACATTCATTAGGGATTTCTCCTCGTCGCATTGACGTTGCGTAGGAGATAGTTGCTTTATTTTAGTGGTGACTTTGAATTGGGTTGGATTCTGTTCTCAAATGTACTGTGGAACAAGGGGTGGGTGGTGTCACAGCTGAAGCTTCATGATAAATTCATCAGGATCAGCTAAATAGACAAAGCTCACAGATAGGAAGATGATAAAATGATAGACATGTTTGGCTGGAAAGGTCCTCAAGAGATTGCTTATTGCTACTCTGCAGTAAGGCAGGGTCAGGTGTATCTAAACCTTTGGTGACAGAGCGTTGTCTACTCGGCTGTTACAACCCTCAATTGCTCAGCGTAGATTTCACAACTGCCCCATGCAGCAAACTCCAGTATGCAACTTCTCTTTCAGTTGCAATGCCTTCTTAACAGTGAAATTAAATCATCTTTGCTGCAAATTAAAAGTCTTTCTTTTTATTCTTTCCTTGGTGGACAAGGATAACGGTTGATTGCTAGAATGAGCAGCAGAAAGACTGGACCATTGAAACTGGGCAGTCTGTCTCCAGAGGTTTTGATTGTATAGGGTTTACTGGTACCTTTCTCACTTTCCTTGCCTGAAGGACAACACTCTGTAGATCCCAGATCTCTGCTGCCCATCTATGATGGCTGACAGAAACCATCAGCAGAAGAAAGGAAGTTTCCCCAGGATCACAGTGAGCCCTCCCCAATCTTTTTTGAGGGTCAGAAATGGCAAACTTATAAATGCAAACGTCTGGTGTTGCAGACAATGCCCAGAGCATGGCAATGTGGGAGGCCGGATACAGCAGAGAGGAGTGGAGCTGGTTATGGCTGTAGCATTCACACAGTTACTCTATATCTGGTCCAGTGTCATCTTGTAAACTGAGCTGGTGGGATGGAGAAAGGCAGCTTTGAGCTTTCGTGTGAAGGTGGTAATGCAGACACCTCTCCCAGCTGCTCCCTGTCTGCTTCACTCGCACCAAACGCCCTTCCATTTGCTCAGAGGCAAACAGGCAGGAGGAAGCCAAATGCTGCATAAGCTTCATGAGGTTGCTAATTATGATGGCTGCCTGGAGTCGACGTGGTAAATAGAAATACCGCAGCTGAGTCCAAATGGACACACTGGTGTTTGTTTTTACCTTGCAGAAGCAAACTGAACGTGAGGGCTTGACAACATCTGATCCAAGCCCTCAGAGCATGCCTCAGCATACGGTACCCTGAGTGATAAGGGGCATGTCGGATGGACCATTTGGATAAAGAAAGTAACCCAAACTCTCCCACAGACCACATGTAGGAGATTTTGGATCTATGCATAGATAAATAACACAGCTGAATAATTTTCTCTGCATCACATAGCTGCCAGTGCCCCTGTATTTCCAATCTACCCCAAAAGATACTTATCCTAGAAAAGTGGTAAGTACATTTGTGTAAATACAGAAAGTGATCCTGTTTATATTTAACATACACATTTAAAGAACAATAAGATTGCAAGGTCAGTATTTAGGAATAACCAGCGTTATTATTAAGCTTATTCACGTAATATCACTTCTGCCCCTTTGCATATATCTGGTATTTATAGCTATATTTACTCCTAGTTATAGTCTTTATTCACATCTGAGAAAAATCTAGCATTTTCTGTTGTAGTGGAAGACTGTATCCTAATAGTGCTAGAAGGTCACAGGAAGAATTTTAGAGCGGGCATTTTCTAAATTTACAGAGTCATTTCTTCTTATACAAGTTTATTTTCTGCTCATTTGTTTGTGTGTGCCTGTGAGATATATATGCAGTTTATTCTGTATATATTCATGTCCACATCCTCTTATTTTTTATTTCTTTCCATTATAAAAAACATAATAAGGACTATATTTCATTTTTAGTATATCCATGCTACAGTGCAGGAAAATCAATTAGTTTTAGCCATCTCAGTTCCTTTTCTGTAAAACTAGGATTTACAATTCAGGTCTTTGCAGTCCTCCTATGGAATAAATGTGTTGACTAGCATCTGGATGTTGCTATTATTGCTACGTACTCTCTGTTACCTGTTGAAGGGGTTAATAATAGATTTTTTTTCCCAGACGTTTTTGAGCTGGGACCATGGAAGCCAGCTTAGGTACAGAGGTTTATTGCCCCATGTGCAGAACTGTGTATGTGTGACTATACTATATGCAGGGCCCATGTGGGCTCTGGTATTTCACCTCCACTGGTAAGCTCTCATGGGAAACAGAAGCGCTGGAGACACTTAGGCAGGGCACTAGCATCTGATATGCCATCTGATATGCCACACAGCACTACGAGGCGCAGTATCATTTTTGGGAGGGCTGTTAACTGAAATGGGGACTTCAGGCATGAGTACAGAGCTCTAACCCCTCTTATGGTGCTGCAGTACCCAGCTAATATTGCCCAGGGGTGTCTGTACTGCGGCAGGTGTATATCACTGTTCTAAAATGGCAAACAGCAAAGCTGTAGGATGCTTTTTGCACTGCTCTCTTAATGAAATGGAGCTGTCTGCATGCTGGGCTGTGTCATTTGAGCCTGCTTGATTTGCGGTCAGTGCATGGAAACCATTTAATGTAGGTCACAATATGCTACAATGCAAATAAAGCAAAATCTGGAGTGACTGCACTCTAACATATGCATTCTTACATGCTGTCTTAAGTCATGGCTTGGAGACTGTTTATTTGCAAAAATAATTTCCTCTCTGAGCATTTGCAAGGGAGACGGCTTCTGTGCTAGTTCAGTGTGGTAGGACGCACCAAAATGACAACCTCTCTTCCCTTTCTGACTTCGCAGCCTCCATTTTTATCGGAAGCCCTACTGTGAAGTACATCCTACCTTTTTTTTTAAAAAAAATACCCCCTCCAGCATCCCCTCTCTGACTATCAAAGAAAACCCTTTTGTGAGTGCCTCGCTGAAGTCTAGGTGCGGTTTCTTTCCTCTTTTTTTTTTTTTTTTTGTGCCCAATGATGAGCGTTTTGAAAAGAAACATGGAATCTGAATGCATGAGCAAATCCATTTGGGCACCTGCTTCTTGAAAGAGAGGAAGACAGAGAAGACGATAAATAGCAGAGGCACAGCGTGATTGCTGGAAACAGCTCTTTTCACATCTACGCTTTTTCAGAGCATTCTTTTCTTTTCTAGTGGTAACAGTGCTTTTTTTTCACTGCTGTTTTTCCAAAATTTGCTTTTACAAATGGAAATTAGTTAAACCTTGTGGCACTTTTGTGAGATAAGTAATATGGTATGGTCCAGTTTGGCCTTGTAGATCTATTTGTACATAGAGCTACAAATGTGCCCACCAGTAAAATATTTAAGGTTAGGGTCTGTGCCAAAAAAACGGATGTAGAGAAGTGTGTGGGGTCCACCCAGGAGACTGATGGTGCAAGTTTCATGAGCTTACGCTAGTTCCTGAGCAGAGAGCTTTTCCATCCTGTGGAACTTGCACCTGTTGAGGTATCTTATGGCATTTCTACCTTTCTTGATTTCTGTATTTTTTTTTCCTATATGTATTTGAGTGGCAATGAAAGGTGAGGGAGACCAGGAAGCTGCAGAGGAACCTAAATCTACCCGTGAGATGACTCCAGGCCCTGGCAGATCTCCTGGGAGCCAAATGGCTGTTGGGTCTGTGATGGTGGAGAGCTGACCATTCTGGTTGTTTGGGGATGGGGAGGACAGCTCTGACATGTTCCCCCCAAAAGAAGAATTTAAAGGAAACATAATGTCTGTCCTCTCCCATCTGTTCCATGTTCTTAGTTTTCCTATGGGAATGGTTAAGCTTATTCATGACTATATGCTACCATGGTAGTAGTGGAACATGGCTGCTACTTCATAATGTCCATTATAACCTGGTCTAGGCTGAGTCTTGGAGTCCAGGTAGAGCAAATATAATCCTAACCATACTGCTGACTTGATATTCAGTTCTCATGAATATGTCACTCCCTCACTGTCATGGCTGCAGTGCTCCACTCCTTAACGAGGGAGTGATACTACCTACTTCCCTACGCAATATATTCAGATTTCTGTGACAAACAGCCACACCTAAATTCAAAGTGTTATTATAAAATCTTAGCACCAGTAATAAAGAAAAGCACTGCACCCAGCTGAAACTGTAAAGAGAATTTAAATAGTGTTGCAATTATCTCATTTGTAAATTGAGCAGGACACTGCTGGTAGCAAATTTTATGTAAAGTGTTGTAGGGTTTTTAAATGACCATAAGTAGTCAGGGCATTTGCTCTGAGTGTATTGTGCAAGATGGAATAAATGGCGGAATGATTTGGGCTTTTAAAACTAGGCTGAATAAAATGCTACAAGATATCCTGCATGGGTGGGCTCACTGACAGGCAGATGCATTCAGGAACATAACGTGCCTTGTATGGCTCTGATTTATATGACTCTGTGAAGGTGCCTAAGGGCTGGTTTAGACACAAGCTTGCACTGTTTTAATTAAACCTGCTTTCAGTCTAGGATTTTCAGTTCAGACTGAAAGTTACTGTCATCAAGACAGCTAAAAAACATCAAGCTCTGCTTTATGCGTCTCACTGTAGGTGTCTGAGTGAAGTGGCGCAGCTCCACAGGTACTGTACGTATGGAAAACAGAGAGGTAGGCTCTTCCAGAGCAAATGTCGTGACTTCCCTCAGGGAAGCATCTAATTCTCTCCACTGAATCCAGGGCATGAGGAGATGAAGTCCATAGCTTAGACAACTGGAGTGAGAGACCCAGAGCAGATGATGTACATAGCATCTCCTCTCATTTGTGCAATTTTCTTTTTTCCTTTCTCTGATTGTCCTTTCAGTGTTTATACTCAAATTGCCACTGTTGGGTGGAAATCAGAACCACAAATGCAAATATTCTGGAAAAGACATGAAGAATAGCTTGGATAAGAAAGGAGGATTAATAAGAGCTTACTAAAATATCTGTAGAGAAATTCAAGAAAAAGCAGGGAAAAGAGAGAAAATAAAAGAATGATGAAAAGGGGCAGATGATGACTTCAGGAGGATAGGGCTGGAGGTCCTGTGAATGGAATATAAAGGGGTTTTTGACCACATTTGTTGGCCGAGCCTTGAGTTTTCAGAGAAGTCAAAGGAGTGAGACAGGCAACTTAATGGAATTTTGGCACATAATTTTCTTTCAGAAAATCTTGCCTTAGATACCCAAGTGAGAAAGTATATTCTATTCATGTACACATATATTAATGTATATATGCACATATACCACATGTATATATGCATACACATATATACTTATACATGTATATACACCACATGCACACAAATATAAAATGTATATTCAATAGGTTTATGTGCATAGTAATTGGGTATGTATATGCATATATACCTCCTTCCCCTTTATATAAGTACAACCCTAAATGGACTAGAATTTCTAGGAAAAAGAAATAAATAGCAGTTAGACACCTAAAATGCCACTTGGACTATGAGCACTGAACTCTTAACAGAGGGTTTCAACTGTCCCCCTATCTCCTCCTCAGTTTGTTTAGCTCTCTGAGAAACTGTGAGATCCCCTGTTTTACTCAGTGGTTTAAATTCTGCTTCCCCAGATGCCCAAAGGCTCCGGGTGTCCATCTCCTACCTCAGCCTCTCTAGGATTTGTAAATGAAGTTTCATCTGTGTGTCTGGTCTGGCAGACGTGATCTGAGCCACCCGGCTGGCAGGATGGGCTTCCCACAAAATATAGAGCTCAGAGAGACAGAAATAACATTGAGATTGGAGCACTAATCTCAGAATCATTAGACTTGGATTCAATCTTCTGTTTCAGAGATTCCCATTTATGTTGCCTCATTGAAAAAAGTGGTAGCCAGTGCTCCTGGAGAGCTCTTTCTGCTCCTGAGCCGAGGCCACAGCAGTGTCTACACACAGGAGTCCTTGTGGTCAAAGCCAGCGTCAATGTCCTGCACTCACACTGCTGAGGGCAAGCCCCTCTGTGCTGGCCTTCAGGCTCCTCTGGACTCATTGTAGCCCTGGTATTTAAAGTATCTAAAATAAAGGGCTGGAGATAGCTGGAGCCATCTAGAATAGTACTGGAGGACTGAACTTGATGCAGTCTCACCCATGCCACTGCTGAGGTCTTAACCAGGAGGGTTAAGAGGAGGAGGAAACAAGTGTAGCAGAAAACAAGTTGTTTCACTCCAAAGGAGGATCCCAGGCAAAACTACAAGTAGGCAGTCAGGGCACTGGAGAGAAATGAAGAGGTAAATCCTTCAGCTTTTTTAGCATTTGTGTCTAAGAGCTACAGGACTAGAAAGAGAGCAGAAAAGAGAGACTGAGTTTGCAGCTTAATGGGTAGGGCTCTTGATTGTGAGGATTCAGTTATAGATAATTTACATTTCTCCTTCCTTGCGAATAATGTTTATCATCACCCCTGGCCAAAAAAGGTAAGAGTAGAAAACATTCACAGGGGTAATCAGCAGTAGACAAAAGTCTGGCCTGGCTATTTTATAGAATGAGATACTGTAGCCTGGGGAGGGACCGTCTGGGAAAAAGGGTGTAGAAAAGCATGAACACTGTAGAAAAAATTAATAGTCAATAACTACTTAGTGTTAACACAAGTGGAGGGGCACCCAGTGAAGTTGTCTGGGAAACTTATAACAAACAAATTAAGTATTTTTCACATCATTTTTATGGATCTCATTGTTACGGGATACTGGGAGAGCCCAGACTTAAATAAGATGGGGTGGGGACAATAACTACAGATTCATGGGGAAAATATCTATTGCAGCCTACTCAAGCTGTAATAGAAAGGTCTATTAAACATGAGGATCTGATATAACCTGTGGCTGAGGAAGACCCTAAGCTGCTGACAGCGGGAAGCAGGGAAGGTTTGCTACTGATGTGCTTTTTCTTTCTTTCCTAATGCCTTTCTCAAAGCCTCTGCTATTGGTTGTTGTCAAAAACAAGAACTAGGTTAAACATGCCTTTGGTCTAACTCAGTGATGCTGCTCTTATGTTCTTGTAAAAGAAATCACAGATAATTCTGAGAACTGCTACTTTTAATGCTGGAAAGGGAATATTTCACATATTTTTCCTGTTGCCTGGATAGCGCAGCATACTGCCACGCACGAAATGTGCCAATAATCCCGTTTAACTCTCCTTATTCCACAGAGGATTCAAATTCAAGATAACAGCTCCAGGCGCTTAAAATACCATGTAGGAAGCCCAAATAAAGGACAGTGATCAGAGAAAACCCCTGCTAAGCTGCTTGGGCTTGATTGAAAAGTTCCTGCTTATGTCCCAGAGTGTCACTGATATTTTGGAGCAAACTCCCTTGGTGCCTGCCTCTTATGATGGAGGTTATAATTGTTGGCTTACAGCAAATGACATGCCACAGGCAATTTAAGCCAATCTGAGTGACACAAGAGGAAGTCTGTTCCTACTCCTTCCCCCTCCAATCCTGGGCACACGGTCCCATGACTTCCCTGTGCAAGCACAAGCATTTCTGTGGCTGTACAATCTGCTCAATCTGCAAGATGATAACCGTATGGCTACTTGAATGCTAATGAGAAGAAATGTGGGGCACAGGCTAAAATCACTATTTTTGGGAGCAATGAGGCTTTATATTGGCTTAGACCACTTGTGAAAGCATGTATACCATCTCTCATAAGATCTAATTACTAAGCATGCTTGGTCCAAGATGAAGTTGTTTGGATGACACTGATTTCAGTTAAGAACTTGTGGAGCTAATGATCATTTATACAGTACACACTCTGTGGAGCATTTGGTCAGGAAGTGGGAGGCCAAGGATTTAAATTAATGTTCCCATTGTTTGGATTAAGACACAGGATTGTACAGCTGAGAAGGATATCCTTGCTGTAAGTCAAAGACATATTCTTAAGAAGATCCCCTACATCCTTCCTGTTTAAAGCAGGGGTGAAAAATTTACAGGGTTAGAAGAGGTGAGACAGAGTATATTACCAGCTTAGACATTAGGGGCCTCAACAGAAGATGGAAAAGCCTCTTTCTTTTCCCGAGATGGTTTTTTCCCTCCCGTGCTGATGTAGGGTAGGCTGTGCATGCACACAGTATCTTGTAACCACGTCTGGATACAGAGTTGTCCCTATTCCCAGGTACAGAATCAGGCTCTTTTACTCTTCTCCCTTTGGGTGCCATGAATTCTGCATGCCTGGCTGCACAAAAATTTAGCTTGAACAGATGTGGAGGCATCTTTCTACCCAGGTGAGCCTACAGATGGCAGTTCATGCACCCTCCAGTACTTCTGGGAGGTATAAATTCAAACCCTGTTAGTCTGAGGAAGACACTGAACTCAGCTTTACCGTTTCCTGGATAAGATGTGCAAAAGAGAGCTTTTGCGGAGGCCTTCTCCTCAAGGGAAATCCAAAAGCTTAAGCCAGGATCAGGTTTCAGGCTCTGACTTGCATGCTGACAGCTGTGTCTGAGATAAGTGCTCTAGTCTAAGCAAGGGGCAATGTTTCAAATGCATCCTTCCCTTTGGCTTTGTCTGTCCTGGCAGGCTGCAGCATAGGAACCAAACTGTGTCTTGTTTTACTCCAAGGGAGCCTAAGCACCTGATGCATCCAACTGGAGCGAGGCACCTGGGCATGCCACCGCTGAGACTTGCACTACGAAACTGCCCGAGCCGACTGCACACGAGCGTGGTCTGCCAACGTGGGCCTGTTGCTCACACGGGAGGAGTGGCAAAATTTTAATTAACCAGATTCCAGTTACTGTAACACCCAAATGCAAATTAATTGGGTCTTGAGTGTGTCCCCTTGGGTGCTGAAGGCTACAGCCTGCTCAGGAAAGCCCTGTGACTGTCACTCACGTAGAAAGAAGACCTCGGCTGTATTAGTACATGCGGCAAGTCTTCCCAGCAATTGAATGGGCCTGTAAGTAAGCTTCCAAAGAAATTTAATTGCATGTAAGGCTACCTATTTACCCAGAAAATGAACACAAAGGCAAAGAAATTTAAAAAGAGCTATGTATTTTTATGTTAGGAATAAAGCCAATTTCAGCAGTGTAGTGCAGATATTCCTGTAACTCACTTACAGGAATTTAAAAAAAAAGGGATGTCTATTTGGTGAATATTTATATTTTTTTAAATAATGGTAATTAAAACAGTAAGAAAAGAGGTGGTGGGAGGACATCGTATACCTCCTCCTATTCCTTGGATGAAAATCACAAGCTTCGAGTACTATCATCAAAGATAAAAGGCTTGTTGTGTTGGCAACTTTACAGCCACTTTTCAAGCCTGTCAGAGAGTCATGCTGTGGCATCAGCCATTGTTCTTCTGGAGGCCTCCTTCTTCTCTGACTTGATGGGAGAAAAAAATCTGTCATCTTTTAAATGATATTTCCTTCCCAAATTAAAAGGAGGGCAAGAATTGGCAGATCCCTCTTTAGGTGAGAGAAGCCATCTATTATTTATATACCTCTTTTAACCCTGCTGCTGTTACATCTGATTGCAGAAAAACCCAACAAGCTGCCACTCACCATAAAAAAATAAATAACATTGAAAACGCTGCTTTGTATTGAATTAAAATATTGGAAATGCAAAGCTCTACCTTGATGTTGGGATCAAGGGAGATGCATTTGTGTTGCTGCAGTCATGAGACAGAACCTATTCTTTTCAAAGTAATTGGCTGCCTGCTGTCAGAAGTCCTGAGGAAAGTTTGGCATGTTTGTGCAGAGCCGCATTGTCTTGCTGTATTTATTTAGAACAGGATGCTGCCTATAGCTGGACCTCTTCAATCAGAAGTAAATGTCTACCCACAATCCAGCTACAGAGTTTTGAGTATGTGCATGTGCACTTGCTTATACCATGCCATGTATTTTTTCTCGTTTTATGCCTTTAAGCTGTTTTGGTTGGGAAGACAACTGAAAAACTCCTCTGCGAGCATGGAGCAAACGGAATTCTAACAGATTTCCACTTCAAAATTTACAACAGAGATTTCTGAAATCCTTGTTTAGAAGAGTTTTGGAGAAGAGATATGGCCTCAAAGCAGCTCAAATGCCTCGTCTCTGTCTGGAAGCTCAGAAATAAATCTCACACACCATCTGGCAGGGAAAAGTAGCAGACTTAGACTGTGGAGAGGAAACGAGCCATTGACCAAATGTTTCCCACTTAAGTATCGTTCAATGGATATTTGCCCCCTTCTCACCCTGAGAGCTCAGATTGCCCAGTGAACCTCTTTGCCACAGTACAAAATGTGTGTGTACCCAAGATGCAAGCTTTCAAGCAAAGCTATTGATAGCTGATAGTTGAAAAAAAACCCAAAAAACAACACAGCAAAACAGTTGGCTAGTTCCAGTAAAACTTCATATGATGAACAATACAGACTAGAGCTGAAGTTTTGCATGAAATCACAAAGCAATTATAATCAAAAGGATCTTGAACAGATATGATAGGAAATCCTGGCATTCCCCTGGGATAAAATAGTCCTGCAGGGCTCTTCCTGACTCATGAGTCTGTAGTGAGTTGAAGGAGGAAAATAGGACATATCAGCTGATAAAACAGATAGATAAAGAAGTAATAAAGTCTTAGTATTATGGACCAACCCGCCTCCTGCTGTAAATGTGTTTCTCATGTTGAAGGGGCATATTCTGCCCTCCACCCTGAATCACTGGATTTTTGAAATGTAGCCTAAAAGTAAAATGAAAACCAAGGGCTATGTCTGATATTATTAGCATCCTAATAGCATCCAGATTTATTTTTCATGGCGAGACAAGGAGAATATCAGTATTACTGTTTTTTGTACATACACAGTTGGGGATTTTTCATATTATGAAAAGAGTTTCTGAATTTTGAGCTCTACAAATTCAGGAAAAATATATTTATCCAACTTCTGCATATGACAAAATTTCCCTCATCAACCAGCTACTCTGTACCTTTCCCTAATTTCAGATATCTAAAAATAAATAGTCTAATTCTGGGCTAGTAATCTAGATACTTCCTCTATTTAATGGAGAGAAACAGGCATCTCCAAAATATGACACATCTCGGACTATGCTAACTAACATGGCTGGGTGAGTCATTCCCTGTCATGCCCATTCCAGTACAGATACTTTCTAGGAATTGGATAGAGACCATTAGGCACTGAAGGCTGCACAGCAGACATCATAATTTTGGTTCCAAATTCAGGTCACTACTATGAACCTGGTCTAGATCCAATTAGTGACCTGCTATAGAGGTGAAAGCCTGAATAGCCCATTGGTAATTCCCTGAGTTATTTGGTCTCCCAAAGCAATTTTGTTTAGCTTGAAGCCTGTTCTTCCAAACTACTGATTTATATTTTAGGTGAGTGCAAGCAGGATTTTAATCATTAAATGTAATAACAGCATTTGTTCTTATAGGGTAAAATCAGCTCAATCCATATCCAGTGAAGAAGCCTGAGTAATTGAAATAGAAGCACACTACTCCATCACTTCAGGCATGTAACAATAATAGCTAATAGTAAAAGATGATATATCTCATCCCCTTAGAGACACTGGAGTAATTTGTAGGCCGACAAAACGATCATCTATAGCAGCTACCCAAAGCGGGCAAGATGGTTTCTGTCTATTTGTATCTCTTGATTTATGCTTTGGATTGTATTACTAATCTCTGTGCTGGGGGTAGCTTTGCACAGCGTATCTGTAACTAGACAAATTACACACGCACGCTCACACACTCTCACTTGTGCCCACACTCACTCACATACTTTTCCTCTCATAAAGGCCATACTGTAAGATCAACTTTGTGTGATAATAATTTGAACTCTATAGAACAGAACATGTTAGAGTTTATTTAAATGTCTGAATTTCAAGATCTCGCATCACTTTTTCACTTTTGCAATGGTTAATGTATCACAGCAAATGTACTTGTGCTCAAAACAAAAAAACCCACAAATCTGGTAACTGCTGCTGGCAGAATCTAACTGCTGCTTCCACGGTGAAAATAATGAAACCAATGTATTAAGAGAAATAAATCACTAGCTACCTAGATAGTAACAGCCCCCTCTATATAAGAATAAGCTTTGTTGGACACAGCTGAAAGGTGGGACAGAGTTTGCCTGATTCAGGCACAGATTCACACAGAATCTTTAGGTGATTATTTCAGTTGTGCTGCAGTATGTTTGTAAAGAGTGCTGTATACTCCAAGGGCAGAGGTAGATGACCCTGAAGGTTTCAGGGGCAGAACAATTCCAGCAAACTGAGTTGTCTGTTCCTGGGAAAGCAGATTTCCTCCTCAAGTGGTCTTAACTGGCACCTACCTCTCTCCAGGGAACATAGAAACTTCCCATAGAAAAAATGCTTCACCTGGCAATTTAAATGTGGGTACAAGTGAGGCATCCAAGTTAGCTGGATTAGATCACTCTCTATTATGAAATCAAAATACTCAGGTGAGTTCTTGACTTGCTGTAGACCCTTGGCTGTACTGTGGATCCGTACAAGCAAAAGTATTTCCTTTTGACCAATTAGATTGTGGAAACTTTTGGAAGATTCCTTTTCTAATTCAGAGATGTGCACCATGTATCATCTGGTTCATCGTTACCCATACTCTTATCTAATAGCTTAATTAGTTTTCTAAGAGACTACATAAACAGCTTGTTTCCACAGTACCTTGTTATGCCAGCATGGGAAGGGAAGTGTGCTCAGGCTGCATGTGGATAGAGAGGAAAAAATGACTCTGAGAGTGCGGGCGTATAGTCAAGAAAAAGATAAAATGGAATAAAGAGTGATTCATTTAGGAAAAAATAAAAAAGCATGTAGTCAATGAATTTAGATGCCTAATTTAGGTGTGAGTGAATGCAAAGAAACAGATAATTTTGAAAATACTTGAAAATACAAAGATGGAATGCTTTTCTAGGTTGCATGTAAAAAACCAAGACTATGGCATGGAGATTGCAGTCTCTCTGGGTGAGTTTCATGTCACCTAGTTCTAGGGATTGGGTACAGCTCCAGATTAAAGCACTTAAGGCTATGTTTGTAAGTATGCCTTCCACATGCAGGTGAGGTTGCCTGAGGTTCATTACAGGCAATGAAGATTTCTTCTTCTAATCAATTGCCCCCATGCAGGTGTCTACTACCACATGAGAAGCCCTAAGGTATTGTGCTTGGTCTCCAGCTCCTCTCCAACAGACAATGGGTTCTCCACAGGTTCTGTGTCTCATTTGCCATCCCCATCTGAGAATCTCAGGTATCTTAGGGCATTTTGAATTGTCATGGATGATGGCTTAATATAGACAACTGAATCCTACTCAAAACATATTTAATACTGGTGGAACCAAGCGTACTGAAGAAACAGGCAGGACAGTCTGCATGAAGGAGTCCATCTACCACCCTACAACTATGAGAGAAAGATGGAGTGGTATAAGGAGCAATGAAATAATTAAGAAAGAGAAAATTCTGACAAAACTTTCTGAAGAGGGAATGCTATTAGGATTATGGAACAGTCTTGCTAGGTAAATTACATCAGCACCTGGCACTTTAAAATTTTGATAGCATAAAGCAATAGCAAAAGTGATTTTCCACTCATTTGCATTGCAGATACTGACTTTACATAAGGGTCTTCTGCTCCCCCCTCTGATAACTGTATTTGTCCAAATTATTTATTGCAAATGAAATATGAGACGAATTCAACTATTTTTCCCTGTTTATAAATCATTTTCAAGCTCGTCTTAATTTGTATGGAAGTATTCATTGTGCATAAGTATTTGCCAACTAGTTTATGAGGACAAATTACAGATGACAACTTGTTCGTGAACACTTATGTCAACTCTTTATTACTCCTGAGTTGTGATTAGTCATCCATATCACATGGTATTGAACTGACTGTTACTTTTTAATCAAGAAAACAATGATTAATGATGGCAATTAACTGATAATGAGAAACAAGAATAATGTGAAGTTCAGGAGTCACAAACATTTTTAAATCAACCAGCAAGCATTTGAAGACACACAGGCAACCAATGCTAGTTTCCTGTGAGTATGACTAGCTTAGTATGTTCATTGATGAAACATGCGTCTCCTCCAGGTATTATTCTTAAAAATTCATACTGGCATTGCTACATCCAAAAGTAATTTTTGGATAGCACTTAAGTAGTTTGTTGTTCCATGCTGTATTTGCTCACTTTCCAGGTGAAGGATTTTATTAACGTTGTATTTCCCCCTGTGGCCTGCAGTACTCTTTGATGTAGTCGTTTGGGGCCTTTCTGAAGTCTGGTCCTGCACAATATGTGTTAATCCCCAGTTTTGATCCTGGCTGGAGCTATACCAAAAAAGAAAAAAAAAAATCAACGAAAAAGACAAGAAGCAGCTGTGCGGGTTGCAGACAAATACTTGTTATTTTGAATTTACTTGGTTGAAATAGCCACTGGGAACGCTGAAAGAACCTTATTCTGGGCTATAAAGAGCAGAAGGTGTCACTGCTCAAAGAGTGACTGATGCTTCATGGTTATGACAGAAGCAGCTCCAAGCACTGTCATTTGAGTACCACTGCACTAGCAAATATGTGGAAGGAATAAACTTGCCTTGGCAGCAAAATGCATGAGGGTACCCTGTGTACATTTTAACAGCTCTTCTTCCTCTGATTTCAGAAAGAAACAATACATAAGACACTTAAATCTGTGAGATTTCTGTTAATGATGTCCCTCTTGATGAAGAGAGCTTTGACCTTTTTTCAAATTAGTTGGGGGGCAAAGGGGAGCAGAATATCCATTTACAATCTCTACAATCTCTCTATTTACAAACACAGAAATCAGCCAAGCTAAGAAAAAAACCCAGCCTGATTACACTTGCTAGATGACAGAAATGCGGAAGAATTTGGAGCCACCAGAGAAGCATTGGCGCAATTGGCACTGCAGAAGCAGGACGAAGTCCTTCTTTCTCACTCCCTTACTGACCAGTATATTGGGACCTGTGAGCATTGACAGATGAGCCGACTAGATCATGACTCCATTGCAGCTAGTGGAGTTAAGCTGATCACGCCAACCAAAGTTTGGCTTAGCAAAGTGCAAAGGCAAACTTTTGGTTGCTGTCTGGCAGCTTTAAAGAGTGATGGGCAATTTAGGCAACTTTATGAGCAGCAGAGCAAATGCAGCCTGTTTTCCTAAGGATTTGTTCCATGAAGTTCGATTCTCTGGGGTCTAATAAGGAGTGAGCACCAACTCAAGCTTCTCCAGCAGCTAAGGCATTCATAATGGCTCCCTCCCAGGTTGATTCTCTAGTGTGTAGTAACGTATGTGCCCGTGCTGCAGCCTTTTCCCTGCTTTGAAGCTCTCCTTCCAGTCCCCATTTATTGTAAGAATATAATGTTTTGGGACTTCCACTTGACTCTCAGATGTAGTTGTAACTGACAAATGGATTTGGAAGGGGCAAAAGAGCACATACACACCAAAAATGTCGACAAAAGAAATGTAGAAAGACGGGCTAAAATCATGATCAGTTTACATGTATTTTCATGGGCAGGTAGTATTGTGAGATCATAATTATAAAAATACATGGTTTGATTAGGTAAAAAAAAGAGATACATACACTTTCTTTCTGTAGCTATATCAACATTGCAGTTTGGCTGTGCAATTGCTGTCACCCGAGGCAGACAGAACAGCCTTAAACACAACCCCTCCCCCCAAAAACACCCCTCCCCTCAAAAAAGCCCCAAACAAACCAGAAGCACTCTCAATACCACTACAGTGGAGATGCTATCATATAAATGTTCATATGGGCTGAAATAACCCATATGAAGTACCTCAGTACTTACTTGCTGATAAACTTACCATGACATCCTCATTACTACACTTATTCATGGTAGAGTACATGAAATGCTGCAAAAGAAAAGATGGAAGCCCAGTTGCAGAGAAGGTATTTCTGAAGCATCTCTCCTTAAGACAAGCTAAGGAGTCAAGTACAACGGGCCATGAGTCATGAGTCAGGCAAGCAGGTGTCCATAACCACCTCTAAGCTATGCAAAGGACATACACCTGTCTGTACAGTGTCACGGCTCTGCCCGGCTGATCAAACCAGTCCAGTAGCATGCTGGTGAGAGTGGCTGATGGCACGAACCTAGGGAAGACTATAAAATTGGGATAAGTATGTAACTGATAATCCTGAATGAATTCACTCAGGCTCCACCAAGTCAAAGTGCCAGGATTTCCTCCACTGAAGATGGGAGTGCTGTGTTTAACAGCTCTTGGTAGTTTTTTCTTCCATGGATTTTGTCTGTCAGTTTTTGAAGCTTGCTAAACTGTCAGCGTCTGTACTATCATGTGACAGGGGGTTCCTCGGTTTACCTATGTATGGTGCAAAGCAGTATTTGTCAGGGCCTTGAGAACATCACCGGAACGTCTTCCCTAGTCCTGGCTTTCTGTCTTGACTTCCCTCAGACCTGCTTCATCACTGCAAACCTGTCTGGTAGTCACTGGGCTCTCAGATGACCCTTGGTCGCCAGACCTGCTCTGCTTGGGTTTCAAGGGACTGTGTCCCTGTCAGTGAGGACACTGCCCCTGCCTGCCTTGCTGCCACCCTCTACTCCTGGCTCTCCTTCCCCTGTGGAGCAGCCCTGGCTGTGCCCTGGCAGTGTCCCACTTGGTCTGTTTTGGACCTCTTATATGCCAGCTCCCCTGACGCCCTTCAGTTGTTGTCTTGGAAAGGAGAGTGATCAGTCAATTCCTCTTCTTCACAGGATTTTACAGACTTGATTTCTATGTGTATCTCAGTTTCCCCATATATAAATTAGGAATAAAGTCCTTGCTTTCCTCTGTACAATCGTTTATGATCTAAAGATGAAAAGTGTTATGTAGAAGCTGCCTAGGCCTAGACCTCGAGGCATCTCCCACTGGAACCAGTAGGAGTAGGCACCTATGTACCTGTGTGGAACTGGCTCCTACTATAGCTATGTTATCGTGATGGGGAGTGAATTTTCCCCAGCTTCAGTAGTCTAAATAATAGGCATTTAATATAAATTAGTCAACTGAGATGCATGAGTAGTTTCAGCCCACCTTATAATCCCCATGGTGTCCACAAAGAGAACCTGAATTAATTACTTAGATGGCCAGACCTAACTGGTTGTTTTATGCTAGGTGTCAGAAAGTTAATGGCTAATTTACTTGTGTCCAGACTGATGGATCCAGTATTAGCCCTTGCTAATAAGTAAAGTATTTGGTTATAAATCATTAGAATAACAAATATTGTCCTGCTGCAGCCTTATAATGCTGCCAGTTTAGCATGTGTCTGAAAAGGCGCTTTGGGTAAAAAAGGCTTAAAAGATTAGAGATAAGATGAAGGTGATGTAATCCAAGAAATCATCTTCTGCATCTAGTCCAGATATCGATTAATTCTAATTCTTCCTTAATTTCCACTAGGTTAAAGAAAAGATGGCTTTGAATTGCTAAAGATGATTTGTTCCTACTCTGCTGCGCTTTAGTAATCTCAACTATATTTTAACTTGCCATGAGGGGACTGAATATACGGCATATTTAGCTCGGTGTGAACCTGAATTATATTCTTGGAATATACTTCATTAAAGAGATGAGTATTTTTACTGATATCTTTCTTTTTAGCAGGCTGAACCCTCTGGTTCTAATCACAAAAGAATGTAATATCAAAGATTTTAATAAGAATATGAGATAATATGACATTGAGACATACCTCATTTGTATGTTTTTGGTTTAGATTATTAACCTGGTTCTGTTTCAAGGAATGATTATAAAATTAAAACAATCCCCCACAAACTCTACCCTTCAGATTTATTTCTCAAATATATCAGTTTCTTCTTAATGGTTTCAGCTCCTGGTGTTTAAATCTTGAAGCTATTGTACATGATAATATACCGCCATAAAATCCACAAAATGTGCAGACAGTTGAGAAATGCAAATTGTTTTCAGGTTTTACAGGAATCTGCACCAGGGACAGAATCAAGCAGAAATTGTTTACCTCATAGGGAGAACGAAGGAGTGAAACGGCAGAAGTTTTCAAGGTCTTGCAGAAGTTTATGCTCCCATTAAAACCAGCCTTCTCACCACTTACTGCATTACATTCGGGCAGCTTGAAGCAGCCTCCCTGCAGTTTCATTTGTTCGCAAAACGTGCTAATGACGGTTTCATGATTAGACCGAGCGAATATGAAATGTGTAGAATGAGATTAGGGCAAGACTCGAGGTGGCAACTAAATCTGCGGTGTATAACTCTGCATATTCACAACTCTCCTCCTTCTGGCAGGGTCTGCCCGAGGGTCTTGTCCTATTATTTTTTCACAGAGAGGAGAGGAAGGAAGCCTTAGGTCGCGCCTAGGCTGGGTTTTTAACCGCCGGCGGCTTTAGGGCGGGTGCCCCGGCCTCACCCGCCCGCCGCAGCGATCGCTGCCGAGCCCGCGCCGCGCCCGGGCGGCCGCGCCCCGCGTCCGCCGCCCGCTCCTCCGCTCCCTCCAAAGCGGAGCGCCGGGCTCCCTCTGTAGTTCAAGCAGGGAATTACAGACACCGCCAGGAGCCGGTCCCTCCTAAAAAAGGGAGGGCGAGCCGTGTGTGCGTGTGTGCGTGCCTGTTGCGAGCGGGGCAACAGCCTGGGGGGGTCTTGTGGGCGCCCCGCACCGCCGGACGTGGAGAGGCATCAGGTCTGTCTTCTCCAGGACTCTGATGGGGAGATGTACCCCGGAGACTAAACCCGGCCTGGCAAGCTGTAGGGTGTGTGACCCACGTCAGGTCAAGGCCCGATGCCCCAGGGGACACATCTACAGTGTCTGCACTAGCCTGCTTGTCACTTCATGGGCGTAGCTTTGATCTTGCCTCAGAAAATGTCTTTCTCTAAACTCCAGATGTCCTTCATTAGCACGCACTGCTTTGTTCGGAGATGGTCGGTCACAACACATGCAAGAGAATAACGGGATGACCATGCATCTGTGGCAGTCAGCCTGCAGGGGCATGATGCCCAGAGCAAGCATGATCCTACAGAGAATCAAAGAAATTCCCAGAAGAGCTAACAGAAAACATTGCTACCTCAGGCTTGATTATGAAAAAGTAAGACCAAGAGATAAGTCATGCACTGTTGGCCCCTAATTGCTAAAACATCATTGTCAAAAGCATATCTTGAGATGCTACAGTAGTTGTCAGCCCTGGTGGGCTAAAAGAACCCTCCTGCCTCTATCAAGTAAAAAAGACATATTGGAAAATCAGATCATTCACAGATGGGAGATTTTCTGTATAGAGCTTATAGGATAAAGAAATATTCATGATTCCTATAAAAAGGATTTGTTCAAAGATAATTTTGCCACTGTTGCTAGGACCAGAGACCGACAAGCAGAGCAGAGCAACTGCTTCCCAGTAAGTGCACTAGTGCATAAAATCAGGCTGACTCAGAAACAACTAGACAAATACAGAGGGGCTGCGTGACTCCTTCTGGCATCACTTCATACAGCTAAGTTTCTGCCACTTCCTAGCTGTGACCATTCTCTCCAGTCCCATTGGTCACCACCGGTCATTCGTGTTTCAGTACAAGCAAGAGAGTCCTCTCTGAAATCAGAGTAGGCTGAAGCTGCGCTGCAGTTTTTGTCCTCTGTCCATGGACCTTATTTTTTGCCACTTTTCTAAGAGAAGGTTAAACGGGGTGAATTTGGTGGCAACCTCAGAAACAGGCCACTGACACATGCTGTTTGAATGGGTGGAAGAGCCTCTAGCTTTTAAAACCACCCTTGCATTTCTCCTTTTCTGGGATTTTAAATAAATACTCTTTGCATTACATTGCATGCTCAGAGCAAGTTAAAGAAAGGACCTCGTAACATAGCTTTAACCTCGCCTCCTTGATGTCTCTGCAAATCTCTTCCTACTGTATCCTTCGCTGGCAGTACTGTCACTAATTGATGTCTTTTAACCTTGCAAGATTTGCCCAAGAGATTCTTGCTGATCAGTCAAGCTGAGGGAGAAGACAAGGACTGGTCATTTGTGCCGTCTTTGCTTTAAACACCCTACTGGCACAATCTGCCCTGGGTATGCCAGAAGTAGCTAAGAGCAGCTCACAAGGGACTGCTCCTGCCTGATTGACCCTGTGCCATGCTTCCCTTTTCCCTGCCCCATTGCTGTCCTGAACAGCCCCTTCGGCGTGGAGGTGCAGAGCTGCACTGCATCAGCCTGGTGTTGCTCCAGGAGCTGGACAGCGAGCGCCAGCCCTCCTACACGCTGGAGCTAGTGGCCAAGGATGGCAGCATGGCCACTGTGCATATCCCCATCCTCGACACCAATGACAACAGCCCTGCCTTCGCCCAGAGCTCTGTCCTCCTCCTCCTCCTCCTCCACCCAGAGCTCGGTCATGGTGGAGCTGCCTGAGGATGTGCTGCCCAGCTCCCTGTTGCTCAACCCAGACACCGCTGACCCCAAGGAGGGCCCCAATGGTGAGGCTGTCGAGTGCTCAAATGACTGATTCCTCTGTGCTTCAGCTTCTCTACCTGTAAACTGAGAAAACCAGATTTGTTCATCCTGTAAATATGCAGGTTATACTGCAGCTAAGTATTATGCAGATGTTCACGCCGTGTTTACATTTACTTATTGAAGTTTTCTTTAGTTCTTGCACTTCAGCCTTTTTTTTAATCTGAAACTCTTGTTTGTGCCATGCAGATACTTAAATCTATGCAAAGGAATAAGCAAAGATATTTTTCTCCTCTAGGAGAGCCAAGTTCTTCGTTCTTTTCATCCTTCATCTCTTCAGCTGGAGAAAAAGTTTGCTTCCTATTTAAGGTAAATATGTCTATTTCTCCAAATTAACAGTTAGAAATATTGTACTTCATATTCTTGTAGTGCCTGGAAAAGAAAGTTTAATGGTTTCCTTTTGTTTTTAGTGCCCATTCAGCTCCAGATCAATCGAGTGTGAAGGACAGTGGGAGAGGAGACAGTGAATTTAATGACAGTCATTCCGATATCAGTGGAGAAAGGCTAAAGAAGCCACCTTCAGAGATGATGAAAAACCAGGTTGGAAAGTATAAAACTTAACATCTCAGTTTTGGAGTGCAAGACATAAATGGAGGCAACGAACTGAAACCAACCTTATCATTCTCCTTTCCAAAGCCCCTGGGTGAAAAAAGGCAGGAATAGACTGAAAAGTAGGGGAGTCTGACCCTCTAGTCACCAGTGTGCCTGACTCACCAGTGAAACATCTCAGTGATGTTATACAGGCATGAAATCACACGGGAGGCTCCGTCCCATGTTAAACACTGTCAAACCTCAAAGTGCCTGGCTTCTGAGTGCTTCCTTTTTGGATGCTCGCTTTGGCATGCCAGAGAGAGGCTTGAGAGTGAGCAAGTGCTGAGCATTGCTTTGTTAAGGTTTCATGAAGCTGAGCAGCAGAAAATGCAGACATTAAAATCATCATTGGTCTATGTCTGTCCATGTGGGTTGCAAAGTGCGTGTCATATGTGTGTGCACTGTAAAAAAATAAATGAGATATATGAACAATTGACCTGCTGAGTGTTGAATCACACTGATTACATAGGTATATGATTATTACAGCTCACTTCATAGAGGTGCTTTTAGGATCCTGGCATAACATCTAGGATCCTAGCATAATTTTAGGATATATCTTATCTCCTGCAAAATCAGCACAAAGAAATCTAGATATACTTATTTGTAAATATAATAAATTGCTTTTTTGGTAGAGTAAGAACACCCAAGATCTTCCTATTGTAAGTGTGATATTGCTGATCCAAGCATAAGGTTGCTAAAAATCAGCCGTTGCTATGAGAATATGTTATTTGTAATTTAGTAAAACATATGAGGTTGTTGAATTGCAGAAAAATACCTCATATTAATTTGAAGGACTTCAAATTTTGCTTCCTTTCCTGGTACTGTATCCTTTGCAGAGAAAAAGACATACAAGGATGCGGGAAGCTATCACAGTTCTTATGCCTAACAGCTGAAAACAAGGAAAACGCTTCCCCTGCATTACAAAAATGATTACATGATCGCATATTCTACAATGCCAGTTTATCAGCACATACCTCAGTTTGGAAGGTAATTTTCATCCCTGTCAGCCAAAGCTGAAAGAATGTTATTATCAAGTGAATATTCCTAAATCTGAAAGACTGCAGAGTGTATATGAAAGATTTCTAAATCACGGGCAGACCAACCCAGAAACTGGCCGGTCAAGATAGCACAGAGGATTAAATCACGGTTCACAGAACACTTTGCCCCTAAGAGCCTCTGAAAGAGGAACATCATTCTGAAACAGCAATAAAAAGATATCACAAAGTATCATAAAAATGTACTGGGTACTTTTGTCTGTGTTTATGAGAAAGTGTTGCCAACTGAGATGTGCAAATAAAATCCCAGAAAGATCAAATGTTACTTTAAATTATGGCAAAAACAATCAGTGTCTAGAGAAATCATCTTTTTAAAATAATCCTCTATACTTTGTCAATGAATCTAAGTGAAAACCATGCGAAGGCATGTAATTAGTGCTGCTAGGAATTAAAAAGTAAATGAACGCAAGCCATGTCTTTATACTGAAATGCTTACATATGTTAATAAAAAGATCTAAGTGTACATCTACAGTCAAACATGTCCTGAAGTACTTATTGTCTGGTATATCAGATGGCCTATCTATATTTTTTTGCTTTTTAAAAATAGCATCAAATTGGCCTCAGATCTGCATCTGAAACAGTGCAGGTAGACTTTTATGCCCACGTGGCTGGGTGAGTTCTGTGCTACTGTATGAGTACGGGCTCCTGCATTAGGACTCTAGGAAAATCATAAAAAAAGCTGTGCTGGAGGGATGAGGAATGTAGGTTGTTTAGGAAACTATCATACACAGACATGTCTCTCTGTATACATATAGCTAAAACTTTTCAGTATTTCTTTTATTGATTTTATGGGGTCTGGCTGAGATGGAGTTAACATTCTTCACAGCAGCCCTTATGGTGCTGTGTTTTGGATTTGTGGATAAAACAGTGTTGATAATGCACCGATGTTTTGTCTATTGCTGAACAGTGCTTGCACAGCCTCAAAGCTTTCTCTTTTTTGTCACTCTGCCCCCAAAGTGATTAAGCCAGTGGTGAGCAAGAAGTTGGGAGGAGACACAGCGAGGACAGCTGATTTGAACTCCCCAAAGGGATATTCTATACCATATAACATCAGTCCTACCTCAAAATGTTTGCTCTCAGAAAATGCCGAAGGACTAATTTAGTACCTGTTTGTGGTCATTTCAGATAAGGTTAACCCAATTTCCAATGAAAAGCAAAATTTGAGAGCTAAGTCTAATAGAGATTTTAGTTAAAGAAGATTAATTAAAATTGGGTACTGGGCGACAAACTGCTATTATTAGGCCAACTGACCCAGGTGAAGAAAATTTGAGGATAGGCTTGGGAATCTCTAGAGTCGAGCGAAATAATGAAGGAATACAGCAAAGATTTTCTATTTGAAAATGCACACTTTCTCCTGGTAGTTTCCTGGATCATTTTATAAGGAATTGCTTTTCACAGCAGAAAGACATAATTCAAGCACTTCACAACACCAAAAAAAGAGAAAAATATCCCAAGTATAATATAAATGATCAATGATCTGGGACCAGTAAGTTATTTTAGTGGATGAGTTAGGATGCTCTTTATGCACTACTTGGATAGCTTAAAGCACTCCAGGAGGTAGCTACATTTTGGCTCCATATTCTTCTAAATGATATTGTTTTTTAGCTTTTAGTTACATTATGTGTACTTACTTAAAACAGGCACTTCAGATTTGCTTTTTTGAAAATTGAGATGATTCTTGAATTAAAACCATGGAGTTAAATGCTGGCTCTTAACTTCAGATGTGCTTAGTAGGGTGATATACAGTTTCAGAAATTCTGAGATTCAGCTCCTAATCAAAACTTCCCCAAACAAACACCAAGGCAGTTTGAAGTCTGCTTCTCAGGGAAAATATATGCATATCTGAATCTTAGTCTATAGTCAGAAATTTGGTCCGTGTCCCCCACTAAATTTTCTAAGTCACTGTGAAAATTAGATTGCTGTTAAATGGGCTATTTTTGTAGCGTTTTCAGTCTTCTTCCAACTGTGTATATATGAACCCCCTTTGATAGGTTATGTGAATGTTAGCAACCTGTATGGTACAACAGAGACCAGGGCAAGGATAATGTGGCTTGGTTGATATGTGTGTTCTACCACAATATCAATATTAAATAAGATTTGATTGTCACAGGTATCAGCCTAGTTTATTAAGGGAAGCCAGTTTACCTGAACAAGCCTGTGAAGTATGACAGTTTAGTTGCTGCCTCATTTGCAGTTGCGATGTCCCAGCTGAGACATTCATACATTGAGAGAAGGGTGGGATGAATTACTAGGATTAAGAGCCACTAGAGTCATCTCAGGGGAAGCAGCTGTCACTCTGGAACAGCACCCTTGGCTTGTTTGAAGCATATATATAACTTACTTTAGGGTGTTGTGGTGATTTATCTTAGCTACAATTTAGAGACCAAAGGTAATAAGTAAGGCTGGCAATTTCCATGTACAGCCAATGACAAGAAGTAGGATCCTCCAGGGGACAATTCAGAGCATGCAAGTTAGATGCTAAAGTAGCTGAAAATGGGTGATGTGGTTACCTCCTTCTGTACCTCATTTACTTTTTCCATTAAGGAGGGAATAATAGTATTTCTTTACTTTTCGTTTCTCCTCCCCCCCCACTCTTTCCTTACAAATGAATTGTTTTTCAGGTACAGCTTCCTCCAGCGGCACAAAAGCAATTTAAAATCCTGCATTTCCCATATGTACTTTGTGTTCTAGGAGCCAACACATCCTGTGAGCAATGTATGCTGGGAAGGAATCCTGCTCTAGTATGCATGTCTTTGTATATCTTAGTATCGCTAACAGGGTTACTAGTTTTCCACTGCCTATTGTATTGATATGCTAGCTATCCTGTTTGACCTTTGGTGGCTGAACTGAAATGAATTGATCTCTCTTGAGGAGGAGTTCATTTCTGAGATTTGTTGACCATGCATACAAGCCATAAAGACCTGAAAGGAGACTCTGTGGTTCAAATCCACTCCATAAAGCCCATATCATTGGGGTCAGCATAAAGGTGAAGGAATCCATTCTTAACCAACATAAGCAGTGCATGCAGGCTCAGAGTTGGCATGCTAGGTACTATAGCAACAATATAATAAAAGCGGGGAATCAACTTGTGCCTAGCCTGTCAGTTGGTTTGAGTAAAGGACACTAATTGCTAAGTGTCTGTGCCTTCACCAGATGCTCAAGGGCTCATTAACCTCAATAGAATAGCAGACTCATTAGCAGGCTTGCCTATGGATTAACCATTCAAGGCTGATAGAAACTTGCATTTGCCCAGGGTAGGTTAAATTAACTCCATACCTTCACATTAGTTTTATACTTTATAGAAACCAAAGGATCTTTGGAAACATGTTTCTGTAATTTTTCTTCTATCACAGCTCAACCAGGTTTTAGGAGGACAGGAATAGGTTTTATTGTGGCTTAATTAGTGTGTCAAAACTGGCATCAAAGTGTTTTTTTCTCTAAAAATATCAGGGATGCAAGTTGTGGTTTGGTAGCTTTGCTGTTTTGTCCATCTGCCTTAAATATTGGTGAACAATCCAATGACAGTCTGGAAATGTGTTGGAGATGCTTTCTCTTCTGCCATTTCTCAGATCTAAAGTTGAGTTCTGGCAATTACTCTAGAGCCAACCCTGAGGCATCCTTATCTTTGAGACACTTACTTAGAAAAGAAGCTAAAAATGGAGGCAAGGTTGAAAAGAAACTCAAAACAATTAGTTTACAATCATGGTGATAACTCTACTTCACCATTAATTTGACCTCTCCACCTGTCTTTCTTGATTCTTTTCCTCCCAAAGGATGCCAAGAGGAATCAAGAGTATCTTTCTTGGAGGTAAGAATAACTGTGCTGTATGGGCTGAGAAAGAAAATACTAGTTTATTTTCAGATACAGGCCTGAGGCTGAAGCCTCCTTTAAATCACTGAACTTGATGCAAGTCTGAGAAATGTGCAGTGGTCAATTCATTATATAAATGAGGTTTGTTTGTTTAATTAGAAAATAAATCAACAGATTCTTAGTACTTGTTACAAGTGACCATTAAAATAAAGATTAAAATAAAACTTGTATAAAGTCATTTTTTTTTTCTCTTTGGCGTTTAGAAAGAACTCTTTGACTCGATGTGATTTTTATTGTCTTTATTCTTGCTTTGCACAGAACTAGGTGGTGAAGAGTCAAGCTCGACAACCAGTGCAGGTACAAATTCAGTGTCTCTTTTGGGCAGAATGGAATCTCTGCCTGAGATACTGAATTCACACATACACTTTGTTTGCCTCAAAAATCAGGTGTCCTAAGTTCTTTACCTCATGGAAGGAGGCAACTGTCTTTGAGAGGCTTTAGAGAAAGCTTGATTTGGACACCTCAATCAGCCAGGCAGGCTGTCTGTTTGGAGGCCTTCAAAGATACCTGCCAGTCCGTGGTGACTATGCAGGGAAGTTAGGCACGTGCTTTAGGAGCACTCCTTCACTAAGCACCTGGAGCTCAGGTGTGAATAAGATGTTAAGGCTGGTCAGATTCGCTCTCATCGGATATCATCTGCCTGAAGTCATCTTTTGGGGCACCAGGGTAACACTGGCAGTAGTTACTGAAGACCGAAGTTGGCTTGCAATTTACAATTAAATTTATGTATTCTAATGTAGCATATTGCATTGCACCTTTTCATTCTGTGTTAATCATCTCAATAAGTCCAGCATAAGTAATACACACAGAACCCTGCCAAGGGTGAAGCAGCAAATGGTATCTGCTGCAGAAAGCTGACCTCGGAAGTTTAAGGTGGATGCCTTAAAGCTGAAGGGGAGCTGTTTAGAAAAACAGCTGAAAACTGTTCCGGGTTGTAGGAGGAAAACATTGGCTACATCTTTACTGGTGAATTAGGTGGTGTCAGAGTGTTTTCCTGGGCTTGGCACTTGGCCATCTGTATTGTCAGAGTGGCCACTGGTAGAGTTTTGGCCCATGCCTGGTAGCAGCCTCCCGCATAATTCCTGGACACTGTTTGGGAATTAACATAGGCCAGGGGTATTTCCAAGAGGCACATTACACGTGACCAGCCCGTTCTGGAGAGCAAGAGAGCTGAACTCCATGTGGATGCAGGCCCTTTCGCACCAGCTGGCCTCAGTGCCTGAGATCAGTCCCAGATATTTTTAGTTTACTGAGGTGGACCCAGGCTCTTGGTGACTGCAGGTTTAGGTCCTGAGCTGTACAACTATCCCTGAAATGATACTCTGCTTTAGTGCAAAGGACTGCACTGATCCTGAAGTGGCCCACGATCTTTTGCTATCAATTTCAGAGCCTTCAGCTTTAACGCTTGGTCGGTTTGTATACCTCTGCCCCTGCACTGGTATGCTAACAGAGGACGAGCTGTAAAGTCCCTGGTACTGTCCTCTGATTTGAGTGGACATTTTCAGCAAAGAAATCAGAAGCTAAGTAAAGCCACAGGCAGGAGTTTTGAAAGGGACAACAAGTAGTAGTTTTTTCAACTTTGATGTTGCTTACAAGTAAAACCATCACTTGTGAATAGCAGCAAGTCAGCTCTCTTGTTACAAGTTCTGGATGACACCTGGCAATGTTTGTCTTTCAAAAAAGGCAGTTATGTATTTCTTACAGTAGGATATTTGTTTCCTGGTAGGAAAGCTAACGAGGAGTTTCTCATTCTTGTGCACAAGTAAATATATGTAGGTAAGATTGTTTGTGAATGATACTACCTTCATTCACTAAGACAGGAGCGACCTCATGTCTTAGGAAATGACTCTGAAGTATTCTCAAAAGTGTAAAGGATGACTGTGCTCTACCCATCTAAGGAAATGGCTTCTGTCAAGCCATTGATTTTCCTCAGCCCTTTGAATGATGGCTTGAGAGTTTTTGCTGTGTTGTAATTAGCCAGGGAAGGAGCAAATCAGTTTTAAAGTTAGCCCATACACACATTTGCTATTTGTGATATGCATGAAAATTAATTACAGTTTGAATTTACTCAACACAAAGAGAAGCCAGTGAATCACAATTTGCAGTTCATTGAATAAATGTCAGTTATTGATTTCTGTGGTTGAGTACTAGTGAGGTAATGCCATGTTTGCTACTCATTAGAGGTGGCACAGCACAATATCATAAAATGTAATTAGGGGAACATCAATCATTTAAAATATGCAGCTAAGATTAAATATGTTGCTATGCACGGAGAAACGAAAGGGCTCATTAACAACATAGTGTAAAGTGACAGCAAGAGAGAGCTTGATTTTCAAAAAAGGAATCTTCCACTGTGTTGAAGATCATGACAAGCCTCTTCTTCATATTTTAATTACGGTTTTAATCTGATTCTGCTTCTGCTGCTAGAACAGATGAACTTTCATGCATGCCATTTTGTCAAAAATATTTATGATAATATTCGTTAACTGTTGATCAGTAGAACTTCTCATTAAGGCTCTTTTAAGACTGGGCAAATGTCTTTTTGAATGGGGTATTCAGTTCATCTTTGCCGAGATCTGAAATGCGGTTGTTTGATCACAACTTACTCCAACAAATCTTCGTGATTTTTTGATATCTCACTTGTGCAGAGAGACAGTGAGTCAGGACAATGAGAAGCAGGGAGGGAGGGACAAATCAAAGCTTTAGCTTGCTGCGAGGGAACTTCTTCAAGGTGCTAGTGGAAAAAAAAAGCAGAGGAAAAGCTAGCATCCTAACACCCTTCTACTTCTTTCTTTAGCAATGCAAATAAAATTTCAGTAAGGGTCGTTCTTGCAGCTCCATAAAGCACTATTCTAGTCTGTGAGCTGTTAGAAATGCTTGAAAAGTTGAAGGCCTGTAGAGAAGGCTAATTTTAGCTCCCTATGCAGTGGAGGGATCCAATTCTTGTGAATGGTGTGAAAATGATCTTTTTACCCTCGCCTGCAGAGTCCCTCATCTGTTCTGTCCTAGGCCGTTCTTTCATCTGGGCTGCCGGGCTGAAGCAACAGCTGAGAAGAGAAGTCGCCTAGGAGGAGAAACACTACCAAATAGCTTTGCTAATTCTGCCACTTGGAAACTTTAAAATTTTCCTTACCTGAGGGAGCAATGGGTTTTATAAGTAATCTAGGTTTAGGAAGTGTGGCTCTGCGAGCAAGGGCCTCATTATGCCATGTGCTGAATAGGAGGCAAAGATCTTCTCTAGCAGAGACTTTCTTTGTCTTTAATGATTCTAAGGTATTCAGACCCTGATTGTTATCCTAATATGAAGCAAACTATACTAGCATTTCCATTCACACTGGAAGTTGTTAGTTTTCAGATATCCTTACTTTTCCTCTCCCTTTCTACTTTTAATAAAAAAGAGAAGAAATCTAGCCACAATAGAATGGCTAAAACATGAACTTTAGTTGCACATATATTCATTCTCTTATTCTCTGTTTCTCTTCCCTTCTCTCAGGGCTACATCTGTGTTGGCAGCTTAACTCATTACTGAACTCCAAAAAGTTCCTTAAAAAGGCTTAGTCAATGTCCCCATGCCCCAACCCCTACCACCAGGGTCCTTTGCTCAGTTAAAATTTAAAGCCAGAGCTAGGACTCATGGCATCAAGCCTGTCAGAGTTCAAGGAGCATTTGGACAATGCTCTTAGTCATACAGTTTAGTTTTAGGTGGTCCTGCGAGGAGGAGGGAGTTGGGTTCCTTCCCTTGTGGGTCCCTTCCAGCGTGAGATATTCTATGATTCTATGATTCTATGACTCTGGCCCTCTGGGAACACTTGCGTTGGTGTCAAGCCTGGAATCCAGGCCCCTGCCAGAGTTCTTCTGTGGATGCAAAAGCATCCAGGACTTCAGTCCTAAACCAGCTCATCTGTAGGTCATGTTTTATTCGCATGAAATTCAATCCCAGTAGCCATGTCTGTGCAAAAATGCTGTTCTACCAGTACCCCCATGCCCTTTCTTCACCCTTTTGACTGAGCTGTCCTCCCACCTTTTCTATACCAGGTTTTCCAGAACTCTGCTGGTTCCTGTCAATATGCCCATGTCTCTGAAAAGGAGAAGGTACCAAAGTGGGAAGAAAGCAGGACTGTAGATTGTAGGACTATAGGCAGGCAGCACTCTCAGGCCATTCCCAGCCCAAGCAGCATCAGTGAGAAATGGTCTTCTCTAGGACAGGTCCTCTTGACTATATTGATCACAGACATTGGACTTTATGGCTATAGGTCTATTAACTATATACTTAACAGAAGCTTACACACCTATCATGCTTGTAGATACCTAGGTGGAGGACTCATGGGTTGAGTCACTTGACTGCACATGGGTGTGTAATGCTACTTCAGGTAGGTCAGGTAGCCTGCCTGGTTTCCAGCTACCACTTCAGCAGGGCGTGGGTGTCTTGTACCTCCCGCATCAGGTCTGCCAGTTTCTTGTAGGTACCTGTGATACCCTAGGGCCTCTAAATGGGCTTTGGATGCCAATGTGTGGGGAACTGAATCAAGTTCCTAGAGTTAGGGTGAACTGGACCCTACACAGCTCTCTGCTGTGTTCATGTATTTTGAGCTAGTCACCATAGGCTCCCTTTCCAGTCACAGGAGAGGGTCATCTGACCAGTTTCAGATGCCTACTTGAGATGAGACAAACTTTGGAAAAGGTAAGTCACACTGTAGTAGCGCCTGTTTTCCACCACTGATTATTTAGGGAACTCAAAGGACTGGCTTTGATACACAGAGCTTACACAGCACACAGCTACATTCAGTCAGGGAAATCCCTGCTTGCAAATAGTTATTACCTCTTTTACTTTTTTTTTTTTTTTTTTCCTTTTTGCATAGCCACCTTTAGGGACAAGGGCAAACAAAGAGACAAAAGTAGTCGCACAGCTCCCAATCTGCTCTGTTCCTCTCAGAAAGAGTGAAAGTGTTTGCGAAAAGCAAATGTCTTGGCAAATGAATCCAGGGCCTACAGCAGTGCTGCAGGTTCTCCTTCCACGTCCCCGCTCCTCCCCAGAGCTTACCTTATATGTGTTTGGACCCTTTTATTTTAAAGAAAAGCAGAAGAAAAGCCAAAGTAAATTGCAGATCCCAGAATGTTCCTTGCCATTTGGACAGTCTTATCATGTGATAGGACATAAATTAGTGATGCTTGATCCTACGCGAAGATAGAGCTCAGCTTCAATTTCTCAAAAACGTGTCCACTTAGACATAGCTTTCATGTAGGTGTGTAGGGCGAGGACATATGCATTTAGCTCTGGTTTTTAGATGTTGCCACAGAATCTCAAAAACGGTTTCTCTAACACTGGTAACTTTCCCCCTATGTTTGACAAGTAAATAATACAAAGCAAAGAAGCTTTTTGAGTCATGAGAAACCTGTTTTCTGTGTCCTCACAACATACTACCCAGAATAGTCTGAAACAAAATAAAATGTCCTTTATCTGCAATTCATTCTCTGCACTGTAGCTCATCCTCTTCCTGATGTCTGTGGCTTTTCACCTTTCAGATGTTTTCTCAAACAGGTACAGAAATGCCAAAGATCAGTAGACACATAAGGCCCAGACATTGTGGATTTTTGAGTTCAGTCAAAACATGGAGCCAGACCTGAATTTCAAAGGTACCTTTGTGCCTACAGTAAGATGTTGGTTGAGTCAAGGTGTCTCCCTTTAGAACTGCAGTTTTTTAAATGCCTTCTCAGGTGCTTTCTGACTTAGAAGGGCCTAAGCTACAAAGGCATCTCAGTGTTGGACATCAGCAAGTGAAGAGGACTGCTTGGAAGTATTGCAATCTGATGAGTTTTTCTTATCCCTTCCTTTTGCTTCTGGCCAGAAATTAATCCTGTGGTGTTCTTGGGTTGCCTAACAGACAGATCTTAGCTGAAAGTGTAGGAGGAGCATTGGATGCCAGTGAGTTCAGCAGCTCCTCTGCTAGGAAGAAATTGAATCCACATATCCTACCACCCAGTAAGATGCTGTGGGATAATTGCTGAGGTGACTTAGAAATTAGAACTTATATTCACACTTTTAGGTAAGGCACAGCATTGAAGAAGCTCCCCAGGTGGAATGCGGCTGACATGCAAGGAATCCATTCCATGGAAGTTCCCTAGGCCTGCAACCTTAGATGTTGGTAACACCAGGGGAACTTGGTGTGCTGACTCTAAGAGGCACTGCCCGGAGGGTGGAGCGGTGTGGAGATGCCGCGGCCAGGCTCTGTAATAATATGGGAACTTGAAGGTATCATGGAACTGATAAGCTGCATATTTACTACCCTGGGCCAACAGCCTGCCACGTTTTTGACAAAATGCTGTCCTTTTGGTGAACTTTGCTCATTATAACATCATTATAATACCAAAACACACCTCCATCCCAAAAGCTACCCGCCTCCAAGGTGCGACCACCCCTCACTGAGCTTGCGCACTGAATTTTTCTAGCTTATACCTTTAAAAGCAAAGTGAGAAAACTTTACACCAATCCTAAACAAAGGTATGTATGACTAGAGTCACTCAAGCTCCACCCGAAAGGTGAAAGATAGTAGAAAATGGTTTAAGAGAAAGAAAATGTTAGGGAAGACACCATCGTGTATCACTCTGATGTTTGGGACCAGTCGACGGGCTGAGCCTCTCTTCCCCCACATCGGGACACCTTTGGGTAAGAGTCAAACACTTGGTTATTCCAAGTGCCTCCCTGGGAAACTTAGAAATCTCTATATAGAGTTGCTTCATTATCTTTTAACATGTTTGTGTCTGGCCATGTTACTCATACTCTTGGTATTTGCATGTGCTTTGCAGACAGTGAATTTATCACCGGTAATCCAAATAATCTGTGTGTCTGTTGACTCTTAACGCAACAGATGCTTCTAATTCAAATGAAAAAATAAGCATTTAAGCATTTAATAAGTGTTAAAAAATAAGCATTTATTTTTTGATAAAAGGGGATAAGAGAGATATGGTCTAGCCTATTTTTGTTTATGGGATAAGGCATATATGGGACATGACTTGTGTGTAGGGTTACTTGAGGGACAACATGTCCCAGCATGTTCATGCAGCACAAAGCAGGAGTAAGAAATGCCACTGTGTCAGATCACAAGGGACAGAGTTGCGTTTTGTAACGCATTGAGGAACATTGGCTGTTACTAAGGTCTCTATGTACTTTTGTCATAGCATTGAGATTGTGCACATTTAAAGGGTAAAGTCTTGAGAAGGAAAGCTAGAGAAGTCTCCGTATCTTGGATAGACTCTAGGATTGAAATAGCATCCTAATGACTCTTGTTAGAAGACTAGGTCTGTCCTGGGACTACAAAAAAACCATTTTTCCCTATTTTTATTCTAAGCCTATATTTTTGGTCAGATTTTCTGGAATATTTGATGCTAAGATGGTAGAGAAAATTTTAAACAAAAATTTTCAAGTAGGATAAAGTAAGTTTTAATATTAGAAAGCATTGTGCAAGCAGAATAGGAATTGCTGCAAGCTCTGCCTTTAATGTATCTATAATAGTATTTTACATGCATGTGTAATGTACATCTGTGGTGTATTGGTCAATAATGGTGCAGAAAGAACTAAGTAAATTGATTGCCTATATAAATTCAGACCCAAGACAGTAATTGCATAATTAATGTGTATTGCACAGCTTTAGCTGAAAACTTACAAACCTCATCTACAATATGCATTTAAATAATGTTTCAGAATTCCAGGGAGACACTACAGTGTATGAATAAAATAGCATTAATCCATGCCTAGTTGAGTTGAAAGCACAGCCAGAATATATGAATTTATTTAAAGCAATCCACAAATGTGCCCCAGTGCTTTCTTACAAAGTTAGCCATGTAGAGCACCTTTGTTAGTTTCCTTTTTATCTTTATTTTCAAGTGAAAGGAACAATTAAAGAAGCATTTAGCTAAATAAAAAAGAAAAGGCAAGGTAAAAAAAAAAAGACTGTGAGTCAGCCAGTCTTTCTGTATCATTCAACAGGCAGCAGACAGAAATTGGCAGCAGGCCATCTTTCTCCATAGGTGAAGGCAACAGTCTGAGCTCCACTGAACAATGACTTTTCCTAATGCATCAAAATTACAGTGACAACTGTGCTAAATAACTTTCTCTTGGAAACGTGTGGAAGCTTCAAATGTGTTATTACCTCTCACAATTGTTCGTTTGGTGAGGTAGTCTACTGGTTCCATATTGAGCTGCAGTACAGTGAACATGAATGCAGTTGGTCATGGACTTGAAAGAGAGTTTTAAATTCATAGTCTGACTTTTGGAAGGTTTAGTCATTCTTAATGTCTCTCTCTGTATTGACAAGTAGATTAATTTTAAAGCATTCATTCCACTGGTAAACATAGAACCAAAAAGGGAGAGGTGTCAAAGACACAGGATTTTCCAAAGTGCGGTGTTGACTTTGGTCTTAGGCCAAGAGCTCAGAATTTGCCAATGTCATGAAAGCACAAGATCACAGGATAATTCAGCTTGGGAGGGACCTCAGGACATCTCTAGTTCAACATCCTGTGGTTGGTGAAGGCTGGACTGCACTATCTTTAAAGTAAGAGCCACTCCTGGTTGTACTCAATTAAAACATTCATACTTGAAAATCACCTTTTCATGCTCTACTCACTTTAACTGTTGCAGCTGTACTGCTGTTGTCTATACAGGCTGCAGGGTTTTGGACCTCCTAAACATTTTAGGCTTTCCAAAGTCTGAGAGAAAATTTTTATATGCACAAAGGCACCCTAACAAACATCCTCATAGTAGATGTGACTTCAGAAAGGGATGAATACCTTTTGAAGGTAGGGGTGACTGAATTCCACCTTCTACATCAGGGTGAGATGCCAGTTTTCTGGGCACCACTCGATACTGAGTACTTTCCATTGGCTCTAATGGAAGCTTAGACACCTCTCATGTTTACACGCCTACATTTAAGTGTGATGATCCTGAACGAAATCCAGCTCCTGATGATCAATTCAGTTGCTGAAATGTGGGTGCCTAGTGCCATTTAATATGTTATTGCATGTCCTGTATGTCATCTAGCTTCCTGTATTGATGACAGAGAGTCTCCTACAAGTCCTGTGTCGTACCTGCCAACTCTATCTGGATGCTGTGGATATGCTAAGGCATCTCAGATGACACCAGTTCCTATTTTCAGGCAGCTAAATCAAGACCTTGATGTCTACAAACAAACCAACTGGCTAGCAATCTGTGTGTGGTGTGAGTAAAGAAAACTACCAGGCTAATTTTTCCAACTGCATGGCAAGTATCAGGAAACATTCTGAAGAAGTATCAGCTTTGGTTTGGGACTTATTTTGTGCTTTATCAATAGTAAGAGGTGTCCCATGCTCATCAGCTCCCACTTACTTACACCACAGCTTCAACCAGTGTGTCACTAGAACTGCCTGAGAACAGAGGCTATCCTTGCTGTAACTGCCACGAATAAGACGATTAAAGGGTGTGAATGAAAGATCATGCATACCTATGGCCAGAGACTTGTGATGAAGTCCAAGTTATCTAATTTCTTATTTATGAGCAAAGTATAACCAATTGCATAACCTTGACTTGCTTTAAAAATGCCCAGTGCTGCACTATGTTTGAAGGGAGAAATTGGGTATGAGAGAATTTAATAGGTATTGGGCAATTTGTCTTAAGTATAGAGGGATTAATCTCAGGTAACATTAGCCACCTTATGATTAGCTTAATTTTAGCTAGTCACTCATCTTCCCTCTTGAGGGAGTAGAGATTCTTCAAGAAAACAGTACATAAATATTGAAGACAGATTAGCTGCATTTTCCAGGTCTTCAACTGATGAAACCTAGGTAGCTATCTGAGACTAGTTGCCTAACTTTTAGATAGCCAAAGTCAGGTGAAGTGAGTCCCATGTGTGATACTAAGCTTCAGTAGCATAAGTGAATGAACACTTTCTGTGTCAGCCTATTTGGCCAGAAAGGAATCAGATTAAGTAATAAATAAAAAAGAATTATTGACACTAAGGTCGATGGTGTTTGATTATTCAGGGTCTGATAAATAAACATCTTTTTCTGGTTCACAGTATGAAAGCTTTTTGGAGGCTGCTGTTCTACTGGGTATTAATTTGAAAATTACATTCACATGATGACTAGATTTTAACCCATAGTATTCAGGTTTAATTGCCATTATTCTCATGCAGAAGCAGGGCAAAGAATAGTCAGGCATCTTAGTTTTAAGAGGTGAGAATACAGGGCTGAATGGAAAAATATTATTTTCCTTGTTGTCAGGTTTTAGAACAGCAAGAGTAGTTGAGACACAAATCAATAAGTCTTACGACTGTGGTCTAAAATCTCCCTCCTATTCTATTCCTTAGAATGGATTTGGCACCAGATATAGAAGCCTGAAGTGTGCTAAAAAAGGCCATGGTAACTGGAAATGGTAATCTGTGTACTTTCTCCATTTTTAGGGCACCAGTGCAAGGGAATATTTCATTTTAGCTGGAACTAAAGGTATAAGCTTACAAGCTTACATGATCATGTGTCAAATTTGCTCAGTTCCATGCTGAGATGTGGACAGCTTTCTCTGTTATGTGATGGAACACAGAGGGCCAGGAGCAGACAGAGTTTAGGCCTTTCTCATTGATATTTTGCAATCTGAGCTCGGTGACAACCACGCAATGTTTCGCATAGCTTTCTTCTCAGCATGTGGATTTTCTTTTTTTTTTTCCCCTTTAGTTTTATTTTTCCTTCTTGTTTCTCAACAATTGCCGATAACACATTGCTTTATTTAAACTGAATGAGAGTTTGCTATTAAAGATGTCACTATTACCAGCCTCAAAAATTAAAAAGAGTAATTTGCGAGTCAGACTTCAAAACCCACAAGAATTCATTAAGATAAAAGTCTTCTATTGTATTCTTATTATATTTTGTTGCATTCTATTATATTCTTGTATTGACTTTTTAATTTCTCTTTTTATTCTCGGAGAAAAAAAAGTCATCCAGTCTTCTAAATTTCTGGACAAAGGTGAATTTCCAGCTTCAAGTTTGAGTTTGCTTACTCTCTCACACTCACACTCACTTCTCCCAGTAATGCCGTTTCTGACCTTACATCCTCTGCCCCACACCCTGACTGGGAATCGCATGCCCAGATATCCACTTTATTCAGCCCCTCCATTCTTGCCTGTCCCCACACCAGTGAATTCATTGTGCTCCCAGGATTGTACTTCCATTTCAAGCCCCACATTTGACCCTGGATGTTCTGATCACCCAGTCTGGGATTTGTCTAACCAACTGTAGACTTTTACAATGTACATGTTACTGGAGCTAATCAGCCTCTGTGGCCTTTAAAAACAATGTAGAGAAATACAAACTGCATCTTGTCTTAAAGCTGATAGCAAAAATGGGTCAGATGAATCTTGTCCTGTAAACAAAGTTTTCTTGTAATTGTCTACTAAGAAAGCCCAGAGTGACAGGCTCAGATGAACAGGTCTGCACTGCAGAAGGCTAAAGGATAGGCAATGTGGACGCCACCTTTGTAACCTGCAGGGCTTCTCGGTCATTGTTTTTCTCTTTTGGCATTGGATGTAGAGGGAAGACACCAGGAATGATCAGAATAATTAATTTTTTATGAGGGAGGTGAGAGGAAGAATCAATAAAGCTTTTGTGATGATGCTTCTGAGGAAAAGTGTAAGAATTGGTTAAAGAGAGTTCTGAATTGATACGGGAATAAGGGACTGGCTCCCTTGAAACCAGAGAGGCAGGTAGAAAATAGACATAGGAGTCTGGAGGTTGGGCTTGCTGAGAACAGAGAGCTTCATGACTTGTCTGAAGTGCTACATCTCAAAGAATTGATAGAATCAACCTAAAGGAAATAAGAAATGTCCTTGTCTTGGAGCATGGTTGATCAAGAGAAGATAAATGGTCATGTCATACTGGATGATTGGTCCCTGCTGAGAGCTGGTCCATGGACCCCAGGCGCCTGCAGATGAGAAGCAGACTACCACTGTTCTGGCTTGAGTGGTCTGCTTACTGATCTGCCTCAAAGACACAAAGTCATGAATTTGGGGTTTTAAGATGTGTTCATGTGAGATTTTAAAGTATCATAGTGTTTTATTCTATGTTAATTAGGGACCATAGATGGCTCTTGGTTTATTCAGCTGGTCTAGGTGAAGCCTGAGACAAAACAACACAGAAAGCAGTGAAGTGAGATACTCTCACTTACCAAAAACTAGTTCTGAAGGCTGCAGGAGGAGGGAGCTACAGTGATTTTTTTTTTTAACACACTTTGTTTTCTTTCTGATTAGCCACCTAAATGTAGGGGAATTTTATAATTTTATTTTTTCATGACCCTACATGTGCCCTTCATGCAGAGATCCACAAACATACATACACTGGTGGGCAAGCCATGGTACTCTCATATTACATCTGGCATAAGAGGTCATGATGAAGTCCAGTGATTAGCAGTATAAATCTTGGGAAACTCGAAAACAGAAGCCCTGGAGTCTTATGTCCCTTTGCTCATAGCAGCTGTTAGTTAGATAAATAGATGTGCTTATATTTGAGGGGCATCACAGAAATATTTGAAAGAATTAAAATGATTTATTGGACAGGCAAGGATGAGAACGTGCAACTGATGTGTCTCAACCATGCTGAAAATGCCAGAGCAGTCAAATGTCCTGGAAAGACTGTATCAGCTGACATCAGCTGCTCATCAGCTATGTCTCTCATGCATGCAGTTATTTAGTTGTTTTTTTTTTAAATAGCTGGGAAACTTACCAACATGGCTCCCAATATGAACCTGGCAGGTACTCTCCACACCTGGGAGGGGGAATGTAAAATAGCATCTACCCAAATCCCTAAATCGTGTGAAATTCAAGTGCTGAGGAGAAAATCAGGAGCCTGATGATTAAACGTAGAGAGCTGTCATTGCTGCATTATATTAAAATAACTTGCCTCTAGCAAACCGCACACTATTTCTTCCTTTAAAGCTGTCACTTTTCAGGAGCCTGTTACTCCAGCTGACTGCATCAGTAGCTTTGGAGCTATGTAAGTTTTGCAGTGAAGAGGGCACTTATAGAAAGACTTTTCATGAACAGTGGGGGACCCATTAACCACTGAATAGCCACCGCGATGTGCAAGTTATATTTTCCTGCGTCTTAATGGGGCTCAGCACAATCAGAAACTTAAAGCAGAAATGGTCCTCAGATGCATTTTTAAGCCACAGCAAGGCTCCAGGCAAAATGGAACTTACTTGTTTATGGATTGCTGTCATTAATAAACAGATCAGAGACTTATTACTGCCTCAAGCCACAGCACTTTTAATGATGTCCAAAGCAGATAGCTATTAAAGCTGTGAAGAGCAGCACAATGGAGTTGGCCTGAATGAGCAGGAGAAGGAAGAGGAATAACACGTCAATGGCAAAGTCTGTGACACTCGGAGAATGAACAGAGGTTTCTCATTATAAAGACTGCTCTTTCTTTATACCCTTTGTCTCTCTGAAGCAGACTTTGGTGTCCTCCAATAGATCTCCATTAAGTTTGTGGGTTTTTTCTTGAAGCTAGAGGCATATTGTCTTCTACTTGACCTCTGGGATTTTTCTTTACTCCACAAAGGGCAGCTTTAATACATCTTTGTGAGAAGCGATTTTCCTGTCCCATGAAATTTTGTGCCTTAAAAACCAAACAGAACTCTTTTCTTTCCACAATAGTTTTTTGTGTGTGTTTTTCACATCCCAGCTGTGTGACTGGACAATGAGGCTATTAGATAATTTGGAGATAAATGTCTGCACATTTTTTTATATAGGTATGTGACATATACATTTCTCTTTCTTGTTTCCCCAGTGAAAGTGCTCCTAAAAACTATAAAAATAGCTTTTTTTTAGTAGATCAGAGGAGCTGATTCAGTTGCCAGGTTAATTTAGGGATCAAGGGGATCCAGGTTCAAGACTCTCATCCATTGAATATTCAGTCTCTGTTATGTGGTATGGAGAGCAAGACAAGTGCCCGCTGTGCAGGCTCTCTCCTTTTCCAGAGATTTCTTGCATCTCATCCTCAGAAAGAGCCTGTCCCCAGACTTTAGTCTGCCTCTATCCTCTGCTCATGTTTCCTGTTGAATTGGTGGGCGTACAAGGAGCACGTCCCTCCTTCCAAGCGTGCAGATTTCCTCACAGCCTGGAGCTGGCTGAATGGCTGTGAAAACTGTGCAGGTAAAATTCAGTCAATGTAGAAATTATTTGCATGCATTTTGAGGGCCTTTACGTGCTTGATGTGTATTTGTGCTTGTGCGAATGTTTGTTGTGTGGATAGGCATGTCATATTCATTTATATAGCTCTTCTTTTGGAGGCAGCTGTGATTGATATTAAGTGTCCTTAGAGTTCACCGGTCTGACTAGGGATGGGCTAGAGGAGGTATTTGCAGGAGAAGGGAACCTGAAATGGGGAGAAGGGGAAAAGCAGAGGAATAAAAACATCTCTAAAATGTGTAGGGTTGTATGGTAATGAATAAAGCTTGTGCAACTTTATGACAGGTAAAGGAGCCAGGGACCCAAGGGGCCAAGGGGCAGGGTGACAGAATCTGTGAATTTATTTTATCGCAAGAGAAACGAGTTGAAGGCCCTAATGAAGAAGAAGCTACACCTCCTCTTTATGGCCTCCCTGGGTGAGAGAGCGCACAGACAGGACATGGAGCCACAGGAAGGTCTGAACCATAGGCCAGCCGCTCTTTTTTCCAGAAACCCTTGGGAGTGTACTCTCCCCTCATGGGAAAACAAGTGACCAACAAGTCTGAAAAGGGTAAAGCGGGAAATGTAATTACTGAGGGTATGGTGAAAAGGGGCAGGTTCTCCTATGGCTAACTTTTCTGCCTTCAGCAAGAGTCCCTGCTCCTTCCAAGATGCTGTTTCTTCCATTGCCAGGAAGGGGCCATTGCTGGTCTCTTTTTCCTTCACACCGACATCAGAGGACTTTGTTTTAGGACTTTTCAAAAGCCTGTGAAGCGCCATGATTTGTCTCATAGAAAAAATGAAGCAAGGGTTAGAAGAAGAGGTGTGAGGTACCAACTCATGCCTCCTGTGAGCTCTGAGTGGGGCTCACGGGACCTATTTAAAAATTCTGAATGTTTTTTTTAATGCCAGTGTTTATAAAAATGTTTATGTCAGTGAAATTCCTTCTAAAATATTGCTTTTAAACTAAAATGAGGTTGATTTTTTAAAACAGAGTTGTGACATTTTTTAAATTTTAAAATGAATATACTATGTGCGTGGGAGCTTGGGATGCTTCCTGCATATCTTAAAGAACTCTCAAAACATGCAGGTAGAAATAGAGATATCAAAAATTCATCCTCTGGTAGTGTGTTTCTCTTGGAAAGTATAAGTATCCCCAGCCATCCACAGTGCCTGAATAGGAGACTGTGCCTACATCCTGGATAAATAGCCATCAGCTGTGGAGTTATGGATGGGTGCAAAATGGGAATGAATTTACAAGCTCCACCACTGTTGATGAATGAAAGGAAGTGGGGAAAGGAGGGGAGAAAAGGAAACATGGCAGAAAATGCTAAAGGATGGCTATGGTACCACTTTTCTTAAAATCAAGAGTATATGTGAAATATATATGGTTCTTCTCCTACATCTTGAAAAATAATAACAGCTTGGGACTTTTCTTGTTACATTTGATCTTATTAACTGTTTAAGAGTGCTTCAGTTATCTACTGTGAACAAAACAAAATTGTATCATTACACAGTACACGCCTTAGCCCGTGTCACATAACTTGTTAGGAGATGGTAGTGGTGGTTTGTAACTAATTAATGTGTCTGTGTGATTTTTTCTATAAAGTCATATCCATCTGTGTAGGTGATTTCAGTGAGTTTTAACAGGGTCTCTATGAGATGTTATTACTTCTGTCATGCAGAGACAACTATGTAACGATTTGCATAATTATAGATGGAGGAAAATGTTAGCCTGCATATTTAAAACTGTTATATACATTTCCACCTCATTAAAGAAAATCACTGGAGCTAGGTAGCGTACTCAGGTTGGAGATCAGGTGGCAAAGTATATAGATTACACAATCTAATTTTCTAGTGCTGAGGAGTTCCAGCTGAACAAAACCAATAGAACTGACCTTGCTCGCTGAAAAAGTTTCAAAAGAAAACTCATTTAAAGAGTGCTTCTGTGAAAACACACACGTCCCTCTCTGTCATTGTAACTCTAACCTTGGGGATCAGTCACTTTGTGCTAAAGAGATGCTTTCATGAATAAGTGATGATAGGCTTTAATATAATTAGGGATCTTAATAGGCAGAGCAGGAAGAAGGTTACAGTACCTGCAATGTGAAAGCACAGGGACAGATTCACAGAGGGGACGCATGCACTCAAATCTACAATTTAGATCTTTTCTTCCTCTGCCTAAACCTGGTATTGTGTAAATTTTTGCTGGTGAGAATCCATGGAGTTGCTCAAGCCTTGACAGCTCTGGATGTCTCAGCACGTATTACATGCCATGACCCTGGCAGGACCTGCAAGGAGGCAGATTGTGCCAATCTCACACTTGGGGTCTAGCCCTTATCTTGTGAGTGCCTCAAAAGACTTGTGAAGATGGTCCGACATATGAACAAACACACGTACTTCTGGTGTGCTTATTCAAATTGAATGAGTGGGAATACAACTTGGCCCTGAAATTAATTTGGGTAAGATGCTTGTCCTTTCTCCATGTTTGCTTGATAAAAGCACAAGAACAACTTTTAGGCGTGGGTCTAAATTGGTATATAAAAGAGTACCTGAGAACAAATTAAGGAAGTGAACCTCGGTTATCCACGTTTATTATCTTACTCCCTGGTTCTGTCTTAGATTGCTCCAGCTGGTTCTCTGCAGGACTGATTTCCTGTAAGAGTCTAATCCAAAGCAGTGTGAACTTCATCCTTGACCTTGGGGTCGGGAGTGCTTCCTGTTCCTTTTTAGTCTGATATTACAGACATAATTTAGAGTTCTTAGCAAATTCTGCCAGAGCAAGGGTTCTTACAGGCACTGGGATAAATGGCCTATTCATCCTTGTAAAATGATGTGTGGGGGTTCCCTGCCAAGAAGCAGAGTCTGAGCTGTGTGAGGTCCTGCAGGACATCCCTAGCAATGTCCTGATTTAGATAGAATTGTCCAAATTCTGCAGACGGCTTTTCCAGTTCTCTCCACAATTTTAGCACTTGATCAGGAAGATGCAAAAGATGCTTAGAAGTAGAGATCTCCAGGATAACTTCAAATGGCCTGGTGTACCTGAAGGCTGGGAATCAGTGCTGGACAGAGATACACACTCAAGACTCAGAAACTATACATCTCTCTGAGGGTGATTGTCTGGGCTTTCAGTTGCATATACCATATATACTAGCAGAAGTCCATCAGTGGCAGCTGAAGCCACTGGCTTTCTGTTTGGGTCCTCCACCATCTGCTTGCTGGAACACCTGCACGAGAGAGGTGTGAGAAGGTGATTGCAGTTCCCTACCTCTTCTGAAGATGGCAGAGAAGCTGGCTGAAGATGTCCAAGTCCATCATCTCAACTTCTGGTACAACAGAGATCCTTCAGTAGTTTCACTATTAATTTTGGATTGAGATTTAAAAATATAACAGGAATTCTGTTTTTTTTGTTTATGGACTCTATATTATAATCCAAATTTAAAGGAAACACACTTTGACTATGCTATGATTTAACTGAGAATGTAAAAGACACTATTTTAATTAAGACACATTTGAAAAAGATTCATTTTTTTTGGTAGGGAAAGCAGAAGAAATAAATTTCATACTTTTCTCTTGGTGAAGGAGATGGCTGGAATGAAACATTTTGAAGTAGGCTCAGCTGCGTAACTTCACCTACTGTAAGATCTGGCAAAATTAAAATTCAACACACTTTAAACTATTATTTTGTGATCACTAGTTCTTATAAATATATCTATTAGGCTGCCATGGTCTTCATACAGCCCTACTTACATCAGATGAATTTGATAAAAAATGAGTGTGACAACAAATATTTTTGAAATTTGCAGGTTTTGTTGCAGGGGTGGAACTGGTATTCAAATAAGCAGGGCTATGCAAATGGATATTATATAAGCTCAGTGAATCATGGAAAGTGATGAATTGTACAACACCTAACTCATTACACCAGGGGAAAAAAAATAATCAGTTGAAAATATTTGACATGCCAAATTTCTTTCAAAACACCCAATTGCATTTACTATCCATTTAGTACCTTTTATACATGCGTCATTCAAATATTCCCTTATGTGCTAATATGTTTTTCAGGTAGGAAAGCTAGAAAAGGAGGGTTTTCCAGGCAAAGTAGCAACAGTGTAACATGTTGACATAGGAAAACAAAAGATTGGGTCACACTGAATTAGTCATAGTCCCTTTTGTTTGCCAGTACTACTTTCCCTGGTGATTTTAGCAGAAGCGTGTGAAAAAATCCTAAGTCACTGCAAGGCAGTGGTAATTTTGTCACTGATTCAGTAGCATTACATTTTCTCTGTGATACTTATCACTAGATAAAAGCACTGAGTGGTGACAAACTGATTGATCAAGGTCACTGTAGAAGTATTTTTTGAAATGGAGTCAGCAATGGCCTAAAATGGCAAACAAGTTCTAGTTCTGTCATTTAGATGCATGAGCAAAGCTTCAATAAGCAGAAGGAACAGAGCACATTTATAAAACTCCTGCTCTGGGTCTGCTGGTGGTAGTCTCATTTGTCAATATGGGGCCCTGAAAACTCCATGCTAAGATGCTTCCAAATGAATTTTGATTCTGCAAGGAGCTACTCACCACAGGAATGATTTGTCTTTACTCTGACTCGCTTGGCTTTGTAATGCTTCACCTTTTTGTTTTGTAAGCTGGCCTCAAGCGAAAATGTGCGGAGTCCATTGCTGATCCTCCCCATTTCATGCAAAACTACTTTGAAGACAAGAGAGATGATAACATCAATTTTTGAAAGAAGACTATCTGCATCTTTGGTTGTGTGCCAACCTTCTTTTCATTTCAGAGTGTTCAACAGATATTGATGAACTTGATGTTTCCATAATGTCCAGAATGACGATTTTGTATCTACTGATTCATCAAATGCTCCCCTTGTGGGAGCTCTGCTCAGGGACTTGGATTCACACATACTGCCTGCAATACAAGCACAGAGCAGAAAGACAGCCCTCCCCCAAACACTTTTCTATCTAAAAAGGAGAAAAGAGGTGGATAAAGTCAAGTGGGAAATACAAAGAGACACTGAGATAAGCTTGAGGGGATCTTGAAGATGAACTGCAAAGAGGCCTTGCTAAAGTTTATGGAGATCATTTCACAGTCACGGTGGAGGCGCAGGTGAAGGTGTGACAGCTTCTGCTTGAAAATGCAGCAAAACTCTGGTGGAAGCTCCGAGACTGAGCATCAGACAAGATGGCAGTGGTGGCTGCTAAGAAAGGAAGTACCGAGGAATGAAAAGTGCTGTTTTAGTCAGGTTATGCCCCCTCTCAGATGAGACTCAGGCTCTTCATTGCTTGTTCTCCTTCTGGTCTGAAGACTTGCATTCTTGCCCATCCAGCAGTGCAACTTCAACAACGGTTAGGGAGGCTAATCCCTTGTCCTAAGCTCTCACTGCTGGGCAGTCCACAGTGTCTGGGATGCCCTCCAAGGATGTAGGGTTTAAGATCCCCCAGGCTGAGGCTGTTTTCCTTCCAAAATTATACAGAGACCTGTTTCCATTGGCACATTAGTTTTAAAAAAGTGCCAGTCCCAGAGGGTCATAGAAGAGAGGCTGGAAGCTAGCTGCATTGCCTTGGCTACCTGAAGGGGTCTATCAGAAGGGTGTCGTCTTGTGCTGTTCACAGCAGCAGGCAAGCATTTTGGAAGGGCTGGAGTTCTGGGCAGACCTCCCTTATATGCCAGGGCTAAGCACCTGATATTGGACACAACCATAACGCACTCAGGTGCCTAACTTAGTGGCATGCGTTCTGGACCACAACTTTCTGATGGCACATTGTGTGAGCACTTGAAGCATGCAGACCGTGAATGTTTTTTTTCTTCACATTTTTGGTATTACTTACTATTACATGTATAAACATCCCTCGTCCTCAAACTATGAACTGCTGATGCAGTTTACCTCTCCTGTTTCTTGACCAGTACATTCCACCAGTTCATTCTGAATAGTTTTGCCCATGGGCTGTGCCTTTGTGAGACCACGTTTTAAATGGCTCTGACACTATTGTCACTGGTGTCAACAAATGCATGACAAATTTCGCTCAAAGGATGGGACTGGTGAGATGGATGAAAAGAGTCCTCACCCCCCCATACTGCAGCTGTGTTAGTCTGCCTGCGTGGTGTGAGCTCAGTGCAGAATTGTTTTCTACCAAGGTCATCTTTGGAAGGTTTCTTTTGCTGCCTTGAGGCAGAACAAACTAATTCCTTTGCATATGCGGCTTCGATTCTGCAAATGCTGATTGGCTTTCCATGGGAGTGAAGGCAGCAGGCCACATAATTTCTTGCCCCACATACCCCCCTCCGTGTTACTGAGGCATTGCACTTGTTTAAATGACTTACAGGTTTGTCAGGCCTTGTGAGTTTGTAATGTCTTTCTTTTTGATGATGGAATTAGAGATGCACTTTTGCTTTATGTTGCATGAAAGTTATTTTTAATGGTAAGACAAAAATGCAATTTTTTTGTAGGCCTCTCTGACTTTCCCAATGAGCTCCACGGGGCATTCACCATGTTGGGTCATTCCTACTGCGGGACCTATTATGTTTTATACCTTCTGTATCCAGATAAACTGATTCCCAAAACAGAGACTCCAGATTTTCTGTCTAGCATCTAACTGGAGTGTTTGTCTCAAAGGAATCATTCCCAGGAACATCAGTCCCCCATGTACAACACTGAAAGATTTTGGAAAGCGGTGGAACTAGCCCAGACTAATGCTGAAAACTTGTTAAGAGCAAAATTAATATCCTTATTTCCAATTAAGTCTATGCCCAACTCTATGCAGAAACAGAGATTTTCACCTGATGGATTGTGACTGTCTAGAGCTGTTTACCTCTGAGCTACTGCCTCTACACTCTCTTGTAGTTGATGGGAGGTAGTAAGCACCTTTGTGGCTCAATTCACTTCACCCTGAAGTAGAAGATATCTAAATTCTAAAAGAAAAATGCCTCAAAAGCACCCTTTTATTTTCTTAACTATTAGAAGAACCCTCAGCTGGGCAGATCAGATGTGGGCATCTGGTTCTTTGCAAGCCTAAAGCTAAGGAAGATGAACCCAGTGAAGATGGGTCCTCCCTTGTCTTGAATGTAAAATGGAGCTCATGCCATCATTTTGTGAGCAGTGAGCCTCTCTTTGTGATCAGAGGCATGCTATGGAGTAATATGAATTCTTCATATGCCTCTAAATCAACACATGTATAGAAGGCTGTCTTCAAATTTGATTCCATGAGGAAACATTACCAAAGTACATTTAAAAGACCTGTATCATCAGACCCGAATATGAATTCTTTTGCCCTTAAGCAAGATGGCCTAAATGTTAAAAGCAATTTTGAAGGTGAGTATCTGAAAATCCCAGTGATTGACTAGCTGATTCTTCAGGTACTTGTCGTGAATAAGTGATTTAGATGGGTTAAAAAAAAATCACCTTCAAAGGTATTAGCAAAAGTGGTTTTAATATGATGTAAAAGTGCAACTTAAGAAAGTTCGATGGCGAGGTTCACTCTATTAATTACTGCATGGAAGAAACATACACAGGAAAATTGGGTTACACTTGAGTTAGAATGATTCACAGAGAGACCGGGGATACAAAAGGGTATGGAGGACCCTCCTGTTGAGTCATGAGGTTCAGACTGGGCCCCCTTGCTTTCTACACTCCTGATGGAGCTTAGGTGAAGCTAGGTCCAATCTTAGTCTCAGACTGGGACAACAGTTTATGTCTAAGGGATTATATAGGGCGCAAAACTTATCAGTTCAGCATGCAATCAAAGTTATCAAAACAAAGTCAAAGTTACCATCCTACAAGGTTATGTTTGATATTGGTTGCTTACCAAGGATCTGCCGTTGGTAAAAGGTCTCTCTCTGCCTCAAGGATCAACCTTGAGAGGTGTCCCAGCTCAAGGGGAGATCACCGCCATGCAGCCATGCTGCCTATCAGGGAGAGCTCAAAGAAGGCTCACTTAGGCTGTCATATTTATAGGATAAAGTGGTTGTCTCATTGTCAAATTACATGCGATAGGAAAGATATACGTGAAGCTCCTTGTACCTACAACTTTCTTTGTTCCTTGATAAATGAGTCTTGGAAAAGCCACCTGCTATTCATGTGTTAATCGCATGATGGGTGTTCCAAGCTCATATGCATCAATGCTCTCCGTGCCACTCGGCTCCTTAGTGGGTTCTCAGAGAACAGATTGAAACTAGAGGAGTTCTTGTCCGGCCACAGCTCAGGCCTTTACCTCCTTTGGAGCCTGTACCAAACTACTGCTGGTTTGGTTAAGAGGTCGGGTACATCCATCGCAGTACTTAGGCATCAAGTCCCAGAGGCAGTCCTTGTCTACGGCGATGCCTCTGTTCCCTGTTTTTAACAATGCATCTGAAAGCGTGGGATTTCTGTGTAAATAAAAATTACTCTCTTCATGTTTACTGAGCTCGACAGGATGAATTTGTGCTTTGGAAGCAATACTTATCAAATGGTGGAAGAAATATGAAATTGAGCAAAACTGTAGATACTTTTTATGTCTTTTGTTTGTTATTGTGGCATGCTACAAAGTACAGATCATTTGACTTCACAAATGATATTTGCTTTTGTTAAAAAAGAGCTAGGTCTCCCTTGTAAAGCTAACAAAACAATATTTTTTTAGCTTTTCAAGGTCCCTGAAAGTTTAGATGATCCAATAAGGGACAGATAAAAGTATAAACAAACCAAAAGTATAAAATAAGCAAGACTGAAGGGTATGTTTAACCTGAAAAGCAATTTGCACAGTGTCTTGGTTTTTGTTGCTGTTAAAATAAACTACAAATGAACATACAGGTTTATATGTCACCTCGGAGGATAGCTGCAAAGATTTGTATGGAGTCGCAGGACACTAAGCCTATTGACTCCCTTCCAAAATGGCTAAGTAGCTTGTTCTGCAGCCAGCAGCAATAGATATTTTGATGAATATTTGACTTTTTTTGCCTGCGTAGTCTTGGCAATAGCCACTAGATGGCACTGGTTTTGCATATCTGGAAAGTAAGCAACATTTTTCCAGAGAAAACTCGAAATGGCTGGTTCCATTAAATTCTTCTTTATATCAGTAGGTGGCAGATTTGGACTATTTATGGAAAAAAAACCCACAAAGGCTTTAATGTTCTGTATTGGTACTTGCAAAACTATTTTCATTTATTTTTTCTTAAGACTTCTATATGTAAAATATAATACAAAAATAAAAATTATTAGCTGAATAAAAAAGGACTTTTATTTAAAATCTTTGTTTCATCTTTTCAAATTATAAGCAGAAATGTACTGGAAAGTAAGAGCCTATTAAAGCCATTAATAAAAAGGGAATCAAAACGTAAATGAGTAAGAATACAGTTCTAAAAACAATTCCCAGTCAGAGTTTCAATGGTAATAAAAAAAATATTCTAACACATAAGAATACTTGAAAGGCAAAAACAGAGAAATAGCTGTTGATTTAAAAATATATGACAGGGATACTTTTCATTTCTGTGATGCTTTCAGTCTAAGATCACAAACCCATCAATTTTTTGGTCTCTGTGAGACCTTTTAAATACTTTTACAGAGGTGAGTAAAAAGGGGCGCAAAGAAAATGATCACCTCGTAACATTGATTTCATTTTTGGATGCTTGTGCTCTCTCTAGTGCAAGAAATCAGGAAAGTAGGCTTGGCTCCCCTGAAATCAATGAAAACTGTTTTTCAGGGAGCAACAGTTTTCAGCCTAGCTATCTTGAAGGTCCTCACAATCACACCCAAAACTTATTTGTCAGGAAGGGGTATGTCTACATGGCGCATGTATAGTTCCAGCTAGAGAGACCTGGGCTAGCTCTGAAGCAACAGCAGAGTGGCCACAGTTCATGTGATGCTTTGTCTGGGTAAATTAGCTTTCAAAGGGTTGGGTTGTGATGTTGCTCCCAGGACCTGCGCTATTATCTCTGCAAGCGGTGCACTGTGAACCAGCCAACAGAGACAATCTGAGGACAGGAATCAATCTTCTGCCCTCTAATATGCTACTATGGCATCAGGTGCCTCCATCCACTTGGAACCCAGAACTCGATATTTTACTCTCAGAGTGTTTTCACCTTTCTCTCCCAAAGTGGTATACAGGTCTCACTTTTTTTTTTTTTTTTAATTTTATTTTTTAAAATCCAGATGTACTGTTGAAGCCCTGTCACCCTCTTATGTAACAGCCCAGTGCAGTCACCCCAGAAGCAACAGCCTATGCTCAGCTCCCACCTTTCCCTGGGGAGACTGCAATCCACATCTCACTGCTTCTCAGCGGTACGGTAAACATCTGACTGCGGGGTGCTTGAGTGTGGGAGCTCTCTTTTCACTTGTCCTGCTGATGGTGCATGGAAAAGACATCATTGGGGTGGTACAGAAACATGAGCGCATTCCCTGAGGGATGTGGGTCCTGGTGCTCTTCTAAGTGGGTGCATGCCAGGCTATGGAGTCAGGCTGCTTCTTGCTCTCTCTTTCTTTCTGCTGCCAGCATGTACAAAGTTAACTATTTCCTATGCAGTGGAAAACCTTCAGTAAGATGTTGAGGACTATAAGCAGCCAACCACCTGAACATAAAAGCCTATTTTTTCAGATCCTCCTTTGTGAGGCAGTTGTAGTCTCGAATCCCCTCAGGCAATGGTGGGGATTGAGTGCAGGTCCCCTCTGTGATCTAGGCCTGCTCTAAGTACTGTGCAAAGGCAGGCAGCAACCTCCTCTTCTGGCTGCCTTTTCAAAGCAAGCTGTGAAAACCATGGTGTTTGATAAAGGCCCTGATTGTGTAGGTGTGTTAGGTGAAAAACATAAAACTGAAGGGGAGTTAGAGTGGGTTTCTGAATGCTAATTGGGTTTGGGCGTGAGATGGAGCTCATCAGTGCTGTCAGAACTGAAGGTTTATCTGTGCGCACGCAGAAGATCTTTAGGCACTGAGAGAAGTTTGATGTAAAAAAGCATGTGGGTACTTTTGGGACCAGGACCATCTCAACAAAGGTTTTGTCTTTGCACCCTACAGCCCACGTTCTGCTTCTTGCAGACACCCAACAGCTCTCTTTTGGGTCGGTCCTAAATGGTCAGCATAAGAACTCAGAAGAAATTTATTTGTATGCTTAAACAGAACTGAGCAGACATATTTCATTCCCTCCTATACCTCTGGAAGCTCACGAAGCTACAGGAGACTCCAGTGGGGCCTGAGTCGCATAGTCTGGCAGAAGGATAGCAGAGATTAGACCAGCGTATTACACCTACAGGAGACAGATTTCTTAAGGGATGTGTGTGTGTAGGAAGGACCAGGGAAACCTGGATGAGAAACATACAGTGCACAACAACTCTAGGCACATTACAGTGATGCCTGCTGCTTGGGCAGGATAAACGCAATTAGTTATACCTGCTGTGCTAATCCTGCAAATCCCATCCCAGCCAATTCACTGAAATTGCATTCTCTAGCTCTCCCTTCGCTTGTTGTGTAGACGTTCCTGTGCCTAATTCTGGGAGCTTAACCAGGGTGTTACTCTGCACACAGTTGCTGGAGGGGATCATAGCAGGAGTCATGCCCTCACATGTTCTGCTTTTTAAACTTCTAGCAAACACCGTCCTGGTCTCAGAGTGGCTCTGAGCTCCTGCAATTCCTGTCAAAGCCAGTTCAGTACCCTGATTACATGCAAATATGAGATTAGCCAGCATCTCCCTAAGACTTAGGATAGGACTCATTTCTTTCAGCTGTAGCTGTGTAAAAGGTACACGCTCAAGCTATTGATCTGAGCATCTTCTCTTGAAACAAGAGACATTGTCACCTCCAAAGTGATGGTGCTTATCCATTCTCCCATTTCAGACCCTGTCTTATGACAAGATGAATTTCCTATTCTTCCCCTTGACTATGGAGGGGGCTCACAGAGCTGGCTGAGACTGGAAGTCTAACTTTGAGGGTCTCACTGCTAGTTGAGGTGAATCCCATGCTGTCTCAGTGGAGCAATCTGAAAAAAAAAATCCCCTAGCTGATAGCTCTACTCCAGGGCTATTAGCACTTCTGTGGTGTTGCCCTCTGCTTCCTAAATCACCACAAGAGCAAATACTTCTGGAATTTGGTGGGTAAGTTATAAAATCATTCAGACTGGAATGGACCTCAGAAGGTCTCTAGTCCAACATACTGCAGGGCCAGCTGTGGGGTCAGACTAGGTTCTACAGGGCTTTATCCAGCTGGGTCTTGAAAACTTGCAGTGGGCAACCTGCTCTGCTGCTTAATTTGCCTGAGTGAAAAATGCTTTCCTCATACCAGCTCAGAAGGTCTTGCTCTCCTGCCATGCACTACCGTAAACAGCCTATCTCCATCTTCTCGCTGACCTCCTCAAAGGTGCTGGGGTCTGCTGTATGGTCCCCTTGCTGCTGTCTCTGCTCCATGTTGAACAAGCTCTGCTCCCTTGGCCTTTCCTCACAGGGCAAGTGCTCTAGCCCCTACCACCATGGTGCCCTTTGCTGAACTTGCTGTACCAGAGCAGGAATCGATCAGTGGTTCTCATGCCCAGCCTGCAAGATATCACTCACACACATCATTAGGAACTTCCTCAAGCCTGAACTCCCAGTAACCCCACCCAGGCTGCTGTAAGCACCACAGATCTCCCCCTTGGTCCCATGGAGGAGCCGTGCAAGAACAACAGCTGACAGACTAATTATTAAGGCAAGTATCTGCATGTCAGTAGGACTTCTGTTTTTCCTCCCCCTAATTTTCAGGCATGGGAAACAAAGCCAGGTGCTCTCCCTGTGCTGTGTGTCCCAGTTGTGAGGAACCGTGACTTTGGCCTTGAGCAAGACCAAGCTTTGGGAGTGTTCTAGTGTCAGGCCTCTAAAACAGTTAAGAAACTAAAAAAGAAGGTAGACATGTGCCTTGTGAGTTTTTCAAGGGATATCAACGCCTAATCCATGCCCACTATGACTCAACTGAATCCTAACTCCATTCTTCACCAAACTGTACACCCATAGACAAGCTGCCATATTCTTCTGTTGACTCTGGAGAGCCTTGGGTACTCAGAAACTGTTATTTGCAGCAGGGTTCAACATGCATGACATTCCTCCTGTGTTTCAGCAAGGCTGATGTTTCTTCCAGCAACTGGTCTCATTACAGTGAACGAGACTATTTTTTCTCTCCTTTTGTATTCCGTGCAAAGCAGAGTGGTTCTGACATGACTGTGTTTAAAATGAAGTAAGCTCCAGCATCTGCATTTATGAAAGAGGCTGCAGTTTGTTCTTGCCACTAGATCTATACACAGCCCAAAGAGCTGACTGTAGCCAGACTGCAAACGAGATGCCTGTGCTGGTATTGTTTCAATTTGGAGGCTACCTTGATTTTTCTGGGGGTGGTAAAGACAGCTCAAGTGTCATACGTGCGTCTGCAGCCCCTCTGGACAGAGTCACTAGGAAAAGGTCACAGTTGCACTATCCTCCTTGCTGTTGCTCTCTAGACCGTCCTATCTCCACCTTTGGTAATAAATTTGCACAGTTGCTGTAAGCTATATGGGAGGTATTTCTGTCTGCTGTGCATGTCTGTGTATGTCCCATCCTAGCAGGGACAAAGAGGCAACAAGGAATCCAGTTCCCCTGGTTGTCTCCACAAGCCCCTTATCAGCAGAGGAAAAATTCCTCTCCTCCTTTCCTTCATTTGCTATTAAAGCAGTCCCAGCCTAGGATGTTAACAAGGTCTGGATTTCGTCTCGGTTTACTTCTTTGACAAATGTGGGAATCCACTACTGCCTTGGCATTAAGCACTTTTTAAAATGTAAATTTCTCAGCTGCAAGGAATCACATTAAAAAAAATATTCAAAAAGCAACTGTCTAAATCAAAGACTAATTGGCTGCCAAATTATGGGTTTATGCAACTCCCTCGTTGCAGCTTGTTTTGCTTTTTTACCAGAGGTAAGTAAAAAAGCATCAGAAAACACACAAAAAATATTTTTGTTTTCTTTTCATAATAAAACATGTGTTGTCAACCCATTTACTTTGAAAACTCTTGCTGCCTACAGTGAAAATCCTGTCCACATGAGACTGCCTGTCCAGCCTAAGGTTGCTTCCACAGGGAAATGGAAACCACTCCTGTGATCAAATCCTGACTAAGGGGAAACTGAGGTAAGGAGCATGGTCACCAGCAAACTATTGGGTGACTCAGGAATGGCAGTATGTTCCTCAAAGACCTGGCCATCATGCCTTCCTGCAGAGGGTTCAAAGAAGCAACACTGAGATCATCTTCCTCTAACTGTGTGGCAAGGGGCATGAAGATTCACACTCTTCTTGCACCTGGGATTTTTTTTTTGTGAATGCCCTCTGGGAGTGGGGCCGACTGGGGACTGAATATGCAACTGAAAACTCTTGAAATCAAAGTGCAGCAGTTGGTTAACTTTATTGCTCAGGTCTCCATGGTGGCCTCAATCTCACACCCAGGGAACTGAATGGGAGGCAGAAATTGCTTCCTTGACAGATGTTCAAATCACATGGGTGAAATGCTCTGAACTATGACCCACGAGGCACTGGGGTTAATGTTAGACCTGAGGTACATTATTCTGGGTCAGTGTCTTTGTGGTTGACCCAGTCCCAGTGTGGAATTTGGAGACAATCTCCCCAGGATGTAACAGGAGTCAGATCACATTTTCCTTTCTTCTTTCTTTCTCTCTGTGACAGTTCCTCATCCTGCCTCAAGCTCTGTTCTTGCCAGCCTCTCAAAAACATCATATGCAGCAGACTATACCTGGATGCAGTGATCTTCTTCTCTATATGACCTTGCAAAGATGTTATTCTTCCCCCACTCCGTGCCAGGAGTTTTATCTTAATCCTTTGTTGCAATCTCAGTATGTGAATTCACACTTGCAATGAAGAACAAGGATTTCAAGCAAATTACAGTGACACAATGGGAGTTTCTAGTAAAGCATTTGCCTTATTTCTTCAGCTTTAATGCTTACCTTTTCCTCTAAGTTTTCCCAGTGATTCATGTTTAACGGGGTAACAAATCCATGGCCACTGGGGAACCATACGCCTGACACTATGCTGCAGACCAATTACTCAGGAATTTCCATAAATAGTGGGGTAAGAAATCTGATTCTCCTGCTTCGGCTACACAGTACCTTACTAGAGGATTGGGGTGGTGGGGATTAGAGTGTCCCTATTTTAAGAATATATGGCCTTTGTGAAGCAATGAGGATTTTATCTAGTAAAAGGCTTGTGGTGTGTATGTACATATACTAACCAGAGTAGGAACTTACCTTCACCTTTGAAATATGCTCTCCGGTAAGCAACAACTTAGAAAGAGAAGGGTACAAATACCATTCCAAGAGCTTTTCCAACCGTACTGCATCTTTGCTATGTCAAAAATAAACTGCGAAATGAAAAGATGAAGAATGAGCCTACCATTTTGCGTCCTCACCTCTTAAAATAAAAGAGTAGTTTTAAAACGCATAAAAATGTTCTGCCATGATGAATTACACATTTATAACCCTATTTAGTGAAGTATTTTACCTATGTAATTTTAAAACTGTCATTTTGACAAAAAATATAGATGAGCGAGTTGGCCTTTCACATTTAATGTTTTCGTTCTTATTTGCAATTCACCAGGTTCAGCTTTGATTAAAGAAGTGGTATAAATGGAATGCATAATGGTCAGGACTTGAAGAACATATTACTCTGACACTGCAGGATAAGACTTTTTTCTTTGCATAAGCAGATTTGGTTTCTTCACCTGAGAAACTTCTTGAGCGTGGGCCTGCTGGCTTTATTACATCTGAAATGCATCTTGCCTTCGACTCCAAATTTGCATAGAAAAAGATGCTTGATTTAAAGAGGAAGAGACAAAAGTCAGCAGATAGACATATTTATAAACCCACACTTTCTTTTTAACAGACTTTCAGCGAATGAATCATCCTGTGCAATCTGACTTTAAGCCTGAGATGAGGTGTGGCTGCTGAAAAGATCTTAGGGCCAACGCTAACTGGTTCTGCTCTGGACACGGCACCTCCTGTTAATAGGGGGTTTTCTCCACAGCAGCTGCTGTGGGTGCTCAGCATAATGTAATTAGCTCAGAGGAAATATTTCCTTCTCTACTACTTGTCAGAGAGAGTTTTTATGTCTTCAACTCATTTTCCCTGGGAGCCTCAGTTTTTCCAGGTTAAGTTAAAATTTGTGAAAAAAAGCCCCAAACCCCCAAACCAACCAACAAATCACTAGAAAAGCTTTCTTTTAAAAGAATTACTGAGATATATTAATATCTGCTGTTTTGGTAAAGACATGTTAAATACAAATTCTCTCCTCTGTGACTTGCTCTAATTATTATGCATTGCATTCCAGCTTCACACTCAAAATATTTTGTTGGTTTCCTAATGGAGCCACTCTGTATCAGTATTTACCAACTGAGGACAGTAAATCCAGATGATCCTTCTGGAAAGACCTTAGCTATGTAGATCAATTAGTGACCATTAAGGCAGGTACCTCAGGAGTGAAGTAGGCAGCCATTTAATGGCTAATAACAATGTCACGCTAATAACAATGTCATCTATGGGTCCGTTACTACCTTGGCAAACTACTGATCTTACTCCAGATTTGTACTTATTGTTTAGTTCTGTTTGATTAAATGGACCCCCCTCTCAAGGGTCAGTGACATCAGAGTTTGCTTTAGGATCCAAGCTTACCAGCTTGGATAAAAAGAATATAAATAAATAACTAAAGAAGGTGGCAGATGTGAGAAACAAAGGAGATAACAGAATTCAATTACGCTATTTGGAGACGGTCCTGACAGAAGGCGTGAAACATCTACATATCTAGGAAGGCCAATTTTAGGAACGAGGGTAGCGGTACACTGAAGCATTCATTCTTCTTTTTTAATTTCCTTCTTTGGATGTCAGTTTGCAGCAGACCACTCGGCAGCATCTTTGAGCCAGCAAAAGATCTGACACCTGGCTTCCAGCCCCCGTTCCAGGGAATTTCATAAGCAGTTTATGCAAAGCTGAACAGTATCAAGAAGAGATATTGAGCCCATAATTTCAGATAATTTACGCTATGCTGTTTAGGAACCTTTCTTTAGAGGTAGAAGATGGGGGTTTGAGTCCATTTTAAGAAGAAATCCACATTTTCTGTATCTGGGTTGGTGACAACTAGAGGAAAGAAGTCGCCCTTTCAGGTATTTTTTTTATGCCAGGCTAAGTTTGAGAAAGCCTTCCCAGCTGAAACTATTTGTCAAATTAATGTTGAATTCATAAATTGTTTTGGAATGGATGAAATTGCTTTTTGGGGATATGAATAGTTCATTCACAGGAAGAAAAATGTGCCCAGCTCCAGCGGATTATATTGGCAGAGATGCACCCAAATGTTGCTAGGAATGGCTTCCAGGCTGAGGAAGGGTGACGAATCCCACACTTAACCTTAAACATGCACTTAAAAGCTTTCCTGAATGCAAAGTATACTCTCGTTACTGGAGGTGCTGCGCCGAATTCTGCACTGCTTTACGTGCTCATGTACATCCAGGCAGGCTAAATGCCAAAAAAAAAAGCAATATGCAACATGTTTGCAGAAGTGTTTGTCACGTCCCCACCTTTTCCCAGAAGTGTTTATGCTTATGTATTCTTTGACAGCAGAGGAGCAGATCCAGTTTTCTAAAAGAACACATTTTTTATATCACTCTGTCTCATTCGGTTTGCCTGCAGAGATTGTAAAACAGAAAGTCTCCAGTGAGGTAAATGAATTCTTTTGCTAACTGTCCCTTTTCACATCAGGGCAGTGAAGGTATTTAAGTCAAATATGACTCTTCCAGGCTGAGTGTGACACATCTGCTGTACCTTTTCTTCCTTCATTGCCACTTATCCCACTTAACGGTGGCTTGATTAGCTGGCTAAGTGGAAATGCTGAACTGTAGCTGAAATTCTCTCCTTCCCTATCAGTTCTTGAAAGGCCAAAATGATAAATGGAATTCAGATCTCAGAGCCTCACTTGCATCACAAAATGTCAAACCAACCACTTTGTCTGGGTTCAGTCTTTCTTAAAATCTACTCCCTGCTTGCTGTGCCTATCTTCCTATGCATCTGTGCATGTGCATGTGACAGCACACGTGTGTGTATTTAAAGGCCAGCCTCTGGTTGTCTTGAGTTGTAGGCACAGGGAATGTGGCACATTTTAATGTACATCTTCAGCCTCTCCTACTCATCAATATCCAGCAATACAAAGATCTGATGCATGGAGGTAAGAAAATCAAAGGAAAGAAAAGGAAAGGAAAATATTTTGAAACTCCAGAACTGTGTTGTCCCTATGTAGAAAACCTGGAATTTGAGTTTCTCTGAAATCAAAGTGCAGCTTAAGGCTGTGAAGGAATGCTGTGCTCTTTTAATATCAGGGTAACTTCATATTATTACCTTTTTCATAGCATGAGGGGACTACAGGCAAGTTCTGAGGTTGGCGTACTAGGCTGGGCAGAACTCATTGAATTGCAAAGCCTTTTTTGGTATACCTTTCCTTGGAGAGGTCCCTTTTTTCTGACAAGAATTTGTGTTCAGGTAGAATTTGAAGATTTTTGTCATCTATTTATTATAATCTGATTATCTCTGTGGTAGATACAAGAGGTACGCAGAAGGCTTGACAGCATGTCAACTCCACTTGAACCTCCTGTTGAGGGTAGCCAAAAAGCCATTTCCATAACAAAAAACCCCACCACACCCACTTCCAAAGCAAGCTGTTAACCTATAGTGAAAGATAAAAAGATCGTAAATGGTATAATATGTCTCTGGAGAAACCAAGAGAGATCATGGTCAAACATCCCAAGGTCATTTTTGATCCTGTGTCCTGGTTACGGCTGGGATAGAGTTAATTTTCTTCCTAGTAGCTGGCATAGTGCTGTGTTTTGGATTTAGGATGAGAATAATGTTGATAACACACTGACATTTTAGTTGTTGCTGAGCAGTGCTTCCACTAAGTCAAGGACTTTTCAGCTTCCCGTGCTCTGCCAGGTGCACAAGAAGCTGGGAGGGGGCACAGCCAGGATAGTTGATCCAAACTGGCCAAAGGGCTATTCCATACCATATGACGTCATGATGAGCAAAAACTGGGCGGGTTGGCCGGGGGGTGTGTGGCTGCTGCTTGGGAACTGGCTGGGCATCAGTCAGCAGGTGGTGAGCAATTGGATTGTGCATCACTTGTTTTGTATATTCTTTATTATTATTATTATTATTATTATTATTATTATTATTATTATATCCCTTCCTTTTATGTCCTATTAAATTGTCTTTATCTCAACCCACGAGTTTTACCTTTTTTTCCGATTCTGTCCCCCATGCCACTGTGGGGGGAGTGAGCGAACAGCTGTGTGGTGTCTAGCTGCCTGCTGGGTTAAACCACGGCAGTCCAGAAAGCAAAACTTTTATCACCATAATGAGAAAGGCAAGGAGCCTTAAAATAGCTCCAGTCTATCAGATTTCGATGGAAGTACCTACCTGCCCCTGAATCTGTGATTGTTTTCAGCCTGAATACATGAGTAAGATGCAGTTGCATGGCACCTGAGAGAAATTGGTATTACAAAGAGCACTAGTGTGTCCTGCCCTCTGTCTGTAGCTGCAAAATCTACTGTCCTGGACATTACAATGCCATTGTATCTTACAATTACAATTTTATCACCTTGTGTGTTGAGCACCTGTGACTTTTTCAGGCTTCTAATTGTACAAAGCTCATTCTGGTGAAAGGATCATGAGCATTTTCAAGCAGTTTATAATGAGGATGTCATTGCTTTTCATAGTGTTAACAAGATTACCATCATGTGTTCATGAATACTTAAGCATATTCAATAAAAAGGATGGGATGTGAAGAGGATGAGCTATTGCAGCTTTGAGATTGTTAATCAAGGTTGTAAATTATCCATATCCTTTAAATTCAAGGTGGGACAGCAACATCAAAGCACTGTTTCTCCAACTGGCTGCAGTCAGAAAAGAAACTTTTTTTTTTTTCCTAGGGACATCACCATATTCTGCAAGCATTCAAGGTAGAAAATTAGCTCAGAGTCCCAAAGTACATGTGGTCATGAGCTGTTTCTGCATTTGCTTGCTTCTGTCAGCTGATTACTCAGTGGTCAGAGCTAGAAGGAATACTTTATTCAGTGTATTGGGTCTGGGGGAGGGTGTGATACAGCTCTGATGCTTTACAATGTAGGCCATCAAATGCACAGCTTTGTTTCCAGGCAGCTCCACTTATTTACATACTGATTTTTGTATTGAACATCCTTCTGCCACCTAATTCATTCTTGTTAGTTATCTGGAGTCTGCTCATTCACGCTCCCTCACTCACCTGGAAAGTTCCCATTGCTGCACTACTCCAGGAACACAGGACCCTACCCTCACAGTCACTGATGGGTACTTCTTGGGTACATCAACAGGCACAAAAGAGGGTCAGGGACTGACTTCTGGCCCAGAAATCAAGTGTCATTGACCAGTTCTTGTCAACACTACTTAGGACTAACCCCCTTAGTAGAAAATTCCTCTTGGAGCTAGTTGTCATGGTGCAGTGCCAAGCAGCGACTAACAGCTAAGTAGTGTGGACAATAAAGTGGACACTGAGGCTCAGTCCTCTTTTTCTCAGCAGAGTTGACAAAACCTGTGAGTAAGAGTGATGTTTCTGGCTGCCTGCTTGGGTCTCTACCATGGAAGCGGATTGATTGTGAGTCTTTTTAGGACTACAATGTCTTCTAGTGAACTGTCCAACTCCAAGGACTACGAAACTGCCAAAATCCTCACTTGTGCCTTGCCTTTTCTGTTTGTAAAAATGACTTTAAAAGATCTTCTGTCGCCCTTAAAGCTAAAATGCATTGTTGTGTAATGAATTATTATTGCTGTGATATTGTGATAATTCCCAGAGGCCCAGTTATTAACTGGGGTGCTGGGATCTTGCTAGCACTGAAGTGCCTGCTTAAGTGTTTTGAATATGGAGGGCGAGCGTTGAATTGTGGGCTCTGCTGAAAAATCCAGTATTTTATCTAATATGGCATATTAGAGGAAGTGGAGACAAGGAGTTCCTATCTATTGCATATCTCTAGTGTCTATACTAGAGTTTCACTCTCCTTTTATGTTTTACTCCATTTAGATCTCTGGAATCCTTCTTAGGAGGTATATGGTGGGTCATTGCAAGCAAGAGGAAAGGCAAGTGGTCCCAGCCCTTCTCAGCCTGCTGTGTCGCTTGGTGGTTAGGACACTCTTGTAGAAGGTAGAAGAAAGAGGTGACTCAGAATCTCCTCTGGCTGAGCAGCAAATTAAAACTAGGCTTCTGCGTGATTGGTAAAATGACCAGATTATTGAATAAAAGGTTACCACAGAACTGGTAATGTTTTTCTCAGTGCTGTCAGAGAATGTTAGGCATGTTCTGTCTAAATATGCTTAATTTGCTATTGAGCAGGGTGTTGGAAGGCACATTGACCTTGTTGTGCCCTGATGTACTGTGTTGAATTTAAACCTATGCAAGACTTGATTAATATAAGCTTATTTGTAACCATCTGAGAGACAAGTCTTTTATATGACACTCTGCTTGATGCAGGGGAATATCATCTCTAAACCACTTACCTGCTCTCTCAGTCAGGTTGGTGTCAATGTCAAGTGGCCATATGAGGGAGACATGTCTCCTGAGCTTCTGAATTTGGTCCCTAAACTGATGCCTCCAATGTTTTGACTGACACTAACAATAATAAAACCTTTGTACTCTACCGAGTTCCCATTTAGGCTAGTTACCACTAAGTTTTGATGGCCAGGTGTTGGTCTAGAGAAAACAACTTGTCACACCTGGTGGTACTGCAGGAGCTGGATTCTCCTTGTTTGCCTTTCAAGTAGAGCGAAACAATAGAGGAGGCAATCTTTGCAATTAATATGATCGAGTTATACAATGTAAACCTTTGACAAATTAAAACAGACTCTGTTACAAACAGGCTTTGTACATAATTTCTCCTAAAGCTGACATGAAAATACACTTTTAATCAGAAAGCTAGAGAACAAAATTCTTTCATGTTATTATTGCACTATGTCTTTTTTATCTTTTTTATCCTCCTTTTTTTTGCACTGTGCTGAGCCTCTAGTATCATAATTGAACTGAACAGATATTTTTCATTAAATACCATGCATCTTTTCTGTGTCCCTCCTCAGATCCCTTTGAAATTCTCAGAAGTAGCAATCTGATTTGCTTCATATTCAAACCTTCCTTCTTGAGAGGACAGTAAAAATATGTATGATTGCTTTAAACCTTAGTTGAGGTAAATGCAATGTTCAATAACTTCATCAAATAAAGCTTGAATTTTATGGTGCAAATGCCAGTCTTCATGGTTCAGTGAACTTTTTCAAATAGTACACAGCCTGCCTATATCAAATTTGTAGAAAGGGATTGATTTTGTTGTTGTTGTTGGAATAAGGCCATTTCAGCCTCGTTGCATGCTTTCCTGAAATAATAATGCTATATTAAAAGATAAATGATAAACAGATTACTGTTTTTAAGGATTATTCAGAATGTTAACAACAAATATGACAGACTTTCTGCTGTAAACTTAAATGGCAAGTCTCAACCTGATTATTAAAGTTCTGTTTTCCACAGTCATGTAGGATTATAGGGCAAGCATTTTTGTCTGCTAGACAGAAGCATTATGCTTTCAACTATAACCGTAGACTGTTGTGATTATTTTTTTTTCCCCATCTATTTCCTTAGTTTTGTGGTAATATTGATAAGATAGCTATGAGAGACTGCAAAATGCTTCCTGTGCATAGCTAATGTTACCAATTGTGATAGCGGGAGAATATGCGATGAAAGCAGACACATTTAGAACATTATCCATTTCCAGAGTGATAGTCAGTGACAGGACAAGTGGTACCTGTTTAATGAATTATTTTGAAACTTGGCTACTGCAATGAATTCTCCTCGGATTTTTCTATCCATGTTTTCTAAGGCCATTTGTATGTAGCTGTTTTTTTCCTGTATTTGTTTGATTTTATCTGTAGTCGGATGATGAAAGGACTGCCTTTAGCATACACCAGCAGCAGCACATTTAAAAGCATCTAAAATGCAAATACACCTAAAATTTCATTTAGGAAGTATGTAGTAGCAGCTCCTTAACTGGTGTCAATGAACATAACTCCATAAAAGCCACTGGCATAGTGCTAATGTGTCCAAGCTGAGCCCATATCTGTCCTTAGGTCCCTATCAAAGCAGTACATGATCAAAGCTTTCTTTGTTCCTTCTCCCAAATAATTTGCAATCTAACATTCAGTTCTAATTGGTTTATCCTAATTTCCTTTTTGTCAGTGCCTTTTTGTGGCACTGGCAATTTTAAATGACATGCATCTTGGGATTTCACATGCAAAATTTATGCCAATAATAATTAGATCTCACTGAGGCCTAGGATCTAAAGAGGAATAGGTTCACCTAATCAAGATAACAGCAGTATTATCGGAACTCCTCAGTATTGTCTGAATGCCAATGACGTGGTATCAGGTAGTCTTTGGTGTGCAGTTGTCCAAGCAGTATGGAGGAAATGAAAGCTTATTTGCATTAGCACAGGAAGGGGCAAAACCAGACAAACCAAATTTAGCTCTGTAAGCTAAATGTAAAAATTACATGATGGTGGTAATTCACTCATTCTATATTTGGATAGAATGGAAAAATAATCTGCAATTGGGAAAGTCTATACACAGGAGCTTTTATGACCTTTTATTTGGAGGAAGTAACTTGGGGCTAAAACTAACAGGTACAATGGGGAATGGATACTTACTTTGCAGAGAAATATATAGTGGGCATTTTTTTCTCCTCCTTATTCTTAATTTGCCTGGAAGCCCCCAAAACACATGGCATTGTTAGGAAAATCTTCTGAAAAAATTGCCTGTAATGATGATCAACTCTCTCACATGTGTTTCTTGCCCTCTTGTGGGGCTTTGAATGCAGCTGCCATCTGCACTGTGTTCTTTGGGTCAGTGATTCCTTTTTCTGTTTCCCCCCAAGACCTGTAACAGTGAGGCCCTGGTCCTCATGAATTTTCACTTTGATGGTACAAGAAATCAGTAAAACAGGGTCAGATGAGAAAAAGAATTGCACAACAACCACTAGAGAAATCCAGGTTGCCGAACTCATGCTTCAAGATTAGGATAGGTTTTTAAACCTATATGACATGAGAACCTAATGCCCTTAAACTACTTTGAAAAGCCTGTCATAGGGTATGCTTAGTGTAGTGAGAATGTGATTTGTTCAGTTAAGGTGTCCATTAAGTCCTTGTAACCTTGTTATCCTAGTCCTGACAGGTAATTGGTGCTGACCTGCACAGAAAGTAACCTGAATGTGAAACCAAGTCAGTAGTAGATATGAGATGTCAAGAAATAGGTATATAAATATTAGGGACTTAGAGAAAGCACTTCATTAAAAACACAGTGTTCAGGCAAGGTTAGAAGTAAATTATAGATTCAACCTGCCTCTAGGTTTGTTGGGAGCAAGGGCCTATGTGCTGAAATCTCTTGGGTATAGTTGTCATCAGCTATAAAATAAAATGTACAACCGAGGGCTTATGAGGATAGTTTTTTTGGCTGAACATGAAGGGTAGGAAAAAAAAGAAGATAGGAAAGCTTAAAAAAAAAGAATAGAATAAGGCAAGAAAGACTGGTAAATACTGGTTAAAAACAGTAGGAAAGTGAGCTTTCACCCATGGTGGAAGGTTGATGAGGTTAAGCTGGCATTGCACGTTAAAGTGTTTAACATATTGTTCTGTGCGTCAACATTTTGATTTCATATTCATTTGATAAATAATGCAGTGAGAACAGGAGAAGGTACATATGAACCTCCTCTGACATTGCTTGTAACAGTAGAAAGGAATAGACTCACAGTGCCTGGAATGTCAGTAGCCACACATACTAACAATTGTACAGAAAAAAACCCTCAGACAGCAAAATGCAAAATTATCCTCTTACAAGTTACCCTGCTGCTGTACTGGAAATACTTAAATAAACTTGCATTCCATTTCCACATGCTGCAAAGTGAGAACTGTATCTCTAGTCTATTTATTTTGTGCTGCATTGGAATTGGGCATTTTCAAACCTAGCGCAAATGAAGGATGACCCTCAAACTGAGACAGAATTTGGGTTCCTTATGTGTAATATACGTAGAGACATATATGTATTGCAAATAGCAGCCGAGTATCTGTAGCTCATCCAGGTCACTGGGGGGAATCTCACTGGACACATGCAGTCTCATCTCCCAGAACAAACCGAGAGCACCTTCCCTGACCCCAAGTGACACTCCTCTTTCCCAGTGCCTTTACTCCTTCCTTTTGAGTGTGCTTTGCATCTTGTTTTCTGAGTGAAAGCAGCCAGTATTGTGAGAGACCAAAGAATTACACGCACATAGTGATGAAGCCATCTTTAAAGTATGAAAAAAACCCCACCCTTAGGAATAAAAAAGGAATAAGGTTAAGGTTAGGTCCAGTTTAATCAAAAGCAGATTTACCATGTTGTTTTCATAATATATATTGATAATGGGTGTTAGAAACAGTTGATGCTGTTTCCTCTTTTGTGAAGTAATGAGGCTGATGGTTACTTTTGGCTTTTATAATGACTGGCAATCTGATTCAATGAGCGATCACATATAGTATGTGTAATTTTATTATTTATTGCTTTGTCCACTATTCACTTTACAATTTGGCTTTAGGTAGCTATCATTTCAAATTATTCGGTTCAGTGCTGCAATTAGACATTTGATAGTCAGTCCTAAGTAATGCTTTCTTCTGGCACATGGTAACACTTGAAGAATAACTCCATTCTCCCCATCGACACAAAGCTGCTGAGAATTGTGCATTCAATTTTCTCCTACACCAGACTGGCTATTTGAGTTACTGCAGCTCCTGAACTTATGCAGTTTCAGCTGCTTACTTACCTGCAATAAAACTGTTAGAACTAAGGAGGCTCTGAAAGCTCTTCTGATTAACAGGCTCGATGTCTTGTGGAGTGCATTACTGCTATGGTGAGAACTATATGGGAATAAGTTAGCCTAGTAGCCTTGGTGCTCTGGCAATATGAAGGAGATTTAAAAAAAAAAAAAGTTAGTTAAATGGGTTAATTTGTGCTTGAATAGGATCTGGGACAGCAAGTTGCATTTTTTCATGTTTGTTGGCTCTATGAGGTAGCCCTGCCATGGAACAAAGAGTAAATTCTGCCAGATAACTAAAGATTCAGGTTGTTTAAAGGCTTTTACATAAGACAGAATAACTATAAAACAAAACCCCAATATTCAGATTATGTTAGCCAGCTGCCTGTTTCCATTTTTGCTACAGTCTTTGTCCCAAATAAAAAAAAAATGCTGTCAGATTCTGGTTTTGTTACAATTTTTTTCCTCAGTAATGAAATATCAACATTTTCATGGTTTGTACACTACATGAAATATAATATTTTGCTGGAATCCTTTGACCTTTTCAAAAACCTGTGTTTTGATTGTCTGGCAATTCTGCTATTACCCTGCAGGTTAGAGAGGAAAACTATGTTTTGTGGAGGAGGTGAATTTACAATGGCATTGCACTGGGCTCTGTGGCAGGTATTCAGAAGCAGGCTGGATAGTCTATTGGATATAGGGGTGGTGGTGATTTGTAATGATTAGTCCTGCAAAACGCCGTGACGGACAGATTTTTTTTTTTTCCCAAGTGTCATTGTAATCGGATCTGCTCTGATGAAAAGAAAAAAAACCTCTTCAGAAAATGTCCAATTACCCAGGATGGAACTTGAGCCAGGCCTCCAGGAATGATACCCATTTCTGTCTTGCACCTGAAGCCATCTTCTTTTTTCCCAACAACACTGATAAACACCACTTTTCTCTCCAGCGCAGAGGCTCCAGGCTGACAAAATGCTCTGGATGCTCTTTTGTGAAAAATGTCAGGGTTTTGAAAACTGTTTTCTTTTTGTATCAGAATGAAAACCCGACTTTTCAAAATATTTTATGAGAAGAAAAAGACCGATCCCTTATTCTCTACAGTGGTATGAAATAGGTAAGAGACAGATATGCAAAGATGAGAGAAGCAGCAATAGGCCTAAGCCAAATTTTTTGTTGGACCAAGTGAGGATGCTGAACAGGAGCTTATTGCTTCTGATACGGCCTTACCTACCCTTGGAGGCTAGGAGGTGGTTTTGACAGGCTGACACAATAGCCAGAAAGGTAAAGGTGCCTCACTTAAAAAAGTTCTGCCCAATCCTACCCCCGGCTGGAGCGGGTCTTGGAGCACCCTGTGTCTGCCAGCCCTGCCAGGCCAAAGCACTGCTAGCTATCCCTGTTCCCAAAGGCCCGTAGCTCCCCTCCTGTCCCTCACCACGAACGACAGTCCAATATTTTCATCTTCCCTTGCAGCTTCTTGCTTCCACCTCTTTCAGTCCAGCCTAACGACAGCACACAATTAGTTTTTCCTATCAGGTATTACAGGCCGCTCATGCACCTGGCTGGGTCTTTTCGTTGGTTTCCCCTGCACCCTTTCGCTTTTCTTCCTTCCTCACTCCAATTTGTTTTATGTCTTTTTCTAATCTGAAGTGTTCTCTCTTCACGTGGCCAGTGCCCTCTTTTAAATTTCTCCATAAAAGGAGGTTAATTTCCTTTTCAGGTTTGTGCGTATCACACACTCGCGTTTCACACTGCATAAAGCCCTGCCTCAGGTGCATGGACCAAGCTTCCTCTGTGTGTGGGCCTTTGACTGAAGTCCTGTGGCTTTATGGGCCTTCAGGTAGGGTGTGATACAAACAACAGCAGCAGTGATGTAATCACCGTGACCTACAAGTACAAATAATAGGGCTGTTTTTCAAATGTCCGTAAGTTACAGGAGATGGGAAAATACTCATATCACCTTTATACATCTCAGCTCCAGATGTAACACAGCTTTCAGACCTTTAATGTTAGCGGTGGCGACCTGGACACAACCTACTGAGGATGAATTTCTTCTTAACTACGGTATGTGATTTAATCTGCCATCACACAATTTTTGAATAATAATTTTCCTGCCTTGTTATTTTCACATTTGACATTCATTTAAAGCTTTCTTATAGTGTAAAGAAAATATCTTTGATTTAGGCAGTTATAGTGTAATTTAACATTTGCATCTTCATTACTGGGGCATTTCGGTTATATAACACATCTTGCTTATCCACCTGATCCCTCCTTCCCATCCATCAGATCACAGTAAAGCTATGGTATGAGTGAAAGTTTCACTTATTATTCTAGTTATGGAAAGATAGAAGATTTTCAGGATAACATGCCGTCTTACAAAAAACCTCTTTTGATGACAGTATTAGATATAAGAAAGTGACTGATCTTAGAGATTTCGTAACAAAAATTTCCTCGGTTACATCCAATCTTTTGTTAGATTTGATAATATATTATTGCAGGGAAAAGATACAATCTTTTGCACAGGTAGTTTTTTCTAGAAATGAGTGTATGTGTGTGAACTTCAGTTCTAGACTCGCTTGGCTTTCTCCAAGGTAAAATACAGCATTTTGGGTTAGATCTGCCAGGAGATACTTATCTAAATCATAATTTCTTAAACAAAACATTCAAGATTTGAATTTACACACTGCAAAAATACAGCTTCAATCTTGTACAGAGACAGAACTGCACTAATGCAGTCCTTCACAGAACAAGGGCACTTGTTACGGTAGATACCTGCTAAGATTTAATCATACATTGTTTTTACATGAACTGTTATGAATATCTTCGTGTGTAAAAATGCATTATTGAATGTTGATCATGTAATGAACATTCTGGGTGTTCTTTCAGGGATTAATTGTCAGATCAGATTACATGGGGGTCTGAAATGAGAAGAATTGTTTCCCTTTCTCCCTCTGGGAAAATCAGAGAATGCAGGTTTCTCTTGCTAAGTTGTGCTACATCAGAACCCAGTATTCACATGAAAAATATTCCTCTAAGCTCTGCTATTACTATCTGTCCTCCATTCGTAGAAGTGCTGTAAAAGGAAGAAATGCAATTGGTGTAGCCAATAAAAGAGAAATAAAGTCTGCCATGAGAAATTGCATAGCAAGCCCTTGCTTCCAGAGCTTGAGCTTAGATGCTGCTGCATAGAGGTGGGCTAACAAGCTCCATTGCTCTAGTAGCTTTCTAAAGCTCATCTGTACAAACTTGTATACTAGTTTTAAAGGGAACAGAATAAAGCCTTCATTTTGTAACTTCACCGAAGTCTTTTGCAATTACCAGGTAGGTTAATTGATCCAATGTCTACAAGACTTAAAAAAAAGAAAAGGTAATGTTCTGTACAAAATTACATGAATTTTAAATTCAAATTGTTAATTGAATGGATTCATATGCAAGTTTTAGTCTTGATTCTGTTATGGTGTTTCTGCAGACATAAGGATTTTTTTTTACAAGATCGGATTTCTGGAATCCATATCTTGGCACAAATGAGTCTTTGGTTTACTGAATATCTCACAAATTTATTTTCTTTATTTTCCCAGAGACTCATTTTCAGGTCTTTATACTCTTAAAACTCCTGTTACCCTTAATAGAGATTTTCCCAGTGCCACAACTGACTGCACCTTTAAGATTTTACCCACAATATGTTTAATTGTTAGAGTCAAATTGCTGCAAGACTTGAAATGGAGATGTAGCTAAATGTCTCCCTCCCTGTTTTATTTTTTATTTTTAAACCTTATTTTCTGAGAAACACTTGGGTAGTGCAGGTCTGATCACATATGAGGGGCAGCTCAGGCTGGAGGGATGAGATAACAGAGAACAGCAACAACAGAAAATTCCCCTCCAGATCCTACTCTGCCTGTTCAATTTCTATTCTGTCCAAAGGAGCTATAAAACTGGAGAAAGGTGAGTAACAGATTTGAGAGTCATCAGAAATATAAATTATAGCTAGACATTTCCTATCAGCAACCCATGCAGCTAATGATAAACAGTCAATGAGATGTATGCACTTCTAGCATTTTTATAATGAATCTATTGCTTCTATGACAGCTTACTGTCAAACATTATGCTTTGGAATTTATAACTTTTGATACCATTTTAATAGATAGTCTAGATATGCTAAAATCTATTCTTTTTCCTTTTAGGAGCATGACACTTTCACCTAATGAACCTAATGAATGTACCTAAGGAAGTCCAAATGGCTCTGCAAACATGCACGTACACACGAGGGGGATTTTCTTTCTTCCTTCTTTCTCTCTCTGTCTTTCTCTTCCTTTCTTTCTCTCTCTCTCTCCTTCCTTCCTTCTTTCCTTCCTTTTTAAATGACTGCCAATCAAAGAGAACAAACAATATTCTTAGAGACTAACAGTTCAGTGGCTTAGAGGAAATAAAAAAACAACCCACAACAAATGGGATTATTTAAAATCTGTAATTGCATAAAAAAGTATCACTTTGTACTTACCACCTGATTTATTATTGATCTTCCTACTAGTTCTTTGTGTGTTTACAATATTATATGCTAGTTGTCTTCAAAAGCATTGAAATGATGACTGCTCTGCAAGCCTGGTTCTTCTTTGCTTCATTCCAGCATTGTTTGCCCAGGAATCAGTGATCAGACCAGATTCAAAAGGCAGAAAAATGCACTCTCTGATCTCTGTTACCAGGAAAGCAAGTTTCACCTTTGAAATTATGCTCAAACATCAACCTTTTCACTCATCGGTGTTTGATTCTGATTGTTTGTAAAGGAAGTATTTGCATTAAAACTTTCCTGTCCTTTGCACCCAGCCTAGCTCTAAGGAGGCCACGATTTTAGACGACAAGAAATGTATCAGCTTTCATCAGGTTGAACACAATTTTATTTCTGCTACAAAGGTCTGGTTCTCCCCATGCTACTTTTATGCCAGTTTAACTCTACTGATTTTATTAGCTGCCAAGGCAGGTGAACTGTTCATGAAACACTCTCCTTTCCCTGCACTGCCTGCCAGGCAGTCGCAGTCTCCTTGCCCTCAGACGTCTCCGCAGTGATGGTTTTCAAAGGTGGGTCAGGCTCCTTTTCCTGGCTTTATTGCTGGCCTGTTTCTTCCTCACAAGCTCTTCTTCTTTTTTGTTACCATGGGAGGGATGAGGCCTCCCTTGTAGCAAAGTAGTTTTGGAAAGAATGGATGACATATTCAAGTCATGTCTGGAGGTGAGTTGCTTATTGCAAGATAAATAGCACTGAAGATCAAAATGTATGAAAATGGCAGGCTAGGCCTTTTGTTTATTTTCATACCTTATAATCTGAATATTAATCCCTTCATTTAGAGCAGTATCACATGCTCACTCATTTTTATAAATACAGGGAGGGTATTTTTACATACTGTCTTATAACAGAAGTCTATGCAGTTGATAATAAGCCTGGTGGTTTTTAACTAAGTCCATGCTGAGGTTGAATAAACCCAACTTTCTTTTGTCTTCTAATAGAAGAGCTGACAATTTGGTAACATCTGGTAATGTATGCAGGCTTCATGTATGTTCATTACCTGGAGTCTAGGAATTGCTGCCTAATTGCATAGTCAGACTAGCAGTTATAGAAGAACTGGTAGTTAATATAGCTAATATCTAGCCCCTCAGCTGCATATGAAGGTTGCATATAAATGTGACAGTGGTATGTGTGGCTATCCTACTTACTAAAGTCAGGATGAGAACAAATGAAAACATGAAGGGAGAGCTCCACAGAAATGGGTACAGAGCAGTATAATGGGCAGGCTAAATGGTGGAGGTGGTGATGTCTCAGCTCAAAGGCAGGAGAGATGGATGAGAAGGAGAATTTATAATGAGTGCTATGGACTCTGTAATCAGATTTTCAAATGTTATAGGGCACTTGGAGCAGGGATGTGAACCACTAATAAAGGATGTGAGCAAATTAGGATGGAGAGTCCACTGGGATGGGGGGGTTGCGAGACAGGCTAATTTTCCAGGAGATAAAGCTGTTGGTAGCTATCTTAGAGACTAACATAGGCAAGATGGTTGTGAATGGGTGTATTTAAGAGGAAGCTGATAATGAAGCCACAAGTATGGATAAGAGAGAGCACCAAAGAGAGACAAGATAAAATGGAGAAGACCATCGTAGCTGTTCTGGAGAGGGATAGGGAATGAATGGAAGACCAGAGGATGTGCTGCATAACCCCCATATTACAGGAAGAGAAGGGACCTCAGTACAGTCCTGTGTAAGGGGTTTTTTTCCCCTAATTTACTCACAGAGACAACTACAGGCTGAATTCTGTAATTTTGTCTTTTGCTATATTCTCTTGAAGCAAATTATTTTAAAGTCTTCTTTCTGGTGAGTATCTGAACAGTTCATAACAAATCATCCCTTCCAGGAGATCATTCATTATTAGACATATTGATGGCATGTTTGAATCTCTAAAGTGGTAATTTATGCTATTAGCTGAGTTGTCTTGATGACCTTCACTACACTAGTATTTTACTCATTCTTTCATATTCTTGTACTTCATACATACCAGAGAATAATTCATATCCTTGGTAACCTTTGCAAATGATTTCCCCAGAGGTTTTTCTTCATCAATACCAGAGGAAACTAACCCATTGTCATCATCCTCTAAAAAGTAATTAGCCATGAATAATTGTTCCTTCCTGACATCTTTCTAACTTTGCACTGAATTGATTTTTTTTTTTAAGTAGATCTATTAATTGTGGAAGCATTAGGCTGCCTTCACACTTTTATTCTCCCATTCCTTATTCTACGCTTTTGTTACAAGTGCTCTGGATTACATTTTGCTTGTCTTGTTTAATGTTGCTTGCACAGTTCCCTAGCTTTATGATACTTTGAATTCCAGGCTGGTAGAATAGGTTTTTCTATGCAGTGTTATTAGATTCGATTTTGGAATAGTTTTACTCAGTGAGTTATTTTCGTGGAAGTCTTATGCCGCTTTCATGGGACATTTTTCCTCTTACTTGACCAGCAGGATTCCCAGTGTGTCTCTGCTAAGCAAGATCCAGGGAAGAAATATTCATCAGAGCTGTGGTCCCCTATCTTTTTGTAACTAAGCCTTGCTTGATGTATCTGGCACAGTTTGTGCCTCATGGGGTCTTCTGGAATTAGCTAAACTACTGCCCAGGGCTTAGGGCTGTGGCCTACCTGTGATACGCTTATGTCTCACCCTAAAAACCTTAAAAAAAGATATCTCAAAAAAAAAAAAAAAGAAGAGAGGAAAAGAAGCATGCATTCACATGCATTCTCAAAGTATTCCCCTGAAGGGAGAACCTCTTTTCATCAGTTATGACTAAGTTTCTCCACTTTCCATGGAGGCCTTTTTATAAAGATAGGTTATGCTGGAAATGTTTCTTCAATGGAGTATGAGGGGGAAATGTGTCTTCCTTCAATGTGAGGGAACCCTTCAACCATACAGCTACACAGGGAGTAAAACTCTGTTGTTTTAAACTGCTGCAGCTCCATTGACTTTAATAGAGCCATGCTTTTTTTAATAACAAGTGATGACGCAGGCAATATAGTGTTTTGTGTTCCACATATCTGCTCCTGTGCTTCTGCATATGAGTAGAAAATTGCCCTATTTTTCCCTACTGGCCTGTCTGAAACCTTCCTGATTTTGTCTAAGACCTGCTGCACCCACACCTCTCTTTCATATAATGCAGTGGTGCTCAAAGTATGCTTCAGAAAGTTTTGCATCCATTTTAATAATTAAAATATTTTTAAATTTTAATTTCTAAAGAAATATCTTCTTGGAGATTTCTACACATTTATTGTTTGGCCTTCTGCCTTTGTGGGCTTCTTTCTCTGCAGTATATTGTCCCCCTCACTCAATGTATTTTTAAAGGTCTTTTTTATTTTTCTCATCAATTCTGCTATTTCACTTCTCTGGTTTGTTCATTCTACACAATTATCTGACTATATGACTATATTTTTGTTGGTTTGCTTTCCCATCTCTTATATAATAGATTTTTTTTAAACCTCCTATAATTGTTTGGTGCATCTGACAGTTTACTCTCCATATTCCTTCTTTTTTACATGTAAGTCTAGAGGATCTTAATCACAGTGGAGCTGGAAAATGTGGTGGATTTTAATGGTCTCTTCCATTTTTTCCTGGTAGCTTCTTGTTTTGATAAGCCTTCTACCTGCCAGGTCCTCCTTGATTTCCATTAAAGTTCTGCCTTTAGGACTGAACTCTTGTTTACTTAAATCCTCCAAGGGTGCCTTTCCAGAACTGAAAACCTTTACACTGCTTTATTACATGAACTCATTCTTTACTCTGTTGGATACGAGCATCCAATAGTCACTATTTTCAGGTTTATCTCTTTTTCTTTTTTTTTTAAATTTTCTTTTCTATCTGTAAACATTACTGTAGACCGAGGACATCTCAGCCACTGACTTTGGTAGTTGCTTTGTGAATCCTAAAGTTAACTTCAAAAGGATTTAGATATTTGTTTCTGTACATATATCAGTGGAAATTCCCCAGAAATGGGGAATGTTAGCCCACGAATATTTTATACTTTTCCTTTTGCATGTTTTGAGTATGCTTTCCTTTTCTGTCTTTGAATCCCAACTTGTATCTTCACTGTAGAACTATAGTGTGTTTGGATAGTGAATATTTTCCTGGCCCATAACACCACATGGCTTATCCTTGTTTTTCTGTCTCAGCCTTGGAATGCAGTGCTTAGATTGAAATGATGACTGCTTAGAAGGGAGATTAAAGGAATGCCAGGGAGATGATACCCAGGGACAGGGAATCTGTGTTCTTACACAGGGAAATTCTAGCTATAGTTACAGATTCTGGTTATATAGTTGCCATCCGAACAGGATTTCTTCATATTCACTAGTGAAAATTTATCATGTTTGTTTACATATCTATGCCTGAGTAGGACCAGCTGAAAATGGAGAACATTCAGATTATATAACCTACATGTATGTGTACAGTAGGGAATGGCACTTGTCCCAAAGAATTTAAAAAATTAAATATGTTTTTCACTTTTTTTTTACTTATTCTTATAAAAATATACTGGGCTGTATTAATAATGGACTCAAATACTACAGCAGCATCTTCATTGATTTATATCCCTCTGGCATATCTCAATCTACAAGATGTCAACAAACAGAATGTAAATTTTCTCCAGAATGCACAATCCTTTCATGCCACCACAGTCTCTGAGAGACTCCTTATTATTACTTTTGATCTCTGTAGGTCTCAATATTATGAAATCCTTCTGTAAACTCAGCTGCATGCACATTTCATCTGTACAGAAAACACTTAGGTTGACTTTACATTTTTTTCCACCTTCAAAATTCTTTGTTCCTGTCCATGCGATGTTAAATTTCTCAGGTGAAGAGGGATTGAAGCCTCAGTAGAATAGGAAATTGTGAGGAAAATCCCCTGTTGACTACTGGGTATCAAAAAGATTCATAGGCATCTCACTGGGAGTGTTATTTAACCTCAGATGCTTCTGTGCCGCCTTATATATAATCTGATATTTTTCATTTGGAATCCAAGTACATCTAATTATTTTTATATAAATGTAAAATAAATGTGCATATAAATTATAGATTAGGAATGAAGATACCCTGGTAAATAGTTCCATATAGTTCAGCTACTTTTTTTTTCTATTACATTATTGGTTTAAGTTTGAAGTGATATAATCCTTTTTTAAACTTCTAGAATTGCTTGCATTATTCCTTATTTGCTCCTTCTGAAGCCTCCATATATGAAAGGTTATTTATTGTGGCACTGGCACTTGCTAAAGCTTAATAGGAAAAATTCTTGTAAGCGTCACCATGGTATCTATCACAGTTGCAAGTAATAATTTTGTTTCCAAAATCTGTCGGCTCCTTCTTTTTTTTTCAGAAAAGATGCCCTGCTGATATGAAAATTGCTTGTGCTCCACTCAAATGGACAGAGAAAAAACACCCAGGACCAAAGGATTTCATAGACGAGCCTGGTGAAAGTCTTTATCCAGATGAATTTTAACCTTATTCAGGTGAAATTACTTATGTCAGCAATTAAGTTGGTCCCAGATTGTTCTAGAAGGCATTTCAAAAGTTAACAATGTGAGTCTCACTGTACCTAGAAATAGTGCTGACTCTTCCATGTCACTTCTGGGTCACAGTGTTGTCAGCTCCTGCTTTTAATGGAGTCTCATGATATTTATTGTTTTTTTTTTCTTGAAACCCCAGATTCTGGGGGCATATCTCATATTTCATTTTTAAAAGCAGAGGTTTAGAGTTCTCGTGGTATCTCAGAAACCCTTGATAACTTGACCTGAGTGCACCCTATGGTCTCAGAAACTCAGAGTTAAATAAAAAGAAATAAGCATTCGTAAGACTTAAAATTTCAGGGTTTTTTTGGCAAGTAGTATTCTTTAGAGACGGTAGTAGAGATAATTTGTGACTTTTGAATGCATGCGGTTAGCGGTGCAGACATTCATAAGAAAGAATAGTTTCCCTTCATTTGCGGTAAAACGTGCCTCTGACTGGTTTGTGCTCAAAGCTCAGCAAAGCCCCAGTGACATATTCTGACTAGCAGCTTTTATACAGAGAGGGTACTTTGGCCATCTAGGCATGGGCAAACGACAGACTGAGGTTCAAACCACAGATATCCTCCAGGCTGTCTCGGTAGCTACGGGCAACCCATGTGCGTCTTCATCTCTGCCACAAGTTGGGGCTGATATTATTTTGCCCTTTGCAAGGCTGTTTTGAGCATTGACTTATTAATGTTTGAAGCATGTTCAGTTACTGTGAATGGAGGGGAGGTAGAGGCAGGTTGAAATTGGTGGGTAAAGTATGTGCTGAGGCAGAATGAAATATTACTTACCATTCATAAAATTCTGGGTAAAATTATCATTTTTTTGATACTGCCATCTACACAGGAATATATTTATATGATATGTGTATTTTATATATTTATATATACCCATATATATTTACCAAAAAATTTCCTTGTAGTTAGCTGAATCTCTCATCCTTTTTCCTCCGAGGCATGCCCTGCACAGTGTATTGAGGGTCGATGCAAACTCTGCTCATGCCTGGGGATGACCAAAATCTGGGTGACTGGAGGAGTGTGCTACAGCATGCCAGTGAGAAGGACCTGCTGGAGGCTCCTCTGGAGGTGTGCATCCCACCTGCAGCTCCCGTGCAGCTCCCACAATAATGCAAAGGTGTATGACAGGCAGCAGTGCCATAGCTAGGGTAAGGACTGATGGCTAACCCAGTCCCTGGCTGCAGGAGTAGGTAAGATAGCGAAGAGAGAAGGTAACATAAAGGAAAGAGGATTTTAAAACAACAAAGGGCAATTTGCATGTCTGTCTTACTTGGATTACTGCCAAATGCTGACAGAGCTACTAAATAGGCTTCCTGTCCACTGTCAGCCCTAATGGCTGTGGTTAGGGCTATAACTTCTGTCTGTCTGTCCCCCTTACCTGCCTGTGAAACACCTACCCCCTTCTGCAGAAAGAGTCATATTTTATCGCAGAAATCTTTTGTCGTCTCCCCTTCCTGCATTTGTAAAACCCTCACGTGTTTGTTGAGACGTGTCTTGTCTGGGGTTGTTTCTTGGCTTTCCTCTTGGTTTCCCAACTTCTATGTTGATTTTACACAATAGCTTTTTCCAGTAAACCATGGAGTAACTGGGTCAAAACTTGGTATTTGGGAATTAACCCAGAGCCGCCCCATTTCTGCCACAGCCTGTTTCAGTGTTACAAATAGTCTTTGGGTTTTTGCTGAATACTCACTCCATTTTTTATGGCATCTGGTGAAAAAAGAGCCGCTTTAACAATCAAGGCATTATTTTATGGTAAGCTAATAACATTTTACAAAATAAAGGCAAGGTTTCTAAAAGCTTTGAAACAGAATTTTTGCACCTCTCCAAAATGTGTGATTTCTCTTCTTATACCGTGAAATATTTGGACAAGGGTTTTACCGCAGCAATTCCCACTCGGTAGTTTTGTGAGGCTATGATACTGCTGGAATCAGAAGCAGGTATGACGGGAGAAATCCTAGTCCGGTTAGAGTGTTGCCATGGACTTAAATTAAGCCAGGGCTTTACCTGAACTTTCTGCACAGCAGAAAGCCTGCTACAGGCAGAGAGGAGAGGATTCTGATGTAGTCTCCTTTCAACCAGGGCTGGAAGTCAGCTCATCTAACTTAAGCTGCCTGGAAGTCCAGTATCTCCTCTAAACCAGTTTTTCAGGCTACCCTTATAATTAACGGGAGGAGATAAGCTCCAGAGGGCAATTCATGCTGCTTGACTGAGACACCTGCTTTAGCACTGGATCAGTCAGTCTCTTCAGTGGTTTTCTTTCTTCGCTGACTACAAGTGGATGCCAGACAACTAGCTCAGACCAGACGTTTCCAGTTAGGGAGGCAAACAGGATGCTTGTTATCTGCATGGTGTCGTGCCTGTGGAGGGTGAGTACAAACTCCTGGAGGATCCCCGCTCGCTTGCTTCTTGTGATTAAAAAGGGAATCAATGTTTGGAAGTGAATTTGCCCCTTACTGTTTGCAAAATACTGCCCTTAACTGTGTAGCAGTAATGGCAGGCTTGGTGTGGAGTAGGACACAAATTAAAGCAGACTGCAGACATAAAACACAGACGCAACAGCTTGTAACCAGCAATGCCTCTTGCGGTGGTTACCACACTCCACTCAGGCACTGCAACTATTAGAATGCTGAAGTTCAGCCTGCAGATCAGACTGCCAACCGCCGCCAGCTGCTAGTCAAGGAGGAGACATAAACATAACATCCATATAAAGGGCGATCTGTATATATACAGCCGGGGTGAAATCAGGGGTGTGCAGCAGTGACTGCGGTGCAGACCTGCCCATTGGATGCGCAGACACGTAGTAGTGATGAATCTGTAAGGCGACCGGCTCTTCTTTTCTGTAAGCAGTGGACTCCTCATGCGTTACTGCATTCTGTTACAGTGGCATTTGTGGGCATTCATTGCTCCACACCTTGCTATTTATAGCAGAAGAACTAAAGGAGAAGAGGACTTACAATAGCTGTCTAAACCCTTACAAGTGGCAAGGGGGCAGAGGCAGAGTCTGCAAGTGGCAGAGAGAGAGACAGTTCTTGAGTTTGACAGGCTAAAGCAAAGTTAAAAAACAACCAAACAACCAAGCCTCTAAGTAGTGTTTGTCTAACTAGTTTCAAAGATGGCACTTTGAGCTTTATGTTGCTTTAGTCAGTGATGTGTTTTAGCAGAGAAACAACAGGAATCGCGTTGAGCTCATCTCAAACACACATAAAATATTTTAGTATCTTTTCTTTTATCTCTCCTTTCAGATACAGCTAAGGAGAAATATGTTCCAAGTGACAGCATCTTTGACAACCTGTACTTTTTGTTCTACCTTTTGTTCTTCTTCCTGTGAAAAGCTGTGTGATGAAGATTGCTGGAGAACATTGATACCATCCCTACTTATGTTAAAAAAAAAAAAAGAAGTAACCGTATACTTCCCAGAGGGTCAGATTGAGGCTTTAACTGCAACATCAAGTGAAGGGCTCTGTATCTCTGAAGCTGCCTGGGGCGGGACGTATCCTTGCCAGTATGTATCAAAACCACGCAGCAGAGCACTGAACAGAATTCCTCACATTAGTGTTAACAAAACTCCTCACAATAAGCTAATAAGCCTGCACAGTACCATGGAAATGCCTTAGACTGAGTTTTCTGAATGTACTTTCTCCTTTTGTGCCAGAAAATGCTGCTGTGATGCAGAGAGAGAGAGAGATATTCTGAAAATGTGGGCAATGTTTCCTAACCTCAGCTATTGATTTCTTGAATTGGAACATCATATTTTCATTTTAAGAACTTCAAACTTTTGATTTTTGCCTTAATTACACCTGTCTTGACCTAGGTCCCAAGCTAGCAAGCACTCATGAAAGTATTTAACTTTATGCATGTGACCAATGATAAGCCCAAGCACAACCCTTATCTCTGGTAGTAGAGCCTCTCACAAGAATAATGAATTTTCTTCACAGAATCCCAGTGAGATAAAGCAACGTTATTATCCCATTGTACAGCTGGGAGAAATGATGACACAGAAATTAAGTGCTTTTCTGAAAGTCCAATTTTCAGTTAAAAAAGAAGTTACAACTCCAAAAAATTTCATTGTATTATTTTAAGTTAATTGATCTTGCTGTCCCAAGGAGTTTTTCTGCGTATCCATACACAAAGTAAGTGGTGCTCTTAAGTGCTAGTGATCATTTATGATGACAGAGGTCTGCTGGAAAATGAATAAAAACTGTCTTATAATGTGAGTCCTTGTGTCTGTATGTGCACGAGTGCCTGTTCGAGTGCACGTTTTGGAGTTTAGAGCAACTAAACTAAAGTTTAGATCCTCTAGGTCTCCCAGCAGGGCAGAAGTTTCCAAGAACACTGAACACAGTAGAAATCAGCAGAGATTGTAGAGAAGCAGTGAAGAAACACACACTGCATATTTTCAAAGCAAGGTCATTGTTCATTAATATTGCTATGGAGAGCTTAGCTACACACTGAGTTCTTCACAGGCTCTACTTACCAAACTGCTTGATACTCCAAATCATTGCTTGCTTGTAGAGCAGCACGACTAGTCATGCACTTACAGAGGTGGGAGAGCTGGTTGAGATTGTGAGGATGTGCCCTCAGCTTGATGTTGTTTTTCTTTTTGGAAGTAACATGGCACTCTTTGAGAGTTGTATCCCACTGACTGCAAAAGCTCAGGAACGAGCTGTCTGGTGCATCTGGATGCATTGAAATTGATTTTGATGACAGACAACTGGAAAACAGGATGAGTGGCACACCATCCGCCTGGCACCTGCTGTGTAAATCTGCCCACTACTATCAAACTTGAAGTTCTCTCCAGATTATGAGGCAAGTCTGTGGAGAAGTATCTTCTTACATAAAATAAAGGTCAGTCCCAACCAAATTGCAAAAATCCACTGTCCTCATAGAAAGAGATAATGAGAGATGGAGATGTAGGTAGAAATTAGAGGCACATGAACCCCATATGGAATGCAGAAGACACAATAATCTCTGATGTACTGGAAGCAGAGTAATGGAGAGATCCATAGAGGCACTGCAATTGGGGAAGATGGAGGAGGTGAATGAGGACGCGGGAGGAGAATGGGGAATCTTGGTGCAGAAGAGTGAATATGGAAGCGTAAAGAAGCCATTACTCACTAGAAAGAAAGAATTACAGATCCTTGCTATACAGGAAGCAGGACAGCAACAAGTTCTTAAAACAAAGGATACAGGGAAAGTAGCACACAGAAGCTTTCTGGAAAGGTGAAGGAATCAAAGACCACTAGTGCCTACAGTAAATCTAGGCTGCAGAAGCAACAAAGCGTTTACCAGTTTATGAACCAGCATATCCTTGGATATGCCTGTTCAATTTCTAAGCTGGCCAAGTTCCCATATTGCCTTCAGAAGGATGGGACAAGGACCTCCTCAGTGGAGCCTTCTCTCTTAGATGGCTATGAACACTGAATAGGTCTGAATCTTGATGCCTTCACTGGGAGGAACCTTTAAGGTAGCTCTGCAAGGCAAATTTGGTGTTAAGTGTTGGGAGCGGCTCTTACAGACAGGAAACTACAGTATTTCTATTTCAGTGCCCAGGAGTGATCACAGTGTAGTACCATAGTTAAGTAAGTGGAGAAGTGAGCATGACAGTTAAAACTGAACAGACAGTCAAGATCTGAAGACAATAACATTTTATTCTGAGAGAAAACTAGAGGATCAAATGCTATGTTACCAGTATTGCAAGATATTTGTTTATTCACTAACAAAAGCCCACTTGAATGAATTGCACAAGTCCTCTCTCCCTATTCAGTTAAATATAATACCTGAGGTTTCCCAGCTATAGGGATTTCATTTCATTACCATCTTCCAGACGCAAAACATCTGCAGAATAGACAAGAGCCCATGATAGGTAACTAGTTTTCAAGAACTGTTCACATATATTTTTTCCCTTGAGCTGAAACCTCACATATGGAAACTGTGTGGAGGTGAGAAAGCAGATAAAGGCAGTGTGGACAACTCAGGAAGGCCAAGGAGGATGTTTTTTTCTCAGTGTTTTGAACTTAACTTAAAACACCACTCCCAGATACAAGAGAAAAAAAGAAAAGATGCAGACCATTAAGCTGTAATGGAGATACATCTTCAGATCTCTTTGAAGTATAAGAGAAGATATGTGTAAAAGTAATAGTTAGAGTGTTTTAGTGCTTCGTATCAGAGATCGTCAAGGAGCTTTGAAGAGATAGACCTCCCAGACTCCCTGCATGTGTGTACAAGCTGTTGTTTCCATTTTACAGAAGATTAAAATGAGTCCTAGAAAGATTCATAGGACTGAGGTCAAATAAATGGAAAGCCCATGACAGATTTTAGTATACCACCCCATCCCTAGGCCTATGCTTCAGCTTCGTGGCTGTCTTTGTGTTTGCCTGCAGCAAAACAGAGGTTTAAAATAATAGACAAGTTGCTATATATGTGTTAAAATTCCTTTCAAAATACATTTAATGTATGTTAATGAGAAGATTCTACTTTGAATGCTTTCATCTAGTTCATAGACATAGACAAAAAGGGAATGATATTTATAGGCATGTTCTTAACAGACAACATTGTGTAGCAGGAAAGTTTGTTTTCTGTGTGTTAGAGTTGCTGTAATCTTCAAAACACCCACTACAGCAGTCTGCTTTAGTAGCCCCAAAATTCTTATTTCTGTCTGTCTTGCTGCTACTGCATATTTCATGGATCCTATGATTTGCCTAGCTTTTATTAAAACTAGATGGCACGTGGATTAGGACACTCTGGGCCAAAAGAGTTTCACATGCTTACAGCTGGACTGATTTTTGGCCTGAAGAACACTTTGACCACTTTTCAACAGAAGAAATAATCAGAAGGACATGCAGCTGCTGCATAAAGGCCAGGGGAAATTAACATGTTTCCCATAAGGAAACAAATGAACAAAATACATATGCGGCTTGATTAGAATTTGCATTGTAACATCATTAATTGCTAAAAAGCCACAGGTGGGAATGACATGAGGCATGAAAATATGACTATGAAGGGGGAAATGATGGTTCTGTGTCAATAGCCCAGTCCTTACAAAGGGACATCAAAGTAGTGAATGGCTAAGGGTGTCAGAGCAATATCTTAGCAGATGAAATATTTCATAAGAAATAAGTACAAAACAATAGAATATTTGTAATGCTTAATGGTTTTTAGTCCTTCACAAATATAATTTAATTCCTTTTTTTCAACAGAAAAGTGTGTAAACACTTAGCAAGATACTGGCCTTCTGTAGACAATAACTAATCCTGACAGATTATAATTTTACAGTTAGGGAAATGAAGGAGAGAGATGCTCAGGGTAAGACAATGAGTTCGCACCAGAACTGAGATTAGGAAACCCTGCATTTGATTGACAGCACAGGGATGTTCTGGGCTCTCTTTAATTGTGATTTGCCTCGTGCTACCCTGCTCTCCTTTGGGTAATTCTGTATAGATGCTTCTACCTGGAAGCTTTACCCTAGGACTCCTTCACTGGCATATTCCAGGCTTTAAAAAGTTGTTGCAAAATTTACAGAAGCATCTGCAGCTTTCACATTTTTTTTTAATTTAACTAGTAAATTGAAGTAATAAGGAAGAACACCAGGAATAGATCCAACTCATTATGTTTACAATTATTTTACTGCACAAAATTTTAAACCGATTTTACTGGACATGAGGCTATGTAGGTAAAGCTAGTTTAGCTAACCATTATAAATGTTGGAGAAGCTGCCAACCAGCAACTAATCTGTTCTTTTGTGCTAATCTTTTCTTGCCACAAATTACAAAAGTAATGGAGCAATACTTTGGAAGATTTTTCTAGGGTTCTGAACACAAAGATCTGTCTGCTTTCAAAGAATTCAATAGTGGAATTGATAAATGAATTAAATCTTCCTTCAAATGCTGAGAAACAGGTATTGATGCCTGTGTTGGTAGCAAAATGAGTAATATCTCGAAAAAGAAGCCTTGCCCACCTTGAGGATATGTTGAAAGTCTCCTCAAAGCACAGGTTTGACAGAGAAAATAATTTTAGATTGGTGACAAAAAGCAGAACAAAAATTCTGAAGATTGGGTTGTGGCCGCCAGGCCAGAGCACCGTGATTATACCGTTTCCTCTTACTCCCATCCCTCATCTGCTTGCGACATATGAGGTGCAAAACCAGGAATTCGTGGATAGGGCAATTTGGGTAGCTGACTCCAGTGAACACACTGCTGTGCTTTCTATTCCTGCCGGATGGCTTATATTAACGTTGTGATGGAAAGCGGCTTAGTCTGGAACAGCTATAGGTATATCTATGCAATTGATTTGGAACACAAATTCTTATATGGGATGAATCAAGAGCGGGAAGAGAAGGTGAAATGAGACTCATCAGCAGTAGCATATGACTGTGCAGGAATACAAGTCCTTACATGTAAACAGCAGCATGGATAAGAACGCAGCCTCTGAAGGCTGAATAAACAGTCGGTACAAGCCTCAGCCTATCTGCAGTGCACTGAAGTCTTTTCCCTCCTTTCCTTTTGAAGTAGAGTACAAATTTTTTTTCACCCTTTTTCATATTTTCTACGAGAAGAGGCTACCCACTGTGCTCAAAACAAAACAGTAAAAAACAAACAATCTGAAACAAAACCCAACAACTTTTGTTGTTATATGATTGTTTTCTATCTCAAGTAAAGCAATAAAAATATTGATTGGTGGAGGAAAGCCTAAAAATCAAAATGATTTGTCTCAGTAGTAGTCCCTAGAAGAAGAATGAGCTCCTCAGCTGCTGTAAATTGGCCTACTTCTATGGACTTAGATTTTAGTGCAATCGTCGCACATGTCTGAAACGTCAGAAGAGCTATGAAGCATTAGATATTAGATGGTAAAAATAAATAGAAAATAACAAGGTTTGCCTTCCTGCTCAAGCCCTTCAGTCATTCTCTGCCTTGCTTGTTCTAACCTAAATAAAACCAAAGGACTTCACTTTATTCCTGCTACCACAACTCAGCAACTGCTTATAGCCATGGAATGATTTTGTCCATGAAGCTCCCCTCCATCACCACCCGAACTTGGATCAATCAACCCTGTACTGCACAAGCCTCACCATGTTATTATCAACAGCAGTTGGTTTTCTCTGCCTGCTGTGAGACTGTGCCTTAGAAAGGGGTAGTATCCCCACGTTCCTTGTAAGTGAGACCAGGGTGGTCTGCAAGCCCCATCAGAGACATGCGTGCTGCACACAAATTGTCATCCTCTCTGAAGAAAATGTAGATGCACAGAGGTTCATTTTGCTGGGGGATTCGAGGAACCATGGCGCTGCTGCCACACTTACGCTTCGGGGACTCGGGTCGGCAGAGGCCGGTTGGGAGGGTTGAGTGGGATCCTGCCTTAGAAAGAACTGCATGGTACTGCAGAAGTGCAGCTACTCATTTCAATTCTTCATCCTCAGGTAAACTTGTCCTTCCTGGACTTTCTGTCTCATAACATTTTTCACTTGCACCGGTTTCCCTTCTGCCTTCATATATATCCTCCAGTTATTTTTTGTGCTCTTTCTGTGTTGTGAGTCCTCTGCTTTCCACTGTTGCTGCTTTAGCATTCTGAATCCAAACTCAGTAAGCTTTGCCTGTGGTCTAATCATTGTGCCAGCTATGTCTTGCTATTAGAATTTGCCCTCTGTCTTCTCATCTGTTTCAGTAATTGACCTCTTTATTTGTTAGTTTAACATCTTCATTCCTTGCTCTAGTTATTGTCATTATTCTACTTATATAGACTCACTAATGTTTAACTCCATAATCGTTATATGGAGAGAAAAGCTGCAAGCAATTTGGAACAGTAAGTCCCTCTAAAAAGAGAAAATGCTTTAGAACAATTTCCCCCCCCTCTCTCCAAAGAACTGTTTTTCAAAGCTAATCAACTAATGCACCAGAATAAACCGCTCTGTCTAGAGAGTCAACACATGGCCCTCTGTCCAGTAAAGAGGGATAAAACTGTGCCCCATAAATGCCTCAAGGAGAATGTGGTTTTCTGCATCTTCCACGTTCAGAAGAGAGACAGTGGCCAAAATATTTACTGTTGATAGTCATTAAAATGCCCCTTAAATGTTGCACTAGAGAAGTCGTTTTAACATAGGCCAAATCTCCAAGTATGTTTCCTATTCATGCTACTCCAGCAGTTTTAATTAGAGAAGTTAAGCTTTTCTCCTTAAACTTTGCAGTATGGTTTTAAAATAAGTACATCATATTTCACCTCAGAGGCAGCAGCTTGGCTCATAAATCCAGGCCCAAATGACCTAGACAGGCCATTTCAGCCATCCTCAGCCTCAAGGCAGAATCAGCTATGAGTAAACATTCTCTCTTTCACGTATCCATTTTAAAAAGCCTGGCGGTGAAACTCCCCCGTATACCTCATCCAATCCTTAACATTAGGAAGGTTTTCCTAATGTCTGGTCTAAATGTTCCTTGAAACAGTTTAAACTTATAACCTCTTGTCCTACCTATAATGAACATAGAGATCAATTTACCCCTTTCCTTTTTGCAGCAAACTTTTACATGTTTGAAAATAGTGGCCCTTAGTCCTTATGAGTAAATGGACCCAATTCTTTCCATTTTTCCTGCTGGATTGTGTTTTTTAGACCTCTGGCCATTTTTATTTTTCTCTGAATTCCTTCACATTAGCCAACCATTGTCTCAAACTATGAACATCCAGTGATTGACATGACATTACAAAGTTGGGGCTTTCTTTACCAGGTGCTAAGCAGAGTATAAGGTTTACCTCATATGCTTTACATATAACTCGGCTATTCAGAGGTTCCAGTAAAATGCTTGCTTTTTTTTTTTAAATTGGTTGGACAGAATTGTTCCTTTACAGCAGCAGCACTAACGAATGTGGGTCATTAGCTCAGATACAGAAGAAAATGCAAAATATTAGAAAAAGTATATTATAATGCTTGTCCTTCACTCCCCTTCCACACCTCCCTTACAGGTGCTGCAAAGTCTCTGACTAATAAAAGACTTTGAGAACTAATAAACAGTTTAATAGAAGTGAGTTTTTGAAAAAGAGTTTATCTGAGAAGCAAGTAGCAGTTCTGATTCCTCTAAAACTTGCTCACTCTGCTTTCCATGTACAAGATTACTGCTTCCCTTCCTCTGCCTCTTAGAGAGGACTGGGTTGATGCTTCTCTAGCAATCCTAAAACCCTTTTCCATACATGGGGTTACTTTTGGAAGATGGTAAAGCCTTATATAATAAATGGGAGCTAATACAGTGCAAAGAAGGACAGTGCAGGGTGATATTGATCAATGGCATTTTTCTTTGCATACGTCTTTCTTGTCCTCAAGCCACTTACTGAGTTATCTCGACCTTAGTCTTGCTGGTGCTCTGTGCACTGAACTCTAGCTGAAGTTAATGGGAGAGCTGCATGCAAACTTCCAGGTTCAAGCCCTCTCTCACAAGCACTCTCTCCTACACTTGCAGATTCTGTGATACCATGAAAGCTTTACTGTGCAGTTGCTTTCCTCTTGTAAACAGGATCAAAGACAGCATGTCATTTTTTTATTTTATTTTATTTTGGTCTGCTGTCTGGTTGCTGTCATCTCTTTCTATTCTGGCTCATCGTGTATTGCACCTTGAACATTATATCTCACAGTGCTTCACAGTTTCATTCCACCCTTTCTGTGTGGTACATGACACATATGAATACTTTTTCTTATCAGTATGGCATTTTGTATGATATATGCTACTCTGCTAAGCTAATTGTGATAAGTCATGCTGCTAGATCCAGTACAAATGTCCCTTTTTCAAGGTTTCTCTTATGCTTACATATCCTTCACTTTCTAAGCATGCAAGTACTGGTTTCCTAATTGATCTATTTGTATGACAATTTGATAATGTAAACTCTATTGCCATTTTCCTGGGACACAAAAATACAGGCTTTTCTGGATGATACTTCAGAATAGTCTTGAATATCTATCACATGGATGATGTAAAGTGCCTAGGTTCTAAGTGGCCTAAATGTCTCAGCATTGCAACTGCAAGTATTCAAACAATATTTTTTTCCCTTAACCCTTATTTATATAAGAATACTATGCAATGCTGGGGGGGAAAAAAAGATGTGTTTGTATATGTAAAAAGGGATAACTGAGTGGAACTAGTGGAGTGATCTTTTCTCTGTACACAGCATTGTTAGGTGTGCAATGAAAAGATGTCCTCAGCTCAAGGAGAATATGGAAAATCTAACAGGGAGAACAGCAGAACTTACCCTCTTCTATTTACTGAAAAAGTGGTTGAGAGGCAATCACTGGATTTATTTACTTTTCACTGGATTTAGTTACTTCTCTACAGAAAGGAGTTCTAATAGCTGGGTGGGAGTGATAGAGAAGGGCTCAGTCTTGTTGACCCACACCAAATGAAGCATTGCATCCGAATGCCAAAGTTAGAAGAGCTCATCCATAAATAACAAAATGTAACTTTGTAGCAATGAGTTTTAAATAAGATTAGGACAATTTCTAACTACACAGAGGGAATCAAGACTACTGGACTAGTTCCACAGATTGCTAGCACTTGGGGAGAACAACAAGCTAGACAAATACCACAAAGCATGGACAAATTCCCCATCATTCCATCTCTGCTGAGGTCGTAGGGAGAAGCAGCTGGGCATTCCCACTAGCACTTGCAGCCCTGTGTTAAGACAGAGATGACAAGCAAACAGATTTTTGTCTGCAAGGTTCAGGATAACTTTCTCGCAGGGCAGAACTGGACACTGCTCCTCTGCGATACAGACAACCCTCATGGTTTGGTCCTTGCCCGCTATGCCCGGTTCACATGCTCAGGGGCAAAGGTGGCTTCTCCCTAACTCAGAGCACCAGGGACTCTGGGTTTTTACTGCTATGCAAGAGTACTGCACCTCTTTGTTATCTACCATCGCAAAGACTTTGGGCATTTGTGGTAGCTCTGTTTCGGCTGATCTCTGTCTGAAGCACTTAACAATTAGGTTGCAAGGGGGCTGAAATGTTTTAATTTGAGTAAAGTTACTGGATTTACTTACAGGGGAGAAATGTAATGGCCTGTGATACAAAAGAGGTGACCTTCAGCTCTGATTTTAAATCCTGTTATGAATTCCTATGCATAGATATTGCTGAGGGAAGGTTTTGGCACAATATGCATTTAATTTAAGTCTTGTTTATTCCAATTGCGCAGAGGTGTTCTAGCATGTACGAAGAGTTAAATCCAGAGAAAGACATTTTAACCAAAGATCAAGATGAACAGCCAAGTTACAGTATACAGATATTTAAGCAAATGTACCATATTTAATCTACTCTCATCTTAATGCAACTTCCAATTTTCACTTTCACTTACATTTCTAATGCAATGGTATTTATTACCTATTTCCTACCTTACCAAATGAGCAACAATCTCTAGAGATATCTTCTATCTGATTAGAAAACTCTCACTGCAAAATAATAGATTTATGAAATATACATGAAGAAACTTTTATTAAAATTACATTAATAGCCAAATTCTGCACACAATTACACTTGGCCATTGTGAAATCAATGAATTGCACCAGGATAATAGAGAGCAGAATTTGCCCCGACCGAATAATTTTAGCTGATTAGAAACAATGAAATGAGATATTAATATTGACACTCCCTGTTTGAAATACCCTCATTCTGTGGACCCAGGATTGATGATTTAGGGCTCTGCGTGGAAGAACAAAGCCACTCTGCCAGCCAGCCCTGACAGCAAGACCATATATACTCAGACAAATGGTCTCATATATAACTCCACTTCTGGGAGGTAAAAGGGAGGAGAATCTTATTCTCTCCTGCTTTGCACCAGGTCACAATTAATATTCCCCCCCAGTAGCTGGTAATACATACCTGAGTAAGCTTTAAACCTGCTAGCTCAGGTGTTGAGAGCAATGGAGCTCCAGCAGCATGGAGTTCGACAGAGGCTAAGCACCCAAATATTTACTCAGTCTGTTCTGTCACTATCTAGCTTTGCTACCTCTTTTAGGTTAGCTACAATATGAGACTGGCTGCAGTCCAGTCAGTGGGTTTATTACCTCCAGTGCAGAGCCGGGTTTATTAGCCTGGGTAGAGCACTGTACTGATGTAATATATACGATACTGTATAGATAGGGAAGTAAAGCAGCTTTAATTCTTCTGGGTCTGCAAGCTAGCTCATGGCTCTACATTGTGTTTTATACTCTGAGGAAATTATATTCCTCACCTGAGGGAACGTCCGGCCTGGGGGAAAAGAAATCTGGGGCTAATAACTGTGCTGAACTGTTTGGACATTTAGTTAGGGCTTTGTGGCCAGTGTTCAGACCTTCAGGCAGAGGAGCAAAATGGTGCCCAAGAGAAATGCAAACTTAGACAAGGACTCAGAAAGCAAGGGCTATTTAGGAACACATTGCTACTAAATGAGCAGTAGTTACCGACAAGTGCTGTGCCCCCTCTCCGTGCCAGGTGGAGCAAAGGTGGGCTCAGCCCTCTGTTCCCCCTCTGGTTTGAACTGGAGGGTTATGCTGCAGGGGGGTTTCTGAACCGTGTGAGCACTTCTTCTTGTCTCTTACAGCTGTGAGATCCCAATGTCTTTTAAAGATGCCTAGGGGTTTTGCACAGCTGCTTTGGATGGACTACCTACCACCCCAAACAACCGGACCTCAGCAGGCTCTGCTCTGCCTGACTTGTACCACAACAGACCTGTATGTTCCTGTACCAGCACTGGTGACTAGGTGCAGAACAGAAACCACTATCATTAAAAGGAGATGTAAAGACAATGTTTAAAAAGCTGTGTTGCTTACCGCTTCAGAGGTGTTAAATGTCTGCTTCCAAATCAGAGTGAACCATCCTACTGAAGGATAAATACAACAATAAAGAAGGGCTAAAACCTGAAAACGGCTAAGAAAAAGGAAAGCGTTTGAGTACGCTGACAGTCTAGGAAGAGCCACACAGAAATAAATTCATTACACTTCAAACAATGCAGGCTGTTCTTCCTGACTAAGGTGTTAGGGACCTGGAGAGAGGAAGGAGCTGTAATGAGATACACCCTACTCTCTTCCTCTTCTGTTTTATGCCCTCCTCCCAGGCACTTTGTTTGTTGGGGTGGAGGAAAAAGCTGTTTCTTTACTGAAGGAATCTGATTGTTCAGCCACTTAATTTGGCTCCAGTCACAGGCCCCAGGTAAGAACATTTATACAGTTAAATTGGGGCTTGGGGGCTGCAATACCCAGAGCCTGGCTTGGGAGCAGATGAGCTGAGGAGTTCAACCCCTCTGAGCGAGACCCCTACCAGGGGTGCCACTGCAGATCCCCACAAACTGAACATTTGCCTCCATGGTAGGCTGGCAGAGAGGTGTATTCTCTAGAGACCACTCTGGGCATGCGACACGTAGTGGCAGGAAGGGGCTGGGGAACAGGACCCCTGCATGCCTCTCATTGTGTATGCTGAAAGGAGCAGCTGGATTAAGATGCCTCCTTCCCTGTGCAACTCTTCTTATCCACACTGAAATCACTGAGGCAATAATATGTTGGATGTCTGAGGACTTCAGAATGGATGCCCTATTATTTCTTTCTTTTGTTTTGTTATAATACGTGTGACCTTCAACTGCTTTCACACACTTTTCACTCTGCGGAGAAAATACCATGCTGAATGGCTTAACTGTGATTTCAGTACAAAACCGACCAACAAAAAGAGCGTTTGGGACAAAAGCAACAATGCAGGCAACGACATTCAGAAGTGTTAGAAGTAAATCTAACTGCACACAAAGCAGAGTTCAGCTAAGTGTCACTGCCAAAACCCATCTTCTGTTCTCTATGAAATGAAGTTGGAAAAGAGCTAAACTGAGTACTGAAACTCACTGGGTGCATAAAAAAACACTGGGAGAAAGGGGAGGTACCTGCTCTGGAGAACTGCAGGCACCTGTTTTGCATCTCTGCGTATTTGACAGATGGGATGGAGAAGAACCAGTCTTTCAGCTGGTGTAAAAGCATACAGTGATTTGCCTATGCAGAGGATCTGCTCCATGGCCTGTGCTTGATTCTCCCAGGCAACACTTTAGGAAGTAATCAGATAGTCCTTCAGATCTGATCTTGAGTGTACACCTGGAGGGAAATGCTGTAATTCCTCCTTTTTGAAACACGTATTGATAAAATAACCATCTATTTTCATATGCTTCCTTATCTTCACGTGCTCTTCTGTCTCGGTTTTACTGCTGTTTGGATTAGGTTCAGTCCTACACATCAGGGATGGAAAATGTTGCTTAGCTGTGCTGAAGGAATAGGGGAAGACGACTGTTTTTCTGAACGAGGTTATGCTGCGACACACAATTTGCTTTCAGATGCAAGGGGTAATGCATAAGCCGATGCTTCATTTGCATGCTAAGGAAGGTCTGAAAGCCTGCTCGTTCTCTGCTTGGATCACAGTAATATGCATGAGTGAGAAAGGAGGATAATAACCAGTAGAAGGAGTTGCTTTTATTAACATGTAAAAATGCTTTTGCATGTTTTCTTTCAGATGAAAAATGTGGAGGCAAATATTTGCTTCCCTTGCTTATGTGTAAGAAAACATGCTTTTTGTCTGTGTTTCAAACATTAAAAATAGGAAGAAAAAGGTTTAAATCTTGACTTTTTAATTAGATAAAACCAAAAATGTCCACATGGATTTGATAAGAGACATAAAATGCTCCCACAGAAAATACTATTTCGCTGCCAGCTGCAGTGAACAGGGACCTTGATATTTGCCTCAAATTGATGCAGTGGCTTGTGCTTAGAGCTTAGCCTTATGTCTGGTTGTATGGCCTCTGCTCGGGCTTGCTTTCGAGTACATCAACCTCATTGACCTCTGCTGTGTACGCTATCGAGCATCAGTACTGCAGCACCGTGTGCGACACTTCAGGTGAGATGTTTGGCAGTCAGCCAGTCACAACACCCTGCCCACCTTGCACAAATAAACACTTAAAGGAACTGGTCCTTGTCTGATGAGGGGTTTTGTTTGTTTGTTGGCTTTTATAAACTACAGGAATTCAGGAGGGATTTCAGGCTGGCAGGGAGAGGAACCATTAAGATGTCCCATTCTCAGCAACCTTCATATATGGGGCACAGGAGAAGAGTGGTCACTATTCTGGTCAGCTTCGCCATTGCATATTTTCCTTCCCTAAATACAGGAGACATGCGATCAAGGAGGTATTTTGCTTTATACAGAAAACATGGGATCAAGGAGCAACAGACGGGAGAAGTAGCAAACGTTCCCAAAATAAGTGCTCAAGAATCAGAAAGAATTAGAATACCTTGTTCATCTATAGTTTGCAGCAGGAAATGAATATTTATGTCTCAAATGTTATGTTAAAACATTCTTCCTTAATACGTATTTATATACAACTTTCCACAAAAAGTCTGCCTTCAAAAGCAGCAGGCGCTGACATCCTGTCTTGCCAAAAACACAACATCTCATCAGATGCTCAGAAAGAATTTATACGAGACTTTGTGAAGTGCCTAACAAATAGCAGGCATTCTACTGAAGAAAGCATCGGCATTTCAAGATGAAGAAGTAAATCTGTTCAGTGCTTTAGGAGTTTGAAGCGACTTTAGGAGTTTAAAGTGACTTCTTTAAAAAATGTAGACTCCCAACCTAATGTTTCCTCTGGACCCCTCTGGCTAACAAATGACTTGTTTATAACATTTCTAAATATAGATCCAGGTAACTCAGATTAAATCTCATTCAAAACCCACTTTATTTCTAAGCAAAAATAATAAAGATGTTATTGTTCTTTGTTATAGTTCTTTACGTGTAAAGACAGCCTCAGAAAAATACCTTATTAAGGTGAATGTACTCATCATTTTCATGTAATCTGAATATATCATCTTTTTTCCAAATAAAAAACAGATTTTTTTTTTTTAAACACTCTTGTCTTTTCTGCATTATTATTGACAGTCCTACCTTATTCATTTAGGAAAAACCCAGCACCTCTGGCAGGATTCCTTACATTTGGATTTTTTATTACCTACAACTGTGACATCCTTTGCTTTTTACTTGATTCTTTTTTTGTTTCCTTAATCAGTTTCCCAAACTCTCTAGCTTCTAAATTTATATCCATTGCTGTCATGCTGCCCTTTTTTTTCATTATGTCCCTCCACTGGTGTGCACACCCAGAGATCACAAATATATTTTAGCTTTTGTAGGTGCTTTTGTTCTCTCTGCTAAAATCAAGTTGTTTTATAACTAACGTCACTAATTTTTCAGCTGTGGGATGGTAGCTTTTTGGCCATCAAATAAAATATTTAATCAGTTCTCCCAAATTATTCATACCTTTCTCCAGTTCTATCAGCCTATAGTTGTTTTCAGCTTTATGAACGTGTCTCTTTTAAATCACCAATCATATTTATTACTGATTTGAGCTTTTTTTCCGTCTGCACGTAATGAGTGTAATTAAGTCATGATAACTTGCTCCTAAAAAATCTTTGTTTTTATTTCTTAGATCAGTGCCCTTTTATCTGCCAAGATGAAATCGAATTTATCTTCCCATGACACTATTTTTTGAGTTAGGAAATTCTCGTTATTTTTTGTTTAGAAATTCCAAGGTAGTTTTTGTACTGACAGATCTCTGATATATATCACTCATGTTGAGATGTCAACTTCTCAGCTTTTTTTCCCTTATATAGGACAGGCAGGGTTTTAAGGAGCTGTTGATGCTGTTCTAAAGTGTGATACGATGGTGGGAGCTGCCGGTGGCTTGTGCCCCACCTTGCACTATATTGGCTAGAAAATGGATCCATAAACCTTCAAAATCACTTGCACAGGGCTTTGTCAGTGGCTCAGACATGAGTATTTTGTGGAATTTGCGCAGGTATATAAAATGGTACCCTTGTCCCTTGTGCTACAGACCCTGATCTGTCATATAGCTTGTTCCTTAGTGATGGGTCCCTGCTGCCTTGAATCTGCAACAGTGATGTTTTCCAGATGTGTTTTTTCCAAATATCCCTCCTGTACGTTATGTGAAGTCACTGTCTTTCTTTCCATTCTTCCTTCATCTGCCTGGTTCCAAAGCACGCCAGGCAAATGATTTATACATAAATTCTCACCGCAGAGTCTCATTCCCTCAGTAATCTGGGAGGGATTAGCTACTTGATGATTTCAAGCACTGATTCTGATCAAAGACCTGCTAGTCACGGCCAGATGGGTCTCAGAAGCACCGACAAGCCGATCAGTAGGCCTGATAGGAGATCGAGAGACTGTCCCCACAGCCTTCCCAAAGGACATAACTTGGATAGATAAGGCACACACGCACACGCATGCAAATGCTCTCTCAACTCACCTCCTGCAACTGCACTACCTCTGAGCACAGCGTCTGCAGCTAACCCTTCCGAAACTCCCATGTTAGCTGCTCTGTTTGCTGGGCTCAGCTGTTTCATTCAGCTTTTTGATTCTGAGTAAAGTTATTTCAATGGCTAAACAGAAGGTACAGTGCGTGCAATGCCCTTCTGGATTATCCCAAGTTATGAACTGTGAGTGATGGTGCAAACAGTAATATACATGTATCATGTCGAAGTGAAAGATGGTCCCAGTGATCACAACAGAGAGGCAGAGGATAAACAATCACCAGAAGTAACCTTGCTGGCTGAAAGAAATGTCTGATTTCTCCTAAAACCAAAAGTACAAAAGAACGTTTTCAAGTTTTCTGAAAGACAGACGGAAATGTCTTAGGGAACTTGACGCAAAGCAATTATGGATGCTCAAACACAACAAAGATTTTGAACATGAAAAGAGAATACTAAAAGGATTTTTATACTTGACAGTTCATTTCATTGTATTCTCTTTTTATATTAAATTATTAAAGAGAGATATATCAATGTGTGTATTTTCAGTCCCTTTTTGCCACTTTAGCTTATTGGAAAAGTTTAACATTTCCCAACAAAATATCTTCATAATATTTCACAAATGTTACAATTTGCCAAGTTTTTCCCTCAGTAAATTATTATTGGTCGTAGCCTCTGACAGGCTACTCTTCCTCTCTCAAATGAAACTTCCTTCTTAATTTAATGGAGTACTGAGAGTGGGATACAGATAAGAGAAGTTGCTAATCATCTTTGAAATATCTTTGAAATATCTTTGAACCCTCATCTGTATTATACCACTGAATTCAACAGTACCATGATTTTCAGAAGGTTTATGCCTCCAAGAGCTTTAATTGTATATTAGTATAAAATAGACATCTAATTCCAATACCAATGATTGTTTCCTGTTGCTGAAGGTAGTTACAAAAGTGCTGGAGCTTTGGGGGTTACAAATCAATTTTTACACTGCTTAAAGATTACCATGTTTTTAAGTTCTCATGGATCACTTTATGTAATATAATATGTAGATCATAGGCATCTGTTCTGAGCTATTCACATGGGCCACTGCTATAATTTATTGTCAGGAACCCTTTGAGAGAAAGCAAGTCATCCCACCTCAAGATAAGTGTCTAAGTTAAGAACACTAACATTTACCTGGAAATACCCATCTCTCTCCATTGAATGTAGAAGCAGCTTGGAGACTAGCTCAGCCAAGAGCTAAACATTTGGATTGCTAGAATTAGGTGAGATAAATCCCACTGCAGGCGCTCAGGCTTGCTGCACATTCAACGAAGAGGCAGGAGACAGGAGCCTGAATTAGGAGTCGGTGTCTCTCCATCAGCTGTGTAGAGACTTCACAAGTCTCACTTAAGCACATCTACATGAGACGGTGCAATTTAAATGCCCAGAGTGGGATACCTATGCGATCAAAGCACTTACACGCTCTACCAGGACTCACAAAGAGGCTTACAATGGCACACTGTGCTGAAGTTATCCAGTTCTCCAGGAATTTGGGTTTGCAACGTGCTTACAAGACAGGTTTGCTATATATATGTACAGAGCCACAACAGAGTTAAAATCAACTCAAGTTGTCATGTGATACTATTGGGGGAACCGTTATCTGCTCTTCCCCACTCTATGAATTATTATCTTCTGCCTAAATGCAGATTATGTGCAGGAACCAGAACTTTTATTTGACTCAGAGGTGCCGTGTACTTTCCTGGCACTATGATAATATGCAAGGACTTGCATGCAGCCAAAATATGTTGATACTGCTAACCAATATTTTAATTTCTCTGTAGGAAGTCTGCATGTAGCTTTTTCTCACAGGCGCTCCCATTCCTGTCACACAGATCCTCACTGTTAACATGGCTCTAAGCAAGAACAAAAAAAGACCTTGTTTTAAATTTATGTTTTCTTCTCCTAGCATCCTGGCCAGCTGCAGCTTCTGTTTACTGCTTGACAAACCCTTGGAGTACTGGAGGAGCTGCTAAGCTATCAGCAAGAGCTGGAAAAGCTGGACATTACTGTAACTCACAACTCGATGTGTGCTCCCTGTGGGTGGCTGCTCACCAAAGAAATTTTGGGTGGGATGTGTACTATTTGCAGAAACCATCTCATCAGGGAAAAAAGGAAGTTTACAAGATGTGAGTTAAAATCTCTCTGACTGCCTTTCCAAAGGTGTTTTGCTAGCTTCACTAGGAATTAATTGCATGGCTAAAGTGAGCAGGATCTGGTCTTTTTTTTCTTAAGTAAACCATTTTCAAAAGACTACCAGTTATGGGTGCTACCTTTTCAGGGAAGAGAAATACCGAAGCAACATAGGTGAACCCATCTCACCTATAAATGAACTTTCTTCAATGTTGAATTAGGGTGTTGGAGGCACAATACGTGATGTACGTTATTGCTGATCTCAGATTCTGTCACCATTCTTTGCCCAGAATAATCTGAAGCACTGATGAAAATAAGGAGGTGCCAGGGAATAGAGGGAGAGTTAGTAATGACTACTCTTGGAAAGTAAGGTGCAGACAGAATCACGCCTTCTGTGGTAGTCACTTTGGTAATCTTTTGCAAAGCATTTCACTTCTCTAAAACTAAATGTGTGAACTCTTTTACAGTATCACAGCTAACTGCAAGGGACAGCCTGTTCCCACCTGTTCCTTTTCCTTTCCTGAGGATGGAGACTCCACAACCCCTCTGGGCACCCTGTGCCAGTATTTCACCATCCTCACAACAAAAATGTGTTTTCTTGGGTTCAGATGGACTTTCCTGTATTTCAGTTTGTGCTCATTGCCTCTTGTCCTGTCACTGGGCACCACTGACAAGAGCCTGGCTTCCTTACACCTTCCCTTCAGGTATTTATATGCATTGATAAGATCCCCCCAGAGACTTCTCTTCTCCAGGCTGAAGAGTCCCAGCTCTCTCAAGCTCTCCATGTATCAGAGATGCTCCAGGCCCTTAGTCATCTTTGTGACCTTTTGCTGGACTTTCTCCAGTATGTCCATGTCTGTCTTGTACCAAGGAGCCCAGGACTGGACCCAGAATTCCAGATGTGTCTCACCAATGCTGAGTAGAAGGGAAGGTTTCCCCCCCTTGACCTGCTGGCAATGCTCTTCCTCACACAGTCCAGGTTGACACTGTCCTTTATTGCAAGGGCACATTGCTGGCTTATGATCTACTTGTTGTACACCTACGTCCTTCTCTGCAGAGCTGCTTTCAAGCCAGTCATGCCCCAGCATGTACTGGTGCATGGAGTTATTCCATTCCAGGTGCAGGACTTGGCAATTGTCTTTGCTGAACTTCACGAGGTTCTTGCTGGCCCATTTCTCCAGCTTCCTGAGGTTCCTATGTATGGCAGCACAACCATCTGGTGCATCAACCACTCCTCCCAGTTTTGTATCCTCTGCAATCTTGGTGAAGGTGTACTCTGTCCCATTGTCCAGGTCATTAATGAAGATGTTACACAGTTTTGGAACCAGTGTTGACCCCTGGGACACACTGCTGTTGACTGGCTTCCAGATGGACTTTGTGCCAGTCATCACGACACTTTGAAGCAGGTAGTTCAGCCAGTTTTCAGTCTACCTCACTGTCCATTTATCCAGCCTGTGCTTCATCACTTTGTCAGTGATGATATTATGAAAGACAGTGTTGAAAGCCTTGCTAAAGTCAAGATAAACAGCAACTTCTGCTCTTGCCTCATCCACCAAAGAAATTAGTAATTTCTTTGTAGAAGGCTAACAGGTTGGTCAGACATGAATTACCCTTCATAAATCCATGCTGATTACTCCAAATCACCTTAATATTTTTGAAAATGGTTTCTGGGATTATTTGCTCCATCACCTTCCCAAGAATTGAGGTGAGGCTGACCGGCCTGTAGCTCCCTGGATCCTGCTTTTGCCCTTCTTGAATTGACATTTGCTTTCTTCCAGGCCTCAGGAACCTCCCCCAGTCATGATGACCTTTCCAAGATAATTTGGAGTGGTCTTACAGCAGGTCTTACAATGGTCTCAGCACTTGTAGGTGCATCTCATTAGGTATCATGGACTTGTGTATGTCCACTTTGTTTAAATATTCCCTAACCTGATCCTCCTACACCAAGGGTAAGTCTGCCTTGCTCCAGACTTTCCCACTGGTCACAGGGACTTCGGATTGCTGAAAGTGAATCTTACCTGTAAAGGCTGACCTAAAAAAAGCACAGAATACCTTGGCCTTTTCTAGGTTGTTTGTCACCAGATCACCTGCCCCATTCAGCAGCAGGCCTGCATTTTCTCCGCTCTTCCTTTTGCTGCTGATATACCTGCAGAAGCCTTTTTTGCTGCCCTTCTCAGCTCTTGCCAGATTTAAATCGAGGTGGGCTTTCGCTTTCACTGCCTCATCTCTGCATGATTGGACAGTGTCTCTAAATTTCTCCTGGGTCACCTGCCCCTGCTTCCACCTCTTGTATGTTTCCTCTATATGCCTGAATTTTGTCAGGGGCTCCTTGTTCATTCATGAAGGGCTGCTACTGCTTTTACTTGATTTTATGCTCATCAGTACTGACCATTCTTGCACTTGGAAGAAAAGATTCCTGAAAATCAGACAGGTCTCCTAGATCCCTCTTCTCTCCAGGATGGTTCCCCATGGGATTCTTCCAAGCAGATGTCTGAACAGCCCAAAGTGTTCTCTCCTGAATTCCAGGATTATGATACTGCTATTTGTCTTGCTCCCTCCACTCAGGATCCTCATCTCACAGTTACTGCAAACAAAGCTGCTCCTGACCTTTACATCACCAACGAGTCCTTCCTTGTTTGTAATATCAGGTCCAGCAGAGCTTTTCCCCATCTTGGCCCCTTCCCTTCCCTTCCCTTCCCTTCCCTTCCCTTCCCTTCCCTTCCCTTCCCTTCCCTTCCCTTCCCTTCCCTTCCCTTCCCTTCCCTTCCCTTCCCTTCCCTTCCCTTCCCTTCCCTTCCCTTCCCTTCCCTTCCCTTCCCTTCCCTTCCCTTCCCTTCCCTTCCCTTCCCTTCCCTTCCCTTCCCTTCCCTTCCCTTCCCTTCCCTTCCCTTCCCTTCCCTGATGCACAGCTGCTATATTTAATCCAATGTAGAACACTGTTTTGTTGTTTTGCTTATATTATTCATTTTTGTATATTAAATGAACAATGGAGCTATTTGGTCCAAGGAATTTTCCAAGTGAGTCTTTCCTAAGCAGACTTGAATACCAGGGGCTATGAGCACAGACTTTTTACATACTGATTGGTGTATTAATCCATATTTACTATTATTATTTTATGAATTTTGAAATCTGTAGTCGTATCTCATTCAGATAAATCTTCAACTGAAGTGAATGGAATTTTAGCCTGTGTAACAAATGGGTAATAAATGAATAAGACCTTCAGGATCTGGCATGCTAATGATTATAATTTAACACTACTATAGCTCTTTCCATCTTCAAAGTGCTTCACGAACATTAACCATTCTAATTAATTTCATTTAAAGATGTTCCTACTGTATCTTTTCCTCTGCTGAACACTGTAGTACACTTACTGCTGTATTGTAATTCAAAGGTTGTTATGGTAAAGATTTTGACAAGAACAGAGAATCCCTTGTGAAAATTTGCAATTGTGCTAATTACATCAGAGATCGGATGTCAAGATTATCCTTGAAAAGGATCCTAGTACATACCACAGGTGTACCAAGTCTCTCAGCAGAAGAGCTAGGTTTGGTCAATCCACCACTTCTCTGGCACGCACCTGCTGTAGGGGTAAACAGATTCAATAACTTGCAAAATTGGTTGGAACCCAGGTTAATGTTCAGTCTCAGGCTGAGAAAATGCAGATGAGGAAACAAAGAACCCATGTAACTATCCTACCACTACCAGTCAACTTGTCAAAGGCAGATAAAGTAGGACAGAAGAATGACATGATTGTAAGACTAAGGCATCTGTGTTTCATAATTTTCCTATCCTGAGACGCATTATTCAAAGTGTTATCTTGTTAGTCTATCTTACTGGGAGTTACAAAAGACAGTTTAATAGATGCATATCAGTCATTTGACAGATTGGTCCAACTTCCTCACCATGGGGAACTGGCTGTCAGTTTTGGGACGCCTCTTTGCAGGCCTCTTGTATGTGGTGGGGGTAGACCGTGAGCATAACCGACGGGCCACCCAAGGGTACAATAGAGGTCCTTGTGCTGAGCCTTGCTGGCTGTCTGAACAGCTTTTCTTCTTGCTGTTTTCTTAGGCAAAGCTGTAAGGAATTGGAGGAATCCAACTTCCTCTTGGAAGTTGGGCAGCCAGTGCCTGTGCTAGGACACTGTGGAAGTGTCCATGGGGAGGTACCCATCAGCCTTGGAGTAACCGTGTGAACATCTGGTGTGTGGCTTTTGAGTGTCTAACTAGAGCATGTAGAGAGATCAGTACAGTTTTGCAGGTACAGCTAGGAAAGTGAGCTCAAAATAACTGTTTCTTGAAGGTACTGAGGAGGATATGACAAGAAAGTAAACATCCCCAGCCTATGTGAGATATCTAGAAAAATCACCAAATAAGGACTTTCGAGCTATGGCAATGTTATCAGCTGAAGGAAGTTCAGGCCCCCAAGGTCAGCTGACTCCTACTGCTTCCCAGTCACACTGCTTAACATTAACCCCCTTCATAGGCTCCTTGGAAAGTCCTAGTTGGAGGGCTACAAAATGGAGCAAAGGGACAAGTTAACAACTTGCGGGTGATCACCGAGCTAGTGCTCCGTTTCCATCCCAGATCTCTCATCTGTAACAGTTTCGGCTGAACCCTACTAAATAACCCCCTCTCTTTCTAGCAAGCTCAAATATTTCCCTGGAAATTGAGAACAACATTACAAGCTGGAGGATGACTTGAACCTTTGAAAGAAATTCATCCTCTATAGAAATCACAGCTTTGGTCTACACTGATTTATTTCAATACTGCATCATGCAGACATCTGTTTTTATGGTAGTGGCATATATCTGGAATGACCAAATGCAGAATTGTCTGATTAATTATTTTTCTATGTACCAAGGGATATCTGGTGTTTAGTAGCATACAGCTGTAGTTCACAGGGGCTCCTACAACAGGCTTTCTGAGTTCTCTTTGTAAGAGGGGTGGAGAATCACCCAGCCATTCCTGTAGGAAAAAATCTGAATTTAACATTGTTTTTTAATCATACAGTAGCATTTAACAGACGATTATATTCCTGAAATGGCCAATTCAAAATAAGGAATAATTCCTTTAATTATTGATTATCATTATTAAATGATAGATGTTTCCAGAACAGCTCCTATAGAATCTTATTACATTTCTAGAGAATCCTATTATTTTAATTGCTGTTCCTTTTCTTTTTTTCCCACTGCTGTTAAGCTCCTTAAGTAATGGTGGCCACTGTGGTCAAGGATCTTAGGCTCCTGCATTTGGGACCTGAATAATACTTTATCTGTTCATGATTTAACACCACAGTGGATTTCTCCTTTTTAATTTATTAATACTTATCAGTTTGCAGAATATGACTAAATCCCAGTTGCTGATGTTATATACATTTCTTGATATATCTACCCTTTCTCCTGAGTTCCTGGATGCTTCTGAAGTGTGATTTTATAGAAGTGTGGTTTTAACCAACAGTATGAAGCCCTTCTGCACTGCTACACGCATTTTTCCAATGAGCCCTGTCAGGGTTAAAGTCCAAATGACAGTATAGAGACTTATTTTTAATCACGGATATATGCATTTTTATGAATTGTATGACTTCTCTGCTTCATGGGAGTGATGAAGTGGGCTGGGACAAACACCAGGTAGGTCAGTGCAATGGTCCTAGCTGTGTGGTGCATGCTCCTGGGGCTGGGCCGTGGCGTCCCCAGGGTTCCCCCGAAGTCTCTCAGGTTCTTCTTTTTCCTGGGTTCCCTCTGGGGTCTGTGCCCCTGGAGTCTGTCTGTAAATTCTTTATTTTCCTTAGTTACAGGACTGGGCAGAAAATACCTTCCTGGTGACTCATCCCTACAAATCCCTCTGTCTTTTTCTGACTTGCTGTAGACACTTGCTGTTGGTGCTCACAATCAGCTCCTGTTGTTGGTACTATGCAGGGCACTTCTGGACAAGTTTGAACCTTCTTGATTTTCAACAGGTTGTTTGCACAGTTTGGCTTTTTATTTTCCTTGAACACACAAAAAACATTCAAGGTTCTTTCTGGGTTTTTTTTGGAACAAGGGGTTCATCTACTTCTGAAACAGAAAGTCAGTTAAAGTTCATGTGCTTATGCTAACAGCTCTGCTGCCTAGCCTCAACTCATGCTAACTGCTGCGAGTCCTCAGAACAAGACTTGTTGTTGCCAACAAGTTGCTGACAAGTTGCATGTCTTGCCTGATGCCACAGGATAAAAAGGCGATAGAAAACTGGAACTCAGGATTGATATTCTGCAATTGAGAAAGTACAGCACAAATAGAGAAAAAGGTTCAAAAGGCTAAAATCCACCCGCATGTTCTGGGGATCCCATGATAGTGGGGGAATTGGTGCTGTGGTACAAAATAGAGAGACCAGATTCCATACTATTGTGTAGAGTGACTTTAAAGCAGTGAATTTGATCTATGTTAGTATTTTTCCAAACCCAGCTCAATTTGCTTGCACCAAGAACTGATCCTCAGCTCCTTAAGGGTTATTCTCAAGACCTACTGAGTGTCTTGAGTGAAGGAAGCACCATCCCCAGAGATCCAGTAGTCCAGCTTTACTAGCACTAAGTACACTCCCCACCATTGTCCCTTCAGGATCCCGAGATGATTGGTGTTTTAGTGTTTCACCCTGATTCCTCTGAAACTGTAATTTAGTGTGTAGAAAATATAGTGCAAAATTATGTTAAAACTGTAATAAAAGCTGTTTACTGTACTTAATTGTCATAAATCACTCTATTAAACTGTTGAGGAATATTAACAAGGGATATGATAATTCACCATATAAAATTCATATACATTTTTTAGCAGTTGTAAAATGTGTTATAATTATTTAATAGCTTTGTAACTGGTTGTGTTTGATAATTAACTGCTGTGGGTAAGGAACTGTGCTGTTATTTCAACTACCTGGAAAAGAGAGAACAGCCTCAGTTTAACCTGGCAATTACCCACAAAAATGATCAGGTGGCAAAAAGGTCATCTTTTTATTATATTTTTCCCCACAAAAGCAAATAAGGCAAAGGTAGCCTACATCTTCCAAATGTGCTTGCTTATTTTGTCTCCACAAACATATGGATTACATTACAGAAATGCTCTCTACTGAGGGACTGCATCTAAAAAAACCCTTCAAAACCAGCAGAAACAGGTTTTATAATCCTCATTACCTGACAGTTAATTGCAAGCTTTGTGTAGGAGAGAAGAAATGGGTGGAATAGTATTGGTCATGACCTATGAATCACATTTTCTAAAGTATTTAGATCGGTGCTTAGGTATGAAGTCCCACAATGGGCAGTGAAGCTCCCTGCTTTTACCTTCTGCAAGTCAAAAAAACCACTGGTACCTGCAAGGAGAACTGGGAAGAATTCAAACCTCAAAAGTTGCAACCTGAAAATCTCTCCTCAGCTTTCATCCAAACCTTGAAAAGCCCCACAAGCTGCCTCTAGAGGTGCCTCGGTTTTTAACCTTTAAAATCCCTGAGAACCTCATGTTCTACTTCTGTGCCTGTCCAGAAGTGCTCCGTCTGGAGATGATGCATGAAAAGTGCTTAGTTCTCACCTAAGTCCACACAGACAGTGACCCCTGCCTGATCAGGGCTCTGCCTGATCAGGCGCTCTTAGAACCTGCTTATGGTGTGCCTAAGAGGTATCTATGACAAAAGTACAGCAGTGGCTGCTGCTTTCTTTGAAAATGTGCACAGAATGGCCTCATGTCTGAGGATTCATCCAGCTACAGGAGACACAGATTCGACTCACTTCTCCAGCTGAAGCAGTTCAAGCCCACCTCCTTCCCCCCACCCTGAAAGAATGACAGAAGTTCTCGATGTCATCTTACCTCTAGCACTCAGATATGACCAAAAGCCCATTTAAGATACCAAATTCTCATTCTGAGTGTAGGGCTGAAAGTTGAAATCAATAATAAATAAAGGTAGAGGGATGGTTGATAATCACATGGGATATTTACTTGTATTTTGGTGCCTAATTAATTTTGACATTGAAAAGAGTTGAAGAACTGCCTGTATGGAAGATCATTCCTCTTGCAGTGCCATCTTGTTGCAGGCGCTTTTGATTTCAAGTTCTTTCTGCCAAGCTAAAGGAGACTTTCTGGAGTGGATATTTCAGTCATGGGCTCGTGGCTTCATCTGTACAAGTTGGAAAAGATGACATTCAGAACATAAAACCACTTTGGGGTGGACAAGTATGGGCATGAGTTCTGGGGAGGAAAGGGCTGTTTAGGCATAATGGGCTCCCTGCTTCCTTTTTCTGTGAGCGCTAATGCATAAGGGCTGGACAAGATGGAAGCCGTGTTTCCCTTCATCTGTGTGCATGGTTTGTGTTTTTTTGAGTCATTTTGAAGGTCACCTAGTATGCAACAGTGTCTATTTTAGGTTGCTATTTGGTATCAAGTAATTAAATAAAATAAGCAATACCAGATTATTGAATAAAGATCTGACAGTAAACAGCCTAAAACCCTACTCTACCTCTTTACATCTAGCCCTGCCACCAGCTACACCTTACAATGGATCAAGTCTCTAACAATACAAGCTGTTCATTCTTGCATCCAGGGCTTTTTCTGAAAGGACTAAATTTTGCCTTGCACTTGCTACCTGACCAAAGCCGTGATGAACCTCAGGACAGAATCTGAGCAAAGAAATAAAAGACAAATCAAGGAAAGACGGGGGTTAAAGTCATCCTTCGGCCACCACCATCAGGGACATTCCTTTGCATGACATTTTTTTTCTGGGTGACCATTTCTGTAGCTGATCCTAGCGCTGTCTCCTTCCCAGCCTGCCTGCCAGCTCCGCTGCGATTCAGCCCCGTAAGGAGACTTTGAAGCAGCTGATAGAGCCCTTTGTAACAGGAGAGGGAGCTCTCACAACACCGATGGAAAATTTTTGAGGGTGCTGTTTACCCAAGGCAAGCAGAAGACAGAAACCTTGTCTTTGTTTTTGTTAAGGAGGAAGGAGATGCATGCACATGTCCCTGTATTAGCTCAGGGGAGGCACTCATAGTTTTGGTTGCCTACACCACAAAAAGGATTTGGGATTTGAACATATTTAGGAACTACAGGTATCCACATAAACAAAACCTGTGAGTTGGTTGGCCCCCGTCTGTGTTGTAACTCATGGGAAAGTGTCCACAGATGAAAGGAGAAATCCCATGACTTTCCTCCTGGGGTCAGCCGAGCTGCTCCGGTGCTGCTGGTCACCACAGCACAATGTGGCACCCAGCATGGGTGTCCCAGCTGAGGTCCAAGAGGGCAGTGAAACACAAATGAACCCCTTAGCTCACTGGCCTTGTTTTCAGAAAACTTACTGAGGGGATACTAGCAGAACTGTCACTTGCTTTCCCTAGTCCCCTCATTTCCTCCAAAGCCCGGACCAAAAGGCTCATTTAGCCTTTCCAGAATTATGTCCTGTGTGCTTACATAGGGGGAGAGTTAACCTAAATAGTTAATTAATGTTTCCAGCAAATTAATATATTCAAATCCCCCTTTTTTTAAGGAAAATGAAGAGAGAAGTTCTTTTGTTTAGTAAAAAGATCTTAAGAGAACTTATGTGAATCTTCTAATAGATTTTATTTCCAGAAATGTCCAAGAAAACAACAGACTCAGAACCATTCCTTGTCCATGTTGTGCTTTCAGCCACTGACAGAAACTTTTCTGCAATCAGAAACCCCTGTGTATTTAAAATACGTGTCAGTTGTGAGCTAGCTTTGATCTGCAATTATTGTAGTACCTTTGCTTTATTAAGGAACAGTATTTTTATTACTGTTTAATATTTTTGAAAATATACACTAGTTGGAATCAACATCTAGCTCTTTTTAGAAATCAATCCTTCTGTAAAATCTGTTTATTTTCTGGAGACGTATGTTAAAGCCCCTAGGTGCTCTGGTAACCTGCAAGAAAACAGATGTGCACCTGTTCCCTGTTCTTTGCCTATATCCCTTCTACAGAAATTTTCTTGCACAGTATAGACATTATTCCTTTTTGCTTTTTATTTGTGTGCTCAAATGAAAAAGACAATAGTGACAGCACAGCTACAGGGAAATGAAAACATAAAAATGTGTAAGAACTGCGCCTGCTCTCACTTGTAATGATCTAAATACTGAGCTTCTCCATTTGCTACAGCGAGCAGACTACTGACTTAGGCCATAAGCTTGCACCAAAATCAGTGCAAGTTGAAGACGGTGCCAAAAGACATCATTATTAGTGTCAATAAGGCTCTCCTTAGATACCAAGACTTTTTCACAGGGAATCTCAGTATAATTTTCAGAGGCCAAAGAATGTGTTACTAGCAAAAGAATGAAGCTGAAAGACTCCAAATGCTAATTTGAAACTAACACTTTTCACTTGTCTTCCTAGATGACAGGAAGAGCAGTGAGTCATAATCTGTCATTAATCTGAGGAACATCAAGTGAAGTCAGAGGGATTCTTCAAATGGAGTCAAGACAGGAAACTTTTTGTAGATTTACAAAGTACACAGAAATGTGATGAAAATGGTATATGATCTGATGAGACACAGAACCACATTTAAGCAAGAACCTGAAGCAACAGAACATCACTCTCATGAGTAATACTAATTCTCAGGTAGTTTTGACTAGGTCACCACTTTTCCAACAGACAGAAAATTCACTAAGGGATGTGGTTCTCATTGTCCTAATGACACAGGCAACTTGTGAAACTGTTTTGGCTTAAGAAAATGTTGCAAAATTACAGAAGAGTTATTCTCATTTACCAGTAGTGCAGGAGTCGGAGCAGTTGGTTGAACTGTGGAAGAAAGTCTTATCAGTTCCTTCTTTTATCCAAAAGATTTGAATCATTATCAGAACTTCCTAAATGCCACTCCACTAGGAATTTCCTGATGCTGTTTCATCCTGTAAAAATAATTAAATACAGGCTGGAGAAGGGATTGGAATCTGTCTCCTGTGCTGGTGAGCTGCTCTCTGGCTGGATATCCAACTCATTGCTTTGCTACTTCTCTCAGTAATTGTTTCTATGTGGTATATGAAGTAGAAGAGCACCAGTAAGAGGGAAAGAGGAAACCTCTTTTCAATGAATGCGTCATCCTAGCAGTCGAGGACTTCCCTGTGGAAAAGCCTGATTCAGATCTTCTCCCTTCAGGAAAAGGTTCTGAATTAAGGAGAGATCTTAATTGCTGGGTACTGAAGATGTAACTCAACCCTCTATAAAATACATCACCAGTTATTTGGTATAACTGTCTAGCCAGGAGAGGAAGACACCTGAGGGGAGTGGGGCTACAGTCCCTACTCCCGTGTTTGCTTACTTGTCTCTGCAAAGGACAACAAGGCAGCCCAATATTTGCCCAGCCTCATGGATGGTAGATTATGGTGTTTCTAGTTCACTCAGAAGGGAGCTGAGTCACCCACACTCTTGATCTATGCTCACAAAACTTGTTTTGGGTAAAACAGAGATGGTGATCTTTTCTGACCATTTTTTAAATGTAGGTCATCATCACCTTTGCTTCTTACAAGCTCTGGGAATGAGCTTCTTGGTGTGTCAATGAAATGACAATTTGGCAAGAAAAAACAAAACATTAAAAGTCTTTTTCTTCTGGAATATTCTTTACAATTCTTCAATTTGCCAGCCAAATATAAAAATCAGTGATTTCTATGGCTTTAGTTCTGATTAGGTGGTACAATTCTTCCACACAGACTCTCTTAGAGGAGGGAGTTTAGCCTGTTACCTTGTCGTAAAATTGATGTCTGATCTTAAAGTAGAGAACAGAGCAACAAAACTGATTGAGGAACTGAGAAAGTACAATGTAGAGCAGGAGAAAGATTAGAATTTATGTAGGCTTAAAACTGATTGTTAAGAGGGAATTTATTAAACCTTATAAAATCCTCAATTGCATGCATAATATCCCTGTAGTTTACCGTTTCCTTTAATATAAACTAAAGAATTATAAACATGGAACAGATGGTAAGAAACATGTTTCCCATAACAAGAATCGTAAGTGCATCTTCCTGCAGAAAGGTTGTTGGAACAGTTTCTAGAGGGAGTAAAAAATTCTAACCTGTATTTTATGTGTGGAAAATACGGGTGGGAAGTTTAACCACTGAAGTTGTATTAATTTCTGAACTGCAAAAGCCACCTCTGCCTACTAGATCACTTGTTCTGTTCTGGAAGAAATAAGTAATTGTTCTAGAATTACTGCAGAACTGGACTGTGGTGAAAGCTGAGGCATGCCTGGTCCCTGTGAAGCCAGCAGAAAGGGAGAAGATCCTTAGCAGAATCCAATGTGCAATCTTTTGAAAGACAGTCTTTTTGGTTTCTCTTTGTATATTTGTTTTTACCTTTATAATTTATTTTTTAGTGCATCTGAAATCCCTTTCTAGCTAACCCCTAAGATTTGTGCATTTGCAGATCCTATTAGCGTTCCCGAGATAGCATTTTCTACACATGGAAAGTTGTCTCTGAACTGCCTGTCTATACCTCTCATTCAAAAATGTTGTTCAGACCTATTTCTGGGGAGATTCACTGAAGAATTCTGCTGACTGATGAGCTCTATTGTGTGGTCATAGGGTATTAAAAGACGAAGAACTTTTGGGGAAGAACCTAAAGGTCTGCAAGATGGAAATGAAGTTCCTCCCAAACAACTGTGTAGTCTGTGAAAGTAAGTAAATACTTCTTCAGGTTGATTCAGTCCACTTAGGAGTTAAATTCTCCTCTGGAGGTATCTTTCTCTCTCCCTTCACCATGTATGTAGCCCCACGGCACAAAAACTTCTCAAAAAGCTTAATCCTGATCGCATTTACACTGGAATTATTTCAGATTTATGTTATTGTAACCAAAAAATGAAATGGTGATAATCAATACAGTATTTACAAATGAAATTACAATCTACTTCTGCTTCCTGGTATGTCAGGGTAAATCAGGAGGTTTTTGATAGTGATTTTGGTGGCATTACAATGGATTTCTAATGGTTTAGTTGAGACTAATTTGAGTCTGTATCTCAGGAACTGGTGTTGTATGTGTATTTTAAAATAAGAAGGATGAAGAAGTGTATCTCAAAGTCATATCCATGTTGGGGATTAAATGACCATGTAATTAGACTTAGATATCACATTCCCTTTATTTAAACCATTCTTTCCTGACTAATTTCTTCTTTACTGTTACTAGCATTGGATTATTTCGCAGAAGCTTGCTTTATAGACCAGTGTGCCCAGTGCTAGACACTCTACAAGCACAGATCAAATGTGCTGCTGTGAAAAATACATGGCTTAAGACAAAAAATTGGTTCAATCTATATGTCTGTAGATGTTAGTGATAGGTAGACATGAATATCTCTTTTCATCCTTTGAACTGGTTTAATGTAACAGTGTCTCAGTCCAGAAATATATAACAATGGTAAAATGACACTGTGCCTGCGGATGTATTGATGGAGCATAGTCCTTTGGACACAGTGCTGTCCTACATGCTTATATCTCTTATGGCATCCTGCCAGTTTGGAGCATGGACAAAAGATACTGGATCTATGTACCCATCAATAAGAGGCATGCACAATGAAGCAAAGGCACTCAGCATGGGAGCTAAGAGATGCTCTCCACCTCTGTGAGATTATAGGAGAAAAGGATCATGCTGGCAGAGAAGGAAGACTGAGTGGTGTCCTTACAGACCGTCTCAGACAGAATGATCCATAAAGTAACTTTGAAAAGCAAAATTCCTTATTTTTATCTGCTTCCATCTACAGCAATTCCCTACTGTTCTCCCTTAATGCAAGTGCCATTTGCTTTCATGATATATTCCTCTTTTTAGTCCCATTCCCTGTATTTATTAACCAGATAATCTATCTTTACCATACAGCCAGTGCCATGATTGCAAATCCTACAGGTTCTCAAAATGGCTATAAAATAAAACTATTTTAAGAGCCTCAGGATGGTGGCTTGTTGCATAAAGCAGATTATTCCTGTCTGGGGTTTCCAGGAAATTGTTGTATTCCACTTATTACCTGTCTTTGAAATGAAAACATCAAGATAGTTTATCTCTGAAATGCTACACTCCACAGTATACAAGACCAAAAACTTAATAGCATCATGAATTTCATATAAAATAACAATACATTTTTCCAAGACAGCTTTCTCCCTATTCCACATCATGAAATCATAGTCAATAAACTTATACACCATTGCACCATATAAATGTATTAAAATCCTTGATTGACTGAACTAATCTTTTTTCAAAATAGGCTGTAAATAAATAAGCATGGTGCAGGATACAAACCTTGGCTATATGCCTTTCATGAAGAGGCAAGTTCAGTCAGGTTCTGACATTTAAGAACAGTGTAAGTGAAGTGTTGATGGGCAGAAAGCACTCTTGAAGAGCCCCGCAAAGTGCAAGTAATCCAAGCAGTCCTTAATGGTCTTCCTATCTATTGACTATCTTTTGCTGTCACTTAGGTTTCAGCAATTACTTGGTCCGCAGCAGAGCTACAGGGAGGTGTAGATTTAAATTATGCATAGGCATAGAGGCGTGGATTCATTCTACTCAATTTAGGTACCTTGCTGAGATGCTGGAGCTAGGAATCTGCTCACCCTAAACTCCATAGTCAATGGAGAAAGACAGAAACCTCCAGAGGGCGATTCAGCTCTTAAGTGGGCAGAATTATCCTCTGGAGGTCATTGTCCCTCTATATTTATTGCAGAGAGAGCCTTGAGCAAAGCTGCTCTTCACTTAGGAGCCTCACTTATGTTGGAATAATCCAGACACAGCATTTTTCTCATGTAGTGAAGTAAGTTCACTGAAGTCATTGAGTTTGCACTGAGTTAAAATACATATAAGTGAGAAAAAACCAGCTCCATCTATTTGAAGAAGTGGACATAACCATGGGTAAGTTGTTCCTTTTAGCTGCTGGGGCTGGACAGAGGGGGAAAATGGCACATTCACCAGATATAATAATTTGGGTATTCCACTAATTGACTGCCAACTACTTCTTCATGCTCATCTTCACGTCCTTCCAAAAGTTCATTTCTGCCAAAACTTTATGGCTGGGACCCAGGTGCCTTGATGTTACATCTCATTTCACTGACCTTTAACTCAGCTGATGCTGCAATGGCATCTGAAGATAGACTTGAACCCCCTGTCTCTGCCCCCGAATCAGCAAGAAGAGAGCTCTCTGTGAAGCAAAACTAAGCAGCAAACTCCTGAGCCTGTGGGCTCAACAGCAAAGTTCCCATGGACTCCCCTGAGCCCAGGGTTTTGCTCAGTGACCCTGCAATAAACATAATCACTGCTGTCATTTTGTCTCTCTCCCACGCTCGTTTGTCTGTAATGTTGTTTGTAATTTTCATGTTTTAGATTTTAAACATTTCATGTAGGGACCCTGCCTGAATATGTCTGTAAATCACCTATCACACAGCTGGTGCAGTAATACAATAATAATAATTAATTAATAATGGGCCTGTTCCTTAGAAGTGTCGAGAACTGGCAACTGACATTGATGTCAACCCCTCTCAGAGGAATCAAGTCATTAATAATAAATAATACCAGGAAAATAATAATATCACATTCTGTTTTTTCTCGCTGCTGTGATGATCAAGTCTTTCTTTCCATTTGCTAACTACGTGCCTATAGTTGAAGTTACATATAGGACATATACCTGCAGTCATACTAGCTAACTGCCCTACACAAGCTCTGAGCTGTCTTCAGACATTTAGCAACTTAGTGAAATTTGCAGAGTCTCCACAGCCTGAAAGCAATATATCTGAGGGACCAGAACTCCAGCTGTCCTGCAAAATAATGATGTGAAGGTTAAGCATATAGCTAGTTATACAGGGTCATTTTAAACTTGTTCCATTTAAACCCCAAATACGCTGATATCCCTACCACCACTATCTTCTCTCTCTTGTTAGAATGTGACTACTTTCACATGCCATTGAGCTTCCCCCTGTAAACTTGTGCATCCAGCCTGCCTACAGATAACCTTGCAACCCAATCTAAGGCACTAGTGACGCAGGGAGAGTATTTGTTTCAGTGCTGGCCACGATGAACTTTCTCTGCTGCTACACAGAGGACTTCATTTGAGGCTGTCAATCAATCATCTTTCAAGCATAAAAATCACTTTTGTAACGAAGGGGTTATTATCCACATAATTCTCTGCTTTTCTTAACTGCTGTTTTTCTGAGTCCCTCACGTTAAGTTATTACATCAAAGTTGATTGAAAGCAGTTAAATGGTAATCACTTGATTTTTAACATTGCTGGAATCTCAAAGGACTGTTACTTGTAATTACAGCATTTTTCTTTACTTCACTTTGAATCTTAGGAGACAATGCTTTCACCAGTATTCCTGGTTAATCTGCCTTTAGAATAGCTTTGTTTCTTCAGCTCATCAATTTTCATAATGCTAGCCAATAAAAAACCAGGGAAACTGCACAATAGTTCCTCTGCTATGTAGCAAAATATATATGTATGTATAGCCAAGACTGACTAAAACCTTAGGGGATTTCTGCATCTTTATTTACAAACACATGTGTGAATGAAGTCCCTGTTGCCTGAATTTTTAGAGTAATTGGCATTCTTATACCGTGAAGTTAACAAGCACAATTATGAGAAGAAAAAAGAAAGGGAGAACAAGAGAATGCCGTATATATTAGAAAGAACAGATTACAATTATGGATATTGTATTCCATGTAAACCATTAAACTTTGTTTAGGATGTGTTTTACACCACTTTTGTTGCACTCTATTGTGTTGCAGGGCCACTAAATTAATAACCCAGCATCCAGAGGAGAAGCAAGGCAAATACAGCAGCGTCAAGTCACACAGAGAAGGGAGAATATGACGGAAGCCATGCTTATTCTTGGTAACAACACAGAATTCAATCCAAATTCAGAGTTGGATTGCTGCATCTTTGAAAGAGAAAGGAAAAAAAAAATTAGCATTTTTAGGCAGCATGTTTTTTCTTTGGTAGCTAGGCATGCAGGCTCAATGTGAATGCCTAAACACAGACACCTAGTGCCACCTTGGATACTTCTTGGCCACTTGCTGCACTCGTGGGCATGGACCTCTGGTAGGTCCTATGCTACCTCTGCTCGCTCCTTGTCGCCTTCTTTGCTCCAGCAGGCAGGCATTTCAAGAGGCACGGCAGCTGATGTCTAGGCACCCGAGTCCTATCTGGGGTACCATTTTATCTAGAACAAAGTCTTAAGCTTTTTATGTGTTGCTTCAACCAATAAATTATTCACTTTCACAATAAATTTTCACATCTCAAAGCAGGGGTATGACTTGTTATTTTTGGGATGTGTGTGGGTCCTAGACAGAGGAGTGACTCGGTGCTATTAGAGATTTTAGGAAGGCTAAAGGTGTTTTGTGGCCATTGTTAATATTGGAAAATTATAACCTTACGTTTGCAGATGTAGCATGTGCTAAACTGAAAACTCCATTACAGAACTGGAACTGAGGGTACACATACAGAGATCCCATTTAAAACAGAGGTTATATTTTTTGGTTTTGATGTTCCTTAGCATGAGGATGCTGAAACATCAAGTAATTATGTTAGTACCTGAAATTATAATTTGCTTGTAGCACAAAAATGTTGGTTTAAAGCTTTTAATTACTTTCTAAAGGCATGAAAGCCCACAGCTATTGACAGCGGTTGTGGGCTAAAATTGATTCATTTAAGACATATATGAGAAAACTTGTGAACCTTATGTAGGTCCTACACTAACACTCACAAATTTTAACCCAGCAGAAAAATTAAATTCTCACATAAATTTAGGACTCTGCTAGCTCAATCTTTCATAATTATGGTTTGCTTATATTCGTTTCCCACGTCATCAAGGTGCTATTGGAGAGTTCCAAAAAGGTGCCTGACTATTGCAGTTCTCAGACCATGTTTTCACACAGCAAGAGTTTGAATTTGTGCATTTTATATTACGCAGGTATTTGATAGGAGGCGTAGGCATGTCTTGGAGTGGGAGCCAGAAATCCATCTACCCGTCCCCAAATAATGCCCTTTATGAAGGCGTGCAGCGGTGGCACTCAATTTCTGGCCTAGTGAAGCTTGGATTGTTTCATTAGGTCACCTACTCTTTATAGGGCTTAGATAGGGCTTACTTCTGAAAAAGAGTTTTTAACTCTTGCCTGTGGAGTACTCCTTTTTATAACTGAGAAAAAATTTTGTACTTTGAATTTCTTCAAGAGAATTTCAGTATTATAGAATATATTAAAAAATATATGTTCCGACACCTTAAGCTACACTAGTAAAAAAGAAACGAATCTGTTTTGAAATGATATCTTTATAGTTCTTTCCATTACACTTTAGTAGGTTTTTAAGGGGCTATGGTATTCACTGTGGGGGAAGAGCTGTTTCTTACCCTCTGGTAGATACTTTCAGTAGATATTAGATGAAAATGCGTAATCAGTGTCACTGTAATGTCCCTGACAGTAATGCTTCTAGGGATGTCTATTCAGCCATGGTTTATCAGTACAGGGCTATTTTAGAGTGCTAGTGAATGATGTATCTTTGAACCCCATGAACAGGTCCATTCTCAAAAGTCAGTTGTTTGTATTCACTTTTGGTTGTGAAGATTTTTAGGGGAGGGAGAAGATTGAAATTACTTAATATAAAAATGGGAGAAAATATAAATATAATTCCCATTTTTTCAGTGACTCTTTTGTAACAATTCGGGTATTATGATCTCCCATGTTGTCATTTTTCTCAGCTGTAAATCTGTTTCCCTGAAGGACATTGTACCTGACTCACTTGTACCAATGGAGACAGAAAAAAGCTTCATGCCTCTCAGTCAGACGAACCCAGCTAACTGAGTGTAGGTAATGAAAACAGTTGTGTCAATCAGTGCAATGCAGAAGAGCAAAAAGGTATATGGTGTTCGCTGCACCTGCAGAAAGAGTCTCTGGTATACTACAGCCAGTATCACTGCTGGAAGGAGACTTGTCACTGGTGTTAAGCTGAGCTTTGAGTATCTTGTAGGCACACCAAAGGTGAGCTATGAAAACTGAATTGCCTTCCTGATTAAATTTGATATAGGATACAAGTGCAAACCAGTTGTAATAAGGGCGTTGCAGAATTCATGACTTTTTCAGAAACTTTGCTATAGAATACATACCTTCCCTTGGCAAAAGTTGTCCTCTAAAACCCTGGCTCTGAAACTGAATATGAAGTGTTTGTCCATGAAATATTGCTGAATTATATTTTTCTGTTTCTGAACTGTTTTATTCTCTCCTTCAAATGCAGTTCTCCTTGAAAAAAAGGAGCTCCGATTGTGGTATGCCATATTCTCTTGTACTTCATACATTTATACACATAGTACTATTTAATTTTTCTTAACCAGTACTTCAGTGAGACTTCTGGTGTGACTAAGGACAACTTGCATGAGTAAGAGCTCTTAGGATCAAAGGCTTTAAAATATGCTGCCCTTGTTAAGTTGCTGATGGCAGTCAGTGAGTAGCACAAAAAAAAATGACACAAAGAGGTGCTTATGAGCAAGCCTCATTTGAAAGCAGGTGCTGTTGTAGTTATCCAGCAGAAGACTCGGTTCACAAGTTGTCCATAGACTAGAGAAGAAAGAAGGTTTAATACAAAAGGATTGTCTCATTGACCCAGCTTGATCTCTGTTTCAAAGGCAAAGCTGGAAGTGTACTACAAGGAGCTTCACATATTGATCAGTACAAGGAAAGAATGACATAGCTCAGCCCATGCCATTGTCCTCTTTTTTACCTTTTATCTCCTGCCCCTGCTTCTTTTCAAGATAAAAAAAGAGTTGCAATTAGTTCATCTTAAAGAGATTAGACTTCCTACTCAAAATCTGGGAAAGATGCTGAGAAATCACAGGTATCCTGGAGGGGTTTATTTTTGCTTTATGTGTTTTTGACTTCACACAACAAATAAATATTTCTAAATGAAGAGGAGGTAGGAAAGAGAAGTGGAAATATTTTTTTCTTTCCTTTTCTCTCTCTCTCATACACATATATATGCATGCACGCACACACACACACAGACACACACTAGTTTTGCAAACTGAATTGAATATGGACATCACTGTGAATAATCTCTCAGCTCCTCGTTTTCCATTTTTGTGGGGATAATGAAATAAATTTCAAAAGACTAACAACAGACTGTTTTCCCATGAGTCAAAACTAATTTTCTGATATGAATGAAGGAGTTCTATACAGCGAATAGTGTAGAATATTGGAAAAATTTTAATGACCTAGATTTGGGTGGTTGTATTACTCACAAGTGGCAATGTATGAATTATATACCTCAGCCTCAGCAAAACCAGATGTCTTAGCTACCAAAAGTCCTAATTACAGAAACCAGAAAGAGGAATTATAGCTTATAATTGGTTTGTAAAAAATCTCTGATGGAGCTGTTGCCTTGTAATTAAAAAGGCTGAATGTTGACTCAACTAACCTGTACGTATTCATCCACCCAGTGGAATTTGCATCACCCACATTAGGTCCCTTAGACAATGCAGAGGAACAATCAATTAAGCAGGGGTTGCACCAAAGCCAGCATGCTGACTGCTTACTGTCAAAGATAGTTACTAGAAAACTCAGATAGTTAGTACAATTATATTGGCTACATCTGCAGAAAAAAGAGGTGTTTTAAGCCTTGTTTGCATTTTGCAAGCTGCCCTGGGCCTCCCAGAGCTGCTTCCTACTGTGGAGGATGCCCAGGTCTTTATCCTCCCTGTGAGTTCGATAGAATATCTCTGAAGGACTAAGTTCAGGCCTTTACAACTGCAGTGCAGGGGAAGAAAGAGATGCCATCAGACTTTTATGTTCCCAAAGTCTACTATGAAGTCACCATCCTAATCGATTTTTGGAATAGGTTCAGGTTTTCTTAGACAGGGGCAGAAATTGAATTAAAATCTCCTAAGTCTGAAGGAGTGCTCCTGGTAGAGCTGGTAGATCCTTATAAAGCTGGGAAGGGAGGTAGGCAGAAAACTCTTCAGCATGGTCAAGGCTAAGTAGTGCTGGGCATGCTCAAAAGCAGAACTTCAGGTGCCAAAGGAACTTTGTGAAAACATGGATGGTTCAAAAGCCTAAGGACTATGTGTACCTCCCTGTCTAGGTAGCAACTAAGTGGAAGGCTGGAGGACTTGCATTTGGAGATGTGCCAGTGGCCGTGAGAAGTTTATATTTTTTCTAAATCTTTTTTGTGGAGCTATTGCCTGGTCAAAAGTGACCCCAGGACTCTATAGAAAGATGTATCCATATATGAAAATACTGCCCTTTCCATCTTCTGCATTCCATCTGTGTTTTCATATGCGTATCCACCCGTGCCAAAAAGCTCTTTTCCATACATAAAAAAAATCTTTTATTTGGAACCTAGGACTTGAGTTAAATACTTTTTCATTTGGGAGCTTGGGCCCCCCCTGTTTTTCCAGTGCCATATAGCTTGGTTTCTAGGTCTGCAGGTCCACCAGCCTTTGGACATGAAAGCTGTTACGTTTCCATTCATAATAATTTTATTCGACTTCGTGCTTGCAAGAAAAACAAAGCTACGAATTTCAGTCATTATAAAAGGCCATTATTAATTTATTCTTGTTGTGCTAGAACTTGTAGTCTGTCTGTGTGCTTAAAATGCTTTTGTATCTTGTTCTTTGTTATCTCCTAGGCATGTAATTTAATTAATGCATGTACACTGCTTTGAAGATGTAAAGCGATATATGAATGCTTAAAGTGCCAAATTAAGGCTTTCACGGGTGAAACCGTGGGGCAGCAGGCAGAAAGTACAACATACAAGCAACAATGCTTGAAGGTAATTACTCCTGCAAAGGGCAGGAATAATTGTAATGCCCCAGAATTGCTGTGGGGAGCAAAAAAACAGTGTCAACCATTGAAAAAGCACCTGGCTTTTGCTACCATCCAGTGATGAAGAATCAGGTGCCTGCTGCTATTCAATTCCCTAGTTCCCCTTTAAATATGATGGATTATTTTTCATGGTGACTTCGCCATGCAATCCTGGGAATGAGGAAGGAAGGTACCACAGGGGAGCTTAAGAGCTAGCAGTTTAGGCCCGTATTCTGCCAACTGTTAAAGCAGGAAGAAAATGGATTCATTAAGTTCATGTGAATAAAGTTAAACAGATTCATGCCTGTCAGTTATGGATAGTACTGAGTAATGGATAGGTTACATTATATCATCTTGCTTAGTCAGGGGTACATCTCATCAGAGTGATTTTACGATGAAAGGTCACACGTAGCAAAACTACTTTAGGACTTCAGCTGGGTCAGTAGCATTAGTCCCATAATACTACAGTAAAATAACACAGTGTCTTACATATGGGTATGCAAAGAGAGGAATGAACTGGCTGTTGAAAGAAATTTGTGGGCTTGGGACCCAGTAGCTTTCTGATAGTTTACAGTTGTTGCTGGAGCCAATTTTAGGCAGCAAGGGTGGAGTCAGTTACCTAAACACAGACGTCTAGTGCCATTTGAAATTCTGTATCTAAGCCTGGGGTAGCAGATATGGTGTAAACCCTATAGGGGACACATGCCCTTCTAGAGCAGCAGCTGAAGCTCAGGAGAGCATTGATCTGCCAATCCTGCCTGCCAGCCCTGCATGGATGTTAGAAGATGTTAGGATGTTTCAGATGGCATTGGCTGCCTATGTTTATACAACCGAATCCCATCCATGCAGCCAAGTGCCACTGTTTGGCATCAGAAAGAGTGATAGTGTCATGGCTTCTATTCAATTTCCATGCCATTAATCTCTCTTCTTCTGGAACCTTTGCATGCAGCACACATCAGCCCGGTACCACAACTGTTAGCTACAGACTACATTAAAAAAGTTGGATTTTAACTAAAAGAAAATAAAATTGCTCCAATGCATTTTTCAGGTGGAATTCCCTACCAGTGACTAGGTTCCTCCCATTTAGGTTTTGTCAAGCACTTTGCAGTTGTCGTGACTTCTTATGGCACCCGGCCCCAAAGACCAGCCAATCAACGCTGATACCACGTTGTAGATTAATACAGGAGAAGCACTTATTTTGTCTCAGCTGGAAATTGTTCTTTGTGCATTTTATTGTGATCTTAAGATTTGTTACCTGGTGTGGGAACATTTTCATTTTTTTGTATGTGCTTTGTCTTGTTTTGAGTGGAGGTGGGGAAGAATCAGCAAATCAGCATATTTATCACTGACTGACACATTCACTTCTGATGGGTTTTATCTTGCATATATTTATTATATTCACAACAGGTCCCTATTATGAAGTGGATGAATGTTACTATTCATACAAAACAGATGTACATTAAGTGACAGCCACTGAGTCATTGCCTTTTAAATGTCAAGGAAATCAGTACAAAGTTGGCTGTTGCTTGACACAGTTACATCAGTCAGTTTGCAAAGGATAGGTATCCTTTAGTACCAACAATACCATCTTAATTTCTAGTGTATAGCTTGCTGTTGCCATGCGGTCCTACCTTAGATTTGTTGTTGCTGTTGCTATTCTTACAAGAGCCACCAGATATCGTGAAGCAAAACTCATTATCAGCTTTCTTAGGTTGCAGTGCTGTATTTCTCTCTATTTCCTTTTCTGATAAGCAGTGAACAGGCAAAAGGGTTCATCTTTTATACAAATATGTAAAGTTCTGTTGCCACTAGTCTTCCAGTTTTGACTTTCATTCTAATTGCCCTGGGAAAACAATTTACAGATTTCAGCTTTTTTTTCCCCTGGAGATGTGTAGAATTTCAGATTCAATCATTATAATAATGAACACGTGTTGCAGAAACATACTGAAAGTAACATATACCTGTCAGGGAAATTTTTTTTCAGTATACCCAAGTAAAATCTATCCTAATCACTGTATGCATTTTTCAAACAGAACAACAAGACATTTCTAGAATTGCAGTTAATGATGACAGCTGAAAGATATAATAGTGTGTGAAAAAGCCTATATGTAGAGTCACATTTATCTTTTTCTTTCTAGTTCAGTGTATCTTGTATATTCTCTTTATGAGTCTGTGTAGTCTTAGTTTCTGTAGAGGCTTGCATGAAATTAAGGAGGTGCTGTCATGTTGTTATCAGCAAAAAGTTTAGATTTTTCCAGAAGGAAGTCCCCTCATGCCAACATATCAGCTTTTACAAAGCTCTGCTTTGCTGTCCTGTACATGACTGAAATTTGACTCTAGCAGTTCATAGAATTTAGTTTCTTTTTTGCTTCTGTAGAAATAAAAAGAACGAATGCATGTACATGATGTAAAAGTAATCCATCTATATTGCCTACTGCCTGAATAGGTTGACTAATGATAACTGATGATTATCTGCTTGGAAAATAATGGGAAAAATTCCCTTGCTGTAACTTCACTGACTTCAGGCTGCACTGTGTTTTAATTATAGCATGTTCAAACCAGACTCAACAAAGAACTAGTAGATGTGCTAAAGGAAAAAATCCTCTTTTGGTTGGGTGTCAGACTATTACTATTATTTATTTAAGTGCTTGTAACGTGACAGTCTTGACCTACTTGGTCTTTTCTTCTGCTAATGGTTGTGAAATTGAAACAATTCACTTGGCATTTTAGACTGTCTTTAAAAAAAAATGCCCAAGAATGCCAGAATGGAGACATTTCTTGCCCATTTATGTCACTACAAGCTACTTAAAAGAGTTGCTTTGCTGCACTGTTCACAGTGAAGAGGACATAAAACCCTCTTGCGACAAATTATTATACTCGGAGTACAAAACCAAGGTAAATTCATTTCAGCCACTCCATGATTAGTCGTTTTCGAAGATATCAGACAAAATCTTTAACCTTAACATCAGTGGAAGGCTTCTTGTTCAATGGGGTTATACTTGAACTCCTAGTGCCCCCCATCACATTTATTTTAAAAATCATGAATTGTCAGTTCCTGCAGTGAGAAACTCAGCCGATGCAATATGAACATTGAATAGCGCTGGGGTGTCTTGTAATTGTGAAAGTGTGCTTGGGGAGCTGTACGGAGCAGCAGAGAAAGGAGCTGCAGGTCCTGACTCTGACATGAATTTCATTTGGGAGCTTTTGCAGGTCATTTCTCCTGCCTCCCTTTTCTTTTTTTTTTTTTTTTAATGAAATTAACTTACACTTTAAAATTTTCTCTTTTCAATGAAAGTGATGTTATTTTGGGGTTTAGTCAAGCATTTGTCAAGTGCTTTATTGATGAAAGACACAATATAAATGCTATCCGAAGCGTATGCAGATCCACAGAAGTAAACATTTAACAAGCAAACAGTCTTCAAGGATGCTGATGTAAGACAGGGACAGGAGTATAGGTGCTAAAATTGCTCAGAAGTGCAAGGAGCCATATGGGAGGCACCTATACCCAGAGAAAGCAAGGACAGACCCCTTATGCAGCTACTCCCAGTTCCCCCTTTGGTCTCAGCATCTCATCAGAACTCCCCACCTTCCTCCCATCCCTTTCCTCCCACCTCATCCTCTCCATTCAGCAGGGTCCCACTAACCAGTACAACTGCGGTCTTTCTCAGGCTGCAGGCTTGCAGCCTGCATTGGCTCCCCCATAGCTCCCTGCCTCCTTTCCCAGCCTGTTTGGAAAAGCAGTCTGAAAAAGATTTATGCTCTTGGCAAATAAGCATGGAGAACAGGGAGGGGGGGGTGCTCCCCTACTGGAAAATGGACCAAGAGGCCTCTCCTCAGTGACAACCCTTCTTCTCTAGTCCCTCCAGCAGCAGTGGCAACTTACCCTCCCTCCCTCCGGCTGCAGATCCCAATTTCTTGCTTCCCAGCTCTCCAGCAGCCACCTCACTTTCTGTTGTAGCCCATGAGCAGGTGGAGGAGGATGAGTCCAGCTTGACGCTCACACAGTTGCTCCCCGTTTTCTCCCTGGGTCTGTGGTCTACCAGATGGACTACGGTGGTTCACATCCTCACATGTCCAGCAGGGTTGAAGAATTTAGCACAAGGTGCAGAGGACCAAGCATTATTCCTTTTAACAACCTGGAATAATTTTTCAATTTATTCAAGCTGTCCTCTCTGCAAGTAAACTGAACAATTAAAGGGCATTCACTTATTTTTCATGCACTGAAAGTATGAATTTTTCATTACGTTCCAATTCACATTTTTTTCCCCAGCTTCATTAACTGTCTAGCATGAACTTTATTGTCTATGCATTCACACACTTTAACTAGCTGGTGGGTTTGGGGGAATATTTTGCAGACTCTGTCTTCAATTCCTCTCTGCACAAGTCTTGTTATTCTCTGAAAGGGAAAAGAGAAAGAAAGGGAAGAATAAATAATAATCAAAAAGCACATTTCTTTTCAGGCAGCAGCACTCAGCACTCCGCTGCAAACCATGCTGTGTAGGATCTTGTAAATCTTGACTAGAAACATATTGTCATATTAAAAATGTGTGTATCTCTTCCTTCCCCCGCTCCTCCCTGCACTTAGAATTAAGCAAAACGTGAGTTTCAAGGGGATTTCGCTCTGGCAAACAGCTGTGTTCTCTGCTAAGGTTACTCTTTCCGTAGAGCCTCAAAGATGCGAGTTTTTAAGACCTTATTAAAGACAAAGTTGGCACAAATAGACTGGCAGCGTTATGGCCTTTTCAGCTGAAAAAATCCAGGACTTTTCAGAGACTCGTCTGAGGGTGTGTAATGAAAACTATTTGGGAGATATCCCCATCGTGAATGCCCAGCTGCCTAACTCAGATCTATTGCAGCAGTTCAGGGATGAAATAGAGAGTGACCTGACCCGATTAAAACTTGACAGTGCCCCGCTACCAACAATACGCACGCCCTAAGTGCTGCCCCCGTTCACAAGCGTGCGTGCACGCTGTTAATGTCTGGGGCTGTGTTTACAAAGTCATTGAAGTCAGCGTGATGTTGGACAGTGGCAGGAACAGTCTATTCCAATCTAATGCACAAAAAGTCTGTCACACAGGAGGAGAAAGATTACATTTAGTTGCAGTGTAGCTGCGAAAGTGGACTATTAACTTCTAACACAGCCCTTTTTTTTTCTTCTGGAAAGCTACAGAGACATGGCATTAAACCTGTGACTGCCAGAGAAAGCGAGAGCAAGCAGGGGCGGATTGGCGAGGTCTCAGGTCAGGGTATTGTGTCGCGAGTGCAAGCCTTCTCTCTGGAGCCAGCGACTGCTGCCCCCCGTCCTTCTCCACCTTTTTGTGCTAAGGCTATAGGGGCTCGTCTCGCTCAGACACATGCATACCCTGTTGAAAACCTAGCCCTGCATGCTAGCAAATGGGGAGAGAGAAAAAAGAAGGTTTCTGAACTAAATCCAGGTGACAGTGCTGAGATTTTGGCATAAAATGTTTTCCTATTGACTGTTTAGGATGATAGCATCTGGCTAATTAGGCAGCGTCAATGCTACAAGGACTTGGACTGTATTAACTTAGCGCGCTTGGTCTGGGGCTGCTTGAATCTTGATCTGGGTCTACTTACTCTCCTAATATCTGCCCATCACTGACTGCCTCTTAATGTTTGTGGCTTTGTATGTTACTGAGGTAACAACTTCTGAAGATTGACAAAAACCTGAAGAATTGATAGTATTTGTTCCTCAAATTGTCCCTTTTCCATTTCTTGGATGTTTCATAGTACGGATTCAAGCTTTAATGTCTCTCATGAGGGACATGGAGGAAGCATTTAATGAGCAAAGCAAAGCCATCTTAAAACCACCGGATTTGTTTTGGACCACCTAATTCCAACAAGTGCACACTTGTCCTGGTTTTGGCTGGGATAGAGTTAATTTTCTTCCTAGTAGCTGGTATAGTGCTGTGTTTTGGATTTAGCATGAGAATAATGTGATAACACACTGATGTTTTAGCTGTTGCTAAGCAGTGCTTATACTAAGTCAAGGACTTTTCAGCTTCCCATACTTTGCCAGCGAGGAGGTGCACAAGAAGCTGGGAGGGGACACAGCCAGGACAGCTGACCCAAACTGGCCAAAGGGCTATTCCATACCATATGATGTCATGCTCGGTATATAAACTGGGGGGAGTTGGCCGGGCCAGCGATCGCTGCTCGGGGACTGGCTGGGCATCAAGTCAGTGGGTGCTGAGTGGTGGCATCACTCGTTTTTTTTCCCCTGGGTTTTGTTTCTCTCTCTCTCTCGTTGTTTTCCATTTCATTACAATTTATTATTATTATTATTATTTATGATTATTGTTGTTATTGTTATTATGATTATTATTATTAGATTTTATTTCAATTATTAAACTGTTCTCGTCTCAACTCATGAGTTTTCTTAGTGTTGCTCTTCAAAGTCTCTCCCCCATCCCACTGGGGGGGAGGGTGAGCGAGCGGCTGCACGGTGCTTAGTTGCTGGCTGGGGTCAAACCACGACAAAACTTCATCAGACTTTAAGCACCTGCCTCTGGTGGCACTTCAGAACAGCAACCTTCAACCACACGCCAAACCCTGAAGTCAGCTCAGCTTATTTGGGACATACATTTTGAAACACAAAGTTTCCTAGCATCTGAAACAGTCTGAATCAAATTGTTCTAAATGTTATTTAAAAGAGTAGAAAAATTTGAAGAAAAAAAGAAAATTGTGATTCATTATCCTGTCATAGCAATGTTTTAATAAGTCTCTCACCCAAGCCCTCCTCCTAATCTAAGGTCTACCAAGTAAGAGATGGCAGAAGGTGAGTCACGTAGCAAAGTTGCTGGCTTTTCAGATATTTACACTGGCATTAGCTTTTCTTTCTTGCTTAAATATCACTTGCTGTTTTATATGGGGTCGCTGCAATTTAAAAGGTGTCTCTCATTTGCCAGGAGTTAATCACACTTTATGAGGATCATGGTTCCAATGGAGAGAAATTGTACATTTTGGAGCAATTCAATGAAGCTTTGGAGATCTGTTCTAGGTCTATAACAAAGTATTCACTTGTTACCTTTAATATTTATATTACCCCCTAGAGACATCACCTGAGATGAGGATCTGCAGTGACAGCTCATCTACTTATCTGTTGGAAGAGACAAGTTTTAAACATTTTTGATGAAAATGGAATGTTATTGTTGCCATTTTATAGCAAAATACTAAATCCATGGAAGTTAGAGGTAGAACTAGGCACTGAATCCAGATCTTCTGAGTCATGCTTTGCAGAAATATTAATCCTGTTCAGATGTATAAATAAACCCTTTCCAGTCGATGTGTAAATTCCCTGAGAACTTTAAACAAGCTGGTATTTCAAAGACCGATTCCACATTTCAGAGTGAAGGTGTGATAAAGAGGGGGAGAAAACAAGAAAAAAACATGTCATATTAACTGGAAGAGTTTACCTCTGACATTTGTGGAACCTGTCTCTGACTCAAACGCTGTCATGAATGAATGAATGTTTATGATTTAGGAGAACGTTGGGAAGCCTATTTGTATCACAGCGTATGGTGAAATGAGCAGTTTCCGACGTGCGCTCAGGGTGGGGCAAGAGCAGCTTTGCGAGAGCTTCATTCCAGCCAATGCCACTCAGCCGAAGCCCCTGCCTGCTGCAGAGCTGAGCACTCGCTGTCCCTTGGGATTCATCTGCGCAACCATCACAGGGTATTTTTTGGTTTCAGTTGGGTTGCTCAGATGTAACTAAGGGCAAAACATGGGCTGTAGTATATTTATTACTGGAAATGATGCATGGTTTGGAAAGAAGATAGATTTTTTTTTCCTAGCTCAGGTTGACTCTGCAGGCTGGCGGTTGGAACAAAAACATCTTTGTGTGCAAAATTAGTGCATTTCCACTGCACGTCTCTGGGGGAAAATAAACACGGAGCCCCCTGAATCTTGAAGCTGTTTTTACAGAGTCAGTTTTAGAGTAAAAACACACTTTAACTCCAAACTGGTGTAAAAGACCATGCCAAATTACACATACACTATCTGAATAGGGAAGTTGTACTCTAATTGTTGGATATAAGCTTGACTGCCTTCGAATTAACAGTTAAAGCTGTATTCATTAATCTGAACAGGGAAGAGCGGGCAGACTGTCACAACATACCTCAGTTCAGTAGTCATGCAGAGCAGGTGAGAGAATGTTAGCCATTTACAAAGTGAAGCAGCTGATCTCCATCAGCCCCATCACTTAATGATGAAGAGAAAAAGGCAACTAACTGCAATATCCAGAGAAAGATTTATGATTTATCCAAAAGTCCAGAGTCCCAACAGGCAATGTACAACCTACAATTACCCAGAATGATTAGACTTAATGCTTTTAAATGCTTTATCAACTCAAGAACTACTAAGGACACAATTCATAAATGTATTATGGTCCATTTGCTATACATACAGCTTCTGGGGGAAAAAAAAAATTGTTTGGGAAATAAGCATGAAAATCACTACTTTTGAAGAAAGCACTGGGAATGAGAACACCAATTCAGAAAGAAAAGGAACTGACCCCAAACTAGGGATGAGGTAAGGTGAGATGCAAATTTTCTCTGAACAGGAGCTGATTAAGGGAACAACTTGGGTTCATAAAACTGTGTTGAACCCAGTTTCAGTGCCTACTGAAATTTTCACTTCCTCTTTATCTTTTTTTTTCCTGTTTAAGTGACAGGTTAAGGGTTGACGGATTTTCCACTGAGAAATCTGGGTATTTAACTTCTAGATAGCTTTGTTGTTGAATGGAAACTGCTGTTGAGTAAGAACTGTGACATAAAAGCTCTGGCAAGTCTCGCTGGGGTAACTTAAGATGTTACTGTCCTCAGTTGTTTGTCTTACCTCTCTGCCAGAGGATACCACCACTCTCATGGAAGCGGGTATAAAGGAATTGCCAGTGCTCCACCTGCTCGCTCTGCTTTACATTCTGGCATTTTAAATCCACCTTCATCAGCAGTGGGAGCTCAAACCTGTCAGGTTTCAGCTGTGCCTTCTTTTTTTGCAGACTTTATTACTGAGGTGATATCTGCCAGCAGAGAGGTAGGGGTTGGAGTTATTTGAGTCAACAACATTTTAAACACAGCCAGACTTATAAAAGCTAGCATATAAAAACCCTGGGCTTTTTTTGTTTTTGTTTTTGCCTCAGTCTTGCCTACTGACAATATTATGGAGTGGGACACAGCAGAGGCAGCAATTCCATATATAATCGTTGTGAGAAGGAGCATTCATCTGAAAGAAATTAAATTGTTTCTGCAAGTGTATCTCAACTGGAAGTGTAGTCACAATTGGAAACAGCTTGGAAATTGCTGATCATAACAGTCTTGTAAACATTAGTTTTGAGAGGTCTGTGCTGATGCGAGTTGCTTGTCCAAATCACCTGGGACAGGTCTTCAAGTGACCATTTCATTGTGCTACTGCTGATTCTCTGAGCTGAAGCAACACCTTTCAAGAGTGATATTTACAGTGAGCCCTAATAAAACACATATTTGTTTGCAGGTTTCCCACCTGGATGTTCCTAGTTACCTAATCAGGGACTCTGAGCAGTACCAGCTGCACCATGCCTCTCTCATATTTTTGTGTGAAGCTCACCTGGGAAGAATCCAGAATATTGGTGGAAATTACATGTGCTAAAAGACAGCTCTTGGTGATGAGATTAGGAATGAGAGATCTCACACAGGGCAAAGTCAGTAGGATCAGCCATGTGGAATCACCATTTCTTCAGTACAAATGAAATATTTTCTGTCTTCGTTTTCCTTTACAAGAGAGGCTTTGTAGAATTTGCTCTCACTGACAGAACTTGGTTTCTATTTTCTCATTGTAGCTAGATCTGGATAGCCTGCAGATAGGCATTATATAAAAGAAAGGAGGTTTTCCAATCTATCTGAATAAAGCACTGCTGAAACTTTCATGAGAAAACCTATACTCCTTCATAAGAAATTTGGATATATCTCAGAAAGACTGCCTCCTTCTGAATGTGGAAATGACACAAGTAATATATACTATGCTATTTTCTGTTTTGAGATTAATAGCACATAGTTGACATGTACCCTAATATCTATTTTTGTGCACAGAAAAAGAGGGCCTCTTCCACGAAGCATGAGGCATGAATAATCTTGCTTCTTCTTGAGATTTTTTTTTACCCAGTGGCATAGAATTCCCTTCCCTAGCTGTAAAAAAATATTGAGCTGTGAGGCAGGTTTGTTATTGATGCTGTGCCATAGTTAGTCTGGAATAGCAAGCCTCCAATATCAGATTTTTGTGGACATTAGATCCACCTAATCGCAGATGTGTTGGTATTTTCTCTATGACTTTCCACAAATATCCGCTAAAACCAGACTTATCTGCACTTGTCACGGAACACAACTCTGTGGTGTGCAGAAGACTATGCCGCCTGAACCACATCTCTCTACGGCAGCACCCCAGCTCCTTACATACTGCTGCTGAAAATTAATGCTTATTCTGATACTCAACCAAGCTGTGATGTATACCTTGAGATGCCTGTGACAGAGGTAAGTTCATCTTTTAAATATCCATTAGGTAGTTCAGGATCTCAGTACTTAGGCAATATAAATTCCTTGAATTAAAATTAGTAATTTAACTTGTAAACATTCATACTGGAATCAAAATAAAGTGAAGGATGAACAAAATATTATCTACCTGTTAAGTTTGTAAATGGTGGTTATATATTTTTCCTACTTGTTTATATTTCTTTTTAAATTTTTTGTTCCAAAGCCAACCTGGGATTTGTAAGTCTTTGTGCATCTCCTGACTTTTTCTCAACCAGTGACAACCATTTTTACTTCAGGACTGTAAGGTGCTATTATGTCCGAAGTGTGCTGACTGAGCAATGTTCACACCATGAAGACAAGAATGGTGAGCATGTCAGGATCTAGATAAAAATAGACCGATGCATTTGCTAGTCTTGTGAAATACACTTATTGCTGTGTATATGTGCTTTGGTCTCCTTTACACTTCTGTTCTAAGGGTACTCATATGGCTCATCTATGAATTGACAACACAAAGAAAAAAGAGAAAGCAACATGTGCTTATTCGTTTTGAAAGTAAAAGAGATGAGTTAATTTCTTAACTCAAAAAGCCTAGGTACACAGCTATACATCATATGTTGTCTTCATTAATCTACTGTAACAGAAAAGGAGCAGAGTGGTGAAGCATACTTATTCAAACCTCAGATACACTTCGTGAGCCTAATGAGTGAACACAGCATTTAGTGCTCCCATTTGTATTCCTGCCTGCTAGTTGGAAAGTAGGAAAAAGGGCTGGGTATGCTTACATGAGGACAGATGTGTAAGCATCTGCATTGGGCATTGTGTGATTTAAAAAAATGGCAAACGATGCCAGTGGTATTAGTCAAGTCTTTACATGTATTCCCATGTAATTTTTAGAGATCTAGAAGCAACATGTTGGTATAGATTTTGATTTCCAAACTGAATGGCGAGTGGATGATGGATTCCACGCTGTGCTTGGACACAGTTCCCAGCTCCCTCCTACTCTGTGAGAAATGACTGCAATCATAAACCCACCACATAATGAAGACTTCAGTAGGAGCAGGAAACACTACCACACCAGGAATTTGCAGGACATCTGGTAAATCAACAACATTATCACAAACATCATGGCCAACAGTCTGAGCTGTAGCAACAGTATATTCATTTTCCAAATGTTCCAACTGAGAAAGCTACTCGGACCATTCCCACTATACACCAGATGGTTGATTGGTAAGCCAATATTTTCTCTATACACAGAAGCTTACTCTTCCATCATTAGGAAACATTTTGCATAGGGCCCAGATACTTTATTAGAGACAGGATTTTCTCTGGCCCATGTTCTGCTGAAGATATATATATTCTGTACAACATACACACCACAAAATGGGCAACTGCAAGATACTGGAAGAAGTGTCTCATTCATTTATTCTGCTGCAGTCCACAGACATATGAGAAACCTCTGTGACAAACTGCCCCCCTTTCATTTTGAATGATGGTAAATATATTTTAAGTGAAGTACAATGCACTAAATTGTATTAAATATGACACGATATCAAATCTATATGAAAATGAATCACACTGCAATACAGCAGTGTCAGAGAACCACAAAACTAGTCTAGTGATATAGTAGCTCAGACTAGTGCTTAGTAGTATGATAATTTAGGCTCCAAGTAATTAGCATAGCACTATTTCTAGTGCCTTAGTCAAGCAAAACTATCTGCAAAATTGGTGGAAGTTTTACCTTATTGAATGCGTACTTCAGATAGAACTCGAGAATAGAAAGCTGAATTGACTTTGTGTGTTGACTTTGCAAAGTGCTCTCCAAATTGTAATAGTGACTTTGCCTACAGACGGAGAGAAAAATCCTTGTATTACTAAAACTTCCAGTCTTGCTATTAGTCTGATAATAAAGGTTTTGATGTAAATGTTCTTCTTTCTTCTGTTTATCTGTGCTATAGCTGTAGTTGTAAATCACTGGATGGGTTCCTAGCTCCATTAATCCAAGCTTTGTCAAATGTCCTATAAAAGGCAGGAATTTCCTTAAAGGTGTTCCAGGCTGATATTTGTTTCTTGTATGAAACCAAAGAGAAATATAATTTTATATATGATGCAGGTGGTATGGCCTATAATCACAATTACCCGGTATACTTTTTAAAACACTAGGTTATCTTTTCCTTGCAACTTCACCAAACTCTTACTGCTTGACCCCAATATTCCCATGACTAGTGTGTATGTCAGGCTGATGTTTTCAAGGAAACATCAACAGCAATAGTAAAACTTCTGCAAAGGGCTAGGAAAATATGTTGTCCTGTTATTTTTAAATCCTCCTAGAGTTTATCAGGAGAATTTTAGTACTATATTCGAGCAAAGATTTGAAATTAAGCAGCAGGACATTGGGACATCCATAAGAAAACTCAACGGAGAATTGGTAGAGATTGAAAGCTACATTCTCTGAAGCGTCCACACCTCGTGAGCATTATTGATAAGATATATAGAGGGGGAGTTGGATTTTTCCTGAAACTGCTCTTCCTAGCAGTTAGAATCGGCAGGCTGGTCATTGGAGCTGGATAACGTGGTGACATATTTCAGTCAGCACTCACACACGTGTGCGTGCACACTCATAAAATATCTGAATGGACACCTATGTACTTACACATTTTATTCAGAACCTACGCTTCCTTTCAGCTTCCCAAAGTTTTCAATTTCTCCACTTCATCTCTCTAAACCCTGATTGTGCAAAGCCATATTCATATGCTTAAGAACATTAATAATACTGAAGTCAACAGAACTCATGTATGTAAAATTTTAAGTATGTTTGCAGGACTTAGTATTAAACTTTAAGTCTGAGATCTCTGAATTTGGAAGTCTAAGAGCTTCATGACCTTTCAAGCACAGATTATCCTTATTTTCTACAGAAATGGTGCTGAACACACTGCTTGTGCTTAGAAATAACAGAGGCTCTCTAGGGGAGTGCTGGCCTCCTTTGGATGGAAGTGTGGTATTACTTTGGTTGCAAAAGGTGAATAACAGAGACAACACAGAAAACTCTCCAGGCTGGATCAGTCCAGACAAAGTAGTTCAAATCCTGGTCTCAATAAAGTAAATGGCAGCTATGCCCTGTGACTTTAACTGTCAGTGAAGAGAAATGACTGTGTAATTGCTAAAATCTGATACTGAGCTGGTAGCAAAGAGACTGCATTTCACGATTACAGAAATGTTTGGTTTGTTGTTTTTTTTTTTTTAAAAACCAACCCAAAAACAACAGGAAAAGGCAAGCCAATGCACTAAAACCGGATTTAACAGAAAGAGTTAATTCTGGTCATAGTTTGCTTTAAAAAAAAAAAAAAGAGATTTAATATACTTTTCAATCATGTCAACTGAAATGCAACTTTCCCCAATGATAGACTTGCCTACATCTATCACAAGGTAAACAATCTGTGCTAAAAGCATAAAGACTTATTTTTCCTTTATTCTTATCTCAGTGAAACAGTCCACTGACAGAAGCGCCTTTTGTCTGGAAGAGATTTGGTCGTGTTTCACCCTAGACTAATGCAGAAATAGAGGCGTATTAGAGAAGTTTTGACTGCCGGTGGCAGTGGAATTCATTGGCCATTATTTTGCTCTCTAACGAGTAAACACAACTTACTGTTGCCAACTAGCTACATGGAGATTTGCAGTTCCTTAAAAGTAACTTACTTATCAGCTTTGTCAAGAGTTAAAAAGTCATTAATGACAGGCGCTTGCAGAAAGAAAAGGAAAAAGGATAAAAAGGCATTAACCTAGGAGACTTCGTTTTGACACAACTGAGTGATAGGAAGCAGTATTCCTGGAGGGGTGATCATGCAGCTGTTGAAACTCCAAGGCAAGAAGTATGTGGGAGGTGTTAAGGTGTAACATCAGTCTGAAATTAGCAAGGTGGTATTTTAAGTTGGGGGTGGGGGGGTGGGGGGGGTTTGTTTTGCTTTAGTGATGTTGAATTGGGTCTCTTCATACCAGACTTCCAAGTGTTTGGGCAGGTGATGGGTAAAGAATATCCAAGGCAAAGCTGTCACATCTTGATGTCTGACAGTTGGAATCTGTCTCCAGTGTCTGAAGTCTGGAAGGATCAGGATGGAGCTGAACAACTGAGTTCCTCTTGCACCCCTTGCATGAGTGTGAATTGCTCATAATAGCACATCTAGGGGCACCCTTAACTTACAGAATAATTTTTTTTGGCTTATGTCAGTCATCTGCAGAATGAAAATACATTTACGTTATTCTTCAGGCCTTTTCCATCCTCTTCAGAAACAGCTCGTGTCTTTGGGAATCTCACTTCGGTACAAACAACATGAGACTCTTCTGTTTCACACTTTGTACAGTAACTTTCAATTGTACATAGTCACTTAGTGAAGTAAAAAGAGTAAAAATTCCAGTTTGGTAGTTTTTATACTCCATTTTATCAGGTATTAAATGATCAATCAACTGTAGACATCTAAGCTATAGCATCAAAATGATACAAATTGTTAAAAGACTGGAGTATTAAAATATTATGTGCGTGACAGATTTGGCTAAATCATCTGAATATATTTATGTAAATATGATGTGCTCTGCACCGGAAAGAGCAGAATAAATTTAATGGAGCCACGTATTCTTAAACTTAAACAGTAAATTTATGTCAGTAGTATAGTAATAAAAAAAATTCGATTGTCTTGCCACTCCCTGTAACCAGAATATCATGAAATCAAGTTGCATGCCTACATTTGTCCTTAGCTTAATTACAGTCTTTGACACCTTCTTAAAACACCCCTTATTTCTAGCCTTTCACCTTCTCCATGCAATATCTTAATTACTCTTTCAAAAAGAAGATTAAGTATGACTTCCTTGACCTCCCTCTTTTCTCCCCATTCCTCAAACTCTTCCTAAAGCTTCATTACATTTCTGGTCACATCATCTGTTTTGGTATTCACACCTTTTGCAGGGTATTTTGATTGTTCACTGTCCGTTTTCCAGTTACTTCTCTGGCTGCTCTTCCACTATCTTAGTGAAAAAAAACCAACCTTCTCCTTTCCTTTGTTAGACATAGGATTTTGTTGGGGACTAATAGCTCTTTCAGAGATCAGCTGAAGGCAAAATTTCATTTACTATTTTTACATCAGTCACTCTCATATCAACATCTTCATTGTCATTTCTCCCTTCATCAAACTTGCTTGCCTTGTCTCCCTTAAGACTTTCTGTACGTTCCGCCTCCCTTGAAGTGTAGTGGAAATAAAAGTAAATTCCTTATCCTTCTTCTGAAACCCTGTCAGCTGCCAATTCCCTGCCAGTGTCACTAACAAAACTCATTGAGATCTTTTGTAACTGTGGAGGTCATTTTAGACCCTTCCTCTCTCTTTCTTTGCACATGAGAACGCATCTCTCTGTATATCGATACTGCTGTTATTGCTGCTTCTATAAAATGTCTAAGATCCTTCTCTTTCTGAACAGGCATTCAAAACACTCCTCCATTCACACAATTTAAACAGCTTTGGCTCTTGTTATCTCTTCCTTGCTGGATTCCTTAGGAAGCATGTCATTTTTTCTGCAAAACATGCAATCACAACATTTTCCTCAATAACTATTTTCTGTGTTTGGTTCTTATTGACTCACATCATTGGTTCTCTGCTTCTCTGTCTGCTTCAGACTTTTGTTCTCCTAATCCTTCCTGAATCTAATCTCATCCCAACTTTTAGGTGAATGGGGGACGATGGGTAAAGCATGTTTTTTGGATTATAGGAGTATTAGGTTTGTATGTGTAGCTGAGATCCTAGCACCCAGGTCTCACAGTTTAAGGGCGGGTGGTGCAAGGTCCTGGATGCAAGAGCAAGCAAGAGCTGAGGAAAGAAGATACACTTTGAATACTATTTTTGCAGAGGCATTATTTTTCAATTCAGATAGCTAACTAAAGGAGCAAATCTAATGTACACATCAGTTTGCTAGCTGTTGTAATTCCCAATTGGATAGGTAAATTTCCCCCATTTTATGTATTCAATCCCCAGGCATCTAATTCAGCTTTATGTGTTACACTGCCAGAACAAGATGTCTAAACCATTCTGCTTAAATGTTTAAGTTAATCACACTAGGTCTGCATTCTTAACCATAAGATCCTTAGAAATAAACACTTGAACATTTAAAGCCCTTTCTTGAAAACCAGCCTAACAGCCTAGCTTTTGGAGTTGTGCTAGCAGACTGATTTCATTCTCCCCCTCTAATCTTTTCAGAACCATTTCTTTTCCCACGTCTCTTCCCACCCCAGCTACTTTTAATTGTCTGAAAGTGGGCTTCTAGATAATGGCCAGAGATGGGCACAGACATCCAGAGATGCTTTCCAGACTGAAAAGGAGTAGTTAAGTTGGGAATGAAGAATCGATAGAGAGACAAAGTAAACTAGACAATTAGTCTAGACTAGACCCCTATCTTCTAGACAGCTAAAGTCAGATGAGTTAAATGAACATCAGTCTGAGGCATTACGATTATTTCAAAAGGATATAATCTAAACGAATTAATCCAAAACCAAGAAGAAATATAACTCCATTACTATGGTAACAGCACTGTGGTGTTTGTTCCAACTCCGCTAACACGCTTTGTTTCTCCATGGGGCTAATGAGCTTAGGGGTAACTCCACTATGCCTTGTGCCAGATACTAACGTTCTGCCAATGACTCTTCCAGCAGACTAGACTGGACCAATGCACAAGACAAGCACTGGTATATGATTCTCTGTCCTGTTTAACAGGTAGTATTTTGGCTTGGGCCAGTTAGCACTTCCCAGACAATCTGCCAAGAAGGTCTGTTCCTCACAGGCAGTGCTGTATCTTGTTTTCAGGACCAGATAATGGGGCTGGATCCAATTTCTTTAATGATATACCTTGGACTCTGCTGCTAGCCTAGCTAGCCCTTCACTGCACAACATTTAATAGACATACTGTTAGTAACCTTGTAAAATGTTGCCACTGGCCACTCCCGAACACATTACTGTCTTTGACAATAGACAGATGCCTTTCCTATGGGGAGCCGCAGCCAAAACAACATCTTGGTATTCCCGCACTGGTCTCAAAATTCACATACCTTAATGGCAGATGATTACTGATGGGAATGAAATATTGACTGTTTAACAACTGCAACCACACTAGCAGCTCATAGGTTTAAGATGGAGATCCTGGAAACGGTATAAGTAATTTCCCTGAGACTCTGAGGTTCCTACTGAAAACTTTAATGGCAACTGGGTCTGACTTAATCTTCACAGGCCAAGATGTAAACGCTGTGATGGCTAACTGGGAAACTACCTGCAGCAGCGTGGCCAAATCACCATTATGTGGTATTCTTGCATCTCAGCTCTTGCTGTCATTAGAAGATAGGGAATTTTGTATCTAATTGTCACTTTTTTGTTTTTTGGGATGGACAGTGTTTGGGGAAGATGATTTTGTTATGAGACTGCACAGCAGAGGAGGGAGGAGTGATAAAAAGAAATTATATTCCTTGGAAACCAAGGGACAACTATGAGTTTCTCTTATTTAGGACTGAAGCAAAAAGGCAAAATTGATCCCGGATCTCTCTCTAAGTGTTACAGTCTAACCTGATAAGGACTTTTAAGAAGTCTCATTAACTCACTGCTCCTCCAGCTAATAACTTTTCTTGCAAATAGCTTAGCTTGTTTTGCTAAACCAAATGTGAATAACCTCCAATAGAGTTGTTTGGAAGGTAATTCTAACTGTCTTTATTTATATTTGTATAGATTGGCTTCATGGCAGGATTTCTTACAATAAAATGCAGCCTAATAACTATCTACTAATGATACTTTGACTTGAAATATCGCCAGGAAGTTTAAATTGGTATCCACCTATTTTTAGCAGAAATAGCTGTAAACAGTTCACAAAATAAGCCCCAGCTGTAATAACAAGAAAAATTGACATAAACCAAATGCTCACCACGGGTGAATTTCCACCTACTCTTCACAAATAGAATGAGATCATAAACAGTGGGAGGCTGGCCTGTCTCTAATTTTAATTGTTTTATTTTTCAGTTCACAGCCTGATTAGATTGAGAATGGTAGGCAGGTATAATTTAATTTTAGCACTGACCCCCTACAGGATGGATTACAAAAGTGATGAGCCCTAGTAAGAATGTTTAGTAGTTCATGTGCATGCAAAGAACTTGTTACACAATTTATCTTCTGCAACTTCTTCTTTGCAGTGAAACTTCAGTTTGAAGTGAATTTCATCAAGTACCATAACATAAACCGACCACTGGTATCAGCATACAGAGATCCTTCACAAAGTGATCCAATGAAGTTTTCCCTTACATACTGCGTGATATATTTATATAATTGGCACCGTCTTATGAGCAGATTGTTGACACGTTTTATGAATCGGTAGGGGAAATAAAATACGGAGAACAATAGTCACTCCATAGTTGAAATTGAAATGTGACTTCCATTGTAAATCTGATTTGGAACTTCCATTCAATTTTGAAAACAAAGGCCTACCTGTCTGAAAATGAAGCTCACCTGGGATTTTTTCTACTAAATTTCAAAATTATTTACTTATGTATTCCTAAAGCTGGTACAATAAAAACAGTTGCTTGTCTTAACTTAAAAGTAGGAAGGGAAGCAAGCTGCTTCTGATTAAGATGCAGTGTTTACTGCAGTTACAACAGTCTTCTGATAGTTTTTTCTTTGAATGTTCAACAGTGACATGTTAATGCTTTTACTGGATTCTCATAAATGATGATACAATATTAGCTGTTCTATTCCACCATGTGCTTGACTCAATACCTTCACCATCTGGTACCCTCCAAAGGACACATCCTTCTTCTAGACCTTAGTAAATCTATTGAAGGGCAAGGGACAAGTGAAGAACACAAACTCTACGATGTACTAAAAAAAGAAAGTGTGGAACTTCATTAGACTAGCAGCACTTTGCAGGTCCTTAACAGTTCGAGCTCCTGCTATCTGTGTAAATGATTTTTGCATTTGAAAACAAGATAAAACTGTACTGAGCATAATAACTAATGTGATGTTTTTTGATTTCCCTCCACTTTTGACCTGCTCAGATCTGGACTTGAGCACATGAATGATCTCACATCTGCCACCCATACAGAATCTGTCTGCAGATAATGACTTAAATATTGCTTAGAATGGCTTTAGAATTAGAATTATTCGAATTAGAATTAATTACAAGTCCCCAAGACACCTTAGCAAACTACAGAAATATAACTAAGAATGTAATTTTTTCATAACAGGATGGCTTATCTGTGTGTGCTCAAGAGTGGAGATTGAAGGAAGTGAAGACCCCAGAATATGCCCAATATCCTCTGTGTACGTGCAGCACAGCATGACATATTGTGTATGTGAACTGGAAATAATTTCAGATGGTGCCAGGGATCTGCAGAGCTAAAGCACTCTACAGTTTGACTAATCTGCCAATGTCTCAAATAAAAGCTTCGGCAGAGCTGTTGCCGCAGTGCACAGATACGTAGAAAAAGTGTTCTGGAATAAGCATAACCTGTTTTATTTTCTACATTTAAAAGTCACTAAAAAGAGTTTCCTTTCCTTTAGATCACAAATTTTATTAACTTGTTTACCTACTGCCATGCAACTTCTACCAGTGCTCGGGTCTGAATTTTCTTCCACTATTGTTTCCTCTTGTACTCCTTGGTTTTGCATTTGTACAGTAAACAACCCTGTTTTCACCTCACAGATTATTTGGCAGAGAGAAATGAGAGTGATTTTATGCAGTAGCAAAGTGAACTTCTGTAAACATTTGGTTTCATCTCAGATATTTCCATATCCCAAATACACAGCTATCAGAGCTGTATTAAAGGGTGAATACATTGCACAAGAGCTGAAAAGTAAAGATGAGGTTGACAGTATGCTTGAACTCGTACCTTTGGGGAAATAAGGTCCAACATCATAAATTAAAGATAGATTAAGGCTACATTTTGAATCTCCTTGGAGACATGTCTTCAGCAAAGAAATGGAGGAAGGCCTGAATGAAAACCTTGGAGGGCACAGGGCTGTTAAGAACTGATAGTTATACAAAAAAGTGAGGGCTAAAATATGCATATAAGGTAAAGCGGTTTAGATTCCTTTACACCCAACTTCTTTAAAAAGTTCTTACAATTCCTCCACTGATATGTAGATGTGTCTCTAATGATTTTGCTGAGATGCTGAAGAACTGGTGGCTGCATCAGGCTTGTAACTTCTGGTTATATATCACTTTGGATTTGACTTATATTCTTAGTGGTTTCAAGTCATCCTTCCTCTCAATGTGTGCTTCGTTAGCCCTAAGGTCTTGGTCTCCTGATCGTCCAGAAAGCCTTTGGAGTACATGGACATCCCCATCCAGGATGCATGTCTGACTTTCCTCTGGGTGGAGAGAGGAAGGATGGACACAGTAGAGCGGCTGTGAACCCCATGGGACTGTTTACCTGCAGCCAGGGCTCAGCTGCTGCCCAGTCTGGGCTGCTGGGATGTGGTCTCAGGAACACAGCCTGTAAGAGAACAGCGGCAGACAGATGCAGTGATTTTAGCAGAGAAAAAAAAAGGGACTTAGCCAAGAATCTCAGAAGCTGTGAGAGCTCTGAGGAGGGAGTGCCCTGCTGCATTGTCTGAATGCTGCTAGAAGATGGTTATGCTCACACACGGCATTGGTCACGCACAGCCCTGCTGGGGCAACACCACACTGGGGTCTTCTGGAATGAGTCTTATAAGCACATCAAGCCAGGACTGGTCCTGGGGTTCAGGGAGGAGGTGGTGAGCTACCTAGCCAGGCAGCAGGCTTTCTGGGGGTCAGTTGGCCTATGAAAAGAACTGGCAGACCACCGTCAGTAGTACCAGTGTTCAGAGTGGCTTACATCTTGCTGCAAAAATGTTCTTTCCCCTCCTCCCCAAAAATTTCTGCAAAAGATTACTACCATAGGACACTGTAGCAGCCTCTGCTCCAGGCATCAGCCTTCACATAGCTTTTGTTTTTGAGAGTGCTATAAACATGCAAAAAATAACCTTTGGACCTGAGGAAACAGGGCTGGTAGCATCCTGCCTGTTTTGTGGGGTAAAATTTTAATCAAAATGATTGATTATCTCAGGTAGCGAAGAATGCTTTGTGCTCTTGTTGCCTAAATGCAAGATCTTAAGTCCTTGCCTGCCCTAGTGCTGCTAAAGGATACCTCCTTTAGGATTTTGTTTATCCTGTTCTCGAGGGACTATTTTTCTAGTGAGTTTTACAAAGGTAGATTTTACAAAATTATTTGAAAACATGAATTTCCTCTTATTTAGGGACTGCTACTAGAAATCTTCTTTCCCTGCCATAACAAAGCTGCCAGTGAATCCACCAGATCATTCCCTTGCTTCTCCTTCTGAAGGCTTGCTTTGTTCAAGCTGAATTGCATGACTGACAATCTCAGCACATCTGTGCTCTTTTAAATGCCTCAATATGCTGTTAAAGAGAGACATTCTTTCTGCTGCCACAGCCACATTTAATAAGGCCATGGGAGACATTCAGAAATAAGCAGCAATGTTGATCCTAGTTTTTTTTTGAGGAGGAAGCAGAGCGCACCTAAAGCTTTGCTGATTAATTCCAACAGATGCCATTTTCAATGGAGGTACCCTACACCCAGCGGGCATCCTAAAAATAGCAGCAAGAGGTTAAGCCAAAGAACGAGTGAAATATTCAATCCATACAGATGTTAGACAGGTTTCCACATTTGGTTTTACACATGTCCTTTGTAATTGCTCAGAAAGAAAACTTTGCAGTATGGCAGCACATGCTCTACATGTTGCATTAGATCATTTTTTTGACCATAAGTAACCCTCATTCATTTCATCCCAGATTGAAAACATTAGCTTTTCATAAGAGGAGCTGATTTTAAGGGTGTTCATTCTGCTGGGGGAACATTTTATAAAGCTAGGCTGAACAACTTGCAAATGTGAACTAAGTTTTCTGTCTTTGGAACTCAGCAGGCCAAGTCTGAATCATATTTTTCTGCAAGTGATAGCTTTGAAAGAAAAGTGTCTGGGCTTTCTGTTTTGCTGTCCCTTTTTCCCATTACTAAAGAGGTCTCCTTCAACCTCTGTGACACAGCAGTATGAGGGAGGTGAGGTACAGGGGTGTTGGCGTGAGGCAGGGGGCCTTGAACTCCAGCTTTCTAATCCTGCCTCTGAGAGAAATCAAACCAAATTAAAAACATCTCTGGGCTAGATAGTGCATAACGTCAGTGCTTTGGCTTAGAAGTAGTGCTGAGGTGTGCAGCCCAGCAGGAGCTCCTGGAGGCAATGTGCTGTCATTCAAACCAGCACAGATGCTGTTTAACTCCAGCGAGCAGCCCGACGTGAGGCTCTGAGGATGGTATGTGTCCCCCTGTCTCCGGCAGCAAAGCCGCAGCTGCTTCCTCCGCACCTTTGGAGAGGCAGCGGCACGCGTTTGCCCCAAAACATTGCATTACACACAATGTGTGTCCTTTCAGTACTTTTTCTGTTCCCTTTCTCTTTTCTCAGCCCCTGGCTTTGTCTCCCACTGACCTGCAGTTGCTTACACCCATGCACAGGCTTACAACAGTGCTTACCTTGCCCTGGAGTTTCAGCTTCTGGCTCAAAGCTTCTGCCATGGTTGAAAAGCACAAAGTGCATCTGAGGATTTGGACCGAAAAGGAGTAATCAAGCTAGTCTTGCACTCCCTTGATCTGTGGTTCTTTGAGTGCCTGGCTGGTACCCTTGGGTGTATGAGAGCGGTCTGCAGGCAAACAGCCTTAACTAACTTGCAGCAGATGCCAACGGCAGCAAGGGCAGCTGGACATGCCAGTGCATGAAGAGACCTTGGATGCTGCCCAACAAGAACTTCTCTCCCAGTTGTATGCCACTGGAGGATCCCCGTCAGCTTGGGTGATTCTTCTGCATGACGGCTGCAGCACAGCCAGGATCTGAAGCAATGTGTTAGCTCTCCTTTTCATGATTATAATGCATTAGGCTGAACAGCTCTAGGACACAACTCTAAGATGCAAGAACATTATGCTTAGGTGCTATGTTTAATTCATGTCTGTGCTTGCAAATATGACAGGCAGGTTTCATTGTCAAAAGGACAATGACGTTGTGCTTGGAGTTCTAATTGGAGAGCAATAACCTGAAATGCTCATATATGTTGCATATCTATCTGCAAATTTCAAAGGCTATGGGTGCTTACTTCTACTTACAAAGGTTTAATTGGCCACTACTTAAATGGAAATCAGGGTATGTAAACAGATATTTGCAAGAGTAGGTTCTGCTCTGTACTCATTTGAGTTGAGTCGCTGTGCAAGGTAAATAAATTTAATCACTTCTAAATATAGAAAGTGTGATGTGGTAGAGTGCAGGAGGGAATAAAAAATATTTAGGAATCTATTTCCCAGATCAGCTCAGGGAGGAATGGACACATGTCCCAACTTGAGACTCTGCTCTAAACTAAAAAAAACTATTAAATTTGCAATAAAACTTAAATACCTGCATTTTCATATTTCTAGTGCTGACTGTACGAAAAATTAGAAGGGTCAAAGAACACAGGCTGCGTTTTGCTACTTGTATTTGAATGCAAGTTTCGGTGGGATTTATTGCTGAGCATTGCTAGTAGTGAGTAAAATTATCAGAATTTGGCCTATTGAAACTACTTCTAATCTAAGTAGAGTGAGAAGGTCTTAAAGATATTTCAAAAACAAATTTGCATAACTTAAGAGACCTGATTCATTCACAAGATAGAGAGAGCCTCTAGCACTGAGTGCTTGATTGAAACTCTGACAATTGCCTATTAATCACTAATGTGTTAATCACTAATGTTGATAGAGTATCAGTGGGTGGGAAAGTGTTTGTTCATACTCCTTTTTCTTTACTTCTGTATTTTCTGCATACAGTTATTTAGATGAATCTGTCCTAGAAAGCGGTTGTGTTTCCTTGGCTCCTATTTACCCTGAGAGCTTGCACTGGCCTGGTTTATATATTCTTTACATTTAGAGCCTGATGTGTAAGTGGAAATTGACTTAAAAACAACGTGACAGAGTGGAGGTTAACCAAAGTGATTTAAAAAAATAAATGGGTACAACTTAAAAATCTACAGCCCCCGGCCATTTTGTCTTAGCAGCTCTTTCATTATTCCAAGGCTTGTCCTTGGGGGCTTTCCCTATCAGCTGCAGTGACTGAAGCTGGATGCTGAACAGTGACAACTCTGAGAATTTTCTGGTGGAGGCGAGCGTAAAACAGCTTCCCTTTCACCTGCTAGACATAGCAGCCACCCCGAGTGGAAAGAAATTAGGAGCTTGCTTTCTGCTGCTCTATTTATATTCAGAGATATAAGATTTTCACATATTTTGGTGCTTGGAGGGTTCTGTTTAAAACTCGGATGTTTCTAATGAATCAGTCTGATGCCTCTGAGGTCAGAACTAATTTGCTATCAGTTATTTCTACTGGAGTAGGGGAGAAATCTGTGCTTGAATCAAGGGGGCATGAGGCACTGTTTCTGTGCTTGCTAAAACAATTCCCATTATGTGAAGGGAATCTTTGTCTCTTTCCTCTGCCTTATTTTCATAAAGATTTTAAGTAATTCACTTATGGACTCAAGCTCCTTCCATTTCCACTGCAGATGTAAGAAACATTGTTTTCCCAAGCAGGCTCTGTGAAAAGAAACACACATTTCATCATGCATCTCTGACTCTATTTTCAAAGCAGATTTTCAGAGAGAAGTTGGTATTTCAAAACCTGCTTTGTTAAAAAGACTTCCTAATAAGGCAAGGGCATGTTCTGCCTGACTGAAAAGCAAGGCTCTTCATTTTTAATAACGGACAAACTGCAGCATAAGTCCATGAAGATGGATTTAACCATTAGAATAACAATATGGAGGCTTTAGAAGCAAAAAATTCAAACTTAGCCAAATTTGTTTGGCTATGCTATATCTGAAAGAAGGCTCTCACTTTAGCAAGATAATATAGTATGTCTTCTAATAATTTACTATGTCTTCTGTGGCACTACCCAAACATTTAGAATGAGGCTGGTACTTGAAGAGCTTGCCGAATCAGGGTAAGAAATAGAAAGTGGGTTGCCACATGTTGCATTAAGTGTCTGCAGAGTCCGTGGCACCACTGAGAATGTTTCCTAATAAGATTGAACCCCCTTCTTCCCCTCATTCACCCATTAAAAACAGAGGAAATGTTATTATGCTGCAGTCTAATTTTCCAATACGCTTCAAAAAGTGTTTATGCGATGTGTTTCTTACCATTTTAACCTTTCTGAGTACAATGGGTACCACAGTTGCTCTCCTTTAAACAAAGTCTTGCTAGCATTAAACACACAAAAGAAGACAAATTTGTGTCCCTTCTCAAGAAACAAACATGGGAGCCTAGTGAAATACATTAATAAGCTCTCAATTAGCACACTCATTAAGAAGGGTTTTGAGCAAACTAATGAACTTTTTGCTTCTTGCACAAGATAAAATTTACAATGGAAAATGAGTAAATAGAGATGGTGTATGTCACTCAATTATAGAGCTGTGTGAATGGCTCTAATAAAAACCATTTTCCCCCTGCTCAAAAATGATGGATTTTATTCTGCTGAACTTGAATAATAGTGTTCGCTGTAACGCACTCCTTAGCCCTCTAAGTGGCTAGTAAAAATTAGTCTTCAACAGCAATGAGCAGTACTGGGCTGATTCTTCTGCTCTAAGATTGAATTACTCAGACTTTAAGTCCTTGTAAAAGGGAACGGAATATGCTACATCCTGTTTACCAGGTGTTTCAGGAGCAATCAGCATGAAGGCACGGAAATTTAGTCATCAAAAAATATGAAGGCATGCTGTGAAAAACCAGGGGGACTTTTAATTCATAGCATTAATTTACAAAGGGTTTTTTATTATTATCATTTTGTTTTATTTTAATAATAGGATAAAATTGAATATGAAGCAATCACTCTCAGGCATTTCCCTACTATAGTTGCTAATATAGTCTAACATTTGGGGGGCTCTCACATCTTCTCTTAAAGAAGCTGAGGGTGACCTTAGTCTCTTGGACCTGTACTGTAATGATAGTTTAGAAGTGCTTACGTCTTCTCGGTACATGGAGCTTAAGACACCTCTGCTCCTGTTCTAGGCACCTGTGTTGAGGTTAGATGGGATAAATCTGACTTCAGGCACAGAGGAGAGGACAAACCGTGATTTTGGGTGACATCCTCCTATGGCACAGAAAAATAATGGTGACTAGACACTATATAGTGAATATCATGAAAAACAGACCAATTCATCCTGGAGCTAATGAGATAATGAAATTATATTTGCATGGGGTTTTTTTACTTTTAAGATCAGGGCTGTCTTACACAGTGTTCACATGTCAGAAAGAAAAAGGGACCCGCTGTGTGAGTTTTTCTTTAATTTAAAACACTGCCTTCAGAGCTGGATGTCCATGTTCATAACCTGATTGCACCATGGTTGTTTGTGCAGAGATTTCCTGGCTCACACCACACCACTGAATCTGAATGAGTAAAGCTTAGCTGATTGGTATGGGAAGAGGGAAAGGAAGGGAGTAAGTAAGAGAAGGGAGGAAAAAGGCTGCAGTGGAGTTATGTAATGGATAATATGTTTTTTTAACAGCTGCTTGTATAGGAAGGTACAGGACATAAGTAGCCATTAGCTGAATAAGTCCCTCTGTGAATGTGTATGTGAGAGAGAAAGAATTCAGCCAGGAATTATCATTACTGTTTTCAGCTGGTTTATTTTTTCAGCTCCCTTCTGCTTAAATAACAATATCCTTTACAATTTCAAGCTGGAAGAAAGGAGAGACAGGGATTTCTTATTGATACAATGGCTTTTAAGAAAAAAGAAAATGAACCAGATTTAAAAGTACATAGAATGATACGCATGCTGCCAAAATACCCTTCCCCAGTTGCTGTATTGTGACCACTGGGTAGTTAGCTGTGCTCTGTATCTTACGTATAAATACCAATCTGCCAGTCTGATGTCTCATTAGTAGTATCTGACACAGAATTTCCACTTATTCTATTTCCAACAATCATTTTTTTGGTTCTGTAAAACCTTTCTCCTTCTCACTTCTTTTGGAAAAATAAGGGGGAGGAGGGAGAAAGTCCGTTTGTATGAATTTTCTCAATTTCTCTAAAAAAGGCTGTCTCTTCTGCGATCACTGATATGGTTATTGTGAAATGTTCTGTAGTTATAATGGACTTGTTCCAGAAGTTTCACTGAGCTGGTCCAATCCCTAATCCTTCCTCTAAATTGTTTCTTTTGGTGCCACATCACAAAATTAATCTTTCCATTTGCTTTGCACTGAATCATTTAACAGTGTGTGAATCCATATAAAGAGCCATGAGGCAAAGCTTTTGATAAAAGTTAGCTAGAACTGAACCAGCCTGCGTATCTTATTTGGGAATAAGAAAATAAAAGTTTCAGGAATGACAGGTTTGGCTGCAACTTTTAGTTGTTCTCCTTCCCTGCTGCCAGAATACACAGTCCATTTAATAGTTTCCTTTGGTTTTAATATATTTTTCTGTGTAATCAGGTGGCTCTGAGAGATGACTGAACACTGGTCATTCTGGGCACTTCTTTATTCCAGTGATTCGAAATAACATTATGGCAGCAATGCCCCACATGCAGAAAAGCAATGCCAGTAGCAAGATTTCTACTGAGGATATAATGGTTGGTTTAAATGATGTGTTGTGTCAGTGTTCATAAAAGTACTCCGGGTACAGGACCAGTCTTTGGGAAGAGGTTTATACTACAAGTAAAGAACATCTTACTAGCCCTTTGAGTCAAGTCCCACTATAATGGTAGCAGTAATGATAAAACCTGTTGGTTTCACATAGCCACTCAATGGACTACATGAAATGAGTAGAGATGGTCTTTGTTGAATTCTTGCTCTGTGGGAGCCTATCTTAGAACTGCTTCTGCAGTCAGGCAGAGGGACTAAAAGACCCGTCAGTGTTGCCAGTAGGAGAATCTGGGGAGGTGCTGGAAGTGCAGTTCCTGTTCTGGAAAAGTTAGACTAAAGAAAATGAGATAGTCTGCAATTTGAATAAGATGCAGTAAAAAGGCTTAAATGCTGGAAAGCTTCTGAGACCAGATTGTCCCAGCGGTAGCTTTATATTAACTAGTCTTGAATTAGCTAGCTTGGCTTTAAATAAATAAAAAAAGGATAAAATAAATTGTAGTTAAACTTAATATTTGAAGTGGGAATCATCTTGACTAACTTTCAGGGTGTAATTCACTCCAGAGCAGGACACCTAAACTCAGTTGTCCATTTTGTCAGTAAGATGTTTAAACTCCCACTCCAGTCAGCAGAGGATGTATACCACTAGCAGAACTTCACAGCATCTCCCAAGACCAAAAACTCTCCTCACTCTCATGCTTAGGTCTGACCCTGATCTTTCTTTTCCTCGCTAGGAATTACAGATGGAAAATATTGTTGGTTCTAGATCCACAGCATACCAAATCTTTTGAAATGATGAATTTTGTTTACCTCTGGCAAAGTGCAAGTGCAAGATTATTGCAATCAACATTTTTTTTTCCTCAGCTAGCCCAGTTCAGGAAGATTTTATTTAACTCCTTGTGGAAGAAATGACAACGTAATGTGCAGAATGAAATATTTATTGAAAATATTTAAAAAATATGTTGATGTTGGCAAAATTGAGTTTTCCTGTCACAAAACCAAAGCAAATAATGTTTTATAGTTTGCAGAATCCTAACCACAGTGTCAACACTTCCCTGCTTGCAACTGAATCATGCTGAGGGAAATCATATAGACATGGAGTGAATTCACACTTAAGCTAACACTCTTGGTTGCCTGCAACCAGTTATCTTCATGGTTGGGTTATTACAGGGCTGGGGCCCAGCACATGAGTTTACAAGCCTCTCACTGCACTAAAAGGAGCTAGAAACTAATCATAAGATGCAATTGTCCTCCTATGACAGAATAACTCAGGATTAATTTTGTTATCATTGCAGTTCGATGGGTGCACAAGTTCTAACACCAGGAAAACAGTTAAACATCTGCTTTATGTAAAGAGTTAATCTAATTGGCTACATCTATTAATTTCTTCAGCAGCAGCCCCAGGAGCATGGGAATACAGGGTGGATCTGACCTTTCCTTCTCTTTTTCCTTTTCTCCTCCACTCTGTCTTTATGAATCTGCAGAAGCTCACAGATTTGTTTGTTTGTTTGTTTTCTGATGTGCCTCACAATATAGTCACCTGATTTGGTACTAACAGCATATGCGGCGAGCAGAAATCCTGAGACAACCTGGACCAGCTGTCCTCCTGGGGCTGCTCTTACAAGTTCAGCTTCTGGAAGAAAAGGAAATCTGGTCTTAAGAGCACAACTTGGGGGAGGTGGGGGTGGAGAGTGTTTATGAAAACACATCTGAGTTACTTTTAATGACTTGATTTTATAACATTGTTGGGTTATATTTCTAGATTGTTCTCTATAAATAGGGTAGCAATATATTTTAAAATTCTGAAATTCTCCTATTCAATCCCAGAAGCTGGGACCCTTAGATCTTATGATGAAGCCTAATGTTGCAAGAATAAATAGAATTTGAAGCAATACTGCAACACTGAGATTGGGAAGATTTGAGGTAAGTTTGAGAAGGACTTTATATGAATGTCTTGATTCATGACAAAATTTGTTTGATCTAATTTAGTATTAAGCATAATTCACTAGTAGAAAGCTTAAGCCAGTGGGGGAGACTTCAGCCCCATGGATGCTCTGTGTGGAAAAGAAGATATCAATTCTTAGATCCTTTTTAGCTCTTTCCCTTATGGATGCTAAAGCACCTGTGAAAGATTGTCTGAAAAGTGCTATATTATATTATTTTCTATTTAGAAATGAATTTACGTAGTTAAAGCCTTGTCTGTTGAGCTGAAAATGAACTCCTTGGGGCATACATCTGATGCCAGCAGGAATGAGTAATTTAGAACTTGAAGCCTGTACTTCCTCCCCAGAGGTTGAGGGAGAAATATAAAAGTGTTTTAAAAAATTATCTTTCACATTTGCATCTAGAGGAAAATACAACAGCTCCGATTTATTTGATTTGTTCATTAATTGCTCAGATAATGCTTGGAAAAAAACACAACAGGGACAAAATGTAACCATGCAACTCACCAGGAGGTATTGTGAAAAATTTTGAGCCACCAGGAGACTAGATGTAACACAGAAAATTGCGTATTATTCCAAAAATAAACAAGAAAGAAAAACCAATTCACATTGAGGTCTATAATCTTTAGCAGTATTACCCCATAGCATATGGGAAGGAATATGAAGAAGTATGCATGTGTGGAACTGGAATGGACAAGGAATTTTATTATTGTATCCCCTATGTCCCCCTATAAAATGCATTTGATCCATCAGCAATTTATAGCTAACAAATTTCAGACAAATTTTTTTTGTATAGTCTTGCTGCTGAGATCCAAGTGTGAGTTCAAAGGTGTGGCAACACTATCCAAACATGTAAGGTGGACTTACTAGTTGGAAATCATCAGACAAACTATTTTATTTAAAACAGTACTTCCAAAGTTTTCTTCCAGAAACCCCACATGTAAGTTTTCAAGCCCTGCTCTCCATTGCTTGCCTTGTTTCTGCAATAACATTTCCATTTAGCTTGCAAGCGTAACAGCCTAATTTGGGATTACAACTAGCTGGTTCAAAGACCCTTTACATAATGGCTACATCACACAAATTTGTGAGTTGTTGCCCAAATGAAAAAAAAAAAAAGAAACATTTTCAGCTGAGAAGGAGGCATCTTTCAGGCCCTGGTTGCTTACTTCCTAGTTTAAAAGTTTTGATCACCGGTTCACATCAAACGTTTTGCCAAATTTGAAGTCAAGAAGAAAATTTATCCTAGTTCCAGGCAGAGTTTAGGAGGTTTTTGCTTTCCTCTGTAGGGTGGACTGTGGTCCACATCCTAGCATCACCTGGGTTTTGTCATCTATCACATTCCCTGTTACAGGAAGGGCCTAAGATATTAGTAGCACATATAATGTTCATTCTTTCTCCCTGTAGCACTCTAAATACAAGGCTTTTGATCCCTTGTACTCAAAGTTTCTGGCTGTGGCAGTTTGGGGTGTCTTGTGGATTATGTTATGAAAGCAGGCTGAAGCTGTGATGTTTGCCATCCTGTGTTTCTACATTCTGAAAAGTCAGAAGAGCTTAATATGTTAGATTGAGGGTGAGAGTTGTCTGGCTAAATGACCGTATCGACAGTGAAGGCATCTAAAAGAGAAACCCTGGACTTCATTTATAGTCAGTGGAAAGGAATAAATACCCCTAGAGGGCAATTAATTTTACCCTAAAATAAGTGTATAAGATAAATCAGATGAGTCACCTTCTAAAAATGCTTATTTCTATCTGTTGGCTAAGAAGGAAGTTACTGTTGACTAAGGGTACTACTAGAACTTTAATGTATAACTGCTTGAAGCCTGAAGTAGGTTGGGATGAATCCCACTCTAAGACATGTTGGTTGAGTTATCCTTAGAGGTACTTTTTTTTCCATTGGCTCTACAAAGGGTTTAGACAATTAGCTTTACACAGATACTTAATTTTTGGGTGACCAAATTTAGATGAACTAAATAATAACGTTCAAGTTGAAGCTCAGATTTTAAATGCATGGATGACCTTTACTACATGTAGAAAAAAAACAAAAAGAAGAGAAAGAAGTAAATTAAGCACGTTCTGTAATGTTCCGTACTGTCCAATTAGAATTCATGTAATGATATGTTTGTATAGTACAAATATAAATAGCCAAAACTTAATAATAATACAATCAACGTACATTTTGCTTGAAGTGGGAAGTTTCCCCAGCTTTGTATTCCTTACAAAGTATTGTTCAAAAACAAATCCTTATTAAAAAATACTGAAATAATACATCCATTGTATCAGGGTTTACATGCCTATGACACTGTTAATAGTAGGTGCTTGGCATCAAGACAAAGATCAGAATTACTTATGTCTGACAGGAACTGTGTAACATATATTAGCTTCAGCACCTCAGCAAAAGAAGTATGAACTTTTGTTTCCATTAAAAAGGAATTAAATCTTCATTTGTGAATTATAGCTTGTCATAATGCATCTAATGTATCTTAACTTGTGCTCAGTGAGCAACTTGCAAAGATTTCTAACAGCTTTGGATTAGGCCGGTAGAGCCTCCATTTTTAAATGACAACCTGGTGCTGTGCCTGCTGTCTTTCCAGCTTCCACCAGTGTTTCAAGACGGTGATGCTGGCTTTCTTTTTCTTTCTTTCTTTCTTCCTTTCTTTCTTTCTTTCTTTCTTTCTTTCTTTCTTTCTTTCTTTCTTTCTTTCTTTCTTTCTTTCTTTCTTTCTTTCTTTCTTTCTTTCTTTCTTTCTTTCTTTCTTTCTTTCTTTCTTTCTTTCTTTCTTTCTTTCTTTCTTTTTCTTTCTCTTTCTTTCTTTCTTTCTTTCTTTCTTTCTTTCTTTCTTTCTTTCTTTCTTTCCTTTCTTTCTTTTCCTTCCTTCCTTCCTTCCTTCCTTCCTTCCTTCCTTCCTTCCTTCCTTCCTTCCTTCCTTCCTTCTTTCCTTCCTTTTGGAGGCTGGAGGAGGGGAATCTGCCACAATAAACTAGAAAAATCCATTCTGTCAAATTGCATGCCCTGCTGCTTCATCACCATTATTATACTGAGGTTTTACATTAAAGTACCCTGGATTTTAAATTGAAAGTCAAATATAATTTGCCACTAGAAGCATGAAGTGAGTGACTAGAAAAGCTGATAGCTAGGCACAGCATGACAAATTGGTATCTATCTAATAATGAGCCTTACAAGGTCATGGATCACTACGAACCTCTCAGTTTTATGTAAGTAGAACTGGACTACATTGCGTCAATTGTTGTTTCAGGGGAAAGGGCAATATATTTTAGATTGGCCCATACATTTTCAGAGCTAAAGCTAGACAGGTACAATAAGTCCCTTTTTGATAGAGAAAAACAGGGAAAGCAACAGAGAAAGGGAGGGAAGAGAAATTCTGTAGTTCCACACACCCACTTTCAGGATAAATCGTGGACAAACAAACTGTTCCTGTGTGTAGGTTAAGCTCTAGAGAGGAAAAAACCCACAGATTTATAAATTATTTTAAAAAAATCTTTAAGCAAGTGGTCACTTAATGGGATTTTTAGGGTAAATCATGAAATTGATTTTGTGTCTACAGCTGTAACAACAAAAAGAGGAGAGGAACAGCCGTGTTCCTACACCAGAAGTAATGTTATTAATAGAAGACTGTTGCAACATTTGAAACATGCAAATCACTTCTCAGCAGGTATTAATCTATAGGGTCCTAGTGGAATTGATAGAGGTATGACTATTTATACCATGGGGTAGATGGTCTGATAATATCATCCCTTAATGACATATCCACAGAATTTGTGCAGCTGGCAAATGTTGTCATTTGAGACTTACACTCAGCTGAGATCATTTACTAGGAGTTGCTCTTCTGGGACACAAAGACCTTTATCAGTTTGTCTTATGACATTATTTTTATGTGCCTTTATGAGACACTGTGTGGATTCATGTACCATAACTTTGGCATCTAAAATGTAGTTCATCGTTCTAAGTTCCTTTGCATCACCGTAGTGGAATAGATGGATATCATCTTTTGGAGATGTTGAACTCTAGACAGAGATTATTTTATTGCAAAATAGGCCTCTGGGACAGATCAGATTGTCTGCTAGAAGCTAGAAGGGCTTCTGGTAATAAGGGGAGCCTAGAGTGGAAATTTGGGCTTCATCACCTATCCTTTAGATGTCTGAAGCTGGATAAGACAGTTCCCAGAATATCTGCCTCTCTTCTCATCTGTCTCACTTAAGAGGAGAATTGAAAAACAGTGAGAACTGGAAACTCATTGTAGAAAGAAATATGTATCTGTGAAGGGCAATGTCTGGAAGGTGCGTGGTGGGGGCAGAAGTGTGACACTGGGGAGAAATATGTTTTAGGAAACTGTGTAGCTGAAGGGTAGCTGGAGGGCCGTGTTAGGCAATTGCCATTCTGACCCAAAGCAGAGGATGAAATTCAGCAGAACTAACCCAAACCGCCCATGTGCCTTATTTGGCCAGACCGGTGGCCATACTACTTTTTTACAGAGGACTTTCAATTTTACTGGGAGATTAGTTGTGATTTGCTGTTCCTCTGTCGTCTTAGAAATAAGATAGTAGTAGCATTGCCAAAGTAACAGACAGTGAAGACATCTCCCTGTAAAGATACTGTCTATTAAAAATCAAAATGTAGAAGTTGTGATCATGTTAAGAGTTCTAGCTATGGAGTTTGGCTTTATAAAGTATCTTGTTTAATCTATTTCCATGTTGGAGGTCTCTTGTTTAATCTCTGCGATGTCAGGTAAAAGGGAGTCAACTGCAACAGCAGTGGCCATGAACAACCTGCAGCATATGCAATGGTTACAATTTTATTTCGTGTGCAATGAACCTTTCAAAATGCTAGGAGTCTGTTAGCTGGAAATGGCTGATGTTTTTCTGTAATTCACAAAAGGGGCACATTATGCTTTGCCTCTTGATTCTTCTAGTTTTGATGGTTTTCTTTAACCCATAATAAAAAACACAGTATGATACATAATACATGGGAGAAATAACCCAGCCTTTGGTACAATGATTTAACCTAAAGTTCACTGAAATAAATAGAAAAGACTCTAGTACTGGATCAGATCCCTAACCTGGTACTGGGCCCCAAGAATAACATACTGCTCAATGAATTTTCTTTTTGGGGGTGCAGGTAGTCAAATCAGAGTCAGTGTGTGGAAGAACTGTCCCTTACAGGCACAGCATGGCCCCCAGAGAATAAGAAAACCATGAGTAATAAGCAGCATGATTTATGAGAATAAATCTTAACAGACAAACTTGATTGCTTCTTCTGATAGCATTACCAAATAAGCAAATGAAAGGAAAATGGCAGCCCTAATATAGTTTGACTTCAGTAAAGCATTTGATATAGCATCCATGAAATCTCATACAATTAATTCAAATTGACAAATATGTGGACTGTCGCATGGATTGAAGATTAGCTCAAAGGCCATAAACAAAGAATATCGATGGATCAAGTTTAAGGGAGATACATAGTCATTTGCTGCAATGCTGGTACTAAATCAAGACTTGTTTAACATCTTAATTCCTGATTTTGAAAGCAGAATGAGTCAACTCATTAACAAAATTTACCCATGACATAAATTGGGAGGAGCTTTGAATGTCCTTATGGGGAAAGAATAATACAGTGTGTCAGACACTGATGTGATAAAGTAATAAATAAAAGATAAAAGTGCAAGGCACCACCACTGGTATAATTTGAAGCAAATATTGAATGAGTATTTAACAATCTGGAAAAGATGAAAGAATAAAATATAATTGTGGCAGATAATGGGCACAACTTGAAAGGGCAACAAAAAGGGCAAGTGAAGTTATAGGTGCCTATGTATTATTGCCTGATGGAATAAGGTGATACAGTAATATCTCAGAAGACTAGCTTAATTCTGAACACAGAAACAGACCTAGTCTATACAGCTCTGGCACTCAAAGCATCAAATTGGGTTCTTGGAATGATTAATGAAAGGAACTATAAGAAACTGAAGTGATAGTTAAATGGTCAGATGCAGTAAAGAAAGATTAACAAGGATAGACTATAATGGGCTAGATCAAGAAGCCTGAATTTGTAGATGGATTGAAATACCTTTCTGCTGTGAATTTAGTGATCAATATGAAGAAGCTTACACTACCTGATAATATAGCTCTCCATGTATGCTTAACTAACAAAAAGAAGTGTACCTGGTAGTCTCCAAACATCAAAGGGGTACAAATCTCAAGGATGGAGAGGAGTTTTGTGTGATGCAGAAAAGTATAAACAAGAACAATGGGAGGAAGTTGAGAAAAATACTATTAAGGTGATTACAAGCAACATTTACTTGCCATATTAGAAATGTATTGTAAGGGAGAAATACAGCATGAGTAGATATACACTATAAATATTTCTTTGCCTTTCACCTTCGTGGCAGCACACTACACTTGTACTGAATTTTGCTTCTTTAAGTGAAAGTTTCCTTTAGTGGGAAGGGTGGTAGAGAGATAAAATATTTGGGACCATACCATCTCCCATATGTAGACTTTACCACCCCAGATGGCACACCAACTGCCAAGTCCTAGAAATACTACTGAATTATTACCTTCCAAACATGAAGCAGACTAAAGCAGCACTGCATATAATAGATTCTCCCGCAAATGCTTCCAAAATTAAGACTAGGTCCCTCTTTTTATACACAAAGCCCAGATGGTACATAGAAACCAACTGTGAACTACATAGCTGGTGTGGTGTTTAAACCTTACAAAAATATATGCTGGTCTAACAAATGACCTCTATTTACAAATAGGAGACTGAACAACAACAGAGAGATGTAAAGTTTTGCAGCTTGCATTGAAGATGTTTGGCTAGATAGACTTTGGCTATCACTCTGTATGGCCATTCTTATACTAAAATTAGATGCAGAACAAGTTTTGCCCAAGTAAGAATATTTAAAATGAAAATATAGAATCTAATGTCTAAGCTTGTGGAATTCTAACTTAAATTCTTGCAGTGAGAACCCAACAGTAGAGTAACCACCCAATATACCTGAGATAAATATCTCTGTTTATTGAGTAAGTAGAGGAACAAAGAGTAGAAGCAAGGAAATGATTTTCAGTCTAACATTTGAAGAAAATGAGGGCTTTGTGTTTGCACTAGTTTGTCAGACTCTTCTCTGTTGAATGTCTTTTAAACCTATTAGCTAGTTTCAAGCAAGAGATGAGGAGGTCTAAAGACTAATGCTAAAAAACCCAGGAACGAGGCAGATCTGTAGCTCCACCACAAGTGGCACCAGCTGGTTTCATGGTGACAGGAGACTGAGCAGAGGAGGAAGGAGAGGCTGCATCATGGAAGTCCTTATAGACTTCCCCCACTGAGAATGCAGGAAAGCAATGTTAGTGGCATAAAAAGTTTTGTGAACTAATGGGCAGTTTATCTGAATACCAGCATACCTTAGACAGAGGTGTTTTTCTTGTGCAGATTCTTTGTAGCTGTCAATGTGCAAACTGAAAATGAAGCTTTTCCCATGGTATTCATAAGTTGTTTCTCAGCCTGTCCCTTTCTCTTTCTCTCTCTCTCTCTCTCTTTCTCTTTTTCCTTTTCTTTCATTTCCCTTCTCCCAGCTGTTCTTGTGGATATTCTGATGCCTATTAATGTGTGAAGTCAGCCTGCATCCATAAATGCAATTAATTTTAAAAAGTCAGTTATGGATAAGGCAGCAATTCAAAGACAGCACAATAGTCAGGAGGCTGGATTGGGTAGTTCTCTCCCAGCCTTAAAAGAAAGAGATGAAGACAAAAAGGTGTTATCATCTGAGCTATGGTAGAATTCAGTGAAAAGTCGGTATTCACCACCACATCACTGCTCTGCTTCCGATATTAGATATGGGAATACATCAAAGTTAGGACAGCCTCTAGGAGAGTGAGTGGTGAATTAGTAACATTTGCTCTTTGGTAGACAAATGCAACTTTATAAAAATAAAGACATACATATTACTGATACTGTATCAATAAACATGACAAGTTCAGATGATCAAATTAGTATTTTTTTGACTCATTTAGGAATATTTTCAAAAGAAGAAATGTGTAACAACCTGTTATGGTCATCAGGCTGTCACTATATGGGAGACTGCTAAGGGTGGCTGTAGAGAAGAAGACTAGATTTGTCCTCTGAGTCAATATTTTTTGAATTACATATATTCAGACATGTGGCAGCATATTGTTGACTTGGAATTCTGCAACAGGTCTAAATAAGTAGGAAAGGTACCCCATACATGATATATGTTTAGTTCACGCTTTTCTGTACTTTTATCAGCTTAAATAACTTCAGCTTCTCTGAACAAATTTGAGCCATGTGTCATAACATCTGATGTTACTGGAGCACTGTCTGCTCACCTAATTGCTGAACATTTTGGGTCCTTTCAGCGTAAAGGTCATATCTTCATGCAGTGACTTCAGTGGAGGTACACCAATTTACACCTATTGAAAAAATGGTCTTAAAGATTTTTGTGGCCAGGATTTCTCATAATAAAAGCCTTGGCAAATCTGAAAGTCATTATTTTAATGGCACTGCAGACAGCTATTGTTAAACATGGGCACAGTTCTAGGGTAATTGTGGTATTATAACATTACTTTATAATTCAGCTCTTCTCAGCTTAAATTACCATCACTGAAATGTAAGTGTTTGCTTTGCTCCTGTCTAGCCAAGTATCCTACACAGAGAACGCAGAACAGGAAGAGAAGCTCTGCTAGTCCAGACACCCAGAGCTAGTACTTTTTCTTTTTAAAAGTCTCACCTAGGAATAGGGCAGTTGACAATTCTCTGAGTATTTATGGTGATAGGCTTTTGCAGCATTCTGCACCCTGTTGCCCTGGTGAGCATCTGGCTTTGCCTATGTGTAAAACTGCCCACTGGCTGTAGCTGAGGTTGAAATTGATGGATAGGGTAAGGGAAAACTTGGAAAAATTTCATTTCTGGTACCTATTCCTATAGAAGTTTAAAATGGAGGCTGCAGGGAGTGACTCGGCGTATACATTGAACTCCTAGGACTCATGTTTTGAACATGAATCATGTGTCAGCTGGCACGGTGTCCCTTTGGCTTGCAGACTGTATTTTACAAGACACGACTACCCAGGACACATAAGGGTCATCCCTAGCATTGAGGTCCAGGCATGCCTCTCCCCATCTACAGGCTCAGGCTACATCTCATCTCCTGGCAGGTGACCCAGTGAGGGGAGAGGACATTTCAGGACAGGGTCCACTGAAGGAAGTCTGGGGTACTGAACAGTGAAAAACTTTGAAGGATCTGTGGTTTTCGGAGGTATATAGGAGGGCAGAGCTCCTCTCTGGGCTCTTTAATACTCGTGTGTGGAGTTGAAAGGGAAAATCACAGCTGGTCATGTAATTCCTTGTGATGGGACTGGCTAGGATTGCGTCTGTCTTTTTGTCACCGGTTTAGGTGTGATGTTTAAGGATTATCTGAGACAGCAACTAAAGTCATAACCACTGCAATGAAAAAAAGGCTCAGAAGGAGCAATATATTACTTGGAAAATGTGAGAATTTGAGTTTTACAGGAAAGCTTTCAGGTTTGGTTTATCTGAACTTATAGGCTCAAAATGGGTCAGCTTTTTTTTTTAGCTTGGCTTCTGTAGCTTTATGGAAAGATTTATTTTTCTCAGCACAGCTCTACAACAGTAAACTGAATTGTTGCTTGTTCATGCATCCTGATTAACAGTCTTACCGTCAGTTCTGTTTCCCTCTGCTGAGGCTTGAACTGTTGGTATTGAGTACTTGCTATATCATCATGGTACTGTTTGTCTGAAATTGAGCTTGGAAAATGCGGGAGAAACTGACAGGCGTTCTGGCAAGTCCTTGAATTGCTTTTCAATTCAGCTGTGTTCGCCGCCAAAGGGAGCAGTCCTTGGGGGGAGATATGATTAGCAGAAAAATATCCTGGCTTGTCTTAAACGTAGGAAGAAGGGCTGTAGGTCCATGACAATGTGGGATTCACATGCCTCACTGGGCTAAAGAGACACATGTTAAACCTGCTAAAAGGACAGTACTGAACAGTACTGGACAGTGTTAAACCCGCACTGAACATTTGGCCAGTGTTCCTGTTTGCAGGATAATTTGGGAATGGCTCTTCTCCATTCATTTACCAATAAACTTACAAACCCAAACCCACCTGCTTATGAATGCAGATATCTGTTATTTGCCCCGGCTATTCTCCTGCTCCATTTATGGACATTTAGAGCTTCAGGCAAATAGTGAGGGAAACTGTCATGAAACTGAGATGGCCAATCACACCCTTTGAATAACAAATAATGCATGCTGAACAGTCAAGGACATAATTAAATGGGAAGTTTGCAACAGGCAAGCTGATTGAAAAATGTTTGTACAAAGCACTTCAATGATTTTAAAAAAATGAACACATTTACGGGGATCATAATATTTTTCCTAGTAATCTGCCACCCAAAAAAAGGGGTCTAATTTATTAGCTAAAATGTTTCCCAAGAATAGTTTGCCCAGCTCTAGCGTGAAATGACATATTGAATTCAATTCCATGCTGAATCATTCCTTTGAAAGAAAATGGTTTGCAGCTAGTAAAATATCCCTGGATAATCACAGAGGTCAGAAGCTGTGACCTTGTTGTGTTACATGCCTATTTACAGTTCGCTCCCACTGCAGGTTGTCAGGGCTTCAAGTACCTGCTTCACTTGAAGTACAAAAAAAGAAGCCTCCATATTTGACGCTGTGAAAAACCCAACCATCTCCTTTCCCTCCTCATTTAGTCAAATTGTATTCTTAACATATGAAGAGATCCAAGCCCATTCAATGATTCATGCACCTCCTATGGTGCTGAACTCTTTATGATGCCTAACTGTGTCACTTGCCACATTGTTTCACCAAACTTTTCTCATTTTCTGTATATTTTTTCCTATTTGCAGAATTTGTCAAAGTTCCAGTACAGAAATACTGAATCTAAGCATATAAAAATGCTTAAGTTACTCTGGGAGAATGCATTCTGGTCATTTCTTTCTTCTAGTCCTCCCAAATCTCCTCAGGGTTGGTAACTCTTTTCTTTTTTTATTGAATGTGTTTTTCTTTCCTGCTCCTCCATTTAATTTGAGCAAATTTGATAGCCGTGGGCATTTTATTTTATTTTTACCATCTGTTTTCCATTTTTATTAAATAGTTATAGTTTATTGTTAATTGAAATTGCAAATTGGCCATATTATGTTTATGCTATAATAATAGCATCTGGATCTAAAACTGTGGGAAAGATTGCTTCCCAACTGTTCTCTCTACGTATGGGCCTAGAGCCTTAAAGTTACACCTGTCCTACGGGGATTTCCTGCCCTTTGGGTTGATATCTTAAATAGCTGAGGTTTTGCTTGGAAAATAAAAGCTTTCCCTTTCTGTTCAGGAAGAGAAAGGTTAAGGCTCCAGGACAGTAGCCTCAAACATTTTGAAATAATAGAAATCTCTTGCAGTAACATGGGATCTTTCAGGGCCTGATCCAAAAAGTCATCCTTATATCTGGAAAAAGCCAGCTATACAAGAAACATGCTGAATTGCAAATATTGTCAACCAGGTTTGAGAGATGTTTTCTTCTGTACTCTTTGACAGTCCAGCATACTATTTCTACGGACATTAGAGAGGTATTAGTAAGTCTTGGGGGGCTATTGAACACTGTAAACTTCCCCAATGTATCACAATTATAGGAACACCTGTTCTAAGTAACATTTTGCTGAGCCACCACGAGAATTCGGTGCTCAATAGCCCTCAAAATTTCTCATTTCTTTCCTGTGGTGAGGTGCTTTAGCGACTTCCCTCTGGACCGTAATAGAAAACTCTTAAGGTCAATGGTTCAATACCTCTTAAAGGACATCTCCCCTGCCCCCCTCCCATTTCTGACTAATAGTGCCTTGTCGACACGCTTGTGATTCTTTGCTTACCAGTGTCTATTTCTTCATCTCTTTATTTTTGTCATGCAGAGCTGAGGAAGAAAGGAAATAAGTAGCAAATTAGTTACTGGTATAGTCTACGTTAAAGTACACAGGTGCTATAAGGAAAAAAGGAGAATTTATAGGAGCGAACAAATGTACAAAGATAATTGTGAAAAAAAGAAGTACTGTGAAATAGGAGCTCAGTCCTGACAAACTTGGAGAAGTGCTGTGATGTGAGTGAGAGCCCTGATTATGTATGAAGTTGGTGGGAGACACCAATTCCCTGCATATAAATGGCCAAGGTTAACCCCTAGATTCTAGATACATTCTGTGGTGCTCCATGTCTCATTGGGGTCTCAAAACAAAGGGCCAAGCTTTTAGAGAGCAGGATGCTAATTGCTGAGTGATATTGAAAATCTCACTTTTTCTCTCATATGTTGCAAATTCAGTTTCTGCACTAAAGTACTCTGGCTCTGGCTTATCTTTTTTTTGGTATGGGGTAAAAAGAGAAAACTGATAACAAATACATTAATCAAAGGCACTAGGAAAAAAAGTCACCATAAAACTGTCTCTAAAGAGCTATATGGGATGAAGGAGACTGGTGTCTGTTCTCACCAATATTGTTTCTGTTCAATGTTATCTTGGAGAAGATGTTCTGCCTTTTTTCCTTCCTATCCTTTGTCTTGAGCTTGTCTATTTGTGCTAAAAGATTTGGGGATAAGGACTGACTTTTTCTATGTGTTTGTGCACTATCACACATAAATCTTACTTGGTCTCATGATGCACTTTTGCAGTTAGTATCTTATATTACTACATGAAAGGCATGAGAATGGATAATGGGAGAAAAATGAACCAAACATCGAAAGATGCAGTAAAAGCAATAAACAGGCACCCTTGGTGGGCACAAGCACCTGCTTCTTCTCCAGTGCATGGCAAAAATCACTTATTCTGCCAGCTGTAGCTCCAAACATAAAGTAAATGGGCCCCAAACTGGAGTTGGATGAGGTAAAAATAGCAGTTAATCCAACAGATGTCACACTTCTTTTCTTTTCCCAGATGATCTGTGGACAGGTCTGGATTCAAGTTAAAGTATTCAGCATTTCTAATTGTGTGAGGAAAGTTTTTGTGTGGGGGACTCTTTGAACCTACTAGGGTGAAGGGTTGGGTAAATCACCTTGCCTTGTTCTTTTAAGGAGGAAGAAACATATTAGGTGAGAACACTGATGTGTAAACATCTACTAAGTTCATGTTCAAAAGGAAAATAGATATTTTCTTGGACATTCCTGTCCATAAAAGCTCAAGGGTGAAGATTATGAAGATATGTCCCTCCTAGACTGGAGAAGGGATAAAGCCAAGAAGTGTGAATCCTTAATTCATTGTCTTGATAACAATGATCCCCAAAACATAAGCAGTAAAGAACATGATATGAAAATAAGATGTTTTCTGTAAGTTTATACGAAAAGCTACCAGACAGATTTATCTTGATTTTATAAAGTAATTTGTCATGTATAATGTTAATGAAAAGATTTCCCTTTGTGACTATGAGGGAAACAATAGGCATTACTAAGTTACTGTGCTTTTTTTTCAGTGCTTCAGTTATGCAATGTGTCACTTGAGTCATCTTCAGTTACAAAATCGTAGTCATCAAAGTTGTAGCATGTTTAAGACTACTATCTGCTGGAATCCATTGATCCGTGCAATTGCTGTCACACCGGAGAAGGCACTCTTTGACTTAACATTAGTTTCTTGTCCTACCGTATTGTATATGACATACTGTCTTTCCCTTTGCATTTTACTTGCAGGATCATGGCATTTTAGAGAAACAGAAAAAATCCTGTTGGGCTGTCAGTCATTGACCAAGTCTTGGAAGACTTTTCTTCTGTTCAGGGAACCATAGCAGCCACCATTTCAGGTATATTGGCTTTTCAAGCACTTCAGCGTAAATATTATATGAAGTTTCATTTGACTTCTCAACATGGAGCAATAAGGGAGTGCAATGGAAGTCCTGCATGTGTAACTCCTCACAGGGAGCAGTTGAGCTAGTAGTTAAGATCTCAGTTAGGCCTTTTAATTTCTGGGCTCGATTTCTACCTTTTACACACATTTTCTGTGATGCTATCATCTCCTGCCTCTCCGTGTTTAAAAATCCTATAACTCACACTGGAAAATATTACTCTTGCAACTCCTCTCTCTAAAGAATAAAGCAGTTATCTGACAAGTATTAGTCTTTATGGGGATGAATAAGGGATCCATGACGAAGCAGCTCTTCTTTCCTAGCCTCTGTAACCCGGGAACAATAGTTTCCTATGTTAGAAAACACTATGACGATAAAGGCTGGGATCTTTATAGAGCCTATGTTGCATTCCTTGTTAGTTTCCAAACTCTCTTAGGGTTCTGTAAAAATCCCAGCCAAATTCATTAGCGTTCAGGTCTGCTCAGAAACAATAGTGATGGGAAGTAATATGGTTATAATTCAACATGTCTGGGGTGGGGTAGGGAACACTTTTAATTTCCCTTTACTGCTGGTGATGGATTTTTGCAGCTTCACCTTTCTGTGCTACTGTTCCCAGCAGTCCCAGGCTCTAAACAGCAAACAGCTTGACTTGCAGAAACTTTCCACTCCCTCTGGGGAGGACCACAAACTTACAGCATATTTTAAGCTGTTGTTCGATTTTCTGAGGGGAGAGAATTGTCTCTAGGCACAAATAAGTGCTTCCAGTGGAAGATGGAGTTCAGCTGTTTATATACTAATATGCAGCAATTATGATAAAACAAAACTCATTCTGAAATTCTGCTGTAACTATGGTAACCTACATTCAATGTATTCCATTAAAAATATAAAAAAGACTCCCCAGCAGGAGAGAGTAAATATTATCTATTATTGATTGATGAAGGTTCCAGACTGTGAGAAGTGGTTAATATATTTTTTGCAATGAAACACATTTATTAAACCTTCCTTTTTATTGATGGTGATAGTCTGTTTAAATAGCATCAGATAGTTATCATTTATTTTTACATCTATTTTGAATCATTTGCTTCCTTCATTAGAAGGTCTCCATTTTACAAAGGGTCTCTGAGAAATTCCTTTATTAACTTTCTTTTATCTGATTTCTAGTCTGGGACATTTCCATTAGTATTTGAAACTTGACAAAGAGTTTACAACCCTAAATGCAGTTGGTATACTTGGATCATTTTAGCTTTAATAATAATAAATCCTCAAGGATTCAGCTGTTTAATGAGGAACAAACAAGTTATGCTGATATTCTGTTGCTTCACTCGCTAGTTGTTATGGCTTCCAAGTTATTTAAGTTAAATGTTGCAAATTACCCATGAAATAAAAACTTTTGAAATTCAGATAGCAACAATAATGTCAAAGCATAATGAGATGTGCGTGGCTGAGAATGAGAGAGAAAAAATTGGTAGCACCGAGTAGGTACGTTAGCAAAATGCTTCCTATGCCCAGAGAGGCTGCCCTGCTCCTTGCAGTTCTCTGCAGAGATGCATGGATGGAGCTGCTGGAGGGCAAAGCAGGACAGCCATACTGCAGGGCAGCCCCCCCAGGCTGACTAGACCCAGGACTTGAGCTTGACCTTTTCCTTTCAAAACTGTTTCCTATACAGAGCTAGTCTCCACAGGACTCTTTTTCACTAGCTTAGAGAAACCGAGAAGGATTCACTTGCAGAGTTGAACCACTAAATGTGAGCTTTGTGTCTTAGCTCACGCTGCAGTCAATAGAAATTTAATCCGTACAGTTAACGGAGCCTAGAAAATGGTTCAGCTGACTGTCAACCTGGGTTGCAATTTAGCTGCTTGAACATGGCCAGTTAGAGCTGTTTGAGAAGCCTTCGGGTGTCTCAGCCTCCAGCTGCTGGTCTAGCGAAGCATTTCTCTCCTATGTATGTTCTGACTTATTTGATGAGTCTTTGTGGCTATCACAGGTACTCTAAACAATTTTAAAAGGAATTGGATACCTGTACGAACTGTGACACTGATTGGAGCCCTTGATCTCTGCTCAGTGTAATGGGACCTTAAAGATATGGGTGACAGATAACACCCAGCTAAAGATACTTAATTTCAAGCCAAACCCTGCTCATGCTATATATTCCATAGCTTCATGGGCATGACACAAGACAATGAGGGAGATATGATCTCTACCTTTGCAATTTCCCAATAGAGACAATATTCTGGCTTCTCTCGTCTGCGTTAAAACCAGACTTTTCCTTCACTTGAAGTGTCTGCAGGAGCACGGTTTAGTCAGGTGAGCCAGAATCAGAGCATTACACCAGTGATAACATGCTACTGCATTAGCTGATATGTCCTGTAGGAGAGATACCAAAGGAGATCAAAAGTAATATTGAAAAAGTGTCACTGAGAATTATTTTCTTATTTTTAGATCAAGACTGAAATCACTGGTAGGACTCTGTAAAAAACACATACTGATACTACTTCCCCTGTGGAAAAAAGCTTAGGTCTTCAGCAATGTATCCCACAACTATTCACTGGTGACAGAAAGGGTTTTTTTCTGAGCTATGCCTACAGTAGTACAACATGGTGATTCTTATTCAGATCCACTTACCTTTATCTGTATCATTTTGCTTTCTCAAAAGGAGAGAAAAAATGGACAATAATGATGATAGAATGTGGAAAAAAAAAAAAAAAGAAGATATTTTTACTTTATTCACAGCCCAAACTGTCTATCTGCTTGTTTGGTTTTGTTGTATGAACTCACTCTGAAGTGATGATACGGATTACCAGGCTGTTATCCTGAATAAAAAGTGCTGTCGTTAATTCTCTTTTGCTGCAGCTATGGGCCATTATTTCCAATAGCTGTAGCTGTCACTTCCAGTACTGTGACCCATCAGGAAATCTCTCAGGAAACTGAAAAAGTTTACACAGTGGCCTGGCAAGAATATAATTTACAGGGCAGCAGAAGGTGCAACTACCTACTGGTCTCAGATTTATCCCTCATTTCTATTGCAGAGCTTAAATAAGTACAAGTAGATGTTCTTTCCCTGCTTTTAAGCTGTCCTCCTGCCGCTCCACGGTGAGCTCGAGTGCCCGGAGACAGTATATCCTCCGTCCATTAACTGCCTGCCGGTGTTAGAGCTTGTGTCAGGATTGTAGCCTTCTGCAGGGCACTGGCAGCACGAGGGGCTGGGGGGGAGCAGGATATGTCCATTGCCCCAGGTGACACTAAAGCTGGAAAGCAGGTACCATTCCATAAGGACGACAGAGGAATTCGTATCTGTTTAGTAGCAGGTCTGAAGGGGAAGAAGAAAGGAGAGAAAAGAAGCAGCATCTGGTGGTGAATGTCTGGGACTAGATATTCCATAAATTGACTGTATGTTTTATTCTTTTTATTTTTCCTTGTGTACTTTCATTTAAAACAAAAACTTTTAGGTCTCTGGCCTTTTGTATCCACAATAATAATTTCAAATGAGACACATATCTTCCAGAGCTGCAATTAATTTTTTTACACCATTGGGAAATATTTAGCTACTACATAAGAACTTGTGCTGCTCATACTTAGATAACACAAGGTGATGGAAAGAGTACTTCTTATATATGTCCTTCAAATGCTGGAAGATGATCCTCTGAAGCTGAAAGTCAAGCCTATTGCTATTGGAATTCCTGGAGCTGGGCAAACAACTTGTGATTAGTGTCTTTTTTGGGAAGCTTTGGCTTTCTTTCTGTTTGAAAATAATCTTGAAAAAGGCTGTGGCTGTTTTTTTTTCTCCCCCGCCCCCTGTATATTCACTATTCTGTTATTTTTTGAGTCAATTCAGTGACTTGTAGAGAATTTGTTGTGAATATGCAGTAATCGAAACAACACCTCTCAACTGGTCCATGCATCACCATGTATGTTTTTGTTCCTTAAATCCAAGTGCAGCTGTTAGAGTCAGATTTCCAGTGCAAAAAAAAAAAAAATACTCTCCATAGATACTTCACAAATATTTCCTCTGAATACTCCTTTGTATTTCCTACTGGTGCATTAGTTATTAGCTGAAGGGTATGCAGAAAACAATTGCAAAAGGAGTATAATTAAGGACTAAATTAATTTACTCTATAACAGTATTTGAAGCCCAATTTCTTTAAAGCTCTTTGTGACCTATGTATATATATTATGGCTGTCATGTAATGGCTGGGTCTGTATTCATGGTTTCTAGTATCCTCAGGGATTTTGGTTGAAAGAATGGAACCTAAGATTGCCGGCCTCTTTATTTTTATAGAACTTCCATTGATTTGGATAACGGCTCCATATAGCGACTCAAATATAAGTGATAAGTCCTAGTGTCCAGGCCTGTATCTGTGTTTACCGTTACCTCCTTCAAAACATATTGGATTTCTTTAATAGATCTGTTTGGTTCAGAAATCAAAATGTATCGCTACTGGAATTAACTACTACTTACTAACCTAATTCTACTAGCTTCATTTGTTTCCCCCTTTCCACATTATCCAGTACATTTATTCTGTCTCTACAGTGCTTCTGCTACAGCTGAAGAACAATCAGCAGCTATGCTATGTTATTGTACTATTTCTTACAACACAAAATTAAGAAATTAAGAATTATTAAGAGATATTACAACATATTAAGAAAGCAAAGAAGAAGGAACAGAATTAAAATTATAATGAAACTTTGCAGTGAATTTTCACAGCTCTTGTAGTAAGCACAACATACTGATCTTGACAGACTACAGAACAGATCATTAATGAGACAGTACACAGGGACAATAATTATTAACATAGCTGTTACAATATTTTACATAGGTTGCAAATTCCTTGAATCAGGGACTGTCTTTATTCTTTCCAAACAATGCCTGACACCTCATGGTACTTACAACTCTTAAAAAATAGTGTGTAACATCAGAGAATGAAAACAAGCTATAATATGACCAAAATTATAGAATAAACAGATTATTCATTTTCACTTATAAAAAGCACAAACTGGTAGAAAGGTGAGTGCTTCTGCCCACTAAACACCTACAAGAACTGCAGAGGAAGTGAAATTAACATTTTTTAGGATATGTCAGGATTTTAACTTGTCACGTATAATACAACTTCAAAAGTATTTTGCTTTGCAGTCCAGTTTAGTTTTGAAGTTTTGCATAGCGTCTAAAATTAACATTGTATGAGAGCCACTTTTGAAACAGAAATAAGTATTATGTTTGAAATGGTAAGGAATTTCCATTTTCCTCTTATTTGAAGGCTTTCCATCTGTCAATTTATAAGGAGAGGCAACCAAAATTTCTGTGTTTTCACAAAACATTTCTTCTTTTTCCAACAGGCATTTTCTGATGAAAAACAGTTATACCTAGATTGCCAGAAATCTTTTCCTGCAGCCTTCACCCGTGTAGAGGTTTAAGGAGTGAGGAAAGGAGCACAAATCCCCAGATAAACTTTCTTCTTCTTCCTACTGACTCGAAAATAAGATGGTATTAGCTATTGTGTTTCTACTTCTTCAAATATAAAAGTCAAACTTCACCTGTATCAGGCCATGTTTCACAGCCAAACAAAATTTAACCTGGAGAAACAACATTGTCAGTGTGGAATATCATGGGAATGATCAAAATTTCAGGAAGAAAAGCCAAGGTTCGAGAGAATCCTTCTAGTTTTTTAGCACTGTACGGTTTTCCAGGTGCATCCTGCCACTGAAAATATTACCCCGAAGCACTGTTATTATGTTTTTGTCATGAAAGTGAAAGAGGCATAACTCAGAGAGCCTCAGGCAACAGTGAATTACCAAGGACTTTCCTATAAGTGAGTGAAATATAATTACACTCTTCAATAAATGAGACAAAATATATTTTGGGTAAAGAAAGGAAGGTAAAAAAAGTGTATGAGACAAATTGGCTGTGCTGTATATTTATCATTAAGAAGGAAGGTAAATGAATGCATATGAAAGTAGGAACCCAGCCAAACTTTTACTGCACAGCTGAGGACGAGCCTAGTTTGATATTTAAAGAAAAAGAAAAAAAGAAAAAAGAGAGCTTAACTTCTGCTGGTGCTGTTATATTAGTGATTACTAAATCATCAAGCAGATTGCTGATGAGACACAGTCTGACCACGCAGGGTTGTGGGTGAGCACACATGCATGCACACACATACACACCCCTGAAGATGCACTCCCAAACCTAATTTTTATATGCAGGAACCACTCTCTAAGGCTGAGATATAAGCCAGCTACTCAGCTGAATGTGTTTCACCTAAGGCACAGTACTTGACTCTTTTCTTACTCTTTGTTTGCCTCTGACTGGATTAAAACACAGAAAAATAAGCTTCTTTCACTACAGCGTCCATTTACTTCCCATGGTTTAGCTCACTGTGGTATTCCATGGTAATATAACTATGTCTGTGCTACCTTACTAAGGCTTTTGGTGCTAAAACATTTTCACCCTGGAATTTAGACTGATACCTTCCTCTTGTTTAAACTACCATTGGAGTCGGTGGAGCTTTCACACCTTACTGTTTAGCCCATGCAATCTCATTTCTCCGCTTCCAGACATAGAGTGGAAAAGTAACTCCCACAGACATTAACTGAGGTTACTGGGCTGAAGTCAGATCTATTTGAATATCCCACAGTAGGAGAAATAATTCACAGGTTAGTAACATGCTGGCATTGCATTCTACTACGGACATGATTGCCTTTGATGGTTTTGTCCTTGCAAAGATAAACATGACAGAGCAGTTAATGTAATTACAATATGGTTAAGCACAATTATGATAAGAAAGAAAAACAAAAGAAAATTCTATTTAAGGCTGACTGCATTTCAAAGAGTTGTCATTTTTAAGTAAAATTTACATCAGAAGGTAGTATGTAAATATGAAGTCTTAAAATAAAAATCACTTAAAACCACTTAGGAAAAATGAATAAAATTTAAGAACTGGGATTTAATGAACTCTTATTTTTCTCAAATGCTTTTTCAGTGCCAGTAAAAACAGTGAAGGCTTCCTACTGAATATAATTTGAATCCTAGAATACCAGCTGAGGGGAGGAAAATCTTTCTGACACACAGACCATATAATTATAGAGATCATATTCTTCAAACTGTTTTTTTTTCTCCTCAACCTCCTCCCCAAATAATGACACAACAAGTACAAGCTGTGGTGAGTGTGTGCATACACTCTACTCCTTAGCATTTTTTTCTTCACTCATGTATGGGAACTGTTCATAAACTATTTGTTCAAACAGGCACTGCAAAAACCAAAATCTTTGAAGATATTACAGGTATTGCTTGTATCAGTAGGGAAAAAACAGGTCAGTAGGTCATCTGGTCCAACCCCCCTGCTCAAGCAGGACCACCTAGACCCAGTTGCATAGGACAATGTCCAGACGCCTTTGATGGAAACTCCACAACCTCCCTGGACAACCTGTGCCAGTGCTCAGGTTGTGAAAAAGTGTTTCCTGATGTTCAGGAGGAACCTCCTGTGTTTTACTTTGTGCCCGTTGCCTCTGGTCCTGTCACTGGCCACCACTGAGAAAAGTCTGGCTCTGTCTTCTTCATTCCCTCCCATCAGGTATTTGTACCCATGGGTAAGATCCCCCCTGAGCCTTCTCATCTCCAGGCTAAACAGTCCCAGCTCTCTCAGCCTTTCCTTATAGGAGAGATGCTCCCGTCCCTTCATCATCCTTGTGGCCCTTTGCTGAACTTTCCTCACCAGTATGTCCGTGTCTCTCTTGTACTGAGGAGCCCAGAGCTGGACACAGTACTCCAGGTGTGGCCTCACCAGTGCTGAGTAGAGGGGAAGGATCACCTCCCTCCACCTGCTGGCAATACTTTGTCTTAATGCAGCCCAGGATACCATTCGCCTTCTTCGCGGCAAGGGCACATTGCTGGCTCACGTTCAACTGGGTGTCCGCCAGGACCCCCAGGTTCTTTTCTGCCATGCTGCTCTCCAGGTGGGTGGCCTCCAGCATGTACTGGTGCCTGGGGTTGTTCCTCCCCAGGGGCAGGACTTGGTACATGTCCTTGTTGAACTTCGTAAGGTTCCTGTCAGCCCATTCCTCCAGCCTGTTGAGGTCCCCCTGGATGGCAGCACAACCCTCTGGAGTATTGGCCACTCCTCTCAGTTTGTACCCTTGCTGAGGGTGCACTCTTCCCCATCATCCAGATCCTTCATGAACATGTTGAACAGGATCGGACCCAGTACTGACCCCTGGGGTACACTTCTAATCACTGTGCCACTGACCACCACCCTCTGGGCCTGGCCATTCAGCCAGTTTTCAACCCACCTCACTGTCTGCTTATCCAGCCCATACTTCACCAGCTTCTCTATGAGGATCTTATGGGAGACAGTGTCAAATGTGTGGTAGACAGTGAAGACACCGGACTGGTGAAGTCCAGGCAGACAATATCCACTGCTCTCCCCTCATCTGCCAGGCCAGTCATTTCATCATAGAAGGTTATCAGGTTGGTCAAGCATGACATCCCTTTGGAGAATCCATGCTGACTACTCCTGATGATTTTCTGTTCCTTAATGTGCCTGGAAATGATTTCCAGGATTAGCTGCTCCATCAGCTTCCCAGGGATCAAGGTGAGGCTAACTGGCCTGTAGTTCCCTGGGTCCTCCTTCTTGCCCTTCTTGAAGATGAAGGTGACATTTGCTTTCCTCCGGTCTTTGGGCACTTCTTCCAGTCTCCATGATCAATCAAAGATTATCGAGAGTGGCCTTGCAATGACATCGGCCAGCTCCCTCAGCATTTGTGGGGGCATCCCATCAGGGCCCATGAACTTGTATATGTTGGGTTTGCTTAAGTATTCCCTGACCTGATCCTCTTCCACCAAGGGCACCTCTTCCTTGTTCCAGCCTTTCCCCCTGGTCTCTGGGATTCCTGACAGCTGGTCTTGCTGGTAAAGACTAAGGCAAAGGCAGCATTCAGTACCTCAGCCTTTTCTATGTCCTGTGTAACCAGGTCCCCCATCTTGTTGAACAAAGGACCCACACTTTCCCTAGTCTTTCTTTGGTCACCTGTGTGCTTAGAGAAGCCTTTCTTGTTGCCTTTGACATCCCTGGCCAGATTCAGTTCTGCTTGGACTTTAGCTTTCCTAACTTTGTCCCTGGATGCTCAGACAATGCTTCTGTATTCCTCCCAGGTTACCTATCCTTGCTTTCACTCTCTGTATGCTTCCTTTTTGCTTTTGAAGAGGCCAAAGTCTGCTCTCCTGAAGTCCAGAGTTGTGAGCTTGCTTTGCATCCTCCTCCCTGCCCTCAGGATCCTGAACTCCACCATCTCATGGTCACTGCAGCCAAGGCTGCCTTTGACCTTCACATCCCCAGTGAGACCCTTGTTGTTTGTGAGCATGAGATCCAGCAAAGCACCTTTTCTTGTTGACTCCTCTATCACTTGGAAGAGGAAGCATCGTCAATGCACTCCAGGAACCTCCTGGATTGCTTATGTCCAGCTGTGTTGTCCCTCCAGCAGATATCGGGGCGGTTCAAGTCCCTTCAGGACCAGGGCCTGTGAATGTGAGGCTGTTCCTATCTGTCTGTAGAGGACCTGATAAACTAAAACTGGTTGAATCCTCTGGGTAGTCAGCAGAACAGTTCAGTGCTCCCCATTAATGATATATACGAGTTTGAGAAAGGGCACGTTGACAGAAAGTTGCTGACCAGGAGTGAGATACGAAATGTTCTCTGAAAAATGCCGTTCTCTATAAGGCAATTCACTAATTTAATTTTGTAAGTTTCAATGTCATTAAGACACATGCTCTACTCATACTACAAATAGGTTTCACACTTAGACGAAGAAAACATTACTTTTGTGATTTAAAACCCCCCTAAACCCCATATCATTCATGTAATTTATTCATTCTGGCAAGGCAAATAAGAAAACAGTCTTTAAACTTCAGTGTAATAAGAGTGGAATCCAGTGTAAAAATAAATTGGAGACAGAATTTAATTATTGCTTTTCTCTGCATGATTTGCTCCCTAGCCCCTTTGCAAACTTTCTAACACTTATTTAAAATTCTTCTTTTATCCTTCATCTGTTGACATTATTTACATACAGAACTCTGATGTGTTTACCATACAATTAGAATAGGTCTTCATTTTAATTAAATATCAATTCAGGATCACAGCTTCAAGCTATTTGTCAGCATTGATAGTGATCAATAGAAGGAGATGCTGAACAAAGAAGACAAATAGATTTTCTGAGTAGTCAAATATTTTTCATTTCTTCACGTACCCCATTTTTTAATAGAGGATGAAGAGATTAAATTTCTTGCATCCTTTTAGTTATTCTGTGGCACATATTTAGAAAGTTGAAATCAGAAGCTAATTGCCACATCATTATGCTTAATTGACATGCTACCTTTTTCTCTGTAACTCACCATGACAGCTTCGTTTAACTGCGATGTGGTGACTGCCTGTCCCAGGAGTAAAACTTTCAGTAGCTGTGGGCAAATTCCTAAAAATAAAACTCAGTTAGGAACGTAGCATTCACACCAGACCCTTTGCAGCCATGTATCCACTGTCTTGCTATTGCACACTCCACATCACACAACCTTGTAATTTACAGCTTAAGTATATACCATACTCAGTTTACACTTGTTTATTTTTATATTGACATCATTTTTGAGCTTCTGCAGCTCTTTCACCCATTGACATCTGTCCCTTCATGATAGGTTTATGGTCATATCCCTTCTCAGTCTTCTTTTACTACACTGAATGAGCAAAGCTCTTTTATTCTTCCCTCCTGAGGTAGTGTCCAGTTTCTGCTCAGCATCCTAGTAGCTTTCTGCATCTCTTAAATTTACCTGCATTGAACACGGGTGAAAAAAGTTCAAAGAGGGTGAGCCCATTCAAACACATGGATACTTCCTCATCAACAGTGAACATGTTTTCGCTGATATATGTTTGCATCACAGTTGCCTTTTCACATATGCATCGAACTGGAGACATATTGGACATTGTATGATTGAATATTATATCCCATACCTTCTTTTAGGTAATTTCTAAGTATTTGGTTTCATTACACTATAGCAATTCTCACTGTTGGTCCCAGAATATATCATCTTCCTTTTATATTGTTAGATTTTATCCATCTCAGTCATCCCTCCCACCCTCTCTCCCTTCCCCTCTCCCTCCTACCTTCCCCAGCTCCCCCTTCCCTCCCTCCCTCCCTCCTGCTATCCCTTCCTTCCTTGCTTCCTTCCTTCCTTCCTTCCTTCCTTCCTTGTTCCCCTTTTTTAGGCCTTCATTTGCCTGTCCATATCTAACATCAACTTCCATATGAAAAATAGCAGTAAAAAATTTACCTTGCAATGAAAATTTTGTGCAAAGGGAATTCAGGTGAGGAGAATCTTAGTGCTGAACAGCTGCTTCATGGATTTTTGCATTCAAAGTATTGCAAATAGTGATTACAGACATTTGTATGCATGAAAGAAATTCTGTCACACTTTGTAGGACATTATTCCTCAGCAATTAAATTAAATATAAGAATTAAATTTTAAGTCTCAACACTTCTTCAGTTTGAAATCTTAAATTTCAAAACATGAAATTTAAATAATTAATTTCAATTTTAAAATGGCTTTATTTTGGGAGAGAAATGGGCTAAGGAACAGAAGAAAGGGAAACATAGCAGAGGTATTTTTAATAGCACCCTATTGGCCTGTCACACTGGGGTAACAGATAGAAGGAGACTATAGTTTGGTAGAGAGGTTGCGAGATCAAACAAAAATGAAGTTCACTAATAGAAAGGTCTCTTTTCCTTGTAGTAAACTCAAATCTGTATTAAATTTCTAGACTGAGACATTTTAATACTGTTCTTGCCTTTAACAGGTCCAAATTTTAACAGAACATTTCTAATAATTTATTTATATTTTACTTCTGTGTCTACGGAGTATCAATTTCTGTTTCATGTATACTATTCTAGTAGTGATACCTATATATAGGTGCTATATACCTATGTACAAATGTATGTGTAATTTGTGTGTGTATAAGTGCATGCATGTACATGGATGTGCTAAGCGATGGTTATTTAGAAAGTTCCATATTTTTATTATCAAGGGCTTCAGGTAGTGAAAAATGAAATGGATGTGAAAGAGGAATTGAAAAGACAGTGAATGAAGGGGCAGAAATGGAGTGTCAGTTAGTAACTAGCCAGCCAAATTTTCCTTTAGCAAAGCTCTGGCTGAGGAGCTCAAGATCTTGTCCTGCTATGGCAAGGAGTATTTATTCCTTAAAAAGGTACATTTGATGTAGCATATGCAATGATGCTGTGATTGGGACTCAGTAATATGTGTACAGTTCACTCTAGCTGCAAAGAGTATGATTGAAATTTTTTCATGGCTCATTAAATAGCTTCTACGAACCAGCTCTTTTATCTGTGTCAAATGGTATTACCCTTCACATATAAATACCATATTCTTATGTGAATATTTGCATGTCCATGTTTATCATTCACATTTCCATGAGTATCCAAGCATGTGAACTAATAATTTTCCAGTAGTTTCTTACAGAAAGCAGATGTCGGAATTGGAAAGTCTGAAAGAATCCAGATAAGTACGACCATAAGAAGTTAATTTTTAATTTTACAGTATTTGCCCAGCTTCAGAAACAATAACACTTAATCAGACCCCACTTTGATTCCTACAAAGTAATTATTTCTTAAGATGTGCTAAATGGACCTGTTAAAAATAAGATTGAATCAAAATCCATTTCTTCATATCAAAAAATTACTGCAAAGTCACACCTTGTCGTAACACTGTTTGTAAAGATCAAAGATGTCGTGTTGTTACTGAGTACTGTTAAATGTATATTTAGGCATGACATATAATCACAGAATCACAGAATCTTATAGGTTGGAAAAGACCTTTAAGATCATCGAGTCCAACCATAAACCTAACACTACCAAGACCACCACTAAACCATGTCCCTAAGCACCTCATCCAAATGTCCTTTAAATACCTCCAGGGATAGCGACTCAACCACTTCCCTGGGCAGCCTGTTCCAATGCTTGATAACCCTTTCAGTGAAGTAAAATTTCCTAATATCCAGTCTAAACCTCCCTTGGCGCAACTTGAGGCCATTTCCTCTCGTCCTATCACTTGTTACTTGGGAGAAGAGATCGACCCCCACCTCTCTACAGCCTCCTTTCAGGTAGTTGTAGAGAGCGATAAGGTCTCCCCTCAGCCTCCTTTTCTCCAGGCTAAACAATCCCAGTTCCCTCAGCTGCTCCTCATAAGACTTGTGCTCTAGACCCTTCACCAGCTTCGTTGCCCTTCTCTGGACACGCTCCAGCACCTCAATGTCTCTCTCGTAGTGAGGGGCCCAAAACTGAACACAGTATTTGAGGTGTGGCCTCACCAGTGCCGAGTAGAGGGGCACGATCACTTCCCTAGTCCTGCTGGCCACGATATTTCTGATACAAGCCAGAATGCCATTGGCTTTCTTGGCCACCTGGGCACACTGCTGGCTCATATTCAGGCGGCTGTCAACCAACACCCCCAGGTCCTTCTCTGCCAGGCAGCTTTCCAGCCACTCTTCCCCAAGCCTGTAGCGTTGCATGGGGTTGCTGTGGCCCAAGTGCAGGACCTTGCACTTGGCCTTGTTGAACCCCGTACAATTGACCTCGGCCCATGGATCCAGCCTGTCCAGGTCCCTCTGCAGAGCCTTCCTCCCCTCAAGCAGATCAACACTCCCACACAACTTGGTGTCATCTGCAAACTTACTGAGGGTGCACTCGATCCTTTCGTCCAGATCATTGATAAAGATGTTAAACAGAACTGGCCCCAACACAGAGCCCTGGGGAACACCTCTTGTGACCGGCTGCCAACTGGAGTAAACTCCATTCACCACCACTCTCTGGGCCCGGCCGTCCAGCCAGTTCTTTACCCAGCGAAGAGTACACCCGTCCAAGCCATGAGCAGCCAGTTTCTCCAGGAGAATGCTGTGGGAAACCGTGTCAAAGGCTTTACTGAAGTCTAGATAGACAACATCACAGCCTTTCCCTCATCTACTAGGCGGGTCACCTTGTCATAGAAGGAGATCAGGTTGGTCAAGCAGGACCTGCCTTTCCTAAACCCATGCTGGCTGGGCTTGATCCCTTGGTTATCCTAAATGATAACCATGATAGGACATGACATGATAGGACATGAGTGATTAGGAATGTTCAGTGTTTAAAAGTTGTGAATGAAAATCCAAATGATAATCAAGTTGTCTTTATAGATCCAAATGAATTAATTAAATCAGAATTTTATCTAGTCACAAGTACTCTGGAGAATTAAATGTTGATTAAATGTTCACAATAGAATTTTAATTTATGTTAACCTTGTAATTTTGAAATGTACTGGACCAATACAAATATCCATATAAATTTTAAAATAGATAAAATTATTTAACAGAATCATATTCCCATTCATATTCCCATTGCTAGCCAACTGAAAAATACCATCAAGTAAACACAAAGTGGGACTTAAACACCACTGAAGTTCTTCATTAAAGGCATTTCTCATTTCTAGATTTTGTAATTTTGAAAACCCTCTGCCTTCCATCTTGGCAAGTTTTTTTCTTTTTTCTTTTTTTTTTTTCCTTTCTCTTTCCTTATTTTAATATGTTTTGGCAATTTCAAACCTATTTTAAGAAGGATTTTTAGGGCTGCCTAATTTGAGACTCATCAGTAGCTCTTCCTCCCCGCTCACGTCCTTCAGCTTTCTACCTTTGCCACATTGCCTGTGGTTCAAGTAACATAGCACAAATAGTATTATAAACATGAATTGAAAAATCACTTGTTGATCTATCTAATATCATTCAAGGACATGGGCACCAGTCCAACAAAGTGTTTAGATTCCTTACTGTTATTTAGGCTTCAAATGTTTTTCTGAAATCTCTTTCACTGACGTTTATTACCTCACAATTGGGGTGGACTAAAAGCATGCCCACAGGCAATTAAGGAAATTCAACTAATGGCTGATAATTTATTAGGCCACTGTAATTCAATTCCATCCCGTTATGTGCCTTAGCTCTTAGCAAGCTCTTTCAAATGAAGTTAATTCAAAGGCTTTACTTAGTATGTTTATGGTGGCAGACAGGCTTTATCAAATTTCTCAAGGATATGTTATTACATAATGTTTTTAACAAAATTACAGCCTTCCTGCCTATTCACGCAGACCAGAAGTATTACCTAAAGCTATTTTAAAAAATCAAAAAATATCAGAGTTTCTCCATTATAAGGGCAAACATTATATATAGGGAGGGTGACATTTAAAATGCAACCTTCCCCACGCATGGTGATTCTAGGCATGCTAACTAAGCAGTCCAAATGTTTTCCAGTTTCTTGTGTGCGGTTGTATGTACACCACTGGGTCAGCTGGCACGTAATGATGTACTTTGGGCCCAGCCTGGTAGACTCTTGTTCCCGTGAGTCACCCTTATGTGTGTGACTGTTCCCATGGCTGCTGAAAGTTCCTGCACGCAAAAATCGTACAGATTAGTCCTGACCAGCTTTTGCTTTGGGTAACAGCTGAAGTAGAAAATCTGTCTGCAAGTGGCTTTCTCTTGAAAAAAATGAACTTGCCGGAACATTTAAAATGCCAAATTCAGCAAGAAAAAAGATATCTCTGTGGGTGAGTGTGACTCAAGTCCTAAATGACTCACAGTGAAACAGGTTGGCTGTGTCATTTACAGAGAAGCAGGTGTAGTGTTACAATTAAAATACTTCACTTCCCAGTTCCACCCACCACGTCTTGGTGAGAAACCCACCACCTCCCAGCTCCCAGTGGGGCTGATGCTTATAAAATAAAAAAATACGGTGAGGAAACAAGAAACCGAGTTTATAACAGACTTATTTCTCAGGAAAGGCAGGAAAAGATTAAGGCAGGGAATCACCCCAGCTGGTTGGTACAACAGTGACACTTTCTAGAGTCATCCAAAGGATGGGACTCTGATGTGCCCAGAGTTGTTGGACAGGTGGTGGATAAGACTGAACTTTATTTTCAGAGTAAACAAAAGCCAAAACTGTCTGCTAGCACTCACAGTTGTAAACAGCTTCAAAGTACAGAAAAAAATCAATAGCAAAAGAGCGTCAAAGCATCCATATGTATCAGAAATAAACTAGTACAGTAAATTTTCTGCAGTTTGCCCTCCTCTCTTATTTGCGTGAAAAGACATTTTGCTACAAAGATTGTTTCCTCCTTTTTGTGAAAGTCAGGAAATACAGCCTGTGTCATGAAAACACCCCGCCCTGAACTGAGGCCTGAATACGCTGTGTACGCTTTTCTCATAGAGAATCACAATATTAAATAATCATGGAGTGAGGGGTAAGATAGATGAGTGAAAAGGACTAGCTATGTACCTCTGACCGAGATCGTATTTCAGCAATTGTAAGCCAGACCAAACAGATCTCATTAAAAGAAGTGGTAGCTGAGAACACTATAGCTGTATGAAGGCCATATTGAAAGCTGTATTTCTGTTGTCCATGTGGCTGTGTTTTAGAGCTGAATTTTTTGTGCTGTGCTGTTATGTGTGTTTACTTGTGTGTGAGAGAAAGAAAAATTTAAATGGATAAATAAAAGAAAGGATGACAGAGTGAATCAGTCATCTAATATTTGCAAACAGAGTTTTTCCAACAATTTTGTTCCAAACAATATATTATTCCAAATATTTTTCCATTATTTGTCCAGTTCAAATTGAGAGCCAAATGATATATTGATCTCTTGAAAGAGCTCAAGATCTGAAAGATAAATAAGACTGTGGTGGCACAAAGGACTATAAAAACATATCCATTGTACAGTGAAGGATAATAAAGGGATGATGAACTTAATGTTCAAACTGTTTTAGAATGGAAAACCAGATTTTCAAGAAAACCTGCCCCCTCAAAGGTGATTGAAAAGGGGATGGACCCTTGAAAAAACAGGTTTTAATGAAGTCAGTAATTTAGTAGCTTAGGTATGCAGCTGAAGTGCCTCAGGAAGCTACAGTTACCTGGGGTAGGACTTAGCCCTTACATTAAGACATCTACATGCAGATATAGACATGTTAAGAAGACTTCATGCAAGTGCCTAAACATAAGCATCTCATGCTGTGCCCTGTCCTCCATCTGCCATTCCAGATGCACACAGAGCACCTCAAATGCAGATGTGTGTTTATGAAAGTGTTGCCCACCCTGGGTGACTAAAGCTTCGTTACCGATAAGGGAAATTTAGTCAATAAGGTCAGTGGAGCCTAGAGATTTGGCTCAGCAGATGCCACTAACCCTGTCAACTAAGATTTCAGTTCAGTTTCCTGAATGTAGGTGTCATGTACCACTTTCAGATGCCATAAAATATCCAGAATATCCACATACAATACAGCACCTTACAGGAAAGGGGAGGGGAGCTGGAGGTCAGACTTGATTGACACAAGTTCTTCAAATACCACTAGATTTTTATGCTAAAGTGACCAAATGTATACTTGGAGCTCTTCCGATTAAAATAGGAGCTTAGAAACCTAGCAGATGTGTCAATACCTACATGTAGGTGTCTACAGTCTGGAGCTGAATCCTGTGTTTATGTTTTGAGGGGGTTTTTTTGGCTCTGCTTCCAAAACAGACCATATCTTCCATGATTTATTTCCTTCCTCAATGTGAAATGAAAAGGAGCATTTTAAAAGACGGGCATTTTGGGCCTGAGTTCACAAAGGATACCTCTGGCACAGCAGTTTGCACAAGGATGCTATTTACACAGCACTCAAGAATATTGTTTATTTGAGTATTGATTTTTCTGCTCATAGCTAGCTTTTAATTAATTGACTTCTTGCAATGTTAAGATAACAGCAGTGTGAACAGCTAGAATTGAGCCCTGGTCATAGTACATGGGCTATGCTTTTCACTATACTAGTCACTACTGTTGAGTTATTTCTCTATATTAGCTATTAGCCTGTCCTGAAATGACAATCAGGTCCTCTAGTTTAAAGTTTACTCGAAAATAATGACAGAACAAAACAAAAGGCTTAATCTTAATTAGGAAAAGAGGTGGGGTTCCGGAACAACAGCGAAATGACAAAAAATATCTTTTTTTGGCCGTTATCAACAGGATTCCTGAGGAACCTCTGGAAGAAATAAAAACTGTCTATGTCTACTGGAGACCCTGAGGCAAGGTATTTGGTCTTTCCATGGCATGCCTTCTGCCAGAATTAATCTTCTCAGGAGGATTAGATGGTGCAGAGAGATATAAATTATATATAACTGTACCACTTTGTGGAAATTTGGTCTCTGCTGTCAACTCAGACCACTCTGGAAATTTCCTGCTCATTTTTATTACCTACTAAACTGCTTTACTGTAAGGCTGGAAGCGATAAGTTTTTTGATGTCAGAACTCACAGGATAATACCTTCTTGAATGGCTCACAGCTGTGTGAATGATGATATTGTCTGCTACTAAAGAAAAATCAGAGATATGGTCAGTGTTTGTTATCATGTCATTTTATACATCATTTTATCACTTGCACTATCTCCAGCACCTAGAATTGTCTGCTCGATGCTTTTACCCCTTTACTGTAAGTTGCTGAGTGATTGCTAGCGAAAATTGCATTTCCTCTTGAAAATGTGTAGTGATGTAGTTAATCAAAGTAAACAGTAAAGGGATGCTGAACTCCACATAAGCTAAGGGTCTGATTCTGCCACCCATACTTCCATTGAACAGCTCTTACTGAAGTGAGTACCCTCACAGAAGATAATTGAACTATTCAGATGAAAAAATGTTACCCACTGTGTACAGGCATTGGAGAGTTTGACTCTATGCTAGATGCTGGGAGAGAACTCGCAGAGAATTATGAATTACAGTAAACAGAAGTGATAAGTGAGGTTATTTTTAATTTCAAAGAACGACAGTAAAAGTTTTCATCTGTTAGTTTTCTTAGACTTCTTATGTCTGTCATGTAATGGCTGGCAAGCAGCAACTGTACTTGCCTAGTGATGCTGAACTGTCAGTGCAGCTCATCTCTTTAATAGTAATGAGGTACTTTTTAATAGCCAGTAATAGCTGCTACTGAACTTTGCCTGTCCTGTAGAGCAGGTGGAGAGATGATATTATGAGAGGCACTGACACTTCTCAGAGTCTGTTTTTGTGATAGCTTCTTCTAGTCAGTACTGACAAATGTCTTTACTGCCTGCATATATTTGCTAGGCAAACCAGATTTGCAGCACATATAAGTATACATTTCAATATTGGAAATCTAGCAGATGAGGTCCCTTGATTGTTAAAAGAAAATTTGGATTTCAGGCAGCATGTGTTATAGCTTCCAGAAACCAGCTCTTAAATTAACGAGTCACTGAGTTCTTCAAAACTTTTTCAAGTGCTGATTAACAAGGCAATGCAAACCCTTTACAACTTTTTGCCCTTTCCCTTTATTAAATGCCTGACATTTAGCAAAATTAGTTGATGGAATATGATGAGTCTTACTACGTGTGCTATGTGATGGAACATGATGCAAAACCTAACACAAAATCTGAACTGAAATATTGCCATTAGTTTGGACACCCACTGTTTAATGTGATTTTTTTTCTGAAGAAAATTACTCATAGGAGCAAAGTGTTCCAAGAGGATGTGTACTGCAGGAGGGTGGCACAGCCCCACATTAATCTTTTTCCAATTAGAACTTGGGAACACTTCTGGTGCCTGGAGGGCTTCAAGATTTCCTCAAATGTTACCTCTCCATTAGCAGCTTCAAGGTATTTACTCACAAAAAAATAATTTTTCTCCAAAGGAGTGAAAGTGAAGGTGGAAACAAGAAACGATTCAAATGTTTGAACTATAATGCAAAGAGCCAAGGCAACAAAACAGAGCAGACAGAATTACTGGTGTGCAAGAACAGTTGTTAGAAATACAGTGCAATAATTATCCCAAGTAAAATGAAGGTATGTGTTTTAGGGGAAAAAACAGAGGTAAGGAGGGAAGTCATATAATCATATTGTGTATTGATGATGTGTAAAGACAGGAAAGTGGAAAGAGTTGAGAAAACATAAACTGCTAAGGTATCAAGATGTCACCTGGATGAATTTCAAAACAAGTTCTATTGAGGTAGTGTTAGAAATAAAATATCAATGGCTATGCTCAGATTGGACAAGTAGACAAATAAACTAAAATTCATATAATGATATAAACTTGAGTTTCAATCATGAATACATTTGGAGAGAGTTAGCTATAGAAAATAAATTTGGATCTAGAGCAGACTCAGTTCACATCAAATGGACAGAAAGTAAAATTGGACTCTTTCTGTTCCAAAGAACCAACTTTGGCAAATTGAGGAAAATGTTTAGTGAAGTCAGCTAGACTGAAACACACCTGACCTTAGAAAAAGCTTGACTTTTTAAAAAATACCAGTGGTCCAAAAATGATTTGAAATTGTAACGGCTCTTCATCTATTCTTTTAATATAGATTTTGGGCATGATTTCCAGACATAAGTAGATAAACAAGCACTACAGACATGATTTTAGTGATTAACTAAGAGTTAAGAAAGAATGGAAAAAGAATATAATCAGTAAAGAAAGCTACAGCTTAGAAATCCTGAACGTAAGATTTGCCAAAATTCAAGTTTATTTAGCACTTGTGAAAGAAATTAAAAGAAACATCGACTAGTGGTTTAAAAAAAAGGTGGAGGCAAAAAGTGCAATATTTATGTTGGGTGCACACCATATAGCTAACATGAAAACCACCTGTGACCTAATTTGCCTGAGTATTAACACAGATGATAAAACATTAAGGTCAACACAGGATGGCCTATAAGAATGAGGCATGGAAATAGAAACGGCAACATTTAATTCAAATAAATTAATACAATCAATTGGATGATCTTAGTAACAGATTAACTGTGAAAACTAGCACATAAAATTAGATAATGAGGATTCAGATAATGAGCCTATTCAGAGAGGAATGGTACTGTTCTCCACAATATGCCAAAACATGTTGTGAAGGATAAGAAAAATTGAGCAAATGAGATTGCCAAGCAAACCTAAAACACTTTTTGATAAGGTAGTTCATGTTCCCAGTAGGGGAAAAAACCCAAAAGAATCTCTTTGATCTTCTAAAAGAAACAGATATGCCACATGGGAAACTATTAATTCGTATGGAGAAGATGGCTGTAATTATGCGAAAATTAACAAATTGGCCAAAAGTTAAACAACATGGCATTATGCTAGGAAGTGCAACTCCTGATTTGAAAGGAAACTGTCAATAAAGATCCTCAAAGGGATTTGAGAACTGATGTAAATGTTAATTTTTTTCTTAAAAAATGTGGGGAGGAATGTGAAGATGCAAAGCTGGGAGCCACTGTAATTCGAAAGGCTGGTCTATTAACACAGGAAGAACTAGACGTCTTTGAGGATAGAATTATAAAGTGGGATGAAATTTAATTGTATATCATGCAAGGTCATGCACGTAGATACTATCGGGTACAAATTCACCACCTGGAAATGGTAAATTACTTGATTTATGAATGTAAGGATGCCTCAAAGCCATGAATGAGATACAGTTGTGAAATGGCTACATCGGATAGTAGAATGTTAAAGATGATGGAGGAAGCAGAGAAATATTAACTATACAATATAATAGCAAAAAGATGTTTCCAAATTTTGGGAAGATTATTCTGAACAGGATCATCTGTAAAGAAGGCTACCAAAATAATGAAGTTAACTTTATGAGTTAACTTTTTGCATCTGGCTTGCAAAAGGAGAAGCCAGGTGACTTGCCAAACAGGACCAACTAATGCAATATAGCCAGCCACCACTCCATCATTTCAAAAGTGTAAAGACAGTGGAAATACAAAAGTCTGTTCAGCTGACATTACCTCTCTGAAAGACCTAAGTCTCACATCTGATCTGACAGTATTACAGATCTAGTAGGAGCAGCTGAGAAAACTTTACAGATCCCTCTTTTTTTACTGGCAGAGAGATTTCATTGCCACAGAGATCCACACCCAGCTGAGATGTTGACCAAGATGTATGTACACCAACTGACTGAGATTATGTTTTAATTATGAAGCAAGGGCTCATATAATTGAAATCTCAGTGGCTACGATAGCTGTAAGAAGGAACTGTCCTCAATTATTCTATTTCTTAGAAATTTCTTCTAGAATGATCCATATTGGTTGAATTAGACACCTGCAGGCTTTATGAGGTGTAAGGGCTCCATAGTATTAAGTGTAACTCCAGCCAGAGTTAGAGCTTTCATGAGTCCAGAGACAGCACAGATTTTATGGGATCTGTGATGTCTTTAACACTAGGAGTCCTGCTAATACTGACGGGTAAAAGCACAACAATCATTTTATTCAAAGTAAGCATTTGTGTATAATACGAGCGCTTGTGCTCAGTCCTGGGAATAGAATTAATCCTCTGAAATTCCTTCCAGCAACTCTTTCTTCTGCAAAATCAAGAAAGCATTAGCATGCTGAAGAGCTCTTCTCTCTGGCACCAACATAGGTCTTTAAGTTGAAAAGGCTCCTAATCTCTTTTGACTTCCTGCTAAATCTGGTCTGCAGGATGTCAGTCATTTTGTTCAGAAAAAAAGCACAATGAATCCTTTCTGGATATCATGGTTGAATATGACCTTTCTGACCTGTCAAATGAACTAAGGCAAAGTCACTAAGCTAGACCTTGAACCAGCATTTGGCCAGGTCCTCAAAGTATTAGAATATACATTGCAGATAAACACTTCTTAGTTTTCTAAACCTTGAAGAGAAGATCTCCTTACAGAATACCTTTGTTAGGTGCTGTTCTCCTGGATATGCTCATACAGAGAAACCCTGGTTTTATTCAGCCAAGGTTTTTTGTCTCTGATCTAGACAGTAGGGAGGTCACCTATTGTGAACTGCTGCTCCCAGATTGGTTGCATGGTCTGAGAAGAGCAGAGAACCAACCATGAATTGTAAAGCTTGTAGGATTTCATGGCTGAATTGTTTGTTTGATTTGCTTTTATTGAAGATCAAGAATTTTAACAGTAACATAAACAGGATTGGAATATTAGACAATTCACTGATGACATTTTCCCAATTAAATGATGTACAAGAGGTGTGATTGATTTAATCTGCTTTTAGTTGTCGGCAATGTATTCTTCTATCTTAGTTCTGTTTATCTTAGGCTTTCTCTATAGTTGGTAGAAAAATGCAGTCACTTTTAGGGGTGTAATTGAACTGGAAGGTTTGAGAAGAAACATACTCCAATTTTCAGTTTTGAGTTAGACTTATTATTCTGTTGTATTTTCATTTAATTTGCTTGACATTCTACTCTGTATTCAGCAGAACAGCTATTTGCTTGAGATGAATTTCAATTACCTTCTCACCAGTTGTTTCTTAAATATTATATTTCCTCCTCTTCTTCAGAAGATTTCTCATACATTATAGAATTCCAATCAACATTCCTCAGAGCATCCAGCTTTCTTTCACCGTCCTCTTTCTCAAAGTCAAAACACTTTTAGTACACAGCATTCTTTCATGAGTATTTCAAACTCAATGATAAGCTGATAAGTAGATCCACGATGCTCTGTATCTTAAATGTGATTTCTTATATTTAGCTCATTTCTTAGGATTGGGCATGGAATAGCCTTGGACTATAAAACCAGTTCAAGGAATTACTGGAAAAAAAACAAGGCTGCACTAGGAATATACAACTTTAAAGAATGTGTTCTTCTTTATAATTGCACTCCTGTTATCCTAATCAATATCAGAGTAATTAAAATGCCTCATGATCAATGTTTCTGCCTTGTTCAGGAGATGTCTCTTATCTCTAAAAGGTTGCCATGATCTACTTTTTCTAACCTCACTAAAGGTTTCTTGCCAAAAATCATTTGACTCCCGATTTGGCTATAAATTACACTTAAACTGCCTCTATTGTCAGATAAAATTGTACAGTTTTTCCTTTCATGCTATGTATAATCGTTATGTAACTTCATTTTTCTATGCACTACATGGTATTTTCACTGCAAGAATGTTTTAACTTTTATCAGGTACTTTTATTATCCTGAATCTAATATCCTTCCTCCAACCTCAGGGAGACTTTTACTTTTTTCATGTGTTTTTAACCACCCACTCTGTACTTACCATCCCTACCAGCAAGCATTTGGCTTGTTGTATGCTGTGAGTTCTGCTGGGAGATAAAGCACAGTCTTTCAGCCACTATAAAAACTGAATAAGCCTGGCTTGTTTTGAGTGTCTTTACCAAGTTGTATACTTGGGCAAAAGCCCTGCATGGAGCTCATCTGACTTAACTTGGGAAGCTAAAAGTTAGACACAAAAGGGTGAGCCAGCCACCTGAAGCTCCCTTTCTAGTCAATGCAGGGAGATACCCACTTCCAAAGAGCTACTGACCTCATCCTCATAGCAGGATGTGGGAAGGTCAGATGATTCATCCTCTGGAAACGCCTGACGTCGACAGCACTCAACCATGTGAGACGGATCCCACCTATGGACTCTCTGCAGCCTCACAGAATCAGCTGGATGACGTGCTGTCAAACTAATGTCTTTGAGGTCCTGGTCTTACTTTCATCTACTTGCTCATCTAAATCCTTCTCTGTGTCCTGGCAACTACAGTGAATAACATATGACATCTGGAGTCCAGCCACCAAATCATTTCAGTGCTCTAACCACAGTTGCAAACGTTACAGTGTTCTTTGGTCACATCCCATCAAGTAAAAGCCATACCAATATTTCTATTTCTAGGCAACATTTCTAATCTCTCTTGGTTGTGGTACCTTTTTCCCTTCTATCACCAGCAGAACATGCAGAATAGACATATGAGATGAGTCCAAATTTTCTAACCTATTATAAAATTTTTAGTAATATCTTCAGCTTTTGTAGACTGATTCTTCTCCTTTATCTCAGCTTATCTGACAGAAATAGATATCTATAAAGTGCTCCATTGACCCTTCTATTATCAATACATCTCTGGTTTTGCATTCAATAGCTTCCTCACGTGTTAAGTGACGCCCCCGCCCCCCCCCCCGCCTTTCCCAGGCTTACTGATATTCAGTGCGTCAGCTCTCAGAGACTATTATTCCACTCTCCTCTTCTGACTACTTCCCTTACCCTTGCTTCTTTTCCAGGCATTTACTTAGTCAGTGCCTTTTCTGCTGCCTTACTTTTTTTGTGCTGTACCTCAGAAGTAATCTTTTTGCCGCGCATTCACAGCTAGTACACCTTTCCTGATGTCATCGCTCTCTTTGCATTTGATACTAACCGCATGTCATCTATTATTCTGTCATATTCAAGAAAATCAACCAGTTGCTCTAGTTTGGCTGTCTGATCTTCTAGTACCACAGCTAACTGACAACACTCACACACAAAAAGTATTTTTGAATGTCCTCAGCTTGATAGCCAGGAACGTTGCACAGTTAATATGTTCCATTATATATATGCTGAACTTCACAGATACTTCCAAATGAAATAATTCACAAATAATCTTGTCTTAACCTCTGAAGGGATAAAATAAAGGCAACCAAATGATAAGGATTAAGATACTTTCCAGGCAGGTTTCAACCCTTTTACGTAAATGTAACATCTTCAATTTAGAAGAAAACATAAAAGAGCATTCTTTATTCTTTTAACTTTGAAATGACTGAGCATAAACTGTTTGCCAGTTGCTTGTTCTCAAAGAACAGTGAAGAACCTGGTTCTGCGCATTCAAAATCTGCAGGTTATCTTGTTAAAAAAAGTAGGTAGCAGAGGTACTTGCCTGCTGCATCAAGTGAGCTGAAGCTGGGTGCCCAGGCATCGAAACCTGTGCAAACGTGCCGACACATTGCTACACCCAAGCTAAACCCCTTGCCTTAATGTTATTGTGACTACTGCTTCTAGCTGCAGGACTACATCATTCTGCTCTCCCCATATTGTGCTATGCTATGCTGTTTTGACAGACCCTTCAATATTTACTCGAGCCTTTCAGTTTTTGTCGGGCAGGTTTAGAGCAGGATAAGTGCTCTAAATCCCCGCACCTCCTCCTAAACTGGGGATAATAGATTCATTATAAAGAGTAGAACTAGGTAAAACAAAGAATTGGAGGCTAGAGTCATTGCACATTAGAATTATGGATGCTTGAGTGCCTTGCCTGTCTATTCCTCATTTTAAAATAAGTCTGTATTTTATAGTTTCATAAATTTATTGGTATAAGTTTTAAAACCTTTTAAAAAACTTTCCAAAACTTATTTTCCCATTTTTGACACTGCAAAGAGACCAAATATATAACTTAGGAAGTTAATAGCAAATAATAATGGAAAAATATGGCCAACAGTTTTGCCTTGTTTTTCATTTGGTTCATCTACCTCTATAAGAAAACCTAAATAAAATTAATGTTTTAAAAGAAGAACTTTTATATTTATAAAAATAAAACATATATGGCACATCTAATTTAAAATCCTTACAAGACATATAGAGCAAAGTAATTCATCAGCAAGCTTTCAATTCTCAAAAATTAGATTTTTTTCTGATAAATCTAAGGGAAAAACAATTAGAAATAAAGAAAACAACTTCCTGTAGTTTGAAATTCTAATAATAATATTAATTAATTTTCATTGCCTTTGTTAAAGTGATCTCCAGGAATCTGTAGAGTAAACCTAACAGGTAAACAAGAGCTGTATTTTTTGATAGATAACCTGCCAGAGTCTAAGTCACTGACAGATACAGGGCTCTTAGAAAGGTAGGCATAAGTCTTCTGCCCAGATCGAAACCGTCTTCTTTGGTGCCCCTTTCTCCCTACCTTCATTTCTGAAGGTCTTTTAAACTTGTTGACAGATTAAACAATGACAAGTTTTTATCATGCACAAAACATTTCTCCCTCGTGCTGCTCTGCAAACACCCTCAGACTCCCTTGGTGTGGAAATCTAATTTCCATACCATTTAGTTTAATGCTGAATATTATTATTATTATTATTATTATTATTATTATTATTATTATTATTGATATTGATATTTTTATGGTTCCTGTATGATGCATCATAAAAACATGCCTTTTCTGGGCAGATTTGTAGATTTTAAAGGTAAAGTTTGTAGATTTGGGAGATGACTGTGACAAAGCTGAGAAATAGAAAGTGTGTGGAGATTGTCTAAATAAAATAAATTATTGTTATTATGATTATATCTGGAGATGTACCTTACCAAACAGAGCTTCTGTGAATGAACTCCTTTAGCCACAAACTATTAGTTTCAGGTAGTGTGCAATACCTCAGGTGTGGTAAGGTCCCCGGTGACCTTGCCAGGACCAGAAAGGGTAAAAACTTTGCAGTCAATACAAAAACCAGACATAATATTTAGTTTTAGCAGCATTCTGTACTTACATTGTATCATATATATGTTGTATTTATCATATTTAGTTTTTTCTTCCTAAAAGATTTCCTCTATTGTAATAATCACTGCCTCTCAATTAGTTTAGTTTGCTTCAAAGAAAAGCAAGGAAGATTCAAGTTAGGTGTTAAGAATAACTTATAAATTCTAATTCTGGAAAAAAATTGCCTGTGGAAGGTCCATTGCTGGAAGTCTAAAGAGAGATTAGATAAGTATCTGCCTGATACAGACTTAATTGATCCAGCCTTGGGTAACAGAGGTGAACTGGATGACCTCCCGAGATCCCATTCAACTTTAATTTTCTGTGATTCTACGCTAAGAAACATTTCAGAAGGGGGCTAGAAATTTAATCTTTGAAACTTGCAAAACACCTGAAAACACTGTGAAGTAGAGTCACAGCTGATTCTTTTTAGAGATATGGGATCTGCTTGAGTGCTTTTTTTGAGGCTGCTTGGTCCCACACACCTACCCACTTGTTTTATGTAGTACCCAAATATAACCAACACTTAAATAGAGAAGCTAAAGTTTTCTGATATGGTTTTCACTTGTTGAACTCTATTTGCGAGTTTATTTTATGCAATGATGTACATTGGTGAAAATCTTCTTCCTGACCTATATGGCAATCAGCCTACACTCTGAAGCATGACATTTGATTACCTTGTCTTAGCATGCAGAACTGCAAATGTTATTAATGGTCATAAAATTATTCAACCCTTTTAAAAATCAGACACAGTATTTGACTTGATGACCTTCTGCAGTCATGAAATTCACGTTCTGATTGAAATGATATCAGTCTGGAGGATCTGATAGAGCTCTGGTGCAAGTGTCACAGCTCTGCCACTGAGGTGGAAAAGAATCTTAATGAGCTGTTATGTAGGCAATGTAAGTATCTTTGAGTTTCACTGTTTTCTGATTTATTCACACAATATAGACCATAAAATGTAAGTTTGGGATACCTTGCATTTTCACTGGTAGTAAACAGGTACTGGGTAATAGTTCACTAGCTTGCTTGCCCTTCAGCAGCACGTTGCATCCACTGGAGCAGATGTCACTTGAAAACCAGGGCAAGTGAGCAGTACGGATGTAGCAAGGGGAAGCATATTTATGGACATCTTGTAATCATGGTCATCTGGGACATGAAGAGTTTCTTTACTTATATTTTTTCATGTGTGAAGAGCAGAAGGGCACCTCCTTTTGTATTAAATGTTCCAAACCAGGAGTTGCCAGAGTGGCTAGTATTGCTTCAGCAGGAAAAAAGACTCCTCTTAATTTGGAAACCTGATGGCAACATGTCAACATTATGAATTATTTAATTGCCAATTATCTGAAACATCTGCTTATTCCTCAGATTTAAACCATTTTTCATATGGCCAACCCCATATCTCACCCACATGCTAGCAAAACTAAAAGCCATCTATAATGTAATAAAATTATTTGCTTGTAGCATCAGAGTTGGCAGCAATGTATCAACTTAAGCATTTGTGATGGAAAATGGTTTCCAGCATGGTTATTATGCAGAGGGGTAGTCAGGGTGTTTAGGTTGAAGCAGCCACACAATCCTCTCACTTCATAAGTGTTCAAGCTTCTGCGTAGCTGGAGACAGTTTTGCTTTCTGCAATGCAACCCTGTTCAGAGCAGGCTCAGCTTTATGAATCCAGGGAACATAGGATGATGGATGAACCCTGATGCTCTAGGTTAGTCCTACATTTGGTACTGGGGAGTAATTATCCTGCAGAGACAACATGGAGTCAGTGGGGAGTGATAAACCTCCCTTACCTATGCAGGAGCACCGGAACACACATTAAACCCACAAAATTGCTCAGTTCTGTAGCACGTTACCTTTTCCCAGGGGTCCAGCCCCAGCTATGGAGGGGCTCCATGTCCAGGACTGCTGATCTGTGCCTGCAGCGCCAGATCCCAAACACAACTTTCTCCACATGTTGAGACCTTACTGTGGGCTGGCAGGGAGACTTTTTGTGGATGTGTGGAGAGTTTGGTCTAATGCAAAATCTGAGCCCATGGACTGGCAACAAATGTGCGGAGGTATATGCACCCAGAACTATGTCCAAGACACTTAAATACCTGTGGGAACTCTGCTGGGCATAGGGACCTTCTTTTAAACTTTCGATGACTTGAATTAGGTGTTTGAGGTGGGCAGTTGGTATTAAGGCCTCAGATGAATAACAGCAAGAGTGTCAGTGTTTTTACTTCTCATTTCCATTTTCTAACTTATTTGGAATAGTTGCAACTTGCTCGCCTCCAAGTCAAGCAGTTTCTGCAGAACCTGAATCCAGCTTAAGGCAGAGTTCACAAAATGCATGGGCTGCACGTGCTTTCCCTTCCTTGCATCCTGCTTCCTTCTTCTCCTTACGAAGGCTGAGAAACTCTGGTTTAGCTACTCCTTTTTTTCTCTAGATAACTTCAGCTCACAGGAAGGAGTGGATACTTCAGGTCAGTTTGACATTTTAATCTCAGCTGTTTGCTTTTTATATTGAATTGCTATGGAAGATCAAATATAAATTGCAAGAGGGCTATTCTTACCAGGCTACTGCTCATGGTAGTGTGTAATGGTAAACACTTCTAGATTGGGTATTTGAGAAATGAATAAATGATACGGAGAACTGAAGCTGAAGAAGAAGGATTATGGTTTTACCAAATACAGCTGTTAGGTCCCTGCCTCAGAGAAAAAGAAACCAACAGCAACTAGGCATGGCAGCCCTGGGTACACAGATCCCTCTCTGCAGGCGAGGCTGTTGGCAACTCTTTGATTACATGTTATGTATGAAATGGCCCCATATACTCAATCTTTTGATACTCATATCTGCTAAAAATTCCTAATTTGGCAAGGATTAAGGATCGTGGGTTCTTTCATTGTGAACTGAATCTCTCAGACACCAATTAACATTTCATTGCTAAGACTAGTCGATTTGTTATTTGTAGCTGTGGCCAAATTTCTGCATTTGAACTTTAAAGGCTTTGTTTGTATGGTCTGTAGCACAGCAGAAAATGACAAAAACAGCTAAATCCTCTGTAAATAACATGAGCTAGAAAGGGACAGCCTGTTGCTGAACTAATATGATCCCCTTTCTGTATTATTGCAAGCTTTACTCATTTGCTGTTTATAAATATCTGCAAAGTACAGTCCTGCTGAACGCCATTTAGATACATTGGAAAAGCCTGGAAACACTAATGGGCTTGATTCGCTTGTCAACAAATAGGTGTTGAGTGCTATTTCAGATGCCTAAGTGTCCCAGAGGGCACTTAGGGGCTGCTCCAGGAGGGCACGGAGCTCCCTCAAGTCCCGTGTTACGTCAGCCAGTACCACGTCTCTGGTATCCCAAGACAGCCCGAATGGCACATAATGGCATGTGTGTACAACTGAATTGAGCTCCTACAGCTAGGATTCACGTTGAGATTGTGGGTACCTAAATTTAGATGTCCAGCTGTGGGACGGAGGTGCAGAATGGGATTTTGTTGCCTAACGTGGATACTTGGGGTCACTGTGTGGATGCTAGAGTATCTGACATGGCAGCTTGGGGCAGTAAGATGTGGCACAGGACTTACAGGAGATTCATGTGCTCCTGGAGGGGCAGGTGGAAGTGAAGTGGGATACCCTGGGATGGCACTAGGCACCTCAGTTTAGGCAGCTGTATAAAGTCCAAGCTATCTAATGGCAAGTTTATTCAAGAAACAGTGCAATAGCGAAACTGCAAATATGTTACGGATTAAAATTTTGGTAGTGGAAAAAAATCTATAGTTCTATTTCTATTTCTGTTCTGTCTGTGAATTTGTTTATCTCTGCTTTTCAATTGTTTATTTTACCTATGCTTATATCCTTTCCTGCTAAAATATAAACGAGATTATGCTTTTTATTTGAAACATGTATTCTCTTTAAGCATGAAGTTTCTTCAGGCATATTGCTATATTTGTGCCACATCAAATGTTGATATGATGCAGGAGAAAATTTGTTGCAACCACTGATTTATTTGTGGATTAGTACAGCATGTCAAGGCACACCAAAATATTCTATTCACATTTGTATCAGTGAAAAGCACTTGTGATCCTTGGAAATGGGAAAAATAACATGTAGATGTCCATGCTGGATGACAAAAGGTGCTGTTGGAGAGGTTCTCATGCAAGAAAGGAATAATCAGCTTTTTGATGCATTATTTCAGAATGCCTGAGTAGCTGTATCTCAGGAGGGTTCGTTCTTTGTTCCCTGTGGTGATCCTCTTAGTCGGCAATAAAGCAATATTCATAAAAGCATTATATCAAATATGGCCAGTGTCCCTGTCTTTACACATCTGATGCTGTGCATCTTTGTGGAAAAGTTTTTTGTTGTTGTCTGTGAAACTGCTGTTTGTATAACTGCTGTTTGTATAACAACTGCTGAATATCAGGTATGGATAACTTGGCAGCTGTATTTCATCCGTGCAGTGTCCTCTTCATAGTTCATCAGTCAGCCAAGAAAACCCTGCCATCAACATCAAAAAAAGGAATTTTTTAGGGGAAAGCAAATACTTAAATCTCATGGGATTCCTAGACAATACCTTTGACAGTAGCTCATTCATAGGCAGTGGTGCTAGTTCGAGTGTTTCCTGTGATATATCACAAGTGTGATGGTTTGAGCCTGGGACATATTTAGCCTCTGTGGTACAGTGTCCTCACAGTTTCCAGGGATGAAGTCTTTGAATAGATCCTTTCCAGGAAATGGACATTTTCTCAGAAAAAAAGATTTTTACTTCGTTATGCTAAGACAACCTAGAAGTGTGGCAACAGCAGCCAAAAATTGTACTACATGACTCAGACATTTAAATCTGTGCATATGAAGTCCCACACCAGTGGCTATCAGTCACAACATATGCCCACAAAGACCACAATGCTAAATGTATTCTACTATCATAAGCATAATTGCTTTCAACGTATGGTTGACAGGAATAGATAAAGGGAAGAAGAACAGAAGATTGATTTTCCACACGTTAGTGTAGTCCATCTCTTTTCAGAAACATTTTGACACAGCAGGTGTTTTTAAAACACTGTGACCAAGGGCTGTAAATACCTTTTAGCATGTCCATGACATTAATAAAAAAAGTGTGTTTTGCCCTCAGGGTGATGGACTTTCCTGCTGTCAGCCTCCTAGTTCTCGTGGTTCATTGTCTGTTCTCTTTTAAACTAGGACACCTATTGTATAGCTGGGTATAAAGAGGAGGATATGTTTCATCTTTTATAAGGAAGTCCAAGAGGTAGAGTCAAAGACAAGAATAACTAAAAGATGTTTTGTCTTATGATGAATAAGAATTAGATCCCAGTATCATACTGTCAAGCTGCACCACAGCTATCCCTTTATTTAGGTTTTGTTCTATAGCACAAGGACTTCAAATCCTATTTATCCTTAGCTTCAAGGGCAAGTGCTTTCTTTATCAGCAGAAAGAACAAACTTAAACCAAATGTCCCATGCATTTGGAAATTCACAACAAATTTCATAATGAGTATTAACCCTCAAGAGGGAGATATTTGAACTCATAGTGAGAAAAGAAAGAGGCAACTTACATGTGACACCCAGGTGGAAATATCTTCCCCTTCTCCCCCCATCTTTCCTTTACTTGCGTTGTCCAAAATGTAGGCAAACTGTATGACACAGAATTTGCAAGTACAGTTTCTCAATGCATTAGGTGGGTTAATTCCCTGGAGCAGTCAGTATTCTTTAGTGAGAAAAGATATTGAAAAGGCTATTTTTTGCTTCAATGCACGAGTAGGATGAAAACATCCAAAGGTTCAACTTTAATAACATTGTAAACCTGTTTTTTGTGCTGAAACTGAAATGAAACAAGACAATATTGTGCATTTTACACTTGCAGTAATATGCTAGTGCAAGGTTAAGTTGTGCTCATGCACTGAAACTTGGAATTTCACCCAGATATGAGTCATTAAGGACCTGGATATTTTTTGGTTGGTGTGCTTTTTCTTACAGAAAGCCATGTATGCTGTAGTTCAGTACACAACAACACTAGCTGTAAAGAAAGTAGAACACTTTAATTATTGTGGAAGAGTGGATGTCACATAAAGTTACAGTTTGCTAACAAAATTTAATGATAACTCAAAGTTGGGAGGCATTTTCAGTACAGCAGAGGACTGGGATTTTATGCAATGAAAAACTGCAATGTCTTGAGAACAGGAACAATAGAAATGAGATTAAATTTAACAGAACAAAGTGTGAACTCCTGATTTTAGGGAATAATAATAACAATGGGTGTGTGCGTGTGTCATAAGTTAGAAGTGGAAGCAGATGAGAAAAATCTTTGTGTACTAGCTGAACAGCATAAATATGAGCTGCTGGTCTGACATGTTTGTTAAAAAAGTTAAATCAATTCTAGGATATGTGAGAGAAACAGACCAGAGAGACCTAATGCCATGACGCTGGGCACTTATGGGACCTCCTTTGGAAAGCAATGTTCATTTCTGGCCACCTGCCTCCAAGAAAGATGCATTTAGAGTGGCACAGGGCCATAGAAGTCCTAGAAACATATTAAAAGAAGTGGAGGTTTTGTTTTAAGGGAGGAGATGAATAGAGCTAGGTTTATTTAGCCTGCTGACTGTACTGAACTGAAAGGGAAGGAAGGACATGTTGCTGTCCATAAATATATCACAAGGTAAAACTCTGGACTATAAGCATTATTTAGCTCAGGAGATGGTGTCAGCAGAACAACAGATGGATATAAACTAACCATGAATAACATTTAGCCTGGCAGATAGAGAAAAGTTAGAGAAAATTAACACATGATATTCAAGAACAGGTTTTCAATAGCAGTTACAGGGACAAAATAAAGAAAACAGAAGTATTTTAATTTGAAATTTGATAATACCATGAGCACAAGATCTAATGTCTTGTTTTCAATAGTAGAAAGTTGGACATACAGACCCAGCATGTCCTTCTCAGTCGCATGTGTTCGCAAGGTGGTAGCTATCTATGCCCAAGATCAGAAGAGCTTTTTACCACAGAGAAGGGGAGGCAGATGAGAAATACGAAGAGAGGCAATACATTGATTTTTTTTTTTTTTTTTTTTGTGGGAGAGACATACTCTTGAAAATAGTTGACTGAGTTCTCTGTAATTCAACATGATATAGTGCATCACTAATGAATGGTTAATGGGAATAATAAAAGGATTCATAGTGCTATACACTGAGGTAGTTCTGAGGACTGTTTCATTAATGATCCTCAAACCACCTGCATTTCTTGTGCACGGTGACATAATTCTGTTAAGGAAATATGTTCTTTTTGGGAGGATTAAAGAAATGTAAATACACCAATAGCCACACTGAAGAATCAAGTTAGCTTGATGATAGAAGGAGCATTCTGACATGCTGAACCTCCAATTTTACACATGCTAGAGAACTGCAAAAGCCCAGATGATAAATTTACCTTTTGGTCATCAACCTGACAGTGTAATATTATGTATTTCCTTTCTCTGGGTCAGTTCTTCCTTATGCAAATCTCTTTCTTGAGCCAATCAAAATGCAAGGATAAATTGCAACAAAGCAGTATGGATACAGAATCACTGGAGGTATGGAAAATAAAAATTTAAATATTTGTAATAAATTATGTAGTGAATAAATAAATAATCCAAACAGGCAAACTTGAAATAAATTTGGGACAAATTCACTTCACTAGAGATGAAGGTCTTTACCACTGTATCACTGGCTGTGCTGGTAAGGTTGGGTTGCTGCACAGTTGCACATCAGCCCCCCCTTCCTCTGTCTCTCTCATTCTCCCTGCATCATTCCCCTCCCTGGCCTTTGCTGAGTTTCCATAGGGAGCACATTTACATGCAAAAAATCCAGCGGGAAGCCAGTGTGTGTTCTAACTTGTGCCCAGTTTGGATGATGGTGGGCCAAGAACTGAAAGAAATTGACCATTGAATTGCAGATGCAGCATTTTTTGCTCTTCTCACCTCCCCTCCCTCCCCCAAGAATTATACTGGGAGGTCTGGGCTACATGTGCAGCAGCAGAAGAACAAGGATTTAAATTTAACTGTTTTGTGAACTGGAATTTCAGCTTTTTTATATCTTAAATACAGTCCACGTCCAGCAGCTTCCTTTTCATAAAAGAAGTAAATACACTTTTAGCCATTGCTCTACAGATATTCCAGTCAGCTGACTACAAACCTAGTCTCATACACAGCAACTGCTTTTAGGAATAGCCTTATATGCCTTCAGTAGAACCTGCCTTGTTCATTGACAGATAAAAATATCCTTGCCAAGTTTACCAAGCAGATTCAGAATGGATTTGCTTGATTGATCTTTCCCTTTATTATTTATTAGTTCCTCAGCATTTTTCATGTGTACAATTGATCAGTTTTGATTTAATTTTTTTCATTTTTGTTGTCAAAAAGTATTAGCTAGCATGGAATCTCGAACTTAACCTTGCAAAAACATCAAACAAAATACCCATACTCTTAATGGTTCCCAGTTTAAAATTACATTTGAGACTTGTCTATTAGTGAATTTTTAATTCATTTAAGGTCTGGCATCCTGATTTTGTGTTGGGTAATTTCTTAATCCCAATGGTATGTAGAACCAAATCAAATTCTCTACTGAAATCTAACAACTTATGACTAACCTTGTACGTCTGCTATAAAAAATGGATATCTCGTTAATTTGACAAATTCTTTTGTCCATAAACCATGTTAGATGACATTAAATATGCTACCCTCTATTCCTTATTAATCAATTTCCCTATCTGATGTTCCATTATTTTTCCCAAGATTGATGTCAGGCAGACAGGCTTATATTTACCTAGACTACCCCATTTACTCTGAAAGCAAAGTACTGACATAACTCTTACTTCCATCCAATGTTCAGGATCTATCTCAGCAATCCAAGATTTATTACAAATAATAATAAAGGGTCTAATAAAGCTTATTAGGCTTTTCTTCTAATATTCCTAGGTGCATTTTTTAATAAAAGACACTTAGCCTTAATAGCTGCTATTTGGCAAATACTGTCTTTGTTGTTTTAAGTGTAACATTTCATCAGCATCTTTGTCTGATATGACTACCTCTGACTTTTTCCCAGTCCCAGAGCTGAAATATTTATTCAATATCTCAGTCTCTTCTGCATTATTTTTGACAACTGCATCCTTTCCATTTAACAATGGACAAACACTACTGTCAGGTTGCTTTTGCTCCAGATATATTTAATGTTGTTTTTGGTGTACTAAACTCAGACAGCCATAGAATTCTTCCTATATCTTTCTGTCTTCAGTAGGAATTTTCTGTTATTTCCATTTGTATCCTAAATTCAAGTGATCTAATCTATTCGGTTTCTCCCTTGTCTCCCTGTCCAACCTGTTTATATCTGAAATTTCACATTGCCTTTATTTCTCTTTTAAGCTAGACTGGTGTAGAATAGACTTTGTCTTGATTTCAGTTCTTAGATCATCTCCTAAAATGCTTTTAAATATCTTTGTTAGTGTTTACATATTTTTCCCCTTTTAAATTCTTCCTATTATTGATTAGGCACAAACTTGTATTTATCTGTTTGAAAGTGGACATTTTAAAGTACCGGGTGTAAGAATTACTGGTTGTGTTACATTCTCTTTGCATGTAATGAATGTAATCAAGTTCTCACTTTCATTTAAGAAACCACTAACTTTTAGTCCTGGAATAAATTTTGATTTAGCTGTCAGGATGACATCTAGTACAAAATTCTCTAAGGAGAGACACAAAACTTTTTGATTTAGGAAATTTTTATCAATCATTGTTCAGAATTTCAAAGGTATTTTATTACTGGAAATGTCAAACCTGTAGAGCTACGTCTTTCAACCTGATATTCACCAGTGAAAAAGCTTTTTTAAAGCTCCTACAGTACAGAAACTCTTTTCTCTTCTTCCTCTCCATAGACATTGTAAGTAGGGGTTTAAGGGACCCGTCATCCTGCTCTGTAGGGTAGTTTGATGGTACGTAGCTGCCTGCATCTAATTGCCCTTGTCACACTCTCTGTGTTGGGAGATTGATCTGTAAACACTGAAAGCATTTACTACATAGTTGTCGGTGGGTTGAAATCAGTTATTGCCACATACTGCCTCTTCTCCTCTTCTCTGGCCACTGTGTTTTTCCTAAATTGCTTATAGCGAGAGAGTTTAACAGTCCTATCACAGAAAACTTCCTTCAAGTTCCAGTAATATCAAGCAGGTCAAATTCATTCTCATAGTCCGAGTAGTTCCTACTCTTCCTGGTTACCACACAGGCTCCTGCCATTCACGAGTAGGCAATTAAAGAATTTATTTTCTTTGTGTCATTCAGTGTCTAGATTAATTTTGTTCTTGACAACTTGACTGTGCTAAATGAGTGTTTATTTGCTGCCCCTTTTTAATCTCCCCTTTTATTGTAAGTTTAATGCCATTATTACTAGTCTAGTCAGCTTGTCCCGTGTAAAATTGATTTCCCCTTTAATGAGCTGGAGGCAGTGCAAACCACATAACTCCTCAGTTAGAAAATGGCTCTACAGTCCACCAAACTAGAATCCCCTCTCCTTCTTACGCATCTCTAATTGGCAGTTTATTCTTAAAAACTCCTGATTCATGTGTTCATTTCTGGGACGGGAACAATCTCCAAAAAGCTTATTTGGGTATTTTCATACTTCATCAGCTTTCTGAACTCTCTGAAATAATTCATAACTCGTGAGGAGACACACAAAGCATTGCTAGTACCAATACATACCGCTACTAAATTAAATCTCCCCCACTAATTTTTTTTTTTTTCTTTTTCCTTCATTGAAGAAAAGTTGAGACTCTGTAAGAAGGAATATCCTAAAAGCCTTATCCTACAGGGAAAACTGGTAGTTTTGACTGTAATTAGCCTGTCCAATACTTTCTATTATATAAGGTTATTGAAAAATTCCTTGAGAAGTTTCCCTTGTTTGCAACCAACTTTTGATATTTTGCAGTAGGAATGCTTTAGGGCAACAGAAATATCTTTTATCTGTGGCATGAAATTCCTTTCAGCTTCTGCTCCTTGCAGGTACCCTTTGGTCCAAGCACATGAACTTAGAAGAGTACTTCTGTTGCTGAGGAAAGGTAAAGCACACTGTTCCCATAATAGCCAAGCTCTCCAGGTCTGTGCAATACAAAAGGAGAGAGAAAGAGCTGGACTGACTTCTCCCCCATGACTACTTCTTTCATTCAGTGTGGGAACCATCTCTCCATCACCCGTTTGTGATAACACAGTTCTGTAGCTGCCATCTGGTAGGTTAACATGAAAACGGTCTGTGCTGCTGTGCTGCAAGCCCAGAGGTAAAAACATGCTGTATATACATGTGGGTTGTTGAACTTGTGCATTATCCAGTTTACTCTTTACCTTTGTCTTTAAAGAATGCCAGAAAAGCATATTCATTCATTGGTTGATATTTTAATGTAGATTTTGCATAAGATTTTAATGCATTGTTTAAATGCATTGTTTAGTGCATTGTTGGTTTAACCCTGTGGGGCGCTGGTTGACAGAGCCAAATGAACTTCTGTGATTCTGTAAATACTTAAAAGTTAGAAAATAGTCTTAGGTTGCCCATGTAAGTAAACTCAAGAACTCTTGCTACAAAATACTAGCAAAGGGGTCATGTACTAAATTTGTAAATGCTGTATCCTAATTACAATACAGAAAGGAATCACATTAAAGCTCCATGAGAGCATCATTTCCTGACTTTTATGTAATACCACCTTTTATGTAACTGTATTTGCCATAGTTTTTGTATGATGTTGGTATGTCTTTGAATATAGATAAAGCTATGGTGCCCCTGGTAGTGAAATCACTTCTCGTTAAAGCTATGCATTCCTTTGAGGCTAGTTGTTTCCTCTGTTAGACTAAGGCAAAGGATGAGAAGTCATTGTACAGGATAAAGTGGAGAAGTAACACCCAGAAAATTTGAACTCTGTACCAAGGAACTCTGTGTTACCTCATGCAAGTCTCAGTGCTAGGTTTTAACACTGTAACTTCCCAAAAATGGACACAGCCTAAAAGCCCTATCCAACCCCTAAATGGCCTTCTGAACAAATCATAGTTTTGTACTGCCAGCCAGTGCCCGGGCTTCCCAGCTTGGCAGTGATGCTAGAGTGCCCTGAAGGTGACGCTTGCACCATTTTGTATCCTTTCCCTTCATGCATTTTTAGGACAACAGTCTCTCTAGACTGTAATCAGCAATGCATGTAGCCAGTAGAGGAAAGAAAAGCTGGAGGGAAACCTTCTATTTCTTACTCAGTTGAGAACAGGGAAAGTGGACAAGTGACAATTTTACCTTTAGTAAACAATTTGCCCACCATAATTGTATGTGATTTTATGCACTTTAGCACTGAAAGGCTCCTTTCAAAACATGATTCCAGTTTCACTATGCCTCAGTTTCCTTACTAAACCAGGGATGACTCCCACTTCAACAAAATATTGTCAGTAACATTTGTGAGGTTGTGAAGTGTTCTGTAATCTTCACATGCCAGCTGCTCTATCATCATTACAGTTTATTTGTTATGAATTGCCTTGTTTTGGTTTCCATGGGCTAGGAGGCTTAGAAGGTATTGTAAAAAAAGATGCCAGTGAGGTTTCAAGTTATACTTATTTGTTTCAAAATAGAATTGTGGTTAAACCTCGTCAAATCCCCTCTATTGCCTTTCCTGCTATTGCTGATTAGTTAAGAAGCATAAGGGAACATTGCACTGTAAAACATCCATTTATCTGCCAGTGTCAGGTTCTCCTGACATGATGTGCTAATGCAAAGCACATTAAGCATTAGCAGCAGGTGCTCCAGACCTAGCAGTTCCTAGACAGGCATTAAAAGACCTCAAATGAGTCAGTGTCACTCTATGGTTTAACCTAATACCTACCCCTTAGGGCACTCCTATCAAATGTAAGAGAAATGAAAGGTTTTAAAGGCTATTAATCCCGGTGACTCTACATTAGAAGAGCACAAAGTTATTTGTCACAGGTCTTTTTGTCATCACGATATTGTGGTAAAATATGAAGTATTCAGTATTCCTGAAATTCCTTCTTCCACCTGCTTAAGCATTAAGGTCTTTTGATGATACACTTATAATGCTGAGCTGTGATACCTACCAGCTACTGGCTGTTACTGGCACTGTCTGAACTCCATTTTTTTTCTCAGTGAGTTCTTCTTGTATCTACAATGCATGAGAAGCAGCAAAAACATCTTTAGAAAACAAGCTTTGAACTGAAAGGTATCCTAAGTAAACAAGCAAGTGAGCTCTCTGTCCCCAGACAGACACCATTACAGCATGCGTAAGAGGCATTAAATCAGAGCTGAATCTAACACAAGGTGTTTGCTGCTTTTGCCATACTTGTTATCTGGAGCTGCTTTATTTCTAACGCTATAGATGTTTTGTTCTGTGTTTCTTACCTTGAAGTTGCTGAGACTCAGGAATAATCCTGTTGTTTTAGAAATCTCTGATCCAGTGTTTGCAGGGAAAGGTGTCTCAGATAGCTGGTTGTCTGGCAGCGGCTGCTTCAAAGGGTCTGGCAGTCGAATGCGAGCAGCTCAGGTTTTACTGGAAGTGGTGACAGTTACACGACTTCAAACTCTTGACAGGGTCTGAATTTGTACATTTCAAATTTACTTCACACACATTCAGTTGACAAAAATTGTCCAACCATCAGATTGCCACATTGGCAGATGCTCTGGCTTTCAGCCCTACCTCTGATAAAAATGCGGTCCCTTTAGCTAAACACCCCTGCTTTGATATTTGTAAAAAGGTTCATGGGATACTAAAACTGGTACAGTGGTTTGAAACTTATTGATGGAAAGTCTATGCAAGTATTTGGGTTTTTTATTAGCTGACCTGCATAGTAGCAAAGATACACAGCTTACGATGTGTTCCTTTGTGCATGTGTATGTATATCTGTGTGTATGTGTAAGGTAAGTGCATACAATTACTTGGCTCCAAGGAGTTAGTCAATATTTTAAGCTTTGTCAGGATGCTCTGAAATCAATTGTAAACATCAGTCTTTGGTGTTTATACAGACACAATCCTATTTATTTGAAAAGAGTCTGGGGGAAATCCTATACCACTGAACACAGTAGGAAAAAACAGTCAGAGCACAAGAACGTAGTGATGGTTGTTCCAAGCTGGACCAGAGGTCCATCTGCCACAGTCCCTGATAGTGGTCAAAACCAGAGGCCTGCAAAAGAGATTAAGAACAGAACAAGTGTATTTGATACTTCCCTGTGTATCTCTTACTGGCCAGTAATTTGTGGCTCAGAGCCAAGATTTGCTTTAGAGATTTCTCTTCTGTAAAGTCACCCAGCTGCTCCCTGAACCCATCTACAGTGAGGGCTGTGGAGCAAGGGTTTTGACAGTTTAAAAACACAATGTGTGTAGAATCACTTTGGTTTATTTGTTTTGAAGGTACCAACTGCCAGTTTCATTTGATGACCTGTAGATTTGGTACTAGAAGAGCTAGCTGTACCTATCCTATACATCCTCCTGTACCACTTGTGGTTTTACTGACTTATGTCATACCACGCTCTCTTCTCCATGCCCATACAGATGCTGTTCCATACCTTTGAATGTGCTTTGCACGCTGCTGTAAGCCTTTCTAATAATTCCTAATTTTCACTCCCCCCCCCCCCAACTACTACTGAACACTAAGGTGAGTTTGTCCTGGGTCTATAAGACCAGGATCTCATACCGCTGTAATTATTAGTCAGCTTAGAGCTCATTCTTCCGTACATAAAGTTAGGACCTTTTCCCCCTCCCATGATCCTCCCTTTAAATTTGCCTATATTGAATTTCACTATTTCCTTACCTAGTCACTTAGTCCTTCTGGGTTTATCCTAGTAAATGAATCAGGGCCACAAAATGTTTTCAAGCACTGTGCCACTGGGATTAGCATCTATGCTGGAAAACATAACAGATCAAATATGATCGCTTGTCCCTGAAGGCAAGTGGCATTGCTTTTGAAAATAGGACTAAGCTCTTTTTCTATTAAAAAACAAACAAACCAACCACCCCCCACCCCCCCCCAAAAAAAAAAAAAAAACCAAACCCAAAAACCAAAAAAAAGAGGGTGGCCTTCTCCTTACTGTCTTCAGAGCATATGTTTGCTGGTTTATACTAGAAAGCATTCCTGGTCTATTGCTTTCCCTCCCAAACTGTATCCAAGCATTGTCTGGGAGAGTGTTAGGGAGCACCATGCTGACAAATGACAAAATGGGCAATCACGTGCCAGAGCCTGAGACCGTGAGAGCCCTGAGTTAAGCCACTGCTTAGTCGCTAGCGTGTCTTCTGATACGCTTTTCTTCCCTGCCAACTAGTACAACTAGTACTCTCCAAACCAATGCCCATTCATGGTTTGGAGACAGCGTGTGCTGGGTGAGAATACTCTAGTTTTGGCTCCCTCCATCCCACATAGTTTTCCAGCAGTATATAATGCAGACTTTTTACTCTGCAACTTCCATATCTACCTTCAAGCCAGATGCAGGGTATACAATAACTATCCGTTTTCTTGCTAAAGAAATGCCACTCTGACAGAGAGTAACACTGCCCTCTTATTTTTGCATTCACTTTGAACATAAATTAAAAAAAGAAACAAACCCAGTTCATATTTTTTAGGGTAACTGTATGAAGATCAGATGAGATCCAATGCAAAGTACTGTATAATGGGGATACTACCAGCCTGTACCACTTGGGTCAGGGCTGCAAAACAGAGCTTGATTTTGTTTTATTTAGTAGTATGAGTATACCCGTGTGGCCCTTCTGCTACTCTCCACAGTCAATCTAGAATACCTAATATTGTGAACAATCTTGGTTCTTTCATCCTTTTTTCCACATTGCTTACAAATATTTTAAACAGTCCAAGCACCTGTGCAAATTCCTGTGGGACATGACTTATGGCTTCTCCTTACTGGGAAAGCTGACCATTTACTCCCACACTGTTTCCTACCTTTTTACCAGTTGCTTATACACATGAGGACCTTCCCTGCTATGCTATAACAGCCTGGGCTCCTTAACAGCCTTTGGCAAAGGAGTTAAATGTCTGTTAAATGTCTTTTGGGAATCGCGGTAGGCTGTTGTCTACTTGCTTTAGGACTCCCCTCAGAGAATTTGTGTAGCTTTTATGGTCATGACAAGTGCTTTCTCTTTATAAAAGAGACTTTGCTGGTTTTCGGTATGTGATACTTATCCATAAGCCATCTTTATCGTAGTTACTCATTCACTCAGTGCATATGCTAGACCTACTGGTCTGTAGTTTCCCTGTTTTCCCTGTAACTCCTTAAGACTGATGCCACATCAGCCACCTTCCAAGACTTCTGATAACAAGGCAGCTTTAATGAGAATTGACATATGGTGGTGAGTTATTCAGCTATTTCAACCTTAAATTCCTTTAGAACTGATGATCTGTGACTATTCAATTGATCCATTTGCATGATAACCTCTTTTGCTAATACAATCAGCAAATTACTCAATTTGAGACAGACCTTCTGATAAACAAGAAGTACAAAATGGGAACTTCCTCAGATTCCTTCACACTGCAATGCAGATACAGAAAATTCCTTAACTGTTTTCTGCTCAGGACTTTTCTTTGTTGTGCACTCCTGATTATGTTGATGCTCCAGCCTCTACCTTCTTTTGTTAAGTAAAGGAAGGTTAGTGGGTGAATCCTGGTTCCAAGGCCAAGTGGTACCAGCTGGCTTACATCCATTGTACTTAGGGCCCTAGGGCAAGCTGGTCCCAGAGATGGGTGTTTGGGGCAAATCAAAACAGAGTCAAAGAATGAGCCAGGAATTAAACAGTAGAAACTACAGCACTCCGGTGTTTGAGCTTGTTCCCTCCTCTCTGGCATTTATCAAAATAGATGTAGGCACAGACTCTCCAGCAATCTTCCTGTTCTGATGTGTTAGAAAAGGGATTTATCAGAAGACTTAATGCCTTTTTCTCAAGCTCAACCTCCAACTCTTTTCAAAATGATGGGAGATGGGGTTTTTTTCCCACACGTTTCATGGAGAGTCCTGTTCTCCCAGAAGCTGTTCATCTGCCTTCTTTCATGGCTGTGCTTTGAGATGTTTATCTCAGTGTCTCCTGAAATTCTCTTCCTGGCTCTGTTGCCCAGAGCTTGAGGGAAGCAACTGGCCAGCCTTTGGATTACAATCAAGGGAAAAAGGAAGCCATCTCATTTTCCCTGAGTTAGTTCACTCCCAGGTTTCTGTCTGGCCCTGGACAGTCACTTCTACTGTTTCAGCACTTTTAGTACATGGAGTTCAGTGGTTTCTTCCACTTAGCCTAAATGACTAGCACTCTGAACAGCTTTAATTATGTCTGTGATTGTCTGCAGTTCAAAGACAGGCTTGTTAGCAGCCATTAACACCTTGCAGTGCCAAAAAGGATAGTTCAGTAATAATTATAAAAACCTTAAAAATAGAAAGTGCTACAGAAACAGTTGTACTTATTTGTCAGCTGTACCTGTTTACTCTTCTTTCTGCTGGCACAGTGGGCTTTCTTGTGTGTCACTACAGGCCTAGTGGCTTGGCACGTGTTTATGTGTGTTCTGGTTTCAGGTTCATATAGCTTTAAATTATTTTATTACAAAATTAATTATAAAATATTTTAGAGAGAGAAAGAAATCTTATTACTCTCACTCCCCAAATGTCCTAAGGTTTCTTCCCCGTGATAAGACTGTCACAAGGGTGTCTATGATATCCAAGCCTAGGCAGCATGAGCTTGTCTCCCTTATCATGAAGCAGGCAGCAGTGTAGGACCTTTTGTATTTGCACATGTCAGGATGAAGTGAGATTCAAGAGGCAGCTAACTGGCAGCCATCACAACTCTACAGTGGGATCCAGGGCACCAAAATTTCATATAGATGTGACTATGACTTAAATCTTTGGTCACAACTTCTACATTCAACTTCATCTTAATCTGCACCGGTTGAAAAGATGTAGGGGACAAAGCACACATTTGTTTTAGATGCAAACTAAGCATCTCTGTAAAAACATCTCCTCTATCAAAGTGCTCACTAGCTGCATGTTATATTGAACTTAATGGAGGCAACTGAGACCATAGGGGTGTTTAGGTATATATTTAACTAACTTTTGGCACCTACAGTTGAACATAACTTATATACAGTGTAAGGCTTTGAATTACAAAGACTATCCTACTACTAAAAATATTCATAAGTCACAGTTGTTGGGTTTTGGGTTTTTTTGTAGAGACCTAATTCAAAGCCCGCCAAAATCAATAGAAAGAAGTTTTCCCACTGGCATCATTGATTGGGCCATAGGACAGTGGTGTGCATACATCACCTTTAGACACCATTAAATCCCTTTTCATACTGAGCTGAGAAATACACAAAAAGGGTTTCAATCTTGATTGAAAAATTGCAAGCAAGGAAGTTATCATAACGCTTCCCATGAAAACTTTATAAAACACAAATGAAGCAAAAATATTGACAGTTCCCTAATGTGTACCTAGATAGGTATGTATGCATTTAGATGTATTCATGTTGTTAGCACTTTGCATGTACAGGAATAGAGAAAGAGCCAGCATAAGAATTAAATAAATAATGTAAGAAAAACAAAGAGAAAAATCCACATGAGAATTAAGCATTTTCTTTAAGAGGAAGAGTTAACTCATAGCTGATTTCCTGAACAGTGAAGTACTTTTACATAATTCTCTTGCTAAGGAATGAAGAGTCAGCTATAGTAATGTGCTCAAAGCACTTTTTCACTGAACGCTACACATACTCATGCAGAATTCCTTAAAACAACCAGTTAACAATGGCATGAACATGCTTTTGGTGACTAAACAAAATAAATGGTAACTGAAAATCAAGCAGTGAAACAAATGTCCACCTATCCCAGCTAAAACTGTTTAAGTGAAAAACGTTCCAGGAGGCTTCCCTTACCACATTAGACCCATGAAATTAATTAGCAGCCTTTACTCGTGGATGGATATAGGAAGAGGAAATGCTTCCCTCAGGATTCTGCCATTAAGTCTGCTTTTTCCTTTCGGTATATTATTGGCATCATGTTTTCTAGCCTTCCCTAGTCACAGCTCATGCCAGATCCTGCCACTAACTCACACTGAGTTGTACATATTCTCAGGCAAATGTTTGCATTCATTAGTCCCATGGAGTCAATGGAATAACTACTCCTCTACTCACTGGGAGTAAGGGAGGTAGACTAGGATTTCATATAAATGAGCTTGTCACATGAAGCAGCAGCATACAATAAGAGAATGTGCATCTGGCACCTCATCATCATGAATGTTGCATCCATTTTTTGTGGTCTTGCCATTAAAAGGCTATGCAGATGGATAGTAAAACTGACTGGAGTAGCGTGCACTGTGGCAGAGTATAGGTACCCAGGTGAGACAACATGGTAAAGCATAGAATTATTTGCAGCTTTGTTCGCAGGAAGTTGGTAAAAAATGTACTCAGAACAGCTACTAGAGGTAAATGAAATCATGCAAAGATTGTCTTGTGAGCCATATGTTTCACTCATAGAGCCAGAGACCGCTCCTTTCCCACTTTGAATGTTAGAACTGCCTATTGCAAGTTCAGCCTGCAAGTAATTGTTTTACAAGTGAAAAAGCAATTGTAGGAAAACATGCTTTTTGTTGAGTGCTAGAAGGTTTATTTTTAGCTGTCCCTTAAAGCGCTTGAGCGGCTGGGAAAATAAGACAGAAGGGACAAAGCCACGTGGCCAATTGTACACAGATCGCAGTTTGAGAACCTCTGATATTGTAAATGCCAGTCTGCTGCACCTATTTACCCTATCCTTTACTACAAAATCAAGGGTAAGCTCTTTAGGGTAGGGATTGTGTCATTTGGGAACAAAATCAGCAAGGTGCATTATGTTTGTTTGTTAACTTTCTTTCAGCTTTAGGTCAGTGTTGGATGCAGGGTATTTGACTAGATGGAGTATTGACAGTTAGTCCAGTATGAAATGCTTTAAGAAAATTGTCAACAAGCTGCCGATTTCTGTCCTGCGAGATGATGCCAGAATACATTTGAGAGGCACACGTTTCCAACCTGGCATTTACTTTAGGCTGCCAAAGATAAAAGGTTTCAGAAAACAGAAGACTTTAGCAGTGTCAAGAATAATTCATTACCCAGCACTATGACATTCTCTAATGAATATGAGGAATTTAGCATCTCATCTTGCTAACGTCTCTGTTGCAGACATTGTTTTGGACTTTTGAAAACATTGTTCACATGCATAAAGCAATTACTGAGTCATACCATTGATTGTGTATCTGTCTCTATTTTTATGAGCCTTCCAGTATAACTCCGTGATGCCTATTAGGCTAAATTTACTGAACAGTGCCCTTCTTTCTTTGTTTAGTTGATTTTCTTGTTTTATTTTTGTTTTTTTTTTTTTTTTTTTCTTGGGTAATCAGCTCCTAGTCTGTGTGGAGGCTGCGTTGATGTCTGTGTGGAAGAAATCATCTCCAGCTTGCTCTAGCTATGCATTTGGTTCAGTAAGCAAGCAAGCAAAAGTATAAGCCTGTAGCCCTGTGGTGTAGCCTACAGCCCACAGGTTCAGCTGTTTGTGCTCCAGGGCTTGGGTTTGTGAAGCACAGCTGTGTGACCTTGGCTCAGCTTTACTGAGAAAAATTGTTGTTGAGCTGTGAAAAAAGTATATAAGCTAAAGCCACTCAAGATAGGAAAAATAAAAACAGAGAGAAGTGAAATTGTTGTGCTGGTAATTGTAACTCAAGGACTCAGCAGAAGAATACTGACATGAAAAGGTCTAAAATCCTGAGAGAAAATGTGGAAAGGTGGAAGATGACAGCAGCAGGGTTGAGGATCTGCCTGTTCTGCAGGGCATGGGGGCTGATGCTTCCCTATGCTACCAGCTGGCTTGCAGAGACTCACCTGGTACACGTAGCAGGGGTAGTGAATGTATTACTGGTCTGTCCTGGCTGCATCCTGTTAGCGAATAATTGTTATGCACTCATTACACTGTGTATATTTCTGCTTCCAAGTCTCTTACTGATAGTAAAAGATGCCCAAAGAAAAGCAATGCAGCAAAGAGAAAGTTGCCTGTTGAGGTAGAAAAGGGGCATGCTGAGGTATGACAAGGTGAAATACGGTACAATGAGAACAGATACGGTATGATAAGGCATTCCTAGGTATCTACGCCAGTGGGCATTCCTGGTTTTACCTAAAGATTGTTGAATGTAAAATATATGATGACTCTAAGAAGCCAAACTTTGAATTATGTTACTTCCCCTTCCTTTTCTCCCATGTGTTTTTATGGAAATTGCTATAATGCTCTCTGCTAAGCTAAATACATACGCACTGTTGATATGGAGACTATGTGATGCAGTTACTTTGTGTAAGGAACTCTACCTGGACTGGTATTGTAGGAGACCAAGGAGAGAAATAGGGGCTATATTCAAGCGGAAGCATAACGTTCAGGTATCCTGACTCTTTGTGCACTGGCTGTGTCAGGATGCAAGGTCTGGCAGCCATGGGTGGCAGCCAGTCTGAATCACTCATTGCTTGTTTGAACTTCGATGCCAGAGCAGCCTCCTAAACAATTTTTACACCTATCTGTGTCATTCAGATAAACTCACTCCTGTTCCAGTAGAATAAAAGAAACATAGAAGCTTTCCAAGAAAAATCACAGTTCAATGGTATCTTTAAAGCACATTTATTTTTCATTTTGATGAGGACTTCCCACTTGGAAAAGGTATTATGAAGCCTGTCTTTTTCTAAATACGGGTATACTGTGTCGAGGAGGAAAGAATCAATTTGTTCTGTTTCTTTTCCAAAATTATTCCTGACTTATGTTATGGAGACTATTTTCAAAATAAGGAGAATTCCTTAAATCAAAAAATGTTAAATGGTTTGTTAAGAAAGTATATGATTCCCATTGACAGCAGAGATTTGTGCCTTCCCATTGGAGAATAGCTGTGGTTTATGTCTGAGTTCACTCAGCTAACAAGTATGTGGAGAAAAGGCTTTTGAAAGAAAGAAATAATCTTCAGAGAGGCTTTTTTCTGGGATACTTACTATTACAGCGGAAGCCTCTGAAATGGCGTTTGTGTCAGCTAAGGGGAAAAATGCAGCACGTTTGCGATAATTTAAAGCATGTATCACTAACGAAGATAAAGAGAGCAAAGTATTTAAAGCTTAATGATACAGCAATAGCAATTGCCCTGTGATAATGAACAGTGTAGATTATCAGGCAAAGCTTAATGAATGCCTTGCTTACAACAAGCTTTTTATAAACAAATACTGGTTGAGTCCTCTTTCAGAATTAGTACTGACAAGAAAGTGAAATGATTTAATTAAAATATGCAAGATAAATAAGGACTTGGGCAAGGATGCTGCATAGTCTGGCAAGTGTTTACTGACAATAGGCCTTCCAAAATTGCTCGGCAGAGTACAGTATGTATCTGGTTTGACCCACAACATAACGTTAGCACTCTGAGGACAGACTGTGGCTCTATCTACAGCTTAGCCCATGCCCTAAGTGGAAGGAGATGCTTTTATTTCCTTCTGCTGGATTCCCACAGTTTGGAGGTACACACTTCCAACAAAAAGCGTTGACTGCTTTCCCCCTCAGTTGCCAAGGGGAGAGGTGGGAAATCTGAGCAGATATGAGCAGCCAGGGTGGAGGTCTGGTGTAGCCAAAGGCAGTGCTGGGCAGAGTGAGTGTTTTGCTGATATAACTGTCTTCAGTCTCTGAATTCAGAGACCGGCAGGGAGGAGAGGAACCCTCAGAGCAAAGCTTGTCTGTCGTTCACAAGGATTCTTTGGGCTACTCATCAGCTTAGGGACTGACCAGCTCAGGACTGATATCTGAAATTAAAATGTAGCCCTGGGGTTTCCTTTATTAATGCCTTAACACTGTGTTATCAAAAGCACTTGCAAGTTTCACAAAGCTGTGTGGAACATTAAGAAATGTGCACAAAGAGCTCCAACTTTTCTGTAATGGCTCTTTCCTTTGATAACCAGCATTACTGAATCATAGAATCACACAACAAGTAGGTGCGCAGGTACCTCTGGAGACTATCTAGTCCAGCCCTCCTGCTCAAGCAGCATGAGCTACAGCGGGTTGCCCAGGGTTGGTCAGGTTTTGACTGTCTCCACAGACGGGCACTCTGCATACTCCCTGGGAAATCTGTTCCAGTGCTTGGTCATGCTCACAGTAGAAAAGTGTTTCCTGATGTTCAGATGGAGCCTCCTGTGCTTCAGTTTGTCCCTGTTGCCTCTTGTCCTGTCACCGTGCAACACTGAGGAGAGCCTGGCTTTGTCCTCTTTGGTCCCCCATCAGGTATCGATATACATTGACAAGGTCCCTTAGAGCCTTCTCTTCTCTAGGCTGAATAGTCCCAACTCTCTCAGCCTCTCCTTTTATCAGAGGTGCTCCAGTCCCTTAGTCACCTTCTGGCCTTTTGCTGGACTCTTTCCAGTATGTCTACGGCTCTCTTGTACTGGGGAGCCCAGAAATAGACCCAACACTTCAAATGTGGCCTCACTAGAACTGAGTAGAGGGCAATGCTCTTCCTCATGCAGCTCAGTACGCTATTGTCTGCCTTTGCCACAAGCAGACCTCGCTGGCTCATGTTCAACTTGTTGTCCACCAGGACGCCCCATCCTTCTCCGCAGAGCTGCTTTCCAGCTGGTTGGCCACCAGCATATACTGGTGCCTGGGTTTATTCGTCCAGGATTCGGCATTTTCCTTTGAATTCTGTGAGGTTCCTGTTTGCCCGTTTCTCCAGCCTGGGGAGGTCTTTTAAAATGGCAGCACAACCAAGTCTGATGTATCAGCCAGTCCTCCCAGTTTTGTGTTGTCTGCAGGCTTACTGAGTGCGCACTTAATCCCATCATTGATGTCATTAATGAAGAGGTTAAACACTTTTGGACCCACAACTGACCTGTGGGGTACACCGTTAGTGACTAGCCTCCAGCTGAACTTTGTGCCACTGCTCACAATCTGCTGAACCTGGCTATTCAGTCAATTTTCAGTCCACCTCACTGTCTACTTATCTAACCTGTATTCCATCAGCTTGTCTACAAGGATGCTACGGGAGACAGCATCAAAAGCCTTACTGAAGTCAAGATGAATAACTTCCATTGCTCTTCTCTAACCCACCAAAGCTAGTCACCACATTGTAGAAGGCTATCAGGTTGGACCCGTTCATAAATCCATACTGACTGCTCCTGATCACCTTCTTGTCCTTCACGTGTCTGGAAATGGCTTCCAGAATTAGTGGCTGCATCACCTGTTCATGTATTAATATGCATCGACATCTGCTGCTATGTTCAGACTTTGGTTGGAGCTGCAAGCAGAACTTTGTTTTGAAGGCTGATGTCAGTTGGGTGAATATAAGATAATTAATTTAACAATTAGTTAGAATTCAAATTACTTTATACAGAGCTAATGGCTAGTTGGGGCCATCAGAGCAAGGCTACAGAGAAGATTTCCATGAGATGCCTCCTTGCATGTGGGAGAAATATGGTTCTAAACATCCATTGATATCCTATAGCCTAAAAATGTTTAAGATTTTTTCTTTTTTTCCTGAGAATATATGTGACTTCATTAATGAAAAAACCCCACTAATTAGAAACAGTTCAGCACTTGGAATTTATTGTCAGATATAAAAAGCAGTCCTATACATCTCCAGGCTTATTAGATGGATACAAAATAAAGTTATAGGCTTTGAGAAAAAGACAATGTGTGTCTTTCACTGACAAATTCAGTGACAAATTCTGTTTATGTTAAAATTGGGGCCACATTCTGGTACATTGGAGTCAGAGTCTGGTGTATATAGCAAGACTGTAAGGAAGGTAGAGCCTGTGGATTGTGCCCATGGTGAAATGCATATGCCCCTTTCTGTCTCTGTCATTATGAGAAGAGACATGAAATGTCATATTAGCCCCACAGAATTTTAAGGGAGTAGGTGTTAGTTAACAGGTGGTTTAATGAAATGGAAAGGACTGGAGCACTGGAGGAGAACACAGTTAAAATGCAGTAGGAGTAAAATATCCGTTCAGCCTCTTGCTTGCTCCCTTCCCTGTAGTCCCAGAGGGCTGGCTGTATTTTTTTGTGTTTTCTATTGTTTAAGCCACAAAACAAATTTAGTTTCTTTTGATGTCTGTCTTAAAGGATTGTTAGCATGTCTGCTGATCTTGGGATGACCTGTAATAGCCTAGAGATCTAGGTCTAGATCTCACCACCAGCAGCCTCTAGCATGAGCACACACACACACACAAACTTTAGTGAAAAAATGCACAAAACTGAAAGAGAGAAACTTCTAGGAAGGAAAGACTTCCAAACTGTAGGGGCAGTGGCTTCAGGAAGAAGGAGAAGTTTACTTTTATCTCAAAAACCTTTGTGTAGTTCTCTAGTACTCTGAGGGACATGTGCACACATGTAGGGAGTCCAGGGTATATAAAACACTCTGAATAGAAGTGGAAAGAAAAAGAGAAAAGCTTTTTTAAAAATAAACCCAAGCATACTCACACACATATATATATATGCCAAATTATAAAATATTTACTGAGCTATGAGCTTATCGGGTCAAGTCTACCAATTATGCTACATATGCAATGATATGTTAGAAGAAGATCTAGGAGGGGAAAAAAAAAAGCCAACAGCATTTTGTGGCTGAGGGAGTGCTGTTCTTCTAAAACATTACAAGAGCCATTACTGCTAGCTGCACGTGGGTAAGAGAAGCTTGGGTATTTTTTCCTTTGAAAGTAGTCCTTCTGTGAAGAGGATGCCAGCTCCTTACAGTGACTCCCTCCCCTCCCACAGGGCACTGTGCTGGCATCTTCAAGGCCAAAGAAGGTAGTTACTCTTTTTCTATTTCTGAAATGGATTCCTACTCGATAAAGTTATGCTCCTTCCACTCTGGAGGCCCTCTGATAACCATTTCAGTATTGTTGGAGGAGAGATTGCACAGAGCAAATATCCTTAGAAGCCATGTGTGGGGGGGTTTTTTTGCTTGGTTGGTTTTTGTTTTGTTTTTGGTTTGGGTTGGGTTTTTTGTTTGGTTTTTTTGTTTTGTTTTGGTGGGATTTTTTTATGTCTGGCTTGTGACTCTCTCTCATTTCTTTACACAGAAGCAAGTCAGTCTTCTAAAATAATTTGCGAATAATAAAGAAGGGAATAGTAGGCTCAGCTGTCACTGTTATGCAAGTGGCATTTGTCGTGCATGAATTCCCTCTAGTCATGCCCATCCTAAAACTGGGGTTAGATTTAAGCTCTTCTTGGTGCCAGAAAAGGAATTGTTGTGCTGGAAAGGCAAGGCAGACATGGGCAACGGTGACAGTTTCCCAAAGAGGCTGCATTTACTTTATGCTCTTTTGAAAGCCATGGAGCCCATTCAGAATTGTAAATTGAGTCAAGCAAATACATACTGTGCATATTAGCCATTTTTTAAAAAGGCATTGTGTGCTACTCTTTTGTTTATTTCTTATACTTATAAAGGTACACTGCAGAGCTCCTAGCGTAACCCTACTGGTGAGAAAATCAGTTTGATACTAGTGGAAGTAGGAAGCTTTTTGTAGGGAAAGAATCAAGACTGAGAGAGTTTAAAGACATGTAGAAAAATTATGACAAAAGTGAATTTTCACATCTATCAGTCCCAGCATTTGCACCCAATCCCATGCACTCAGTCCTAAAGTTAACCTAAGAAACAAGTAGGTGTGGAACATTTGAGCAGTCTGATGATCAAACGGCTCAAATTTGGCAAAGCAAAGCGTGTCAGTGACTTGTTTACAATCCAATTGTTGGCCAAAATTTTTTTCCTGAATTTATTTGCTAAATTCAAATGATGGCTAAATTCAAGATCAGTTCCTAAACAGTCAATGAAAAGGACTGGAAAAAAAATTAAATTCATAAAATAAATTGCTTGTTAAAAGTTTCTTGTTTAGCTTCAATTACAATAAACACAAAGGAAAAACGAGGCCTATAAGCCATCTGTGTGTGCATAACCTCAAGGCTGGCAATGACGAGAGAAGTTAACACACACAAATCTGCCCAGTGGGGTTAACAACTGTTGACAGCACGGTGAATGCTAAGGCAGGTGATACTCATCAGATATGGCAACAGCAGAAAGTATTGAGAATTTAAGTTCACTCTTTATTTCTCACTGTGTGACAGTTTCCAGTCTCAGACTGCAAAAAAAGACCAATGGGAGCACAAGGCCAGAAAAAAGCTCCCTTTTGTTTAGGCAAAGCCAGGCATATAGTTCAAAGCAAAATCATGGCAGTGAGCTTTTGAAAAGCTTAAGTAGCTATTTAAGGGTTGCTACTTTATGGCAAAAGCTGTACTAACAGTACAAGGAATCAAATTGCTTCCAGAGATTTTCTGTGGCTGGGCCCGATATGTTCTCCCTTCATGTTTCAGGATGTACAAGGCACTGTGGCTTGCTGGCTTAAGGCAATGGAGTTCCTGTCTTTAAGATCAGGATTTCAGCTTCCCTGGTGTGCCACAGTATCAGTGATACATATATCAGTTGAAACTTCCCAACATTTCCAAAGTCACCTCCAAGTCACCACCTTCTCACTAGTGATCAGTCCCTTCTTCCTAGGCAAAGAAAATTGGACTGCTCTGACACCACAAAGCTCACCACTGAGTGCCTTAGTTATAAAATAAAAAAAAAAGGTTTTAGAGTGTAAAAGGATGAAGACAGCAGATGCTGATTTTTTCTCAGAGTGTTAATTTCTTCATTTTTCCATGCCTGCCTTTTTTGTTTTTCCTTCTGTCTTCTGTTGGAAATGACTCAAAAGGAAGAGTCCCTCCTGGTACACATGTATGCAGTAGATTCTTGTTGGTTACGAACTCCTTGTACTATTGTCATACAAATAATTAAATAGAGAAAAGTTGGTGACATGAAAAAAAATTGTATAGTATTGTTGAGTTGCAGAGCAGAAGATAACTTGATTCACAGTTAGCTTGTATCACAGTATTCTCCAGTTTTTCTGTTTTGTGTGAGTGTTTGTAGTTTGCGTTATGCAAATAAGTGGGTTTTGGGTGTTACACATGGACCTTTTGCTGTTTCATCTTCATCAAATACCACAAATGACAGAAGAGGACAGAAGTAATAATGAAAAAAGAAAATTAATCCCCTTTGAGTTCACAGGAAAAATGGATTACAACTGGAAAAACCTGGGAACAGTATTCTCAAATCTGTCATAGCAGGAATACACCCCAAACAAAAAAAAAGTTGAGCTATCCTAAGTACTTCCTCCCTAAAAAACCCACCACTGAGTATACTAGATCTTGCAAAACTGCTGTGTCACTTAGTCACAGCTTAAGAAACTTCTGAGAGGGGAAATGTCTAATTAAATGAGCGATCCGTCTTTCCTATGGGGGAAATAATCATTTTGCAGTGAGATTGCTCTAAAGGTTACACATGCATTGACAATATTGATGCAGAAAGTACAGACCCTTTATCCATTTAAAGATGTGTTTGAAGAGTTGGGCTGTACAAAAAGTATCAAATTAAAGTTCCTCAGCTTATGAAGTGCTCACCTCTCAGAGCACCATTAGTATTAAGGGAGCAGATTAAACACAATTTAGATCACATTGAAAGACTAAAGTCAATTTAGCAGGTATATAACCATGCATGATAATGGTCTCTAAATCTACAGCAACAAGGTGAGGATATGCTTGGATATGCAGGATAAAGATGTGAAACTAAAATAATTTCCTTTGAGGACTATAAAAGAAGCAATGACGAGGAGGCAAATTTTAGATGCTGGTTTGTTTAAGTATGTAAATTCAATGGACTGATCTGGAAGGAAAATAAATCTGATAGCAGTTTTATATATGGTCTGCAGGGTATTGTGAACTTGACCTTTGTTGGAGTAAACGGATTCTTAGCTGAATGGCGTAGTATTTCATTATTATTTGCATGCTGATAGCAGTGTGCAGATGCAATATGGGGGAGACATGAAAATCTTTTCCAAAAAAGCATATGATCTTCTAGCCTCTTCTCCACTCAAACTTTTAGGTGTAAGGTAATTGACATTGTTGGTTGTTTTTTTTTTTCTGGTGCTAGATTCTTAACTGTTGCCCATTATATGCTAGAGTGTATAGGAGATTCACAGGGGAGAGGAAGCTTTAAACTGCAGCAAAATCACATTGTAGATTAGAAGGTGTATTTACCTTGGCAACACATAGTTCCAAAGAACATGGAAAACATGAGGAATCGAGCTCATAAAGACTTTAAATTTGTATAGTGCTAGGATAGCAGGTGGGCTTAGAAAAATAAACAAGCATTGCAGCTGTCTACAGCAGTCTTATTTGATTAAGTTGAAAAGTATCCAAATTCATCTGTATTACATAGCTTGACAGTTTGCTCTTACTTATAGGCGTAAGTAAAGCATGTGATTACACACTTAATGTTCAGTCTGATGTGCCTAATGAAGATGCTTAACTTTTGCCTGAACTTTAGGTAGGGAGTGAGGGCAGAACCTTAAGAAGAGAAGAGGACACATTCAAGGAAAAATGAATATATGACTGCACTGCTTTCCTTTGCAAAAAAATCTAATACACTTAAAGATAAAGAGATGTAAAGATATTGCAAGTAAGTTGTCCTTGAACATAGTTATTGGCAATACTGACCTTGCAATACAGCTTTTGCCTGTGGATTGACTTTGCTGTCCTGCTTGTTGGGACCTCCTGTCATGAAGTGACTTGGGGCTCTACTACCACATTCTATAGGCCTTTTATCATCTCATCAATGGATCAGCCATCAGTGAATATTTCCTAAGCCCACTGCACAGTCAAACTGCCTGCTTTCCCCTTGGTCCATACTACTGCCTGCCTGATCCCACCTCCCCATGAAGTCTGGACTAGCAAGTCCTTAGGCTCTGCCCAGACCCCTAATGTCATGTCTTGCGACCCTGTTGCACTCTGCTCACCAAGCGTTTTGTGTTGATCAGGAGTTCTAGTAACCACTCCAGGAATTGCAAAAGCCTCCTGAGTGTTAGCTTTCTGAGCCCACAAAAATGCATTATTTGCAGAGATTCCTCAGTGCCAGAATAAGATGGGTCAACATTACTTGTTAATGAAGAGTTATTGGAAGTCTTTCTTTTGTTCACTTCTGACAGACTGTACTTTGAAAATAGTAACATAAAAATTGAGGAGTTATCTTTTATAAGCTAAAAAATAAAAAGCCATGGTCAAAAAACCTAATTATGCACCTCTTTTGGGAGGTCTATATAAAAATATAGGGTTGGGCTAATACTCACCCTGCATAACCCTCCTGTTAGTAGCTTCACCAAAACAATTAAAAATCAGCTTTAAGTCCATGCAAGCATTCCAGTATAGCTATACTGCTCTAGTTCTTATGCTGTGCCTGTACCCATGCATTAATATGTGTTTTGACCTCCTGTGCCGTTGATATCCTTCTTAACTCTCTTACAAAGAGGACGTGAAAAGTTCCAATATTGTGAATTAACATCCTGATTCAGTTAGGTAGTAAACTGTGTGCTTAATTGGAAGCAGTAGTTATGTTGTAGCAAATGGGATTTCTTGCAAGCACTAAATTAGAAATGTACTTAAATACCTTGCTGAATTTCAGCCTGAGTTTGCATATTGCACTCTTCCTAATAAAGAGAGTTGTATTCTATGTCAGGGTGTCACATGCCATAAGTAACCCAGCATTACATGCAGTAAACTGAGCAGAATTGCAAATGAGAAAAAAAAATGAAAAACCTTTCTGTACAGAAGGCAGGGGGTTAATTAAGGGCCCCATCAAGTTTTTTATTTTGATCAGAACACAAGATTAAATATAGGTTGCATGGTACATTAGTGTGTCTGTCAAAGACTGTGGCTATGGCCAGGCAATTAAAGAGGGCAAAATATTCTAAATGAATTTTTAAATAGCTTCTTCCAGTCATTAAGCACAGTTATCACATCCATATTTTGTAAATGTAAAACACTGAAGTTCTCAAAAGTCTGTTCTCCACAGTAGTCTTTATTGATGATCCATCTGAGCTTCATTTCCTAACTGAAAACCCTTGTCGGTCAATTTATTCCAACATAACACTATTTGGTTGGGTAGTTATTAATCCTGTAATTGTTCATGGCATGCCAGGAATAATTCAGCTAATTATTACAATACGTCTTACTTTGCCATGCTTCTATATGTCAGAACGGCTTCTGCACATATTGGAAAAAATCAGATTCCTAATTTAACTGAAGATATAAAAATTGATTAATAATTCACCAAAAAATGAAAAATTACATTTTTTTTTCTCTGCCCCACACATAATTTTTACTGGTCTGGATACATTTTTTTGACAAATATTCTGCTGCTAACTTTAATTGATCCATGAATAGCACTATGCAGCAAAACCTAGAAGTGCTGCCCTCACTGAACATTAGTTTCAATTATAGGAAACATTAACAGAGCATGCTGGTTCATAATAGAAAAGGACTTCATTTTTTCCAGTTCATCGTGGATGAAAAAAAGTACTACTGAAAAGGTGAGATTAAGAGCTCAGTTGTCCTGGCAAAAAGAAAAAGTGTTCTATACATATGTACTCTATTAATTACAGTATACATACTCTAATGCAGTTAATATGCATATTTATGCATAAAATGCACTATATTTAATTCTGTGTTGATGAATTCCCATCAATAAAGTGCAGTTTGTTGATCTTTGTATTTTTCACATTTGACAATACGTCTGATTTCACTGAAGTCAATCTCTGATCTCTCTTTGGCCTAATCAGGCTCTTGTGGACTGAAATACTTTTTTGGTTCACAATACATGCAAGAAAAATGAAAGCACAGTGAGTAGCAGAATATTTGCTGTTTTACAGCTCTCATTAGCACACTTCCATAGTACAAAACAATGTTCTTAAATTGTATTCTGCTGGGGCAAAGAAGATCCCTAGCTCCTAATTAATGAACGACTGTGTGTACACTGACTAGAACAATATTTTACACAGTGGAGTTCCACATTGTGATATGTCGAAACAAGACAGGATATTCGAAAATGATAACCACATAAAAAGTCAGTAACTTTTATTCTTGTGAGAATTGTCCCAGAACATTGTTCTTACTGTGAATTTCCTCCAGAGAAGATGGCTCACTCAAGGCCTCATATGTTGTTTGTGTTCCACCCAGGGACTTATCCAGAGATGTACAAAACTATTTTGAGAAGCTTCTGAATGGAGATGGATTTTTTTATTATTATTTTTTAAAAGATATAACTCTGAAGCCAAAGGAAGAGGCAAAGGAAAAATGGTCTGAAAGAACAAATCAGCTCAAAATTAGCTATTGAAACCAGTGGAAATAATCCTGTTATTGTGACAGCTGCTACCTTGACTGATAATGGGGGTTTAATTGGGGAACTCCAGAACTATGGTGATAAATCTGAACGAGCCAGACTCGGTAGCAGTGATTGCAGCACACTACCCTGCTCTAAGAAAGACATATAACCTGCAGAAGCCAGTTGGTTTCAGTGGCCAGATATAGTTAACACATTTTTGGAGAAAACTGCCAAGTCACCAAACCATTTGAACCTCTTGGTTGAGTAAGTTTTTGAAAAAGCTTTGCAATTCACATTCATTTTTGACACACACAGCCAGAAACTTGAGATGTCTGTGTGGTTTATCTGAACTGTGCAGATCCTCTGAGTTTCAAAAACTGGATGGGAACAGGCTTTCTTCTAAGATCTTGTTACATTTTAAATTGATGGTTCCAAGTGGTGTCTCACTGGGTACCACTATCGTGATATTTCGGTATTTATTCTTGTGAACAGGAACAAATACAGCAAAAAACCCCAACTCTCAAACAAAACAAAGCAGAAGAAATAAATGCTAGAAACTACAAAAAAGATTAGGAACAAAGCTCAAGAAATAGAGAGCCATGAGAGCGGTCTGCCTCTAAATGAGCATAATTTTAAATTAGACATTTTAAACGCTGTACTGTCTAGATGCTGTGAATGCTGTGGTTAAGTTACTTGTGTCTATTTTCCCTTTCCTACTTGTAATGGGGCTACCGTTCAATGCTTACTTTTCCATTTATATAATCCTATTTTTATAATTTTTTTTCTAACTAAGGTATTGTGTACTAGCATAATGTTCAGGGATGAGGAGATGCAGATCTACAAATGCGTATCATCCTCAGCGTCAGGTAGCACAGATGCTCTTACTCAGTTGCACTTGTAAAGTGAGAAAGCACTCTTAGGAGCACTTCAAAAGGGAGATGGCTAGAAAACAGTAGAAAGTAATTCCATTCTAGGCATTTTAATGCTTTCATCTAGTTTGCAGCTCTAAATTAAAAAAACAGCTTAAATTTATAAATTTCTCATAAAAAAGGTATTGTGAAGAAAGCAAGCATTTTTCTGAATTTTTGAACATTAAATAATTTTATGTTGGATATGAAAATACATAGTTTAAAATAATGCTATAAAGTAATACTGTTAGTAGCAGTCATAGAGCAATATAATACAGCAGATAATATAGTGTACAATCATATATTAATGAAACTTATGACTTGCCATAGCAACAGTTTAATATTTAGTATTATTATTTATAGTATTATTAGTATATATAGTATTATTAGTATATATATAGTATTATAGTATTATTATTATTATTATTAGTAGTATAATAATTATAATATTATTTCCAATAATATTATAAAAAAAAAGAATGCAAAGTTAATGTCTCAATTAAATGGTTAATGAAGCTATCAGTTATTTAGATACAGTAGAAATTAACTGAGAAAGCCAGAGAAAGGTCTGTCAGTTTTCCTGTTCATTTCTTTTTAAACTTTGTTCCCATAAAAGGATTCCGTTTGAACAAAACCACATTTTCCATTGGAAAAGTACTGCTAAAAATGTTTCAATTTCTTTCTTCTGGAGAGCTCGTGATGTTTGCAAGTTCAAAGAAAACAGCAGTCAGGTCAAATAAGATGCTCCTTAGAAGTAGCTAATCTTATCTCTGCCTCAAATTAGTCATGTTTCTTCCATGAAAAATGCTCTGTTATGAAAGCAAATTGAAAAGTAGGAGACAGCCCAACTCATACTTACACTGTGTTCAACTGGGATTCAGCGCCCTTTGGCTTAATCATGCTAAACCAGGGTCTTAAGGCTGTGGCAGAGTGGACATGGGAAATGTTCGCAGCTATAATTTCCATTGCCAACTTCATGCTGCTGCCTACTGCAGCCAGTTCAAATCATTGCTTATGCGGTTACAGAAAAATAAGTGTATATCTATTAGCATATAGATTGTATATCTGCCAAAGTGAAAAACTTAAAAGAGTAAGACTAGCTATTTCTACTGTGCGTATTGCGGGAGAATCTTTCAGTTAAAATACAGGCCTAAAAATTAGGTGGAGCACTGGTCTATTCTTTGTTTTGCCTTAAACTTTCCCTGTGACCTTGAATAAACAATCTAGGTCTCCTTTTTCATAGAGAAAGTATGTGTGTGCAATCGTAAATGTGCTGCTGCTCTAATTGTGCAGAGTTTAAAACATAAGGTCCTTGCTTTTCTATTCTTCATATGTAAAATAAGGTTAACATCACTCCACCTAATTTGCTTTGCAATAACTAGGAAGGTGTTGTGTTGATTCATTAGTTTATATTTTTGTGCAGTGCTTTGAAAACCACATAGTTTTTTGACAGTTATATATAATTATCATCAAAGGCAGGTAATTTCTCTTTCTTGATCTATTCCGCTACATATTTATGCCATTGTTTTTATCATGACATCAGGAAAGCAAATGGAAATTTTTTGTGTATATGGAGTTGATAAGGAACTTTTGGGGTGTTCAGGGGAGGGAACACTACCGTGCTCCGGGATCAGGGTGCACACCACGGCCTGATTACACGTCTGAACAAGATTTGAGCAGGCACTGCCTTCTGTCTTCTCCCTACCAGGTTTCCGTCCTATCCTATGAAGGAATACGACCATATGGCACGAAGTAAGCCATGGCAAACTCCAGCAGATGCATTTATTTCAATAATCAGGAAGTCAACACTGTGAAACACATCATGGAGTGCATCAGCCCCATGGTTTAAATAGAGTTTCTGAATAAAAAACTCATACCCACTTGTAGAGGACCCTAGTGGATGGTGGTGGACTGAGATTTTGGAGTTATCAATTCTGGATGGCTGAAGTATTCCGAGCAACTCATATGCTGTCCTTGGGTTTTGACACATATAAAATGGATAAATACTAATGCACTTTGAGAACTGAGTAATGAAAACCTCTATCAATGATTATTACTGTTACTGTTATTGTTGTCGTTATTAGTTGAATCCTGGGAAAAGAGCTAGAAATTCTCAGAGCCGGTGGATCTGCTGGACTGCCTGTGCTGATCCTGGAGCCATTAGATGACTCTGTACTGCAAAAGATAAGTAAAATGCATCAAAAACATAGCCTGCCCCATAAACACTGGGTGGTGTGGGATAGATTCTCCTATTCTTATTCAAACTCAGAAGGTTGCACCAGAGACAGTGATATTGCTTGGAAAGGAAGTTCAATGTTAGTAGGAATAAGTGTGAAAGATTCTGGCCTTTTGCTGTTAGTGCAGTTATTAAACCATATTTTTCTAATATGAAAGAAAAATGAAGGTTCTCAGTTAGTGTGCTAGAAATACCTAAACTGCAGTTATCTGTAGCACTTGTACTGACTTTATCTAACCTACATTATAAACGTTCCCATATTTTTTGTCCCTGAAAAGCTTCAGGCATCAACTGTGTTTGTGACCTAAGCGTAATCTCAAACTTGCTTTCAATTATTTCTAGCCCAAGAGGCCTGGACTATACAAACCTAGTTTGAAAACCTGAAAAAACCCCATGTTTTTATTTTTCCTGTTTGATACAAGTTATACATAAGAGCCATTTCAGGGCAAAACATTTGTGTCTAATATCTGGCAGTCTACTATTTCAGTTTTTATGTACCAGCCCAGAAGCTTTGTTGAACTTGGAGATTATTGTTGTAATTATTATTTATAGCTGGTATTGCCACAATACCTTGGACAGTCAAGCTCCATTTCTGCAGGAACTGTGCAAGAAAAGCACAAAACAACCCCCCAGCAAAGATCCCAAAGCCCATTGTGGTGTGGCCACTTCAGGATACCCTGGTATCTTAATTTTCTTTCCTATTCTACATGTTACACAGACATTGAGGATCCTTTGGAACAGAGAGAAGATGCACAGTGATGATAGAGTGTAAGCTTTTAAACAGGTGTAAATTGGTATTTTTATCTGTACAGTGTCCGTCTGTGAAACTTCACTTGATTTTAATTTGATTGGCCTCCTTTTTCAAATGAAATGTTGAGGTTTTCTGTGATATTTTTACTGACTGATGTATAAAATAGGATATATTGTATTTCATAACAGGTTTTTATGTTTGCCAAAATAGATTGTACAAAACCTAACGGTAAATAGAGATAGTTTAGTTCTGTCTTGAAGATAGAGTACTAAGAAATTGGGTCCATCACTGTCATTTTTCTCAGAGATTCCTCTCATCTGTCACAACACAGTAGTTATGAAAAATGAAACCATAAATTCAATTTAGAGGGCAATTTGCAGCTAATCTTTGGAGTAATTCCAGTGTGAATAATGCAGCAATTTGGATGCATGGTCAGTCAATTCTGTCTCTGATTTATTAGGATTTAAGATTTTTTTTTTCTTTCATTAATGATAATTACCCAAGAAGAGAAAATAATTTCTCAAAAATTATCTATCTTCACATCTGTGGTCTCAGTTTTGAAAAAGGCTGCAATGTTGTTTAAACTTATTATTATAGGAGGGGGGAGAAGCTTTTTACAAAAGATATATGAGGTATTTAAATTCTGAACTGTATCTCTTTACAGCACATGTGTGAACTGATCAGCACTGGTTTATGGCTGCTTTTATATGACTCCCATTAGAGCTAACATTTTGAATATCTCAGCATAAGGACACTGGGATTTGCTATTGATTTTCCACACTTCTTACACCTTGAAGATTGCATTAAAATCCAGCTCAAGCAAGAGTGACATTTTTTGTTCCTGTTTAAAAGTCAAATTTATTATCTGAGACTTTTTCTACTTATTAAATCCCCGCTTTCTCTGATACATTATTTATGTATATTTTTTTCTATATCTCTCCTTCAGTTCTCAAGGTCTTCTCTTGATTTTAACAGACAGCATCTACAACAGATACATACAACAGATATTATCCATATGTTTGTGTCTGTGTGTTGCTAATGGTGGGGGGGGAAGGCCAGAGGGAAAACCAGCTCATTTAACATTGGCTTTGTGCTTTAGTCAAAATTTTTAGACATCTAGAGAAGTACTTCTCACGAAGTAAGTGCCTTTGAAAACCTCTAGAGGAAGATCTCAAGCTAGATGCCTTGACTTACTATGCCTTCAAAGCCTCCTGCCTCTCTCCAGTGCTGATGAAGGAATGAGGTACTTCAGGGGTGCTGGCCCTCAAGGCACCTAGAGTAGCTGCTAGTTAGAGAGATTGAAGTCTATTCTTGCTCTTCGCACCTGACACATGGCCTTCTTCATTACCTTTGTGTCAGGTATCTCTACTATCACACCATTGCTCTTTCATGATCAGGGAAAGCATTTCATGATAAGGACCGAGGAGAGTGAAGAGGGACTGACATCACCCTCCAATCAGACCAGGATGCTGCAGAAGGCTTAGCCCACGGACAAAGTTTCTACTTATATATCCTTGTTCCTTCCAACCATGGATTCTTATTTCTACCAAAGTAATATTATCTCTGTTTTTGTCTTTGTTAAACTGCTGCAGAGTTAATTTGCCTACTTCAGGGTTTGGAGCAGTAGGCTCTGAGCTATAATGCCAGTCAAAGCTTGAGATGCAATCCACAGATTTGTGCATGCTGGTTTTCCAAAATTAAGGGTGATGATGCTGTCCCAAAAGATGAAGAAATATTTTCTTCCCTGACAGTATTACAGTTAGGTATCTAAACAAGAGATCACATATACTTGGCAAATATTTTTCGTTGAAGCATTATGTTGCATATGAATCAGCAGAATCTGCCAGCTGAAACATACTGTCATTTTCCCCATGTTACTAAGTATTTTGACTATTTAAAATGTGTTATTAAAGTTCCTGCAGCTTTGCTTTTATTTACAATTGTAGTTAGCTAATTTTTAGTCGAATTTTGCACCTGACAGAACAGATTTCATATAAATATGGGAAAAAGGAAGAAAGACAATTACCTTTTTTCACACATTTCCTTACACTAGACTATGAGCCTTTTAAAACAGGTCTGTAAAACTGTGAACCTGGAAATGGTTTTTGATTGCTGAAGAAAGTGTGTGTTTGCCTTCTTTGAGCACGTCATCTTTTTATACCTGTGAGAAGAGTTTAAACTGGCTTCACAGGAAATTCACACACTGATAACAATTCTCAAATCATCATATCACGAGACTAGTGTTTAAAAATTAAAATATTTATTTTATCTTTTGTTTGAATAAATTCCATGATTTAGTTTTTATTCACTGAATAGGTTTCCAAGAATGTTCTTTTATTTTTTTTATTTTTTTTTTTTTACAGATTTCTTCAAGGACGCATTTTAGTCTTATAATCTACCGGTCTTTTTCACTTCCCCTTGGCTAAAGGTCAGTTCTATTAACAATTTTCTATGTGAAGATGTTAGAGAACAGCATTTTGCTCAAGTGGCACAACACTATAGCTTTAAACCTTCACAACTGAAAGATTCTGTGTGGTCTTCTTAATGTTGCAATTATGCTTGATAATAACTTCAGACTGCATCACAACTTCCACCATAATTACAAAAAACAACTTGGTGAAGCAGTATTTAATTTATTATTACTCTATCTAAGTAGTTTCCCTAAGCATTTCTAATTAAGATATGAAAGAATCATATTTATTTAGTTCCACTTCTCTGAACATTTCAAATCTTTTCCCAGCTGCAGTGAAATTGATGATCAGTCTGTGAAGCGGGGCAATTTTTGAGATGGAGCCACCTTACCTGTTAACTTCCAGAAACTGCGAGTTGGTTTTTCTGCCTCTCGCTCCCGTGTTAAGGACTTCCGATGACCTGTTTTGCCTGCAGCGCAGTTCCACACACCTTGACAAACACATGGTGACTGCAAGGCAACCATGCACGTGCAATAAGTAAAATATAGCCTGGGTGCATCAGGCTCGCTGGGAGCATGCAGTGAACATTCATCCAGCAACTCAGTGGACTTCCTGATAAAGTCCAAAGCTTACTGGTAATAGTGAAATTCTGCAATCATAGGGGGGTGTACGGGCAGGTGTAATGCTTGTGTAGGAATCTAGTCCTACATCGGTATGTGCCCTCCCTAGCAGGCTGTCACAAATCAGACTTCAAAGCAGGTTTCAGGACCAAATTCTTCTTGTATTTCAGAACTTGGGAGAGGTCTGAAAACATGATGCAGATCACAATTTCATAGCTACATGCTACAGAGCTGGCTCACCCAGCATGGCCTTGACTAATCTGCTGGGCCACTCCAATGGACGGCAATCTACACAGATTGACCAGCGGTTCCCTTCCACAATACCTCTAGACTCAACTAAGCAGAGAGTGGGAGCTGGAAGCAGAATAACCCTTGCACTGGAGTCTCAAGGCAGGTAATATATTATACAGCCAATCTACTAAAGATCTGGGCCTTGTGTTAACGCTGTAAGAGAAAATAAATGGGAGGGAAAGGGGGAAGCTGCACAATGTTTTTCAGTTTAATTTCTCTCCCCAATATATGTCACCTGTTAGGTTAACTTTTTTCTAGTTGAAAACCTTTTAAAAAAATCCAGCAAGCTCTATGGCAAACTACCTCATAAGAAATCACCCAAGCAGGGGATGAACTGCTTCTTTCAGTTGCCTGCCAGTTCTGTAAGGGCTGAACCAAGTGCAGCATGCAAACTTGGATTTACTGTAACTTTGCGCATTGTGCTGGTTGCTGAATAACCTCAAATTGCTTTAGGCAAACGCTTCTGGGAACATTACTCCTTAGTTCACTTGTCGAGGGGTTTAAAGTCTTCATTAGTCAAGGGATAAATACATCTGTGGAATTAATTTATCAAATTAATACTTGTGTTGTTGGGCTGCATTTTTTGAATTGGTTATCTTAACAATGACTTGAGGTGTGTAGCCCAAGTGAGATTTGCTTACAAAAATATGAGATTTCTGTAGAGACACAGTAGGCTTGAGATGGATTCATAGTGTGCATGAAATTACATGCAAAATTAAATTATGGATGGTAAGGTGTGCATGGCATTCTCAGCTGAGTGTTCTTAAGTGTAAAATATAAAATTACATGGGCTATTTTATTCCAAAACACACATAAAGACTGTGTTTTGTACCTAGACATCATCAACTGATTGATTTTAAGGAACTGGAACAAGTATTTCTACCACTCCCCAGTACAAGCTATGAAAATACTTGTATGTTAACTGAAAACAGTTGTTCAAAACTGAGCATTTCTACTTCACATGAGATGTTGAGATTTTCAAATTTCCCTGAGTCTGATTTTTTAAAAATGAAAGTTTTCCTCAAAGCTATTTGTAAAGCAAATTGTAATATTTTACAAAATTTAAGTTTAAAATTAAAATTATCTTCAGAAGTATGCTTTTCTTTTTGTATCTTTTATTATTTCAAACACACAAACAGAAATGCACACTATTATGCTATAGTATACAAGATGGAATTGGGGAGAGGTTAATTTCTCGTACATTTGAGTTGCAAACATCCAAATCAGAGCTAGCCATTTAGAATCCCTTTGGGACTGGCCGAGCAGATTGGCACTTCTAGTGTGCAGCACCTCTCAACTGAAGCTAGACAACTTCAGTAAGCCAGATGAATTGCAAAGCACCTACCTCACTCTATTGACTCTACAGGGAATCTAGAAAAAATGTATGTATTGTAACTTTTGTAGGTGTCAGTGAGGTGAGAAAAATTACCCCTTACATGTCCTACTACGACATCATATAATGACCGAAGTATTTAAGTATAAGTGTGTAGTTGCTCCTTTATATATATGGTGGTACTTGATATATATGGTACGTATCAAGCATAATTTCTTATTTCAAGCATCCTCTTCAGAGATGAAAATAATGGAAGCAATCAGGTTTATGTTCATCTCATCTAACTTAAAGCATCTAACTAGTTTAACTTAATAATTAAGTTAAAAGCTTAATTGCATCTGTAGTCAATGGTGACAGGCATCTCCAGAGTCACATCTTAAGTTGGCTGAATAATCCCCTGGAGGTACCTCTTTTTCTAGTGACTTTAAGGTAGCACAGAATAACAAGGAACATCAGCTGAAATCCCTGCATATTGGGACCTAGTTTCCTGAAACTCATTTAAGTCCCAGGCATCAATTTAATTATCCAAATTTTCAGGACTCTCTAAGCTTAAGGCCATCTAAATTTATTAGTTAGCTCTGTACTTAGCTTGAGCCTCCCTGGGCGCCTAACTCTAGGGACCTATGCATGTTCATACTTGGGAGTTAAGCACTTATTTCCCACCAAAGCTCTTCTGCAAGTCATATTCAGGCATCTAAACTCTATCTACAGCACAGGAATAACTTGCT